>NC_141685.1:1352361695-1353561695 GCF_964263255.1 Lissotriton vulgaris | reverse complement strand
ACAGTGCTCTGCCCTAAATGGAAGGTTCCTAGCCGGTTCTATTTTGCCCGAGTTGCGGTTCCAGCACTACATGAAGATGTTCTGAAGGTGATTGGGGCAGCTTTGCAGAAGAGTGCTGTTCACACTATACATCTGACAACAGACATGTGGACCAGTGGCGCAGGCGCTGATTACATGTGCATCACTGCACACTGGGTCTCTTTTTCAGGGGCTAAAGCAAAGCTAAACTCAGGTGTTGACACTAACATTGTTTTTAAAGGTGCTCGGAAACATGCAACACTAGCCATGTTTGGTTTGGAGAAACGTCACACAGCAGAAAACATTTTGGATGTCTTTAACACAAAGGTCCTTAACTGTCTGTCCCCACTAAAACGCAAGGTTGGTTATGTTTCCACAGACAATGGCTCCAATATAGTTAAGGCCATGAGGGACGGTTACTATTTCAGAGTGCCGTGTTTGGCGCACTGTATAAACCTGGTTGTCCAAAAATTCTTGGGTAATAAACGCAGTGCAGCGTACAGTGTATTGGAGAACTGCCGAAAAATTTGCAAGCATTTCAGGCATTCTTTTAAGGCCCGCAAGCAGCTGAGGAGCATGCTATATCAAAGTCAAATGCCAGTGAAAGCACTCATCCAGGAGGTGGTAACACGTTGGAACTCAACCTTCTACATGCTTGAGCGTCTGTATGAGCAGTATACGCAACTCGATCAATTTTTCTTGAAAGAGGGTATAGAGGAGCTGAGGATGGGTGGGCCGCAATGGAACATAGTTGAAAGCCTAACACGCATGCTTCGTCCTTTTGAGGTCTTCACACGTGCAGTCAGCAAGGAGGACTCTAATTTGGGAAAAGCTATCCCATTGTTGTACATGCTGGAGGACCAACTGAAGGAGGTGTGTTCTGTGTTTCGAAAAGATGACAAAAAGAAAGACTCTTTGCTTCTGGCTGAGACATTATTAGAGCTCCTACAAGGTGATGAACGTCTTCAAAAGATCCACTCAGAACAGCATTACATTTGTGCTACTATTCTGGATCCACGCTACAAAAAGGCGCTGGCAGGCAGAGCATTCTTTCCTTTTGCTGATGAAGATGTTACAAAGTACAAACGTTGGCTAGCCTTGTCAGCCAAGAAGTTTGAAACAGAACGGCTGGAAATTGAAGGAAATGGCAGTACATCAGCAGGCCATCCCCAGTCAAAACAATCCACTTCTGCACCTGTGGCTGTGGCACAAGTGACCTCTCAGCCGTTAAAGACACCGGCAACCGCATCATCTGCACGAAAGACAGCAGAAACATTGGAGGCTGAAGAGGATTGGCTAGCTCTGCGTGGGTTTGGTTCTCAAAAGGCCAGAGGCACAGCAAGAGCTACGCAAAGTGGAGGAACCTTGGAGGAGGACCTTGAGTCGATGGTGAAGGACTATCTGAATGACTCCACAGAGGTCTATGTTAATTCTGACCCATTGGCGTATTGGCATGGGAAAAAAGAATTGTGGCCACAGCTCACCAACCTGGCTTTAAACTACTTGTCTTGCCCACTCGCAAGTGTGTCTTCTGAACGGGTTTTCAGTGCGGCTGGTGGGATTGTAACTCCCAAACGGAGCCGCCTCTCGCCCAAAAATGTGGAGAGGTTAACAATGATCAAGATGAATCAGCACCTCATACCACCAGATATAAGAGTACGAGAGAGCGTGCCGGATGAAGAGGAGGTGGCCAGCACCATAGATGAGGGAATTTCTACTCTGTCAGGTGGCACTGACCTCACCCGGGCTGAATTCGCAGAGTATGATGACGAAGCCTTATTCTTATTCCTGGACCGTGATTCCGACTTCGAGCCCTGAAAATGAGACAACGAATCAATAACTTTCTTTTTCATCCTTATTCACTTTTATTCCTGTGTGTCTGTCTTTCTTTGTTGTGCACAGTTAATATAATTCAAACTTTAATCAGATAATCACAAAGACAAGCCCATCAGCAGAACTGTCTTCACTTGTTTGCTAATTTATTTGAAGGTGCCGCAGTCTGCATTCCTCAGGTTCACAAGTTCAGAAGAACATGCTCCTCTATCCTCCTCCTCCAGACTCCTATTTCCATCAAAGCAGAGGGCTGGTTTACGCCCAATGAAGAAAGACTCAGCACTTGTGGGGGTGTTGTTCTACCTCTTTGCAGGTGAGTTGACGGGTCTGGGGCCATTGCTGGGAAGCACTAAAAGTGGTTTGTGCCAAATCCGAGGCGGAAATTTTTTTGTGTTTTTGATGACTTGCTTGCCTTTGAGGTGCTCTTAGGGGGGGTTCCGTCTGTTTGTGGGTGAGTTTCATGGTCTGAGAGCATTGCTGGGACACTCTAATCTTGATTGCATTTGCTTTTCAGGAAATCCGTCGTGCCAACCCCGACTTATGGCCCAGCTACGCAGCGCGTTTGGACCGAAGGCCCAGAAATATTGCAAGTATGAGAGTTTGCTTTTGGCCTGTTTGGGGGTGTTATACTTCTTGGCGGGTGGGTTGCCGGGTCTTGGGGCATTCCTGGGAAGGTCTAATACCGGGTAGAAGTGGTTGGGACAAAATCCAGGCCGATTTTCTTTTGGGCTATTTCTGACATTTTGCTCTATGTAGCGTTTTCGGGGGCCTGTTTGGGGGGCTTCCTGGTGTTTGCGGGTGAGTTTCGTGGTCTGGGAGCACTGCTGGGACACTCTAATCTTGATTGCATTTGCTTTTCAGGAAATCCGTCGTGCCAACCCCGACTTATGGCCCAGCTACGCAGCGCGTTTGGACCGAAGGCCCAGAAATATTGCAAGTATGAGAGTTTGCTTTTGGCCTGTTTGGGGGTGTTATACTTCTTGGCGGGTGGGTTGCCGGGTCTTGGGGCATTCCTGGGAAGGTCTAATACCGGGTAGAAGTGGTTGGGACAAAATCCAGGCCGATTTTCTTTTGGGCTATTTCTGACATTTTGCTCTATGTAGCGTTTTCGGGGGCCTGTTTGGGGGGCTTCCTGGTGTTTGCGGGTGAGTTTCGTGGTCTGGGAGCACTGCTGGGACACTCTAATCTTGATTGCATTTGCTTTTCAGGAAATCCGTCGTGCCAACCCCGACTTATGGCCCAGCTACGCAGCGCGTTTGGACCGAAGGCCCAGAAATATTGCAAGTATGAGAGTTTGCTTTTGGCCTGTTTGGGGGTGTTATACTTCTTGGCGGGTGGGTTGCCGGGTCTTGGGGCATTCCTGGGAAGGTCTAATACCGGGTAGAAGTGGTTGGGACAAAATCCAGGCCGATTTTTTTTTGGGCTATTTCTGACATTTTGCTCTATGTAGCGTTTTCGGGGGCCTGTTTGGGGGGCTTCCTGGTGTTTCTGGGTGAGTTTCGTGGTGTGGGAGCACTGCTGGGACACTCTAATCTTGATTGCATTTGCTTTTCAGGAAATCCGTCGTGCCAACCCCGACTTATGGCCTAGCTACGCAGCGCGTTTGGACCGAAGGCCCAGAAATATTGCAAGTATGAGATTTTGCTTTTGGCCTGTTTGGGGGTGTTATGCTTCTTGGCGGGTGGGTTGCCGGGTCTTGGGGCATTCCTGGGAAGGTCTAATACCGGGTAGAAGTGGTTGGGACAAAATCCAGGCCGATTTTTTTTGGGCTATTTCAGACATTTTGCTCTATGTAGCGTTTTCGGGGGCCTGTTTGGGGGGCTTCCTGGTGTTTGCGGGTGAGTTTCGTGGTCTGGGAGCACTGCTGGGACACTCTAATCTTGATTGCATTTGCTTTTCAGGAAATCCGTCGTGCCAACCCCGACTTATGGCCTAGCTACGCAGCGCGTTTGGACCGAAGGCCCAGAAATATTGCAAGTATGAGATTTTGCTTTTGGCCTGTTTGGGGGTGTTATGCTTCTTGGCGGGTGGGTTGCCGGGTCTTGGGGCATTCCTGGGAAGGTCTAATACCGGGTAGAAGTGGTTGGGACAAAATCCAGGCCGATTTTTTTTGGGCTATTTCAGACATTTTGCTCTATGTAGCGTTTTCGGGGGCCTGTTTGGGGGGCTTCCTGGTGTTTGCGGGTGAGTTTCGTGGTCTGGGAGCACTGCTGGGACACTCTAATCTTGATTGCATTTGCTTTTCAGGAAATCCGTCGTGCCAACCCCGACTTATGGCCTAGCTACGCAGCGCGTTTGGACCGAAGGCCCAGAAATATTGCAAGTATGAGATTTTGCTTTTGGCCTGTTTGGGGGTGTTATGCTTCTTGGCGGGTGGGTTGCCGGGTCTTGGGGCATTCCTGGGAAGGTCTAATACCGGGTAGAAGTGGTTGGGACAAAATCCAGGCCGATTTTTTTTGGGCTATTTCTGACATTTTGCTCTATGTAGCGTTTTCGGGGGCCTGTTTGGGGGGCTTCCTGGTGTTTGCGGGTGAGTTTCGTGGTGTGGGAGCACTGCTGGCTATATATACTTTACTTTGCAAGAGGTTTGAAGCAAATCCATGGTGGCTGAGGGGACTTAGGGCCTAGCTGCAGAGCGCGCGCGGAGTGATTTGGGAAATTTGTGAAAAAGTGACTAAGTCCCCATTTTTGTACTTTTGCTCTTTGGCTGTTTGGGGGTCTTCTACTCGTTTTCTCCTGGGTTGACGGCTCTGGGGCCATTGCTGGGAAGCTCTAATACCGGATAAAAGTGTTTTGGACCAAATCCCAGGCGGAATTTTTTTTGTGTTTTTGATGACTTGCTTGCCTTTGAGGTGCTCTTAGGGGGGGTTCCGTCTGTTTGCGGGTGAGTTTCGTGGTCTGGGAGCACTGCTGGGACACTCTAATCTTGATTGCATTTGCTTTTCAGGAAATCCGTCGTGCCAACCCCGACTTATGGCCTAGCTACGCAGCGCGTTTGGACCGAAGGCCCAGAAATATTGCAAGTATGAGATTTTGCTTTTGGCCTGTTTGGGGGTGTTACGCTTCTTGGCGGGTGGGTTGCCGGGTCTTGGGGCATTCCTGGGAAGGTCTAATACCGGGTAGAAGTGGTTGGGACAAAATCCGCGCGGAAAAGCCTTTAGTTTTGGCACTTTTTGTAACTTAGGGTTCGTTAGGGTTAGCCCTAGCAGCAGGATTGCATGTGTTTCGGGGTGTTCTAGATTTTTCAAACTGAGTTCTGGGGTCTTAGAGCACTCGTGAGAATGTGTAATTTTGGTTGCAAGTCATTTGAAGAAAATCCATGGTGGGAAAGGGGGGATTTGGCATAGTTAAAGAAAGCCTTTGCCACTATTCTTAACTTAGGGTTCGTTAGGGTTAGCAGTATTTCTATTGCATGTGTTTGAGTGGGGGGGATTTCGAGTCTTGGAGCGATGCTGGCTATGGCTACTTTTGCTTGGTTGCTTGCAAGTGGTTTGAATGCAATCCACGGTGGGTAATGGGTAATTAGGGTACTTCGGCCTACTTTTACTTTCAAAGTAAGTTTTGTCACCAGTTTTCTGCTAGGCCTCGTTTTTTGAGATTTGATTGGGGGTCTTCTACATTTTTGCGACTGGCTTTAGTAAGGGTCTGGGTGGGAGCACTGCTAGGAAGATCTAATTTTGTTCTAAAACACAGTTTACAGTACACCTAGCTTGAGGGGCAAGATCCGATACATTAATTTGCCCATACATCCTTCAAAAGGTGACTCAGAGTACGCACTTTCAAAAACATTGTACTGTCTACTAGGAAAAACAAATTGTGACTTTTTGCACTCCACAGCCTACATGCCTTATATTTATTTATCAGTGGTGTTGTAATATTATATCACTTCCTGTTTTTCGTTGAATAATTACAGGCCGGGTTTCAGTCTCTGCAATGGGGAAAAAAGGATGGAGTCAGGCTTCACAGTAGCGAGCCACAATTCAGCATCAGGCAGGCAGTGGACAGGGTGTCTTCTGGTGACCAACATCGATGGACGAAGCGTCGGCTGCAATGGAGGAGTGCCGCTAATAGGAGGATTTTTTTTCTGCGGGCAACTTACTTACCACTTCCAACAGGACCACTACAACCACATAGATACAGTATCCCTTGCCTTTTTCTCTGACTGTGACTGCATTTCTTGGCTCTCTCTCTGCTTCTACATTGATCCCTTAACACATCACTTAGTCCACTCCACTATCACATCTGCACCACACATAGTCATTTGTAAGTGCTCCTACGTAATTCGCAAGTCGCAGCACGCCCCAGGCCGTAGAGGACTGGGATGGCCCCAATGATGAAGCATGTCACCAAGGGGCAACCCTGGTGAGTGAGGGGACACCTAGAAAAAAAGCAATTTCTCCTTTTCTATCTACTATACCTTCTGTCAGGTTACGCAGCCCCTAAGCGCCTACCGTACTATGAAACTACATTTCCCATGAGTAGGCGGGAGACTTGCAGACTATTTAGTGAGACTATATGAGAGTACCCTTGTATGTTAGGACAGCACTTCACTGATGCCTGTCTTGTCTTCTGTTACAGGTATCCTTTCCCTGCTGACCCTACCTTTACCCATCCCACATTTTTTATTTTAGTTTGTTATTTTTCTCCCCCGCCTAATGCCTCGAACACCCTGTGTTTACACTTCTGGGTGTTGGTGACATTTGGAAGTGGAACCATATTTGCATCGACTGGATCACGGGGAGTAAACCTGACACCTTCCAGACCAACCCCATTGAGTGTTGTTGTGAATGGATTTATAGTGACCAGCAAGGCTCTCAGGTATCTGGCTACAGAGACCTTATGTTGAATATAGTTATCAATATTTCCACCCACGCCCTGTACTGTCGCATTCTTTCTTCCACAGTTGTCGAAAGTACTAATTACTTTTAACTGACATGCATGCAGTTACAGTAGTGTATGCACTTTCAAAGATTGATGGATAGGTTTGTACCCAAAGATTTGTTTATGTTCACAATTGTTCGTCCATGCTGTGCTACTTTTTCTTGTCTCCCAAAACCTTTCCCAAAAACCCCCGTACCCATCCATTTTTCAAACCCTAACCCTCTTCCCCCGGGCTGTGTGGTTTTGATTGATGTGTGACTAAATTACAGCAATAAATCCACACACTTGCTGGGGAGGATAAGGTGATAGCAACAGGCTGGTGAAGAAATCCGATGATATATTCTTACTCTGCTTGACAAAGACCCATGGCTAATGTCAAAGAACTTCAACCGAATTAGTTATACTTTAACATTTGTTAGGCTACAACGTGGCACTGTTCTAGTGTACTTCTGTCACCTGCTATATTCTGTATTGTACCTTTGTATTGCTCAGGAGCACAAACCAGATTTCATTTTCTTTTTTTCATAGGCAAGCAACTGCCACTGTGTCACACCACTAGTACCACCGCTATGAGGAAATTTTATCCGCCCAGGATTGCCAACCTTATTTGCTGTTTCCCGTGGAGCCAGCCCTGGGCCTAGCCCTACTTGCAAACAGAAATTACAGGTAAGATAGGCGTTTGGTTGGAGGTAGTATAATGGAGTATTAGGAGAGACGAGAGATTTGATTGACGGTAGTACTACTAAAGTCCTAGGACTATTCAGGAAAACAAACTTACTGTTATGTTAAACCCCCACCCACCAGACTCAAAAGCAGTAAAAAACAGGTATGGTCAGATAAAGTTTCAAAAAGTATATTTTTATAGCCCTAACAAAAGAATCTCCCGCAAGACCCTCCCTAACCCCAACGATTGTCCTTCAAAAGTCCCCAAAAATCACAACTCCCAATTCCCACCCCCCAAAAGTCTCTAAAAAAGGGGCAAGGGACACTATGGCAGGGTGCTGTTGGAATTAGCAGCCAGGGCATCATGCTCCTTGCGGAGGGTGGCAAGTTCGAAGCGGAGGCCCTCCACCACGTTCTTATAATTATGGACCTCCTGCTCCAGGTAGGACAGTCTGAGGGATAAGCGGCGCCGGTGTGCCTTGCAATTCCTGTGAGGGGCAGCTGCTTTCTTTGCTGCTGGGCGGTGGCGTTTGGCTTTGGTAGCCCGGCTCCGTACCGCTGGAGCACTGCGCTGGCTGGCAGCCCGCACGGAGGAGGAGGCAGCTGTCCCAGTGGACGTTGTTGTTGTTCCAGACTGCGTCTCCTCCTCCTCCAGGGCCACCAGCCGCCGATATTCAGCAACAGTGGCATCCAGCCTCCGTTGCCGGGCCATTCGAGCCTGCTCCTTCCTCCTTGATGGTGTCTTGGATTTGGAAGGAGCAACTACATGAAAAAAGAAAGACATAGTCTGTAACCAATGCTCCTTAAGATTAACACAAAATGATTGAGCAGAAAGTTGTCACAGTACAAGTAGCAAATTGAAAGCACAGTGCATAACTATTGAGGACAGTATCTATGTAACCTCCGACTTCTTCATCCTTGCTCTAACATTAGTGGGAGTTTAAGGAACAAATTCTACGAGCACTATGGACTTCTATTACAGTCGACTATGACAGTACACCACTCTTATTCTTCTTCTTCTCTCTTGTTTAGGACAATTGGTACGTTATCTTATGCAAGCCGGCATAATGCCAGCGCAGTGAACTTGCACCCGAGAAAAACAGACGCACACCATGGTGAGTGAGACAGACTTGCGTTACTGTACCGGTCCAGTACATGCAGGTGGTGAAGCTCTTACTTTTCTATTACGGGTGGCACTGAGAATACTCTGTTAAAAGGGCTACTGCTTAATTAATTTAGCTTTCACCCTACAGTGCAAATGAGTATTAGAAAAGGAAAATGAAGAAGCTAAATTATCTGATTATCTATCACTTCACATGGGATGTATTTGATGACATATGGGATGACTTTAGGTGCTTTGCTTATTATTGAGTGAACAGTGATACCCCCACACATGAATGACGTACTACTACTAAACTAAAGTTATTAAGGGAGGTAGGGAGTGCCCACCGTAATAACTGGATATATGCTGTGCTTGCAGTTGCAATACAAACTACTGCTACTATTCATGGTAGTCTTTGGACAACGTTACAACTTCTTTTCCTTGCCTTTCCTACACTGGAACGGACGTGCGGGTGCGGTGTTACATGCTCTTCAAAGTAACACTTAGTTCATCCAGTGACCGTCTACTCTCTCTAGATTCACATATGCTATCTAAGAGTCAGATAGTACCATGAATGATCCAGGCATCCATCCATTCAAAGTATATTGCACACATACAGTTTCTGTCTCACCCACCCAGGCTGTTCTCCTTCCACCCATCCTTGCTTCATCATTCACCCAGCCATGCACCATACCATTTTCTTACCTTCCCAGCCACCTCGGGGACCAAGCAAACACATATCATTCTTCTTTGCCAGTCATCATTACATTTCTCGTGCTTCCACACTTACTTACACCCTTCTTTCGCTTTTCGTTCATCCCATCCATCAAGTTCACCTCAGATCTGATTGGGATTCTTCTCGCCAAAAACTTCACAGCTAAGTCGAAGTACATTTAGAGGAGGCTACTACCTGCTTTTTTTATAATACACCCGTGCAGAAAGCACACTCTGCAGTCTTCAATCTCAATGACTAAGGAATGTATAGCTTACCTCTGCCCGCCACCACCGTGTGAACCCTCACAGGCATGTCCTTTTCCGGCACTTGCACCGCCTCCTCCCCAGAGTTGTCCTCCTCGTCCAATGCCACCACCTCCGCGCTGGCCCCGTCTCCAGATGTTCCACCTACAAAGTACATTTAATAATGTTAGAATACACCACTCACTACTATATAATATTTGGTCTAGGAGGAAGAAAGAAATGTGAAAAAAAGTGTACAATTTAATAATTTTTGACTGTCTACTCTAGAGTAAAAAGGTCCCTTTTTCCAGGGAAGGCTGTTGTCTTGCTGCACTTTTTGGCACAACTGATGAATGTTTGCTTTTTACTTTTTAACACGCACCACTTTTTCTCCTAACAGACAGAACCTTGACTTCTAAGAACACGAGCAGGATCAAGTTCAAACCAGGTGAGAGCTCGGCTCGACCACAAGAAATGTGTCCAATTAATCGTCAGCACTAAGCACTTTTCCATTTTCAGTTACACGTTCACTTTTATGACAAACTTGAATTTAATAAATGTGTTTACTTTTAATAAAGCTTTTAAACTTAAATAGAGTCTGTGGTTTTTGGTCCTCCAGACTAGAGTGGATGAGCTAAAGGTTTTCGAATTTTTGCAAGCATGAGTCCGTGCCTCTGCCATCGGTGACTTTGGGAGCTAAATGACTCTGCCACACTATCTAGTCAGTAAGGAGATTGGGGCCGGGGTTCAACTACAAAGTCTGTTATCACTGAGGTATGTGGAAAGTCTAACAGTTACAGCACCTATTATAATTGATAAGCTAAGCGATGCATTATTTAGTGTCCATAGTTCTGTTTGTGCAGATTTGTCCCTGCAACAGTAGTAGAATGGATTGTCCTATCCAAACCAAAAGTAAAGTAGTATCTTATTATTTCTTGGTGGTGGTCATTCACCTTTTTATTGTTGGCAATGGTCAAAGCATAAACATTTAGAATACTTGAAAAGACAATATGGACAATCCCAGAGGACTACACTCAGTGCATAGAGCTATTGCTGACTAGAATGGGAGTCCAATGGAAATGCCAAATGTGCAATCTTAGTTAGCTACACAGACAGACTAATAAGAATAATCTAGTAATACCACACGGAGTCATAGGGATAAGAATTTAGATCCTGTCTACAAGAAGATCAAAGACGATTTAGAAAAAATCGAATGAGGAACGCTAGGAAAAAATAAGTACTCTATATTAAAATTAAAACTTACTGGGGCCAGCAAAGGAGCCCTCGACTGCCCGGTCCTGGCCTGCATCGACAACAGCACCCTCCTCCTCCTCCTCCTGTGTCCTCCTCTTGCCCCTGGGGGAAGCTGATGTACAACATGAAAGAAAGAAAAACAGAAAACATGGATGATATTTATTTCTCAACCAAATCAAACATTTAAAAAAGAACTAACAAAGTAACAAAATATTTTTGCGAAATAGCAAATAGGGAACGACTCCACGGGATATATTATTGACCAATCTCATGTGGTCGACTACGTCATTACTTTAGTATTGCTTGATTTGCGGACCGTCGAATTGGAAACTACCCTATGTAACTCACTAAACAAAGTACTAAAAAGGTTTGCCTAGGATTGGCAGGCAGCAGTCCGCAGCACGCAAAGTGACAGCCAAAGTCCATTGTGATTGAAGATCAGCGACAACACTAAAGTTTCCTACTACATTCACCAGTCATTAAAATACTCAAACTATTAATCCACCACCACTATTTCTTCTTATCGCCATGTGTACAAAGGAAGGACTGGACTTGAGTCTGTAGGGGCTGATTTATAAGGCCCTTGCGGCTCTTTTGCTCCATTGTTGCGTGACTTTTGTGACGCAGCGACAGCACATAAGAGGCGCAATGGTGCGGCGTATATTAACAACGTGACGCATCTGGGAGATGCATCACGTTGTAAAGCCCTGCGCCAATAGGGGTGTTCCGGCGCAAGGGAGGGCGTTCCTGCGCAGGAACGCATCCTAAAAGTGGCTGAGGGAAATCTACAAGATTTCAATCAGTCACTTTGAGGACAATGATGCGTGACTCAAACCCTGCGCCTGCTTGAAGCAGACGTACGGCTTGACGCAGCATTGGGGAGATAGGGCACCCCAGAGAATTGATGGAGCTGCACCATCGTTGCGACGCAACTCCAGCAATGCGCCACCTTTACGGCACAGATGCGTAACGCTTTGGTGACGTTTTGGGCCCATGGCGCGCCGCATTGTAATACGGCGCACCATGGGTGATGGTGGCGTGACGCACAATTACTGGCGCATCCCTGCAACTTTGCAGGGATGCGCCGGTAATTAAAAATCTGAACCTTAGTGTGTAGCATTGCGCAGTTCTTTCAACTACACTCATACATAATTTCACAGGCCAATGAAATGAACACAAAATCTAAAACAAATAAGCATAGTAGCAACACTACTGAGAAGGAGAGCAGTGTACCTGAAATGCACAGAAGATTTTGAAATAAAATGTACCTACAATGTAATGAGCAGCATTATTGCTCTTGTAAAAAAAACAAAAATTTGCAATATAATAACACAGCAGGAGAAAACATAGTAGTAAAGACATAGCTACTACTACTCACCAAGCCCGGGGATCTCAAGGCCAAGGAGGTCGAGCAGATCTCGCTCACGGGTCAGGACATCCGTCCAGCGGTGGGTGGCCTGGTTGTAGGTGCGCCAGACCCGAGAGTGGTGGTAAATGGCCTGGCACACCTTCTCCCACCGCTTCCGGCGCTCCCGGGCCCCGTACCCGGCACTGATCTTGCCGCCTCCCATGATGGTCCTGGGGAGGCGGCGCTGAACATAAAAAATGAGCTGGCCCACCTCCTCCGGGGTAAAGATCTCCCGTGGCATCACTAGCTCCCCCCTCAAACGCCCGCACGGGAGCCGGACACGGGGTGCGGGACCCTTCCCCTTCTCGGGATGCTTCCCGGCTCCCTTCACCATGGTCTGGGCGGAAAGGAATAAAGAAAATAGAATAGGGAAGAGAAGAAAAGAAAAGAGTTTACAAAAGTAGTTTAAAATTAACCAAAAGTAGCAGTAAACACAAAAATATAGGGCTAGAAAAATAGAGGGATAGATAATAAGTAAAATAGATAAAAAAAAACTTCAAACAAGCAAAGGATGGCAGAGATTGACAGAGGATACAAAGACCATGCCCAGAACCATAGCAATGAATGAGAAACAAGATGGCCGCGCCCGTTCACGACCGCGCGGGTAAGTTCGCGCGAGATTTTCCTTGCGAACACGCGCGAGACTGTACTAGCAAACCGCGGACTTTGCGAGATTACACTTCGCGCCCGGAAACGGAAATACGTCAGGCAAACAAGATGGCTGCGCCCTTGCACGACCGCGAGGGTAACTTCGCGTCTTGCGCTACGAGCGGCTCGCAAAAACGCACAAAACCTTGCCAACTAACACGCTGCAAAAAAAACAAATTGCATATTCGCACGAATTTGCGGCTTCCGAATCCGATCTTGCGCGTGTTCGCACCCCGCGAACCCCGCGAAATTGCAGAAAAACGAGTTTTTCAAAAGTGAAAGCACTCGGCAGGGGCAAGAGTTCAAACTCATCATTAGTAACAATTCCCGGTAGTGCTTCCTGACTGGGGCCCCTCCAGAATTCAGTTGCTAGTTGCAACAATTGTATGACCCTGCTCTGACCCTCACAGCAGGCTCATACAATAGCTACAAGTAGGCCACAAAGAAGGTCCTGGGGAAAAAAAATGCACTGCAACAGAAAGCAAAATTACAGATAAGGAAGCAGGTGCCAGACTGGAATTTTAAAACAGTGACACATTAATAAACTAACCCCAAATTAATTCATCTGAGTTGAAGCAGGGATGGTGTGCTTGCTTTTCCCCCCCATAATCTACAGTAATGATGAACCAGAGGGTGGCATTGATGTAACAGAGGGTTGCAGTGGTGAAACAGAGGGTGCTGGGAACCTGTGATGATGAACCAGACGTAGAAACAACATAATTCGCGACCGTTGCGCGACGAAATGTAAGTTCGCAATTGCGAACTGGTACGAAACCCTCGCGAACTGGCAGAAATCCTTGCGAACACAAAAAAAAAAAAAAATCCGCAAATTCGCAAGAATTCGCGGATTTTGCGGATTGCGAGTTCAAAAATCCGCAAATTCGCGAACGCGAGATCCGCAAAATTCGCTCATGCTTGGTCTATAGCCTATGGTTTTTTCAGTGAATATATATATATACATACATATATAAACATATATCATCTGTATATCTATATAAATACAAACATAAATGCATGCATACATATACTTATATGCATACAGATGCATGTTATTTACATGAAAGTTGAAAAAACACTAATAAAAGCAAAGCTAAAAAGCCACTTCATTACAAACAGAATGGCTTTAACTTAAACGAGGGCGAGATCTATTGCATTTTCAATGCTTGTTTACTTTGGTTCCATCAAGAAGGCATTCAATGTGTCACACATTTGCCATAAATTCTGAATGTTAGCACTCTAGTTGCACATTAGATCACTGTAGTAAAGCTACTGCTCACCAGGGACGTCTGCTGCTGGTATTCAAAGTGCATGTTTCAGTCTGCATGTCAGAATTTTTTTAATGAAATAGAAGAGGATTTGAGAAGTCACTCAAAATGATCCCTAATTTTTCTTTCTGAAGCACTAATCATACTTTCTATGGCAAAATTAACCCCCTCATGTTGTTCCTTTTTAAATTGAGTGTTTTCAGACTTACCACTTCATTCCAATCAAGATGGCTTCTGGTGTGCCATACTTTTGTCATAAGTAAGACTGTTAGCGCTCTAGTTGTTCTTTAGAACACTCTGGGACATTCTGTCATTGGGCTATACTTGGGGTACATCTGGGTGATATTTGGGCTACATTTAGGCTCTTTTGTCTCTGGTGGCCATCTTGGGAGACTGTATGTCAGAATTTTTTAATGAAATTGAAGAGGGTTTGAGAAGTCACTCAAAATGTGCCCTAATTTTTCTTTCTGCAGCACTAATCATAATTCATATGGCAAAATATACCCCCTCATTTTGTTCCTTTTTAAATTAAATGTTTTAAGAGTTACCACTTTATTCCAATCAAGATGGCTCCAGGTGTGCCATACCTTTGTAATAAGTAGGACTGTTAGCGCTCTAGTTGTTCTTTAGAACACTCTGGGACATTCTGTCAATGGGCTATACTTGGGCTACATCTGGGTGATATTTGGGCTACATTTGGGCTCTTTTGTCTCTGGTGGCCATTTTGGGAGACTGCATGTCAGAATTTTTTAATGAAATAGAAGAGGATTTGAAAAGTCACTCAAACTGTGCCCTAATTTTTCTTTCTGCAGCACTAATAATACCTTCTATTGCATAATATACCCCCTCATTTTGTTCCTTTTTAAATTAAATGTTTTAAGAGTTACCACTTTATTCCCATCACGATGGCTCCAGGTGTGCTATACCTTTGTAATAAGTAGGACTGTTAGCGCTCTAGTTGTTCTTTAGAACACTCTGGGACATTCTGTCATTGGGCTATAATTGGGCGACATCTGGGTGATATTTGGGCTACATTTGGGCTCTTTTGTCTCTGGTGGCCATTTTGGGAGACTGCATGTCAGAATGTTTTAATGAAATAGAAAAGGATTTGAGAAGTCACTCAAAATGTGCCCTAATTTTTCATTCTGCAGCACTAATCATACTTTCTATGGCAAAAGATACCCCCTCATGTTGTTTCTTTTTAAATTAAATGTTTTAAGAGTTACCACTTTATTCCAATCAAGATGGCTTCAGGTGTGCCATACCTTTGTAATAAGTAGGACTGTTAGCGCTCTAGTTGTTCTTTAGAACACTCTGGGACATTCTGTCATTGGGCTATACTTGGGCTACATCTGGATTATATTTGGACTACATTTGGGCTCTTTTGTCTCTGGTGGCCATTTTGGGAGACTGCATGTCAGAATTTTTTAATGAAATAGAAGAGGATTTGAAAAGTCACTCAAAATGTGCCCTCATTTTTCTTTCTGCAGCACTAATAATACCTTCTATTGCATAATATACCCCCTCATTTTGTTCCTTTTTAAATTAAATGTTTTAAGAGTTACCACTTTATTCCCATCACGATGGCTCCAGGTGTGCTATACCTTTGTAATAAGTAGGACTGTTAGCGCTCTAGTTGTTCTTTAGAACACTCTGGGACATTCTGTCATTGGGCTATACTTGGGCTACATCTGGGTGATATTTGGGCTATATTTGGGCTCTTTTGTCTCTGGTGGCCATTTTGGGAGACTGCATGTCAGAATGTTTTAATGAAATAGAAAAGGATTTGAGAAGTCACTCAAAATGTGCCCTAATTTTTCATTCTGCAGCACTAATCATACTTTCTATGGCAAAATATACCCCCTCATGTTGTTTCTTTTTAAATTAAATGTTTTAAGAGTTACCACTTTATTCCAATCAAGATGGCTTCAGGTGTGCCATACCTTTGTAATAAGTAGGACTGTTAGCGCTCTAGTTGTTCTTTAGAACACTCTAGGAGGCTGCAGTAGAACACAAAGGAATCAACTGACAGTCTCTGTCCTTGTTGGATGTACATGTTTTACTGAGAATGTCAGACTTCATTTTCACATGACTGAGAAAGATAATGTGAATTTACAGAAAATATGCTTTCAGTTTAGCTTATAGATCCCCTTCCAAACCACTGTGGGAAAATCATGAGATATTAGTTTTCTTTCAAACAATATTCATGATATCACAGCAGAAGGTTTTTTCACATGGTAAAATCACCTTAGAACCCACCACAATTCCTAAAACGAGTATGGTACCATCAACAAATGATTTATAATGTAACTAAAGTCCTAAAACCCTCTATTAACTACAATGCTTTTTAATGAGGTGCTATCATGTATATTGGTCCCAAGATGGCTGCCAACACTTCTTGGATGAAGTGCTGACAGCCAATCAGATCAGATGTGTGGTTAGGCTCCGCCCAGATATATATCTTTTTTTGAACCTAAATTACTCAAAATCCACTGGAGCACATATATTGAGACCTAGCAAAGGCACATCGGGCTAACAGTCCCTACAAGTTTGCCAAGTTTCGTGCAAATCCATTCAGCCGTTCGAACTAAAAGTGAGGCCAACCGCCCTATGGAAATTAACATGGGAAAAACGCGTTTTGGGACCCCCCTTTTTTCTCGGCCCCCCCTTGATGAAACCCCCCCAAATTGTCAGGGGCTGCTCAGAAACAAAATGTTCCATTTTCCTGAAAATTTCAGCCAATTCCGTCCACAAACGCCAAAGTTATTAGACATAGAATTTTCAAAAATCCCATAGAGAAAAAATCCTAACTATATATACCTACTGGCGACCGCCAGTAGGATATATATATATATATATATATATATATATATATATATATATATATATATATATATATATATATATATATATATATATATATATATATATATATATATATATATATATATATATATCTATCCTTCGTTTGCCGGGTTTCCCACACCACCTCCAGACCAGAAGGCGCGTCGACGCAATGGACCCACCAGGCATGGTCCGAGAATATAGCACAACTCCTCCATTACAAAGGATTGCTGACGCCTTGTCGTTGATTAAAACATAGTTTTTATTCTGTCAGTTGCAGCGAAATGCCGGACGCATTTCATCTGCAAAGCAGGCTTGTTCACCAGCAATTGCACATAAAGTTTTCGCCATTTTTAACTCATTACTCCCATGTCGCATGCAGGATTCTTTTCACAAACAGTAAAAACAGACTCTTACTTTTCCAAATGTTGTAAACATAGGGCAAACATTTGTACATCTTACACATATTGTTCGCTCTCTAATTCTAAAAGATCGATAAAACCAATCAGAAAAAATATTGTAAGTGATAACAACAGATGAATACATCCCAAAACTTAAATACTCATATTTATAAAATAGGTATAAGTAAAAAGTACTCGGGACTCGAACCTTGATCTGCTGCATATGCTGTAGTACAACGTCCAAACCCTCTCGGTCAACAGATATTAATGGCCTTAAGTCGGGAAAAGTGTTTAAATCCATACAGTTACTGTTTCCTATTACTGCAATAGTGTCGATATTTTCACAATTTACCACCTATGGTCCTCTAAATAAACTGAGCATGGAATCAGCAGACTTCTAGACGGTCCGATACTCATTACTTGCTTCACATTGTGCCCCAGTGGGCAACCTAAGTAATTAAAACAAAATAGATGTTGTATCTATATTTAATGTGGATTTAATTTCATCACCCCTTTATTGTACCTATCACAGTCCAAATGACAGCTACCTGAGTTATGTCCAAGTGGGCATTTTTGGGATTGTCTGTTGTAACCTTAAAAATTTATTTGATCTGGTCTGTTTTAAAGTGCCAGTGCCTATAAACCCATAAAAACCATTAAAAACAGTTTCAATTTTGGGTGAGAGGGATGCGGCATCAGTAATTTGATTACACGTGGGTATGAAAATCTTCTTCCACATTGAGACCTGCAGGGATCTTGGTATTAAGTAAGATTTTGTAGTTAGACTCTAATCTTCTCAGTTTTCTCATTTGGTTACCTCCCCGCTCACTTTCTGGGACTGCATCTATCACATAGTACTGTAGTCCTTTCTCTTCTTTACCATGGTGTAGGCCAAAGTGTCTTGCTACTGGGTATGTTTTGTCCCCATTTTTGATTGCACTCAGATGTTGGGGGAATCGTTTGTGGACAGGCAAGATAGTGCTGCGTACGTACCTCAGGCCACAAGGGGACTCGAGGACGTAGACAGCAAACTCAGTTTTGCACGTATAGTGGCCTTTGATTTTCTTTTCATGAGGAGAAAATCCTATTGTGTAGGAGGTAGTGTTCTTACCATGGGTGCATGCTTTACACTTCGCACACTTAATAAACCCATCTTTCCTTCCTAGCTAAGTCCTTTTTTGTTTTGTTCGTGATTGGTGGCAGCATGTTACTCACCAAACTTTGCCTTAATGATTTCGCTTTTCTGAACGTAATTAAAGGCCTCCATTTGGTGAATTTTTTCAGGATGGGATCATTATAGATAACATGCCAGTGCTTTTGCAGGATTTTTCTAAGTTTGTCTTGTTGGTTGTTAAAGCTGGTAATCATCCTGCACTGGTTCTCACCACCTTTACCAGCTTTACTTGTTTTTTCTGGATTAAAAAGGATCTCTGTTCTAGTTTTTTCCTAGCTTTCCATATTGCTGTGCTCACCCAGATTTGGGGATACGCTCTAGTTGCAAAATGGTTTTTCAAACATGTCAACTCTGCCTCCAGGTCCTGATCATTGCTACAGTTTCTCATAGCTCTAAGGCACTCCCCATAAGGCAGAGTTCTTCAATCTGTGGGGCGCGCCCCCTCTCGGGGGGGGGGGGGGGCGCACTCCACCATAAAACTTTAACTGTGTTGGTCTTTAACTGTCCCGCATCGCAAGTCTACAAACCATTTTAGCAGTTTCTTGGGAGAACTCCGGTAACAGAGGGGTGGAGGGGGGAGGGAGGGGAGATAGATGGGGCACGTGCTCTTTCTTTGTCATGTTAAGAGCTAACAGTTACTTGTAATCGTCCTGGGAGGGGGTTAATTGGTCGAGCTGAAATACTTCAGCTGCAGTGGAAGGCAGTGGAAACTGAAAACAAATGAACAGACAGTCCTGTTCCTTTGCATTAGATTTCATAGCAGAGGATACTCCTTGCCTCCCACTGCAGCTGAAAGTGACTGTTACTTTCTTTCAGTTTCAGCAGAGGAGACATCCTGCCTCCCACTGCAGCTGAAGCATTTCAACTCTATTAAGTTAACCCCATCTTGGGAGGGTTAGCTCTTAGTAGAAAGGAGACAAAGTTTATTTTAAAATTACACAGGCAGGTGCACAATGCCTCACAGGGCTAAAAGGGCTTCAAGTTGCCAAAAGCAAAATGCCAGCCAGCCATGTGTAGTTTAAATAGCCTGCAAATTACTTGTTTTGACATTAAATATGCCTATAATTAAAGAAATATGTATTCCTTTGTAATGTGACTTTTCTGTCTTTTTTCCCTTTTATTATCAGTCATGGATAATTCAGGCAGCCCTAGAACACAATTAAAAGTGCTCTCTATTTATGTCCTGTTCCAAGTATGCACAGACAAGTGCTGACAATACAGCTTTCGATGACTGCTTATTTTTGTATCGCCTGGGACATCAAAATAATGACCTGGCACCCCTAATTATAAAACTGGAATGGGCATTTTATCAAGCGGCAGCGATAATTATCGCTGGCTGCGCTTTGGGTGAGATTTGTTATCGCCAGCTATCGCTGGACATTATTCCCATGCTACAGCAGTATTAACAACGCATAGCGCAATGGCGATAATTATTCCAGCGATAGCGGTGTTTTCCATGGAACATCCCTGGTTTTCCAGCGATGTTCCTTGGTAAACAGCGATAACCTTGCTGATACGACCCTGTGGTCGTATCAACATAATCCACCCCCAATGTAAAGTATAGGTAAGTCAGCATTTTAGCAGACGTTAGTTTTTGGCGAAAACCACGGTTTTCGCCCAAAACTAACATCTGCTAAAATGCATGGGTCTCCTTGTAAAAATTGTGATGTGCACATCAGCAATATTTTACAAGCCTCCCACTTTGCATCTCATTAGAGATGCAAAGCAGGTGTCGGGAAAACGGGAGCTAACATGCGCTAATGCATGTTAGCACCCACTTGTAAATAGGGCAATAGTTTTATCTCTGCATTTTTGGCTTTTAAAACCAAAAAAGCAGAGACTTGTTGATATGCCCCCAGGTTTGTTACAAGATAAGCACATTTATTTCCTCCACCCTGATCCCTGGTTAATGCCATAATAGCAATAGTTTAAGGTTATATCTGAAACCCTACCCTGCAGTCAATAACATGCTGAGTTACTTCAAGTGTCAGAGAATGCACCCTAAATTCAGACAAATCGCTCCTAATTCTCGCCATTTACTTTCACGCTCACCCTGCACTCACAGCAATCACAATGTACTCCCACTGATCACCATGCACTCACACCATTCACCTGCTTACCCTGCACTCACAGTTATCACTCTGCACTCACAATGCACTGGCACTGTTCACCCTGTACTTTACCCTGCAGTCACACGAGCACACTACTCAACCTGCACTCATGTGACACTTCACTCACCTGTCCCCCTCACTGCTCAATCTGGAAATTCACTCAAATAAGCCCATCAATAACCATACATTCATTCGTCCCACTCTGCACTTACACCCTCACCCAAATTTCATATGGTCACCTCACTCACCCTGCAGTCACCCCTCTTACCCTACTCTCAGACTGTCGCATGGGTCACCGTGCACTTACGTGGGTACTCTTGCCACCTACACAGCGCAGAGGGTTAATGTGCCTGCTACAAAGAACGTGTACTATGCAGATCAAAGAATTGAGTGTGAGTATTATTTTCTATGTCCATTGGTTAAAAAACTCCCGTCATTCATACAGGATATGGGTGATTTTTTGCGCAAAATCTATGACATTAAGTGGGAACCAGATTTTTTGTTAGTGACAATCGATGCATCCACATTGTATACTAGCATTAGGCATGCAGATGGCCTTAATGCTATTAAGCACTACTTGGGTGGCAGACAAGTGCAATTTTGGTACCATACACAAATGTTACTCAAGATGATATCAACTTGTCTTGTCAATAATTTCTTTCTATTCAATGGGGAATTTTTTCACCAATTGTGTGGCACTGCAATGGGCACCTGCTATGCCCCAGCTATGCGAATTTGTATAAGGGCTGGTGGGAGGAGCAGGTGGTCCAGAAACGGTCGTACAAGGAATAGCACAACAATGTAAAATATTGGGGTCGATGTATCGATGACCTTTTTGTTGTGGAGAAGGGTTCACATGAGAGCGCTCAAGAATTCGTTGATAATTTACAGGATAATCAACTTAATTTAAAATTAAGTTGTGACATAAGTAAGACAAATGTGAATTTGCTAGATGTGACAGTATGTACATGAGGGCAAGTTGGAAACAAAGCTATACCGTAAATTAACTGATGGCAACCCCCTACTGCACGCTACGAATTTCCATCCCAACAACTTAGTCAGGAGCATCCCCTATGGGGAGTGCCTTAGATCTATGAGAAACTGTAGCAATGATCAGGACCTAGAGGCAAAATTGACATGTTTGAAAAACCGTTTTGCAGCTAGAGGCTATACCCAAATCTGGGGGAGCACAGCAATCTGGAAAGCTAGGAAAAAAATTAGAAGAGAAATCCTTTTTAATCCAGAAAAAACGTAAAGCTGGTAAGGGTGGTGAGAACCAGTGCAGGATGATTACCAGCTTTAACAACCAACAAGACAAACTTAGAAAAATCCTGAGGGCAATCAAAAATAGGGACAAAACATACCCAGTAGCAAGACACTTTGGCCTACACCATGGTAAAGAAGAGAAAGGACTATAGTACTATGTCATAGATGCAGTCCCAGAAAGTGAGCGGGAGGTAACCAAATGAGAAAACTGAGAAGATTAGAGTCTAACTACACAATCTTACTTAATACCAAGATCCCTGCAGGTCTCAATGTGGAAGAAGATTTTCATACCCACGTGTAATCAAATTACTGATGCTGCATCCCTCTCTCCCACAATATTAACTGTTTTTAATGGTTTTTATGGGTGTATAGGCACTGGCACTTTAAAATAGACCAGATCAAATTCATTTTTAAGGTTACAACAGAAAATCCCAAACATGCCCACTTGGGCATAACTCAGGTAGCTGTCAATTCGACTGTGATAGGTACAATAAAGGGGTGATGAAATTAAATTCACATTAAATATAGATATAACATTTATGTTGTTTTAATTACTTAGGTTGCCCACTGGGGCACAATGTGAAGCAAGTAATGAGTATCGGACCGCCTATAAGTCTGCTGATTCCATGCTCAGTGTATTTAGAGGACCATAGTTGGTAAATTGTGAAAATATCGACACTATTGCAGTAATAGGAAACAGTAGCTGTATGGATTCAAACACTTGTCCCGACTCGAGGCCATTGGTATCTGTTGGCTGAGCGGGTTTGGATGTTGGACTATAGCATATGCTGCAGACCAAGGTTTGAGTCCCGAGTACTTTTTACTTATACCTATTTTATAAATATGAATATTTAAGTTTTGGGATGTATTAATCTGTTGTTATCACTTACAATATTTTTTTCTAATTGTTTTTTTGGATCTTTTAGAAATAGAGCACAAAAAATATGTGTAAGATGTACAAATGTTTGACCGATGTTTACAATTGGAAAAGTAAGAGTTTTTACTGTTTGTGAAAAGAACCCTGCACGTGACATGGGAGTAATGAGTAAAAAATTGCGAAAACTTTATGCGCAATTGCTGGTGAACAAGCCTGCTTTGCAGGTGAAACGCTTCCGGCATTTCGCTGCAAGTGACAGAATAAAAACTACGTTTTAATCAAAGACAAGGCGTCGGCAATCCTGTCTTACGGAGGAGTTGTGATATATATATATATATATATATATATATTACCTACTGGCAGTCGCCAGTAGGTATATATAGTTAGGATTTTTTTGAATAAGGATTTTTGAAAATTCTATGTTGAATAACTTTGGCGTTGATGGACGGAATTGGCTGAAATTTTCAGGACAATGGCACATTATGTTTCTGAGCGTCCCCTGAAAGTTTGGGGGGTTTCGTCAAGCGGGGGCCGAGAAAAAAGGGGGGTTCCAAAACGTGTTTTTAACATTGAGTTGGACTCACTTTTAGCTCGAACGGCTGAGTGGATTTCCACAAAACTTGGCAAAATTGTAGGGACTGGTAGACCAATGTGCCTTTGCTATGTCTCAAGATATATGCTCCAGTGGTTTTTACGAAAATTAACTTTGAAAAATATATATTGGGCTACATTGGGCTATATATATGTTAGAGCCCAAATGTAACCCAATGTAGTCCAAAGATTGCCACCAGAGACAAAAAAAAACAAATGTAGCCCAAATATCAGCCAGATGTAGCCCAACTATAGCCCAGTGACAGAATGTCCCAGAGTGTTCTAAAGAACAACTAGAGCGCTAACAGTCTTACTTATGACAAAAGTATGGCACACCTGAAGTCATCTTGATTGGAATAAAGTGTTAACACTTAAAACAATTAATTTGCAAAGGAACAAAATGAGGGGGTTCATTTTGCCATAGAAATTATGATTAGTGCTGAAGAAAGAAAAATTAGGGCACATTTTGAGTGACTTCTCAAATCCTCTTATATTTCATTAAAACAATTCTGATATGCAGTCTCCCAAGATGGCCACCAGAGATAAAAGAGCCCAAATGTAGCCCAAATATCAGCCAGATGTAGCCCAACTATAGCCCAATGACAGAATGTCCCAGAGTGTTCTAAAGAACAACTAGAACGCTAACAGTCTTACTTATGACAAAAGTATGGCACACCTGAAGTCATCTTGATTGGAATGAAGTGGAAACACTTAATACATTTAATTTGAAAAGGAACAAAATGAGGGGTTTCATTTTGCCATAGAAATGTTATATATATATATATATATATATTACCTACTGGCGGTCGCCAGTAGGTATATATAGTTAGGATTTTTTTGAATAGGGATTTCTGAAAATTCTATGTTGAATAACTTTGGCGTTGATGGACGGAATTGGCTGAAATTTTCAGGCAAATGGCACATTTCGTTTCTGAGCGTCCCCTGAAAGTTTGGGGGGGGCTTCGTCAAGCGGGGGCCGAGAAAAAAGGGGGGTCCCAAAACGTGTTTTTAACATTGAGTTTTCCATAGGGCGGTTGGACTCACTTTTAGCTCGAACGGCTGAATGGATTTCCACAAAACTTGGCAAAATTGTAGGGACTGGTAGCCCGATGTGCCTTTGCTATGTCTCAAGATATGTGCTCCGGTGGTTTTTACAAAAATTACCTTTGAAAAATATACATTGGGCTACATTGGGCTATATATATGTTAGAGCCCGAATGTAGCCCAATGTAGCCCAAAGATAGCCACCAGAGACAAAAAAAAACAAATGTTGCCCAAATATCAGCCAGATGTAGCCCAACTATAGCCCAGTGACAGAATGTCCCAGAGTGTTCTAAAGAACAACTAGAGCGCTAACAGTCTTACTTATGACAAAAGTATGGCACACCTGAAGTCATCTTGATTGGAATAAAGTGTTAACACTTAAAACATTTAATTTGCAAAGGAACAAAATGAGGGGGTTCATTTTGCCATAGAAATTATGATTAGTGCTGAAGAAAGAAAAATTAGGGCACATTTTGAGTGACTTCTCAAATCCTCTTATATTTCATTAAAAAAATTCTGATATGCAGTCTCCCAAGATGGCCACCGGAGACAAAAGAGCCCAAATGTAGCCCAAATATCAGCCAGATGTAGCCCAACTATAGCCCAATGACAGAATGTCCCAGAGTGTTCTAAAGAACAACTAGAACGCTAACAGTCTTACTTATGACAAAAGTATGGCACACCTGAAGTCATCTTGATTGGAATAAAGTGGTAACACTTAATACATTTAATTTGAAAAGGAACAAAATGAGGGGTTTCATTTTGCCATAGAAATGTTATATATATATATATATATATATATATATATATATATATATATATATATATATATATATAAATATATATATATGTATATATTACCTACTGGCGGTCGCCAGGAGGTATATATAGTTAGGATTTTTTTGAATAGGGATTTCTGAAAATTCTATGTCGAATAACTTTGGCGTTGATGGACGGAATTGGCTGAAATTTTCAGGAAAATGGCACATTTTGTTTCTGAGCGTCCCCTGAAAGTTTGGGGGGGGGGGGTTTCGTCAAGCGGGGGCCGAGAAAAAAGGGGGGTCCCAAAACGTGTTTTTAACATTGAGTTTTCCATAGGGCGGTTGGACTCACTTTTAGCTCGAACGGCTGAATGGATTTCTATGAAACCTGGCAAAATTGTAGAGACTGTTTGCCCGATGTGCCTTTGCTAGGTCTCAAGATATGTGCTCCAGTGGATTTTAAGAAATTAACGTTCAAAAAAATATATATATCTGTGACAGCGTCCCGGTTAGCACCCCGGTTCGCGTACCAGACGCGTAACGGAACTTCGTGAGGAGAAGCGGATTGGCTCTCCGGTGACTCTCAACATTCTAAACAGTCCGGAGCGGCCGCCATCTTGTCTCTCGGTAGGATTGAGAGACAAGAGGTGGAAATAAACGAAGGGGGAAATGAATGAAAGGGGGCAAGGTAGACCCCTCCTGACCCCCTAGGATTGATGAGGGGGCTATTAAAGGGCCCCGCGGGGCAAAAAAATTAAATAATTTTCTTTTCGATTTTTCGCGGTGGAAGCGCTACCCGGTACGCGAACCGGGTAGCTCACCGGTAGCGTAACGGGAGTCCGCCAACTTGTGTTTCGGACGAATTTAGTCACAAGATGGAGCATAAACAATGTTGGGAATGGGTATAAGGGGGCACGGGACACATATCCTGACCCCCTAGGTTTTCTGAGGGTGGCTGAGGAGGCCCATATATGTAAAAAAAAAACACCTTTTTTTTTAAATTTTCGCATGGTTAGCGCCCGGTCCGCGCACTGGGTAGCGTTCCGGAAAGCGTAACAAGGGGAAAACCAAGGGAAATAGTAAAATAATATTTTAGAGCGCTTTGAGGTAGGGTAGCTCTGAATAGAGCTGTTGTGTTGTGTGGGTGATGTAAGTACCAACATGTAGGTACCAATGAAGAGTCTAAAATTCAATGTACACCGTCTCCTCTGTAGATATTTTGTATGTTCTAATATGGGTTATTTAAATGTAAATGTGTGGAAAAGCACTTCATGCTTTAAAGCAATTGTATTTTTGAACTGATTGTTCTTTCCTCTTAGTCCTCCTCTTTGTTTTTTTTTTCCCCACACTCTTCTTCAGCATGATAGTTGATAAATTCGTTCCCTCAAAAAATTTATATACATAAAAAAATTATATTAAATACATATAAAATATATTTTTCCTTTAACAGAAGAATACATTTTACAGCTTTCGATATTTGCTATTAAAAAAACATTGAAATTCACTGAAAAAACCATAGGTTATAGACCATATATAGTTAGGAATTAGCATTTACAAAACCTTGAAAATTCACTGAAAAAACCATAGGTTATAGACCATATATAGTTAGGAATTAGCATTTACAAAATCTTATTTTACTCACACAAAACCATTGAAATTCGCATATATAGTTAGTTGCACTAACTATATATCGCGCACCCGCAATCCACTGCTGATCCTGTCACATATTACATCATTCATGACATGGTCAGTGACATCACTGATGACATCTCAAATGACATCACTGATGACATCACTGATGACAACATCCAGTGACTGTATGTTTCTGTAAAGTTAAAATATGTCTTACATATTGAAGAATGAGTGGATGTAAAAGTGTCTGGATGAAGGATTTAGTAGGTGCATGACTGACTGTATGAGTGAGTGATTAAATGTGTCTCACTGAGTGCATGGGTTAGTGACTAAACTGTCTTAATTTGTGCATCATTATGTCTGTTGTTCTGTAAACTGCTGGATGTGTTAATCAGTAGCTATATGAGTAACTATATGGGTTATTGATTGGTTGCCCAAGTATTTGTATGGGAGACTGAGTGTGTGTGTGGGTGGCTGGGAGGTGTATGACTGTGCATAGATGTGTGAGCAGTTGATTCACTAGATGTATGGGTTCAAAAGTGCACGTGGAAACAGCTGTATGGGCGGTTGACTGTGTGCATGAGTGTATTGGTGAGTGAATGGATATCTCAGTGCTACATGTCAAAGTAAGTACATATGTAAAACACAGTACATGTGAGAGTTGACATATATAAATAACTGTGCATAAGAGCCAGTGAATGTGTGAGTGGCTCTATGGATCATTGTGAACTTGTATCAGGGATTGTATAAGAGAGTAAATATGTGTTAGTATATGTTTGAATAAGTAAGGTGTGTATAACTGTATAGTTGAGGAAATAGAGGTGGGATTGATTCTTTGCATGACTGACTAGGTGTGTGAGTAACTCCATGGATGAGTGACAGTCTGTGAGTGTCTGTTTACACTGAGTGTATCTAAGGTTATATTAGAGTCTGAAGAGGTTCATCGTATTATCACATGAATGATGTCATCAGTGATGTGATCAGTAATGTCAAATGAGATGTCATCAGTGATGTCATCAGTGATGTCATTTGAGATGTCATCAGTGATGCCATCAGTGATGCCATCAGTGATGTCATTTGAGATGTCATCAGTGATGTCATTTGAGATGTCATCAGTGATGTCATCAGTGATGTCATTTGATATGTCATCAGTGATGTCATCAGTGATGTCACTGACCATGTCATGAATGATGTAATATGTGACATGATCAGCAGTGGATTGCGGGTGCGCGATATATAGTTAGTGCAACTAACTATATATGCGAATTTCAATGGTTTTGTGTGAGTAAAATAAGGTTTTGTAAATGCTAATTCCTAACTATATATGGTCTATAACCTATGTTTTTTTCAGTGAATATATATATATATATATATATATATATATATATATATATATATATATATATATATATATATATATATATATATATATATATATATATATATATATATTGTAACCTGGGTTTTGTGGATTCCGGAGTGCTTCTCAATCGCCAGTGGTGATGGTTTGAGGCAATGCCACCTCACCCTTCTAACAATCGAAAAATCCCACTTCTCACATGAAGAATGTACTTTGAGAGAAAGGAGAGCTTTGTGAGGAGAGGATCATTTCATTCTTGAATTATAGAGACAAAAAATATAAAGATGTGCCTTTTCTTAAATCGATTTCTCTATTGCAATGATTCTAAAGTGTCAGAACAAATCAGTATGGGGAGTATATTGCAATCAGAAATACCGTTTTATCTTCTTAATAGAGACTAGAGTTGATAAGATGGGGGCTAGAAAACAAAATGAGAACTCAGATATTTGGATTTTTAAGGAAGTGTGAACCTTCCTGGATGAACACAGTTTAAATCAGTTAATGCTGCATTTGAAGTGGGATTCGTAGATATAGGATAATTCCAGTCCATCATGGTGGTGGTTTGAGTACCACTATTATCACATAACATCATATCATCTCATGTGCATATATAAAGTGCACATTCACACCTGAGGGTATCTTGTTGCTGAATACCATATGTTTTTTGTTATACAAGTAAATAGTACTTATTCTATAGACCTTGGAAGGAATAAAGGCTGAGCGGTAGCACCAGGATTCAAACATGTGAGAGAGTGGTCAACACATATCCCTCTAGTGGATTCATTAATTTAATAAACCACCAGACTAATACGATCTGTAGGGGTTCTTCAACATACCTATCATTACACATATCACTGTGGAGACTTGAATATGACTGTAATCACACGTTATCACTGTGGGGACTTAAACATCACTGTAATCGCACAATATCTCTGTGAGGACTTGTACATGACTATAATCATGCACTAACTCTGTGTGCTATCCATGTGCCTCCTATTAATCACAGACTATCTCTGTGGGGACCTGGGCATGTCTATAATCACACACCATCTCTGTGGGGACCTGGGCATGTCTATAATCACACACTATCTCTGTGGGGACCTTAACATCTCTATAATCACACACCATCTCTGTGGGAACCTGGGCATGTCTATAATCACACACTATCTCTGTGAGGACCTCGACATCTCTATAATCACACGCTATCTCTGTGGGGACCTCAGCATCTCTATAATCACACACCATCTCTGGGGGACCTGGGCATGTCTATAATCACACACCATCTCTGTGGGGACCTGGGCATGTCTATAATCACACACATTATCTTTGTAAATGTAGTAGTACTTGTATAGCACACGAATCACCCATGAGGCATCTCGGCGCTTGTACGCATACCGCCGTGGAACCTTTCCTGGCTTTTCCCCGTGAAGTGCCCACTCCTGGGCACCCCCAAGGTGAAGCCAGGCATCCTAGCGTTTTTGGGACCGTTGTGGAGCTTAAGCAAGCTATTGCCCAGAGTTGCAGAGTGGGACCCATGAATTAGAATAGGCACCGAGGTGAGAATTATCAGGTCCGAGGAAATTGAGCCCAAGATCCACCGAGGCGGGAATTGAACCCTGGTCCCTGGTCCCGGGCTAGACCTCTGCAACAGATTCTGCTGCTCGAACCATTGAGCCACACTTCTCCACACCATGGCAACCATGGTAATACTGTAGTCACACACCATCTATGTGGGGACCTCGACATCTCTATAGTCACACACTACCTCTATGGGCACCTGGGCATGTCTGTAATCACACACTATCTCTGTGGGGACCTGGGCATGTGTATAATCCCACACTATCTCTGTGGGGACCTGGACATCTCTATAATCACACACCATCTCTGTGGGGACCTAGGCATGTCCATTATCACACACTATTCCTGTGAGGACTTCGACATCTCTATAATCACACGCTATCTCTGTGGGGACCTCAGCATCTCTATAATCACACACTGTCTCTGTGGAGACCTGGGCATGTCTATAGTCACACACCATCTCTGTGGGGACTTGAGCATTCCTGTAATTACACGCAAGCTCTGTTTTGGCTTGAACATCATCAGCTTTGCATTCTCTGCATGGGACTTTGTGAATACTGAAAAGTAGTAAAGTTAGACTTTTGGTTTAAGTTTACATTGTTAAAACTGGAAAGTAGAAAAGTTCAATTTTTTGTCTTAGTTTACCATTGTGAATTGAACCCTATTTTAATGAGGACTTAAACACAATCATCTTCATGCACTGTCTCTGTGGGGACTTAAGCATGGCTATATTAACACACTATCTTTGTGGGGGCTTAGAAAAAACTAAAAAACTATAATAAAACACTATCTTTGTGGGGACTTGAACAGCACTATAAAAACATACCATCTCTGTGGGGATTTGAGCATTCCTGTAATTAAACGCAAGCTCTGTTTTCACTTGAAGCACCAGGGGTGCCATGAGGCACAGGGTCAAGACTTATTTGCATATAGTTGGGTCTGAACTGGGGTGGTGAAGTGAGCTAAAGCACGATGATGGATTTAATCCTGATCTGTGACTGGGGGTGAGTAACTGAAAAGTTTCAGCAATCCGTCCATCATCTCCTTTGAAACGCTTTGTTCGACCTAAGTTGGTAGGGTATGCTCAGACGTGGGTCCCCTGCTCACTTTGCCACTGGATTCAAGCTAGCCTGGCTGATGAGGGGGAGTTACCCCAAAACCAGTCCCACGATGCTTGTTTTCGGTCCAGGGAAGACCTCGTTTGGCGGTTAGGGCTGGACTGGTCCCATGAGGCACAGGGTCAAGACTGATTTGAATATAGCGGAGTCTGAACTGGGGTGGCGAATTGAGCTAAAGAACGATGATGGATTTAATCCTGATCTGTGACTGGGGGTAACTGAAAAGTTTCAGCAATCCGTCCATCATCTCCTTTGAAACGCTTTGTTCGACCTAAGTTGGTAGGGTATGCTCAGACGTGGGTCCCCTGCTCACTTTGCCACTGGATTCAAGCTAGCCTGGCTGATGAGGGGGAGTTACCCCAAAACCAGTCCCACAATGCTTGTTTTCGGTCCAGGGAAGACCTCGTTTGGCAGTTAGGGCTGGACTGGTCCCATGAGGCACAGGGTCAAGACAGATTTGAATATAGCGGAGTCTGAACTGGGGTGGCGAATTGAGCTAAAGAACGATAGTGGATTCAACCCAGATCTGCGACTGGCGGTGAGTGACTGAAAGGTTTCAGCACTCCATCCATCATCTCCTTGTGTTTGCTTTGACTTGAACATCATCAGTTTCACAATCTCTGTTTGAGGCTTTGTGAATATTGAAAAGTAGTAAAGTTTGACTTTTGGTCTAAATGTACCTTTGTGAATACTAAAAAGTAGTAAAGTTAGACTTTGTCTAAGTTCACCTTTGTGAATTTGGCCCGTTTTTAATGAGCACTTAAACACAATCACCTTCATGCACTATCTCTGTGGGGACTTAAACATCGCTATAAAAACACACTATCTTTGTGGGGACTTGAACAACACTGTAATAACACACTATCTTTGTGGGGACTTCAACATTGCTATAATAACACACTATATTTGTGGGGACTTAACATCACTCTAATAACACACCATCTCTGTGGGGGCTTGAACATCATTAGCTTCACACTCTTTATAATGGGATTTAAGCTTTGAATGTACACATTATTTCTATGGAGACTTAAACACAATGATCTTAACCCACTATCTCTGTGTGGACTTGAACAACTATTTTGACAAAAATTAAAGCAGCTAATCAATCTCCGGGTTCCACTTGACCATATTCCATGGTTCCATATGTTAATTTCTTTATGTGTTAGTTCCTTTATCTCCTAAGATGATTTTAAGCACTATTAAATAGGTTGAATACAGCTTTAAGTGTCTTTCTTTAAGCATGAAATGATATTTTCTGGCACATTAACATAATCTGTCCGTAATGTACTCACTTATTATATACAGCAATTCATATATGAATTGATTATAATGTGGTTTGTGTATATTGTTGATAAAATAAACATTTAGCCATGTGCCTTCGACTGTATTCAATCACAAATAGTGTTACCGACTAGGTCCCCACAAGGATGGTAGCACGTGTTCAAGTCCCCACAAGGATGGTGCTGTGCGCATGATTAAATAACAATATATTTGCAAATTTGAAGCAGGATCCTGTATCATGAATTTTTTCTTAACATGTTTCTGTTATTAGTGTGTTTTAAAAACATTGGGAAAGGTTAGTCCCCACAAGGCAGGTATTCACACATAGTCCCCACAAGGATGGTAACACGTGTATGTGTGTGTGTGTGTGTGTGTGTGTGTGTGTGTGTGTGTGTGTGTGTGTGTGTGTGTGTGTGTGTGTGTGTGTGTGTGTGTGTGTGTGTGTGTGTGTGTGTGTGTGTGTGTGTGTGTGTGTGTTAAAATGGAGAAATGTTTGCAATAGTTTCATTAAAATACATAGACAAAATAGATACAAATTACATCTAAAATACGAAGACAATACGTACAGATGTCTCCACTATCAACTTTCGAAGCTACTTTATGTGCCTACCATGATTAAATTTAAAAGATTTGAGCAAGTTGACGCTTCCCGTCGATCAACAACTTTGAAGAAGAATTAAAGTGGCTTTCTTAAGCTTTTCATTCTACACGAATGTAATGTAAAAAGGAATTGTAAAGTATGACTCCGGAGACAGAGCCTGAGCAACGTCTAACACATCCACGAAGGATGCAGAAGCGCAAATTATCCACTCACCGACGTAGTTATAAAAAATGACAACACAGGGCTCTTACGAGGGCCTGTAATTGCAATGAGCAAGTTGACAATTCATGTTGCATAACAAGTTTGAAGAAACTTGCTTACTAGACAGTGTAGGCCTTGTGCATGGGAGAGTTGGGACAAGGCAAGGACAACAATATTGCGTGGGGCGCAGCAGGGAGCTGTCTGATTTAATGTCATGCAAACAGAATCTCACTCATCCCACTACCTCCTTCACAAAGTCCCAGCCTTGATGTGATAGAACTATTTTCGGACTTCCATGGCATAAGTACTTCCTACGCCATACTATACTGTGTTTTGATATTTTATATGTAAGCGATGCGTACCTTTTGAAAATATGTATGTCAAGACCAAATGTACATATATTTTTATTAATAACACATACAGATCTAGCCATAAATAATAATTCTTTATTAATGTGTATAATAAAACCCTTTTATTTTAACCTTGCAACAGTGTCATCCTGTATACTATATATTCCTGGGCAATCATCGTTCATCTGGTTTTCGGGTAAATAATCATAGCTCTTATGTGACTTTCCACTGCTACACGGCGAGGTGGTGGCAGATACTTTCCAGCAGTGGGGTCGTCCGTCAATAAGACCTGTTCACAGACGACAAAAACAAAAAATGCCACGCCTTCGCATCCAGATTCCACCGTCCAGGGACAAGGGGGAATGTATATGTGGTACAAAGGTCCAACCTGAATTTTAATTTACATAAAAACAATTGTTCGCAATAGAATTGGGGTTGAAAAGCAATTATAGGTTTCAGAGCAAGCGCATTAGGACCATACTAGTGGTCCGACAAAATCATATGCGAATAGCAATATGCTTCTGACAGGCACTAGGGACGCATTCGGTAGGCGTTCATAAGTGTCATCCCTAAAAGTCCTCTTTCCTATTTACTACTAATCTAAAGACAAGTTTTCTAAAGAACTAAGCTATTAACATAAAGTAATGTATCTTCCACAAATTAAGGTTTAAAAAACCCAAAATGGAAGTATCATTACCAGCATGCAAAAACAGCTGTCCAGTTGCTTTTGGTTACATTCTACATCTATGTGCCATTGGTCAGTTGACACGCTTCAATTGTTTTAGGAAAACCCTTTAGAGACATACGAATGGTTATTGTAAATTATTTTGCTTTGATTAATGTTTTAAAGAGAAACAAGTAAAAAAAATGAAAAATTTTTAGGGAAAGGTTACCTCCAATTTAGTAAAAAGTCTTGATAGGTCCGAATGTTGCTATTCAGTGAATCATGAACTATTATTGTCTTGGTTAAAGGTTTCAAAATTGGGAAAAAAACATTATAGAAATTGGATCTTTTGTATGGAGAGTTTACATTTTATGGTGGAGATGTCGGCTCCAGATAGATTTGAGCAAGTTGACAACTTGGATCAAGAACAAGAAAGAAAGTATCCTGTACCGTTTGTTAAAGATGGAAGACACCCTGGCCCTCACCAACACAATGCCCGCATAAATGTGCTGCCTTTTTTAATAAAATAAGATCGTTTTAAATGTAGGTAAGTGGGTGTGTGTGCGCGTGCTAAAATGGAAAAATGTTTGTAATAGTTTCATTAAAACACATACAGACAAAATACATGCAAAGTACTTCAAAAGTACGTACTCTGCAAAACCTCTGGACGATCGGACGTCCTCCTGAAGACGACGAAACGTTCAGATGCCTCCACTATCGACTTTCGATGCTACTTTCTGTGACTACCATTTAAATGAACCAGTGAAGTTGAAAGCTTTCTTTCCAAATCCGACTACACCAGCAGAGAAAGAATATTTGAATTAAGATTTGAGCAACTTGCACCAAGAAATACACTCTTCCACAGCCAACGAAGGCAGCAGACGCACAAATTACCCATTCACCAACTCTGGGGCGTAGTTACAATAAATAACACAGGGCTCTTACGAGACCTGCGTGTGCAGTTTGCGTAATGGAAGAAGTCATCCGGGTGTGACGCATTACTGTTCTGCCTTCCTCAATAAAGAAGGAAATGAACGGCAGCTGCACACTGGGATCCAGCGGAGCAGAGTAGGGAACCCGACTTGGAGAGAGGTGCGCAGGCACAGTGGAACTTAAAGCCTACCACTGAAAAGAAATTGGTGATCGGCCTGAAACACTCTTGCAGATCGAGCATGAGTAAGTCTGGTGATCACCCCAACACTATTATAAGTGGCATGTTTGAGGTCAGACATCTTACAGAAGCTACGGGCAAAATAGCAAAGACAGCAGATGTGAAAACTACCCACAGCCTTGTCTGGGAAGTGGCTGTTTGGATTCCCAGTCCATTACACAGACTGGGAGTCTGATTCCGCAGTGGGAGCCTGAGAAATGGCTACCACATCTAAGGAAGCAAGTGCACAAAGTACACACTCTAGGCGGTAGGGATGAACAATAACAATACCGGGCCCTTTGCAGGGCCTCTACTTTGAATTCGAATAATACTTGGCAAAGACTGACAAATAATGCAGTAGGTAGGTGTGTTTAATAGAGTGGATTCAGAATAAGGTGAAAAGTAACAAAATCAGCAGACGAGCAGAGTACCCACTGCCTTAGCCGGGGTAGTAGAAACCAAAAAAGGCTCAATAAAGGGCCTGCACTTTGAATTAGAATTTGAAATACAAGAAGAATACTTGGCAACCACAGCCAAGAAAGGCAGCAAGTGTGCAAATTACCCACTGCCATTCATGGGTAGTAGTTATCAGGAGGCTCAATAAAGGGCCTGCACTTTGAATTTGAATTACAAGAAGAATACTTGGCAACCACAGTCAAGAAAGGCAGCACGTGCGCAAATGTCCCACTGCCTTCAGCCGGGGTAGTTTGTTACAACAAAAAGGCTTGATAAAGGGCCTGCACTTTGAATCGGAATATGAAATGGAACAATAATTGATAACCCCAGCCAAGAAAGGCAGCAAGTGCGAAAATTTCCCACTGCCTTGAGCCGGGGTAGTTTGTTACTACAAAAAGGCCCTATAAAGGGCCTGCACTTTGAATAAGAATTTGAAATACAAGAAGAATACTTGGCAACCACCGCCAAGAAAGGCAGCAAATGCTCAAATTACCCACTGCCATTCATGGGTGGTAGTTACCAAGAAGGCTCAATAAAGGGCCTGCACTTTGAATTAGAATTTGAAATACAAGAAAAATGCTTGGCAACCACAGCCAAGAAAGGCAGCAAGTACGCAAATCATCCACTGCCATTCATGGGTTGTAGTTGCCAAGAAGGCTCAATAAAGGACCTGCACTTTGAATTAGAATTTGAAATACTAGAAGACTTCTTGGCAACCACCACCAATAAAGGATGCAAGTGCGCAAATCACCCACTGCAATTCATGGGTAGTAGTTACAAAAAAGGGCCTGCACTTTGAAGTAAAAAAAACAAACAAGAATAATTGATAACCACAGCTCAAACCGGCTCTTTTTTTAATATTGTTAGACTTTTATTAAGCTTTACATTGTACATGAAAGGCAGCAAGTGCACAAATTACCCACTGCCATTCACGGGTAGAAGTTACCAAGATGGCTCAATAAAGTGCCTGCACTTTGAATTACAATTTGTAATACAAGAAGAATACTTGGCAACCACCGCCAATAAAGGATGCAAGTGCACAAATCACCCACTGCCATTCATGGGCAGAAGTTACAAAAAAGGGCCTGCACTTTTAATTAGAAAAACAAACAGAATAATAATTGATAACCACAGCCCATACGGGCTCTTTTTTAATATTGTTAGACTTTTATTAACCTTTACATTGTACATGAAAGGCAGCAAGTGCGCAAATTAACCACTGCCATTCACGGGTAGTAGTTAACAAGAAGGCTCAATAAAGGGCCTGTACTTTGAATTAGAAATACAAGAAGAATACTTGGCAACCACCGCCAAGAAAGGCAGCAAGTGTGCAAATTACTCACTGCCATTCATGGGTGGTAGTTACCAAGAAGGCTCAATAAAGGGCCTGCACTTTGATTTGGAATTTGAAATACAAGAAGAATACTTGGCAACCACCGCCAAGAAAGGCAGCAAGTGCGCAAATCACCCACTGCCATTCATGGGTGGTAGTTACAAAAAAGGGCCTGCACTTTGAAATAGAAAAACAAACAGAAGAATAATTGATACCCACAGCCCATACAGGCTCTTTTTTAATATTGTTAGACTTTTATTAAGCTTTACATTGTACATGAAAGGCAGCAAGTGCTCAAATTACCCACTGCCATTCACAGGTAGTAGTTACCAAGAAGGCTCAATAAAGGGCCTGGACTTTGAATTAGAAATACAAGAAGAATACTTGGCAACCACCACCAATAAACGATGCAAGTGCGCAAATCACCCACTGCCATTCATGGGTAGTAGTTACAATAAAGGGCCTTCACTTTGAATTAGAAAAACAAACAGAAGAATAATTGATAACCACAGCCCATACAGGCTCTTTTTTTTTTAATATTGTTAGACTTTTATTAAGCTTTACATTGGACATGAAAGGCAGCAAGTGTACAAATTACTCACTGCCATTCACGGGTGGTAGTTACCAAGAAGGCTCAATAAAGGGCCTGCACTTTGAATTAGAATTTGAAATACAAGAAGAATACTTGGCAACCACCGCAGCAAGTGCGTAAATCGCGCACTGCCATTCATGGGTAGTAGTTACCAAGAAGGCTCAATAAAGGGCCTGCACTTTGAATTAGAAACACAAGAAGAATACTTGGCAACCACAGCCAAGAAAGGCAGCAAGTGCGTAAATCACCCACTGCCATTCACGGGTAGTTGTTACAACAAAAAGGCTCAGTAAAGGGCCTGCACTTTGAATTTGAATTACAAGAAGAATACTTGGCAACCACAGCCAAGAAAGGCAGCAAGTGCATAAATCACCCACTGCCATTCATGGGTAGTAGTTACCAAGAAGGCTCAATAAAGAGCCTGCACTTTGAATTAGAAATACAAGAAGAAGAACTGATAACCACAGCCCATACTGGCTCTTTTTTAATATTGGTAGACTTTTATTAAGCTTTACATTGAACATAAAAGGCTCCAGACGCGCAAACTACCCACTGCCTTGTCAGGGAAGTGTATCTTTGGATATCCAGCTCATTACACAGACAGGACTTCGGATCCTGCCATGGGAGCCTGAGAAACGGCTACCACATCTAAGGAAGCAAGCAAGTGCACTAAGTTCCCACTCTGGGCTGTAGGGCTGAAAAATAACAATACTGGGTCCTTTGCAGGGCCTCTACTTTGAATTAGAATAATACTTTGCGAAGACAGCCAACAAAGGCAGCAGGTAAGTGTGTTTCAGCTAGTGGATGCAGAATAAGGTGAAAAATAAGAAAGGCGCAGACGCGCAAACTACTCACTGCCTTGTCAGGGAAGTGGGTGTTTGGTTTTCCAGTCCATTACAGACTGCGAGTCGGATTCCGCAGTGGGAGCCTGAGAAACGGCTACCACATCTAAGGAAGTAATGCAAGTGCATAAAGAACACACTCTGGGCGGTAGGGATGAAAAATAACAATACCGGGCCCTTTGCAGGGCCTCTACTTTGAATTAGAAAAATACTTGGCAAAGACAGACAAGAAATGCAGCAGGTAGGTGTGTTGGATTCAGTGGATGCTGAATAAGGTGAAAAATAACAAAGGAAGCAGGCTCACAGAGTACCCACCGCCTTATCAGGGGAGCGGGTGTTTGGATTCCCAGTCCATTACACAGACTGGAAGTCGGATTCCGCAGTGGGAGCCTGAGAAACGGCTACCACATCTAAGGAGGCAAGCAAGTGCACAAAGTACACACACTGGGAGGTAGAAAGGACGCAAGTGCACAAATTACCCACTGCCATTCACGGGTAGTAGTTACCAAGAAGGCTCAATAAAGGGCCTGGACTTTGAATTAGAATTTGAATTACAAAAAAAATAATTGATAACCCCAGCCAAGAAAGGCAGCAAGTAGGTGTGTGTACGTGTGGATGATGTGTTGATTTAGTGGAAGATGAATAAGCTGAAAAATAAGAAAAGGCAGCAAGTGCGCAAATTACCCACTGCCTTCAGCCGGGGAAGTAGTTACAACAAAAAGGCTTGATAAAGGGCCTTGACTTAGAATAGGAATATGAAATTCAGGAATAATTGATAACCCCAGCCAAGAAAGGCAGCAAGTGCGCAAATTTCCCACTGCCTTCGGCCGGGGTAGTTGTTACAACAAAAAGGCTCGATAAAGGGCCTTGACTTTGAATAGGAATATGAAATTCAAGAATAATTGATAACCCCAGCCAAGAAAGTCAGCAAGTGTGCACATTTCCCACTGCCTTCGGCCTGGGTTATTACAAATAAAAGCTTGATAAAGGGCCTTGACTTTGAATAAGAATATGAAATTGAAGAATAGTTGATAAGCCCAGGCAAGAAAGGCAGCAAGTAGGTGTGTGTACATGTGGATTGAGTGGAAGATGAATAAGGTGAAAAATAAGAAAGGCAGCAAGTGCGCAAATTTCCCACTGCCTTCGGCCGGGCTACTAGTTACAACAAAAAGGCTCGATAAAGGGCCTTGAGTTTGAATCAAAAGGCAGCAGGTAAGTGTGTATCAGCAAGTGAATGCAGACTAAGGTGAAAAATAAGAAAGGCAGCAGACGCGCAAACTACCCACTGCCTTGTCAGGGAAGTGGGTGTTTGGTTTTCCAGTCCATTACAGACTGCGAGTCGGATTCCGCAGTGGGAGCCTGAGAAACTGCTACCACATCTAAGTAAGCAATGCAAGTGCACTAAGTTCCCACTCTGTGCGGTAGGGCTGAAAAATAACAATACCGGGCCCTTCCCAGGGCCTCTACTTTGAATTAGGATAATACTTTGCAAAGACAGCCAAGAAATGCAGCAGGTAGGTGTGTTTCAGTGAGTGGATGCAGAATAAGGTGAAAAATAAGAAAGGCTACAGACGCGCAAACTACCCACTGTCTTCAGCCGGGGAAGTAGTTACAAGAAGTGGCTCTTTGGATATCCAGCTCATTACACAGACATGGCGTCGGATTCCGCAGTGGGAGCCTGAGAAACGGCTACCACATCTAAGGAAGCAAGTGCACAAAGTACACACTCTAGGCGGTAGGGATGAAAAATAACAATACCGGGCCCTTTCCAGGGCCTGGCATTAGAATTTGAAAATTACTCGGCAACCGCAACCAACAAAGGCAGCAGGTTGGTGTGTTTCAGTGAGTATGCTTCTGGACTTCGCTGGAATCTTCAAGGGACACATTAGGTCTTGCATGATACAGAAACACTTTGTACTTAGTGGCATCCAATTCTATTTTTTTTTTTTAATTTTTTTTTTTAAATGTATTTATTCAAACATTTTCATTTGACACAAAAAGACATACATCTCTTAGAGCAATCAGTTTGTAGTGTGGTACATCAGCAACACTCTTGAAACCCAACTGCCGCCCCCCACAAAAAACACAACATTCCCCCCCCCCCCCCAAACCAACTGTGCTAGTCATAGTGTCATTGTGAGACAAGCATAGAGCTAGAAAGAGCGATTCGAACAGCATCATTATGCACATTGTGATCATGGACGTGTTATATAGTGCAAGTAACTTATGTTAAGCGGGAGTAAATAAAACCAGCAGCATGTAAGCCCTCCAAGAAGTTATGGCTATTCAGCATACTTAAGATTGCGTTGCCTCGACCGTCACATCGGGGTCCTCCTCCTCCACCTCTTGTTGTGCTCTAAGATAAGCCAGTAGCGGGCCCCAAATGTCTTTAGGCCTAGATTTCAGTGGCATCTGCTCCGCATATGCATGCAAGTTCTCCTGCCATGTCACCATGTCGTGTATCCACCCCTTGAACTTGGGTGCCCTGCCCCTGCCCCAGCGACACACCACCTGGCGCCTTGCTAATAGTATGCCTAATAGAAGAAATTTCCCATGGGGTGTGCTAATGTCTGAGGTTTGGCCCAGTAAAGCCGTTGTAGGGAGAGGCTCAATGTGAAGTCCTAACATGACATCTAGCCCTGCAAAGACCTCCTCCCAGTATTCAGCCACTATGGGGCAGTTCCAGGCTAAATGCATGAAATCTGCCGGGCCCTGCTTGCAGCGGAGGCACCTATCATCTTGCCGTAACCCTATCCTATGTAAGCGAGCTGGAGTGTGGTAGTCTGTGCAAAAATTTGACTGCTGCTGCCAGAAACCCGCTTCGTCTGCGTACATGCCATTTCCCATTGATCATCCGTGAGCGGTTCAGGCAAGTCTTTGTCCCATTCAGCCCTAGCCTCACCAGGGGGGGCCCCGATCTGACTCTGGCATACAAAACCGACGTGGCGTGCTTCAGTGTGTTTCCCTGTAACATTAGGTGAAGGGATTGGAACACTTCCGGTTCCGCTGGGAAGGCAGGACATATGGCTTTCACATTCTGTCTTATTCTAGTATAGAGAAATAACTCCATGAATGTAGGGGGAGCTTCTCCAAAAAATTGTTCCTTTGATTGGAACGTCCCTTCCAGAAGGAGGTCACCACACGTGAAGTATTTTCGTCTGGAGAGCAGATTTTTGCAGATTCTCTCTGTGGTCACCTGCAATAGCGGGCAGGCACGCAGTGGTATTTTAGGGGAATAGAGTTGTGTGACCCCCTGTGAATGTAAATGTATAGGCATTTATATAGCGCACTACTTACCCGGCGGGTCCCAAGGCGCTTCGACCGCTGCGAAACCCTTCCTGGCTTCCCTGAGAGATGGTCCCTTAGTGGGTATCTCCAGGGTGAGACCAGGCATCCCCGGCGGTCTGGTGGGGCCGTTAGTGAAGATGAGGCAAGCTAATGCCCAAAGTTGCCGAGTGTGATCGCTGATCAGAGTGGGCACCGAGGCGAGAGAATTATCGAGTCCGCTGACCCTGGTCCAGAAACCTGCCGCGCCGGGAATCGAACCCTGGTCCCGGGCCGTCCTCTGCTCTCGGGTCTGCCGCCTCTAACCAGTGAGCCACACTACTCCCCTCAGCTTTCGCCAGCCAATGCAGTCCTTTTACCTTGCAGTCCACAGTGGTCTTTTTCTCTTTCCTGGGGGGATCGGCACCATGTGGCCATCCTCCACCGCCAGATGGGGCATGTAGGGAAGGGGATGGAACCAGTATACCGCAAAGTGCGCCTGCGCACTATGGTAGTATTGTTCAAAGTCTGGGACATCGAATCCGCCATATCTATATGGGAGTGCTAGGGAGTCCAGCTTCAGGCGTGCATGCTTCCCGCCCCAGATCAGTCGGATAAGCTGTGTCTTCAAGGTGGCAAAAAAATGTCCCCCGGGGTGATAAGGAATATTATTAAATAGGTATAAAGATTTGAGTACTATCACCATCTTAATAAACGATATGCGGCCTGCCATTGATAGGGGGAGTTTAAGCCAGGATGTGATGTTATCTGTCACTTTGGACATGACACGTCCGTAGTTCGTCCTCATGAGTGTTTCCTTATCTCTGGAGACATAGATCCCCAAATACTTAGTCAGTGTCCTCCCATTGCAGTGGGTAATCCAGGGGCTGCGAGGTGGTGTGATCAATCAGCGGAAACCCTGCTGACTTTCCCCAATTGATCTGAACACCAGCGAACGCCCCAAATTTGGTGATCTCTCGCAATACTGGATTGAGGTTTTCTCCTGGGTTGCAGATATACAGGGTAATATCGTCTGCGAAGAGGGATACTAGAACCTGACGGGACAAGTAGAGGAGGCCCCTGTGGTTGTGATGTTGGCGCAGTTTGGCCGCAAGGGGTTCAATGAAACTGGGGACAGTGGGCAGCCCTGCCTTGTCCCCCTGTTGATACGGAAGACCGCAACCCATTAAGCAGTACTCTGGCTATCGGCGCTTCATAAAGGAGTCTGATCCAACGTACAAACTGTTCCGGCATTCCCATATAGGTCAGAGTCCCAAACATGTAATCCCACTCCATGGAGTCGAACGCTTTGGTGGCGTCTAAAAAGACTGCCACCGCCGCGCATTTGGGGTCTATGTCCTTAAGGATCGCTAGTAGTGTGCGAAGGTTGTGGGAGGTGGCTCGGTTATGGACAAAGCCAGCCTGGTCCGGCAGCACTATTTTTTCAAGGAGGAGGTTCAGTCTAGTGGCCAGTACCTTGGCCAGTATTTTAGTATCACTGTTAAGGAGAGATAGGGGCCGATAGGAGTCGCATTGGTCAGGAGCCTTCCCGGGCTTAAGCAAGGACAGTATGTGCGCTTCTCTCATAGTGTCTGGGAGTACCCCCTCTTCCAGCCCTTCATAGTAAACTGCCTTGAGGATAGGGGCTAGGATGTGGACATAGGTTTTATAAAAAATCAATGGGGATCCCATCCGACCCCGGGCATTTTCCAGATTTCATGCTCATTATCGCTTCCTTGATTTCGTCTATTTCAAGGTCTAATGCTAAAACAAATTGTTACACTGGGCCCAGCCATGCAAATGCCACATCGTCGAAGTAGTCCCGAAGTTGCAGTTCAGTTTGCCTCCGTGAGGTATACAGTGCCTTGTAATAGTCTGTCAGGATGCCAAGCTGTCCCGGTAGAGACCTACATGGCTCCCCCTGAATGTCCTGTAGCTCAGTGACATAGTTATGGAAGTGCGGGGGCTGTACTGCCCCAGCCAGTGAGTGCCCCGGCCTGTCGCCCTCCCCGTACCGCCGAGCCTCTCCCTGCTTCCCCCGAAACCTGCATTCCCGTTCAGCTTCCTCGTTATATTCCGACAGTTTCTCCTGTATGCGTGCCTGTATGGAGTTGGGGTCCACACTGCCTGCAGCTTCCCGCTCTAGAGCCTTCAGTTCGGTCTCCAGGGTGTGTAGGGTTCCACGAAGATCCCGCAGAATCCCGCCCCTTTTGGAGGTACACCACCTCCTGACCATTACTTTAAAGGCTTCCCAAACAGTTGTGAGGCTTGCCACTTAGCCGGTGTTTCTTGGGAAGAAGTCTAGCATTTCCTGTTCCAACTCCGCCTTGAATGTGGCATCATGTAAGTGCGAGGGGTTCAGTCTCCAGCTTAGGTAGGGTGCAAGGTCCACGCGTGGTTGCAGGGAGACTTTCACTGGGGAGTGGTCCGAAAAAGTCTTAGCCATGTGTATCGCCCCCTTAACCCAATGAGACATGCCTTTTGCCAGAAGCACATAGTCCAATCTGGCCCAGGTGTTGTGTACGGAAGAGTGGTGTGTGCCCTCCTGCTGCAGGGGATGCAACACCCCCCCCCCCCTTGAGAAAACTCATGGAACTTGGTGTCCCAACCAACCCTACAGGTACCATTGAAGATAGAAAACAAGTGGAAAAACCAACTAAGGGGAATGCCCTCGATGGGGGCCGCTAGGGGCTCCCGCCATTTCCACTATGCCTCTCTTGTTTCACCCATCCACGACCCCCTAGCGGAAGGGGCCGATCTGACGGGACGAGGGCAAGTGGCTGGGCGTCATATTGTGCCTACAGTGATAATTAGAACAGTCATACATCACCAGTCCGTATGGAGTCTTTGGGATGTCTTCACGCTGGTTTTCGCGAGGTTTTCTGTGTTTAAGAGGGTTCTGATAGTGGTCAGTGCGAGCGCGATCTGCGTCTCGCCGCTGCTTCCCGGGAAGCGGAGCGTCGATCATGCGTAAGGAAATCTTCTGCTTGTTGGGGTGTGATAAAGATGTGCTGTCGACCTCTATGTTGGATTCGCAGACAGGCGGGGTAGAGCATGGCATATGGAATGCTGCGAGTTTGGAGTTGCTTCTTCACCGCATTAAACTTCCTCCTGGCCTCCTGCACTGCTTGTGTAAAATCAGGGTAAAAGGAGAGCATGGTGTTTCCATACTTTACTTCACCTTTTTCGCTCGCCAGGCGTAGTAACGTGTCCCGGTCGCGATAATTGAGGAACCTCATAATGATCAGGCGTGGCGGTGTTCAAAGAGGGGGTTTGGATGCCAAGGAGCGGTGGGCCCTCTCAATGACTAATTGCGAGGAGAAAGAGTCTCTGCCAAAGATCTCCGCCAGTAATGACTCCAGAAAGTCTTCCAGCCTCCCGGTGTTGGTCGTTTCCGCCAGGCCTAGCATGCGTACGTTGTTCCGTCTTGAGCGCGATACCACTTCCTCATTCTTCTCCGATATAACTTTCAGGAGCTTGTCCATTTGTGCCGTGTGTTTCCTGCGGTTACTTGCACCATCCTCGAGATCTGATACTCTTTGCTCTACCTCCTTCAGATGTACCTCATGGCCTTCTAGTTTCGCTAAGACAGTGTCCAGGCGGAGTGACATGGTGTCTATTATGGAATCTATATTCGTCAGACTCTGTTGCATGGTCATCAGCATGTCCTTCCATCCCGGGTCCCTCAGTTCGGGGGGGTCGTCCTCGCCCTGGCTTTGCGGTGCCGTGCTAGGTGTCTTGCGGGTATCAAAAGGCAGCTTAGACTGTTTAGGTTCTGTTTTGCCCATGTCGACTGTCCGCGTGCCGCCTTATCTCTTCTGTCCATGTGGCAATCGGAAAAGAAAAAGAGGGGGGGGGGCAGGACCAGGCGGCAGCCCCAAAGTTGCTTAATGGCGCAGCAGTGGTTAGCCTCCCAGCTCGAGCCGCAGAAGTGCCTCAAATGGGCCCGGTGTCTCCAGTGCTGCTCTGCAGCCAGGTAAATCCTCAGCAGGTAGGCAGGTGCCGGCTAATGATGAAGATCCCTCCCAGCCTGACACATTGCCGCAGTCAGGCATCGGCTCCATGCATTAAATGGCGGCAAGATCCTAGCGCGATGTTCCTGGCAGTAGCGCTTTGTAGCACCCCCTCCAACTTGCCCGGTGTCTCGAGTCTCACTATATGAGGAATGGGGCCAGCTCCAGACAGATTGCGCAGACAGGGCAATAGGGCAGTAGATTGCCTCGCATAAATGTGCTGCCTTTTTTAATAAAATAAGATCGTTTTAAATGTAGGTAAGTGGGTGTGTGTGCGCGTGCTAAAATGGAAAAATGTTTGTAATAGTTTCATTAAAACACATACAGACAAAATACATGCAAAGTACTTCAAAAGTACGTACTCTGCAAAACCTCTGGACGATCGGACGTCCTCCTGAAGACGACGAAACGTTCAGATGCCTCCACTATCGACTTTCGATGCTACTTTCTGTGACTACCATTTAAATGAACCAGTGAAGTTGAAAGCTTTCTTTCCAAATCCGACTACACCAGCAGAGAAAGAATATTTGAATTAAGATTTGAGCAACTTGCACCAAGAAATACACTCTTCCACAGCCAACGAAGGCAGCAGACGCACAAATTACCCATTCACCAACTCTGGGGCGGAGTTACAATAAATAACACAGGGCTCTTACGAGACCTGCGTGTGCAGTTTGCGTAATGGAAGAAGTCATCCGGGTGTGACGCATTACTGTTCTGCCTTCCTCAATAAAGAAGGAAATGAACGGCAGCTGCACACTGGGATCCAGCGGAGCAGAGTAGGGAACCCGACTTGGAGAGAGGTGCGCAGGCACAGTGGAACTTAAAGCCTACCACTGAAAAGAAATTGGTGATCGGCCTGAAACACTCTTGCAGATCGAGCATGAGTAAGTCTGGTGATCACCCCAACACTATTATAAGTGGCATGTTTGAGGTCAGACATCTTACAGAAGCTACGGGCAAAATAGCAAAGACAGCAGATGTGAAAACTACCCACAGCCTTGTCTGGGAAGTGGCTGTTTGGATTCCCAGTCCATTACACAGACTGGGAGTCTGATTCCGCAGTGGGAGCCTGAGAAATGGCTACCACATCTAAGGAAGCAAGTGCACAAAGTACACACTCTAGGCGGTAGGGATGAAAAATAACAATACCGGGCCCTTTGCAGGGCCTCTACTTTGAATTCGAATAATACTTGGCAAAGACTGACAAATAATGCAGTAGGTAGGTGTGTTTAATAGAGTGGATTCAGAATAAGGTGAAAAGTAACAAAATCAGCAGACTAGCAGAGTACCCACTGCCTTAGCCGGGGTAGTAGAAACCAAAAAAGGCTCAATAAAGGGCCTGCACTTTGAATTAGAATTTGAAATACAAGAAGAATACTTGGCAACCACAGCCAAGAAAGGCAGCAAGTGTGCAAATTACCCACTGCCATTCATGGGTAGTAGTTATCAGGAGGCTCAATAAAGGGCCTGCACTTTGAATTTGAATTACAAGAAGAATACTTGGCAACCACAGTCAAGAAAGGCAGCACGTGCGCAAATGTCCCACTGCCTTCAGCCGGGGTAGTTTGTTACAACAAAAAGGCTTGATAAAGGGCCTGCACTTTGAATCGGAATATGAAATGGAACAATAATTGATAACCCCAGCCAAGAAAGGCAGCAAGTGCGAAAATTTCCCACTGCCTTGAGCCGGGGTAGTTTGTTACTACAAAAAGGCCCTATAAAGGGCCTGCACTTTGAATAAGAATTTGAAATACAAGAAGAATACTTGGCAACCACCGCCAAGAAAGGCAGCAAATGCTCAAATTACCCACTGCCATTCATGGGTGGTAGTTACCAAGAAGGCTCAATAAAGGGCCTGCACTTTGAATTAGAATTTGAAATACAAGAAAAATGCTTGGCAACCACAGCCAAGAAAGGCAGCAAGTACGCAAATCATCCACTGCCATTCATGGGTTGTAGTTGCCAAGAAGGCTCAATAAAGGACCTGCACTTTGAATTAGAATTTGAAATACTAGAAGACTTCTTGGCAACCACCACCAATAAAGGATGCAAGTGCGCAAATCACCCACTGCAATTCATGGGTAGTAGTTACAAAAAAGGGCCTGCACTTTGAAGTAAAAAAAACAAACAAGAATAATTGATAACCACAGCTCAAACCGGCTCTTTTTTTAATATTGTTAGACTTTTATTAAGCTTTACATTGTACATGAAAGGCAGCAAGTGCACAAATTACCCACTGCCATTCACGGGTAGAAGTTACCAAGATGGCTCAATAAAGTGCCTGCACTTTGAATTACAATTTGTAATACAAGAAGAATACTTGGCAGCCACCGCCAATAAAGGATGCAAGTGCACAAATCACCCACTGCCATTCATGGGCAGAAGTTACAAAAAAGGGCCTGCACTTTTAATTAGAAAAACAAACAGAATAATAATTGATAACCACAGCCCATACGGGCTCTTTTTTAATATTGTTAGACTTTTATTAACCTTTACATTGTACATGAAAAGCAGCAAGTGCGCAAATTAACCACTGCCATTCACGGGTAGTAGTTAACAAGAAGGCTCAATAAAGGGCCTGTACTTTGAATTAGAAATACAAGAAGAATACTTGGCAACCACCGCCAAGAAAGGCAGCAAGTGTGCAAATTACTCACTGCCATTCATGGGTGGTAGTTACCAAGAAGGCTCAATAAAGGGCCTGCACTTTGATTTGGAATTTGAAATACAAGAAGAATACTTGGCAACCACCGCCAAGAAAGGCAGCAAGTGCGCAAATCACCCACTGCCATTCATGGGTGGTAGTTACAAAAAAGGGCCTGCACTTTGAAATAGAAAAACAAACAGAAGAATAATTGATACCCACAGCCCATACAGGCTCTTTTTTAATATTGTTAGACTTTTATTAAGCTTTACATTGTACATGAAAGGCAGCAAGTGCTCAAATTACCCACTGCCATTCACAGGTAGTAGTTACCAAGAAGGCTCAATAAAGGGCCTGGACTTTGAATTAGAAATACAAGAAGAATACTTGGCAACCACCACCAATAAACGATGCAAGTGCGCAAATCACCCACTGCCATTCATGGGTAGTAGTTACAATAAAGGGCCTTCACTTTGAATTAGAAAAACAAACAGAAGAATAATTGATAACCACAGCCCATACAGGCTCTTTTTTTTTAATATTGTTAGACTTTTATTAAGCTTTACATTGGACATGAAAGGCAGCAAGTGTACAAATTACTCACTGCCATTCACGGGTGGTAGTTACCAAGAAGGCTCAATAAAGGGCCTGCACTTTGAATTAGAATTTGAAATACAAGAAGAATACTTGGCAACCACCGCAGCAAGTGCGTAAATCGCGCACTGCCATTCATGGGTAGTAGTTACCAAGAAGGCTCAATAAAGGGCCTGCACTTTGAATTAGAAACACAAGAAGAATACTTGGCAACCACAGCCAAGAAAGGCAGCAAGTGCGTAAATCACCCACTGCCATTCACGGGTAGTTGTTACAACAAAAAGGCTCAGTAAAGGGCCTGCACTTTGAATTTGAATTACAAGAAGAATACTTGGCAACCACAGCCAAGAAAGGCAGCAAGTGCATAAATCACCCACTGCCATTCATGGGTAGTAGTTACCAAGAAGGCTCAATAAAGAGCCTGCACTTTGAATTAGAAATACAAGAAGAAGAACTGATAACCACAGCCCATACTGGCTCTTTTTTAATATTGGTAGACTTTTATTAAGCTTTACATTGAACATAAAAGGCTCCAGACGCGCAAACTACCCACTGCCTTGTCAGGGAAGTGTATCTTTGGATATCCAGCTCATTACACAGACAGGACTTCGGATCCTGCCATGGGAGCCTGAGAAACGGCTACCACATCTAAGGAAGCAAGCAAGTGCACTAAGTTCCCACTCTGGGCTGTAGGGCTGAAAAATAACAATACTGGGTCCTTTGCAGGGCCTCTACTTTGAATTAGAATAATACTTTGCGAAGACAGCCAACAAAGGCAGCAGGTAAGTGTGTTTCAGCTAGTGGATGCAGAATAAGGTGAAAAATAAGAAAGGCGCAGACGCGCAAACTACTCACTGCCTTGTCAGGGAAGTGGGTGTTTGGTTTTCCAGTCCATTACAGACTGCGAGTCGGATTCCGCAGTGGGAGCCTGAGAAACGGCTACCACATCTAAGGAAGTAATGCAAGTGCATAAAGAACACACTCTGGGCGGTAGGGATGAAAAATAACAATACCGGGCCCTTTGCAGGGCCTCTACTTTGAATTAGAAAAATACTTGGCAAAGACAGACAAGAAATGCAGCAGGTAGGTGTGTTGGATTCAGTGGATGCTGAATAAGGTGAAAAATAACAAAGGAAGCAGGCTCACAGAGTACCCACCGCCTTATCAGGGGAGCGGGTGTTTGGATTCCCAGTCCATTACACAGACTGGAAGTCGGATTCCGCAGTGGGAGCCTGAGAAACGGCTACCACATCTAAGGAGGCAAGCAAGTGCACAAAGTACACACACTGGGAGGTAGAAAGGACGCAAGTGCACAAATTACCCACTGCCATTCACGGGTAGTAGTTACCAAGAAGGCTCAATAAAGGGCCTGGACTTTGAATTAGAATTTGAATTACAAAAAAAATAATTGATAACCCCAGCCAAGAAAGGCAGCAAGTAGGTGTGTGTACGTGTGGATGATGTGTTGATTTAGTGGAAGATGAATAAGCTGAAAAATAAGAAAAGGCAGCAAGTGCGCAAATTACCCACTGCCTTCAGCCGGGGAAGTAGTTACAACAAAAAGGCTTGATAAAGGGCCTTGACTTAGAATAGGAATATGAAATTCAGGAATAATTGATAACCCCAGCCAAGAAAGGCAGCAAGTGCGCAAATTTCCCACTGCCTTCGGCCGGGGTAGTTGTTACAACAAAAAGGCTCGATAAAGGGCCTTGACTTTGAATAGGAATATGAAATTCAAGAATAATTGATAACCCCAGCCAAGAAAGTCAGCAAGTGTGCACATTTCCCACTGCCTTCGGCCGGGGTTATTACAAATAAAAGCTTGATAAAGGGCCTTGACTTTGAATAAGAATATGAAATTGAAGAATAGTTGATAAGCCCAGGCAAGAAAGGCAGCAAGTAGGTGTGTGTACATGTGGATTGAGTGGAAGATGAATAAGGTGAAAAATAAGAAAGGCAGCAAGTGCGCAAATTTCCCACTGCCTTCGGCCGGGCTACTAGTTACAACAAAAAGGCTCGATAAAGGGCCTTGAGTTTGAATCAAAAGGCAGCAGGTAAGTGTGTATCAGCAAGTGAATGCAGACTAAGGTGAAAAATAAGAAAGGCAGCAGACGCGCAAACTACCCACTGCCTTGTCAGGGAAGTGGGTGTTTGGTTTTCCAGTCCATTACAGACTGCGAGTCGGATTCCGCAGTGGGAGCCTGAGAAACTGCTACCACATCTAAGTAAGCAATGCAAGTGCACTAAGTTCCCACTCTGTGCGGTAGGGCTGAAAAATAACAATACCGGGCCCTTCCCAGGGCCTCTACTTTGAATTAGGATAATACTTTGCAAAGACAGCCAAGAAATGCAGCAGGTAGGTGTGTTTCAGTGAGTGGATGCAGAATAAGGTGAAAAATAAGAAAGGCTACAGACGCGCAAACTACCCACTGTCTTCAGCCGGGGAAGTAGTTACAAGAAGTGGCTCTTTGGATATCCAGCTCATTACACAGACATGGCGTCGGATTCCGCAGTGGGAGCCTGAGAAACGGCTACCACATCTAAGGAAGCAAGTGCACAAAGTACACACTCTAGGCGGTAGGGATGAAAAATAACAATACCGGGCCCTTTCCAGGGCCTGGCATTAGAATTTGAAAATTACTCGGCAACCGCAACCAACAAAGGCAGCAGGTTGGTGTGTTTCAGTGAGTATGCTTCTGGACTTCGCTGGAATCTTCAAGGGACACATTAGGTCTTGCATGATACAGAAACACTTTGTACTTAGTGGCATCCAATTCTATTTTTTTTTTTAATTTTTTTTTTAAAATGTATTTATTCAAACATTTTCATTTGACACAAAAAGACATACATCTCTTAGAGCAATCAGTTTGTAGTGTGGTACATCAGCAACACTCTTGAAACCCAACTGCCGCCCCCCACAAAAAACACAACATTCCCCCCCCCCCCCCAAACCAACTGTGCTAGTCATAGTGTCATTGTGAGACAAGCATAGAGCTAGAAAGAGCGATTCGAACAGCATCATTATGCACATTGTGATCATGGACGTGTTATATAGTGCAAGTAACTTATGTTAAGCGGGAGTAAATAAAACCAGCAGCATGTAAGCCCTCCAAGAAGTTATGGCTATTCAGCGTACTTAAGATTGCGTTGCCTCGACCGTCACATCGGGGTCCTCCTCCTCCACCTCTTGTTGTGCTCTAAGATAAGCCAGTAGCGGGCCCCAAATGTCTTTAGGCCTAGATTTCAGTGGCATCTGCTCCGCATATGCATGCAAGTTCTCCTGCCATGTCACCATGTCGTGTATCCACCCCTTGAACTTGGGTGCCCTGCCCCTGCCCCAGCGACACACCACCTGGCGCCTTGCTAATAGTATGCCTAATAGAAGAAATTTCCCATGGGGTGTGCTAATGTCTGAGGTTTGGCCCAGTAAAGCCGTTGTAGGGAGAGGCTCAATGTGAAGTCCTAACATGACATCTAGCCCTGCAAAGACCTCCTCCCAGTATTCAGCCACTATGGGGCAGTTCCAGGCTAAATGCATGAAATCTGCCGGGCCCTGCTTGCAGCGGAGGCACCTATCATCTTGCCGTAACCCTATCCTATGTAAGCGAGCTGGAGTGTGGTAGTCTGTGCAAAAATTTGACTGCTGCTGCCAGAAACCCGCTTCGTCTGCGTACATGCCATTTCCCATTGATCATCCGTGAGCGGTTCAGGCAAGTCTTTGTCCCATTCAGCCCTAGCCTCACCAGGGGGGGCCCCGATCTGACTCTGGCATACAAAACCGACGTGGCGTGCTTCAGTGTGTTTCCCTGTAACATTAGGTGAAGGGATTGGAACACTTCCGGTTCCGCTGGGAAGGCAGGACATATGGCTTTCACATTCTGTCTTATTCTAGTATAGAGAAATAACTCCATGAATGTAGGGGGAGCTTCTCCAAAAAATTGTTCCTTTGATTGGAACGTCCCTTCCAGAAGGAGGTCACCACACGTGAAGTATTTTCGTCTGGAGAGCAGATTTTTGCAGATTCTCTCTGTGGTCACCTGCAATAGCGGGCAGGCACGCAGTGGTATTTTAGGGGAATAGAGTTGTGTGACCCCCTGTGAATGTAAATGTATAGGCATTTATATAGCGCACTACTTACCCGGCGGGTCCCAAGGCGCTTCGACCGCTGCGAAACCCTTCCTGGCTTCCCTGAGAGATGGTCCCTTAGTGGGTATCTCCAGGGTGAGACCAGGCATCCCCGGCGGTCTGGTGGGGCCGTTAGTGAAGATGAGGCAAGCTAATGCCCAAAGTTGCCGAGTGTGATCGCTGATCAGAGTGGGCACCGAGGCGAGAGAATTATCGAGTCCGCTGACCCTGGTCCAGAAACCTGCCGCGCCGGGAATCGAACCCTGGTCCCGGGCCGTCCTCTGCTCTCGGGTCTGCCGCCTCTAACCAGTGAGCCACACTACTCCCCTCAGCTTTCGCCAGCCAATGCAGTGCTTTTACCTTGCAGTCCACAGTGGTCTTTTTCTCTTTCCTGGGGGGATCGGCACCATGTGGCCATCCTCCACCGCCAGATGGGGCATGTAGGGAAGGGGATGGAACCAGTATACCGCAAAGTGCGCCTGCGCACTATGGTAGTATTGTTCAAAGTCTGGGACATCGAATCCGCCATATCTATATGGGAGTGCTAGGGAGTCCAGCTTCAGGCGTGCATGCTTCCCGCCCCAGATCAGTCGGATAAGCTGTGTCTTCAAGGTGGCAAAAAAATGTCCCCCGGGGTGATAAGGAATATTATTAAATAGGTATAAAGATTTGAGTACTATCACCATCTTAATAAACGATATGCGGCCTGCCATTGATAGGGGGAGTTTAAGCCAGGATGTGATGTTATCTGTCACTTTGGACATGACACGTCCGTAGTTCGTCCTCATGAGTGTTTCCTTATCTCTGGAGACATAGATCCCCAAATACTTAGTCAGTGTCCTCCCATTGCAGTGGGTAATCCAGGGGCTGCGAGGTGGTGTGATCAATCAGCGGAAACCCTGCTGACTTTCCCCAATTGATCTGAACACCAGCGAACGCCCCAAATTTGGTGATCTCTCGCAATACTGGATTGAGGTTTTCTCCTGGGTTGCAGATATACAGGGTAATATCGTCTGCGAAGAGGGATACTAGAACCTGACGGGACAAGTAGAGGAGGCCCCTGTGGTTGTGATGTTGGCGCAGTTTGGCCGCAAGGGGTTCAATGAAACTGGGGACAGTGGGCAGCCCTGCCTTGTCCCCCTGTTGATACGGAAGACCGCAACCCATTAAGCAGTACTCTGGCTATCGGCGCTTCATAAAGGAGTCTGATCCAACGTACAAACTGTTCCGGCATTCCCATATAGGTCAGAGTCCCAAACATGTAATCCCACTCCAGGGAGTCGAACGCTTTGGTGGCGTCTAAAAAGACTGCCACCGCCGCGCATTTGGGGTCTATGTCCTTAAGGATCGCTAGTAGTGTGCGAAGGTTGTGGGAGGTGGCTCGGTTATGGACAAAGCCAGCCTGGTCCGGCAGCACTATTTTTTCAAGGAGGAGGTTCAGTCTAGTGGCCAGTACCTTGGCCAGTATTTTAGTATCACTGTTAAGGAGAGATAGGGGCCGATAGGAGTCGCATTGGTCAGGAGCCTTCCCGGGCTTAAGCAAGGACAGTATGTGCGCTTCTCTCATAGTGTCTGGGAGTACCCCCTCTTCCAGCCCTTCATAGTAAACTGCCTTGAGGATAGGGGCTAGGATGTGGACATAGGTTTTATAAAAAATCAATGGGGATCCCATCCGACCCCGGGCATTTTCCAGATTTCATGCTCATTATCGCTTCCTTGATTTCGTCTATTTCAAGGTCTAATGCTAAAACAAATTGTTACACTGGGCCCAGCCATGCAAATGCCACATCGTCGAAGTAGTCCCTAAGTTGCAGTTCAGTTTGCCTCCGTGAGGTATACAGTGCCTTGTAATAGTCTGTCAGGATGCCAAGCTGTCCCGGTAGAGACCTACATGGCTCCCCCTGAATGTCCTGTAGCTCAGTGACATAGTTATGGAAGTGCGGGGGCTGTACTGCCCCAGCCAGTGAGTGCCCCGGCCTGTCGCCCTCCCCGTACCGCCGAGCCTCTCCCTGCTTCCCCCGAAACCTGCATTCCCGTTCAGCTTCCTCGTTATATTCCGACAGTTTCTCCTGTATGCGTGCCTGTATGGAGTTGGGGTCCACACTGCCTGCAGCTTCCCGCTCTAGAGCCTTCAGTTCGGTCTCCAGGGTGTGTAGGGTTCCACGAAGATCCCGCAGAATCCCGCCCCTTTTGGAGGTACACCACCTCCTGACCATTACTTTAAAGGCTTCCCAAACAGTTGTGAGGCTTGCCACTTAGCCGGTGTTTCTTGGGAAGAAGTCTAGCATTTCCTGTTCCAACTCCGCCTTGAATGTGGCATCATGTAAGTGCGAGGGGTTCAGTCTCCAGCTTAGGTAGGGTGCAAGGTCCACGCGTGGTTGCAGGGAGACTTTCACTGGGGAGTGGTCCGAAAAAGTCTTAGCCATGTGTATCGCCCCCTTAACCCAATGAGACATGCCTTTTGCCAGAAGCACATAGTCCAATCTGGCCCAGGTGTTGTGTACGGAAGAGTGGTGTGTGCCCTCCTGCTGCAGGGGATGCAACACCCCCCCCCCCCCCCCTTGAGAAAACTCATGGAACTTGGTGTCCCAACCAACCCTACAGGTACCATTGAAGATAGAAAACAAGTGGAAAAACCAACTAAGAGGAATGCCCTCGATGGGGGCCGCTAGGGGCTCCCGCCATTTCCACTATGCCTCTCTTGTTTCACCCATCCACGACCCCCTAGCGGAAGGGGCCGATCTGACGGGACGAGGGCAAGTGGCTGGGCGTCATATTGTGCCTACAGTGATAATTAGAACAGTCATACATCACCAGTCCGTATGGAGTCTTTGGGATGTCTTCACGCTGGTTTTCGCGAGGTTTTCTGTGTTTAAGAGGGTTCTGATAGTGGTGAGCGCGATCTGCGTCTCGCCGCTGCTTCCCGGGAAGCGGAGCGTCGATCATGCGTAAGGAAATCTTCTGCTTGTTGGGGTGTGATAAAGATGTGCTGTCGACCTCTATGTTGGATTCGCAGACAGGCGGGGTAGAGCATGGCATATGGAATGCTGCCAGTTTGGAGTTGCTTCTTCACCGCATTAAACTTCCTCCTGGCCTCCTGCACTGCTTGTGTAAAATCAGGGTAAAAGGAGAGCATGGTGTTTCCATACTTTACTTCACCTTTTTCGCTCGCCAGGCGTAGTAACGTGTCCCGGTCGCGATAATTGAGGAACCTCATAATGATCAGGCGTGGCGGTGTTCAAAGAGGGGTTTGGATGCCAAGGAGCGGTGGGCCCTCTCAATGACTAATTGCGAGGAGAAAGAGTCTCTGCCAAAGATCTCCGCCAGTAATGACTCCAGAAAGTCTTCCAGCCTCCCGGTGTTGGTCGTTTCCGCCAGGCCTAGCATGCGTACGTTGTTCCGTCTTGAGCGCGATACCACTTCCTCATTCTTCTCCGATATAACTTTCAGGAGCTTGTCCATTTGTGCCGTGTGTTTCCTGCGGTTACTTGCACCATCCTCGAGATCTGATACTCTTTGCTCTACCTCCTTCAGATGTACCTCATGGCCTTCTAGTTTCGCTAAGACAGTGTCCAGGCGGAGTGACATGGTGTCTATTATGGAATCTATATTCGTCAGACTCTGTTGCATGGTCATCAGCATGTCCTTCCATCCCGGGTCCCTCAGTTCGGGGGGGTCGTCCTCGCCCTGGCTTTGCGGTGCCGTGCTAGGTGTCTTGCGGGTATCAAAAGGCAGCTTAGACTGTTTAGGTTCTGTTTTGCCCATGTCGACTGTCCGCGTGCCGCCTTATCTCTTCTGTCCGTGTGGCAATCGGAAAAGAAAAAGAGGGGGGGGGGGCAGGACCAGGCGGCAGCCCCAAAGTTGCTTAATGGCGCAGCAGTGGTTAGCCTCCCAGCTCGAGCCGCAGAAGTGCCTCAAATGGGCCCGGTGTCTCCAGTGCTGCTCTGCAGCCAGGTAAATCCTCAGCAGGTAGGCAGGTGCCGGCTAATGATGAAGATCCCTCCCAGCCTGACACATTGCCGCAGTCAGGCATCGGCTCCATGCATTAAATGGCGGCAAGATCCTAGCGCGATGTTCCTGGCAGTAGCGCTTTGTAGCACCCCCTCCAACTTGCCCGGTGTCTCGAGTCTCACTATATGAGGAATGGGGCCAGCTCCAGACAGATTGTGCAGACAGGGCAATAGGGCAGTAGATTGCCTCGCTGTGTACTGCTGGGCGGACTGGATTTGCAGTGTGTCTTCCTGGGAGCGGGCCTCTAAGATGGTCGCTAGGTCCGTACTGCCTCCACGCGTGTCCCAGGGTAATAGGGGTATTTGGTGTGCCGCTTGTGAGGTTGCCTGAGGATGTCTCCCCAACCGCACTCCTGCGCCGTCTTCAACCGCCTCCCAGTGGGCAGTGCAAGACCCCTCACCTCACCTCCTCCATCCCGAAATGGCCGCAACAAGGTCGTTCAGTGCTCGCCAGCCGAAGCCCTCTCCTTCAGTCCCCCTGCGAGGCTCGGAGGATGTGTGACAGTCGGGACGCGTGTATGACCCGCGGACAGTCGATGCAGGCCAGGCAGCCCCTAGGGAGAGTCCCGGTCTGTCTCCGCTCCCCCACTCGTCGCATCCACCTCGGGGTGAGGTAGGCCCAGAATCCCCGGCCTCGCGTAGATGTGCGAGCAGCTGCAGGCCTCCAGCAGTGACAGTTACAGTAGCACGTCTCGCCTTAACAAGCTGTTAAGTCGCTCCCTGGTCCGCTCAGGTGGGTCAGCCTCGCTCCGTCGTCGCACCTCGCCTTCACACAGGTATTTCTGCTGGTGCCATGGATGTGTTCACAGGCAGGATGAGGGTTTTGTAGTTAATTACGCCCGACTACAGGAGCTCTACACTGTGACGGCCATCTTGATCTGGCGCCACCTAGCGCCCTATCCAATTCTAGTTTATGTGGAACGGTTGAATTCTAGATCCGCCTCTAGGACTAGTGGGAGGGTAGTATTTCAAAGTGTATGACAGGTTACACTACATGTTTCCATGCAGCCAAAGAAAACTTAGCATGCTCATGCATGGGAACCCTCTCTCACAAAATTCTGCATTCAGGATTGTAAAGGCTTGCCATAGGAGTGACTGATGAGTTTATATATATCAGTGATAAAAGAAAACAAGTGAAAGTACGCTTATTTTACATGACAGATATACAGACCTGAAAAACTATGCATCTAAATCCATGAAAACCTTTTTAAAGGTATGGAAGAAAGCAGTGAAAGGGCGTTTAGAAGCAATACTGTCCAGCATAAAATGTGTATAATTGTTCCTTTTGTTGACTCAAAACACACCTTTTGGATTATGACCATGCAATAGTGGTGTAACTATATCATAGATTCTACTGTCAGACGTCTACCTTCGTGATAGTGGAATTACTACTACTTCTTAGACTACCATTGAACAATAACTTGTGGAGGAGCGGTATTGCTTGTTGACGTTCAAAGAGGAGGAAGAATTAAATGTATATTTCAACACCATAGCAAAATAGTTGCTTGTATTCAAAAAGAAAATTAAGTAAGAATGTTAGAGGAAGTCTGGCCCAACTCTAAAAGGATTGTGCAAGTCGTGACAGCTGAAGGAAGTGTGTCTCAACATTACTTCTTATGATCCGGACACAACACTGTATGGCAGGAGTATGCAAAACATCTAATTAGACATCTTGCATGCGATCACATCTTTACTTTCTTAAGACATACATTTTGAACCAGAAAAAGGTAACCAGGATGTTACATTTGTTTTCGATACATTCAATGTGGACCCATCTGCGGCATTCGAAACATTGGGCCCGTTGGGAAGATAGTGAAAAGTAACTTGTTAATAACATTGCATTGTTTAAAGGTCAATAGCTTTTTGAAATGATAACTTTATATGTATTTACATAGTAAACATAGTGACCTGTCAACACTCAGTGGGAAAGTGGTAATGAGTCCATTACTAGGAGGGGTGAAGGGGCGTGGCTTGACCATCGACGAGAATGGACGCTTGAGCAAAGAGCTCCGCGCTCGCCTCTTGATTTATCCTGGTTAATTGCTGCTCTGGTGTTGCCCGGGCCTCGGGGAGACTCCCCGGAACAGTGAAGATCCCCAGGAGCTGTCCGTATCCGGTGGGTGCAGGATACTGACGACGCTGGCGCAGGAATCCTGGCTGGTGTTAGTGGAGAGCGCCGGCCATTTTGACGAGGCCTACGTCAGAACTCGCAGCCCCGGCCTCTGGTGATCGTAGAGCCGCCGTAGGAGGGGAGCAGGCCGGCTATGGATGAACCTGGCCTCTGAGCACCAGAGTACTTCCTACCGCTGAGAAACGAAAGGTTGCGACGGTCTGTACTACGACGCACGCAGTGAGAGCTGACCAGCGGGGGACCTCTGGCTGTGGAGGAGAGCCACGACCGCGTGCTGGTGGAATCGAGCGAACGCCGGTGCGGCTTGTTGAGCGGCTGGGGAGGTGCAGGTCGGTGAGCACAGTGCGTCTACTATCAGCGGAGGGACGCAGCTGCGATACCAGAGAAGGCCCCCTGTGCTGTGGGACTTTGGTGGCCATCGGAGGATTATGACTTGAGACCCCCTGCGGCGGGCGGAGTGACTACCGGAGAAGACCGGTGGCGAGAAGACCAGGAAGTGGTGCGTAGGAGGATTCGCCCTCCCTCTCCCCTTCTTGATACTGGAGTGTCCTACTGAGTATTCTGGAGCGGCGGACCACGCTTTGGGGGACAAGCGGACTCTGCTCCAACTTGGGGGCGGCGGTTGGTGACCCTTGAGGCTGGCAGAGCCTGGAGGCCGGCAGAGCTCGTTACCCTTCCCTCCCCCCCCCCATCCCAGGCGATACCGGAGTGTGCCCTTGTGTGACGGCGGCTGAGAAGGGTGGCGGTACTGGACCACCGGTGTGTGCTGCGGAGAGTACGGACTCGAACCTCTGCGACGCCTGCTATCGGGCAGCTTGAGATGCGGCGTGGGCGATGGCCTGTCCAGTCAGAGGCAGGTGTGGCAGAGCGGCGGTGTTGACGGACTACGTGGTTGGGAATACAACACTGTCCAGAATCGCTTGCCACATAGTGGTGAGTGGCCCCCTGAACTGCCTGCCTGAGACTATAGTGGACCTGTGGGGGAGCGCTCTGCGCCGTTGGTGATCGGCTGCCGTGAGGTGGTGCCTACATATCGCCTGTATCAACGCCCGAGCTGAGAGGGGCTGCTATTGTGAACATCCAGAGGACGGACACCGTAGGGGGCTGCTGGGAACTGAATTATGGGGAAACTGCGGCCGAAGCCTGGGACGGCGCCCTCTGACCCCGGCGAGGGTCTACAGGAGAGTCAGGACCGAGACCCGTCTGGGGCACCGGCAGCGGGGTTGCTGCAGCAGCAGATGGACCAAATCTTGCAGGCCATTTCGGACAAAGGGAAACGCTGCGTACTGATATAGCACAGGTGTCGACGAGCTTAGGGCTGCTGCGGGCTGACCACAGTAAACTGGTGGACCGACTCACATTGGAGATGCTGGAGCCGGCCCAGAAGGTGACCGATGCGACTGTGGGGGACTTATTGCGGAGAGTGCAGTGTCTGGAGAAGAGAGCGGAGGATGCCGAAGGGCGCAACTGGGGCAATAACATACGGGTGGTGGACCTGCCCGAAAAAGTTGAAGGAGACAGCATGATCACCTACCTGGAGGCCTGGCTGCGGGATGTGGTGGTCCCTGAGGGCCTATCGCAGGTTTACACGTTGGAGCGGGCTCACAGGGTGCCGGCTCGTCCGCTGGCTTTTGGCCGACCTCCTCGTCCAGTAGTGGCGAGAGTATTGCACTTCAAAGACCGTGACGCCATACTGCAGAAGGCACGGACAACGGGCCCCTTCCGGGTAGACAATGCCTCTGTCTCCATTTACCCTGACTATACCTATGAGGTTCAACGCAGCCGTGCCTCTTTCCTGGCGGTCAAGAAGGCCCTCCGTGACGAGGGCATACAGTACTCTCTCATGTTCCCAGCCTGCCTGAAAGTGATGGTCGATGGCAAGGCGTCCTTCTATAATACGCCGGATGAAGCTTGGCACTGGATAGTCATACAGAGCTGGGACAGACGGCTCTGGAGGGAAGGGGAAGACCACAGAGACCCACTCGAAGTCCCGTAGAAGTCGTCGGCTCAGGAAACAGGCGGCGGCTGGCCGGACACCTTCAGCATCGCAGACGGATTTGGAGAGGCGGGCTGCCCTCCAGGCGGTCTTCGTAATATCCGGGGCGACTGCTGCTGCCTCATTGGCGGACTCTGGTTCACAGCAAGGATCCAATGAGTTGGTGCCGGAGGGCTCTGAAAACAGCTTCCAGGCCATGCCTCATGTCACGCCGAGGACTGCTGATGGCCTCCTGGACGAATGAACACTTCTGGTTCTGATAACATGCAGTAAGGGGGTGTAATTCTGGTTGTTATTGGGAGAGGGGGAGGGCACGGCTATGGACAAGGGGACGGTGGTGGGGGGGTCTGTTCCACCATGCCGGAGCCTAGAGAATTGGGGGCAATGGTTGCTTAATCGGGGGGCTCCGTGGGGCCGGGGCGACACTGGAGGGGATTTCACACTTGAGGCTGAGCACGGACGGAAGGGCGGTACGATCGTTGTCCAGTTTGTCCAGGTGTAGGGCCACCCCCTCGACCTCACGCTAGCTGTGAGACTCTGGTAGCTACCAGAGAGTTCCCGTTATTGGGATTGGGTTTGGATGGGTGACTACGGTTTAGAGCCTGTTCTGGGGAGGGGAGGGACGAGGGATTGTTGGGGAAGTTCTGGAAATTGGGGAACTGTCAGTGTGCCTGCTAAGTTTGGAGCGAGATTGCATGGGGACCCGACTTGAGCTGAAATGTATCACCTGGAATGCACGGGGACTGAACTCCATGACAAAACGCTACAAAGTGCATGCATATTTATTACGGAGGGGGATTCAGGTGGCCTTCCTACAGGAAACCCACATTGATCAGGCGGAAGGGAGGGCACTGCAACGTAGATGGAGGGGGCAACTGTTTTATACTACCTATTAAGCGTATTCGAGGGGAACTTTGATTTGGTTGAGGTCCGGTGTTCCCTTCCAACCTTTGACTACAGTGGTGGATCCAGAGGGGAGGTTTGTAGCAGTACAGGGACGACTAGACGGGAGGGATGTAGCACTGTGTAGTGTGTATGCCCCGAATGCTGATCAACCCGCTTTCTTCTCACGATTATCTGGGAAGCTGACGTCGTTCCTGACGGATACGGTATTTTTGGGGGGCGATTTTTAACTCAGTCACTGACACAGACTTGGACCGGTCACATCCCCCGTTGGCGCAATCTGCGGTTCATCGACTGGCGAAGGCGAGACGTGAGTGGCAGAGTACCTGGGGCTTAGTTGATGACTGGCGGACACACCATCCTGTGGCTCTGGACTATTTGTTTTATTCAGTGCCGCATGATTTGCACGTACGACTCGAAAACATATTGTGCTCCCCAGGAGCTCAGGAGCCGACGTGTCATAGCGAGTATTTGGCGAAAACGATCTCTGATCACAATCCCTGCTTGATAGGAGTACGGTGGTCCAAGCAACGGCAGGCGATCCCCACATGGCGTTTAAATCCTTTGACGCTGGAGGACCCAGTTTTTAGTGCTGAGGTTCAGGATGGTGTCGCGCATTACTTTGCGGAGAACGCTGGAACAGCATCTAATAGGGCCCAAGAATGGGAAGCTTTTAAGGCGGTGGTGCGAGGAGTGTGCATTTCATCTACAGAGGGGGCTCGTAAAACGATACTGAGTGACATAGAGCGGGAGGAGGCACTCCAGTGTCAAGCTGAGGATAGTCGCAGGAGGGCAGGAGGCTGTGCTTGCGGCGCATGAAAGCGTGGCTGCCCGCACTGAACGTTTACGCTGCTTTGATTATAGGGAGTACTCGGTACGGGCCCATGCGGAAAGAGATAGGGTGGGATCCCTGCTGGCGTGGCTGGCTAATCCAGCACACCGGGGTACCCCGATATTGTCGCTGATGACGACGGATGGGAACCTAGTGTATTCCCAGGAGGAGATTAATGCACAATTTTTGGCCTACTACACAACCCTCTACCGAAGCACGATGCCTAACCTGCCAGATGGAGTCAGTGACTTTCTCTCAGCAGCGAAACTCCCCCGACTGGATCCTGAGCAAGGGGACAAACTGGGAGAGGCAATATCGTTAGGAGAGATCCGTGCAGCGATCAAGCATATGGCTAGACGGAAAACGCTGGGGGCCGACGGCCTCCGGCGGAGATTTACGCGGCATATGTGGACCTCCTTGCGCCGCACCTGCACTCAGTGTACAGTGAGGCCTGGGCAGTGGGTCGGCTGCCGTCGACCACCAGGGAGGCGATTATAGTACCGCTGCTGAAGCGAGGCGGAGACCCACGCTCTTGGTCGCATATCGCCCGCTCTCAATGCTCACTGTGGATTATAAAATCCTGAGCAGGGTCCTGGCGACGCGTCTGTCAGAACACATGTGCACTCTGGATCACCCAGATCAAGCGGGGTTCATTCCCACCAGGAACACGGCGTTAGTATACGTAGGTTGATTAGGGTCATGGGTGATGAACACAATAGGGTGCTGGGCACGGCGGTCTTGTCAGTCGACATTGAGAAGGCCTTCGACAGTGTGGAATGGCCGTATCTGTTCCAAGTGTTGAGGACGTTTGGTCTTGGGGATCAGTTTGTTAGATGGACCCAACTGTTATATGACTCTGCTACGGCTAGGGTTTGCACGGGGCCTACCATTTCAGCGGCTTGTCAGGTTGGGAGGGGCACCTGGCAGGGCTGCTCCCTATCGCCGTTGTTGTTTGCACTGGCGATCGAGCAGCTGGCGCGCATGCCAGATTGGGACGCTCCTATGAGGGCCTGGTGCTGCGAGGGGAGACCCATTACATCTCCTTATACGCGGACGATTTATTGCTGTATTTGGCGGATGTGGATGACTCTCTGCGGGGCGCCAGAGTCCTGCTGCGGGAGTTCCTTAATCCTTCGGGGCTGAAGATGAATTGGGGTAAGACCTGTTTGTTCCCATTGGCTCCGGAAGATCGGGCGCGGCTGGAGGGTGGGGATTTGCGTTGGGAACCTCACTGTTTACCTTATCTGAGTACCTGCATTTATCACTCGCAGCCCGACCTCCTGGAGGGTAATGTGGGCGGGGCCTTGAGGGGGCTCCGGAGCAGTATGGAGAACTCTCCCGCTGTCGGTGGCGGGGAGGGCAGCACTGCTAAAAATGGTGGCGTTGCCACGTTTGCTCTACTTTTTTCGCACACTGCCGATATGTATTCCGGCGTCCTTCTTTCGGAAGCTCAGGGTCTTGATTAGAGAGTTTATTTGGGGCTCGGGTAGAAGGCGGGTCGCATTGACTACCTTGATGAGACCAAGGGCTGAGGGAGGACTAGCGGTTCCCAACTTTGAATGGTACTATTTGGCGGCGCAGCTGCAATGGCTAACACAGGGGGTGGCCCGGGAGTTTAGGGGTCCGGAGGGGCCGCAGGGTAGAGTGATCCCCCAGCATGTCCTATCGTTTATAGTACTTCAACAGAAGATTAGTCTGGACCAGCTTACCCTAGAGGAGTGCACCCTTAGTTTATATTGGAATAGGAGCCAGAAACGGGCAGGGTTTCTCTGTCCCTATGCCCCGGAGATCCCTTTGGTAATGTGCACTGCCCTACAGCATTGGGGGGGACTGGTCCGCGCTGGCTTTCTGGGTGGAGCTTGAGGTCCATATGGTAGGGGATCTATATAGGGATGGGGCTCTGCTATTGTTTCGAGACTTGCAGACTACTTTCGAGTTGCCGCGGAGAGATTACATGTTGCACGCCGCTCTAATAGCAGGAATTCAACGGCAGTGGAAAATGGGGTTACTGGAGCCCACGACGTCGCTGGGCTGCCAATATGTAACCATGGCGGCTGGAACGTTCAAGGCCATCACGTGCCTCTATAGGCGATTGTCGACCGAGCGGCTTCCACCCCTTGACGCCCTGAGAGAAAAGTGGGAGGTGGATATTGGTAGACCTATACCGGAGACGACGTGGCCCCACTTGTTGCGGCGTGCTTGGAAGGGCACACGTAATGTTGGGTTCCAAATAGTCCAATTCTTTACATTTCATAGAGCCTACCTGACGCCGGTTAAAATCCTACAGTATTTCGGGGGATCCCACTCACGTGCCCTAGGTGCAATACTGATGGTGATGATTTCAGTCATATGTTCTGGACCTGTGCTGGGCTGGGGTCCTACTGGGAGGAGGTAGTGGCAAGTTTAAATCAGGCGACAGGGCGTACAATTGAGGTGGAGATTGGGATCTGCTTATTACTTTTGTTCCCACATACTCCCAGAACTAAGATTATGAGTAAGTTTTACGATTTGGGATTAATAATGGCGAAAAGGGAGCATTGGAAGTCGAAAGCGGGGCCTAATTTTCTGAGGTGGAGGACCAGTTTCCTACAGTGGGCGGGCAGTGAAGGGACACTTCGCTTACAACTAGCTAAGCGCATTGCGAATGATAAAGCTTTGGAGGCCGCTAGGGCATGGGGCTGCAAACCCCGACCAGGGAAGACTGAGAAGAGGATGAAGTTGCGGGGTCAAATCCGGGGAGCGAATGAGCGTGGTGAATACATGGGGAAGGCAGGGGGACATGACGCACAGTACAGTGATGTGGAGGGGGGATGCGTGGCACATTCCAGACACAGAGGTGCTCACGGATTAGCGTGGAGGTTTAGGGAACATATATTTGCACAATGGAACTTTCTGATTGTTTTTGCAGTAGTAGGACAAGAAGGGAACACTAACAGGGGGGTGGGGGTAGAGGGGTGGGGGATTAGGACAGTTGGGGAAAGCACTCTTTGAGGGGGGTTGGAACGTTGAACAATACTCACTGGGCCATCTGCGTAATAGCTAAATAAGAGTCGTTATATGTACGTTGGCAAGATATGAAAATAATAAAAATTGTTTTTAAAAAATAATTTAAGAAAATAGGAAGTGTGAATAGCCAGCTAACCAACATTGTGGACGCAACTCTGAAAAGACCCTTGGATATGCCTCAGTTATTTGAGTCATACTAACATACACCCTGCATCAGACAAATGTGAACTGGAGACTTAATGCCACCAAAACACCCCAAATACTTATATTAGTTATTTTTGATCTTCAGCGTCTAGAGTCATTGAGGGTACTTACCATTAAGTTTTGCATATAAATTGAAGAAGCTTCTTTGTTGCAGACACCACAATACTTTTCAACAGACTCTAAATGTAAAAAATATGTACATTAGCGCATCATAACACCAATGCTAACAACCCCAAACTTATTTTGCAATATATACTGCATGATACTAGGTGTTTTCAGATCCAGGAATAGAGACCGTCACAACTGTTCCAAACGAATTCAAATCACTACACAACGAACATCATTGAAAATTCACAATCATAATGACAATATCTTACTATACTATGTTAAAAATTGAAGATATGCCTTTATCTATAAAAAAATCATTCTCTGACAAAACAAAATACAGAATAATCCCATCTTTATGTCAACACTAGAGTGTGACACCTTAATTATCATTGAAAGGTTAAAAGTCAAACCTGAGGACTCCATTAGGTCCATTGCAATTTTCCGTCGATAATTAGCCAGAAATATTTCATCAGTAAAAATCTGGGCAACTGGCTGCTGAGTAATGCAAATTGAAAACATAATAGCAAAAGTTTATGTTGAGCAAAAGTCCAACCTGAATTTTAATGTACATAAAAAGAATTAATCACAAAAGGTTTGTGGTTGAAAAGCAATCATAGGTTTCAGAGCAACTGCGCTAGGACCATACGAGTGGTCAGACAAATTCATATGTGAATAGCAATATGCTTCCGACGGGCACTATGGACGCGGTTGGTAGCCTTTGCCAAATGTCATTACTAAAAGCCCTTTTTCCTATTTAAAAGTATTTAAAATAAGTAAGCTATTAACATAAAGTAATGTATTTTCAACAAATTAAGGTTTAAAAAAACCGATAATGGAAGTATCATTACCAGCATGCAAAATACACCACAATTGTAGCTGTCCTTTTGCTTTTGGTTACCTTCTACGACTGCCATTGGTCATAGTCGGGACGCTTCAATTGCTGTAGAAAAACACTTTAGAGATATACGAATGGTTATGGTAAATATTTCGCTATGTTTAATTTCATAAAGAGAAATCGTATTGACAATTTTATAATTATGCACTATAAGAAATAAAAAGAGAGATAAATGAGTTTTTTTTAGGGAAAGGTTACCTCCACTTTAGTAAAAAGTCTCGATAGGTCAACATTTTGCTACTCTGAATCATGAACTAATAATGTCTTGCTTAAAGGTTTCAAAATCTGGAAAAAAAAGAAAATAGAAATTAGAATTAGGGATGGTTTAGTAGGAATAGAATGTTGTACTCTGCAACATGATCTTTTTGGGGGTGGGATCATTCCGGCGACAACTAGAGGTAACAGCAGGGGGAGCAACTTTAGTGAGCATGTTGGTGGCCCACTGACAGCAGCAAAGGAGGAAGCAAGAAGTCGAGGAAAGGAGGGACTCGAGATAGAGCATTAAGGGAGAAAGGGCTTAATCGGGGGACGGGGAGATGCACACGGATGATCCACCATCTGGGGTTGTCAGCTGCAGTGGGACAAACAGGAGGTCCAAAGCACGGGAGGCAAACGGTAACATCAAAATTCTCTCATGGAATTTGGCAGGGCTTAAAAATAAATTAATATGTCCAGACTGGGGCTTGTTTATAGTAGAACACGATATTTGCTTTATGCAGGAGACGTGGGCCCTGGAAAATAACCAATGGAGAGACTATGCCACCTTCAATATACCAGCCACTACGAGGGGAAGGGGTAGACCATCCGGGGGGCTTAGCATCTGGGTGGGCACGCACCTGGGTGCTAAAGCAGAGCAGCTGGCAACAAATTCACATGATATACAATGCGTCCTTTTATCCCTCCCAGCTAACAAGCACATCGCCCTAATTAATATCTACTCTAGGCCAATGCAGAGTGGGTAAGAGTCTAGAGTTATCAATCAATTGAGAGATTACTTATTGACCCTCGATCCAGAGAAGATTTTAATAATAGGGGCGACTTTAACTGCCAGTTTGAGCCCCTTAGTATTATGAGCCTAGACGATCCAGATAGTGAGAATCGGTACTGGAATATTCCGGAACCCCTGACCTCACCTATTAGAGTGTGGGCGTCATTGGTCCTACAAATAAATTCATTTATCTTGTCTCTATCCCTGAGAGCATGCAATGGGAGAATAAAATCGTATAGACCGGGCCTACCAACTTTTAATAGAGAAGGGCAATCTTCAAACATAGACTACATCATGGTTGAATCTAGATCTTGGGATAGGGTCTTGGATTTTCAGATTTACCAGTGGAAAGATAGTGACCATAATGCTCTGGTAATGATACTCAAGCCAGGGAGCTGGGGCCTGACCAACTACCAAGTAGGGCCAACTCCTGTCCAACAACCTCTCCTGCTACACAACAACAGACGGAGAGTAAAATGGCCCCATATATTGGGCTCCCCAAATAAGTTAGCACACATATATTAGCAGGTTGTGCCGTATCTTAGTGAAATGGCTGGGGTTAGGCCACTGGGTACCCAAGCTGGGCAGGATGTTAGGCCTGTTGAGATTCATAACCAGTTGACTTCTAAAATGTTAGAGGTGTTTTATCCGGAAGTAAGCATTATGGAAAAAACGGTCCTATCTCATCCCTGCATAATGCCTCTTGCCGTAAAAAGAAAAAAGATCTATTCGAAGCTATAAAGGCCAAGGATAAACAGAGGATAAAGGAACTTCGGACGCAGTATAAGCGGGTGGTCGAAATAGAGAAGAAGGCCTGGGAAGCTAATAAATGGGAAGAACTGAGAATTGCTCTACAGTACAAGGATTTGAAATCCTTTTGGGCAATTGTTAGTGATAGCGGGAGGGATGGTAGATCGGCAATAATACCAAACATAGCTCCAGCAGTATGGGAAGCCCATTTTGGAATCCTGTATGCGCACCCGGGCAATGACGACTCAGCACCTTTGACTCTGAGCTCCCTCCATGAGTATCGATTGGGGGTGGTACAGGAGATCACTCTTGATGAAGTCGAATCCGCTATTGCCAAACTATTACCCAACAAAGCCCCTGGTCTTGATAAGCTTCCAGGGGACCGTTTTCGGTCTGAGCCAAAAATATGGGCCCCCTAGCTCTGTGTTTTGTTTAATTCCATTCTAATGGGAACGGACCCGCCAGATACCTGGCGTAGTGCAGAGATAGTCTCCATCCATAAAAAGGCTGCCCTTTGTTACCTTCTAACTACAGGCCTATTAGCCTGATAGATATCACCCAGAAGTTGATGGGACGTATAATCTTGGAAAGAGTTCAGGCGTGGGTTGAGGATAATGAGATTTTAAGTACTCTTCAGGCCGGCTTTAGGACGAGTACGTCAACTATCGACCTGATATTCAGACTCCAGGTCCTGTATTGGAAAACAGTGAGTGTGAAGGGTGGCAGCATCTACCTCATTTTTGTGGACCTGAGGTCTGCATTTGATCTGGTCCCTGGGGAAAAACTGTGGAGTGTTCTTTTGGACCTCGGCATTCCGACATACCTTTTGGATGTGCCAATAAGGCTCCACATAGAAACCTTCGCCCAAGTGAGATGCAGGAAGCACGGAGATCTGACAGCTCGCTTCCCGGTAAAAAGGAGGGGTGCGCCAGGGGTGTGTCCTGGCCCCCACCCTTTTTAGTTTATTTATAAATGGGCTTATAGATCACCTATTAGGTGTAAGGATACAGATTCCCCAAGATTAGTCTCAGGTCGGGTACCCGCATTGATGTTCGCGGACAACATTTTGCTGTTGTCCAAGACATCAATAGGTATCATGGACGGCTTCGCCGACTTCTGTGCACTAAGATGCCTGGAGATAAATTTAGCCAAAACTAAATTTATGGTTTTCAACCCCCCCCCCCCCTCCCCCAAGGCAGACCTGCCCAAATCCAACACTGAATGGCATACCTTTGGAGAGAGTAAAGACCTTCGAGTATTTGGGCATTACCCTCGAGGAACATCTGGGATGGGATGCCCAAGTAGCAACGGCTGCCTTAAAGTTGACCCAAACGGTGGGTGGTATGAAAATGCACAGAGTATCTATGTATAAGCCTGCTCCAGTTATAGAAATCTATAAGGTGCAGGCTAGATCAGCCGCTATGTACGGAGCGGAGCTATGGGGGCACTATAGGCCCATAAGTCTGACAAGGGCTGAGCACTCATTTATGAGGAACCTGTTGAGATTGCCAGTTAGTACCCCGTTGATACCTCTTCGGTTGGATTTAGGGCTACTCCCCATTGAGAAGAATTTGGTCAGTCCCTGAATTGGCCCACTACAGAAATGAGTTCAGGGATGTGTGGGTTGAAATTAGAACCAAGAAAATCCTGTGGTTAACTCACATAAAGGAACTCTGTAGTAGGATCGGCTTACCCGAGCTATGGGGTACACGGGAAGTATTTTGCCCGGTATTATCTAGGGCCGACCTGGTATACCATTGTAGACACTACAAGCTATTGTCTCTTCATGCAAGTTCAACAGCAGGTAGACTGACATCTGAGTTCCTCCAAATAAAAGAGGATTATAAAAAGGAGGACTTCCTGGACCTGATTTACCCAGCACTGGCGAGGAAATTGTACATGTAATTTAGGATGGGTAGTCTCCCGCTCTTGACATTTACTAGTAAATGGGACGCAAATAAAAATTCTGAGTGCCCAGCCTGTAAATACCATCTTGAAAACGTCTTCTGTCCCAAATACCAGGTTGCACGCAAACGGTGGGTGAAACCTATTTGTAGGAATCTTGGCTTCAGAGAGTATCATAGGGCCTTTAGAGTATTAAAATACGACACGCACCCTCCTATGGTTTTTGCCTTTCCCGCTTTTTGAATGGGATGTGGCTTAAACGTAGAAACTTTCTAGTGAAATAAAAAGCAGAATTCTTTTTTCTAATAAATGAAAGTCTGATTTATATATCAGTAAGAATTTATAGTACACTTTCGATAACTTTTGTGTATGGTTTAATTTGATCTTAATATGTGACGGTTTTATTAGTCCAATGTAGGTGTATATATGATTGTGATTGTTACGATCTGTTCTCTGTAATATAGTAATATAGTGTTTGTGTGTATTTTATCATGTACTTTTATGGTCCGTTGTGTTTTATCATGTACTTTTATGGTCCGTTGTGGCCGAAATAAAGTTATCGAATGAATGAAATTAGAATTTTAGTATGTAGAGTTTACATTTTATGGTAAAGAGGAGTGCTCTAAATACATTACTAAATCATTTAGAAATATTAGCATTTAAAATATTTACAAAATATTTCTTGGGCAAATTAAACTATTACAACCAGTCATATTTTCCAACAAGCAGTTGAAAAATAGACTGATAAATGTAAAAAAAGTTGCACTTACCAAAAGTATCCAATGACAGCCAGTATTTGTCGGGCAAAGAACAATGTCCATTTTGTCAAAAGGTACCTGAAGAGTTAAAAAAGGCAATAATGAAAAACTGTATTACATTACATACCAAATACATACAAATAGAATACATACATATAGAATTACAACAATTCAAAAAATTTAATGTCAACGCAATATATATTCAAATACGACAAACTTCCGTTGAAAAACATCATACATTTGTCACTATTTAAAACGTTACTCAATTCTAATATCAAACATAAATTGAAAGAATCACTAACTTTCAAAATTGCTTTGCACCAGAAACACTGAAAAGTCACATAACTGATATGAATATTTACCCGAAAAATAGAAGAGCGATATTTGCCGAGGAAGATACAGGACGACAATGTTGCTGATATTGCTAAACACTAAGGTTAAAAATAAAGAATTTTAGTACTCACATTGATGGAAAATTATTACTTGAAGATAGGTAACTGCATTAGGAATGAAAATATACATACATTTGGTCTTGACAAACCTATTTTTGAGAGGTAGGCATCGATTACCTGTAAAAATATATGAAACCACATGAGCTTCTAAAGAGGAACCAACATGTACATCCTACGCCATTAGCCATACTATACACAATTTACATGTAGCAGAAACTAACCTCATCAACTGTCCGTTTTAAGTGACCAAAAAGAACTATCGTATAATTTAAAGCTAGACAAGATTGCTTCCAAACGTTCTTTTACTGGTTTCTTCCACACATCCAAAACTGTTTTCAGGGATATAGATGGACGAGATGCTGGAGATGGAGAACGTGCTCTAGCTGGTACAGGTGCTGTAGATGGTACAGGTGCTGGAGATGGTACAGGTGCTGGAGATGGAACAGGTGCTGGAGATGGAACAGGTGCTGGAGAATTATCGCTCGTCATGTTTCCTGCAAATTCATTTTGAAAAATTTAGGAAAAGTAAGATTTCTTAAAGAACAAATTACTTAAACAACCTACCACAAACATTTCTGAAACAAAAGTAGCTAATCAGAAATACCTTTGTTCAATTAATGTACTTTGCAAATCATGTGCAGAAAGACAAAATCACGTACTCTTTCTCAATCTACTGACTTCTCACCTATAAAGGAGACTATAACACCAGCCAATAGAACATCATTACTCTAGACATCCAAATTAGGTGCCATTACATAAAAAAGTTACCCTTTCATAGATTACCTTTGACGCTCGATTTATAAGGCCTCAACATGTCCACATTATAAGTTCAACTTAAAGGCATGCTGGTACCATTGACTAACTTTGCACGCTTTCCTTCAATTTCAGAAATATAGTAGGGTCCAGTAAAGTTGTGCTCCAAAATGCCTCCTTTCCTTTTTGTTTGCCTGCAATTTTTTAAAAGCACTAAATCTCCTTTGCTGAAGGTGCACAGCTTATATTTCTTCGAAACTCTCTTTCTATATTTTTCTTTCTGCTTTTCCTGGGCAACCTCAATATTCTGCTTTGTCTGCTTCTGCAACTCTGCTTTTCTAATGTTCTTTTCTGCTATAATCCCTGCATATTCACTTTCTGTTGGTAGTACAAACTCAAGCTAATAAAGGAAACTTAAAACTCAAGCACTGATATTTACTATTTTAATTTTTTTTACAAACATTACAATTAAAATAACGAACATTTTAAGGAGTACATTTTATGACAAAATGAAAATTAGCATAGGCAAAAATAGATGTAAGGTTTTTAGCAAGTTAAAAAGTATTCAACAAGTAAATGTATGTATAAATACATAACAAAATAAAGAAAATTGAAAAACAAATTACAGTACTCGAAGTTTCACACCAGATCATCCTCCACCTCACTAGGAAATCTTGCTTCTCGGCCATACATAAGTTGGAAGGGGGAAACATTTGTTGTGGTATGTGGCTTTGATCGTAAGGCGAACAATGCATGGTCCAAATATAGATCCCAGTCGTTCTGATGCTCATTCATGTACTTAGACAACGTGCTGTAAAATTAGAAAAGATTAACATATGGCATGACTGTTGATGGCAGTACATTAATCACGTTTCTTTGCCATTACAATTGGACAGCAGCAAACAATGAGCATTTAAACATCTTCTAACAAACTGTCAGATGAAATGACACCATGAAAGCAACCCCACATTGAACTTACAAACTTATAAATAAGAAAGAGTAGGATTATCTTTTAATGCTAGCATTAGTACACTCATCTAAACCATTTGTCTGTGGGTGATAGGCTGCACTTACAGAACATTCTATTTGTAAAAGCTTAGATAACTCTGAATTAACCTGTAAAAAAAAAGATATCTAAGCAAAATAGGAAATATCATTGCATTAGACGAAAGATTGGTCACTCACTTCATTGACAAACTCCCGACCCTGATCTGATAGAACCCTTTTTGGACTTCCATGGCGTAGATACATTTGCAACAGTCTTGAAGCAACCTCGGCTGCAGTCTTTTATTTTAGAGGAAATGCCTCAACCCATTTGGAAAAATAGTCTGTTGCAGTCAGAATATATTTGTATCCTGTTGGAGTTGTAGGTAAAGGTCCCATCAAATCCACTCCAACAAGTACCCAACCTTCATCCACCTGTTAATATACATAATAATGATGTCATAAACAAAAATACAAAAGGAAGTTCCCAAACTTCATCCACCGGTTAATATACATATGTATTATGATATATAACAAATTAAAAAGTAATGTTGCATTAAGAATGGGTCATTTTATACAACTGTCACACACGTTTCATTATTGTATTACAATCCTAACTAATGAGCTGCAAGTAAATAAAGGTAGACATTACAGATCAAAAACATACTTTGATTGGTTTTAATTCTGGGCAAATCTGGAGGGCTGGTTGTTCGTTTTGACAAATATCACACTCTTTGATCTACAAAAATAAAAAAAGCAAGTTTTTTCAAGAACAATTTAAAGACATGTCTCCAAAAAAACAAATTCTAATAAACATTTACACTTTGAAACTCAACTGCAGTCGGAGTACATGTAAAAAGCATTCCCTCTGAAGTAACATATCTTTGAAAACAGTGTATGTTTACACACACAATGGCTACTGCAAAGAAACACTCAAGAAACTGTATTAATGTAAACAATTTCAAAACTTATTAATTATTCTATGTTAATAAGATCATAGGATAGGACAACAAACACATGATCAAAAGAATTTTAAGACGTTTCTAATGTGAGACAATTAAAGGACATGAGTTACAAAAAATTGCCTACAAGACTTTCACAATGGAAATTCTAATTTATTACCAAAAATTATTTGTAAAATCTAGAAATTTCTCAACTCACCCATTGTTCAATTTCAATTGACATATTTGGCCAATAAAATCGTGAAGAAGGGGGCGTGGCCAAGGACGTCAAGATGGCCGCACTCTAAGAGTGCTCTGGACCCCCCATCCATCATCCGTCCTCCATCCGCCGGTAGCACATACCATCAGCTCCTACCTTTGGCACTCCTGCACTAGCCTGGTTGCGCTGGGTCTCCTGGTGCCTCGGAACTCCCCCTGGAGGTCTGCCATCGCCTCCGCCGCCTTCACTCCCCCCGGCCGCGTGCCTGGCAAAATGGCAGCGCCCAGCTGAACGGCGCGGCAGCCCCGACCCGCGACTGGTGGTGGCTGCTCCTCGGCCCACGGGTGGCATTTCGGCCCCCCCTACAGAGCGGACTGGAGGCGGCGGTGCCCTACCCCTGCCCTGCTCCTTACCGAGCTTCCCGAGTGCTCCTGACCGGCTCATGCCTGCATTGTGACTCCTGAGGGCCGCAAAGCTCGTGGGGGTCCTGTGGAGGTGCCGCCCTGGTGCTGGACCTGCTAAGGCGCTCCGGGGCCGCTCAGACTCCACCAGTGGCAGCCCGTCTACATCAGCCGGTGGCCCGCTGACACCTGGGGCTGCCGAGGACCTGCTGACGGGGAGGGAGGCCGTCCTCCAGAGCTGAGCTCTCCCCAATTGGACCTGGTGCTGGCCACGTGGGGGAATTGAGGCCTGGAGGACCCGGGGGCATACCCGGCGGCAGAGGTCTCCCTGTGCCCCTGGCCGTGAAGCAGTACTCCCGTGGGGCCTTGAGGGACCGCCCCCAACATCCGCACTGGCTGCACAGCACCGGAGGGCCCTGGTCAAGGGCCCGGGCAGGTGAGAGAGAGCCTGGGCGAGTGGGGGAGGACTGAGGCGAGGTGGGGGAGGCCCTACATCGATCCTGCCCGTGGACTGCCATACCCTGCGGCCTGCTACGGCCCCCCATACCTCATGGGCTGCGACGTCCCCCCCTCGCCCAGCTGTGGACTGGTCCTCCCCAGTCGCTCTGCGCCTGGCCCTCGCCTCTTTGCTTTGCCATACTGCGTCCCCTGACGGCACCTGGTGAACTGTGACACTGACGTGACAGGCGCCTGCCTCTTGGGCCCCACCCTGCGATCCAGGAGGCCTGGACTGCGTGGCCCTGCTGGCTGCCCGGAGGCCGGGGCGACGCGGGGCTACACGAAGACACAGAGGCCTGTGGGTCACCCTGCTCCGCCATCCCTCGCTGTGGTGACACTGCACCAGACGACTGCTTTCCCAGTCTGCCCCCAACGGGCCTGGAGGCCCAGGAACGCCTTGCCGATCTCTCACTGCCCCCCCCTGCTACCAGCATAGCCCGGAATGGCACGGGGACCTGCGGCGGGAGGGGAACCCCGGTGGCGCATTGCGGAGGCCCTGCACCGTCTCACTGGCCTCTGCCTGGCCCTGTCACTGCCCGCCACGTGGACCATCTGGACGGCTTGGAGATTGCCCGCTCGCCCTTCCCCTCCTCCTCACCTTCACCTTCTGGATCCTCGGATTGCCGTACTGTACCTCTGAAGAGGTCTGGGGGCTTGCGGCCAGAGGTGGGCCACCGTGGCGTTGCCGGATCCTGCAGATAGGACCCCTTTGGGAGGCCGGGAGACCTACCCTTCGGTGTGACCCCTGCAGCCGAGGGTTCCCCACGCACTCACGTCCGGCTCCTGGCGACCATGGACAGAGGGAAGACCACGCAAACCCGCTTCCCCCATCTCAGAAGCGCATGGACCAATTCACCACTTCGGACCGCGCACCCAGCGCTGACCCCTGCCCCCCTTCGGGGCTGAGGGGAGTGACCTGTCCGAAATCCTCAACGCGATCAGCGCTTCCCAGGCGTCTGTTGAGAGCAAAATTGAGGAGGTGAGAGTAGACGTGGCCCTCATCCGACAGGACCTTCGTAATGCCACAGCACCCATCACTGAGGCTGAGACCCGCATCTCGGCGACGGAAGACGACCTCGCCACCCTAAAGACCCAGATGGCCAAGTTGCAGACGATGACGCGGGACCTCCATCACAGGGCGGAGGATGCCGAAAACTGGGCTCGTAGGAACAACCTGCGCCTCCTGGGATTTCCGGAGGGGGTGGAGACGGGTCCCGCTGCCATCTTCCTGGAGACCTGGTTTCGCTCCTGGATGCCTGCAGAGAAACTCTCCCCCTGGTTCATGATAGAACAAGCGCACCGCTCCCTGGCGCCCAGGCCCCCCTGGAGCTCTTGCCTGGCCCTTTATACTCCGCATCTTCAACTTCCGGGATCGTGATGCCACTTTGGGGGGCCGCTAGAGTGCTGGGCCCACTGCTCTTCCAAGGCTCTAAAATCATGATTTTCCCGGACTACTCCAGGGAGGTTCAGACCCAACGCAGATCCTATGAGGAAGTAAAGCAGAAGCTCAGGGCGCTGGGGTGGCACTACAGACTTCTCTTTCCGGCTCGCCTCAAAGTCCTCTTCGAGGGCAAGTCCTTCTTCTTCGACACCCCACAGGCTGCATGGACCTGGCTCACGGAGGAGCGCCCTCTACGGCCCGGGAGGGCCCCATCTCCTGGTCGAGGGCCTGCATCCCATCCTCTTCAAGAGCGGCCCAGGCCATAGCGACGGCGAACTGGATCCCGCAGGCGAGCGCACCGTCGACAGGAGGCCTCGCGCTCGCCCGGGGGAGGAGCCCGACGATCTTCATCCCCGGTCCCGGCTCGAGAAGCTCACCCCTCTGCTGCCTCTTCCTCCGTGGTCATCGTCGACCAGCCCCCGGAGTCAAGTGGGTGCCTCCGCAAGACAAGGTCGGACTCGGACCTATCCTGCAGTCCTGTAATCCGAGACTCTCCACACGAAACAGAGGCCTGATCCAATGTTCCTTGTCACCTGTCCTGTAGCTCATGGTGTCTGGCCCTGCTCAGCCGGTCTTGTCCACCACGATCTCTGGGCCCTGCTCAAGGCCTGGAGGATCGAGCGCCTAAATAGGCCTCCGGGGAAATGCATCTCGACTTACCTAGGCCTTGGGCCTACTCTGGGCTCCTGAATTGACTTTCCCGGCTTTCTGATGTCATATCCTTCTTGTTCTTTGTGATTGTTGCCACTGTCTTGCTGCCTTTACCTTTGCTGATGCTATGTTTCTCTGCTGCTGGCCTCATCCACCAAATGGAGGGGCGTCCTCCTTGGTTTACTCTTGATTAGTGCTGCTGTCCCCGCCTAACCGTTTTAGTTTGGGACCTTTCCCCTAGTGGGAGTTTTTTTAAGGGGTTGAATTTTTCTCTTTGGGCGACAGATGCTTTCCGTTTCGAAGTGTAGGGGGGGGTTTGGGGGGTACTTGGGAGGAGGAAGTCCATTGACTTCCAAAGGTTTGTTGTTTTCAGCCGCCTACGGACCGCTATTTATCTCAGCTCAGTTCAGCCGCTCCTCAGCTTTTGTTAGTACCGCCCACGGGTGGAAACTTGCAGCTCCTTCCTCTAACGACACATCACATTGGGTAGCTCCACTCCCGACACTTACCCCGACTGTCTCGCTCTCCCACCGACCGGGGCCCCCACAGGTTGTCACGGGGGTGGCCGCGGGCGGTCGCTCCTCTCCCCTTGCTCAATGCCCGGACCTCTGCTGGCCCTGCCTTGCTGCCGTGCCTCCCCGCCTTCTCTCCGCCGTGGTGCAGCGCGCTGGACTTTCTCCCCCTGAGTGTCCCCCCCACGGGTCACATGCTCCCTCACGAATCTCCCTCCCCTCATGACATACACACTGATTAAACCCTTACACGTCCTCTCCTGAAATGTCAATGGCCTCCTAGACCGTATTAAGCGCACAGATGTCCTCCGGGCGGCCCATCGCCCCGCTGCTGACGTTCTCCGTATCCAGGAAACCCACCTACTGGGAACGCAATGCAACTTCCTGACCCGGTACGGATTTGCGGCGGTCTGGCATTCAGGGTTTCAACGGGGGACAGAGGGGTTGCGATTCTAATCCGGAGAGGGCTCCCCTTTACCCTGGTTAAGGCATTCACAGACCCGCAAGGGCGCTATGTGGCGATATCTGGCCTGGTGGAAGGATGCCCTCTGAACATCCTGAACCTCTATGTCCCGCCTGCCCTCCTGTCCCCGACGCTTCGGTGCCTCACGCAGATTATTTCCTCCTTCCCACACGGTCTTACGGTGGTGGGCTGAGACTTCATCGCCGTCCTGCAGCCCCAGCGAGACGCGACTGGGACCCGGTCTGCGTCCCGAACCTCCTCTGCAGCGACCTTAACGAGCTGGGTTTCAGCTCTGGGGCTCTGCGATGTGTGGCGCGTCTGGAATCCTCGCACGTCACAGTACACCCACACGTCTGCTTCCCACCACACCCACTCCTGCATTGACCTTCTGCTCCTTCCGGCTACTGACTGCCATCTGGTCTCCGGTGCGACTATCCTGCCCAGGGGACTCTCCGATCATTCCCCTGTCTCCCTCCGCCTCGGATTTGCCCCGACGGCCCACGACCGATCTGGCGCCTTAACGCATGGTTCCTGCAAGACTCCGTACTGGTGGATACGTTGGAGCAGGAGCTCACCCATTACTTCGTCACCAATGAGGGATCGGTTTCCTCGCCTGGCACCCTATGGGAGGCTGGCAAGGCTGTGATACGTGGGGTGGCTAGGGGGCTTGTCCACGCCAAGCGGACGGACCGGCTGGTGGAGTTGGAGTCCCAAGCTGCCCAACTAGAGGCTGCGCTGGCTCTCGCTGGCCGTGAGGACCCCACTCACAAACTGGCGTTGATTCGAGAGGAGATCCGCCAAATCTCTCTGGACTCGGCCCAAATGCTGTGGCGCTCATCGGTGGCGCGAGTGTACGGCTGGGGTGATAAAAATGGCAAGCTCCTCCACAACCTGGTCTCCTACCCCAAGATCCATCGAATTATTCCAGAAATCCATGCCTCGAATGGCACCCTTAAGGTAACCTCCGCGGCCATAGCCGACGCCTTTGCGGCATTCTACGCTCGCCTCTACGCAAGGCGACCGGCTGAAGCGTCCCTAACTTCCCTCTTGGGTGGTGCTGATGTCCGCCTCCCCTCCCTCCCTCGCTCCTGAAGCTGCAGAGGCCCTGGAGAAGCCTTTCACCCTCGACGAAGTCCGAGAGGCTATCCCCCTCCTTCATTCCGGTAGGACACCAGGCCCGGATGGGTTTCCGCAGGAGTACTACGCCACCTTCCGAGATATCCTAGCCCCTCAACTGTTGAACCTGTTCCGACAGGCGGTAGACACTGGCTCCTTTCCCCCCAAATCGGATTTGGCCACGATCGTGGTCATCCCCAAGACCCAACCGCCTTCCACGAACTGTGCAGACTTTCGTCCCATCTCTCTTATCAACAATGAAATTAAACTCTTCGCCACAATGCAGGCCCAGAGGCTCAAAACCCACCTTCAAGACCTGGTCCTCCCGGACCAATGCGGCTTTATGCCGGCCAGAGGCACTCGCCATTGTATCAGCCGCCTTCACCTCGCCTTAGCCCACCGTGCCCGCCTAACCCCATACTTGGCCCTCCTCTTCATAGATTTCGAGAAGGCCTTTGACACGGTGGGGTGGGCATACTTACAAGACGTGTTGGAGGCGATGGGCTTCGGACCGATGTTCCGCCGATACATTGGGGTCCTTTATGCCCACCCTAGGGCCCGAGTGCTGGTCAATGGGGCGCTCTCGGAGGCATTCCCGATCTGTAGGGGTACGCACCAGGGGTGTCCTCTCTCCCCACTCATATTCGCATTAGCAATGGAGCCACTGGTGACGCTCATACGACAGGACCCCCTCGTCCAGGGCTGGGCCTGGAATGAAAGCCACGTAGACAAAATAGCTCTCTATGCTGACGACGTGCTCCTGTATCTCGCGGACCTGGCGACCTCGGGCCCCAAATGCCTGCACATCCTCATGGAATTAGAGAGGGTCTCTGGCCTTCGCCTCAACGCGGCCAAGTCCACCCTACTTCCGCTGCATCCTTCCCGTGACTGTTATGACTGGCAGTCGACCATCCCCCTCAGACATCATTCGGTGAAATACTTGGGGATCTGGGTGGCCCTGCTGCCGGAGCTGGAATGGGCACTGAATATTACCCCCCTGGTGACTCGGATGAGGTCAGACCTTAAAAGATGGCAAACCCTCCCCCTCAACCCCTTGGGCGTAGCGCATTGTTTAAAATGATGGTCCTCCCCCCGCTTCCCTTATGTCATGCAAAACGTTTCCAATCCCCTCTCCCACTCCTGGTTCCGTGAACTCGATGGGGCCCTGTCCCGATTCCTTTGGGGCAGCGGACGGCCGGGGATCTCCCTAGCACACACTCATTCCCTCCTTCGACGGAGGTTTGGGGGTGACTTATCTCTACCTTTACTACCTCGCCACCAAGCTGATAGTTATACACGACTAATACACGGGCGGCTGGTCCGACCCAGCGTACCGCGTGGAACTGGAGGATGTGGACTTCTCTCAGATCCAGGCATTCCTGTATGGTAGCCCGGTGCCCCAAACGATGGCACCCATCACCAGGGCGGTCCTCCTGGCATGGCGGGCCGCCTAGCGTCACACGGAATGGGACCGTAAACTTACTCGCCTGACGCCACTCTGGCACGGCACTTGGCTCCGAGAGGTGTCGTCCTTGGCCGGGTTTCGCCGATGGGACCCCATTGGGGTGTCGGTCCTTGGAGATGTCTGGGTGGGGGACCATATCCTTGCCTTTGATGACCTGCAACAGCGCCATGCCATCCCACATGCCCAACACTATCGATACCTGCAGCTGCGCCATGTCCTCCACTCGCACCTCCCCTCACCGACCACCCTCACAGAGTTTAGCCCGCTGGAAGTGCAGCTGATGATGGGGAATCTGGGTAGGGGGGGCGTCTCCCGCATATATCGCTCCCTTGTAAATAACGGCCCTGCGTCCTTGGACCAGCTTCGCACCCGGTGAAAGGGATGGGTGGGCCCCTTGGAAGAGGCAGACTGGAGGGACGCCCTGATGGCTCCACGCACTTTGACCACGTCCTCCAAACTGCGCCTAGTCCAGACATATTTTCTACATGTGGCTTACCTCACCCCGGAGCGCCTCTTCCGCGCTCGCCTGCGCCCTTCCCTGGATTGGCCGCGATGTGGCTTCTCCCCTGCTGACTTCTACCACATGACATGGCTGTGCCCGATACTGGAGAGGTTCTGGAGGGGGGTGGAGCGGTTACTCACACAAACCCTGGGATGGGAGGTGCCCCATGATCCACTGAGACTACTGCTGGGGATCTTTGACGGCCTGGATGGGTCAAGGATGGATAAACGTCTACTGGGAACGGTGGTGGCCGTGGCTAAGCGGGATATAGCGCACCAATGGTCCCGACCCGATGCTCCCACGGAGGGCAGGAGGAGGAGGGGGGTGGACTGGTGTGGCACCCAGGAGGAGGCCTTGTTCGAATCCAGAGGCTGCCCAGAAATGTTCCTCAAAATATGGGGGAAATGGTTCACTGTGACCCCGCCTTAGGTCCAGGGGTAATGACTGCCCTACGGTGCATTACCATTGTCGCACAAGATGAACTGCTAGACTGGAGTGGACTGATCCCATCTGTATGTGTCGATGCTTATGTACCATTGTCTTTATTGATTTGCGAGCTGCCCTTAATGTATTTCTTGCTGGTTTCTATGCCTAATAAAGTTGATTATCAAAAAAAAATCATGAAGAAATGCTTTTCTTCGTTTTGTTGATCCCGGTATGACCACCAATAAGAGACAAATGAAATACAGTAAAAAATATTCGGGCAGAATCAGCACCAAAGACAACTTTAGTATTCGTATCTTTACCAGTGTAGAACAAACACCCATCTATCAACAGAGAAACAAAAACAGAATTATAAAAAAAACTGTATTTTAGGAAAATTTGCATGTCAAAATGGATTACATTATCCGAGAACATGCCTTTTCGAAACAAGCCTTAACACATTGCAATGATAAATCAATACTCAGAAAATTATACTACCTTCAACTGTGAATTTTTTAGACAGTCTAAGCAAACCATGCTTCTGGACTTTACTGAAACCATCAGGATACACATTACGGCTTAAATAATCCAGAAGCTCTTGGTACTTAGTGGGATCCATTTCTATTGAAAATGAAGATAAACGGGCAAAAAAGTTAAAGGTATAGCATTATAGATGTAAAGAAATGTTTTTACATGCTCACATTCAATTACAAAGACAAAAATAACTATAAAGGTGTGTGAATACACAATTAGTAAAACAACTGTCACCCCCATCTTCACAGCTCAATATGTCAACAAACTTTAAGCGAGGAACAGAGAGTACAGTCCATAAAAAGGGAAGGGTAAGGCCTACCAAATGGATGCAATTTGAAAACATGGCAGTTTAAAAAAGGGCGCCCAGGCACTGCAGTGCAAGGCCCGACTTCTCTCTTTAGGGTTACTTGTGTGGGTGGCACAATTACTGCAGCAGGCCCACTAGTAGCATTTACATGAGCACCCCTGGTATACATAGTACACTTTACTATCAAGACTAACATATCAATCATGGACAAACAATTACCATTACACTTTCAAAAGGGAGCAATTGCACTTAAACACTGATCATGAAGTGGCGAAGTGTCCAAAACATCTATTTTGGCGAAAGCATGTCATAAAAAGATGTAGGACAGAAGTAAAAATGGTTAGGGAACCTAAGCCAAAGATCAGCCAAGTACAACACCATTGTACCAAGGTTACAATCCAGCAACTAAGCAGCCAACAGACAGGATTAAAAAACACAGGCATTAAATAGGCCACACTCTGGGACAAACAGAAAAGAGTAAGGAAATTAAGAAGATCCACAGGGCATAACCATGCAGGCGTGACGGTGAGGCACTACAAACAGTTGTCACAGATTAACGTACCACCTTTGAGCACAGGACTGGGGTCCCACAAATGCACAAATGCTTATTAATTATTATCAATTAAGACTATGCGACTCTCATGAAGCAAAACTTTCGTCGGACAACTAGACCACATTAAAAAAAAAAATAATAACTATAGGCCTCGTGAGGCAGCAAGAACTATTAAAAGTCACGGAAGGATTACGAGGGAGCACATATGATGAAGCACAAACCACGTGCCGCACAAAAATAAAGCACAACAGAGCTGGCAGGGCCATGTGATGCTAAATAAAAATATTACCATCAAGCACCCACAATGAATAAGAATAGAGGCCAAAGCACGTGGCGCACCAAAAAAAATGCGACACGGAAAATCATGCACGCACAATTTATAAGAAAAGAGACCTGGGAGGGCCCTGTGACGCAGAAGGAAATATTAGCATCATGCACGCACAATTTAAAACTAATTAAGGGCTGGGAGGGCCACGTGACGCAGAAAAAAAATATATTACCATCATGCATGCGCAATGTATAAGATTAGAGGCCAAAGCAGGTGGCACACCCAAAAAAATGACACAAATTCAGGCACGCACTATTTATAAGAAAAGAAGCCTTGGAGGGCCCCGTGAACCAGAAGGAACTATTACGATCATGCACGCACGATCTATAACAATAGAGGCCTGGGAAGGCCATGTGAGGCAGCAAAAAATATTTAAAGTCGCAGGAAGATTAGGAGGGAGCATATAAGATAAAGCACAAAGCATGTCGTGCACACAAAGAAAGCAAACCAAAGCTGGGAGGGCCACATGATGCAGCAAAAGATATTACCATCACGCACAATGAATAAAAATAGAGGCCGGGGCGTGGCCAAGATGGCGGCGGAGTAGGACGTGATTTTGAGTTCCTCTGGCGCCAAAGTCTCTAAGCCTTGTTCAGCACCCTCTTGGGACATCCATATACCCGCAATCTTCGCCGCTTAGTGTCCTGCGGCTACAGAGACGCGATTGGCGGTTCTACTTGGCCCGCCGGCTCCGGAATCCATTGCAGCTGGCTGGGACGCCTGCGGTGCGGCGGGGCCCGGAGGCCGGTGCGGGCCTTAACTGAAAGAGAGCCGATAGCGGAGAGGGCAGGGGGCGGTGGAGCTGCCAGCTAGGGCCATCGGAGCCGGTGCTCCAACTCTCGCTGAAACCAGAGCAAGTGCCAGGTGACACAGAGGCGGCGATCCCCAGCGCCCGTGAGTGCCAGTAGCGGGAGCCGGGCCTGGTGAGATGAAGTGCGGCGGCGTTGGAAATCTAGCTCTGGAATTCAGGGCCTGTGAGGGCCTACCACCCGGCTGTGGCACTTGGGCTCCCCCCGCATCGCTGATTTGGATTCAGGCTGACTGGGGATCGGAGCTAAGTGTGCGGCAGTAGAGAAGGGGACCCCGAGTAGGATCTTCGAGCCAATTGGTGACGCCAGTGGAGTGTGCTGCAGTCACCAAGAGCGGAGGCCCACGTTGGAGTAGTCTGTGGCCTAGTGCGGCCTAGGGTGGCCTGCTCAAGTGGAAGGAGATCAAGTCCGGCCTACGGAGGTGAGCGCCAGCCTACGGAGGTGAGCGCCAGCCTACGGAGGTGAGCGCCAGTGGGAACGGGCGAGCCTTGCGACCAGCGGAGGGGGAGTAGCTGGTGCCCCTATGCGTCCCACCTGGTGATACTGCCCCGCCTGTGCGTCTAGATTGGAGCGGGGCCTCTGGAGGACAAGCAACAAGACCTAGCTAAGTGGGGGCGGTGGGGTGCCGCGCGGCACCCCCCCGTCCGTGGGCACCCCCCTGCGTGGCTGGACCATCTGGGGGAGAGAGAGTTCCCCACATGTGCGGAGAGCGAACTTTACTGGAAGGAGCGCCCTGGCCTGCGGAATCCCCACCATATTGCCTTATTGCCTGACGGACAGCATTGACGAGCGGGCCCCAACCAGCACGACAGCGATGAAGCGCAGCGGAGCCACCGGGCGCGATAGGGTAGGCCCCTGAACCCTGCCTGCGGCGCCTGTTGTTGACCCTCAGTGGGGGAAGACATTGCCCAAGGCCCCCCCCCCCTCCCTGAGCCTCTGAGAGATGGCATAAGACCACAGGAATTGTGGCTTGTGGGCAAACAGCATTGACACAACCGTGGCATACAACAGGGTGCCTGTGCTAAAAATCTGACTTTGGGTGTGAGTGCCTGCAGTTAGAAATAGCTTTGGGGTGCGTGACGGCAATCATGGCGTCCAACAGGATGAAAAAGGATAAGCCTGGGAAGGATGGGATCCTGAAAGGAGCGGCGCAGTCTGCCTCGCCTATCCCCGACAAATCCCCAAAAAAGGGTGAGAATGAAGAACCCGCGACCAAGGCCTTTATGATTGAACTTTTCGCGGCCATTAAAGAAGACATATCGGAGCTGCGCCCACAACTGGCCTCGGACCTGCGCGAAGTGAGGAGAGATGTGGACGGTGTGGGGGAACGGGTCGCGACGCTGGAGGAGCACGACGTGGGAACAGCAGAGGACATTCACCGTCTTCAACAAGACGTGATTCGCCTGACGGAGCAAAACCTTGACCTGCAGGCCCATACAGAGGACTTGGAGAATAGGTCACGTCGCAACAATATTCGTATTCGCTCAGTGCCCTGGACAGGAGAGGGGGCGGACTTGCGTGAATATGTAGAGGCGCTATTCAAACACATCCTTGAGAAGGAGGACATCCAGACCATACGAATGGACCGAGTGCACCGTGTTGGACTGCCGCGAGGACCCCAAGCACCACCCCTGACATTCTGGTGTGTGTACATGATTTCCAGCTGAAGGAAAGGATCCTTAGGAAAGCACAAGATCTGGCTCCCCTCCAATTCTGGGATCATCGCCCCCTGCTGTATCAAGATTTAGCGGCTTCTACACTGCAAAAGCGCAGGGACTTTAAGCCCGTTACCACATACCTACAGGAGCAAAAAGTGCCCTATACCTGGGGGCACCCCTTCCGTCTCATCTTCCGTTGGCAGAACAAGTTGGTTCAGTTGCGTTCATTGGAGGTAGCAATGGATCTCCTGGGCTTGGAGCGCCAGGACCCGGCGTCCAGGGACAGCGGCTCAACTGGCAGGCGACGACGGCGCTCTGCAGAGTGGCAGAGAGTGGGCAAGCCTATGCAGGTGGGGGGGCCAGACCTGTCGGCAAGGATGCAAGAGCGGGGTGCAGCGGTCGCTTCTGTGGCCCAGGTCACTGACGCGGCAACGGATCACGGTGAGGCGGCCTCATGAAGCCATCTGCAGGCGCCGGAGGGGGCCACCACTGTGAGGTAACACTTGTGCTTTCTCTCCATGATCGTGAGGGTGCCCAACGACACGAACGAAGAAAAGTGACTGGTGCCATGTCCCCCTGTCCTTATGAATTCTCTTTTTTTGTTCTATGTACTGTGTTTTTCTTCTAGGGGCGTTGGGGAGGGGGGGGGTGGGAGGGGTGTGTTAGGGTGGGTAGTGGTGGTAGCAGGGGCATGCTCTTAGATCGGCTTCAGGGGTACTTACGAGCGGGATGGGTCGGCGCAGGAGAGGAGGGGAGGAGGGGAGTTCGTGGCGGGGAAGTCCTGCAAAGCGGGTTGGGCCTGACATGAGCGGGTGGTTGCATGCTACACCCGGGTCCTGGCGGGGAGCTGGGGTTAGGGTAATCGTTAACTCGGCCGCTCACCATGGTGGGCTGGGGCAGACGGCCTTTGCGGAGCTGTACCGTAGGAACTTCCAATGCTGCCTCTAACCTTAGGAACATGGAATGTTAAAGGGCTGAATTCTCCCCAGAAGTTCCAAAAGATCTGGAAGTATATCATTGATCATCATCTAGATATAGTGGGCCTTCAGGATACTCATCTGGCTAAAACGGAGGACTCACGCCTTAAGCACAAAATGTTCCCATTAATCTATAGATCCTCCGCCGCCACGAAACAGAGGGGTGTGGCCCTTATGTTCCGCTCGATCCTACAATTCCAACCCCTGGGTGTACAGAGTGATAGGGAGGGTCGATGGATCATGGTTAAGGGCCTCTTGCGGGGTAGACTGCACATTTCTTGTACTGTACGCACCTAACACTGGGCAAAATGCCTTTCTACATACCCTGCTGAGGACCGTTGTTGATTTTGTGGAGGGGCCGCTGATTGTCATGTGGGACTTTAATTTGGTGTGGCAGAAAGATCTAGATAGCGCGCACTCACAGAGGTCAGACATGGGCACGTTCTCCCCCGACAACAACAGATTTCTGACTTGGGCCTTTTTGATGCTTGGCGCTTCCTATACCCCCAGTCCAGAGATTTCACCTTCTTCTCCCACGTCCACCGCTCCTATTCCCAAATTGACCACTTCTTCCTGAGACAGTCCCTTCGGGGGGATCTACGGGAGGCCAAGATCTTCCCACTATCTGTTTCTGATCATAGCCTACTCGCAGTGGGTCTCCAATGCGGTGTGAAGAGTAGGGATAGTTTCAGGTGGTATTTCCCAGCTTCCCTGGTTCGGGACAAACCCTCTTGTACCAAATTGCGAGGCCTTATCACCGAGTTTGTCACACTCAATGATCCAGGGGACACCTCGGTCTTCACCACATGGGATGCCTTCAAGGCGTACCTTCGTGGACATTGCATAGCACTGAACGCTGCTCTTAATCGGCAGCGCGGTCGGGAGCGAGAGCAACTAGAGGGGGAGCTCTCCTCCTTAGAAAAGGTACATAAGGAGAACCCCTCCAGATTGGGACTAAAGCAGCTAACCGTCGTCAGAGGTAAACTCTGACCCCACTATAATAATAGGGCCGAATATACCCTGCTAAAACTGCGGCGCCTCTCTTACTCCCAGGGCAACAAGGTGGGGAGACACCTTGCCAGGCAGCTATGGGACAAAAGGGAGCGGAAGTACGTAGGGGGAATTCAAGATGCACAGGGAGGAGTGACACATCAAGACGAGGCGAAGGCTGAGCTATTTGGGGCCTTCTACAAGACCCTTTATACAGGGGATCACCTAGACGCTACCGCTCAAGCCGAATACCTACAAGGACTAACACTGCCCCAGGTCTCAGCGGAATGGAATGAGGTACTCTCTGCCCCCTTCGACAGGGAAGACGTGCTGGCTGCCATTAAAGCTCTAAAACCCCACGAGGCTCCGGGGGTAGATGGGTATACGGCCATCTTCTATAAAGCTTTCGCCTCTGAACTATGCCCATACCTAGTCCAGCTGTTTAACGGCATGGCGGAAGAGGGCGAGACTTCCCGCACAATGGCAGAGGCACTAATATCCATCATTCCCAAACCCGGTAAAGACTCTAGTAAATGCGCTTCCTATAGGCCGATTGCCCTCCTGAATTTAGGTGCGAAGCTCTACTCCTCCATCATCGCCCAGCGGCTCAATGACCTGATGCCGGCCCTCATAGATCCGGATCAGTCAGGGTTCATCCAAGGGCGCCAGACCCATGATAACACAAGGTGGGTGGTACACCTAATTGAGAAAGCCAATAAGTTTAAAATTCCAGCGGTTCTGGTAGGCCTGGATGCAGAGAAGGCGTTCCACAGGGTGGACTGGGGATTCCTGTTCCGCCCGCTGGCCGCCTTCGGCTCCTCATCCAAATTTTTAACAATGATTTGAGCGAATTACCTCTCCCCCCAATCCCCAGTGGCAGTGAATGGTCAGTTATCTCCCTTTTTTTTAGCATTCCCGGGGCACAAGGCAGGGATGCCCTCAGTCGCCGCTGCTGTTTGCCCTTAGCATTGAACCACTGGCGATAGCGGTGAGAGCCAACCCCGACATTCGCGGACTGCCTTTCACTGGGGAGTCCCACAAGATTACTCTCTTTGCAGACGATGTACTCCTCTCCCTCTCTGACCCGGCCCACTCTCTTCCTTATGTGCAAGCCACACTGGAGCGCTATGAAGCGGTGGCGGGGTTCAAAATTAACTATGACAAATCTTATGTCCTCAACCTCATGATCCCCCAGTCGGAACTTCCCCATCTTAAGTCGCTAACTCCTCTGCTGTGGACTGATTCCTCTATTCAATACCTGGGGATCCACCTGACCCCCACACTGGGGAAACTGTACTCAGCTAACTTCCCTCCACTCCTTGCTAGGATCCAGTCCGACCTGGCCCGATGGAAACCCATGTTAATTTCCTGGCTAGGGAGGATCCACGCGATCAAAATGACCCTCCTCCCCAAGCTCCTATACCTGTTCCAGGCCCTTCCTATAGATTTTGACGGAGAATTTTTCAGGCGAGTGAAGTCCATGATGCTGCGGTTCATCTGGCAGGGAGGCCGGGCACGCTTCTCCTTTGCCGTCCTACGCAAACCAAGGAAAGAGGGAGGCGTGGGGCTGCCTGACATTCATTTGTATTATAAAGCTGCACAACTCCGTATACTAGTTGAGTGGTCACAACAAGAATCAGAAAAACACTGGCTACATATGGATAGGAGCGTGGCTGGGAGAACGATTTAGGACTTGGTGTGGCGGTCTAAGTGCGATAGACCCAAGAATGCATATGTCAGTACCCCCACTGGCACCACCCTGAAGGTTTGGGACTCTGTCTCTAAAGATGACAGGTGGACCACCTTCCCCTCCCCCTTCACGCCCATACACTTCAACCCCGCCTTCCCCCCAGCGTCACTCGAGGGCCCCTTCAGGGCTTGGAAGGAAGGAGGTTGCTTAGCGCTCACACACCTATTTCAAAATTTTGACCCACTCTCCTTTGAAAACTGTAGGAGGGACTACCGGGTGCTGGAGAGTGAGCGATATCATCACGCTCAACTGCTACACTGGGCGCTCTCCCCCCAGGTGAGGGAGGCGGCAACTCGACCCCTCACGAAGTTCGAGGCCTTCTTGACCAGGACTTCCTCCATGAAAGGGGCCATCACTTTCATCTATGGGCTCCTAATACCACTGCAGTTTCCCCTAGGCCCCGGTATATGAATATGTGGGAAGGGATCCTCCAACAGGGCATCTCAGACGCCCAGTGGACTCACCTATGGTCCGATATTGCCAAGTTTAATCACTCAGTGGAGCTTAGGGAGGCACATATGAAGACCATGATGGACTGGTACCTACACCCAGCCAAGCTGAAACTGATTTTCCCGGGCACCTCCGACAGATGTTGGAGGGGATGTGGGCTCTTAGGGGACTTCCAGCACATCTGGTGGGACTGCCCCATTATCCGGCCGTTCCGGGAGGAAATTCTAGCCCAAATTAAGGAAATATTGGGATACCCTATTCCTACCTCGATGGCTTCCACTCTGTTGGGTCTCCGTGATCCTGGTCTCGAACACCAGACCAGGGCGGACAAGAGGATCATGTGGCTCAGCATTGGTGCGGCCAAAATTACTTTGGCTGCAGCGTGGAAGAAGAAAGATGCTCCGGCCACCTCTCTTTGGCACTTGAGTCTTTGGAAGTTGCTCAGTATGGAAAGGATGGCGGATATAAATCTAGATGATTTTAACAATTTTGAATTTCGCTGGGGCCCGCTGGTCTCATTCCTCTCCAAGGGCCTGCCATCCGTGGTCTGTCCACCTAGCGTTCAAGCTCTCCACTTGTTTCAACTCTGAATCCCTGCCGCTACACATCCGGTCCCCTGTCCTGTGCTTATTGCTACCACCACTGGGGAGGCCGGTGAGAGGGGTGGGGAGAGGAGGGGGGAAGGAGGGGGGGGGGTTGTTCGTTCTTCTTTGTTCGTTATGACATCTCTCTTAATGCTCAATTATAGAAATGCATGCCAAGCCACATGCCAGCAGAAGGGTCTATTAGCACTACAGCAAGCTGTTTGTGATCAATTTTCCGGGAGGATTAGCCATTTGAATGCATTGTTATGACTCTGTACAACCGAGACTCTTAGCTGGACTCTTCCTCCATTGCATACCGAATGATGGTTTACATGTTGGTTGAGCGGCACTTCCTAGGACACTATGCTATGTGTATGCGGCTTGATCACAGGGACCCTTCCCCAGTCTTCCATGTTGTCTTCAGGCGACTGCTCTGGCTACCCCCTGTGTGGGATGAAGTGCGGGATTGTTGCATGTCTATTTCTACTGTTTTTTAATAAACTATCAATAAAAATACTTTTGACAAAAAAAAATGTGGGCCAAAGCACCTTGTGCACCACAAAAATATGACACAGAAATTCATGAACGCACAATTAAGAAAAAAAGAGGCCTGGGAGGGCCCCGTGACGCAGAAAGAAATATTACCACCATGCACGCTCGATCTATAACAATAGAGGCCTGGGAAGGCCACGTGAGGCAGGAAAAAAAATCACGGAAGAATTGGGAGGGCACACATATGATGAAGCACAACCATCATACACTCACAATTTATAAGAATAGAGGCCTAAGCACGTGGTGCACACCAAAAAGGCGACACAGAGAGGCATGCACGCACAATTTAAAAGAAAAGAGGCCTGGGAGGGTCCCATGACGCAGAGGGAAATATTACGATCAATCACGCACGATCTATAAGAATACAGAGGCCTGGGAAGGCCACGTGAGGCAGCAAAAAATGATCAAAGTCACGGGAAGATTAGGAGGGAGCACATACGATGAAGCACAAAGAACATGGTGCACAAAAATAAAGTAAACCAAAGCTGGGAGGGCCACATGACGCAGCAAAAGATATTACCATCACGCACAATGAATAAGAATAGAGGCCAAAGCACGTGGCGCACCACAAACATACGACACAGAAATTCATGCACGCACAATTAATAAAAAAAGATGCCTGGGAGGGCACAGTGACGCAGAAGGAAATAATACCATCATGCACGCACGATCTATAACAATAAAGGCCTGGGAATGCCACGTGAGGCAGGAATTTTTTTTTTTTAAGTCACAGGAGGATTAGGAGAGAACACATACGATGAAGCACAACCATCATACACGCACAATTTATATGAATAGACGCCTAAGAACATGGCGCACACCAAAAATGCGACACAAAGTCATGCACGCACAATTTAAAAGAAAAGAGGCCTGGGAAGGCCCTGTGACGCAGAGGGAAATATTACGATCATACATGCACGATCTATAACAGAGGCCTGGGAAGGCCACGTGAGGCAGCAATAAATATTAAAGGTCACGGGAGGATTAGGAGGGGGCACATACGATGAAGCACAAAGCATGTGGTGCACAAAAATAAAGCAAACCAAAGCGGGGAGGGCCACATGACGCAGCAAAAAATATTACCATCATGCATGCACAATGAATAAGAATAGAGGCCAAAGTACGTGGCGCACCACAAAAATACGACACAGAAATTCATGCACGCACAATTAATAAAAAAAGAGGCCTGCGAGAGCTCCGTGACGCCGAAATAGATATTACCAGCATGCACACACAATGAAAAAAATTGAGGGCTGGTAGGGCCAAGTGACTCAGAAAAAAATATTACCATCATGCATGCACAATCTATAATAGAGGCCAAAGCACGCGGTGAACCCCAAAAATGTGACACAGAAGTTATTGCACGCACAATTTATGAGAAAAGAGGCCTGGGAGGGCCCCGTGACGCAGAAGGAAATATTAGCATCATGCACGCACAATTTAAAACAATTGAGGGCTGGAAGGGCCACATGACGCAGAAAAGAAATATTACCATCATGCACGCACAATGTATAAGAATAGAGGCCAAAGCAAGTGGCGCTCCAAAAAAATGCGACACAAATTCAGGCACGCACTATTTATAAGTAAAGAAGCCTGGGAGGGCCCCGTGACCCAAAAGGAAATTTTTCGATCATGCACGCACGATCTATAACAATAGAGGCCTGGGAAGGCCATGTGAGGCAGGAAAAAATATTTAAAGTCACAGGAAGATTAGGAGGGAGCACATAAGAAAGCACAAAGCACGTGGTGCACAAAAATAAGGCAAACCAAATCCGGGAGGGCCACATGACGCAGCAAAAGATATTACCATCATGCACAACGAATAAGAATAGAGGCCAAAGCACGTGGCGCACCACAAACATACGACACAGAAATTCATGCACGCACAATTAATAAAAAAAGAGGCCTGGGAGGGCCCCGAGACGCAGAAAGAAATATTACCACCATGCACACACGATCTATAACAATAGAGGCCTGGGAAGGCCACGTGAGACAGGAAAAAAAAATCAATGAAGGATTAGGAGGGAGCACATACGATGAAGCACAACCATCTTACACGGACAATTTATAAGAATAGAGGCCTAAGCACTTGGCGCACACCAAAAAGGCGACACAGAGAGTCATGCACGCACAATTATTAAAAAAAGAGGCCTGGGAGGGCAGTGTGACGCCGAAGGAAATAATACCACCATGCACGCACGATCTATAACAATAGAGGCCTGGGAAGGCCATGTGAGGCAGAAAAAAAAATTCACAGGAGGATTAGGAGGGAGCACATACGATGAAGCACAAAGCACGTAGCGCACAAAAAATAAAACAAAACAGAGCTTCATGCACGCGCAATTTGTAACAAGAGAGGCCTGGGAGAGCCTTGTGACGCAGGACAAAAACATAGTTACAGTATAGTCAGTAACAAAACCTATACAAATTTCTCACCTTGCAAGGACAGGAAAAAGATGAACTCAAAGTTATGCACACGATGAACAGGACGAATGAGGTATACACTCAAGGAATCAGTTATGCGCTCGATGAAGACAACAATTTAATATCAGCACTATTCGCAGGACTGTCACTGCTGAATAGAAGAAGTTCTAGAAGGATGCGAGGTTACTTATAGCTTTACTTGTACAAGGATGGGAGGTTACTTATAACTTTGGATGACAGTCATTGGTTGAGCAATACGTATGAGGTTTTCAGAGCTGTGATTGGTCAAGCGGGATGTCAGATTGATGGATGGCCTTTTCTCAAAACACACGCATGCGCACAGTGCAGTTTCTCAAAAATACACACATGCGCACAGTGAGTGAGAACCGTTGGGGTACACACACCCAGACGGGGGCGGATATGGCACCTGCGCACACTACATGCACCGAAACACGCAGGCGCAACGCATGCGCAAAGCGTGGGGGGTACACAGTTAGATAGGGTACACAGCTCGATAGAACACCGGCGCTCAGCCCCACGTACAGATGGTGAGCCCTTGCCCCCCCTTGCTGTAGTGACGGCATCGTGCGGTTTGCCGTGTTGTGCTTTGGCTTCGTTTGCTTGGGGAGCAGTTTGGGCTCCAACGCCTGGCCTATGCAGTGGGCAATGCGCTGGGATCTTGCCTTAGCAGCGTGCACATAGGGAGGGGGGGGCAAATCCTGCTCATCTTAGTTGTCTGGCATGAGAGCGCTACTACCTTGCATGGGCCAGGCACCCCCACCGTGCCCGGAGGCCCTTGCATAGGAGTCGCTGTCCTTGACATGCTATATACTTTGTTGAGGCAGATGCGATCATGATTTAATGGTTATCCTCTGGAAGGGTTGGAGGTAATGAAGTGATGAAGTGACCTGCCCCCTTCGCGTGGGTATGTGTTACCCCCAGTTTTACTGCCTGTCTCTGACGTGGAGTCATCGTATTGAAACTTACGACTTGGGGCACTTTACTGTAGCCTGCACGCTTGACTAAGTGACAGCGCCCTGATGAGCGGGGCTGTCGGGCCCATTTGGAGCTGTTTCCGGGTGTGCAGCGAAAATGTTCTGGGGTTGGGCAGGCTTTTGCGGTTTACAGCCTAGATCCCATATCAGGGGAGGACCGGTACCACGGCGCTCCCTCGTGGGAGTAGTTGATCCAAAGTGGAAGACTGAGCTGTACGGTGTACACTCCAGTGCAAACACCCAATTCAGATAGTTTTATTTGTCTTGAGCACCGCTTAGGGACGCACTGTACGTAGTGTCACTCCTCAGTGTTTTGGCTGAAAAACAACAGCAGGGTTCAAGGATCCGTTTCCGCTGCGGTCCTTCGGGTCCGCTTGAAATGCCCAGTCCAGTGCACCAAAAGGTGTCATGCTGCGAAGACGATTTTATGGGGTTTGCCTTCTCGTGTACAGTGTTCACTTAATGTGATGCCATACATTGATGTGTTGCTGCACTTGCCGCCATCTTGGGATCGGGGGCCGCACCTGCATCTTCGGCGGTGGCAAGGGTTGATATAACAGCATGGGGTGTTTCGTAACCGTGTAATTTTATAAACGTCCGTAAAGCAGATGTTGGTGTTTTACAGCTCTTTGGTCTTCTCAGTGCCCTCGTGTGATGTTTTCAGTCGTGTGCATGTGTTCGTTCACTTGTGTGGTTGTCTCGCTAGGAGGCTTGAGGTTCCGTGACGGTTCCGTGACGACTTGAACCCGTGTTTTCAAGTTTGTCGGAAATACATAAAATTAGTATCAGCGAACCGCAAATGATCCATTTAGTATATCCTAGTGTTTTCGCTACGCTACGAGCAAGAGCACTCCTTCCACTGACACATTTCTGATATACACACGGCATCCATCTTAGATCATGGTCGCCATTTTGTGTTTCCTTGCCCTCACATATGCAATAGCCTCTGATCATTTCATTCACTTCACTTTGATTAAGGACACGTAGCCTTAGCCGGAGATTCACCTCTTACATGACACGTGCACCTTAAACCAGATCACGCTGAAGCTGCATGACTCGACAAAGGCTGCCTCCTCTGCCCGAGGCCAGCCCACCTGAACTGGTTTTCCTGTCCATTGTACCTGATCATGATTAGGCGGCCGAAGCCGGTAGCCTTGCCCATTTACAACCCACAAACATCTCTTATCCCGCTTTTCTATCTTCTGCACCTGGCTCTGCTCCTTTCCTTCTGGGCCTTTATTAGGGGGAGGTAACGAACTTTACGATGAGGCGGTCTGGGTCTTGAATGCAATATTGACAAGGGATTGTGATGGACTGGTGGGAACCCCTCTTCGTGATGTTTGGTATCAGATATTATCGACAGTTCCTGTGTAACGCCAAATATTTATTGTTTAGAGACACAAAGGTTTGGGAATGTACCGACATGTGAAATATTTGCCTAGAGCACAATTTTTAGTATATAAGGAGCAACCCACTTTGTACAAATCGAACAGTCTCCTAGATTCTGCCCGTGTGTAGATTCTGTGACTTCTGTGTCCCTGCAGTAATAAACCTTTGGTCTTTGACGCCACCATCGAGAAGCCCGTGTTTCTGTTCATTTGTGCACCAAGGCAGGTGGGACTCCGGGGTCTTTGGGTGTTGTACCCTGACACCTCTGGACGGAACCAAAAAGTCCAGAACTCCAATTGGCGCCCAACGTGGGGCGACGTCATTCGGTACCGGTCCAAAAGCCTGAAGAGTTCGAGAAGCTTCGTGTGAAGATTCCTGAGGGAGGCGCCCCACTTCATCGATCCCGGCATATCGCAAAAGTGGCCCTGAAGTTCTCTTCCACGAGGGTTCCCGTTCAGGACGGCTGCAGTGGGCCGTTGCCTTGACCGTCGCCCTGTCTTGGACCCGAAGTGGTGCAGTCCTTAGTACGGCGAAACGTGACGGGTTTCTCCTTGGTGACGTCTTCAGTGCCTCAGTTAAGTATTTAGTGATAGCTAGCTGGTTACTTTTGTGAGGATTGTTAAAAATCCTTGATCGGTTCTTGGTTTGGTTTGGTTTTGTAAGATTATCATTGGTTGTTCTGGTTACGATAATCTATTTGGTTCAGTTTTGGGTATCGATACATCAGTTCGTTTTGGTAGGCCTAAGTTCTTGGTTCAAGTGCACAATTTGTTTCGTGTTTTGTTTGTTTTGTGTTCCGGACTGAGAATGGTAAGTCGGAAAATGTTGTCTTGTTTTAGTTGCAACAGTGACTCACAATTAGAGGATTCCTGTCTGGTTCCTCCGATTGGGACTCCCCTATATGACCTATATTGTAAGTATGGTGTGGGTCCTATAACTTATAATGAGATATGGGTCCGTTATTGTAAGAAGGATGGTGTCCTTAGTTGGCCACTGCATGGTAGTTTTGAACAAGAGATTCTCGACAATTTAGAAGCGAAATTGTTTAGGAAGAAAGCCCGGCCGGCAATGTTTGACTCTTTTCGTTATTGGCGGAAAGAATCCAAACAGAGAGAAATGAAAAGGTTGAAGAAAGAGCAAAAAGAACTAGAAGAGTTAACTCTAGAGCAAGCGACTAAACAGTTGCAGGCTGACGAGTGTGAGAAAGCCATAGATGTAGCCATTAGAGAGCGTAACTTAGCGATTGACAAGTGCTATCCTGCCTTGCCATCGAAAATGGCTAAGATACTGGAGGATTCCGAAAACGATCCTCTGCTATCTTATCTGTTACGGTCGCCTCCACCGTATGCACAAGGTGCTGCGGCTCCACTTATACCGGATGTTCAATTGCCGGTTGCTGGACAACCTGGTGTTCTTGTTCCTCAGAATCAAGTTCCTTTACTTCCTGTGGTGAATGTAAATGTTCCTACAGCTCCTCCTCTTCCTGCACTGCCCGCTCCTATACCTACCACTGTACCTATTGGTCCTCAAACTATTTTCCTCGATACTCCTACTGTTTCGTCATCTATTCCTACCTCTACTGCGTTCTCTATGTCTGCGAGTGTACTAACTCCACTTTCTGTTCGTCGAAGAATTACTGATTCTGTTACTAATATGCTGTCTCCTATATATAAAACCTTGATTAAGACTCCTACTCCTGACTCTGTTCAGAGACGGAGTCAGCTTCCAAGTACTGAGGAACGGGGAGTTTTAGACTCCACGGCTCTCAGATGGATTACAAAAGTTAGAAGATATAGTACGAGAGATGTGTTAGAGACATTTATGCAATGGGGAGAGCCAACGCAACGATACGTCTTCGACGAGATGTGCTCGTTGTTACGTGAAGAGATAGAAGAAGACGATGTCGAATCAGATTTGGAAGATTTAATTAGGGTTCAAAAGGAGTTTGCTGCTGGAATGATAGTGGGCGATAATATAAAGGAAGCGATGGAACTCATTTTGAGTTTTAGGAATGATCCATCTCTTCGTTCGCCGAGAGATTTAGAGAAAGGTAGAATGAAGCCAAGTCGCCAATATCCTATGAGGGAAGTTCCTCCAATTTGGCGCGAAGCAGTACAACGTGATGATAATGCGGGTATTGCAGCTGCTCCAGCACAGTTCCAAAGAGTATGGATACATATTCCGTGGAAGCGAGCAGAAGTGTTAGCAGTGAAACAGGCCTTGCCAGATCCACGTAAGAATCCAGCCGGATATTACAAGGAATTGACACAGACAGTTGAGGCTTGTATAATGAACTTAGCCGACATTGATATGTTGTTTGGTAATGTAGTTCCACAAACAGTGTGGGCTAAAATTCGTAGAGAGGATCATCAGGCTGCTTTAGGTGGTGATTGGGCAGCTATCACTGCAGCAGATGCTCAACAAATAGGTGGTGCGAAACCCGAACCCCTAATTGCTAATCTTCCTGGCAGAATAATAGATTTAATGAAGACTCTGATGCCAGCATTGCGTGTTAATTGGGATAAATTATCCGCATGCAAGCAGAAGAAAGACGAAAGTGTCTCCGACTTCTTCACGAGGTTCGAAGAGACTTTTGTAGACCATAGTGGTCAGGATATGAGCACTGAAGGAGGACAGAGATTGTTTGTCGATAAATTTGTGCATAATTTGTTACCCGAATTATGCAATAAATTGAAAGACTCAGAAAGTGCGTGGGCTGTATCTACGACAGCGCAAATACTTGCGACTGCGCAGTACTACGAAAATAGGGATAAAGAGGAAAAGGAGAAATCAGAGAAGAAAACGAAAGATTTAATTTTATTCACTTCTTCAGACTCTTATGTCTTTACATGTTGTTTGTTCTAATTTTCACCCAAGCAGCTCACTGTCCAATGACAGTAATCTATCTGTTGAATGCTATGAATGTTTATATACTTTCCGGAAGTGTAAATGTCGCAAACCAGTAATGTCTTGTAATATGTAAGTGTCTGATTGTTGAAATGCTCCTGTAAAGCTCTCTGACACCCTATGCGGGGTCATGTTCGCGCTGTACAAAACATTAAATAAATAAAAATACACTCTGACAAGTCAGTCACAGTTCTTCACCTCTGGTCGTCCCGCAGGACCCCTCCTCCTCTGCTTCCCGCCTAGTGTACTTGACCGCGACTCATAACGCTGCCTGTCGCAGTTCTAGCTTCCCCGTTGCTTCGTAGATGCTGTCAGGCCAGCGTAAGCTAGTGACAGTCAATTCACTTTCTCTATAGTTTGCTGTCTTATTCAGTCTCCTCTTAACTGTAGACTCCATTGATCATAAGTTTACTCGCTCAATAAATAGACCACGCAGTATGGCAGCGTAAAAGGCCATTTTATTAGACCAGGCTGCGTAATCTTTACATAACAATAAACATCAAGAGGTAAATAACACCAACCCCCACTCACACTTCACCCTTTCCACCTCATCACAAACCCCTACATGCCCCATACCATACCTTATTCATACCCAGCAATCACCTGTCATCCAGCCCGCCCTTTATGTCCTTCCAGTCATGCCTCTATCCGCCATTCGAACCCCCCCCCCCCCCCCCCCCCCCCCCCAGGGATGGGTGTGCCCGCTCTTGACCCCCCTGTCCCTTCAAAGAACCGCCAATCAGGGAACCCCCTGTAGGGCGGTTTCCTGCCCCACCCCACCACCCCCAGTTCTGTAGATCCGCACCAGGCACACCGTCCGCACTCACTCACTGCAACACCAGATCCTCATTCCACAACTTGCTCACCACATCTCTCATTTCCATCATGTAATAGGCATTTCCCAATTGTGACAGGTGCACTCTGTCGTCCCTAAAAACTAAAGTCTCCTCCAGTCGAATCCCTCCGTGTGAGATCACTTTGATGTCCTTGTCCCCCGCAGAAAATTCTCATCGCCCTATTGAGTTTCCTTCGTGCCTTTTCAATTGCCCCATGCTTCATCGCCTCTCTCCATACTTTCCTGGGGACCAACTCCGTCCAGGCAATGCAGGTCCCTGCAAGACTAGACTTCAACACCTCCAGGTCCCTCTGCATAAGCTGTAAAAGCGCCAAACCTGACAGCTGTACCAAGTCATTTTCTCCTAGATGTATTATCAACAAATCCAGGCATCCTCTTTGCGGAATCATCTTCGTGAGCCAGGGCAGTAGTGCCCCCCATCGCATGCCACCTTTGCCCCACCATTGTACCTCATGCAAGTGTCCTTTCAGTCCCAGGTTACGGCCGTAAACCTGTTGCTCCACATATTTGGACGGCCAATGCACAAAGGAGTGCCCAACAATCCATGTCCCCGGTCCACCCACGCAACCTATGAAGAAAAAGATGTTAGAACAAGAACAGCAAAATTCCACGAATCACTCAACCGCCTACCTGAGACCATCTCATTTCCTCACATACCTCTCACAACATCGTGACTTCCACCGCCCAATCCGCCTAATCCTGTCCCAGGACCACCCCAACCGGGCCGCAGCTGTCGCAGCCCCAATCCTAAAGGAGTGAGTCCGGAAGCCAGACGCATCCAGGCCCAATCGTCGCAAAGCCTTGCGCAACACCGCCAATAATTGGCCAGCAGTCATTCGCGCGCCTGATGCGTGACAAAAAATCTCACCTTCCGACACACTTGCCATCCCCAGGAAAGTCCGCCATTCAACCACCGGGCATACCGCCCCACCCTCCGTCTCATTCAGCCACACCCACTTACCCCTGCCCAACTGATCAGTCTTCGAGCAACGCAACCAAATACTCATGCGAGCTCCATCCACCCGAATCTCCTCAAACAACCTGCCAGCCACCCTCCTTGTACCCAACAATTCAGACACCCTAAACGCCCCAAAAAACATCCACACCATACACAAACTGAAAAGGCCAGCCTCAAAAAGGTCGTAACAACATTCCGGCAACACCCCAACCAGCCGGACCAATAACTCAAATGTAACTGCCTCCCGCAGCCTGTCCCCCCCCACTCCTACATTCCCTGCCCCAACCCCGCAGCATCCTGTTCACAATCACCTCTTTAGTTGGATCAAAACCCAGAAACAAAGCACAGTAAAAGGAGATCCCCGCCAATTTACCAGAAATCGTAGCCGCAGTCAAAGTAAACCCTTGTCAATACAATACAGCACAAAACATCTCACTCCCCGTTCCACCGCAGACTTATCACCCACGTCAAAATCCTGATTCCAACCCATGAAAGCACCAAATTCAGACCATGCCAGACGATACGTCCTCCTTGTGGTCTCTGCAACAGAACTCTCCACCAGGCCAATCATCCTCACTCCCCCAAGGCCCAGATGCCGGCCGGCAGCTCGGTCTTGCATGTATCCGCTCCCGGTGCCAGGTGCCGGAACCGCTGCCACTGCGAACGAGACAAAGCATCTGCAATGTCATTATTCGCCCCAGGGACATGCTTCGCCCGAAACACCACATTCAGCCGCAGACAAGCCAACATGAATCTCCGCAACAGCCGCAGCACTCTCAGGTCCCTAGCTCTCGGATGATTCACCAGCTCCACCACCGTCATGTTATCCACGTGGAAGAGCACTGACCTATTCCGAAATTCCTCCCCCCACACCTCCAGTGCCACCAGTAAAGGGAAGAATTCCAAGAAAGCAATGCTCCTCCCTTGTTTGAGCCAGTGAGCAGGCCAGCTTTCAGCGCACCACCTTCCGTCCCAGAAGAGCCGCGACGCTGCCTCCTGATCGGGGTAGCACGAGAGCCACGGGGCCATCGCCTCCACCCTAACCGGTGTAGGCGCCCTTCTGTCCAGGGTGGCCCAGCCCCTTGGCGTTCCTCCACTGTTCTGAGGGAGTGGCAAGTGTAAGGCACTGGGTGAGGGCATGTTTCCGGCTGCACTTCGAGCATTCATGCTTGAACTTGCAGGGGTACCTGGAGCAGTACCCTCTATTGTATCTCCAACAGGCTCCCGTGGAATATCCCCCTGACTTGTTTGGCTGACCTGAGACGATGGTGTTGGGCACCGCACCTCCCCCTGCCCTGCCTTGGGCGGGACGCGGCGGAAAGGACCGATACACTACCGGCAAGCCGCTGGCCGTGTGCGTGGATGTGGTGGAATGCGTGGACGCCATCCACTGTACCCAGAGTTCCTGATCCACTTCCCCCCAACTCTTCTCAGGATTCGCACTAACCCGGGCCCTGAACTCCTCGTCATAACTCAACCAGGCAAAGCCCCCGAACTGCATCTGAGCCTTGCGAATGATGTCCATGTACTTGAACAACGCAATTGCCCTATCCAAATACTTCTCGCAATAAATGCTGGCATAAATCAAAAACGTGGATGTCCAGTTCTCCATCGTCACTGGCACCCTGGGGCGCCTCGTCAGCTCCCACTCTTCCTGCTTAGAACCCTCTTTAGCCTGCACCTCCATGTGCAGCAACTTAAACACATCCACAAATTCTTGCCTCCAAATCCGTGCCCTGAGTTTCTCAGAAAGATGCGAACCCAGAGGCATCGCCAAACCCATATATGGCAGTTTCTTCTGAACTTTCAGCCCTTTCTCCTCCTTACCGTCTCCCTTGTCCGTCTGCACCCCCGTAGTCACCGACTTACCGTCCACCTTCTCACCATCCTCCAGTGGACTGCCCAATGGCTTCTCCGACTCCCGGACTGAACCATCCCCCACACCCACCGACCTGCAAGTCCTCTTACGCCCCCCTCAGGACCGTCATCCCAGGCTGCCCACCAGGAGCCCTCGCCTGTGGGTTCCGAAGTCCATCCCCTGGGCCGTCCGCTGGGTGCCGCCACCTGGACCGCCGCCGTCCCGGCCTTGGTCTTCGTCGCCGCCGGGGCCTGTAAGACACAAATGTCTCTGTTGTCCGCAGCGCCCCCTAAGCCCTCTGTGTCATCCCGCACCTCCCCTTCTTCCAGCTCATCACTCTCCTCACCATAGTCCAATTCAAGCACCGGTTCCAGATCCACCCGTGCACTCACCACCTCATTCACCGCCCTCTTCACACCCTTTTGCACACCCCCAGGCACACGCGTTCCAGACTCTACACGTGCCGCAGTAGCCCGAGCCCTCAGAGGAGGGACAGCCGCCGTTGACTGCCCTGCTGCTTCTGTCCTGCGTTTTGGAGCCGTCTTGCGCCCCGCCAGGCACCCCCGGGCTCTGCCGACAGCTGCCGGCTTGGATCCCCTCCCGCCCCTCAGGTCGCTCCAGCCTGAGCGGGCCCCAGCACCATTGGGCCTCAAAGCCGCCCTGGTCGTCCCTACACCTGCCATCCCTCTCTGGGGGGGGTCTTCTACGGCCTTCTTGGCCCTAACTCGCCTCTGCGCCTCTTCCAGCTCTGCCTCCTGTTCCTCCTCAGAGGTCGGGGTAGGAGGCCTCTCAATCTCCTGCCCCCACACCGCCCCCACTCTGGCCCTGGTCTGCTCGGCCCATCTGACCTCGCGGATCTGCTCTAGGATCCGCTCCTCCCTGGCCCTATCCTCCCAGGACAGGGAACCCCAAATCTGAGGGGGCGGGGCGGGCAGTAGCCACAAAACTCGGCCCCCGGGGGTAAGAAACCCCCATGGACAGGCCCAGGGACCCACCCTCCCCCACCACCCAGGGGGACAAGGACAGCCAACCCACCAGGGCCTACTGGATCCCCGGCCGCCTCCCGCCCCGCCAGGGCAGGGGTGGGCGCCCTGGAGCTTGTGGACAGGTCGATGGGGGCGTCCTCCCATTGCCCAGCGTCCACAATCGCAGCCCCCTCCCTGCAGTCCTTCCCAGAGGAGAGGTCCTCAACCTGTCTCCCTGCCTCAGGGTCCCCGGCCTCCCCACCAGCTCCAGAAGGAAGCAATGGGGCCACTACCTGGCTATCCCCCAGATCCGCCCCACCCTCCGCACCATCCAGCGCAAACTCGGACTCCCGCAGCTGGCCAGGGGGGCCGCGCCCCTCACTGCAGCCCCAGATGCCCCAGGCAGGAAACTGAGCGGAGGGAAGACTCGCAGGGGCAGGCTCTTGCGCTTCCCGCCCCTCGCCGAGTCTCTGGGCGCTCCGCCCCCCCTCCGCTCCGTCACCTGCCCATGCGTGCCTGGCTCGTCCTCCTGGCACACCACCACAGCAGCCTTCACTCCGGCCGTGGCCGCGCGCGTGCCCCTCGTGGCCCCCACCCACGCTTGCCTCAACACACCTGGCTGCAGCAGGTCCTCCCTGCCCGCGCGGGCCAACAACTGCAAGGCCGCCCGGACCTCCTCGGAAGAAACGCCCGAAATTGTGCCGAACCGCGCGCTTCTAGCGTATAACAACTCGGCTGCCGTTAAACAGCCCCCGACGCTGACCACCGCTCAAAAGCGCTAAGAAAAAACCTGAGCTAACTCTACTAATTTCGCCCTACGCTAAGCTCTCTTTCTTGCTACCCTCCCGATGGTGCCAGGCGCAGGAAGAGGAAGTTCCCTTCCTCCCCCGCGCCTTATACCCACCCCCTAAACTCCTCCCCTTCCCCTGCCTGTCCTATCCCTGCGCGAAAGACCCCGGGGGAAGACTAGTCTGCGACTGTGCTTTCCCCGGGGCCCGGCATTGTGGTGTCTGACTATATGGCCTTAAACTTAATTTTACAGCTACCATAGACCGTCTAGCTCCTTCGCGAGATGATGCTTAAGCGGCCGTGAACTCGGTTGCTCTGTCCGTGTTTGAAACAGATCTGACTTGTGTTTTGCTTTCTCTAAGAACTTATTACGCTATTTTATTTATTTTGCCTGCACGGCCAGTTACTGGGCCGGTTGATGGGCAATGCCATTGGGCCGCCGTAGGGCGCTGCTAGGGTGCATTGCTCTAATAAGATTGGCAAAGTGATTTAGGCTTTATGCACAGAAAACGAAATAAGACAACTGTTGTGGCAGTGAGGTATATCGCCGATAGCGTTGCCCATAGCCGAGTTTGTGATGGGGACAGAAATCAGGCTTAGATGCTAAATACGCCGGCAACCGTAGGGAGGAGCCTGGGTTCCAGGGCGGAGGTTGTCGGGAGAAAGGTGGCCTAAGGGTGTGAGCCGCCAGCTATGGCACTGAGGCCTTTTACTCGCGCCTGCTTAGCCCGATAGGCAAAGCGTCTGTTTATATCAGTAAGTCCTGTGTTCGATCCCTGGGTATTCAGGAAGCGCGCACTTGTTGATTGCCCGTCCTCGATCACGCAGCGTGTTCAGGTTTGACGGTTTGAAAGTAAGCCGGTTTGGGAGGTCCGCGCTTACTTTTTAAGTAATACATTGTGCCTGCTGCCTAGCGTAATTCGAGACTAGGGTGAATGGTCGATGTATGACCCAGCGCACATGGGACCCCCATCCTCCTCAGCCGGGAAAATGGCTCAATAGGATCCCAGAGCTTGCAGATTCCCAGGGGGATCCCTTTGGAGCGTGGTTTTGCCCCACTTTAAGACTTGACTTTATTTAACGAGGTTTGGCTGTCTGGCAGGGTGCCCAGTGAATAGGGCTTTACCATGCATGTTCTTGTGTGGCTGGGATTTGCTTCCTTGTGTATTTCATAGGGATGGTGTACCGGATGCGGGGGTGGGGCGGAACAGTCTAGTTCGGCAAGAGCGAATACTGGTCACTTGAACCGAGTTATCCTGCGATGGTGCCACAATGGTCTAAAGCCACTGGTGGCACTGCTGCTCACCTTGGCTAAAGAGGAGAGAGCCTGTTGGTATGGTCTTTTATTTTTTCTTGATCTATGCGTTTGGTGCTGTCTTTCATATAACTAATATTCATACCTCAGCGTGCAGCTGGGACAAGACAGCAGATCCTCCAAATACGGTCGCCAGCGCCTCATGGGGACAGTACGCCCGCAGGTACAGTGAAAGGGATAGTCAATCAGCCCCTTAGAGAACGCTGCTCCGGCCCCCTACTGATGCAGACAATGTTTACACTGGAACAGGAGCATTTTCAGAGCTGGCTCCAGAAACCTATTTGAGGGCCAGCTGTGCTGGTCGGTGACTGGTGCAGACATAGGCCAAGGCACACTTCCTTGGTGCCATTTGCCACAAGTGATATTGCTGGAAGAGAAGGGCTGTTAATTTATTGCAGGGGTCTCCAAACCGGTCCTGGAGGGCCGGACCCATGCCAGATTTTTAAAATTACTACATGTATCTCAATGGGGATATCCAAAAGATCTGGCATGGATCCGGCCCTCCAGGACCGGTTTGGAGACACCTGATTTATTACATCGATCAAATACATAGCTTCTTGGCCAAAACGGCCTTGTAACTCCAGTTCCTATTCTTGTTGTCCTTTCATTTACGTACTGGGGAAAGGCTGCTGACACTGGAGCAAAACGGTTGTCTGCTCTGGCCTGAGCCGGCAGGTATGGATTAACCTTTCTCACTAGACACGTGATCGGGAAATATAAAGGATGGGCTGGTCCTTTTTAGGCCTCGCCTGTCAATGTGCATGCACATTGAGCTTGCAAGAGATATTGGGGCTTAACCGGAGCTTAACTATCGGGCGATATCATGCAGTTCACATGAACACAAGGACGCGCATTCTCGCAACATGCACTTTTTTTAAGTTCTTTCATTGGCTCTTCACTTTAAGTCCTCCCACCCTCTCCATGTCCAGCGCGCGCCTCCCCCAGCATGCGCTCGGCCTCAGACAGGCATTTCTCCTCCACTAATTATTCACTTCACTTCGCGTTTCTCCTCCCCCCTCCCAACTTTCACTTTCACGGCCGCCAGGCCGTGTCTCGCGTTTTTCCTTTTATTTTTTTTAACTTGTTCCTATTAACCTAGCTGTTGACATGGGGGTGATCCGATTTGCTTGTCGATTTGCTTGTGTGCTCATAGTCAAGCCCATCCAGGAAACATGCAATTTGGCAGCGGACAAGGATCACAATTCTGTCCATTCCCTTAACCTTTCAAGACAAACGTACTTCACTTGGGCTTGCTTCCTTACTTCTATTCCTCCCATTTGTATGTCCCGTCTGTATTTAATTAATCATTTGTGCCATATTGTGAGTTCTGGTCCCTGGAACCCTTTTGTATTGTTAACTTTCTGTACGCACGCGCTTTTCCCCCCACAGGCACCATCTGCGTCCAAATCAAAGCAATCAGCCTCCCTCCCACTGGCTTCTGAAGCTTCCCCCAGCATGCGCTCGCTCGGGCTCGTGCATTTCTCCTCCCCTAATTATTCACTGCCCACGGCCGGCCAGCGGTACTTTCTGTCTCGCATTTCTCCCCCCCTCTCCCCTGCTTCAAAAGAACGCTTGTTCTCAAGGCTGTTTCTTGGTTGTCCAATAATATGTCCATGTCCGTAATGAAGGATGCACATAGAGAAGGTTGTTCCCGAAATCCATGCCATGCATCTTTGGCCTTAACATTTCTTTAAAATATTTACACCGTTTTACGTACACTGCTTCGTGTATTCTTCAATGTACTGCATCAAGGATATAAAGTAAAAATGTTCCCAAATTGTATCCGTTCTACACGTTTGCACTGTACCAATCTCTTCAACAAAAGCCAAACCTCTCGGCTTTGCTCGTTTGAAATGACCCCCCTCCTGACTGGATACTAAAATAATGGTGGGATGCCACCACACTAAAACAATATCTGAGACTTAAAAGGATTCCTAGAGGCCTAAGAGCTCACATTTTACCAAAATATGATGAATTAGATGATGACTTATTATTAAAATGGGAGGACTCTTTGAATATAAATTATTTACATTGATGGACATATTAATTGAATCCTCTGAAAGTAAGGTCATCAAGTTACAATCAGAAATAGGTATTGTAGAAACAGAAATTAAAGATCTTAACTTGAAAGAGGCCACAGAGAAAAACTATGTTATCCTAAAAGACATACTTACCGCCCATCAGAAAGAAATAAAAGAGAGAAAAGTGAGGCAACTAAAGAGGGATGAGGTTGATTACAAAACAGGCAGAGTGTTTACATATGCCAGAAAATATGATGCAGTGAGAGTAGTAAACCCCAAAACCAACAGAACTACACGAAGTGAGTCTGCTTCTGTCTCATCAAGCTGCTCTTCTCTTAACGTACCTACCTTAAGTGAAAGTGAGAATGAAGGTTCAGTAGGGACCAACCAAGTAAGGTCTAGTTTTTTTTCAAGAGGTCAAAACAGCCAGGAGAGGCAACCGGCGCATTGGTACAAACCCTTCAGGAGGTACAAGACCAGGAGAGGTAACAGGGGCGGTAAACGACAATTACAGACAGAAACTAAGATCGGGCAAAGGGATGATGAAGTAACCATTAGAACAGATGATGTACAGGTAGTAAATTTGTCATCGAAGACATTGACTGAAGACATGATTGTCTTCTTAGCAGGGGGTTGAGCTTCAATCCAACTGAGGATGGTGACTTATGTAACCTGAAAATAGACCTGTACAAATGTATTCATACTTTAAAACATAAAAAGCATTTCCTGTGCAATCCAATGAATAATAAAACAGTGTGCAACAAGAATCTGGGTGCTGTGTGTGATGTACCAACTATCCAGGATGTGGAAGCTACAAGGATACTATTGTCCATTACAGAAAGAGAAGAAACACCTCACATAATGTCCCAGTTACTAGGAGAACTTGACATTGACACGGACCTAACACTATCAAGCGGTTTTAGAAATAAATCTAAGTGGACACCCACATTACCGGGGGGGAATGCTATTGATGATTTTCACAAAAGAGTCTTGGAAGACTTAGAACACATAGCACACAATAGATCCACCAGCAAGAGATACACCCAATTTAATCTAAGTGCAGGAGAAAGAAAGGCCCTCACTGAATTAGCCAAAGACCACACAATCATTATCAGGGAGGCGGGTAAGGGGGGTTATGTAGTGGTGATGAATTTAACTGATTACAATACAGAGATTGTGTCCCAACTGAATGATAGGACTTGCTATGAAGAGATAGGACACAATCCTATGGGACCACTCTGCATAAAAATCAACACAGAATTGACCAAATGGCACATGCAAGGGATTCTGGATGATGACGAACTGTCATATCTTAAAACCACACGACCCACATACCCTATCCTTTACACACTCCCCAAGATTCACAAACATAAGCCTTTCCCACCAGGCAGACCTATTGTTGCAAGAAAAGATGGACCAACCGAAAGGCTTTCAGAATATGTAGACCTATTCATAGGCCCAATTGTATGAACCATGGCAAGCTATATTCAAGACTCCAAACATATATTGAGTATTTTAGAAGACTTACAATGGCAACCAAACTTACTTCTAGCAACTTTAGACGTAGTGTCTCTATACACAAGCATAGAGATCGACAAGGGATTGGCAGCAATCACTCGTCTACTCAGCAACAGACCGGCCACTCAATGGTTGCACAATGAAATGCTCATCGGAATGATGAATTAATTCTCAGGAACAATTTCTTTTTGTTTGACAACAAATGGTACAAACAAAACAAAGGGGTGGCAATGGGATCAAAATTTTCACCTTCGTTTGCCAACCTATACATGGGCTGCCTTGAAACAGAATATATATGGGGTAGTGAGGGCGCAGGCTGGATTGATCGAATTGTGTATTGGGATCGGTACATTGACGACTGTCTACTCATTTGGTCGGGCTCGACCAATGAATTAAATGAGTTTAAAGAGTATCTAAATAAAAACAAATATGGCATGCAGTTTACCATGGAACAGAGTACGGAGAGAATACATTTCTTAGATATAGAACTGTATGTGAAAGATAACAAACTGAACAGCAGACTCTTTAGAAAAGATACTTCATGCAATTCCATATTACACCCATCCCAAACACCAAATCAGATCAATACCATATGGGGAATATCTACGAGCCAAACGTACCTGTAGCAATGACCTAGACTACAAAAATTGTGTCAGAGAGATGGAACAAAGATTTAAGAACCGAGGATATGACAACGTCATATTGCCAAGAGCAGCCACAAAAATAACAAAAGTTACCAGAACAGAAACACTAAAAAGCAGTACTACAACTAAACGAGGTAACACCATAGTACGCATGATCACAGAATTCCATGGAATGAACCAAACATTAAGGAAAAGTCTCAACAAACATTGGGGGATCCTTAAACGAGATAACATTTTGTCACAAGAAATACCAGCACGTCCGTTAATCACATTTAGAAAAGGGAGGACTTTACGCAACAGGCTTAGTCCATCACTACCCAGAACACAACAAAACAACACATGGCTAACACCACACACTAAAGGTTTCTACAAATGTGGGTTCTGTAGTATTTGTAAATGGGCCCAACATAAAGTCAAAACTTTTAAAGGACCGAACAACCAATGCTATGAAATCAGACAAAACATCAATTGCACCACCAGATATGTGGTATATCTACTGGTATGCAAATGCAACAAACAGTATGTGGGTAGTACTATCAGACCCTTAAAAGAACGCATCACAGAACATGTAAGAGCCTTGAAAAATGGGGACCCAAGATATCCTGCAGCGATCCATGCTTCACTTTACCCTGCCCAAAACACCCATAAGGAAATCTCATTCTTTGGAATAGAAGTAATAGAACAGAACACTAGAGGTGGCAACAGGGAACTGAGATTACGTAGAACAGAGGACCTATGGATAATGCGCTTGGAATCGGTGAAACGAGGTCTCAATTGTGATTCTGAAATGCAATTTTTCTTGGGATAGAATGCGTAATTATGACACAATATGAACAGTACTATGGTATTGCAATGCATGTAACCAACAGAGACATGTACTTATTGTAAAATAGGTTGACATTGGAGAGATATCAGATCAATATGTAGCAAAATGTATGTGCTTGTATCGAATGTCACTCAAGCGGTCACTAAGAAAGCACATTGGGGTGAGGTAAACAATCTCAACACACAAGTAGGTCTAAAATAATCAACATTATTATTAGATCTTTAAGTCAAGTTGGGGAACATACGTGGTGCATTAATATGCAACACAACAAATAGTTCACTAATATTGAGAGATTTGGGCATTTCTTCTATACCCTTCGTATCCTCACACTTCACAGATATGAAACGTTTTTTTTGGTCGCTTATAATGTGATTGGGCGTTGGTCAGCCTCTGACTGTCACTTCAGAGAAGTTAATTTTCTTTTATCTGGAAATCATTAACATGAACATAATAATCAATGCGGATATTAGCGATGAGTCTGTTTTCCCATTTTGCCGCACATGGATTCATGGTGTACACACTTCCGGGGGTACTACTTTCAGAACACGGAAGTAATCACAACAATCTAGTCGTTAAAATAATGCGGAGGGAGTGCCCCTTCAATATATACGCGGGTTAGTTTTCATGCTGCATTCGAAATCGCCATCACTTAGAAACGCCGGACTCGCGGCTAGGCGGAACAGGAGGTAATGAAGTCTATTTTCATTTTCATTTTCATTCCATAGTTGGTACAGGAACCCTAGCAATCAGGCGGTGGATGTTAAGTCACAACTGACAATAAAGTTTCCCCTTTGGGTGAACTTGAAAGCAAACCACAGTTTTATACAAGACAACAAGAATTGACCTACATTCACAAATGTGGAGCAAATAATGAAAAACATGCAATAGTCATACAAAAAGAATGTACATTTTATTTCAGTAAGTTAAAAAACAGATTTTAGTAAACACATAATAATACATCAGTAATTCATTACACAGAAAATGGGACAATATAAAAGGAAAATAATTCCTATTAAAAAGGAGAAAAAGAACACCAATATCAATGGTTCAATAAGATATGCTCCATGAAGATATGTCAGATTTCACAGTCACATGAGCTTCTTATTTCTATTGCAAAATGTTTCTCCACAAAAAAGTGCATCAACGCGTTTCGGTTATGGCAAACAGATATTCAAAGCCAAAAACCTTCCTCAGGATTAAAATTGATATCCCACTTAAAACAATATCTGAAAATGAAAATACATAAAATAAGATATACACCATATGACTATAACAATACTACATTACAGCATGTGATTACAGAACTGCTCCTACATTAAACACTCACAACATGAAGACTGAATATTTATAAAATTTCATAGTTATTTACTATATTCGAAGTGTCAGCCATAAGCACTTAAGGACACTAGTTATACATACATATATGTTCCTTTATAGATGAATCATTTTAATGATTCATACTTATTATACCCAACATTCAATCTATTGTGGATATGGGAATCAGAGAGACTCATTTGTTAACCAATGGATTCTAAAATCTTGCTCTATTAGGTATGCAAATTCTTTACCTTGACAAAATTCAAGCAGTGTTGCTTACAGTCAATAGCATTACAATGATCGGCCACCTTCACAGTGTACCTACAAGGGTTGATAAATGGTTAGGGGTGTGTTCTATATATCAACAACCACCAAGATAGATTACTTGTCACATTTCAGGGGTGGACTGTGATTGGTCCACATCACATCTTTAGCTGTTTATTAAACTATGCAATAAGTGGTACAGAACAATTAATGCCTTAAATGCATTAGATATTAGTCCTGTAATGGTTATGGTGATTATAGTAAGTGTGCCATAACAGATGCTGTGCGCTGGTTCTGCTGTTATTAAAAAACCACATATACAGAGCCAAAGTAAAGCGCACTATATTGTAAAGACAATTAGAAATGTTGTGAGTCTTTGCCACCTTGGTACTTCCAATTCTAGACCTATAGGCAACATTAAATTATTCTCTTGTGTAGACATATATAGTCCAACTAATGGTAACCTGCCTACTTTGTACTATGTCTAGGATCAGTTAGAGAATTTTCAACAGTGTCGGCCGATGTACAGCCTCGCATCGTATTTATCAGCAAACTATTAAAGCATAATGCTAGGAAAGTTTTTCACTAATCTAAATTACCTTTAAAAGCATTCTCTTGTGCGTATAAATATATACTACACAGGTCCAAAGACGTCCTCAATCACGTCCTACAAACGAACACGCCACCGGACTGTAATTATTTCCGATAGTCAGACCGCCCGCAGCCTAAAAAACGTTAGACAGAACACGGAGTTAAAGTCACACAATTCCGTGTAACGTAGACCAAAAACCAACGGTTTTACTCTAATAACATACCTGCTAATGTGGCGCCGAGGGCCGTAGCGTGGGGTTCTATTTTCTGTCCTCCAAAGATATTTGGCAGCTATGAGGACCGATGTTTTTATACAGTTTATGCGCGCGTATTTGCCTAACTCGCATCCGGGTATGAGATGACTTCCGGGTGATACGGCGCCTTTGAAAAAATTTTCAAAGACGGACTAAACTTCTTACGATAGCGGACTCGAACTACAACACTGAAGTGTGTGGCATGTATATCAAGCTCCTCCATATTTAAACATGTCCCTATAGAAAGACAGAAAATGAATGCTGTCTCCATTTATGTATATATAAACATACTTCAATACTCTTTTCAATTGATGCACAATACAAAGAACTAGCAAAAATACGAGCGCTTTTCACAGAAAAAGATTTTTATATTCATTCGAAATACAAGGTTTGCATATATTTGCAATATACACAATAGCTGTACAGATGCATGCAGATATTTATAAATTCATATCATTATATTATTTTCAATAGCTGTAGAGATGTATATAGATATCTTCAAATTACATCCTTATGTATAACATCAAAGTTTTACATCATATTCAGCATCGTGTTTTATGCAATACGAAACAATATCATTTATATTAAAAAAAAAAACAAATATTCATAAATCTATTATTGTTCGTGTCACATAACAAACCCCCTGTATCTATTTTTCCTTATACACAGCATACAGGAAATCATGGCTCACTTCTACATGAAGCCCCCTATATACATATTTATTTTGCACCTCAAAAAAACATTCCCCTGACACAATCCTATAAATTTCATGGGAAGTATCACCATAACATTAGTGTGGTCACTATTAAACGCCTAGCCCTATTTAAAAATTTCTCATGATGGCTCCATTACCTAACATTTAGCTCCCGCAAAGGTACTAAAACAGTTCTTATTACATCATGGGTACCTCAACAGTTATGATAGGCTACGTGGACCCTCTATGTATATATTTATATACACAGACTCAATTTTAGAAGATACAGATCAACACCCCTCTATAATATCAGCTATCAGATAGCTCCAATTAAGCACTCCCACTCTTCTTTCGAGTTCAGACCTTTTCTTACAGTATTTAAGAATGAAATATGCCATTGTTCACATAATTTGCGTTTTGTTTGCATATTTCCTCCTCTTTTGCCAATAACTACTTTCTCAAGAATAAACCATGTGAAATCATTTTCACCATGGCCTTCTTTAAGAAAATGTTCCACTAGGGGCGCAGTTAATTTCTTAGTCTTAATGGCAGATCTATGTTCTTGGAAACGTGTTCTCGCTTCTCTGCCAGTCTCACCAACATAGCCCAATCCGCACGGGCATTGCAATAAGTATACTATATTTTTACTCCTACAGTTGGTAAGACTCTTGGATTTTAATACATGGCCATTGAAATTAATCTCCTTTGCCTGTATACATTGTGGACAGATATTACAAGTACCGCATTTGTAATTCCCTAGTACTATTGTATTATTCAGAGTCCTTTGACATGACTGTGGTGCCTCTCTATAGGTATGAACAAGAAGGTCACGTAAATTTTTATTCTTTTTGAACGCGAACATGGGTCTCTCAAGTTTGTTCATTTCATCGTGATTTAAAATGTGCCAGTTCTTGTTTACAGCGTTTTTAATTTGATTACTTAAATTGGAGAACTGACTGACAAAAACCACCTTTTTGAAAGGTTCCCTCTTTTTGTTGGCATCACCATTGTTCCTGACCAATACCTCCCGGTCATAGAATCTCGCCCTTTTTAGGGAATGGGTTAAAAGTTTTTTAGGGTAGCCTCTATCTATGAATTTCTTTTTTAGGATTTCATAATGTTTGTAAAAATCATCTAAGTTAGAACAGTTCCGTCTAAGTCTAAGAAACTGGCTAAAAGGAATAGACTCTCTCTGGCCTTTGGGATGAAAACTTGTAAAGTGTAAGAGGGTATTCTTGGCGGAAGGTTTTGAATAAAGTTCTACCTCCAGAAAACCATCTACATCTTTAATGGTAATATCCAAAAAATCCACTTTGGATCTGCTATATGATGATGTAAATCTCAGGTTGGGATCCCCAAGGTTCAACCAACTGAGAAAATCATCTAGCATATCAGTTTCGCCGTTCCAAACAAAAAAGATATCATCAATGTAGCGGTACCAACCCGCTACATTTTCAAAAAAAGGCGCTAACTCATTATAAATGTGTTTGGTCTCAAATGCCCCTACATACAGGCATGCCAGACTGGGGGCACATGTGGCCTCCATGCTGGTGCCCTTCAGTTGTTTGAAGAGATCTTCCTTGAACAAAAAAATATTGTTCATCAAGATGAGTTCAATACATCTCACAATGAATAGTTTACTAGCTCCACCCAAATCAATAGGTTCAAGTAATTCCTCAATGACACATACAGTGTCCCTTTGGGGGATGTTAGTGTAGAGAGACTCAATGTCCAGAGTCACCAGACACTGAGTCTCTCCACAGAACTCCTTACCTTCTATCAGCGAGATCATATGGGCAGAGTCTCTCACATAAGACTTCAGACCACAGACCATAGGTTTTAAAAAATGATCCACATACTTGCTGATAGGTTCAAGAAGGGAACCAATGCTACTTACTATTGGTCGCATTGGGGGATCCCCTGGATCTTATGGACCTTTGGTAGGCCATATATTGCTGGGATTTTAGGTTCAATATTGTTAAGGAATTTGAACTCTTCTTCGCATATCCAGTTGTTATTTTTTGCCTCATTAAGAAGATCAAGGCAGTCTTTAGATATTTTGGAGATGCTGCTGCCAGTAGTGCGTATATAGTGTTCTTTAACTTCAAGGAGTTCATACATCCTTCTATCATAATCCACAGTATTAAAAAGGACAATTCCTCCACCCTTATCTGCTGGTTTTACAGTAAGGGAATTGTCATCTTTCAAGGAATTAAGGGCAAGTCTCTCCTGTATACTAATGTTGTACATATTAGGTTTTTTTGATTTGCTCACTATGTTATGGATATCGCTCTCAACTGCCTTTTCGAAAGCTTCTATATTCTTGCCAACCATCGCTAAAGTCGGGGTAAAGGATGATTTGGGTTTGAGGCCCGAATGATTGCTGCGTTCTCTGGGGTCCCTATCTTCAAAAAAACATCTAAGTCTGACCTTCCGAAAAAAGGAACGCATATCCTTTTCTAATTGGAACTGATCTATATGAGCACAAGGGACAAAGCTTAAGCCTCTGCTTAAGACACTTATTTCTATCTCACTAAGTGTCTTATCTGATAAATTTATTATTGGTATTCGGCCGGTCTCCAATATCGCTTGTTCCTGGTGCTCATATATTCCTGTTGTTGCTGAGGGACCCGGTTGTACTGGCCCCTCCCCGAGTTCCCATTGTAACGTTGTCCCCTCTTTGGGCGTGATCCCAAAAAAGACCCCTGATCTTTCTGGAAATTCCTACCTATCTGTTCCTCTTTTTGTGGGCACTCATCCTCACTGCTACTTCCTGATTATTCTGAGAAAGTAACTTGTTTCCTACCTCCCCTATTGTATATTTGTTTGTTATATGGTCTATCCCAATTGGGATCATTTTTCTGTTGGTAATAGTTTTCTTGAAGAAAGGGATAAACTTTCTCGGCAGAGAATTTCTCTATATCTTTTTTCAATTTATTGGTTTTTTTATTGATTAGGTATTCACTATACCCTTCCACGTCTCTGTTGATATCCTCTAACTTTCTTTTAGCTTCTTCTAAGGCTGGACATTTTTTCAATTCATTTTCTAGTTTTTCAATTTCTTCTTTTTCTAATATAATTAAACCTTGGGCAGTTTCAATAATTAACAGCATCCAATCGCCGCTGCATCTATTGGATATCAAAGTCAAGGTCTCTAAAAACTTTTTGTTTTCCAAAAAGAGGCCAGGTTCGTTTCGTACCTGTAAGCCTATTGGAATAGTGCTTGATTTGACATATTCACAAAGAAAGTCAGCATGAGCTTCGGTACGTATGAGTTTCTTTTTCAGATTGAGGAGTTTTCCCCAATTCTCTCTTTTACCAGTGAGTACTGTGATCTTATTGCCACTTTTGGTACTAATAATTTTAGTTAGTTGATCATCGCTGAACCCAAAGGTTCTAAACTGATCCATTTTTCTATATAGAAATGAGAGAAACTCTCCAGCCACAGTGGCCGTGCAATATGTCTCTAACAAAAGAGAGGGACCCAAACAAACCAAAGGGGTAGGGTACCAAAAGACACAACTGTCAATAAAGTTTCCCCTTTGGGTGAACTTGAAAGCAAACCACAGTTTTATACAAGACAACAAGAATTGACCTACATTCACAAATGTGGAGCAAATAATGAAAAACATGCAATAGTCATACAAAAAGAATGTACATTTTATTTCAGTAAGTTAAAAAACAGATTTTAGTAAACACATAACAATACATCAGTAATTCATTACACAGAAAATAGGACAATATAAAAGGAAAATAATTCCTATTAAAAAGGAGAAAAAGAACACCAATATCAATGGTTCAATAAGATATGCTCCATGAAGATATGTCAGATTTCACAGTCACATGAGCTTCTTATTTCTATTGCAAAATGTTTCTCCACAAAAAAGTGCATCGACGCGTTTCGGTTATGGCAAACAGATATTCAAAGCCATAAACCTTCCTCAGGATTAAAATTGATATCCCACTTAAAACAATATCTGAAAATGAAAATACATAAAATAAGATATACACCATATGACTATAACAATACTACATTACAGCATGTGATTACAGAACTGCTCCTACATTAAACACTCACAACATGAAGACTGAATATTTATAAAATTTCATAGTTATTTACTATATTCGAAGTGTCAGCCATAAGCACTTAAGGACACTAGTTATACATACATATATGTTCCTTTATAGATGAATTATTTCAATGATTCATACTTATTATACCCAACATTCAATCTATTGTGGATATGGGAATCAGAGAGACTCATTTGTTAACCAATGGATTCTAAAATATTGCTCTATTAGGTATGCAAATTCTTTACCTTGACAAAATTCAAGCAGTGTTGCTTACAGTCAACAGCATTACAATGATCGGCCACCTTCACAGTGTACCTACAAGGGTTGATAAATGGTTAGGGGTGTGTTCTATATATCAACAACCACTAAGATAGATTACTTGTCACATTTCAGGGGTGGACTGTGATTGGTCCACATCACATCTTTAGCTGTTTATTAAACTATGCAATAAGTGGTACAGAACAATTAATGCCTTAAATGCATTAGATATTAGTCCTGTAATGGTTATGGTGATTATAGTAAGTGTGCCATAACAGATGCTGAGCGCTGGTTCTGCTGGTATTAAAAAACCACATATACAGAGCCAAAGTAAAGCGCACTATATTGTAAAGACAATTAGAAATTTTGTGAGTCTTTGCCACCTTGGTACTTCCAATTCTAGACCTATAGGCAACATTAAATTATTCTCTCGTGTAGACATATATAGTCCAACTAATGGTAACCTGCCTACTTTGTACTATGTCTAGGATCAGTTAGAGAATTTTCAACAGTGTCGGCCGATGTACAGCCTCGCATCGTATTTATCAGCAAACTATTAAAGCATAATGCTAGGAAAGTTTTTCACTAATCTAAATTACCTTTAAAAGCATTCTCTTGTGCGTATAAATATATACTACACAGGTCCAAAGACGTCCTCAATCACGTCCTACAAACGAACACGCCACCGGACTGTAATTATTTCCGATAGTCAGACCGCCCGCAGCCTAAAAAACGTTAGACAGAACACGGAGTTAAAGTCACACAATTCCGTGTAACGTAGACCGAAAACCAACGGTTTTACTCTAATAACATACCTGCTAATGTGGCGCCAAGGGCCGTAGCGTGGGGTTCTATTTTCTGTCCTCCAAAGATATTTGGCAGCTATGAGGACCGATGTTTTTATACAGTTTATGCGCGCGTATTTGCCTAACTCGCATCCGGGTATGAGATGACTTCCGGGTGATACGGCGCCTTTGAAAAAATGTTCAAAGACGGACTAAACTTCTTACGATAGCGGACTCGAACTACAACACTGAAGTGTGTGGCATGTATATCAAGCTCCTACATATTTAAACATGTCCCTATAGAAAGACAGAAAATGAATGCTGTCTCCATTTATGTATATATAAACATACTTCAATACTCTTTTCAATTGATGCACAATACAAAGAACTAGCAAAAATACGAGCGCTTTTCACAGAAAAAGATTTTTATATTCATTCGAAATACAAGGTTTGCATATATTTGCAATATACACAATAGCTGTACGGATGCATGCAGATATTTATAAATTCATATCATTATATTATTTTCAATAGCTGTAGAGATGTATATAGATATCTTCAAATTACATCCTTATGTATAACATCAAAGTTTTACATCATATTCAGCATCGTGTTTTATGCAATACGAAACAATATCATTTATATTAAAAAAAAAACAAATATTCATAAATCTATTATTGTTCGTGTCACATAACAACCCCCTGTATCTATTTTTCCTTATACACAGCATACAGGAAATCATGGCTCACTTCTACATGAGGCCCCCTATATACATATTTATTTTGCACCTCATAAAAACATTCCTCTGACACAATCCTATAAATTTCATGGGAAGTATCACCATAACATTAGTGAGGTCACTATTAAACGCCTAGCCCTATTTAAAAATTTCTCATGAGGGCTCCATTACCTAACATTTAGCTCCCGCAAAGGTACTAAAACAGTTCTTATTACATCATGGGTACCTCAACAGTTATGATAGGCTATGTGGACCCTCTATGTATATATTTATATACACAGACTCAATTTTAGAAGATACAGATCAACACCCCTCTATAATATCAGCTATCAGATAGCTCCAATTAAGCACTCCCACTCTTCTTTCGAGTTCAGACCTTTTCTTACAGTATTTAAGAATGAAATATGCCATTGTTCACGTAATTTGCGTTTTGTTTGCATATTTCCTCCTCTTTTGCCAATAACTACTTTCTCAAGAATAAACCATGTGAAATCATTTTCACCATGGCCTTCTTTAAGAAAATGTTCCTCTAGGGGCGCAGTTAATTTCTTAGTCTTAATGGCAGATCTATGTTCTTGGAAACGTGTTCTCGCTTCTCTGCCAGTCTCACCAACATAGCCCAATCCGCACGGGCATTGCAATAAGTACACTATATTTTTACTCCTACAGTTGGTAAGACTCTTGGATTTTAATACATGGCCATTGAAATTAATCTCCTTTGCCTGTATACATTGTGGACAGATATTACAAGTACCGCATTTGTAATTCCCTAGTACTATTGTATTATTCAGAGTCCTTTGACATGACTGTGGTGCCTCTCTATAGGTATGAACAAGAAGGTCACGTAAATTTTTATTCTTTTTGAACGCGAACATGGGTCTCTCAAGTTTGTTCATTTCATCGTGATTTAAAATGTGCCAGTTCTTGTTTACAGCGTTTTTAATTTGATTACTTAAATTGGAGAACTGACTGACAAAAACCACCTTTTTGAAAGGTTCCCTCTTTTTGTTGGCATCACCATTGTTCCTGACCAATACCTCCCGGTCATAGAATCTCGCCCTTTTTAGGGAATGGGTTAAAAGTTTTTTAGGGTAGCCTCTATCTATGAATTTCTTTTTTAGGATTTCAGAATGTTTGTAAAAATCATCTAAGTTAGAATAGTTCCGTCTAAGTCTAAGAAACTGGCTAAAAGGAATAGACTCTCTCTGGCTTTTGGGATGAAAACTTGTAAAGTGTAAGAGGGTATTCTTGGCGGAAGGTTTTGAATAAAGTTCTACCTCCAGAAACAAGTTACTTTCTCAGAATCATCAGGAAGTAGCAGTGAGGATGAGTGCCCACAAAGAGAGGAACAGATAGGTAGGAATTTCCAGAAAGATCAGGGGTCTTTTTTGGGATCACGCCCAAAGAGGGGCCAACATTACAATGGGAACTCGGGGAGGGGCCAGTACAACCGGGTCCCTCAGCAACAACAGGAATATATGAGCACCATGAACAAGCGATATTGGAGACCGGCCGAATACCAATAATAAATTTATCAGATAAGACACTTAGTGAGATAGAAATAAGTGTCTTAAGCAGAGGCTTAAGCTTTGTCCCTTGTGCTCATATAGATCAGTTCCAATTAGAAAAGGATATGCGTTCCTTTTTTCGGAAGGTCAGACTTAGATGTTTTTTTGAAGATAGGGACCCCAGAGAACGCAGCAATCATTCGGGCTTAAAACCCAAATCATGCTTTACCCCGACTTTAGCGATGGTTGGCAAGAATATAGAAGCTTTCGAAAAGGCAGTTGAGAGCGATATCCATAACATAGTGAGCAAATCAAAAAAACCTAATATGTACAACATTAGTATACAGGAGAGACTTGCCCTTAATTCCTTGAAAGATGACAATTCCCTTACTGTAAAACCAGCAGATAAGGGTGGAGGAATTGTCCTTTTTAATACTGTGGATTATGATAGAAGGATGTATGAACTCCTTGAAGTTAAAGAACACTATATACGCACTACTGGCAGCAGCATCTCCAAAATATCTAAAGGCTGCCTTGATCTTCTTAATGAGGCAAAAAATAACAACTGGATATGCGAAGAAGAGTTCAAATTCCTTAACAATATTGAACCTAAAATCCCAGCAATATATGGCCTACCAAAGATCCATAAGGATCTAGGGGATCCCCCAATGCGACCAATAGTAAGTAGCATTGGTTCCCTTCTTGAACCTATCAGCAAGTATGTGGATCATTTTTTAAAACCTATGGTCTGTGGTCTGAAGTCTTATGTGAGAGACTCTGCCCATATGATCTCGCTGATAGAAGGTAAGGAGTTCTGTGGAGAGACTCAGTGTCTGGTGACTCTGGACATTGAGTCTCTCTACACTAACATCCCCCAAAGGGACACTGTATGTGTCATTGAGGAATTACTTGAACCTATTGATTTGGGTGGAGCTAGTAAAATATTCATTGTGAGATGTATTGAACTCATCTTGATGAACAATATTTTTTTGTTCAAGGAAGATCTCTTCAAACAACTGAAGGGCACCAGCATGGGGGCCACATGTGCCCCCAGTCTGGCATGCCTGTATGTAGGGGCATTTGAGACCAAACACATTTATAATGAGTTAGCGCCTTTTTTTGAAAATGTAGCGGGCTGGTACCGCTACATTGATGATATCTTTTTTGTTTGGAACGGCGAAACTGATATGCTAGATGATTTTCTCAGTTGGTTGAACCTTGGGGATCCCAACCTGAGATTTACATCATCATATAGCAGATCCAAAGTGGATTTTTTGGATATTACCATTAAAGATGTAGATGGTTTTCTGGAGGTAGAACTTTATTCAAAACCTTCCGCCAAGAATACCCTCTTACACTTTACAAGTTTTCATCCCAAAAGCCAGAGAGAGTCTATTCCTTTTAGCCAGTTTCTTAGACTTAGACGGAACTGTTCTAACTTAGATGATTTTTACAAACATTCTGAAATCCTAAAAAAGAAATTCATAGATAGAGGCTACCCTAAAAAACTTTTAACCCATTCCCTAAAAAGGGCGAGATTCTATGACCGGGAGGTATTGGTCAGGAACAATGGTGATGCCAACTAAAAGAGGGAACCTTTCAAAAAGGTGGTTTTTGTCAGTCAGTTCTCCAATTTAAGTAATCAAATCAAAAACGCTGTAAACAAGAACTGGCACATTTTAAATCACGATGAAATGAACAAACTTGAGAGACCCATGTTCGCGTTCAAAAAGAATAAAAATTTACGTGACCTTCTTGTTCATACCTATAGAGAGGCACCACAGTCATGTCAAAGGACTCTGAATAATACAATAGTACTAGGGAATTACAAATGCGGTACTTGTAATATCTGTCCACAATGTATACAGGCAAAGGAGATTAATTTCAATGGCCATGTATTAAAATCCAAGAGTCTTACCAACTGTAGGAGTAAAAATATAGTGTACTTATTGCAATGCCCGTGCGGATTGGGCTATGTTGGTGAGACTGGCAGAGAAGCGAGAACACGTTTCCAAGAACATAGATCTGCCATTAAGACTAAGAAATTAACTGCGCCCCTAGTGGAACATTTTCTTAAAGAAGGCCATGGTGAAAATGATTTCACATGGTTTATTCTTGAGAAAGTAGTTATTGGCAAAAGAGGAGGAAATATGCAAACAAAACGCAAATTACGTGAACAATGGCATATTTCATTCTTAAATACTGTAAGAAAAGGTCTGAACTCGAAAGAAGAGTGGGAGTGCTTAATTGGAGCTATCTGATAGCTGATATTATAGAGGGGTGTTGATCTGTATCTTCTAAAATTGAGTCTGTGTATATAAATATATACATAGAGGGTCCACGTAGCCTATCATAACTGTTGAGGTACCCATGATGTAATAAGAACTGTTTTAGTACCTTTGCGGGAGCTAAATGTTAGGTAAAGGAGCCCTCATGAGAAATTTTTAAATAGGGCTAGGCGTTTAATAGTGACCACACTAATGTTATGGTGATACTTCCCATGAAATTTATAGGATTGTGTCAGGGGAATGTTTTTATGAGGTGCAAAATAAATATGTATATAGGGGGCCTCACGTAGAAGTGAGCCATGATTTCCTGTATGCTGTGTATAAGGAAAAATAGATACAGGGGGTTTGTTATGTGACACGAACAATAATAGATTTATGAATATTTGTTTTTTTTTTAATATAAATGATATTGTTTCGTATTGCATAAAACACGATGCTGAATATGATGTAAAACTTTGATGTTATACATAAGGATGTAATTTGAAGATATCTATATACATCTCTACAGCTATTGAAAATAATATAATGATATGAATTTATAAATATCTGCATGCATCTGTACAGCTATTGTGTATATTGCAAATATATGCAAACCTTGTATTTCGAATGAATATAAAAATCTTTTTCTGTGAAAAGTGCTCTTATTTTTGCTAGTTCTTTGTATTGTGCATCAATTGAAAAGAGTATTGAAGTATGTTTATATATACATAAATGGAGACAGCATTCATTTTCTGTCTTTCTATAGGGACATGTTTAAATATGGAGGAGCTTGATATACATGCCACACACTTCAGTGTTGTAGTTCGAGTCCGCTATCGTAAGAAGTTTAGTCCGTCTTTGAACATTTTTTCAAAGGCGCCGTATCACCCGGAAGTCATCTCATACCCGGATGCGAGTTAGGCAAATACGCGCGCATAAACTGTATAAAAACATCGGTCCTCATAGCTGCCAAATATCTTTGGAGGACAGAAAATAGAACCCCACGCTACGGCCCTCGGCGCCACATTAGCAGGTATGTTATTAGAGTAAAACCGTTGGTTTTCGGTCTACGTTACACGGAATTGTGTGACTTTAACTCCGTGTTCTGTCTAACGTTTTTTAGGCTGCGGGCGGTCTGACTATCGGAAATAATTACAGTCCGGTGGCGTGTTCGTTTGTAGGACGTGATTGAGGACGTCTTTGGACCTGTGTAGTATATATTTATACGCACAAGAGAATGCTTTTAAAGGTAATTTAGATTAGTGAAAAACTTTCCTAGCATTATGCTTTAATAGTTTGCTGATAAATACGATGCGAGGCTGTACATCGGCCGACACTGTTGAAAATTCTCTAACTGATCCTAGACATAGTACAAAGTAGGCAGGTTACCATTAGTTGGACTATATATGTCTACACGAGAGAATAATTTAATGTTGCCTATAGGTCTAGCATTGGAAGTACCAAGGTGGCAAAGACTCACAAAATTTCTAATTGTCTTTACAATATAGTGCGCTTTACTTTGGCTCTGTATATGTGGTTTTTTAATACCAGCAGAACCAGCGCACAGCATCTGTTATGGCACACTTACTATAATCACCATAACCATTACAGGACTAATATCTAATGCATTTAAGGCATTAATTGTTCTGTACCACTTATTGCATAGTTTAATAAACAGCTAAAGATGTGATGTGGACCAATCACAGTCCACCCCTGAAATGTGACAAGTAATCTATCTTGGTGGTTGTTGATATATAGAACACACCCCTAACCATTTATCAACCCTTGTAGGTACACTGTGAAGGTGGCCGATCATTGTAATGCTGTTGACTGTAAGCAACACTGCTTGAATTTTGTCAAGGTAAAGAATTTGCATACCTAATAGAGCAAGATTTTAGAATCCATTGGTTAACAAATGAGTCTCTCTGATTCCCATATCCACAATAGATTGAATGTTGGGTATAATAAGTATGAATCATTAAAATGATTCATCTATAAAGGAACATATATGTATGTATAACTAGTGTCCTTAAGTGCTTATGGCTGACACTTCGAATATAGTAAATAACTATGAAATTTTATAAATATTCAGTCTTCATGTTGTGAGTGTTTAATGTAGGAGCAGTTCTGTAATCACATGCTGTAATGTAGTATTGTTATAGTCATATGGTGTATATCTTATTTTATGTATTTTCATTTTCAGATATTGTTTTAAGTGGGATATCAATTTTAATCCTGAGGAAAGTTTTTGGCTTTGAATATCTGTTTGCCATAACCGAAACGCGTCGATGCACTTTTTTGTGGAGAAACATTTTGCAATAGAAATAAGAAGCTCATGTGACTGTGAAATCTGACATATCTTCATGGAGCATATCTTATTGAACCATTGATATTGGTGTTCTTTTTCTCCTTTTTAATAGGAATTATTTTCCTTTTATATTGTCCCATTTTCTGTGTAATGAATTACTGATGTATTATTATGTGTTTACTAAAATCTGTTTTTTAACTTACTGAAATAAAATGTACATTCTTTTTGTATGACTATTGCATGTTTTTCATTATTTGCTCCACATTTGTGAATGTAGGTCAATTCTTGTTGTCTTGTATAAAACTATGGTTTGCTTTCAAGTTCACCCAAAGGGGAAACTTTATTGACAGTTGTGTCTTTTGGTACCCTAGCCCTTTGGTTTTTTTGGGTCCCTCTCTTCTGTTAGAGGGTGGATGTTAAGTTACATTTGGTTAAATTACAGGTCCAGGTATATTCGGACATTTTACTATAAACACCACGGAAACCAACGTAGCACGGATTTGAGAATCGGAAACCGGACAAGACAATAGTAAGCATGAGAACCTTATCAGGGTGTTTCTCGTTGTTTAGAGTGAATGTGAGAGATAGTTAACGTACCACAATGTTAAGTTATTTTTACGTATTTCTCTAGGCATTGACTTTGGTACACATGGACTGTTCCTGTTCCGTTATCGCGCAATAATACGGCGCATAGAACACGTTAATTGTTTGTATACAGGTGAGCAGGTTTCATTAATGGTGAACAAGGAGGCGGTGATTTCTTTTATGATAAGACCAGGCATGTGGCTAGAAGTGCTCAAGTATAGAGAAAATTTTGTCATAAGATGTCAAAAGGATTGAGTAATTATACTTTCTGGCATACATGTGGTTGAGCAGACTCAGTCTAACAAACAGGATACAAAGGAATCGAGATTAAAAAATGATTTTATTGGAGGTGTATTATTGGGTAGATAAGTCCGTCGAAGTGTTGTGCACAGGTTTTCATAACACTTTTTCAGGAACGTGTATAATAATTTTTGAAGGTTGAACTGCATGGGTAGAGACATCTGCTTACTGGGCGTTTTTTTACTATTATTTGCATATACCACTGTGGGTTATATACTACGACGAAGAAGACTCATGGGAAGATCCATATTCATTTGAAACAGAAAAGATACCCTTAGCGGGTTGGAATTATCACCGGTCAAGTGGTAAGTGGCAACGCATAGTCGTCTATTGATAAGTCTAGCGGACAGTGTCGACTTTAATCGCATTTTAAAATCACTCTTTGGTATTAATTTTTAATAGGGACTACAATACACGCCATTATTACAAGAAAGGTATGAATATGCATGCCTAATACAAAACATCATTTTATCTACACAACTAAAACAGTGGTGCAGGGTCTTTCCTATTCTACCGCGTCGAAAAAGATAAGCTTCACATCTTTTGTCTTGTAACATTCTTTTCACTTTTTTGAAACCACATCTTCGCACGATATTGCAGTACAACCGCGTGCATGATTGATTTCAATTGTTTTCATGTTTTCGTCTACAATACAGAGATATACGAATGAAGATACGTCGTTTGAGCTAATTTATTAGAAACCTAGTCGTGTTTTGGTCACTCAATCACTTTTCCACTGCATGTGCATGTCACTTACACGAGTGAAATGTACAGGGAAAATATGATCAAAGTTCTCTGCCTCATTGAGTAAAAAGCATTGCTGTAACTAAGTTTTGTGTGAGGTTTACAGTGGGTCCTTTCTTTATGGAGACCTAACATTTCCCCCTTTGTCCACCCCGCCCCAATAACTAAACCCCCCCCCGCTCGCTGTTTTCAGGGACATATATATCACGTACATGTAACCATGCAAAGAAATGAGTAATTATTATTTATGGCCACTACTATGCAAAACCGTATTATGTATTAGATATTATAATACTCAGTACTTTGTATATTTTGTTTTAATTCCAGCCCTGAAGAGTCAGAGCGATCTGCACTCTGACGAAACACGTGTCGGCTGGCGTGGCATAGCTTGAGCAGTAAAAAGAAAAAATTGCTCAGTCAAGAAGAAGTGGACATTAATTTTTATGAGGATACTGACCGTACAGACTATTACACCACTCTGTGTCTGAATTTATGTTTATGTTTATTAAATTTGTATTGCGCACAAATACCCGAAGGTGTCTCAGCGCAGAGGATTATACATTGATTGAAATAAATGAAAGGTGAAATTATTGATCAAATAGCCATTTTTAATAGTGTGTGTGCATAGGAATTTGTTTTTCATTTGGATACTAAAATAATTCCTTGTTCTGCATTATCAAATCACTCGTTTCTTAGTTAAGTTGGTTCAATTTAAGCCTACAAAAACTGCAAGTCCCAGAATTCATTGATTTGTTTAATGCAACTCAGAGCACGTGGTATTATGCCCCAGTCATATTGTTCAGGCACCTTGCCATGGTTGGATTCCTGTGAATCCCGCACCTTTTAATGGGGGCAAGGGCTCTCCTTGTGTAAAGCCTCTCTCTATGCCTCCACGCTTGCCTTGCTAACATCAGATGACGTGTTACCAGACATCCACAGCAACGAGCATATTCTCTAATAGCAGCACGCAAGAGTAATTAACATCTAGGGATTTACCAGCTGATATCAGCCTGTACTTACACTTGCTTGTCTTTTTACCATCTGCTTACATCACTGTGCACCTTGCCAGGGATTCTATTTTAGCCCTTCAATGCTGGCTTCTGAGTAGAGTATTCATTTTTCCTATTAACCTGGCTGTTGACATGGGGGTCATCCGGTTTGCTTGTCGATTCGCTTGTGTGCTCATAGTCAAGCCCATCCACAAAACATGCAATTTGGCAGCAGACAAGGATCCCAATTCTGTCCATTCCCTTAACCTTTCAAGACAAACATACTTCACTTGGACTTGCTTCCTTACTTCTATTCCTCCCATTTGTATGTCCTGTGTGTATTTAATTCATATACTCTATTTGCTTTCATCAAAGTGGTTGGGTGCTTTTTCTCTACTTTTGTATCTCATTCGTGCCATATTGTGAGTTCTGGTCCCTGGAACCCTTTTGTGTTGTTAACTTTCTGTGTGCTGTACTTATGAGTCCATATGCCACCTGGAAAGTCCTCATTGAATTTCCATGCCCTCTGTTAGACTCGTTTTTTGTTCCTTTCTGCCCTCTGCATCACCACATCATCACTCAGCGCAACCACAGCATCACTCAGCACAACCACAGCATCACTCAGCACCACCACAGCACCACCACAGCACCACTCAGCACCACCACAGCACCACTTAGCACCAGCACAGCATCCCTCAGCACCAGCACAGCATCACTCAGCACCAGCACAGCATCATTCAGCAGCAGCACAGCATAACTCAGCAGCACCACTAACCGCAACCACAGCATCACTCCGCACAACCACAGCATCACTCAGCACCACCACAGCATCACTCAGCACCACCACAGCACCACTCAGCGCCAGCACAGCATCACTCAGCAGCACCACTCAGCACGACCACAGCATCACCCAGTGCAACCCCAACATCACTCAGCACCACCACAGCACCACTCAGCACCACCACATTATCACTCAGCACCACCACATTATCACTCAGCACCACCACAGCATCACTCAGTACCACCACAACACCACTCAGCACCACCACAGGACCACTCAGCACCACCACAGCACCACCACAGCACCACCACAGCACCACTCAGCACTACCACAGCACCACTCAGCACTACAACAGCATCACTCAGCACCACCACATTATCACTCGGCACCACCACAGCACCACTTGTTCTAATATGTTCTCTCAATGTTTCAAGCTTTATTACAAATGTCACAAAAAGATGTTAAATAATGCTATAGGTGTCACATTTGCAAATTCTATACATATTGGCATTTACAATAACAAAATGAATACATTTGCTATTATAAAAACATAAACATAACTTTAAAAATTATTACATTTACAAGACCAATAGCTCCAACTTTTCTAATGCGAGACCTATTGCCTTTCCAATGCTTGTATTTTAAGGACACGTAACATAATTGGTGCACAAGGTGTTTGGACCACCAGGTGGCTCTGCTGCACTGTCCCTTCCTGTGGCAGAGTTTTTCATGTTCCAGTTGCGAACACTGCGATTAGGGCCAAACCTTAGTTGGTATATTTGTCCCATTATATTCACTGGGTCCACACAGCATCTCGACCCGAGTGGTACGGCAACTGGTGGAAGTGGACTGAGAGTGATTTTGATATGGCATTGTTTGGATGGTGTGCCCTGCGGGACGACACTATCTGGGGTGGGCTGAGGCATACATGGGGTTCTTAGAGCTGATGCACAGTTAGCCCAGGGGGAAACTGCAGCAGGTTCTATTTGGCTTTTAATGGAAACTGGGGCAGTCGAATGCTTGGGTTCGAACTCTTCTTGTGGCATGCCACGGGGGCATACTGCCGGGGTAGGGGGAGTGTAGGCAGGTCTCTAGCACATTTAATGTGAATAGGTCTTTGGTTTCCTCCACTGGTCTGGGAGGTCAATAAATATAAACCTATGCTTAGACAAACCAATTAGTATTTTCCTCCTGTGGAGTTCGGGCCAGTTGGGCGGACACACCTCTAAACTTCAATTACAGCAGACTGGTTACTCAGCAGCAGTTGTGTCGCCATGCAGTTTAGTTTCAAACACTGTTCGTGCTAAGAGCATGGAGATGTGTTAGTTCAGTTGGTAGAGGGCAAATAGGGAAGGAGGTGTATACTTTCAATGCAAGTGTTTCAGGTGGTCAAGAGGGGTGTTAACTGTTGCAATGTCAGAAGAGTATCTAAGGGCACCAAAGCTTCCCCTGTGTTCCTCAGTCAAAGCCCAACTATGTCCGATGAAAAGCTCTGGCTTTTGTTTACTGCTCAGCATTAGCAATAAAAAGCTGCTAGATAAATGGGCAAACATTTATTTAAATGTCAATTTGTGTTAAAGAAAGGAAGTAACTAGTGAGCCCTGCTCTGCTCGACTTTAAGAACATCTTTAATTTTAAAGACCTCTTGCATTAAATGTGTAAAATATGATAGTCTCTTCCGAATTCATGGAGTATTTAATTAACTTGCAGAACTTTTCATCATAGTATATGAGTGCATTGACAAGTATTATTTAAAGTGAGGGTTTCAATGTTAATTTCCAAACATTCATTTTTCCCTCCTCTCTGACAATAAGATCAGTGGTGAGCAAGAGGTAAATCAGTTGATATGTGCACTCTTTGGTTGACCTGGGTTCCTATTATAAATGAACAACATTGTGTACAAGGTCATTTGTTTTGAGGTCCTCTTAATTGTGATAAGGGAGACAGAATGCCTATCATCGACAGTTCTGATGGCTTAGGGAGTGGCGAAGGCTTGGTCCGCTCGCATTGGCAGGCGATTTATGCGTGGGGTTAGGTTTGCATGCTACCCTGCAGTGGCTTTACTGACCAGGGTTAGGCAGTGGATAGTGTTGCACTCAGAGATGTATCTTTTGATGCTATTATTAATCTCAAACTCGGTCAGTGTACAGGCCAAGGAATGGTGGATGATTTGTTGGTTGGCAGAAATTAAAATCGACAAAATTAAAATTTAACGGAGCATTTCCACTGCTGGTGATGCACAGGGTGTGCAGTGTGAACCCCCCTCTAATTTAGGAAGGATCTAGCTTGGGGGTAAAGTAGGATTTAGTCTATCCTGGATTTGAGGTACCATATTGCAGACAGTGCCTACGGGGGTGGCTGGCTAAATTTGATGGGCCAGTCCGAAATGTTTCACAGCAACTGCACGTGTGAATGTTTCAATTACCAGTGCATAGTTCATTCGGATACACAGTAGCATGTTAAGTTAAATAAGCACTGTAGTTACAAGTAGCTGCCTGGGGAGTCTGGGTGCAGCACCCCAGAGTAAACTGAACAGACAACAGTCCGGCACGAAAGGAGGGATGATGAATTGGCTGCCCACTTAGCAGTACGACTTGCACAGGAAGATGGAGGGTGATTCAAGGGACACAGGTGGTGTGACAGCAACGCAAGACTGTCAGCTTCTGCTGGGTGGGAGGTTCCTCTTCACCAACTAGAAGGGCACCAAGTGGCGAAAACCAGTAAATAGGTGTTATATATGTGTCTCTGGCCTTATATAGCTATGGTAAGAATACAGTTCCCTCTTGGGAGGCCATTGCATTCCTACAGGTAGGGAGATAGCGGTACTTCCTGGAGAAAGAGAAATGGCTTCGTATGGTTCTCCTGGATGCTATTTGTATGGAGGGAGTCCTGCTGAATGGGATTGAGCAGCTCCCAACAGATTGGATCAGAGACTGGCTGGCTGGGGGGGGGGGGGGATGTTTCCCTAGCATCTTGGCGATCCACTTAGGAGGCAATGACCTCAGTGCCATAGGTAAGGGGGCGTACTTGCAAGCGAGGAAGGCTGACTTAGGTGAGATCAGCAAAGACATGGTTCAATATAAGCTCTGGTGGTCTGAGATGATCCCCGCAGAGGTAGCACGGAGCTAAGTCAGAGGAGGCAGTTGAACATCCATGTAAGAGTGAACAGTTCATGGTGTAAGTTCGCAGACCAGAGAGGTCTTTGTTTCATCAGACACAAACTGATTCAGGCTAATGTTAAAGGCTACTTTGATAAAGATGTGGTCCATTGTCACCATTGACATCCAGGCGCACGCCTAGGTTAGGTTGACAAACATGGGGTGCATTTGTCACAGGTGGGCATGGACACTTTGCACTGGACATGCACAAGGTACTAGAAAGCAGGTTGCAGGTAAAAAAAGGAGCTGTTTTGGTGGGGGGGCTCTGGCGGCGACGGGGGCCGCCTCCAGAGCTGTGGCGGAGTTACAGGGTGATCTAGAAGCAGACTGTTACAGTAAGGGTACCTCTGCGGCAGACTGGTACAGTAAGGGTACCTCTGCGCGGCACAGTAGGGGTGCCAGAGTCAAAGACCAGGAGTCTCAGGGCAGGTTCCTGGAAAACTGCGATGGTGTCCATTTAGTCCTTCGGGCGGTTGGGGGCCTGACCAACCGGGGGTTTGCCCTGCTGTGCTACGCCCTGAAAAGGGCGTGAGTAATAAGAGACCAGCGTGTCCTGTGATACGGAGGAGGATCAAAAAAGGTGTAGCACTGATTGGGTGTCCCACAGTGCTTGCTTATTAGCCTGGCAGGGAAGCATAGGTTGGTACAACCTATGCTTTCCCTTGGATCGCCCCTAAGATAACCCACCATATTGCATTCCTTCGCCTTGGTGCACTAGGCGCGTCACTTCCGGTGCACAGAGGTCGGGGGAGGGTACTTATACTTCCCCCCCACCTCTCTGGCATCCTCTTTGTGCCAGACACGCCGTCTCCCACCCTACCACTTACCCGGCGTGGGGTTGGCAGGCAATGTACGTAGAATGTTGTAATGTTTTCTTTTTTCGTTGCAGGCGGAGTTACCGGGCGTTCTGGAAGCAGACTGGTACAGTAAGGGTACCTCTGCAGCAGACAGGTACAGTAAGGGTACCTCTGCACGGCACAGTAGGGGTGCCAAAGCCGAAGATCAGGAGCCTAAGGGTAGATTCCTGGAAAACCGCAACGGCGCCTCATTAGTTCTTCAGGCGGTCGGGGCCTGACCAACCGGGGGTTTGTCCTGCTACGCTCCGCCCTGAAAAGGGTGTGAGTAATAAGAGACCAATGGGTCACGTGATCTGGAGGAGGATCACAAAAAGGTGTAGCTCTGATTGGGTGTACCACAGTGTTGGCTCATCAGACCTTTTGAAGAGCTAGCCCCTTAACTAGAGGTGACGATTGGCCTTCTGAAACAGCCCCAGGTAACCTCATTCCCATGGTTTAGCTTCTTGAGAGATCTACTCAGGAGGCTAGGGATAGAGGCGTATTGGTTTAATCCTGAAAGGCTGTCTCTAACACCAAAGACCAGGGTTAAAGCAATATACTGAGAAACAATAGTGGAGAAGGAGATGACCAAATCATGGGGTTCTTTGACTCAGGATTTTATAAATTTTAAATTGGCTCCATTTATGAGGAAGCTATTGATGAAATTGCCTCCATTTGGGACGTAAACTATTTATACAATTTCGATATAAGATTTTACCCACCAAATTTTTTTGTAACAAGTAGCGCCGAAATGTTTCCTCTGACTCCCGTTGTCCTTTTTGCAAAGCCAGTTCGGAATCTATAGTTCACTTGTTACGTTTATTGTGCCCATTACAAAATTTTGAGGGGCAAGTAGATTATCCCTTGTGTAAACAAATTTGTCATGGCCATTATCTTATGGAACTGAGAATGTTATCTACTGACTAGCAGCCCGTCCCGACCTTGTCCAGGAGCATCCAGGCTTCCCCCACCCCTGCCTCCCCCAACATTGCCCAGCAGCCCGTGCCCTTGCCCGCCCGACCCCCGCCTGCCCCAACATTGCCTTTCCTCAGCCGATCTGTTTTCCCGCCTGACCCGACCCCCGCCTGCCCAGACATTGCCTTTCCTCAGCCGATCTGTTTTCCTGCCTGGCCCGACCCCCGCCTGTTGTGAGTCAATGGAGGTCGGACAGTAGTACATGGAAAATGTTCCACCCGTCACCTTGTTAGTCCCCGTCCCCCGCCTGCCCCGACCCCCGCCTGACCCCAAATTGCCTTTCCTTAGCCGATCTGTTCTGTTGTAACTCCCCGTGGACAGTAGTACGTGCAAAATGTTCCACCCGTCACCTTGTTAGTCCCCGTCCCCTGCCTACCCCGACCCCCGCCTGCCCCGACATTGCCTTTCCTCAGCCGATCTGTTGTGTTAAAACTCCCCGTCCCCCGCCTGGCCCGACACCCACCTGCCCCGACATTGTCCCCGGAGCCTTACCTCAGCCGCCGCTCCTCAGTTCACCGCTCCTCACCGCCCTGCTCCTCACCGCCTGTCCGCATCCGCTCCTCCCCGCGCCATGTCCGCCTCTCCGCTGCTCGCACCGCCGCTGGCCTGTCTGCTGCTCCTCACTTCACCGCTCCTCCCCCGAGCCATGTCCGCCGCTCCTCGGACGCCACTCCTCCACATGCTCCTGACGTGAGCACGCACGTCGCGGCCGGCGCTACTTTGGAAGGACTACTTTTTTTTTTAAATATAAAGATTGTAAATAACGTTTATTTTTTATGTTTATATAGCCTATAACCATCAACACATCCTGACGATTTCAACGGTGTATCGGGTGTGTAGATTGGCGCCGTGGTTCTCGAGTTTACCCGCCTCAAAGCCTGAAAGTTCTACTTTATTATATTAGTATAGATACATGTAGGATAATAGTTTTTGGCTTGGCCAAATACTGGCATGCACTATGGATTAAACGCTCAAAATGTATTGTACGAATTTTGTATTTCCCAAACTGTATTTTATGGTAGCCTTGTGCTCTTTTATTAATGTTTTTTATATTGTCTTAAGCCGTTGCGTGCCTATGACGGAACCACGCCTTCATGAGCCAATGGCGTCGTGTGCTCATGATGGCGTGGTTCCGTCATGCATTTGCCGCTCCGCCCACGCGGCATTAATTCCCCACCTGTGCGGGTGAATTAATGAGCGGGCGGGGCAGTGACGGAACCACACCGTCATGAGCACACCCCGCCCATGACTCTTGTTGGCGTGGTTATGTCATGAGCACCGCAGCCCCGCGCTCACCCCCTAGCCCCCCCCCGCAGCGAAAGTCACGCCGCAGCGAAGGGGTTAAACTTGTGCTGTACTATGTACTTTTTAAGATCTTTGTGAACGAAAATAAAGTTATATATGATATGATGTGATATTTGTGAGAATGTAGCCAGTAAATAGTTCACATGTGCTGTGTTTTGTAGAAAGTCACATAGGCATGCATGTGCGCTTTACAAGTAAAAGCTTTTATATGTTTGCATGACACTGGACTTTTGTCCATGACAACTGACACTCATTATCTCCAATGGTATCTGCAACATCATTAGTTCCAGTAAGATGTGGTCATTTTGAATACTCACACATTGGTGAGATACACTACAATCTAAGGTTATTCTCAGGTATGGTAGTTGGAGGTTTGTGTTCCAAACTTCACTGAGTTCCATTGGTTGTACACTTTGCTGCTGCACAACACAGCAAGACTGCTAGCTGTGGGCTCTGCATTGCTCAAGTACAAGGAGAGAGTAATGATCAATTTGGAAATTGAAATGGGGCATGCCCGGCCTGTGCTTTTAATGCAGTACACTGCTTCACATAGTGTTTCTATATATGTGCAAATGATAGATGTGAGGCATTGGCCCATGTTGCTCAACAGGTTGGATGACATGATTGTTACATTTTGAGACCTACTTGTAGTTGATGAGATGTGGGTGAGTTGATGTTTACTGGGACTGTGACATAAACGCCTACACAAATAATGGATTCAAGCATTTATTTCCATATTGAACCTTCCTATTACGTTTGGGCATTCTGTCCATCAAAGTACATGTAATTTAAGAGAAGAAATCTTGAACAATGTGGGTGCGTTGCCTATTCCCAGCCACTGCATACTGAATTCCTACTCATCCTCCAACGAGTCCTGATCATTATGTTCCACGTCTCGCTGAACATTTGTCCGGACACGGATGTTGTGGAGAATGGCACATACTAGTATGATCTTGCAAACTATAGCATCTGGACCAAGACTTCAGCACACCAAAGGCTCTCTCCAAAATGTACCACGTCTTGGTCAGTGTAGTAAACTGGACTTTTTGCAGATGTCCCCCCACTTTGTGCTGTTAGATGCTGTGATAATTGATCTGAAAGTGTGCTGGGTAATACTAACCAGGCCCCAGAAGCAATGCTCTTTTCCTTAAATTGTAAATTGGAATTGGTACACCCAATTGACAAGAACAAGTATAAGGCTCTAGTCTATTGTACCAGTGGTACCCAGGGCAGGGATGTGAAAGGAGTACTAGAGCTGCATCACTTATTGTGCCACCCTTAGGGACCTGAGTAAAACCGAAGTCTGCACATTTATCATATCAGCCCTACCAGAGCAGCATGCCCGCTCAAGTTCAACGCTGCACACACCGTGTGTGACAGGGCCACCTCACTGCTCCCAATATATGTCAGTTCCCCTAAGGCAGGTCTCCTGTAGCCCAGGAGGCAGGGTGCATTATATTATATGTGTGGGAATATATGTGCAAGCATACATTGCCCTGTGATAGCATTCTAAACATATTTCTACAGAAAGTGACTGGTGGTCCATCGGATAAAGTGGGCTAGCATATGGGCATTACCCATATGTCCAGCTCCATGATGACCCGGCCGATTTCTTTCGTGTTTGGTGTCAAACACCATGCTTTTCAACCCCTAACACAATAGTGGTGTTGAAGTTTAACCAGCATGTAGCGAGGTGGCACTTTAGACCTTGTCCACTTTTTATCCCAGTGTTCTTGTGTCATGGCGGGCAGTTTGAAAGTATGTTGCCAAGACAGAAGTCTGACCTCAGGCTGGGGAGTCTGTGCCACTCCCAGAGGCCAGAGACAAAGACCTGTGTGAGCAGGAGGTGCTACCTCCGCACACACAGGATGGTCAGTGATTAGACCAGTGCAACTGTGAGCATCAAAGGCGTCACTGGCACCACTGGATAAAGGAACTTTTTCCCCTTTGGAGGGTAAAGCCTCCCCCTGCCTCCAGGCACTGTTTTTCACAGGCAGGCGGGAAATTAGCTATTCAGGAGGTGTCCACCATCTTGCCATTGCTGCCACTGAGCCAGGCCCATGCAAAAACAACAAGTGATGGACCGAATGTGGATCAATGTCACACATTCCCCCAGTCAAGAGATCTGGGCCCAAATCCATCGTTTTTTTGCACTCCACACCACCCTGGGTTAGACAATGGCGATATGCAAATCAGCTCTGATCCTGTTGCCCCATGGGAACAGTCCAGTCCGAACTACAAAAGCCATGTCCTTCCCAGAACGGAATCAAGCATCCGAGGACCGGACCGGTTTCGAGGTAACACCTCTTATCAGCCCGGCTAGCTTGACTCCGAGTGGTGTGGAGTGCCTGGGACCCACGCCAGGCCCAGACAACTGCAGCGGGAACTTCAACACACACATACATCTCCGACCCCTGATGTGTCAGTGGCACCCAGTGATGCAGCCCCATCACCTTCGTACCCTGATGTGTCAGTTGCACCCAGTGATGCAGCCATTACCCTGCCACACACACCGTACACCGAAGAAGTATCAGAGGAGTAAGATGCGGATGGGATTTACTGTGTGAGGAAGGAGGTAACAGCATCCATCCCCTCCAGATGGCCTGTTCCTGCCTGGTTCAGCCCTATGCATCATGCCCTAGGACAACACCTCCCACTGTCCCCCAGAATACTCTGCCACATCCAACCGGACCCGACATGGACTGCCACATCTACACTGCTTGGCAATCCTGCTGCTGACTGCACTTTCCCTCTTCCCAATCACTTTTCAATCTCCAAAGGACTCTGGTTGTCCCACCACTGGGCTCCCATGTTTTTTTGTGTGAAATATTTGTATTAATATTTTCATAAGAGAAACGCATTGCATGGTAAACCATTAAGATTGACTTCATTTTGTGCGTTGTTAAACATTGGGAATTACAGTCATTTCTCTGAATTGTCATCTGTCTATTACATAGTACAATCTCTACCATAAACAATATCACCCTGGTTCACATGTCCTTTCCTAGGAAGAAAGATATATGGAGGATACATCTCCTTCCTGTTGCGTGTTGGTGTTTTAACTACCAGTTACGGTGCTAAACTCAGAACTGGGGAGTAAAACTGGGGTGGTGATCGTGAGGTCTAGGATATGTGAGTCAGACAGGGAATCAGGGCTACTGTGCTGCCTAACTGTGGGTGTGGATAATTTCTGCAAATTGGGGCTTGTCCTACCGTTACCGTCTGTCTAGCTGTCCCAGATTGTGTGTGGTTATGTTGCCATGTGTTGTTGCACAGTTGGAGCAGTTGGAGAAATAGTGTGCATACTTTTGGTCTGGACCTGTGATTGCGGATCTGCCGGGACTTGCGATGAAGTGTCTGAGTCACCACGCATCGGTTGTTGTTTGAATTGGTGTAACAGTACGGTCCGCTCCATGGATATGAGGTGTTTGCGTGTCCCTTTCACTTCATCCTCCCAAAGTGTTTCCTCCCCCGCTGCTGTCCATTTGTGCACTGCTCCTACCCATGATGCTATTGGAGGTCCTGTAGGGGCTTGCCAGTGCATTGCTATTCCCTTTTTTGGCTAATAGTATTGCCAGTAATGCATACAGATTAATACTTTGTGCTGTTTCCACCTTCAGAAGATTCTGAGTGCACAGGCCTCCCATGTGTCCATGTTAGTTAGACCCGCGAGGTCCCTGACTGTCTCGTGGATAGTGTGCCAGTATGGCTGTATTGTAGGGCAATTCCAAAACATGTGATAAAAGTCTGTGTCTGGCGATTGACATCTAGGGCACAGGAACTGGGTGGCTGGGTAAAACAGCTGGAGACGTGCTGGCGTTTGATACGCTCTTTATAAGATATACAATTGTATGTTTTTGAAGCACGTCTTTCGGGACACCTTCTTGGGGTATTCGAGTGCTGTCTCCCATTCTTTGTCGTGTAGTTGGTGCCCCAGTTCTTCCTCCCATGTTACTCGCAGTGCATCGAGGGGTTTGTTGAAAACCTCTTGAATGGCTTTATATAGCCAAGTGACCAGGTGTCAACCCAGCCCCATGTGCATGACTCTGTGGATGACCGGATGGGTTGCTGGTTCTCCTTCCGACAAATCATTGTATGGATGATAGCTCTCTATAAATTGCCTATGGAGTAAAAATTGGCCAGGGGGAAGTGTGAAGTCTTCCATTATCTGGTGATACTACCTTAACTGTCCGTCCTCGAATAGGGACTCTATCTCGGTTAGAGAGTGTTCTGTCTATATGCGAAGCATGCCAGTTGTATAGTAGGCCTCTCGTCTGGACCAGGCCACCAGTGATAGCAGTGGAGAATACAACAGTGCCCCCACCGACATATGGTGTATCCTCTGTATACATTTACGAACCACCGACACCTGCATTGGGTATGTGCGCCGTGGCTTTGTTCCCTGCAGTAGCAGGAGGCAGATGTCCAAGAATCTGCCTGCTGTCCAGAAGGACAGCCACTGCAGCTGCGCCGCCAGAAAGTATGATTCGCAGGAAGGTGCGTCTAGCCCTCCCTGGGTGGTGGGCAATTGTAATTTTGCGAGCGACATTTTATGTCTGCCCCTTTCACAGATTAGTGAGCTAAGGAGGGAGTCTAGGTCCCGGAAGAATGCTCGGGTGGGATTACTGGTAAATTTGTAAAGTGATACAATACCCGTGGGACTATGACTATGAGACCCTGAGAAGTCTTCACTGGCTCCCAGTGAGGAACAGAATTAAATTTAAGACACTGTGTATTGTCTATAAGTCACTTCACCACCAAGCGCCGCAATTTTTGAAAGACCATCTTGTCCCATATACTCCCTCCCGGACACTACGTTCAGCAAAACAAAATGACCTGGTTGTGCCACGGACCAGGCTGGTCAATTGGGGAGACAGACGTTTCTTAGTGGTAGGCCCTAAACTGTGGAACACTGTCCCGCAATCCATACGATCTAGCCCAAATCTGATATCATTTAGGAAAAAACTGAAAACCTGGTTATTTAATCTTTAAAAATTCCCACTTATCCATGATACCTTATAGGAGAGCATACATCAGTACAGCGCCGAGACGCCTGCGGGCAATTGTTCGCGCTTAACAAATGCTAAAAATAAATAAATAAATAAATGATCACCTTGGCTAAAGCAACACGTCCTATCGGGGCCAATGGGAGGTTCTTCCAGAAACCCGCCGCCGAACAAATCCAGCTAGCGCTCTGCAGTGATTGCCCTCAAACATGTTGGACGGGGAGTGGTACAGGCGAACCCCGAGATATCAGGAAGCATCTGCGCTATACACTAAGCTCTGCTCGCCGATTCTAATGTCCTGGGGGGGGTAAGATTTGGGTGCAGTGGATAAACCGTGGATTTATCCCAGTTCACTCCATATGGACATCAGATCTGCGGTGATGTCCCGTACGTATATTAAAAGGTCATCCGCGTACAAGGAGATGCTATGTTTGACATCTGCTATGGGGATGCCCCAGTTTTCCCCCTCTTGGCGTAATTGCATGGCAGGGGCTCTACGGCTAGGGCAAAGAGCAGGGTTGAGAGTCACTGGGCTCCCATGCTATGTGGACTTGGATGACCATGTACAGCTCCTGCTCCATCATTCACCAGAATGTGAATAAAACATTCGAAGTCACAGAGATGGGTCATGAATATGTTCACTCATGTATGAAAGTATTTCTGGATGTAGGGACAATGATTGCACAAGAAGGTATCCCCTGGTGAATGACATCAACGCGAATGTTTATCCCCGAGACACATGGCCAATTGGATGACTGTGAAGATGGGTACTAGCTGTGTCCCCATTGCACATCAACAACTATCCCACAACCCCCCAACGTAGGCACACGTCCATGTATTGAATAGCGTTGTGTGTAAGAATTACCACATCAGTAGCAGGCCAGGAGTGGTGTCCTACATCACATGTGACAACAGAACATCACGTCGCATACCTGTTCACACACGTGTGTGGACACATTCTGTTGTGTTTAATGACATTGCTCAACATGGTCAGAGGTTGGACACCATACTCACATTGCTGAAGACACGTAAGTGCACTGGTCTGCCAGCAACTATCCCAAAAGAATGTCTGGCTCACAGAGGTGGAGCTGTCGAAAGAAACCCACCCACGTTGTACATGCATCAGTCAGACCTTCTCTGTGTAGGGACGATGCTCATTGTGGCACACAAGTGGTCCACCTAATCAACACTCATCACAGTTAGACACCAGTGAAGTTGTGTAGACTTTATTGGCTTGTGCGTGTCAGTACGGGCAAGGTAACGGTCATTGTAGGCAGGGACATGCTTATGGGACTTGCAAGCAGCATGGGAACCTTTTGAGGAGCAGGAAATGGGGGCAGAGCTGAACACCAATCATTACGGATGGCAACGGTCTCAGCCCACCTTGCCTTCCTGGACGAGTCATGTGTTATTTGGTGTCTGCCCATTGCCCCGTGTGAAGGGGCATGACTTACAGGCCATGGGGTCTGCAAAGTTCCCTGCCACCTGTCTGCGCAGACTGTCTGCTCTGCTGACAGTGATCAGGTGAAAGGATGCGACAAGGTCACATGCCGTGCTACACTGCCATGTGTGTGCTCTCCCCCCAGCAGTGTGTCCGAATTTGTAACGTTGCCAAACGACGCTGTGCTGCTCCGACCAGGGAACTGCATCACCTTGCACAGGTGTGTGTACACACGCGTAGTTCAGCCAGGATGTTAGCAAGATTAAAGGTTTGTTTACCTGTAAAACTGACTACGTAGTGTATGTCTTACAATGTACTTTCCATCTTCAATACATTGGGAGCACTAAGCTCCAGGTTTTCAACCGTATCTTGCAGCATCTTCGGGCAATTGTTAACTCCAATCCCAGCTACCCTGTGGCGCATCATTTTAAATTAGTGCATCAAAATAATCCCAGTGATTTGAGTTATTTTGTGATTGACGCAGTCCTATTTTCTAAAAGGGGTGGGGATAGAGAGAGGAAACTCAGGCAGTTGGAGAGCCAATATATTTTACTTCTGAATACTAAGATCCCGAATGGTCTGAACACAGGGGAAGATTTGTATAATTTTCCATAAATATTTAATATTCCTTTTAAGTATTTATATGATGTATTTGAGCTGTTTGATCTCGTTATGGGGCAGGCTTGTCCCTAACACTCCTTCAATGTGATATTTGTAACCGACCACTGAAACGCTCAATTTCGCTGTTATATATGATGAATTTTAAGCTCTTTTTTGTACTAATGAATTTTATCCGTGTCTTTTTATGTCTGGTTTTGTGTAGTATTTTAACTGGTTTTACTAGTTTTTTAGTTTTACTGGTTTTAGTTCGGTGGAGATGAGGTGTAGGGTCCGGGTAGCTATTTATTGGGCAAACGTTGGCCTATGGCACTTTATATGATTACTTGACGATTTGATTGAGCCCTTTTTAAGATTTTATTCTGGGCTCACCATAATAATGTAAATTCTTTGTTCTGTTGCACTGAAAATCTAACCGTACTTTCTCCCTGCTAGTATAGATATAATCTAGGTTATATATTTGTGCGGGGATTAGTTTTTTAGTTCACTTAAGATGAACTCTTTATTACATTTTTTAAACTATGCACATGCACTTTTTTTGCACTTTGGCATCCGCTTTTATGAAAGCTGAACGAATCCCTCATGTATTAATAGGTGACTTGACTACACTTTTGCACTTTTTATGATGCTTATGTTTGTTCACATTATACATGAACATCTGCCTTATTGGTGACTATTATACTCCTTTTTAGCAATGATTATGGTACCACTTCAGGGATTGCAGTTTATGGGCACTTGACCCTGATTGACTCATCTCTGCTTATGACTCAAATATTGTTATTTATTATATATGAATATTCATGTATATTTTGTTATATGCAGTATGTCCCCATTATCTTATTTTGCTACACTGTTAGCTTGAATATTATTGAAGTGGATACCAATGTTAATTTATATGTGAGTATTTTTTCACTGTTAATGCTAAAATGGGAGAAGTATATGTGAATATTTTAGCATAAACTCGCTGGTTTTTGGCCATGTCATGTGATCAAGACCGGGTTTACCCGGTCGAAACGCGTCATGCTGCCATCAATGGAGGAATAAAGCACTTTCACTCTTCATCTCACTCGAGTGGTCTGTACCTGAATCTTGCGTGATTTGCATCTCGTCAGGATTCCTGTTTACATGCGTAGTTCCACGCACATGCATTCACAGTCCAGACAAAGGCAGACATGTCCTCTGTTGTGGTGGGATATGTGAGCATTCCACACGATGCAACAAGGTGCTGTGGGGACAATCCGAAGTGGCTGCAGGAACGTAGTTACTCGTCCATAAATGCCAGCGCAGCCTTATGTGCAATGTGTTCCAATAGTACGTCGTTGTCAGGTTCAAGGAACACCAAGGTGAGCCAATCCATTAACTGGTCTGGGCAGATGTGTGCAGTCCATGCCGTTTCCCCAATCGGCAACACAGCCCAATAGGGTATCGGCTAGATGTGTTCACTGCACACGGGGAGTTGTGCAATCGCAATGCACAACTGCCACATACGCCAAAGATCAGGGCATACCATGCACGACTATCCCAGTGACACTCCTGTTTGTGGGCAACAGGGGGCGTACTGTCAGGTCATAATCCAATTTAGCTACCGTTGCGTTGGATAGGCAGACCTCCAAGGGGCACTCGAATGTGCATGATCAACATTGGAACCAGGGCTGGAAGTAGGTGACATAGGCAGGACGGAAACTCAGATGGAAACTGATTTGCAACACTGCAATTGGCAGATCTCCCAGCAGATGCAGCATTCGTTCATGTTACAGTTCGACGTGACAGGGGTTGTGCATGTGCCCCGGAATGCCTGCCATTACGTTTGCTGGGCTCGTGGCACCGGCACTCCTCAGACCGGCGGAAGTTCGGTGGAAGATATGCCACAGCTCTGGGCAATGAGTAGTATGTGTGTGTGACGTTTAGCCGTATGGGTATTCTTTAACTTGTGTCAAGGCCATTCCTTGCAGGTGTGGGTCGTGCAGGGACAAGTGTGTGTGGGGACATTGGTGTTTCCTTGGCGCAGTTCATGGTGTGGGAGTTGTCGAAGGCTGCTATGGTATCTCTCGCAGGGTTTGCCAGCCGCATTCAGGACCAAGGTCGGGGGTTCTGTTGACCTTCAGCCTTGTGTGTTGAGACAAAGGGGCTTCAATTCCTGATATCAGTCTGACTACTGCTTGCATTTCTTGAATGTGATGTGGACTTTGCGCTGACTTTGATGCCAGACCTATTATTTGGGGTGCACAGATTTCGAAACAAATGCAGCTGTTGGCATGTTTGCATGTGCCAAGGGCCCGATGGGCCTTGCACTCCTTGTTCAGTCTCTCTCTTTCTTTCTCTCTCTCTCGGTCCTTTGCTGAGTGCCTGACACACCTTCTTTTCTTGGATATTGTCTTGCAGCCTGTGAGTCACTGATTGTCCAGGGATGCCCCGCCATGACACTTCAAAATGGTTGTTTGTTGGCAAATTAGGATATGACATTTTGTTTGGTCTTTCAATGGTGAATGTATGAATCAGAATTTCAGTGCTCACATGTATGTTGATTGTTGCAATTGTGTGACATCAGGCGTGTTCCTTTGTTCATGTTTTCATGCACTTGATGTGCACTGTCTTTGGGGAAGGGTGGTGGGTGCTCGGAGTGTGGCCCCGAGGGGGGTGGCGGTGGGTGTGGCTGCCCTCTTGGGGCTCCAGGATGCATGTTCTGTGGCTCCATGTCCTCTGTTGTTCTTCGGGTGTGCCTTATTCCATGTTTTGTGATCTTATCGGTGATCTGTCTGGTCGTTGAGAATGTTGTGGTGTGGTGTCGCAGAAAGGCCTACTCTGCATCTCATTAGCGATAGTTGCTGGGGTCATCCTTGGCGATGTTTTTTGCGGCTGCTATCACTGGAAAACTGGTGATATGAGCTGTTTGCACCAGCTTGTGAATGGGGTGGTAAGTTTATCGCAAATTTGGCTGTGTTAAGGTGCCAATAACTCAGCGATAGCTCCTTGAAAATATGGCCCAGAGTATTTTAATTGGTATTATTGCAGAGTACTTTTTAAAAATTGGTATTAATGTATTGCACTTTTGCATTTTTTCTTTGCATTGTAAGTGATTGTTGATATTTTATCTTAATAATGGTGAGGTTTTTATGGAAAATGCATCTGTTTATATTTTATGATGTGCTTTTATGGTTTGTTTTTAAGCCGAATAAAGCTTCATTGAACTTGAACTTGACCCCGTCATGGGATTGGCAATATGCTAGATTCCTTGGTGGTGTGCCCTAGACCACAATCAGATCTCTTCCATGCAATGGAGGTGAGACTCCACTCTCCCTTGCTTGTTGACGCACCACATTGCAGTTATGTTATCTGTCAAGATCTGGACAGACTGACCCAGGATGGAGGGGAGGAAGGGCTTGAGTGCCAGCCGAATTGACAGCATTTCCAGCAGGCTGTGAAGGACCTGTTCTTCTAGAAACCAGGGGCACCTGATCTCCAGATGGGATCCTCTCCTTATGGTGGAGGCATACAGCGTTACCATAGTGAAGGAAGGTAGCTCTTTATGTGATATATCAATACGTTAATATACCGAGGGTTACCTTATGAGTGGATAGGGGCTTGCTATGCAATCCCAAAGTGCTCTATTAGGGGGTAGTGTGGTTGAGCAGTCAAAGGCCTAGCACAGAGGATTGCAGGACATTTGAAAAATACACACAATGATTAATAAATGACAATACGACTCAAGAAGGAGACCCACACCAATTTATAAAAAATACCAAGGACCTTTATACATGATCTGGCGTAAGAGAAAAATTGTTCAGGTAAGTATGTTTTTGAATATAAATTATGTTCACTTTAGAAAGTGGACAAAGTGCATTTTCGGAGTTCTTCATTGTTATCCAATGGAAGGAAGAACAAGTTACTGTACACCGACTTACAGGACCAATCTCCTGCAGTTAAGGTGAGTAGTGGGTAAGGTCCAAGGCAGCACCAACAGTACACCACCAGCGACACGAGGGCGGATGGGTGCAGGGTGCAAATCAGCGTTGGGAACTCAATGCATTTCAATGGGGATCGGTCACTGTAAAAACAGCGTGCAGGCTGTAGCTAGGAACCCAGATGGACTGAACCAGCAAGTGAGCTCAGGCCTTGTAATGCTCGGGGGTGGGTGGACACCTTTGGTCCTCTTATCCAAGGCTTAGGAGTGACAAGTGCAGGGGTGTCTTAGACCTACAGATTTTCCTTACTGGAGCAGTCGCAGTTGAGGAGGCCTGCATGCAGAGATTGGACTCCATAAGGGGCGAAACCATGATGGACTTGAACTCTGAAGAACTGGGGATCCTAGTTTTTTTTTTAAGTTAACACAGAATTGTATTTGGAAAAACAACAACATATATGATATTTAACACCGACTGGAAGTCGAGCAAGAAGGCAGACTTGGAGTACAATCAAACAGACACACATTTTGACATTCAACCCAATGACAAGGCGTAACATACATCTATTGGATTATACATAATACAGGCAAGTTAAGGAAAAGATCCAACCAACTTTGTAAGTTCAACTTAATTTTTTTATTTATATTTTTATTAAGACAGAGCAGTGAGATAAGCATTGCATTAATATTATGAAAAAAACGACAGTAGATCATTACAGTATAATGTTGGTTGACCTCCGCCCACCGGGTGCTATCGTGAAATCTATTTGCTTTCATAAGATCTGTTACAGCTTTTAATTAGTATCCGGGTTAGAATGGGGATGTATTATCCCTCCCATGGGGGCAGTGCATAGATTCCCTCTATACACATTCCATTTATCCCATATTTTCCCCCATTTCGTTGGGCACCCTCTGTTCACATAAACTGATTTTTCTGCCACAATACACCAGTTCATGTCTCTCTTACAGTCTTGAAGGGTTGGTGGGGCGACTGCTCCCCAATAACAGGCTACGTTATGTCTCGCTAACATTAGACTTAAGGTAATCCAGGTTTTTATCTACTCACCCCAGATCTGTATCTTCCCAAACATTAAGGAGACACCATTTAGCAGAGAGTGTTAGCGCCTCTCCAACTATCCCTGACATGCAGGACACACCAGCCCCCTTGTACATGCCCACAGGGTATGGTAGAACAACCCCTTCTCACCACAACGTCTGTAACAAAGAGCGTCTACATTTCTTCCCATTTTAACCAACTTGACACAGGAGATGTAGGCTCTATGGAGGATTTTAAGCTGGACCAGTCTGAAGCGGGTTCTAATGGCTACTTCTCTTGGGGAAGCCAGGGCTTCCGGCCATTCTTCGTCTTGTAGGTCTGTGATGTCATGTCCCCAGCTGTCCCTCAAGGATATGAGTGTTGGGGGAGTTGTTAATGAGTTTCAGATATGTGAGTATGTTCATACTATGGGTTAAGGGTTCTTCTAGGAGCCTGCATTTCAATGGTGACGATTCAGGTAGGGTCGACCTCCGGGGCACTGCTGCCTGTATGGCATGTCGGATCTGTAGATAACGGAAAGACTCAGAGTTGTCCAATTCCTAGGTTTTTTGTAACTGTTCAAATAGTATAATCACTCTTGTATGTAGGTCTCCTACTCGCGAGAATCCGATCAGATCCTATTTGTCAAAGCCTTTTCTATTTCCCATTGTACCTAGTTGTTGGGATTCCCATAATTGTGTTGCCTTGGTAATTTTGTTCTTCCATCCTAGTTTGGAAAGGGTTGAGTGCCATAAGCGGATAGTTAGTGCCCGTGGACTCCTCAGCTATAGGCACAGTGGATCTGTGTGGAGTGCTTGTAGGTTTCCCCTCGGCTGGAGAACCCGTAAATGCATCCGATATGCCGGTTCCGATAGTGGCTGGTGAACCCATTGATTTATAGTTGCAAGTTGAGCTGCCCTATACTAAGTTTGAATGTGGGGCAATGCAATTCCTCACTCGTATTAGCTACGGGTTAGTTTGCGGAGTGTGATTTGTGGGGAGGCCCCATCCCATAAGAGGGTTCGGACAGCACTATCTATTGAGTTAAAGTATGTATTTGGAATCTGAAATGGTGTATTTTGTAGAATGTAGAGAAATCGCGGAGGTGCCATCATTTTAAACAGTGCCACTCTACCCAGGAGGGAGAGCTCTGCAGTGTTGGACATAATTTTTAAGTCGTATCAGGGGGGCTTGTAGATTGCAGGCCTAAAAGTGAGCCTGGTCAGTTGTGACATAGATGCCAAGATATCGGAATCCCTCTGTAGCTATTTGCGCCTCACATTCTGTGGGCAGCGCGGGCCTCTGGCCGCAGAGGACAAACACTACAGATTTATACCAGTTAATTGTGTACCTAGAGTACCTGCTGAAAGTGGTAAAAATGTTTAGGTATTCTTGTGATAAAGGAACGGGGATAGCAACGACTGCTTTCAAACTGGAAGCCAAAAGATTCCTAATGAACAAATTCTTAGCTTAATTGGGCTAGGTTCACCTGCTCGAAGTCACTGATTCTAGAACCATTGCACCATCATTTAATGGGGCTCTTCTTTACTGCATAGGATGCCCCCCTTCGTTGCCCGCTATATACCTGTTTACTTTATTACTCTCCTTGATTAATGTGTTTTGTAATTACGCGACTATTCCTGTTTGTATTATTATTTGATGTCGATATTGCATTTATATCCTTCCTTCCATCCTTTTGTAAAGCGCTTGGATATCCTTTTGGATCTTGTTCACGCTATATAAAACTTTGTAAATAAATATCAATAAATACATGTATAAAAGAATATCAGTGCAATTTTGTCTTCCCAGTCCTCTGTTAATGTTAATGTTAATGTTAGTATGTATTTGTTAAGCGCTCGTACGCCCGGGGGCTTCTTGGCGCTATAGGGAGGAACGTAGCGCATAGGTCACAGTGGAGAGTAAGCAGCTCAGCAATGCGCCTGAGAGAAGAGCCAGGTTTTTAGGGTAGGGAAGACCTCGTATTAGTGGATCCCTTTGGATCTAGGTTGCCACCGGTTGCAACCTTAACACAAATATTAAGGGGGATAGGGGGCAACCCTGCCTCATGCCCCATTGTAATGGAAACACACATGATGTCCTCCAATTGACTACTACCTGTCCTAGGGGCTCTGTGTATAAGAGGCTGAGCCAAGACAGAAAGCATAGTCCGAAGCCCATTCGCATAAACACCGGGAACATATAGGGCCACCAAATGGTGTCAAAAGTCATAGGTGTGTCAAAGGATTGAACCTCTGCATCCCCTCGGATCCTGTGGGTACGTCCTAGCACCCCGTGGAGGCACCTACAGTTTGTCTGTACTGCACCCTGGCATAAAGCCAGATTGGTCCAGATGAATTAAGGGTGAAAAGCATTGGAAGAAGTCGTAGGGCTAATAGTTTTGCTAGAATTTTTCCTACTGCATTGAGCAATGAGATAGGTTAGTAGGAGCTACATTGGTACCTTGGATTCCCCTCTTTATGTATTACTACTACTACTACTATAGTGCTTAGCCTTTGATCTATCGGGAGCCTGCCAATGGTCCTGCTTTCATCAAACATTGCCAGCAGATGTGATACATTTGCGGGTGCTGTGAGCTTATATAGTTCTAATGGGATACCATTCGGACCCAATGCCTTGCCCGAATTTAAAGCTCTGATTGCCTGCATTATTTTATCCTCAGTGAGGTCGTGTCTAGCAGCTACCTTTTTTTCACAGTTAAGGCAAGGAGCGGGATATCTGTTAGGAACTCTAGAGAGTCCTGTTTCAAAGAAACCATCCCTGTGGAGTAGATCTCAGCGTAATGGTCTGCGAAGGCCTCACCAATCTCTAGGTGGTCTTGGAGGATTGCCCCAGTAGTTGCGGAGATAAATGCAATCCAACGAGTTGTTATCTCACGCTGGTCGAACCATGCCAGCAGTTTTCCTGCTTTGTCGCCAATTTCATATACTCAGTGTTGCGTTGCTGTAAGTTTGTTCCTGGCCTCTTCCGTCACCCAATCTCTATAGTCTTGTTTAAGTTTTAGTGTATGTTGTAAGTTCTCATAATCCTTTTTCACTAATTGAAGTTCGAGATCCAGAATGTCTTGCTCAAGCTCAGTCACTTATGCTCTCTTCTCTTGTTTGTGACCTGAAATCAGGGAGACGGCATGACCACTGACCATTGCCTTATATGCCTCCCAGAGTACCTGTGCAGATGAAACTGAATGTGTATTTTCTTGAAAGTAGTGTTTAGTGGCCTAAATAAGTCCTTTCTTTATTGCTGGCACTTTAACATACCAGGGGTTAATATTCTTCCTTGAGGGGAATCTCTGTGCCCCTTGACCCACTGTGTACCCTGCATACATTTTCTTGTAATGAAGTGGAGTACTATGCCCAATTTGATTTTATTTTTATTCCCTATACCGTTCACATTCGAGGCCATTAATTTAAGTTCAGCTGGAGATTGTCCTGTCATGTGGTGGCTAGTATCCTAACTGTTTTAGCCTGGTTTTGTGGCCCTTTTGTATCCTTCCCCCCGTGGGTCACTGTAAAAATATCAGTGATGCAATGCTTGGATCGTAGTATTGGAGGTCCACTGCTCGTCACATTAAACATGAAAAAATATACAGCAAATCTGCTAAGAGAATCTGTAACCATCCCCCTCCCTTCCCTATTCCACCCCCACTCCGCATCCTTGACGGTGCCCTAGCTGCCCACCCCCCCAACTCAGCAGAGAGCCTGTGGACCCATCCCAACTTAACGAACATGGGCAATGTAGGCTTACCCTCCAACTCCTACCCCCCCTTTCCCCACTTCAGCCCTAAGAATATTCCCTATACAGAAAGGATGGATTTTGTGCTGTCATAAATCAGTAAGTTTCTCCACTTTAAGGCCGGTTTAGGCTTGAGTCCATTATGCAGTTCAGGTAGAGTACGTGCCCCTTCTCATTGTAATAAATGCAGAGGAGGTCGAAGGGGCCAGAGTTACTTTGTATGGGAGTGTTCCAGTTGGTTGATGAGGGTGCACCCTCCCGACCCGACCCCCAGTGACAGTCCGTATATCGATCTCTGACACTGCTATGCTTCTTCCCCAAGGTGGGTGTCCTCTGTTAGTTGATCACCAGGCCCCATTGTTGTTTTGCTCGGTCTCCCACAGTGGGCCCTAGCACCAAGGCCTTCCACTGTCCTCCAGCGTCCAGCCTTCAAGCCATTCCCACGCTGCCTCTGGTGTTGTGAAGAACCAAACCTTCCCTTTTGATTCCACTCATAGGCGTGCCAGAAAGAGCATTGAGTACTTTGCTCGAGAACCATGTTGACATGGTTGACCCACTTCAACTCTGGCTGGAGGCAGCTGGTGAAGTGGTTGCTTCAGGTGTCAGGTTTTGGTGTTTCCAGAGGCCTCAGAGACTTCTCCTCTGGTGTTCTTTAGAGCAAGTCCGCTGTTCACTGGAAGTCTTGAATCCGTGTTGAAGGCAGGCAGTCCTCACCAATTTCTGGAGTCGCAGCTGCAGGACGGGTTGACTTTGGTGTTGTTTTCAACAAGGGATGCAGACAGACCAGCAGGATTGATACCAGGTCAGCTGCTTCTTATCTCTTCTTGGATTTTGCGGCTCTTGGAGTCCTCTCTCTTCTTAGGTCATCAGGATCGGCTTCTCTGGTGCCAGGGACTCACCTAAATACTTAATTTAGGGGCGTTTGGGGTGGGGGGGAAGTGTAGGGTAGGAGCCAATGCGCTATTGACCTCGGGGGTCACTAAGTCCCCTCTATAAGCACTTTCTATGGTAAGCGGGCATAACCCTGTCCCAGAATTCCTAAGTATGCCATCACAAAGGTGGCTACTTCTGAAAAATCATGTCAATCTCACGGTAGACCACCTTAGGGGTGGTACTAGCCTGGAGGTGGCATACCAACCTCCCTAGCTACTTGTCAAACCTGTCAAGGTGCCAAGAGGGTCCTGGACAAAGAGGCCAGCTTCCTCTCCTGTTAGGGGGAGCCAAATATGCATTTCAAAAGTGTCTGCCCTTTGATGTTTGCTACCCAAGAAAGGCTAATCAGCAGGTTATCCCGCAGGATGGGGTGTCACACCCTCTTACCGGACAATCAATCAATCAATCAATCAGTGACACTTATAAAGCGCGCTACATACCCGTAGGGTCTCAAGGCGCTGGGGGGGGGGGGGGGGGGGGGGGTGCCGCTACTGCTTGAACAGCCAGGTCTTCAGCTTCTTCCTGAAGGAGAGGTGGTCTTGGGTCAGGCGCAGGTCGGACGGGAGGGAGTTCCAGGTCTTGGCGGCCAGGTAGGAGAAGGACCTTCCTCCTGTAGTCGCTCTTCGGATGCGGGGGACGGCGGCGAGGGCGTGGTTGGCTGATCGGAGGTGGCGTTTGGGAGCGTAGAATTTGACTCGGCTGTTGAGGTAGCTCGGGCCTTGGTCGTGTAGGGCTTTGTGTGCGTGGGTGAGGAGGCGGAAGGTGATTCTCTTGTTGACGGGGAGCCAGTGAAGGTCTCTCAGATGTCCGGAGATGTGGCTTGATCGTGGGATGTCGAGGATGAGTCTGGCTGAGGCGTTTTGGATCCGCTGGAGTCTCTTCTGGAGCTTGGCGGTGGTACCGGCGTAGAGGGCGTTGCCGTAGTCCAGTCGGCTGGTGACGAGGGCCTGGGTGACGGTCTTCCTGGTCTCGGTGGGGATCCACCAGAAGATCTTTCGTAGCATGCGTAGGATGTTGAAGCACGCCGAGGAGACGTTGTTGACTTGCCTGGTCATGGAGAGGGAGGAGTCGAGGATGAAGCCCAGGTTTCGTGCATGTTCTGTCGGTTTGGGTGCGGTGCCCAGGGCGGGAGGCCACCAGGAGTCGTCCCAGGCGGAGGGAGAGGAGCCCAGGATGAGGACCTCCGTCTTGTCCGAGTTCAGTTTCAGGCGGCTGGTCGTCATCCACTCGGCTACCTCTTTCATCCCTTCGTGCAGGTTGGCTCTGGCGGCGGCGGGGTCGTTGGTCAGGGAGAGGATCAGCTGGGTGTCGTCGGCGTAGGAGATTATGCTGAGGTGGTGTTTGCGTACGATGGCCGCGAGGGGGCTCATGTAGACGTTGAAGAGGGTGGGGCTCAGGGATGATCCTTGGGGGACGCCGCAGATGACTTCGGAGGCCTCTGACTTGTACGGTGGTAGGCGGACTCTCTGTGTTCTTCCGTCGAGGAAGGAGATGATCCATTCCAGCGCCTTGTCCTGGATTCCGATGTTGCTGAGGCGCCGTACTAGGGTGCGGTGGCAGACCGTGTCGAATGCCGCGGAGAGGTCTAGGAGGATGAGGGCCGCTGTTTCTCCATTGTCCATCAGGGCTCGGATGTCATCGGTGGCGGCGATGAGGGCGGTCTCGGTGCTGTGTTTGGCTCGGAAGCCGGACTGTGAGGGGTCGAGGGATCCGTTCGTCTCGAGGAAGGCGGCCATCTGCTTGTTGACGGTCTTCTCGATGACTTTGGCTGGAAACGGGAGAAGCGAGATGGGGCGGTAATTCTTGAGGTCGGTGGGGTCCGCTGTTGGTTTCTTGAGTAGGGCGCTGAGTTCGGCGTGTTTCCAGCTCTCAGGGAAGATGGCGGTTTCGAAGGAGGTGTTGATGATGTCTCGCAGGTGGGGTGCGATGACAGCGTCGGCCCTGTTGAAGACGTGGTGAGGGCAGGGGTCGGTTGGTGATCCGGAGTGGATGGAGTTCATCGTGCGGATGGTGTCTTCGGTGCTGATCGGGGTCCAGGCGTGGAGGGTGGTGGTGGGGGGGGGGTGGTTGGTCGGTCATGGTGTGCGTTGGTTGGTTGTTGAAACTGCTGTGTATGTCCGTGATCTTGTTGTGGAAGTATGAGGCGAGGGAGTTGCAGAGGTCTTGCGATGGGGTGATGTCGTTGTTTTCTGCGCTGGGGTTGGAGAGCTCTTTCACGATGTTGAAGAGTTCCTTGCAGTTGTGTGCGTTGTTGTCCAACCGGTCCTTGAATGCTGTTTTCTTGGCGGCGCGGATCAGCTGGTGGTGTTTCCGGGTGGCAAGTTTGTAGGAGGTCCTGTTGTCCGGTGTCGGTTCCCTTTTCCAGACTTTCTCGAGGGCTCGGCAGTTCTTCTTGGAGCTCTTGAGTTCGTCGGTGAACCACGGGGCCTTCTTGCTGCCGGGTCTGCTAGGCGGGGTCCTCAGCGGGGCGAGTTCGTCCGCGCAGTTGCTGATCCACTTCGTGAGGTTGTCGGCGGCCTGGCTGGGGTTCGCTGAGCTGGCAGGAGGGTGCTGGCTCAGGGAGGTGGCGAGCTGGTCTGCTGTGATCTTGTTCCAGCTTCTGCGGGCGGTCTGTTGCTGGTGATGGTGGGTCGTCGTTCTCTTGAAGGTGAAGTGGACGCAGCTGTGGTCCGTCCATTGAAGCTCTGTGGCGTGGCTGAAGTCGATGTCTGTGCTGGATGAGAAGACGGCGTCGAGTGTGTGTCCGGCGAGGTGGGTGGGGGTGGACACCAGTTGCTTGAGTCCCAGGTTGGCGAGGTTGTCAAGCAGGGTGCTGGTGTTGTGGTCGTTGTTGTTCTCCAGATGGAAGTTGAGGTCTCCCAGGAGGATGTAGTCAGCGGAGGGGAGGGCATGCGGGCTGATGAAGTCGGCGATGTCCTCGCTGAATTGCGTGCGTGGTCCAGGGGGTCGGTAGATCAGGGTGCCTCTGAGGGTGGTGTTCGGGTTGGTGTGGATCTGGAAATGCAGGTGTTCGGCGCTGGTCAGGGTGTTGTCGGTGCTGGTCGTGAGGCGGATGGTGTTCCTGTGGATGATGGCGAGAGGGGAGGGCGGAGGGGAGGCGGATGGTGTTCCTGTGGATGATGGCGAGAGGGGAGGGCGGAGGGGAGGGCATGCGGGCTGATGAAGTCGGCGATGTCCTCGCTGAATTGCGTGCGTGGTCCAGGGGGTCGGTAGATCAGGGTGCCTCTGAGGGTGGTGTTCGGGTTGGTGTGGATCTGGAAATGCAGGTGTTCGGCGCTGGTCAGGGTGTTGTCGGTGCTGGTCGTGAGGCGGATGGTGTTCCTGTGGATGATGGCGATGCCTCCTCCCATCTGGTTGGGGTTTCGGTCCCTCCGGACGATCTTGTAGCCCTCTGGGATAGCGATGGCGATGTCGGGCGCTGAGGAGGCGTTCATCCAGGTCTCCGTGAGGAAGGCAACGTCAGGGGCTGTGGCGTCTAGAAGGTTCCAGAGTTCGATGGCGTGTCTGTGGACGGAGCGGGTGTTGAGCAGGATGCACTTGAGGTGGGTGCTGCTGGTGTTCGACTTGGCGGGTGCTGGTGCGGGGCTGGTCCGGATGCAGGAGAACTTGCAGGCGTGGCAGCTGAAAGGTCCGTGGGTGCGTCGTGGAGTGGCTTGGTGGCATTCTGGGAGTCGGCCGGTGTTGAGTGCGATGAGGGTGGCGGCGGAGTACGTCAGGCGGGTAGGTCGGGGTCTTCGTGGGCCAGGGGTCCTGGCGCTGGTCGCGTTCCGGTCGCGGACGGGCGCAGACGGGCTTACCTTTGGCGCGCCTTCGGCGCACAATCGGCGCGCCCGCTGCGCGTGACCGCTGCGCGTTCGCACGGTCGCCATTTAAGGCGAAGTGCGCGGAGCAGCTGGGAGGCGGGAGCGGGGAGGGTTACAGAAGGCAAAAAAGGGGCGGGGACAAGCGGCGGTGGCGGGAAGGGAGGGCGGGGGGCGGCGAGGTAGGCGGACAACAAGGAAGGAGAGCAGACACGGGAAAAAATGCAATTACAGTAAAAACAGGCACAAAAAAACGGTAAAACAGGGGAAAAACAGAGTTTAGACCAAACAAGCACAAAGTACCGTAAAAACAAGGGCAAAAACACTCGCAGCGGCGGCAGCCGGCACACGAGGCAGCAGCGAGGCAGAGGTCGGCAAGGGGCACACGCAGCAGCTGGTGGCCGTGCGGCGCGGGGGTGTCCCACAAGGTTTTTGTTCTGGTTCTCCTGAGAGCAGAGGCTCTGACCCAAGGAGGTCATAACAGCGTCTTGGGTGGCAGGCTGACAGAAACCAGTCAACAAGCACACCAGAGGCTGGTAGGATTTCAGGGGGCACCTCTAAGGTGCCCTTAGGGTGCATGTTTTAGTAAATTCAACACTGGCATCAGGTTGGGTTTACCAATAATAGATGTTTGATACCACCATCCCTATATTCAGTTTTATGTAGCAGGTGAACTTGTTTTTACCAGCGTCCAGCACATGTTTTTAAAATGGCTTCTCTGTCCACTTGCACTAGCAATAATAAACCTGCCCTGCACAGCGGCATCTCTACTCCTGCAGGCATGCCCTCACAGGTAATATTGTTAGGCCAACTGTAGGGGTGACTTACAAATATGACATGGTACACAGGGATGTGTGAAAAGTCTTTCACTTTTTTCAACACCAAGACATGCAGCCTGCAATAGCAGTCTTGAATGTGCTTGGTGAGGAGTCCCTTAGCGTGGCACAATTCGTGCTGCAGCCCTTGAGGCCCTCTTTAGTACCTCAGGTCCTATGTACCAAGGTACCACTTACTAGTGACTTAAAGAGGGGGCTAAAGGTTTTGCCATTTGGGGGAACAATTGTAAAGTTTTGGGAAAGAGCTTTGGCACTGGGGACCTGGGCAGCAGAAACCTTGTGAGGAAGCCATACCGCAGCCGGTAGGAACCGAAGACCTTACATTAGAACACTTGCCCCTTTATCTTTCTCCATGTCCTCTCCTTTATTCGCAGACACCCCCTGTGGAACAAGAACTGGGATATCCCTTTAAGAGACTCTCCTTATGGGAACAGCCGTCCGATCACGTGGAGTCATATGACACTTGCAGCATGAAAGAGGAAGATGGGTTATGCTGGGGGCGCGCATCGCGTGCTCCGACACCAGAAGAGGGAAACCCAGTGAGGAAAGAAGCAGTACGGACCTTCATCGTAGCACCTGGGAACCAAGACACAGTGGAAACTCCAGTCAAGGAAGACGCCATACCGGACCCCGAAGGAAGAGCCGATAATAGGAGGGAGCCGGACCCTACTCGGAGGGACCTGGCTAGACAAGGTACGGGGAGACCTGGGGATCCTGTGGGGAAAAGGGACGGGTCTCAAAGGAGACGCTGGGTGGAGGAGCAGAGGGCAGCGCTAAACAAAGCCTGTTTTGGTGTAAATGCGCATAACGGCTGTCACGTAGCATAGACACAGAGAGCACTGGTGTTGGCAAGGTGATACCTCCCCTCACTCCTTTCCCCTGTACAAAACCAAATGGGTCAAAGCACATCCTGACATTCTTTTTTGTTTTTGTTTTATGGTTTAGCTTTTTGCTGGATTGGTTTCGGAGAGCCTGGCGTACCGAGACAGAGCCAGAAGGAGGGCCCAACAAGACGTTCTCTGATGAAAGAGAAAGGACTTACAGCCACCTAGGACCGGTATAAGAGAGGCAGTATCCCTAACATTAAGCCCCCTATGAGAGACTTAATAAAAATCACTACTGTGAATTCAAACACAAGTCCCTGTTAGCTTCTCCACCGCGCCACACGTGGTTTCAGAAGTGGGATCTCCTCCATAGACTGTAGGTATGGAGAACCTCAAACAGCAGCTAATACGCGGCCAGGAGAAACTGGAATGGGCCGTGGAAAAACAAATATTCTCCACCCAAGCCGAAAGGGACATGTTTAAGGGCACAACGCGTAATCATGCGGAACACCTAGAGAAAGTTGCCGACGACAGGCAGCAGTTGGCTGCCCAGCTTAGGCACGGCCAGGGACAGGACCAAACGTGTCCTTACAGAAATACCTCCCAGGGGAAGCCCCGGACACGTTTTTATTGAACTTTGAGAGGGCTGCCAGAGCCTAGGGATGGCCAGAAGCCAAATGGCCTTTCTTTTTGGCACCTCCCTCACAGGAGAAGCACAAGCTGCCTATCAGGTGGCTAATGCAAATGGCAACGCCCCTTATAGCGACATAAGAGAAATCATCCTCGACCACCTCGAGATGGATGCAGAGGCCTATAGGGTACGGTTCAGGAGGGAAAGAGGGACCTCCGCGGACAATCCCAAGACCCTCTTCTTCAAACTAAAAGCTGCTGCGGACAAGTGGCTGAAGCCTCAAACGAACACCAAAGAAGAGATTATGTCTTTGATTTATTTGGAGCAGTTTATTGAGGCGTTACCCTTTCCCAAGCAGAGATTGTTGAAGCAACAGACGTCCTCTGACCGTGGAGCAAGCGGTAGAAGTGGCCACCTCCTTCCACCGTGATCAGCCACGTTCCCTCCCATGGGACCCAGATAAACTCACATGCCCTTCCAGTCTCCCCGCTAAAACAGAGAAAAACCAGCGAAACCCTTGCCTGACCCCATACGCTCTTGCCAGTTATACCCTGAACCCCCCCCCCCCCCAACCAGAGAGAACCCCCACAATTGGTAGTGCCACGATCCTTCAGGGAACAAGTTCTGTTTTTTGCCCACTCACTTATTGGCGGGACAAAGGGAAGTTAAAAAAACAACACAGATACTGTTACGACACTTCTATTGGCCAGTGGTCTTTTCTCACGTCACCAAGTGCTGCCAGGAGTGTGAGGTGTGCCAGAATAAAAATCCATACAAACCCCCTCCTGTTCCCCTACAGCCACTACCTATTCTCAGAAAGCCGTTCGAGAGGATAGGCATGGACCTCATTCAGCCTTACCTCGAACAAAGAAGGGAAATAAATATATGCCTTAGTCATAGTGGATTACGACACCGGGTATCCCGAGGCGTATCCCGTACTCACTTCCACCACTGTGAACATCAGCGATAAGTGGATGGAACTATTCTCCCGGGTTGGTTTTCCCGTGAAATCCTCACGGACCAAGGTACTCCTTTTGTTTCCAAGTTAATGGCACGACTCTGTAAAACACTCAACATCTCCTATATAAAAACATCCGTGTACCACCCACAAACCAATGGTTTGTCCGAGAGGTACAATGCCACCCTTAAGCTCATGTTAAAAAAACTGTTGAGTGTAGAAGGCAAGGAATGGCACATGCTCCTCCCTCTGGCACTTTACGTTATTCCAATACAGACACAGTCCCCGTTCAAACTCTTGTATGGTCGAGAACCCCGTAGCCTCCTAGAGATGACCAAGGAGGTATGGGAACAGGAAGAACAAGACGTTCCTTGACTACACCCAGTCCTTACGCAACCATCTCCATAAGTTAAGGGAGTTCGCTGACGCTAATTTAGAACAGGCCCAAGTCAAACAACAAACCTTCTACGACAGAGGAAAGAAGTGGAGACATCTCAGAGCAGGGACTGGGTCTTTGTCCGCCTGCCTTCCAGCCACTCCAAAGCGAATGCTGAATGGCAAGGGCCATGTAAAATCTCAGACAAAATCGGCTTAACCTCCTACTGTATACAGGTCACTCCCAAAAAGACATAGCTCTACCACGTTACCCTGCTTAAGAAGTGGTTAGGACCACTCCCCAGAGACCTCCACACAGCTGCCCCTGTCCAGGAAAACCCTTCTACTCTAAGCCAGCTACTGGTTAATCTCGAGCTCACCCCAGATCAAAACGAGTCTCTACAACACACACTCCTCCCCTTTTCTCCTCAGTTCTCTGATCTCCCAGGAAGAACCACCCTAGCAGAACACACCATTGCCACACAACCAGGGGTAGTGGTAAAGCAGAAACCCTATTGTATACCCGCTGCCTGCAGAGAGGCAATAAAACAAGAAGTGGAGAACATGCTTGGTCTAGGGGTCATAAAACCGTCCCAAAGCGAGAGGTCTTCACCGATCGTACTCGTCCCAAAACCAGACGGGTCTGTCCGGTTCTGCATTGACTTTAGGGCCGTCAATGCCATATCCAAGTGTGACTCTTATCCCCTCCCTCGTGTGAATGAGCTTATTGAAGAACTGGGTGATTCTCAATATATCACCACCCTCAACCTCACGAAGGGATACTGGCTGGTACCCCTAAGTCCAGAGGACCAAGAGAAGACCGCCTTTTCAACCCCCACAGGCTTATAAGATTTCACGGTCTTACCCTTTGGTCTACACATGCCACGTTCCAGAGACTTATGAACAGGGTAATGTTGAGTTATCAGACGTATTCATCCGCATAACTTGACAATATAGTCATATATATCGCTCCACATAGGAACAACCTCTCCATCACGGTCATCAGGTCCTACAAGCTCTTCAAACCGCAGGCTTACACATTAATACAAAAAAAGTCAAGGGTAGGTTTCCAAAAGTCAAATACCTGGGGTATCTCCTTGGGAATGGACGCACAAAACCGCAACAGGTGAAGATAAAAGCAATTCTACACACTGCTTTCCCAAGTACAAAAAAGGAAGTCAGGGCTTTCCGTGGCCTTCTTGGTTATTATCAGAGGTTTATCCCTCAATACTCCAAATTGGCCTCTCCCCTCACCGATCTGTTAAAAAAGGAGACCAAGACCAAAGACCTACTTCATCCCTTTCCCGAGGCACTCACAGCCTTCAACAACTTGAAAGGGGCCATTACATCCTCTTCCATTTTGCGTTTTGACTTTACCCTGTCAATTTTACACAAAACGGACTCTTCTGAAAAGGGGCTGAGGCTGTTTTGTCACAAACATCCGAAGACGGCACTGAAAATCTCATCGTATTCATTAGTCGTAAACTGTTTCCACAGGAGCAGCGTTATCCCATCATAGAAAAGGAGTGTCTTGCGATAAAGTGGGCCGTAGACAAACTCCGGTACTACCTTGAGGGGTCCCACTTCCTCCTGTACACTGATCACGCCCGCTATTGTGGATGACCCGGAACAAAGGAAACAACCCGCAGGTCTTGCAATGGTTTCTGTCCTTGCAACACTTCTCTTTTGAGGTCAGACATCGCAAGGGCGCTGACAATGGGAATGCAGACTTTCTTTCCCACATTTCCCTGTTCCCTGATCAGGAAGAGTCCGGGGTAAGGGTGTGTGAGGAAGTGATACCGCAACAAGTAGGAACCGAAGACCTCATGTCAGAATACTTCCCCCTTTATCTTTCTCCGTGTCCTCTCCTTTATTCGCTGACACCCCCTGTGGAACAAGAACTGGGATATCCCTTTAAGAGACTCTCCCTATGGGAACAGCCGTCCGATCACATGATGGAGTCATATGACACTTGCAGCGTGAAAGAGGAAGGCGGGTTCTGCTGGGGGTGCACATCGCGAGCTCCAACACCGGAAGAGGGAAACCCAGCGAGAAGAGAAGCAGTACGGACCTTCATCGTAGCACCTGGGACCCAAGACATGGTGGAAGCTCCAGAAAACATGCCAAAGACCCCGACATGGGCTTAACTACAGCACCTCCATCCGACCTGTCCATTTCGGACTAACTGGACAAGGTCTTAAAGACCATGCATCCGATCTTAAACATCGACCGCTGCGTCACAGGAAGCCACTATAGCTCCTTCAAATGCATCGCCATGCTCCAGTAACTGTTTGTAACCATGTAACTTTTACCAAACTACCTACCCCCTACCCCTCCCCGCTCTACTCCTCTCCACTTTCCTGCTACTGACCTCTGCCCTCACCTGTCCTGGCCCTAGTCCCCACCCTGTTTACCTGTGAATTTTCCCTCGTCATTTGAGATCTAGCTATTTTGTCTGATGCACGATGGAGCCACATGGTTTAGCTATAGGGGAGACAGGTCGGAGATTCCCTCCTTGGACGTCACCTACCCAGTCGGTCTTTAGCTAGACTTCCTTTCGTCTCTCCTGTTGTCTCTTCCTGCATCCTCCCTCTATTTATGTCTCTCCTTCTCTCCTCTCTCAATGTATTGAGACCGAACTATTTTGTCTGATGCCCGATGGAGCTACCTGGTTTAGCTATAGGGGAGATGGGATGTGGACTCCCTCCTTGGTGGTCACCTACCCAGTCGGCCTTTAGACAGACTTCATTTCGTCTCTTCCTCTATCTTCCCTTTCTCACCTTCCCTGTCCCCTCCCCTCTACTCTCCATTTATTTTGCCCTCCATGTTCTTTAAATGTTTCCCATTGAGACCTAGCTATTTGGCCAAAGCCCGATGGAGCTACCTGATAGCTATAGAGGAGATGGGTTTTGGGACTTCCCCCTAGACCGTCACCTACCCAGCCGGACTTTGGGCAGACTTTCCTTCGTCTTTCTGCCGTATCTCCCTCCCACCCCTTTACCCTTACTCCCTTCCCCTCTACTCTTCACTTATCTCGTTTTCTATGCTCTTGTAATTGTTTGTTTAGCAACTGATGTAAATTGGAACTGATGTAATCTTGTAATTTTGTGGAACCTCATGTAAAGTGCTCTGATACCTACGGGTCTAGCCAGCGCTATATAAAATGAATAAATAAATAAGTCAAGGAAGATGCCATACCGGACCCGAAGGAAGAGCTGACACCTGGAGGGAGCCAAAGAGGGAGCCGGACCCTACTCGCATCACGCAGATGCCAGCCACGTTCCCTGAGGGACGTGGCTAAACAAGGTACGGGGCCGTCTGGGGATTCTGTGGGGAAAAGGGACGGGAGTCTCAAAGCACACGCCGGGTGGAGGATGCGGAGGGCAGCGCTAAACAAAGCCTGTTTTGGTGTAAACTCGCATAACGGCTGTCACGTAGCGTAGACACCGAGAGCACTGGTGCTGGCAAGGTGATACCTCCCCTCACTCCTTTCCCCTGTACAAAACTAAATGGGTCAAAGCACATCCTGACATTCTTCTTTTTTGTTTTATTGTTTATCTATTTGCTGGATTTATTCCGGACAGCCTGGCGTACCGAGACAGAGCCAGAAGACAGAAGGAGGGCCCAACAAGACGTTCTCTGGCGAAAGAGAAAGGACTTAACTGCTACCTAGGACTGGCCATAGAGTATAAGAGAGACAGCATCCGTAACATTAAGCCCCCTGTGAGAGACATAATAAAAGTCACTACTGTGAATTCAAACACGAGTCCCTGTTTGCTTCTCCACCGTGCCACAAACCTAGTGCACTTTTTAGTCTAAATAATCATTCACAATGCAAAAAAGTGGGGGTGACCATGACTCCATCATCGCACCCCAACTCCGCGATGTCATCAACAGCTCCTTCGCTTCAGCCACCTTCCCAGAGAGCTGGAAACATGCCGAACTCAGCGCCCTCCTGAAAAAACCTACCGCGGAGCCCACGGACCTCAAGAACTTCCGACCCATCTCGCTCCTCCCGTTTCCCGCCAAAGTCATCGAGAAGACGGTCAACAAGCAACTCTCCGCCTTCCTCGAGACAAACGGATCCCTCGACCCGTCACAGTCCGGCTTCCGAGCCAACCACAGCACTGAGACCGCCCTCATCGCAGCTACCGACGATATCAGGTCCATGCTCGACAACGGGGAAACCACCGCACTCATCCTCCTGGATCTCTCAGCAGCCTTTGACACGGTATGCCCCGTTGCAGTATTGCAAGTTAGTCTGGAGGGATGGCGTGAGAATGAGAGACCAGGACCAACGGGAAAGCTGATCTGCCTAAGGTACATTGACGGTCAGATTCAACTTGCTGGTTTGCTCCGCTGGAAGCCCAGCAGCGAAATAAGGTGTGTTTGGAAAGTAACGTGACTTAGTATGTTGTAAATTAGTTAAGTGATAAAGTCAAGTACTTATCTGGCTGTAGGTACTTCTTTGAATAGTAGATTGTGATTTAAGCTAATAGGAATATGGATGTTTGTTGACACATTTGGGGCGTTCCTTGGGCTGGCTCCTACTTAAGTTATGTATGCATATATTTTACTTTACCGTAATTCTGACATATTTTACAGATTATTTTTACATAATAAATAACCAATCATTGTAAAGGATCAATCATCGTCTGGGTCTTCTGTTTTAGTGAACTAAGTTGGGGCTCTGCTTTATATATAACCTGTGCAGATAAGAGATACTCCAAGAAGGTTGTGTGACTCCCAAATTCCCAGTCTAAAGGAGGATAACTCATTAGGAATGAAAGTCACCTTCAGTTCCAAAGAGGGGATGATATGTATGTTATCTCTTGGGGCTAAGTTTAACTAGTTAGGTGTGCCCTAAAGCACAAGTTACTACTTGTGTAACGATATATCTGTAAGAGACATTAGTTAGTGATAGATTCCTTACCTTAGAATATCCCCAGGCGTCAGACTGGATCCGGAAATTTTTGCGTAGCAATACCCCTGCGCGCTGGTAGGCGTCGTCTGCGGCTCCGCGTCCGTCGTCGGCGTCGTGAGCGCCGGGATGACGTCATCGGAGTATATAGACGGCGCCCATGCGCGCTGACGTCAGTTCTGATAACACAGCTTTTCCGCGCCAGATACGCAGAGCCATGATAGAACTAACACTGGTGCCATTGAAACTAGGGCCCTGAAAGGGGATGACCTTAACCCTAAATATCGGTTCGCAGAACGGGGAGGATGGGAGGGCGGTAAGGAATCTATCACTAACTAATGTCTCTTACAGATATATCGTTACACAAGTAGTAACTTGTGCATCTGAAAGAGACACGTTAGTGATAGATTCCTTACCTTAGAATAGATACCCCAGCAATACCAACCCCGGTGGTGGGTCTGCGAACCAATATCACACCAGAAAGTCCTGGAGGACGGAACGGCCAAAGAAGCCATCCCTCCGGACTTGACTGTCCAGGCAGTAGTGTCTTGCGAACGTGTGCAGCGAGGCCCACGTGGCTGCCTGACAGATGTCCTGCAGGGGGACACCGCGGCCCAGGGCAGTTGTCGTTGCCGTGGCCCGAGTGGAGTGAGCCCGCAATCCAGCCGGGGGCTCCTTCCTCGCCATGGAGTAGCATGCTTGGATGCACAAGATGATCCACCTGGAGATGGTCCTCTTGTGTACAGCCTTTCCCTTCTTCGCGCCCACGTAACCAACGAAGAGTTGGTCATCCACCCGGAATTGGCGAGTGCGGTCTAGGTAGTAGGAGAGCGCACGTTTTGGATCCAGACGGTGGAGCCTCTCCTCCTCTTTCGAGGGATGCGGAGGCGGAAAGAAGGTGGGCAAGGTGATGGACTGCCCGATGTGGAAGGCCGTGACAACCTTGGGCAGAAAGGAAGGTCGTGTACGCAACACCACCTTATCAGGATGAACAGACAGGAAAGGCGGAGAAGAAGAAAGAGCCTGGAGCTCACTCACCCTCCTGGCAGAGGTGATGGCAACCAGGAAGGCCGTCTTCAGCGTAAGGAGACGAAGAGGACAGTTATGAAGTGGCTCAAAGGGAGCACACATCAGATAGGTGAGAACAAGATTCAAGTCCCACTGGGGCATCACGAAGGGAACAGGAGGGAACATGTGCGTGATGCCCTTCAGAAATCTACTCACTATAGGGGACTTGAACAAAGAAGGCTGATCTGGAAGCCTCAAGAAGGCTGAAAGAGCAGAAAGGTACCCTTTAAGAGTGCCCAGAGCAGAGCCCTGCTGGGCAAGGGAAAGAAGAAAGAGCAGCACTTCCGAAAGGGGTGCAGAGAGGGGATCCACAGCCTTTGCTGCACACCATGCCACAAATCTATTCCACCGGCAGGCGTATACCGACTTTGTGGAGGGACGCCTGGCTGCCAGAATGATGTCACAGACTTCGGGAGGCAAGTCAAATGGCCTCAACTGCCGCCGCTCAATCTCCAAGCTTGTAGGTAGAGACTGGACAGGTTCGGGTGCAGGACCGTCCCCTGCTGCTGCGACAGAAGGTCCTCCCGAAGAGGCAGACGAATCGGGGGATCGACTGACATGCTGAGTAGCTCGGGATACCAGTATCTTCGAGCCCAGTCCGGAGCCACAAGGATAACTTGGGCCCGGTCGCGCCTGATCTTCTTCAGCACTCTGGGCAGAAGTGGTATAGGCGGAAAGGCGTACAACAGGCCGCAGCTCCACTCGCGACGAAAAGCGTCTCCGAGCGAGTGCCGCCTTGGAAACTCCAACGCGCAGAACTGCTGACATTGCGCGTTCTCTTCTGTGGCGAATAGATCTAACCAAGGCTCTCCCCACTGTCGAAAGAGACCTTGCGCCACGTCCGAGTTCAGACGCCATTCGTGATCCATCATGCACCGGCGGCTGAGTTCGTCCGCCCTGGCATTCAGAGAACCTGCCAGGTGTTGAACCACCAGAGTCACGCCCTGATGTTCCAGCCACTGCCAGAGGCGCAGAGCCTCCTGGCAAAGGGTCCACGACCCCACACCGCCCTGTTTGTTGCAGTACCACATGGCGGTGGTGTTGTCGGTGAACACTTGCACCACGCTCCCCCTGACAGAGGGGAGGAATGCCTTCAGTGCAAGACGAATCGCCCGCAGCTCCAGAAGGTTGATGTGGAGCCGGGACTCCGCCGGAGACCAGAGGCCTCTGATCTCCGCCTCTCCCATGTGGCCTCCCCAGCCCTGGAGGGACGCGTCCGTCACAACTACGTGCTCCGGCTGGGGTAGAGAGAGGGGTCTGCCACTGACCCAGTCGCGGTCCGTGAGCCACCACTGCAGTTGCTTCGCAGTGCCCTCCGAGATCAGGACATGATCGGACAGGTTGCCCTGATGCTGGGCCCACTGAAACTTCAGGTCCCACTGCAGAGCCCGCATCCGCCACCTGGCGTGACGCACCAGAAGGATGCAGGAGGCCATCAGTCCCAGAAGCCGCAGCGTCAACCTGACCGAGACCCGGGATAACGGCCCGAAGATAGGAATCAGAGCCTGAATATCCCGAACCCGCTGCTCGGGTGGATAAACCCGAAACTGCGCCGAGTCGAGAACCGCTCCGATGAAGAGGAGCTTCTGAGAGGGACACAGGTGTGACTTCGGCACATTGATGGAGAACCCCAGCAAGTGCAGGAGGTCGGCCGTAGTCTGGAGGTGGCTGACGACTGTCTGGGGCGAGCCCGCCTTCAACAACCAGTCGTCGAGGTAGGGGAAGACTGATACCCCTTGCCTGCGCAGATGGGCTGCGACCACCGCCATCACCTTCGTGAACACCCGTGGGGCGCTGGTAAGGCCGAAGGGGAGCACGGTAAACTGAAAGTGCTCTTGGCCTACCGTGAACCGCAGGTAACGCCGGTGGGCCGGCAGGACGGGGATGTGGAAATAGGCGTCCTGCAAGTCCAACGCTACCATCCAGTCTCCTGGGTCCAGGGCAGCCAGGACCTGAGCCAAAGTGAGCATCTTGAACTTCTCCGTCCGGAGGAAGCCGTTGACGTTCCGTAGATCCAAGATAGGGCGTAGGCCCCCTTTGCCCTTCTTGGGTACCAGAAAGTAGTGGGAATAACAGCCACGTCCTACTTCTGGCCCAGGAACGCGCTCGATGGCCCTCTTGGCCAAGAGGGCCGAAACCTCCTCTTGCAGAAGTTGCAAGTGATCCCCCGACACACGGTGGTATTGAGGTGGCATGGATGGAGGGGAAGACTCGAAGGGGAGGGAGAAACCCCTTCGGACAATTTGCAGCACCCACCTGTCCGAAGTGACTGTATGCCAGTGGGAGAGGTGATGGCGAACCCTGCCTCCCACAGGCGTCACATGGGCCTGAAAGCTCGGACTAGGAAGGTTTTGAGGCGGGGGCTGCTGAGGGAGGTGTGGACTGGCCTCGCCGCTGGCCCCGACCACCGCCACGGCGGTTCCCACGGCCGCCACCGCGTTGCTGAACATTCTGCGGCGTGTGGCTGACGGTCCGTGGTGGGGCGCCCCTTCCGTGGCCACGAAAGGAGCGAAAGGCACCCGATTGCTGGCGTGGGGCCGCAAGGCCCAAGGACTTGGCCGTGGCCCTGGAGTCCTTAAAACGTTCCAGCGCATGGTCTGCCTTGTCGCCGAAGAGGCGACGGCCATCAAACGGCATGTCCAGGAGAGTGGCCTGGACATCGGCCGAGAAATTGGCGGACCTCAACCAGGCGTGGCGTCGAACCGCCACCGTCGTTGCCATCGCCCTGCCCAGTGAGTCCGTGGTATCCAGCCCACACCGGATGGAAAAGCGTGCCGCATCTCGGCCGTCCGCAAGGGTTTGGCTGAGTTTAGCCCTGACCTCCTCAGGGCATTGTGGCAGCACCTCCGCAACCGTGTCCCACAGAGTGTGGGTGTAGCGGCCCAAGAGACAGTTGGTGTTCACTGACCGGAGCCCTAGGCTCACAGACGAGAAGACCTTCTTCCCGAACTGCTCATATCTCTTGGATTCCCTGTCGGGCGGGGCCGACGGGAATGCGGTCTGGGAGGTGGAGGCCTGGATGACCAGGCTCTCGGGGGTGGGGTGGGTGGACAAAAAGCAAGGGTCGCCCGGTGCCGGGCGGTAGCGTCTGGCCACGTTCCTATCCACAGGGGGACCTGTGGCGGGCTTGGACCAAGTGCCCAGCAGAACGTCACACAAGGCCTCATTAAACGGCAGAAGGGGCTCCGCGGAGCCGGACTGCTGTTTGAGTACCTCAGTGAGGAGATTAGTCCTCACGGCCGCGACGGGGAGCTCAAGGTGTAGGGCCTTAGCTGCCTTCGTCAACACTACACTGTAAGCAGAACCCGCCTCCGAAGCCACAGTCGGGGGCGACGTAAATCCAGTGTCTGGCGAGGTGTCAATACCACTGGCCTCCCCAAGCTCATATGTCCAGTCCTGATGAGACTGGCAATCACGTGCCAGAGGGTCCTCGGACCCCTCCCATTGCTCCTCGTCACCCGGCTCCTGGAGACCAGGATTAACAGCCAGGGCCTCCTCGTGGAGATAGAACTCTCCGAAGGCCGACGGAATCGGCGCCCCTCCGACACCTGAGCAGGACCGTAGGAAGCATTGGGGTCGGCAACCACGTCGGCTGCCGGGGACGACACCTGAAGGGACGTCGCCGGCGAGGTCGTAAGGTCGACCGGCGAGGTCCCGGATCCGGAGCCGGATCCAGTGAGGTCGCGCGGCGCCGGGACCGAAGCACCCGACGTCGTCGGGGCCGAAGCGCCCGACCCGGAAGGACCTCCAGACGGAGCCGATCGGCCCGAAGGCGCCACGGGAACCGACTGAGGAGGGAGGGCCCTCATGGCCATGAGGTACCTCTCGACCTCCTCCTGCGACGCGCCGTGCCCAGGGACCCGAAGGTGTGGGGCAGGCGGCGACGCTTGCGACTCCCGCGGAGCCGCGTGGGCGGTGTCGCCCGAATCCCCGGTCGCATCGAGCGAGCGACGGGGCGGGTCGGAGGACCGATGGTGTCGCTCCGACCTCTCATGCCTCTTACCTGAGGACTTGGAACCAGACGATCGGTGTCCACTCCCGGAACGTCGATGACTCCGACCTCGCGACCTGTCCCTCGACCTCCCGTGGGACCGGGACCGGGACCTGGAGCGGCGCGGGGCCGACTGCCTCAGCTCGAGACGCTTGCGGGACCGCTCCCGCCTAGCCTTCGACGTCAGGGCCCGGCAGTCGGAGCAGGTTCGATCGTCGTGGTCGAGGCCTAAGCACTTCAGGCACCGGCGATGGGGGTCCGTGACCGACATGAGTCGGCCGCACTTCGAGCAAGGCTTGAACCCGGGCATCCCTGGCACCGATAGTCGAGAATCGACTAACTAGAGGATCAAAAAAGATCAAAAAAAGTTTTCAGTCAAAAAGTGACTGGGGGTAGAGCTTCTTCCGGATCTGCGCTAGCTGGCGCGGAAAAAAGAAGAACTGACGTCAGCGCGCATGGGCGCCGTCTATATACTCCGATGACGTCATCCCGGCGCTCACGACGCCGACGACGGACGCGGAGCCGCAGACGACGCCTACCAGCGCGCAGGGGTATTGCTACGCAAAAATTTCCGGATCCAGTCTGACGCCTGGGGATATTCTAAGGTAAGGAATCTATCACTAACGTGTCTCTTTCAGATGTGGGAGTTTCATGACACAAGCTTTCTAACCTCTTCTACATACAAGCAAGGAGGAGGAATCTCTGCAAAGGGTGGATCTCAGGCGTGTCATGCCCTGCTACATCGACTGTGCACAATAGGACAGTCTAAGACCAACTTTTGCGGACAGAGAAAGACAGTCTGCTAATTCCACCAAAACAAGGAGTGCTTCCACAACTGTTTTGAGAGGAGTCCTGGTTGCCCACATCTGCCAAGCAGCTTTGTGGTTATCACTGCATACTTTTGCAAAACACAACAGCATTACATTTCAGATACATCGTAATAGGATTTCTGCCCAAACTGAGTTCCATGATTTCGTTGGTTAACCAGAACTAATGAAATCCACTTCCAAGGGCAGTATTGCTTTGGATCTCATCCATAAGGTAAGCAATCTGCAGATAGCTGTTTCAATCAGAAGAAACAAAATGGTTACCTACCAGGAGTAGTTTTGCAGCTTGAAGAATTTTCTGGATTCACATGCTGTGCATTATTCCGCCATTTGGTGGTTGGGTCCGGAATAGTCTATTTTTTTTGGGTCGCTGTCAATCAATCAAGGAATTTGTAAAGCGCGCTACTCACCCGTTAGGGTCTCAAGGCGCTGGGGAGTGGGGGGACGCTACTGCTCGAACAGCCAGGTCTTGAGCTGCTTCCTGAAGGCGAGATGGTCCTGTGTCACCCGGAGGTGGGTGGGGAGGGAGTTCCATGTCTTGGCTGCCAGGTAGGAGAAGGATCTTCCTCCGGCGGTGGCTTTGCGAATGAGTGGGATGGTGGCTGGAGCGGAGCTGGCGGGTTGGCGTGTAGAATGAGAGGCGGTTGTTAAGGTACGTCGGGACCGCGTCATGGAGAGCCTTGTGTGCGTGGGTGAGGAGTCGGAATGTTACTCTCTTGCTGATGGGGAGCCAGTGCAGATTTCTCAGATGGGCAGAGATGTGGCTGTGGCATGGGATGTCCAGGATGAGCCTTGCTGAGGCGTTCTGTATGCGCTGTAATCTTTTCTGGAGCTTGGCTGTGGTTCCGGCGTAGAGGGTGTTTCCGTAGTCTAGGCGGCTGGTGACGAGGGCTTGGGTGACCGTTTTCCTGGTTGCGGTGGGGATCCATCGGAAGATTTTTCGGAGCATGCGCAGGGTGTTGAAACAGGAAGATGAGACGGCGTTGACTTGCTTGGTCATCGTGAGGGAGGAGTCCAAGATGAAGCCCAGGTTGCGTGCGTGGTCTGTGGGTTTGGGGTCGATGCCCAGGGCAGGTGGCCACCAGGATTCATCCCAGGCGGAGGGCGATGGTCCGAGGATGAGCACTTCCGTCTTGTCTGAGTTCAGCTTCAGACGGCTGAGCTTCATCCATTCCGCGACGTCCTTCATTCCTTCCTGGAGGATGGCTCTGGCGGTGGCCGGGTCGTTGGTGAGGGAGAGGATCAACTGTGTGTCGTCGGCGTAGGAGATGATGTTGAGGTTGTGTTTGCGTGTGGTGGCCGCGAGGGGGCTCATGTAGACGTTGAAGAGGGTGGGGCTGAGCGAGGATCCCTGTGGGACGCCGCAGATGACTTTGGTAGCCGCGGAGCAGAACAGTGGGAGGCGGACTCTCTGGGTCCTGCCGGCGAGGAACAAGATGATCCATTCTAAGGCCGCGCCTTGGATTCCGGTGTCGCTGAGGCGATGTATCAGGGTGCGGGGCATACCGTGTCAAAGGCTGCTGAGAGATCCAGGAGGATGAGTGCGGTGGTTTCCCCGTTGTCGAGCATGGACCTGATGTCGTCGGTAGCTGCGATGAGGGCGGTCTCAGTGCTGTGGTTGGCTCGGAAGCCGGACTGTGACGGGTCGAGGGATCCGTTTGTCTCGAGGAAGGCGGAGAGTTGCTTGTTGACCGTCTTCTCGATGACTTTGGCGGGAAACGGGAGGAGCGAGATGGGTCGGAAGTTCTTGAGGTCCGTGGGCTCCGCGGTAGGTTTTTTCAGGAGGGCGCTGAGTTCGGCATGTTTCCAGCTCTCTGGGAAGGTGGCTGAAGCGAAGGAGCTGTTGATGACATCGCGGAGTTGGGGTGCGATGATGGAGTCGGCTTTGTTGAAGATGTGGTGTGGGCATGGGTCGGTGGGGGAGCCGGAGTGGATGGTGCTCATGGTGCGGGCGGTGTCTTCGGTGCTGACCGGGTTCCAGGTGCAGAGGGTGGCGGTTGGGTGCGCTGGTTCGGTGGTTGGTCTGTGCGCCGAAGCTGTCGTGTATGTCGGCGATCTTGCGGTGAAAGAACGAGGCGAGGGAGTCGCAGAGGTCTTGTGAGGGTGTGATGTCGTTGTTGCAGGCGCTGGGGTTGGAGAGCTCTCTAACGATGCTGAAGAGTTCCTTGCTGTTGTGGGTGTTGTTGTCCAGGCGCTGTTTGTAAGTGGTTCTCTTGGTGGTACGGATCAGTTGGTGGTGCTTGCCGGTGGCGTTCTTGACGGCTGTCATGTTCTCTTTTATTTGGTTCTGGCGCCAGGTTTTCTCCAGGGAGCGGCAGGTTTTCTTGGAGTTTATGAGGTCGTCCATGAACCACGAGGCTTTCTTGCTGTGGGGCCTGCTGGGTGGCTTCTTCAGTGGTGCAAGTTCGTCGGCGCAGTCGGTGATCCATTGTGCGAGGTTGCGGGCTGCGTCGTTGGGGTCAGTCGTGATGGTGGGAGGGTTCTGGCTGAGGGAGGTGATGAGCTGGTTGGCGGCGATCTTGCTTCAGCTTCTGCGGGGGACCTGTTGGGGTGGTGGTGGGTTGTGGTTTTCTTGAAGGAGAAGTGTACGCAGCTGTGGTCTGTCCAGTGGAGTCCGGTGTCGACCACCATTTGGTGCCAGGTACGTCCCATCTGTGACGTCAGATGGTATCCTGGAGGTCAACGTGCGTGGGAGCCATCTTCGGATTCTTTTTTCTGTTTTGTAGTCCTTGAGATGGTTGTTAAATAACTTGTTTACTCATTTGCTTCCACATCTGTTTGTTTTCCATGTAGGGTGAGTCGCATGTGAATCCAGAAAATTCTTCAAGCTGCAAAACTACACCTACTGGTAAATAGCCATTTCGTTTTGCAGGGTGAATCCTTCTCTGGATTCACATGCTGTGCATTACATTATGTAGCAGTTTCTCCCGTGTTTGGGAGGCTGTGCTGAAAGGTCAATTTTGCAAACAGGTGTTGAAGCACCCTTTGTCCATTTTGAGCTTCCTTACTCGTCTAAAGGTCCACACAGTAATGCTTTGCCAACATGTGTGGTGATGCCCATGTTGCTGCTGCACAAATAGAGTCAATGGGTACATTTGCCATGAAAGCCAAGGTTGCTACCTTCTTTCTTGTGGAGTGAGCTGTTGGCTGAATTGTTCGTTTTGTTTCGCATTGGCATAACATGATTGGATGGTTTGTACTATCCATCTTGCACCGGTTGCCTTTGTGTCTGGTGATCCTGTGTTGGTATGTGAGTAGGGGACAAACAATTGTTTTGTTTTCCTGATCTGTTCTGTTTTTTTGCAAATAATACAGGAACGCTCTTCTTACGGGGTATGGAGGCTTCTTTCGCCTTTAGTTTTTGGATTTTTGAAGAAAACTGGTAGGATGATATTTTGACCCAAATGTTATTTAGATACCACCTTTGGTAAGAAGTGTGGGTTTGTCTTTAGGATTACGTTATCCTTGTGTATTAGTAAATATGGTTCTAGTATTGTTAGAGCTTGCAGCTCACTTACTCTTCGTAGCGATGTGATAGTGATGAGAAAGCCTGTCTTTAGAGTAATATGCTTGAGGTCCGATGTATGCATGGGCTCGAAGGGTTGTGTCATAAGTTGTGATAGTGGTGTATTTAGGCTCCATGTAGGTACTGGAGCTGCTCTCGGTGGAGCAATTCTTTTTGCCCCTTCTAGAAACCTTTTGATCACAGGCCTTTTAAAACAAATCTTACAAGTATTTCCTCTTGTGTAGGCTTCTATGGCCGCCAGGTGTACCTTTATGCTTGAGTAGTTGATGTTACTATCCAGGAGGTAAATCAGGTATGTAATTACTGGTCCTTGAGAGTCTATTGAACCGATCTTATTGTTAGAGGTGCACCAGGTGGTATATCACTTCCATTTTGATGTATAGCATTTTCTTGTGGACTGCTTTCTTGCCTCTTTTAGAATTTCCATTGCTGCCGCTCGCAGCAGTTTCCGGATTTGGATTGCCCGCAGTTTTCTATTTCTTACCCGGACCCTTGGTGCCACGGAGGATCGTTTGGAACTTTGGTGCCTTCGCATTGTGGTGGCCTACAGAGCGGGAGGTCGGGACTGCGAGGACCAGCATTCCCTAATCACCTGCAGCTGGTGCCTCTTCCCATTCTCTCCCCGCCTACCGGTACCTGCCTGCTTTTAACTGCTCGCGGCCCCCGCTTCGCGGGAGCCGCTCGCAGCAGTTTCCGGATTTGGATTGCCCGCAGGTTTCTATTTCTTACCCGGACCCTTGGTGCCATTGAGGATCGTTTGGAACTTTGGTGCCTTCGCATTGTGGTGGCCTACAGAGCGGGAGGTCGGGACTGCGAGGACCAGCATTTCCTAATCACCTGCAGCTGGTGCCTCTTCCCGTTCTCTTCCAGCCTACCTGTGGTACTTATTTACGCCCCCCCCCCGCTCCGGCCAAGGGCGGGCCCGTTTTAGCCCGTTCAAGGCCGGTTGAGACCGGAACGGGCCACCCCCCTTGGCCTTTGCACCGGGATATTGTAAACATCCTGGTAAAGTATGGCGTGCCGAGAAACCAGGAGTAAAGTTGCAAACTCTGCTGCCCATACAGTTGGTGCTATGGATAATTTCTTTGTCAGAGCTAATTCCCTTCTGACACATGAGATCGCTTCCCTTGGCTATGTGGCCAAGGGAAGCGATCTTCCCTTGGCCACATAGCAAAAGCCCTGACTCCCACTAGACAGCCAGTTCCTGTGGAGACAAATGTGATAATTAGTACTCCATCAAACCTGGGGAGTGCCGCAGCACCACTAAGGGACCCTTTGTTGAAAGTTTCTGTTATCCGGGAGTCGGTTCCAACCTCTAGTATTACAGTAGCTTCACCTGTAACTGAGAATGTCAGGCAACAAAATCGACTGTCCCAAGGGTATAGGGAAGGAGCAATCCCCAAAAGGAAGCGTGACCCACATATATCAGGGGGCAAGAAGGCGAAGGTTGCCAAGCACCGTAACCCTATAGAGAACAACAGGGGGAGGAACGATGTAGAACAAACACCTATAGATACTAGTGCTCAATATAGTACTCAGGCAGATCATCAGCCTGTACATCTAGTTAATTCACTATCAGCTAGTGGTCTCCGGGGTGGTGGGTGTAGTTGTAACAGAGCACAACAATTTGGCTAGCTTGTTGGAGTCCTTAATCCATCGGCTAGAATCTAGACTTGTTAAAATGGAGGTTAGGTTGGCCAAAATAGAAGAGGTAACAGGGGCCACTATAGATTACCTTAAGTCAGCTAACCTCCAACAGGGGAACACGGGTAACAACTATGTGTCTGCCAAACCAGTGGGGCCGTCACTTACAACAGTGCCCCCTCCCCCGAGTATGCCAGAAACCGGTCCCCGGAAGCTTGTCTCCTTCCCAGTATAAGAATTGGCTTGGTAGTTTGGTTTGCCCTGTTCCCATCATGCACTGGGACAGGAAACAGACTAATTTGCATGTAACCAGGTTCTGAGCTGGGATGGTGCAGTGAGCTAAAAAACGGTGATGGATCAAGCCCTGATCTCTTGACTGGGTAGGAGTATTCTGCATCATTCAGAAACTCTGTCCATCACCTTTTCCAAAATCCCTCCCCCGAGTATTCCATCCCCATCCACCCAGCCCCCACCTCCTGTTATTCCTCCCATTAATTCTGCCACTGGTACAAATAGGACCACGGAGATAGAGGGGCGTAACGCTTTGGAGGAAAAGGCTCAATACAATAAGCGAGCAATACACCTTCCCCCTGAAGCAGCCCCGTTTGTGGTTGTTCTAAGTGGGGTTCCAAAGCTTGTTGGTTCTGTGAACGAAACATTCTTATCTCTAAAAAACAAGGTCCTAAGCTGGTTTAATAAATATAGACCCCTCCCCCCTGGGATTAACAGTGAAATTATTTTAGTCAGACGAGTACCGTGGGTGGGTTCTACAAAGAAAAATACCACTGGCGATTGTGTCCTAATAAACTTCAGGGACCCGAGGACGGTGGCCCACATTTGTAACTGGCCCTTACTAACCCCAGACACCTCTATTCAAGCCTGGCCATGGTCCGCTTTCTACCCTGACAAACTTGAGCGGTTTGGGGGTGAGGCGGATGAGGGCTGGTCCTGGGTAATACCCAGAAGACCACGTAGAGAGAACTGGTCTAGGCCGCCACCTAGAGTTTGTGGGAGGGGTGATTGGAATATCCCCTATCGCTGTGGTCTGTACAACCAATTTTCACATCCCAATAGGTTCAGTTGTCTGGATATGGTTGATTGACATCACAACAGGGCTGGGGTAGATCAGTGGCGGTCTATTACTCCACCTGAGCCTAGCAGAAGTGTATACACAAGGACGCCCACCTGTAACAACTCGAGTAAAGGCAAGTCCTGAGATGCTAATAGTGAATCGTTCAATCAAATAGGGGTTTGTGAACGACCGCTTTCTAGGTCTAATGACAGGAGTACTCACCCATGTGGTCTGAACTGTCCCAAAGCATCCCAGGCGCTACAAGACTTGGATGCAGCTAGGCCAACCACTTGTATTATGAGTGATAAGGGGGATTTGGGCTCAATCTCCATTGTTTCCCGGAATTTGGCTGGGTTACCGAACAAACTTGAGTCCCCGGAATGGGGGTCATTTATAGACATGCAAGACGTATGCCTCTTCCAGGAAACATGGGCTAGGGAAGATTACTGGCGTACAGGTTTTGTCACTTTCTCAACCCAGCGAAATGGGGTGGGAAGGGTCGTCCGTCTGGTGGACTCCATATTTGGTTGGGCTGTCACTTAGGGTGTAAAGAAAGATCCCTTGAGACAAACTCCCTAGATGTTCAATGTGTATTATTGGAGTGGCCAAATGCTCTCAAATTGGCACTGGTCAATGTATACTCTAGACCGGTGGGTTTAGCTAATGTCTCAGCTGCCACTGAGGAATTAGCCTTGTTTCTGAGTACCATCCCGCAAGGCACCTCCTACGTGGTAGGGGGTGACTTCAACTGCCAATTTGAGCCGCTATCATCGTTTTCGGAGGGTGTAACCATGGAGGAAGAAGACCATTGGGTAATTCCTCCGTTGGCAGGCCCCCCAGTGAAGTCTTGGACACCACTAGCCACCCAAATTATGTCCCTGACCCTTATTAATGCTTTAAGGGCCTGTAACGGGCGGGCTAATGGAAATATCCCTCCAAAACCCACCTTTAACAAATTAGGGCATAAATCCCGGTTGGATTACATTTTAGTGGAGATGCGTGATTGGGCTAGAGTCATGGGTTTTAATGTAATCTCTCGAGATGAAAGCGACCATAATGCGCTAATCCTAAAATTTTCAGTGCCAGGTGTCACTATTGATTCTCAGTGGGTTGATGACCTCCCGGACCCTAGAGCGATCCTATCTAGTAATAGACGCAGAGTTAGGTGGGCAAAAATAATAGGAAATCCCAAAGATATTCAGCGGCTCTATGCCAAAATAGTTCCAGCCTTATAAAAAGTTGAAATATCACGCAATCTCTGAGTGAGGAGTATTATAATAAATTGGGGGATATTTATTTGGAACTATCTGGCGCCCTGGCAGAGGTACTGAACCCCGTAGTGCATAAAAAGAAAGGCAAAGGGACGAGAGCCTCATGGTACAACGCTGCCTGTAGGAAGGCCAAAGCTGGCCTCCTGGATGCCACGAAGCAACAGGATAACACTGCAGTGGTTAGGGCTAAGAGGAAGGAATAATGCCAAGATCGAATGGGACAATGACAACTGGACCGACATGATGGGCGCTCTAAAATTCAAAGACGCCCGTAAATTCTGGCAGATTGTTAAAACCGGTTCTGCTGACCCGACCCCAGCAGTCGAAGCTAATATCGCACCGAGTGTGTGGGAGGCTCATTTTCGATCCTTGTATGTTAAAGCAGCTATTTATCTGTCAGGGGACTCAGGTAGTCCAGTAGTAGACCCTCCCTCTATTCCCTCAATGGAGTGGGATGAATTTACTGTGATGGAGGTTGAGGCAGCTATTTCCAGACTCAGTAGAAAAAGCTCCGGGACTGGATAAACTACCAGGGGATTTGTTCAAGCATGAACCCACGGTTTGGGCCCCATACTTTCAGGTGATATTCAATGCAATCCTGGGAGGGATGGCGGTGCCTAGTACTTGGCTGGGGGCAGAGATTGTTCCCATCTTCAAGAAGGGTTCTTCTCTGCTCCCAGCCAACTACAGGCCTATTAGCCTAATCGATGTCCCACAAAAGATCTTTTCGAGGCTGATTCTGTTTCGCCTATCAGTATGGATGCTTGATCATTCTGTCCTGAGCCCATATCAAGCTGGGTTCAGGAACAGAGTTTCAACTATAGATCAAGTTTTCCGCCTGGCTCTTATATTTTGGAAAACGGTAAAGTTGGAGGGTGGCAGCCTCTACACCGTTTTCTTGGATTTACGGGCGGCCTTCGACCTTGTACCCCGCAGAAAACTCTGGTCTGTCCTTTCAAATTTGGGGGTTCCGCAACACCTACTAAATATAGTTATAAGCTTACATACAGATAACTTTGCACAAGTCAGTTGTGGCAGGGGGGGAACCTTATCAAACAGATTCCCCGTTGACAGGGGGGTAAGACAGGGCTGTGTGCTAGCACCGACCCTGTTTTGCCTCTATGTCAACGGGGTCATTGCCCATCTGAATGGGGTGGAAAACAGTGATGCCCCTAAACTGGCAGGCAGCAGGGTGCCGGCGCTCATGTTCGCGGATGACACCCTGCTGCTGTCTAAATCGCCCATGGGAATCCAAAGAGTGCTTGACGGTTTTGAGGGGTTCTGTGGAGAACATGGTTTCGAGATCAATGCACTAAAAACCAAATTTATGGTTTTCAATCCACCATTGAAATCTCGCCCCAACCCGCATATTGGTGCTAACAGGCTAGAAAGGGTCCGAACCTTTGAGTATCTGGGGGTTACCCTAAATGAGAAAATGACCTGGGGGCACCATCAAACAAAATCACAATTAAAATTGGCCCAATTGGCGGGAGGAATCATTAGGCTTACAAACAGAAATAAATCTTCCACTAAGCCGATTGGGCCACCGTTAGAGATCTATAGAGTTCAGGCCAGGGGTGCGGTTATGTATGGAGGTGAGCTCTGGGGCCACATGTGTAAACGTGAACTAGTGGCAACAGAGAACAAATTTATTAGGCAGCTATTACTACTTCCCCTTAGCACTCCCCTGTTACCAATGAGACTTGATCTGGGTCCTAGCCTCATAGGAGCGTCGAATGTTCAGCGCCCAGTGCTGAACGTTCGAAGAACGAATGCTGGCCCGTCGGCCAACGGTCGTGCGCAGCACTGGCAAGGTAGTGCTTGCGACGACCGTTGGCCGACGGCAGCACTTAAGGGGTTAAACCCCTTGATGAAGATCTGGGTGATAGGCCTTTTGGCGCAGGCTATGGACTACACCAGAGCTAGTTAATTATAGGTCAGAGCTGCAGGAAATCTTGACCCTCCCAAATGTCGGGAAAATCCCCTGGTTCAATTACATAACGAATGGACTGGGACTGGCTTCCTTATGGTCAGACCCTTTGTCATCTTGCACCAGGGTATCACGGAAGCACCTGGTCACATTGTATTACGAAAGTAAACTTGAGGCACATATACATAATACAAATTCGGGCACCCTGACTGAATCATTTGTAAAGGCTAAGGACATGTACAAGTTTCAACCAGTTTTAGATATTATATTCCCAACCACCACCAGGAAATTGTACCTACAGTGGAGGTATGGCAGTTTGCCCATTCGAGCGTATACCAGCAAATGGTCTGAGACCTCCCCGAGTCACTGTCCCGGGTGCAAATTAGAGCAAGAAACTGAGCTGCACATACGGTTCTTCTGCCGTGCTTATGCGCGGGCAAGGAGGCATTGGATTGTCCCGGCCTGCAAAAATATAGGGTTTTCTCACTGTTTGCAGGCGTATAGGGTTTTTAAAACTGACTTATCCGGTATGATTGTTTTTGCCGTAGGCAAATTCTTAGAAAGTATATGGCATAAGAGAAGACATCTACTAATTGGGGATGCTGGATAATTGTCAAAATTGGAATATGCGTTGGTTTTATAATGCCTTGCAGATGTTTGTTTGTTTTTAATGGATAACGGTCAAACTGGAATATGCGTTGGTTTCACAATGTCTTGCAGATGTCTGTTTTTTATGTATTATTCATTATTTTATCAAGTTGCTATGTATCTTTTATGACAATATTTTGTCGAAATAAAGATTGCTGCTGATGATAATAACATGATTGGATGGTTTGTACTATCCATCTTGCACCGGTTGCCTTTGTGTCTGGTTGGTATGTGAGTAGGGGACAAACAATTGTTTTGTTTTCCTGATCTGTTCTGTTTTTTTGCAAATAATACAGGAACGCTCTTCTTACGGGGTATGGAGGCTTCTTTCGCCTTTAGTTTTTGGATTTTTGAAGAAAACTGGTAGGATGATATTTTGACCCAAATGTTATTTAGATACCACCTTTGGTAAGAAGTGTGGGTTTGTCTTTAGGATTACTTTATCCTTGTGTATTAGTAAATATGGTTCTAGTATTGTTAGAGCTTGCAGCTCACTTACTCTTCGTAGCGATGTGATAGCGATGAGAAAGCCTGTCTTTAGAGTAATATGCTTGAGGTCCGATGTATGCATGGGCTCGAAGGGTTGTGTCATAAGTTGTGATAGTGGTGTATTTAGGCTCCATGTAGGTACTGGAGCTGCTCTCGGTGGAGCAATTCTTTTTGCCCCTTCTAGAAACCTTTTGATCACAGGCCTTTTAAAACAAATCTTACAAGTATTTCCTCTTGTGTAGGATTCTATGGCCGCCAGGTGTACTTGTATGCTTGAGTAGTTGATGTTACTATCTAGGAGGTAAGTCAGGTATGTAATTACTGGCCCTTGAGAGTCTATTGAACCGATCTTATTGTTAGCGGTGCACCAGGTGGTATATCACTTCCATTTTGCTGTATAGCATTTTCTTATGGACTGCTTTCTTGCCTCTTTTAGAATTTCCATTGTTCATAAAGGCAGGTTGAGGTGGCCAAATTCTATGTAGTCAGATGTCAGGCTGCCAGATGCAGCGTTGCTGGTTCCGGGTGAAAGATTTGGCCTTCTTACATTGTTAGGTCTTTGTCTGCTTTGATCTTGAACCTCTCCCCTTTGTCTTGGCCATTGAAGGGCAATGATGATCATGTCTGTTCCTGAAGGGCAATGATGATCATGTCTGTTCCTAAATTCTTTGCTTTTTCTAACACTTTTTGCATCAGGGGTATTGGTGTAAAGGCATAAGCAAATGTCCATGACCGATTGAGTGAAAGTGCATTTCCCTTTGACTGGTGGTGTGGAAACCTCGAGGTAAATTACTGGCATTTCTTGTTGTGCATTGTTGCAAATAGATCTATCACTGGTGTACCCCAGATTTTGTAAAGATATTCTAGCTTCCATAACCAGGAAGCGAAAACAAAGGTCACCACCAGGGCACTTCAGGGTGAGACTGCCCTAGGTGCTTCTGATCCTGAATTTGACCGCGACTGAGTCAGAGCCTAAAAAGCAATCTTGTACTCCCTTATTCCTGTTGGAAGACACACGTATCATAATACTCGTATCAGCACAGGAGTGCTGGTGCAGAATTCTTTACATAACTCGCATCGGAGCGCACAGTTACAAGAGCAGAGAGCCTTGCAGAGCTAAAGCGCAGAAACCTTGTTTTAAGGCACGCGCAGGAGCGTGTTGCCTTTCCCTTTTCAAAAGATGAGAACTTGTGAAGCGCTTTCAAAACCTTGTTTTAAGGCACGCACAGGAGCACGTTGCCTTACCTTTGTTGTTTAATTTTACACCATCAGGCATTACGTACTACGGTCAGCGCAGGAGCGCTGGTATAGTTTTTCGTTGCCGTGGCTAGCACAGGTGCGCTTGGTCACAGAACCAGTCACTTAATCACTGAAGCAGCGCAGGAGCGCTCATGTATGTGTAAGGGCGGGTTGCCTTTCCAACTTTTGATAATTGGTGAGTGGTTTGTTCACAGCGCAGGAGCGCTCATGTATGTTTCAAACGGCCCACGCACAAGGATGGGCCGTCCCTCCTCTTGGTATTTCTTTCTGTGCAGGAGCGTTTGGTACTCCATTTTCCTTTAATTGGAATCCTCATTCTTGTACTTCCTCCACCATGTCCCACTGGTGTGCAAGGGCATACATCTCAACATATCAGAGCGCCACATCCCAGGTCACTATAGCTGTTTTCCGGATTGCTTGTCCCTAGCGTGTATGTATGTGTACTAGTGGGGGTGGTATTGATTATCTGTTGGTTTAAATTTACAGGCAGTATTCCATGAGGGGTTCTACATCTCAATTGGGTATATCCAACCAGGCCTGCACAATGACAATTAGGATTACTTTCCCCCGGCCTCCAACACCACCCCGGTTAAGTCTATACTAGGACAGGGGAGAGGTGGGAGACGGTGAAGGTTGATCATGTTCTCCCTGCGAGACGACTCCAAAAGCAGAAGGTAAGACTTCTGGGGTCCTGATTTGCTTCCCTTTCAACAATGTCATTGTAGAAAGCTATGTCATCTGGATGCGAAGCTTTTGAAGGGTAACTGCAGATCTCTTGTTCCAGCCTTTCGGTGTCGAGATCATTCCACGTATCTTCGTAATTTTCTGAGTTTTCCTCTTCATCAGGTACGTCTCTGTATCCTTCAGGTTCTTCGTCTCGAGGTTCAGGTGTTGGAGGGGAGTCGAAGATACCTTCTTCTTCTCCCTCAGCGTCTTCTGCTTCTTCGGCGTCCTCCTGTTTGGCAACCAGTGCCTTTGGGATGCGAAAATCTTTCAGCGAGGTGTCAAACTTCTTTTTCTCCTGTAGGAGCATCACCATTTCTTTCTCAAGTCTTCTACTTTTTCTTCCGACCTCGAGAGCCCTCTTGGCATAGGAGACCAGAGATTTTTCTCGGCGTCGACATTAGTCTTCGGCGGTGTTGTGCCCTTTTTCGCAGGTTCGTGCATGATTCTTGTTTTTGACAATTTTCCCTCCTCTGTAACATTTGGTTGGGTTCCGTGGGGTTCTTTTAATCGCGGCTGACCCTCGGTCGCCTTTTTGCTCGGTGTTGGGGTGCCTTATGTTCGTGGCCCTTCGGTTCCAACTGATTTTTATGGTGTCTTGCCGTCTCCATCTTCTTTTTCGGATCACTCGCCTTCTTCTCGGCATGGATTTTTTCGGAATCCCCTTCTTGAATTTTGACGTCTGATCCCTCATGCGTCGATTCCGCTGGTGCTCCATGTTCTTCCTCGTCGGTAGAGAAACCCAGGTCTCTGAGTCGTTTTCTTTGTTGTATGTAACATTGTGGCGTAGTGGGCCTTTCTTTGCTTTCAGCGTGTTCTCAGTGTCTAAGACAGGAACGCCACACAGACATCACAGTCCTTGTCCTGATGTTCCTCGGGGAGGCTGAGGTTGCAGACGTCATGTGAGTCGCGTTTAGCGTATTTGTGGTGGCACTTGGGGAAGAACTTGAAGGGGGTATTCGCCATGACCCCTACCTCGCCATATGTGGACCCAACAGGTCTTCTGTGGTGTTAACACCAAAGCTCTGCTCCTGTCTCCAGTTACGACGTCGATGATATTTCTCGGAAATCTTATTTTTTTAAGTTTTTGGGGAACAATCGACAATTTATTTGGAGCTTCCCGTCTTGCTTCCAGACCCAAAGGCGGAAAAAAGAATGGAAGATGGCTACCACGCACGTCGACCCCCAGGATACCGTCTGACATCACACAGGGCATGTACCTGGTACCAAATGGTGGCCGACAGCGACCAAAACAAAACAAAAAAAACAACAAAAATAGCCTATTCCGGACCCAACCACTAGATGGCGGAATAATGCACAGCATGTGAATCCAGAAAATGATTCACGCTTCAAAAATGCTTACTCCTTCTAAAACAATATTTCTGGCTAATAATCTTCCTTCAAATTCCTCACTAACCTCACTCATACCAGATAATCTAGTGTTGTAATTAATAAGATCCCCTGGTATCAAAATGTGTTGTGTGCTATATTTGTCACTTTCGTGGTTCTCTTGGTTCTTCTTGCACTTCTCATTGAGGAGCGTAAAAATATCAGGAGATATTATCAGCCCACTCGTAGTCGCCTAATATAATCTGCTGACATCAAGAAAGGAAGCGGGCTTGGGGATAGGACCATGTGATGCCAAACTGATGCCACTGGTGAGTTATTGTTGGGTAAAATGTTTTCCGGACTAAACTAAATCCTGGAATGAGTATTTCGAAAGTGAGGAATGTGCAAGAAGATTACAAAGGCCAACTTTTTCTTCTCCCTTGTTATGCAAATTGTACAACTGTATTCTTTCCTTCCAGAAAATACAAATGCTACTTGCATTTATTTGTAAACTGAAATGTCAATTAAATGTTTAAACATACACAGTGATTCAACCTGTCTGTAAGACTCATTCAGTCTTATGTTAGCTCTCAGTTATCTACGCACCTGAATATTCAGCAATGTTTGGACCATCACCAATCCAGTGTATGCCATTCCTATGGAACCAAGACCGTCCTGGTCACTAATCTAAATGAAAATCATCTTCAAGTGTTTTCAGGTAAAGAGGCAGCCTTAACTTGATCTTTTGACTGCATTCAACACCGTATTCCATCCAAGCCAATCTCCTGTTTTGCAGAAAATGTAGTGTTGGGGGTGGGGGAAGGGGGAAGGGGGGCGCTTTCTGGACTGTTATGTGTCCTTATCTGACTGCACTCAGTTGGTCATTCTCTTGCCATTTCAATCGAAGTTCAAATCTATATGTTGTGGTGTCCCCAATGGCTCTGCCCAGAGTCCCAAACTCTCTAACATGCCTAATCCGCTGTTTCAGACTGACTATATTTTTGTATGAAGACATGCAACCTAAACCGAAATCAGATGGAGACATTCTGTACCTCCAGGTCTAGTTTAAGGCTTGCACTTTAGGCTGCGTATGCCAGATGAGTCTTAATTCTCTACAATTGAACTTTTCTGTCCATGGACAAAATCCTTGTCCCCACCATCTGGGCCTCTAACTTGTGATCTGAGATAGGATCTGCACCTCCCCGTTTCAATTGCTTGACAGAGCAACACTTATGTTTAGAAACTACCCATGTTTAATAGAATGTAACTAATTTCTTCATCACTACAGTCCTTAAAACACGAGGGCATACTTGGCGCCTAGTTTTGCACATGGAACACATTTGTGTCATTCATTTCTATGTGTATTCAAAAAAAGTATTAAAAAAAAAGGAATTACGCTGTTCCTCAAGGGTCCGGGAATACAGAGTCTGGAAAGGCTGGAACCAACTATGCCCCAAACAGGGTCAATGTTGAGAATCCATATGTTGGATTATAATGCCCTCACACACCCTTGCAGGTGTCATGCTTCATCATCTGGGTTGCTCCTCGTTGGGTCGGCGGTGCAATACCAAAAGGGCTCCCTATAGAAGGGGTGCTTTATCGGAGATCTTTTATCCAACAGCCGTTTGGTGAAGTGTGGGGCCAGAACAGTGTAGATGTAGTGAGGTGATTTAAAATAGGGTTGGGAGTACCTAGAAGGACAACGTTTATTCTGGGGTTCTCCTACCCTAAGTAAAAACAGAGAAGACAAGGCACTAGCCCGAGTAGAATGTCTTGTGTAGTGGCGTCCTTGTCAGAAAGTGTGCGTCAACATGTTTCTCGCTTATAGTTAATTGCAATAGCGATTCTTCAGGACCGATTAGTTAGAACTATCTACACCTATGATTTAATGGGATATAATTTAACTCACAAATAAAGCTGTCTATTACTTAATGTACCTGTTATGACCTGGATCTACCTGTTGTGGGAGACAAAAAGTTGTAGGCATCATTCAGGTCGATGAAGTACAACACAAACATAGAAACAGTCTCGTGGTGACTCTGACTCCTGTATTTAATCTAAGTGAAGTGAACGCAATCGCGTTTTAGAGGACAATTAAAAAGAGTTTTAAAATCAAGTGGTGAGTCTCCACAGTGGGATATTGTGGCTAAATACTCCTGTCGAAAAACAATGATGACGCAGACATCCAAAGGTCAGAACTCACCCGATTAGTATAGTACCCAGGCTTCAATAGTGCCCGGTGGCTCCTGTATAAGGCTGCTCCTATGTGTGTTGGACTAGACAGGAGGAAACATTAACAGTACGTACAACCGAATAAAACTCTATATGCCGCAAGGTTAGTTTCTCCATCAGTGTTGGACGTCTTTGATAACGGCTATTGTTGTTGGTCCTGGAGGTACATGGTGGTCTCCTTTCTCTTAGATATATTAAAAAATTCACATCCAAATATTAGATCGTGGTGTTTGATAATAAAGTAAATGCGCTATAGTTAGTCTCTGCGCTATAGTTAGTATGTCTTGGAGGTGAGTGGTAGTCACCTTTGGCTAAAGTAGTGTTGTGGTCGTCTTATCCACGTAGTGGTGTGTGTTGTTGACGCAACTACAGTGTGGCTCTTAGTTATATCGGCGTGTGCAATCTGTTGCCTGCTTAAAAACAGATCTAGTTGCTCTGTGGCGTATACTGCCCTGCCCAATTGATTATGTATACCCAGTCAAGTAGGCTGCTCTCGGTGGTGTATGTAGGTTCCTTGCGGCAGCGCCAGCTGATAACTAATACGGCCTTAGTGGTGCTTAATCAGGTCTGCCCTCGTAGCAGGGCTGAAGTATGCGGTAAATCTAGTGAGCATTGGATTGCAGGCTCATAGTGGCGCGGCGGATGCAATATCTGCTGAGTGGTTAAACGGGTTCAGACTATGGCGCCAAGCGTTTAACCAATCGCTGCGTCGTATAAGAAAGTTACGTGAAGATGGGACTGGGACTGCAAGTCTTTCACTAATTTAAGAACTGATCTCTCAATAGTGCTCGCTATCCTCATGGGAGTGGGTGACTGATCCTCCATAATTATTATAGCTATTATAGCGTGTTACGCTCGCCCAGCATCAGGGTCAGGATAAGGCAGTGAAAAGACGGTTACAGGAAATGCTGGCGGAGTGTGTAAATTAAATGCTAGAGGCGCGTTCAAACAAAATGCTAGAGGCGCGTGTAAGCCAGACAAAACCCTACAGAATGGTTAGGCGTGCGTCGCGTTTGCAAACTACTCACGATTATAGCATATTATGCTTTGTCCAAGTCCTGCCCTCTCCACCGGGTCCGGGAGGTAGCAAGATCAATGACCACTATAGTTTTTATCTCCTCGAAGTGTCACGTGGTCGGGGGTGTGTTTAGCCAAGTCTGGTGTAAGGACGAAGGCGGGGGCCATCTTGAAACGGAGTATGCTAATACTGCTTTGGAGGACTAGACATGGGTGTGCAGCGTGTCGTGACTTGCACAATTGTGTGTGTATATTAGTGTCAGTCTTGTGAGTATATTTCGTAATGCATTTTAAGTAGTTGCCTGTATTGTCATAAATCCTTCTTGTTGGGGTAACATAAAAGAAGGAGCTGCCCCTTTAGACTCAAATGAAGTCCATTATTAAGTGGTGTAGTCGCTGTATAGCGGTGTTGTTGCAAGATATGCATCTCGCATACACCCTTGGTTATGCTGGTCACTGACTTCAATGAAAGGGGACACAGTTTAGGTGGTGTTTCACTGCATAATGTGGATCAGCGAGACTTGGGCCAGAATATAATTATAGAGCTAGTTAAATTCTAATAGCGCTCCATGGAATATCCTATTGAGCCCCCGGTCGTGTGTGGATAATCGAGGTATCCACCTCTGCTCTCTCACAAATAGGTTGTTATTCGATATGTTAGGAGCTGCTTCCAGGATTACCCATTTCAAGGAGTCTGGTGAGTGTTTTTTTTTAAGATAGTGGGCACACATTTTGGTATTGTTTTCGCAGCAACGAAAGTTGCTGCGGTGTTCTGAGATACATAATTTAATGGGGCGGTCGTCATTCCCACGTAGTACAGATCACATGGGCATGTGACTAGGTATATGCAATTTGCTGTGTTGCAGTTAGTGTGAGATCTCATCTCCCACCAGAAGGTATTGTTTAGTGTAATAGTTTTTTGTACAGAGGTAAAGGCGCAGGCAGTGCAGGTGCCACATTGATAGTGGCCTGTGACTGCTGGTAGTTGCCAGAGTGTCCCCTGTTGGTTGGTAGCTTTTGCCTTTGGTCCAGTGTGGATGAGCATATCTTTAAGGTTTTGCAAGCGTTTAAACGCAAAACGTGGTGGGTCTAGGTCAAGGGTACCTGTGTTCAGTATGTCCCAGTGTTTTCTTAACACTTTAGTTAGCTGGTTTGAAGTTGGTGTGAAGGTTGTCACACAGGTAAGCACCTCTGTCGCAGTTTTTTCTTGGTGTTCTAAGAGACTTTCCCTGTTGTTGTTGTGTGCTCTCTTCCTGGAGAGAGCGATTATCTTGGGAGGGTAGTCTCTTGCAGCCAAGTTTTCCCAAAGATCGCGGATTCCGATTTATACTCCTCCACTGTCCTACAATTTCTTAATACCCGTAGAAATTGTCCGAACAGCAGATTTTCTTTAAGCGATTTCGGGTGGTCGCTGCCGAAGAGTAGCAAGCTATTGCGGTCAGTGCTTTTTCTGTACAAGGTAGTAGTTAGTCTCCCCCCTTCCAATTTGATGGTGAGGTCAAGGAAGGCTATCTGGTTACACGCTCCTCTAGCATTTTGTTTGAACGCGCCTCTAGAATTTCATTTAGACACTCCGCCAGCATTTCCTGTAACCGTCTTTTCACTGCCTTATCGTGACCCTGATGCTGGGCGAGCGTAACACGCTATAACAATTATGGCTGATCAGTCACCCACTCCCATGAGGATAGCGAGCACTAGTGAGAGATTGGTTCTTAAATTAGTGAAAGACGGGCTGTCCCTGTCTCATCTTCACATAACTTTCTTATACGACGCAGCGATTGGCTAAACACTTGGTGCCCCGGTCTGAACCCGTTTAACCACTCGGCAGATATTGCATCCGCCGCACCACATACGGACATATGAATTCCCAACATTGACCCCGTTTGGGGCATAGTTGGTTACAGTCTTTCTGGACTCTGTATTCCCTGACCCTTGAGTAACAGCGTAATTCCTTTTTTAGAATACTTCTATTGGGGCCCCGTTACGCTGGACCTCCTACTCTAAAAAGAGTGGAGAAAGGCCCACCCCCCACCTCCCCCTTTTTGTATACACATTAATTTCTATGTGCCTCTCTGTTCGTTCATCCATCCAAATATATTTATACAGATATGCACATATCTGAAAGGCACAAGGTAGATTCCCCATTTCAAAGGAAGTCACATTTTACAACTGCTTCATTTAACCCAACCTGTGCAATTTGCAAACATGAAGGAAATGGTTTTTCACATCAGACTATCATTTCGGGCTCATATTCCTTCTCCTGAAAGTTCTTCAAAATATTCTACTTTTTCACTTTTGTAAGAAAGCGGTTAAAACCCAAATCTTAGCTCAGCTAGACTACTAAAACTCAATTCTCCTTGGCTTACTAAAATGTCTCTTACACTCTCCTCAGACTATTCAGAACTCAGCCGCCCGCCTGATACCAAACCTCAAAGATACTATCATATTTCCCTCACTTGCGAAGTAAGCACTGGAGGCCAGTAGAAAATACTGTCTCTTGCCCCCAAGCACCTGCTATAATGTGTCATGTATACATTCAAAAGCGTTTGGCACATCAGCCTCCAATGAGACATCTGCACTCAGCATCAGCCAATTTCTTACACATTCTGCCGTTAAGAGTTCAAGATTAGGTGACTGCTCTTTCAGCTAGTTTAATTCCAAAGCCTAGAACTCCCTTTCCTTCAGTTTCATTTAATCGCTTACTGTCTTTGGTAAACAGCTCAAAACTCATCTAACCTCCGTTTAGTTCACCCCTATCCTTTTCACCTAAGGTACTGGTTCCTTTCTACATAGTCTTCCAGCTTCAGGACAACAACCGAGCTCCAAAACAATGCTAGCTTTGTTTAACACAAAACAAGGTTAGCATCGGTGCAAGTTGCAATAGCTCACCAGGGCAAATGGTAATGGCAAATAAATAATATGGAGAACAAGTTTTGAAGTAATCTTAATTGAGCCACAATGAAACGACCAACTTGTTTGTAAGGTATGAAACTTGTCACTTCAGATGACAAATGTAACCTAAGTACACATTACAGAATGCAATAAACACACTACACTATTCAGTTTAAAAGGAGTTTTTTTTAAACACACATTTTTGAAAACTTGATACAAAAAAAATACAGCCTCCCTCCCCCCCAAAAAAAACAATCAGTAAAGAAATAGCAACTTCAAAAATCTAGTTTAAAAATATTTTCATCTGTTAAATTAACACCAACGCCCATATAAAAGATACAATTCACAATTGTAAATGTTTTACATTTGTTTTTACAAAAAAATATTTAAAAACTCAAGAGAAAAAACATATTTTTACATAAAAAAGGCAAAAGTTGTTAAAAAAAATGTTTTGACTCTATAGATGCCCAATAAAATGTACACTATATACAAACTGTTTACATTTTTTTTGCATAATCATTTATGTACATAACTATACGGCGAATGAGAATTTTGGTTAGGAATTGTTGCTTGATTACAGTAATATGACTAAAGCTGTTTTTTTTTTTTACTGTACACATTGAAAACTCCTATCACATATGCTGTTAGGTGGAAACTATAATAACCTACAGACAAAGGCCTTGCAGCTTGCACAGAAATGCGATGGACTACAGAGAGGAGATACTCCTTATCTCCTTAAAAGAATTCTTCTGGAAAATGACAACATTAAAGAAAATAAGCCCTTTTTTAACTACAATATTATAAAGACTCCTTTTATATGGAACAGGAAGTTCTTTTATACAATCAATTCTTATATTCGTACAATCCTCACCAGAATGAGTGGCCAGTGAATAGGATAAATCCATTTGTTAACTTCTTTTCAGCAAATACTAATTAACATGATCACTGGGACTTTTTATGTTTTAAACAAAAGATTAACCCCTCAAATCTACACTGTCATGTCAGCAAAGATTCTCTTATTGAAGTGAAAGAAATCAAGGCTTATGTTACTAGATCTGAGACACCAAATTTATGATGAACAATTTTCCTACCGACAAATTCTGGGCATGTAGAGCACACTGGCAGAATGACTGAGGCCAATTTTAATTGGGCGGAAAGCCTAGTAACAATTTGGTGTTCCACTTTTAAATTGAAATGTTTCTATTTGTTCACATGCCTGAAGTAGACCATTCTATGATCTAGAACCTTTGGCTCACTTGACTCAAATGAGGTATACACATTACACTAGTAAGGACAAAGTTCTTTTATGTCGTTGGACAGCTGTGAAAAATAAAGACAAAAAATGTCAGACAGTTCTCTAGTTTATCTGTTTTTTATGGGGTTCTTGCCAGGCAAATGTATGCTAATTTCCATGCCACGTGACAAGTCTTCTCTTCTAGCCCACTGCAAGTTGCTCCCATGCCCTTAGATTTCTTACAGTAAGAAGACAATGATTTGCTTCATAAACGAGCTGCCTAAGTTAAAGCACATTATCTATCAACTTATCTATGACAGACACATCCTTGAAATCATGATTTCAGACACAATTGCTAACTGAGTGATGACCAAGATGTGTGACAAGCTTCCCCAAACTGAAACCGTAGGGTAATCTGGAAAATGTGTGCCACTTAAGGGAAAAGGAAAGAAGCTAAAGAATAGTAGAACATCATAATATAGGCTGTCATCAAATGGAAAAACAATTACGGCCTTAACCTATACCCACTATCAAGTACTTGTCCCCAAATACATGATAACTGGAGCTAGAATAGTACATTAACCCAGTCCTAAACCATGTGACTGAATCTACGAATTAAGTGCAGGTTGAAGTTTTTGTATTATTTTTGTAAGCACAAAATTGTAGCCGTGTTACTTTTTGAGCAGATATTTTGTAAATGAGTTTTTGTAGATGATATTTTCATATGAACCCGAATAGCAAAATGGGAAAGTATCCATGTATTAATGTTCCCCGTGTGTAGTAAAAGAAGCAATGTTCAAGTATTGGTCAATTAGAGTTCTGCTTTACACCACATCAGTGTACATTTGCTAATGCTGTCCTACTAACCTTCTGACAAATATAATATTCTATTTTGCTGAGCATATAAGGAGGTAATTTACTAAATAAAATACTAATACACAAATCTGTCAACTAGAGTGCTTATTTTTAGTTGGTGTATTTTAGCTCAGTGCTGAGTAAAGGGTTGTGTTTTGAGAAAGATATGGGTTTAGAGGTGCACTACTTATAGTATATTCTTAAATAATATTGAGAATCTCTGATTTGTTAATGGTGATCTTTCTTTAGAGAAATTACAACATGACCTCACAATGTTTTTATCACACAACTATTAAAATATTTTAAGAAAACAATCAAGGTGGAACCTATTATGGATGTCTTACTTTCTACTGTGCATATATATATATAAAAATATAAAGTTTTACATCAAGAAATAGAAAATATACAAATGTCTTTTTTAAGTGCCTATATATTGGGAAAGAAGAAGGCTACCTCACGCAGATGGGGACCAGATAATACCACTCACCCACTGTATTGCACAGTCAGCAAATAATGACGCTCTTTATTCATTAAAGTTATTTTGCCCTGCAGCTAATGAATACCTTTTGTGCATTTTCCACTTTATTATATTTTATACCTAGTATTTTTGAAGAGCAGAACTCACCCTAAAGGCAGTGGAGCACTGTACAAGTCGCAACCAATTTAGACTTGTGACAGTAAGTGGTTAGCATAAACAAAGTGGTTACTTATAGGAGACAAAATCTAACAGGGAAGTATAGTATAAAAGGAGCAGTTTGCAGGTTATGTGCTAGATTATTTATTTATTTATTTAAACTTATAAGATTACTCTGACTTAACCATATCAGTAAGTTGGTAATAGTGTTTCTAACAGATCTACATAGTCAAGTGGTTCTGTCATAAGTCATACTAGGAACGGGTAGAAAATAGATATTGGAAAACATTCAGGACTGGTGTTAAACATGCCATTTTGAATATTTAATTTTTCCAACAGAGACTGGTCATTTTGGTCCTCAGTTACCCAGAGTGCTCTGTTCATGTGGTCTCTTGCTCCCTCAAATGTTTGCCTGATCCTGTAGCATCCCAATTCCAGTGTTGAAATCATGTTTGCAGAAAATATGCATTTCCCTATGCGAGTATCCTATTTTACCTCCTGAAGCTTCCAGTGCATTCTAACTGTGTAGACTAGAGGAATGGGCATGTAGAACAGTGAGTAATGTGTACTAATATCCTGAAACACTGACATAACAGACTCTAGCATAACATCTTCATAGCTGGACATGGAGAAACATTACGTATCTCTCTTTCACTGTACCTTCAATGCCACAAGATGCATTGTCGTTGCTTCCTGATGTCACAGATGGAGAAATCAGAGTGGAGAATGTTTGTGGGAAAACAACAGTAGAGCTCTGCTTGACCACAACCAATAACTCTCCTGATATTTTATCATCTCATTTAGAGCAAAGGCTTCAGATGTACATGATCTGCTCACAAATACTGATACATCAGAGTTCTGATATAGAAAATGCAAACATTGTTGTGGTTGTTTATACGGTTAATAAACAAAAAACACGGAGCATTCAACTCACAATACAGTAGTCCAAAGCAACGATATAACTGTTGATTGCCTCAAGATCAAAATGTCCCACAGCAACACAACCATATGTGTGGGGGTGTTCTTTTATCACAGATTATGGGGATGGTAAGGAGTTTTTCTTTTCCTAAAGGGCCCGAACTAAGACAGAAAAAGATCAAATTATTAGTTATTCCTTCAAATCTGCAACGGGGTTCATTTACACTGTCTGTTTCTCCTAGTTGGTTTTACCTAATTTCCTTATCAGGGCAAAATGCTAAAACCTCAATGTGTGAAGACAACAACAAACCCTGACACTAAAATGAGTTTATAAGTAAAACAAAATGGAGCACAGAGGAAGTCGTGGTAGTGAAATCCGAATGATAGTCCAGAATCACCCTAGAAGATTTGGGACAAAGCAACATGTCCTTGAAACATAGGTTATAAGCTTTTCGTCCCATGTAATAATGATGTTGTATTGCTGTTCCATCTATCAACTGGTTGACTTAGATCATTAGCAAAGGTTTTTCTGCCACTTGCCCCTCCCCAACAGCTGCAACTAATTTGTCAAAATGTCAGATCACCAGCACTAGATTTCTACAATTTCTGCTCAGCATATGGCTATTGTTTTGGTGCCCTGCAACTGATGCTTTCAAAACTATGAACTGACAAACTGCATTTCGACTAATCAACAACGTATAACCAAATGTTAAAGTTTCATACTGGCAAAATTTGACCATGTATATAAACATTTAGCCTACACTATCACATGCCTTGTAAACTGATGTAACAATAATCAGGTGAGGGCTTTGAGAGCAAACTGTCAATATCTTTCTCTGGTAGATAACAACTTATAGTATTTTTGCAATTATTGATATGTAATTAGATCCCTGTCTATCTTAGCCAATTGCACTCCTGTAAGGAGGCGAAGTAAAGAAAATAACTTGCATTGGGTGCACAGGTGGAAAAGCAACAATTTACCTTTTGATTACCATTTAAAAGGTGGTTAATAATTTTGTTAAAAGTTGAAAAGAAATTGGAAACAGACAATGTGGACTGTGAAAGACAGGAAAGGACACTAAAAAATTTGACAACTCAACGTCTGTTGGCGTAGGTCTTCTTGTGCTTGAGTAGAAGAGTAGCAGAATGGAGGAGGGAGTCAATAAGAGCTTCTTCATGCTGTCCAGGAAAATATTAAAAAACACTTTGCATGAACATTGAGAGAGGTATTTTGTTATTAGTTTTCTTTCATCTTAGTGTATACTCTCTGCTTCTGCTCCTTGGGTCTTGTCTTCTAAGCTGTTAGTTCGTTGTTGCAGTAGGCTTATATTGTGTCTACTACCATTCTATGGAGGAGATGTTCAGTGTGTATCGCCAAGTATCAAACTAAGCCATCCTAATATTAGAGATGGCCATTTGGAAAGGGACCAGGAGACGGCTGCAACAATAAGACTGCGTCCTATGCGATCATGTGAAAGTGCCTTCATGTGGATGTCCTTGATACATAAGAGGGGCAACAGCCTGCATGGGGGTGAAAGATGCCTTTCTAAATGATTCTTCGCCGACAACTTTTTGCTGGCCTTCCTGGTCCTTGTTGCCGGGTATTGGAGCGTCGATCGGTCTAGAAGAGAGAGAGAGACATCTTGAAATTAGAACATAAAATTTTGACACACAAGTGCAGTACAGAATGAATAAAAAAACGAAATAAACCATCACAGATTTGAAATGTGTCTTGAAAAAAACTGAAACCTACGCATAGTTCTAAAAACATTGTTGCATGTGTTGAGGTGTAGTCAAGATTTATGTGCAGCACACATTCTTGTGTATATTTAGCATACATATTTTTTAACTTACTTAGTAAAAAGGCTATTTCAAGTTGGATGTCACAAGAGGGGTTAGAGAAGAGATGTGAACATCCAGTGGTAACTGGGTGAGCATTGGAACCTCTTTCAGGGGCAAGTAGGAGCTACTGGGCCCAACTGTGGTGGTTGAAGCCTTTTACTCCTGATGTTCCGGGTTCCAACCTACTAGGGGCTCTGAGCAACTGGGCCAAGTACACCTAAGCACTCGACTCTCAGTAGTAAAACAGGTCAAGCACTCTAAGACTTCTCTGGGGATGGAGGGAGGAGGAGGTAAGTAAGCGCAAGGCCTACAAAGACTCACAACTCAAAAAACTAACAACCGTAACAATTACAGACCTATAACTAACCTCCCTCTCCTCGTCAAAGCAATACCCACTCACTCCGCAGAAACCCACCACACACCACCGCACCCAACAAATGCCACGCTGCAGCTGGGGCAAGATCACTGAGGACCAGCTAACCGCCGCCCTCACCCAGCTCCCACCCTCGAACCCGACCAACCCGGACGCCGCAGCCTCAGACAATGGATCAAACACCCTCGCCCGCTCAAGAAGCCCCCCAACACCCACACCAGCAAGAGAGCCAGCTGGTTCACCAAAGGCCTCCAAGCGAACCTGCCAAAAACTAGAAAAAAACTGGACCCCCGAAAGAACACCGGAAAGCTACACAGCCCACAGGAACGCCACCCGCCGACACCACAAACTCATCAGATCTGCCTTCAGAGAACTCTTCAGCATCATGAAGGAACTCTCCAACCCCAGCTCTAACACCAACGACATCTCACCGTCACAAGACCTGTGCGACTCACTGGCCACCTTCTTCCTACGCAAGATAGCAGACATCCACGACAGCTTCGATGCCGCCACCACCCCGGCAACCGCTGACACCCCCGCTCCCACGACCACCGCCCGCACCAACATCAACGACGAAGCCACCATCAAGATCATGAACACCATCCACTACGGATCCCCGGAAGACCCCTACCCACACCACATCTTCAACAAAGCCAGCAGCACCATTGCATCCCACCTCCGGAAAACCATCAACATCTCCTTCGTGACAGCGACCTTCCCGGAGAGCTGGAAGCACGCAGAGATCAACGCCCTACTAAAGAAACCCAAGGCGGACCCCAAGGACCTCAAGAACTTCTGACCCATCTCCCTGCTCTCGTTCCCGGCCAAGGTCATCGAAAAGGTCGTCAACAAACAACTGACCAGCTTCCTCGAAGAGAACATCCTGGACCCGTCCCAGTCCGGGTTTTTCAGCAACCACAGCACTGAAACTGCCCACATCGCCGCCACCGACATCAGGATCCTGCTTGACAATGGAGAAACCACGGCCCTCATCCTCCTGGACCTGTCAACCGCTTTCGACACAGTCTGCCACCGCACACTAAGAGCACGCCTCCACGATGCCGGAATCCAAGAGAAGGCCCTGGACTGGACCACCTCCTTCCTCACTGGTAGAACTCAGAGCGTCCGCCTCTCCCCCTTCCACTCCAAAGCCACCAAGATCATCTGGGGCGTACCCCAAGACTCTTACCTCAGCCCAAAGTTGGTCAACGTCTACATGACACTGCTCGCCCCCGTCGCCCGACAGCACTTCCTAAACATCATCTCCTACGCCGACGACACCCAGCTGATAGTGTCGCTCACCAAGGACCCCCACACCGCAAAAACCAACCTCCACAAAAGACTGAAGGCGGTCACTGACTGGATGAGGAACAGCCGAATGAAGCTGAACTCTGACAAGTCAGAGGTCCTCATCCTCGGTTCCTCCCCCTCGGCCTGGGACGACTCCTGGTGGCCGAAGGCACTAGGAGCACCCCCCACAAAAAATGTGAGAATGAAGATCATGCAAATGAGCTATGTATGTCATAGCACACAGATGATGTCAATTGACGCCTCTATATTTAATGCCTGAAACCAAAAAATATTTTGGAACTCTCGAAATTCTGGAAAAAAGATGGCCTATTGTCTTTAAATATATTGTGCTCATGCCAATATCAAGGAACTGATGTATCACTAAAGCAGAAAAACATTTGGTGGGTCAGACCTCTTGTGATGGTACAATGCACATGCCACCAAATAAATGAAGATTTGGGTAGTGCTCTTTCAGTTTGGTTGTGTGACAAATTGACTTGTAGTTATTAATCTGCTGGTCAAATGCTGATGAGTGACTGGAAAGAGCAGCTGCTTAATTGATAAAATCTAGATCAGTCAGAAACCATAGTGTCAAAGATATTGCTTGCAGCTATGGATCAATGAATTGGGGTCATTAAAAAAATGTATCTACATAGATAAACTACAAAAATGTAAATTGTAGGAGATATAAAAGCAGTTTTATGGCATGAAGTCAACCAGTTTACAATGTATCTTGCCAAACCGTACACAATATCAGCCTCTGCAATCCACTCAACAGAAGTATTAAGGATGGTAGGTCATGAAATCTCTGCATCTGTAGCATGCTGAGTAGACAACTTCTACTTACAAAGACAAATGGTCAACTGGTTGTTGCTTAGGCCAGCACTAAAATCTTTAAAATATCACAACAAAAGAATACCCTATACTTAATGAGTAAACAATTTAAGGATTGGTAACCCTTGCACTATGCAGCCCTCACAAACAGAAAAATAAATATTTCAATAAATTATTGGGCGTTGCATAGAAGCTGTCCTTCGGTTTCTGTCAAGAAGATATTGACCCCTTTCATTGGAACCCTCCATATGGTTAACCTCTTCGCCGCAGCTGACATACCGTCGTGGTGCGGCCGAATCTGACGCATGCGCAGATCGGACGGTCCCTGGCCGTCCTCTGCACACGCGCATACTTGTGTGCAGGTACCCTTTAAGTTACTTGGCTACCTGGCTGGCATGTAATTGGGGCTCGGAGCCTGTATAAGCACTTGACAGACTGGGGGCCGTCCGATGCATGGAAAAGGTTAAAACCATTTACATCGATGTATATAAAAGGAGGTCACATTTGGTTCTTATCTACATAGCGATAGGAGAGAGTGCTGGAGACTGCAATTCACCACTGAATGGCTAATGCCTTTCCATTTTTCTGTCCACCATTTCCATCCTGTTGCCTGGAGTGGTCCTGTTACAGTGTTATTACCTGTCTTCCTGGCTGTAGTCATTGTGATTGAACCAGCAACTTTATTGCCCAGATGAATATAGGGTCCTGAGTGGAGGGTTTATATTTCTTTTTGAGGCGAAGAGTCAATGTAAATGTAAATGTAGTTGAGCTTATATAGCGCACAGCTACCCGCAGTGGGTGTCCCGGCGCTTGCTTAGGGAACCCGTCCTGATATTCCCCTGTGTGATAGCCCCAGCGGGTATCCACAAGGTGAAAGTCAGGCATCCCGCCGCGAGGGGCCGTTGTGGAGATTAAGCAAGCTATTGCCCAGAGTCGCAGAGTGTGAACCCGTGAGTTGAGAAGGCACCGGAGCGAGAATTATCGAGTCCGTGGAATTTTTAGCCCAAGACCCGCCGAGGCGGGGAATTGAACCCTGGTCCAGGACCGATCTCAGCTTCCGGGTCTGCCGCCTCTAACCCCTGAGCCACACTTCTCCACGACTCCATGACTTCGATGATGCAGGTTCCTGAAATGCATCCTACCTTTGGTCAAGGGCACTAAGGAGCACTGGAAGAAACAAATTCTTCTGGGATGGCATGAGTGTTTCAAGAAGGAAGTGGGACTATAATTGTTCCTCCTCGAATTTATTATCATTGGTGTTTTATCAAAGAGTTGTATATCGTCTGCAGCGAAGGCGTCACAGGCTAGGAGCCACTCGCTTTCGGTCATTGTGGTCTTGCCAGCCCTCTTCTTGTGCAATCTGTTCTATGAAAGCAATATCCTCGACGTAGTTCTCATCTTCATAGAAGTTATTCCTGTTCTCATCGTAAAGTACGGGGGTAGACCGAGGATCGAGCTCCGTGAGCTATTCCTCAACGGTTTTGACTATGGTGGACTTATTGACTTTCAAAACCCCATCAATGCCTCATCAAAGTCCTTTTCTTCTGCAAAAGAGTTGCCATTTGGGCTTCGAGTCAATACTTCTTTGACTCTACTTCGAGAGATTGACGTTCGGCGTCCAGTGCTGGCATCTATTTCCTCTTCAGCCCTGTTAATTCTTACAACTTCGCCTCCTTTTCCCCATCACTGTTTTGCATCAAAGTAGACTCAAATGATTTGCCCTTGTGGTGCTCTAGGTCTTTGTAATAACAGTCAGGTAATAGTGTGACTCAAAGCCCTTGATTTGCTCTTGGTCTTTGTAATAACAGTGTGACTCAAATTAAGTTTATTTTTCTTATTACTTTATTCTGTATATATATATATATATATATATATATATATATATATATATATATATATATATATATATATATATATATATATATATATATATATATATATATATATATATATATATATTCTCTTTCATTAGGTCAATACTGAATTATTATTTCTTTTCTTCCTTTAGGTTATTTATTCATCCTGAAGTTCCAGAGGTCCAATGCCTTCTCTCCTCAAACAAAAAGAAGTAGCATGGTAAGTGTTTAGTTCATACTTGATTCTTTTTAAGAGAGGGTATGAAGGAGACCACTAATACAACTATAACCGCCACCAAGTGTAAGGTTCTTAGACCATTCTAAAATATAGAGCTTGCTGGGCTTTCAAAGCACAAACTAGATCTGCTTTTGGGCTATTTTACCCTTAATTGGTACTGATAGTACGTACTGCAACACACTTCAGTCAGTGGTATAGCCCGTCTCTAGATTCTCGGTTGGGGGACTCCAACGGCTCCCTCACTCCTCCCGGTTATACCCCGGATACGTGCACGTACCTGTGCAAGCCACACTCCTCCAGGAGTGTGGCCGGACGACTCGTGGGGACATTGGCCTCCTGGCGTCCTTGCACTTGGTCCCACTCACTCGGTATCCTCTGGAGTGCTGGTGACTCTTCCCTTCAGTCAGCTCGGGACTGGCGATAAACTCTTGTAAGCATCCATTGGATGGCATAGTCCAGTCTGTGTCCTCTTCAGCATGTCACGCATCATTGCTTTCCACTTCTTCCCATGATGAAGTCTTTCTTGAAAGCCTGGAAATTTTGGAGGCCTTTCCAGTTAAAGGAGCTACAAGGAAAAAATGCATTCTATACTTCTGCTGCCTTTCAATCGCCACGTGCATGCTGTTACCTTCTTTCAATGCCTTTCTTGCTGCTTACAGTCTCTCAAGGTCAATGACATTTTCATTGGCGTCAGAGCCATCTCCATGCGCTAAGTTAGATTCCTCTGTGTTTTCATCCTCGTCACTGGACAGGCCGATGCAATTGAGTAAAGTCTGATTTTGCTGAGACTGCCCCGTTGCATAGTGTGCCCACTTGTGTTCCTACTTGGCTTTCAGAGGTTTTGACTGGAACTTGTCGCCACGGTTTGCAACCCTGGGAGCTATGGTCTTTTGGTAGGTACAGGTTTCAGACATTGTTGGAATCTTTTTGTGCAATTTTATGATGGCACTTTAACAAAACTAAAAGGACGTGTTTGTTCTCTATATCCATTGATGGTCACAGTTACCTGGTTACACATTCTCCAACCCAGTGGTCCTCAATCCAGTGTTATTTGTTTTATTTGGGCAAAACTTGGTAGCCTGGCGTTTTAGCCTGATGGTGTCCTTTGATATTCCAAAACCGATTCTCATTTTTCCAAAGTTTTTCCCCTTTTCTGATTCTCCTGGACCTCCTCTGTCTTGTTTCCATACTCGCAGTCAGAAAATAGAATCTGAGGAAGAATCACTCTGTTACTGTCGCCCTCACAGAAAGGTTCCTGTAGTGTTAAAACTTGCAGTTCACTGATCTGTCTAATAGATGTATTGGCTACAAGGGAGGCAACCTTCCAGCAGAGGAACCGAAGAGCACAAGAATGCAATGACTCGAAAAGAGGCCCCATTAGCCTGGTGAGAATACCATTCAGACTGCAGCAGGAGGCATCCTATTGGGATTACACGCTTAAGGACCTACCCAATATCTTTAATAACTGGGATTTTAAAAAGTGAGTGGTATTCACTGTTCTGCATGTATGAGGTATAGTGGCTAGGTGTAACCTAATCAAAGCATAGGCTAATCCTGACTTTTATAGATGTAGAATGTAGCAAATAATATATGGTAATGTATGCATGAGAAGGTTTACATGGTTTGGGCGCTGTGTTACATCCCCATTTCTGTGCTATGTCTCTTTTGGCAGCCATAAATCCCATATGCACTAAGGTCTTCTGGTACTTCGTGAGAGCAGAGGGTTCCCACATGCCAGATAGGGCCCTCCGGGATGATAATTCGAGGGCTCATCCTAATGCTCCTTCAGAGATTTGTCCACTCGTGTCCAGAATGTGCGCACCGCAGAGCAATACAACCAGGTATGAATGAAACTACCCTCAGTGCCACACTTTTGAAGACAAAACATGGTTGTGGATTTCCAATTTTATGGAGTAATGTCATGGTGCACAAGTTATATAGATATATCTGTAAGAAACAGTAGTTAGTTTTAGATTCCTTACCTTAGAATATCCCCAGGTGTCAGGCTGGATCCGGAAAGTTTTCATCAGCAGTATCCTTGCGCGTCGGTAGGCGTCTTCTTCGGATCCGCGTCCGTCGTTGTGATCGCCGGGATGACATCGTCGGAGTACTTAGTCGACGCCCTCGCACACTAACGTCAGTTCTGTACATAGCTTTCCGCGCCAGGAACGCAGAGCCATGATAGAAACCGACACTGGTGCCATGAAACTAGGGCCCTCAAAGAGAGATACCTTAACCCTAGATATCGGTTCGCAGAACGGGGAGGATGGGTGGGGCGGTAAGGAATCGAACGCTAACTACTGTTTCTTACATATATATTGTTACCGAAGGTAAGTAACTTGTGCATCTGAAAGAAACAGGTTAGTGTTAGATTCCTTACCTTAGAATAGATACCCCAGCAATACCAACCCCGGTGGTGGGTCTGCAAACCAAGATCACACCAGAAAGTCCTGGAGAACGGAACGGCGGAAAAAGCCATCTCTCCGGACTTGGCTGTCCAGGCAGTAGTGCCTAGCAAATGTGTGCAGCGAGGCCCACGTAGCTGCCTGACAGATGTCCTGTAAGGGGACTCCCCAATCCAGGGCAGTAATAGCCACGGTGGCCCGAGTGGAATGGGCGCGCAGCCCCACAGGAGGCTCCTTTTTCGCCAAGGAATAACAGACCTTGATGCACAACACGACCCACCAAGAAATGGTCTGCTTGTGCACCGCCCGTCCCTTCTTAGCGCCTCAGTAACCAACAAAGAGCTGGTCGTCCACCCGGAACTGGCGTGTGCGGTCTAGATAGAAGGAGAGCGCACGTTTTGGGTCCAGACGGTGGAGCGTCTCTTCCTCTTTCGAGGGATGCAGAGGCGGAAAGAAGGTGGGCAAGGTGATGGACTGCCCGATATGAAAGGCTAGGACCACCTTGTGCAGTAAAGAAGGACGAGTCCTCAGAACAACTTTGTCCGGATGGACAGAGAGGAAAGGAGGCTTAGAAGATAGAGCCTGGAGCTCAATCACTCTCCTGGCAGAGGTGATGGCAACCAGGAATGAAGTTTTAAGAGACAGAAGACGAAGAGGATAATTATGAAGTGGCTCAAAGGGAGCGCACATCAGATAAGTCAGTGCAAGGTTCAAGTCCCACTGAGGTATCACGAAAGGAACAGGAGTCATGTGAGTGATGCCTTTCAAGAATCTATTTACAATAGGGGACTTGAAAAGAGAAGGCTGATCAGGAAGCCTTAAGAAGGCTAAAATGGCCGAGAGGTAGCCCTTGATAGTGCCCAGAGCAGAGCCCTGCTGGGCAAGAGAAATAAGAAAGAGGAAAACCTCTGAAATGGGGGCAGAGAGTGGATCCACAGCCTTTGCTGTGCACCATGCCACAAATTTGTTCCACCTGCAGGCATATACCGATTTTGTGGAGGGACGCCTGGCTGCCAGAATCACATCACAGACTTCAGGAGGCAAGTCAAATGGCCTCAACTGTCGCCGCTCAATCTTCACGCATGTAGGTGGAGACTGGACTGGTTCGGGTGGAGGACCGTCCCCTGCTGCTGCGACAGAAGGTCCTTCTGAAGAGGCAGACGAATCGGGGGATCGACTGACATGCTGAGTAGCTCGTGATACCAGTATCTTCGTGCCCAGTCCGGAGCCACAAGGATGACTTGGGCCCGGTCTCGCCTGATCTTCTTCAGCACTCTGGGCAGAAGTGGTATAGGCGGAAAGGCGTACAACAGACCGCAGCTCCACTCGCTACGAAAAGCGTCTCCGAGCGAGTGCCGCCTTGGAAATTCCAACGTGCAGAACTGATGACATTGCGCGTTCTTGTCGGTGGCGAATAGATCTAACCAAGGCTCTCCCCACTGCCGAAAGAGACCTTGCGCCACGTCAGAGTTCAGACGCCATTTGTGATCCATCATGCACCGGCAGATAAGTTCGTCCGCCCTGGCGTTCAGGGAACTTGCCAGGTGTTGAACCACCAGGGTGACGCTCTGGTGTTACAGCCATGTCCAGAGGCGCAGAGCCTCCTGACAAAGGGTCCACGACCCCACCCCGCCCTGTTTGATGCAGCACCACATGGCGGTGGTGTTGTCGGTGAACACCTGCACAACACTACCGCGGACAAAGGGAAGGAATGCCTTCAGTGCAAGACGGATCACACGCAGCTCCAAAAGGTGGATATGGAGCAGGGACTCCGCCGGAGTCCAGAGGCCTCTGATCTCCGCCTCTCCCATGTGGCCCCCCATCCCAGGAGGGACGCTTTCGTCACTACTACGTGCTCCGGTTGAGGTAGGGAGAGGGATCTGCCACTTGCTCAATCGCGGTTCGTGAGCCACCACTGCAACTGACTCGCAGTGCCCTCCGAGATCAGGACATGGTCGGACAGGTTGCCCTGATGCTGTGCCCACTGAAACTCCCACTGCAGAGCCCGCATCAGTCACCTGGCGTGAGGCACCAGAAGGATGCAGGAGGCCATCAGCCCCAGGAGCCGCAGCGTCAACCTGACCGAAACTCTGGATAAAGGCTGAAAGATCGGAATCAGAGCCTGAATATCCCGAACCCGCTGTTCGGGGGATAAACCCGAAACTGCGCTGAGTCCAGAACCGCTCCGATGAAAAGGAGTTTCTGAGAAGGGCACAGGTGTGACTTTCGCACGTTGATGGAGAACCCCAGTGAGTGCAGGAGGACGGTCGTAGTCTGGAGGTGGGAGACGACTGTCTGGGGCGATCCCGCCTTTAACAACCAGTCGTCGAGATAGGGGGGAGACTGGAACTCGTGATCTGCGTCACCGCCATCACTTTCGTGAACACCCAACGGGGGGGTAGGCCGAAGGGGAGCATGGTAAACTGAAAGTGCGCGTGGCCTACCGTGAACCGCATGTAGCGCCGGCAGGACGGGGATGTGGAAATATGCGTCCTGAAAATCCAACGCTACCATCCAGTCTCCAGGGTCTAGGGCAGCTAGGACCTGAGCTAAAGTTAGCATCTTGAACTTCTCCTTCCGGAGGAAGCCGTTGACGCTCTGGAGGTCCAAGATAGGGCGTAGGCCTCCTTTGCCCTTCTTGGGTACCAGAAAGTAGGGAGAGTAGCAACCATGTCCTAGTTCTGTGTCAGGAACGCGCTCGATGGCCCCCTTTAGTCAAGAGGGCCATAACTTCCTCCTGCAGAAGTTGCAAGTGATCCCCCGACATGCGGTGGCATTGCAGTGGCATGACTTGAGGGGTCGCCTTGAAGGGGAGGGAGTAACCACTTCGGACGATTTGCAGCACCCACCTGTCCAACGTGTTGGAGTGCCAGCGGAGGAGGTGATGGCGGACCCTGCCCCCTACTGGCGTCGAATGGGCCTGAAAGGTCAGACTAGGAAGGCTTTGAGGCAGATGCTGCGGGAGTGGATATTGAATTGCCTTGCCGTTGTCCCCCGGCACCGCCACGGCGGTTACCATGTCCGCGTTGAGGCTGGGTCTGCGGCCTGTGGCTGGCAGCACGTGTGGGGGTGCCCCTTCCTTGGCCACGAAAGGGGCGAAAAGCAGAAGTATGCTGGCGCTGGCCTGACAGGCCCAAGGAATTGGCCATAGCCCTGGAGTCCTTGAAACGCTCAAGCGCACTGTCTGCTTTGCCGCCAAAGAGGCCACGGCCATGTCCATGAGCGTGGCCTGGACATCGCCCAAGAAATTGGCAGACCTCAGCCAGGCGTGGCGGGGAAACCGCCACAGTGATGGAAATCGCCCTTTCCAGCGAGTCCGTGGTATCCAGTCCAGACCTGAAGAAATAACGTGCCACACCCAGCCCTTCTGCAAGGGCTTGGGCGAGCCGGGCCCGGGTCTCCTCCGGGCACTGGGGCAGCACGTCCACAACAGTGTCCCACAAAGAGTGGGTATAACGACCCAAAAGGCAAGCGGTGTTAATAGACCGCAACCCCAAGCTCAATGAGGAGAACAGTTTCTTTCCAAACTGATCAAAACTTTTGGATTCCTGATCCGTGGGAGCGGTCGGGAATGCGGTCTGGGATGTAGAGATTGGATCACCAGGCTCGCGGGGTGGGTTGCACGGACAGAAAGCTAGGGTCGCCCGGAGCCGGGCGATGGCGTCGGGCCACGTTCCGATCCACAGGGGGCACTGTAGAGGGCTTGGACCAGGTACCCAACAGAACGTCATTGAGGGCCTCATTGAACGACAGTAGAGGCTCCGAGGAGCTTACTGGCGGCTGAAGCACCTCGGTGAGGAGGTTAGTCCTCATGGACAAAGCAGGGAGCTCAAGAGTCAAGGACTTGGCTGCCCTGCGCAACACCACACCATAAGTGGTACCCTCCTCCATAGCCACAAATCCAGTTTCGGGCGAAGTGTCCAGACCACTGGCCTCCCCTAGCTCGTCTGCCCAGTCCTGGTTCAACTGGCACTTCTGTGCCAGAGGGTCCTCAGACGCCTCCCAGCACTCCCCTTCATCTGTGTCCTGGTAAACTGGCTGGAATGACGGAGCCGGGTCGTAGGTGAAGGCCTCACCCATCGACGGCGCGATGCCGGACCCGAACTGAAATTGGGGCAGGCGTCGTCAGAGGACGGCGCCGGGAGCGACACCATGGGGGTTGGCACCAGCGGAGGGGTCGTAAGGTCAACTGGCGTCGACCGGGATCCAGCAGCGTCAGGACCGAAGTTGACGACGGCGCCGGGGCCGAAGCACCGATGGCGCCGGAGTCACCGGCCTGCCTAGGCCCCAAGTTGGGTCTGCAGAGCCCGAAGGCGCACCGACAGGCTTTAACGGAGGGAAGTGAGTCCTCATGGCAACGAGGAAATCACAAATCTCCTCCAGCGTCACTTGCAGGCCAGGGACCGGAGGGTATGGGCCTGGAGGCAGCGCCAACGGAGCCGCGCGGCGGTGTCGCCCGAACCCTCAGCCGTGTCGCGCTAGCGGCGTCAGAAGAGCGATGTCGCCTCTTCGACTTCTTCTTGGAGTGCCTCGACTTACCAAAGGACTTGGAGCCCGACGAGTGCTGGCGATGACTTGACGAGCGATGACTGCGGCTCCGCGACCGGTCCCTCTATCTTCTCCTCGACCGGGATCTCGAGCGGCGCGGAGCCGACTGCCGGATCTCGATTAGATTGAGGGACCACTCCCGCTTAGCTTTCGAAGTCAAGGCCCGGCAGTCGGGGCACGACTTGTCGTCGTGGTCGGCCCCGAGGCAGTAGAGACACCAACGGTGGGGGTCGGTCACCGATATCAGGCGGTGACAGGCGTCGCACGGCTTGAAGCCAGGCATCCCTACGGCAGCAGGAGTCGAAGTCCACTCGAAAAAGAGATCCAAAATAGATCAAAAAGTTAGTAAAAAAATGACTACAAGTACTGCTCTTCCCGGATCTGCGGTAGCTGGCGCGGAAAAAAGAAGAACTGATGTCAGCGCGCGAGGGTGGCATCTAAGTACTCTACGACGACATCAAGACTATCACGACGCCGGACGCGGAGCTGCAGACGACTCCTACCGACGCGCAAGGGTACTGCTGACGAAAACATTCCGGATCCAGCCTGACGCCTGGGGATATTCTAAGGTAAGGAATCTAACACTAACACTAACCTGTTTCTTCCAAATGTAATATGTTCTGCATAACATTTTGAGTTGGATTTACTTAAAGCTAGCCTTGATGCCCCCTCTGCTAAGAAGTTCAGAATGTCTTGCCAGTCATCTTCATCAATTACCCCAGGTCGTGTTCCCAGCTTTATTTAAAGTGCGTCAGTGGTCCCTGAGTATTTCGCATCAGCGTGCCCGATTTCAATTCTATTAATTTATGCCATATCTGCCCATCTATTAGTCGCCTCTCCAATGGGGATTCCTCCTGAGTTTTCTCACTCGGGTCTATGCTGCACATTAGGGCATGTCGGAGCGTTCAATACTTTAAGTGTTCGGTATTCCCTCTGGAGATGTTCAAAGGGAAAACCCTGTTAGCGTCCCAGACCTTGGCGAGTGTACTGAGGCAGATTCTGTCTCACCCCGAGAAGCCCTGAAGACCTAGGCACCCAGTTTAGTCTAGCACCCTCTCAGAGGGCTACCTGGTGTGTTTCTCTTGTCCCACTTCATCTCTCTAAGGAGGCCGTTCCATGTGACCAGCACCGTAATTGTAGCTGGACATGCTTGCTCATGTAGGTGGCCACCATACAGCACATGCATATAACTATGATCTCCCATTCCCCATGTGTCTGCCCGCAATGCGGATCTTCTCTTTATGAATACACCAAGTCATTTACTACTGCAATCCACGCTCTTCATACTATTTCCGCAGGTTTGGGAATGCAATACCTTGGTCATATTTAGCTTGTTGCAGGGTCTGTAGTGCAATAATACTGGGTTGCCTACCCCTCCCCGGAAACAATGTCCTCAGTAAGTTATCTATGCGCTGGAAGTGTCTTTGATAATTTATATGGGCAATTCTGCAAAATGTTCAGGCACCTGGAAAGGGGAACCATTTTGCATGTGGCTGCTTTGCCCCACACAGTCATGAGCAGACTACTCCAATGTCTGGTGTCCCTTTCTAGTCTTTAAAGCAGTGGTTCAAGATTAGCTAGAGCATGAGAATCTGAGTCTCTGGTTATCCATATTTCCAGGTACTTAAACTATGAGGTTCCACCCGTCCTGGTAGAGGCATCAGGCCCATTAGTCTTCATCTCCCAATGAGAAACAGGATTGACTTTTCCCAATTAATGGCAAAGCCTGAGAGCTCTCCAAATATTTCACTAACTCGGGCGAGCGTTTGATCTGTGTGAATCAGGTAAATTAGGATGTTGTCTGCATATAGTGATATACATTGTTCCCATCCAGCCCTAGATTCGAGCATCTATCCTCATGAGGTTCCCCAATGGCTCTATTGTGAGGGCAAAGAACATTGGGGAGCGAGGGCATCCCTGTCTCGTTCCCCTTCCGATAGGGATATTCCCAGACATGCAGCCATTAATCTTTATTCTGGCACAAGGGTTCTGGTATAGCAGTCTAATCCAATTAAACTAACAGGGCCCAAATCCCATTCTTTCAAGGAGCAGAAACAGATAAAGCCATTCAACCGAATCATATGCCTTAACGGCATTCAGGGACAACACTGTCCACGGTTAACCCCCAGGATCTGTTTGCTCTATAACATTGTGGAAGTGCTGTAGGTTAAGCCTGGTAGAGCGGCAGGCATAAAGCCTGTCACGCCAAAATGGACAAGATCAGTCACCACCATACAAAGCCTGTTAGCCAGTACCTTTTCCAGAATTTTGGTATTGGTATTCAGCAGCAAAATTAGCCTATATGAATCACATATCTGCACTGGCCTCCCTGCCTTGGGTATGGCCACAAATGTGGGCGGTCAGGAATCTTCCGGCAAGGAATTTTGCCGCAGAGCATCTTGAAACATCAGGAGCATCGGTTTAACCATCCTGTCTGCCATTTTACAGAAGAATTCTATGGGTAGTCCGCTGGGACCTTGGGCCTTCCCAGCCTGCATCTTTGCTATTTTCATCTCTGATATGTTCGCTTCCAGCCTCTCCCTCTATTCTAGGGTCAGGGTCCTGCCTTGGCAGACTCTTACGAATCGCTTAATCTCCTCCATCCAGCTACCAGCCCTGGGTTTTTAAAAAGCAGCCATATACGTCGCAAAGGATTCTGCGTCTGTCTACTGCTCCATTCACCCTTCCAGGTTCCAGCTGAAGCTCCCTAACATGCATGAGTTCCCTTTCCCTGCTGCCTATCCAGGCAATAGTTTACCTGCTTTGTCTCCGGCCTCCTAAATATGTATTTGTTTGACCAATAAGGAATTTTTTACTTCGTGGCGTGCTAATTCCTTGTGTTCTGTGAGCTTATTTTCTTGCTTCTGAACCAGGGATTCAGCCGAGAGGGAGATACACTGATTGTCAAGGTCCCCAATCTATTGCTCTAATTGTTGTAAGCACTGCATTTGTACCCTCTTGCTCCTTACTTCACCTGCAATCAACACCCATCTATGTGTGGCCTTGTATGCCTCCTACACTACACTGGCATTAACCACTGAGCCTTCATTTTCACGAACATATAAATCAGTAGCCTTATCAAATGCCTTCACTACCTGCTTATTGACTATCCTCTAGGTGGTAATCTTCCAACCCTGGGGCTCTCTGCTCCTCCCAGAGTCTATGTTGACCTGTACAGGAGCGTGATACAAGATCCCCCTCGCCAAATATTTGGCGCCAGAGAACCTACCCATGGTGTCTCTAGGTGTCAGGATAAAGTCTAGTCTAGAGGCCATATTAAGTGGACATATTATGTGAATGTGGGTAAAAGGAGAAGGCCCGTTCCTTTCCATGCAAAGCCTTTCAGATATCAGTTAGTCCAAAGGCCTGCACAAAGCCTTTTAATATCCCAATCTTGCCTCCCACACCAACATGGTGCTCATTCTGTCTAGATGTGTATTGTGCACGATAGTAAAAGCCATTAGAAAGTCTACAAGTAACTGTCCCAAATTCTGCAGTGTCTGTGTTTGGAGACCTGGTGGCACATAGGCACTCAGAAGAATTACTGTTTCCCCCTCCCATTCACCCTGCACAGCCATGTCGGAACCCACAACATCAGACCAAGTGTGGAGGAAGTGGCTACCTGGGGTCTGGGTGTCTAACTTCGACCTGACTTTGTGTGTGAACGTTAAGCCTGTTGAAGAGCTTCTAATGTGGGGCAATGGAAATCTTAGGAGGTTTGAGAACAATGGTGGTCTGGCCCATATATGAGCCACCAGGATAAGGTTGACAGATGTTTGACTCAACCTCCCGACTACGTGCAGTAGAAGTGAGAGAGGAGGAAAAGTGTAAGCAAAGATCCCTGAAAAATTTATCCACAGATCACTGCCCATGGGCTTGGGGGATGGAACCTGGCAGTAAAGTTTGGGCATTTTGGGTTTTTGCATATGGCGAAAAAGTCTATGGGCAGATTTTGATCTTGGCTGACAGCCATCCTCTGGCAGGCCGAAAGAGTAAATTACCCCTTTGCCCTAATGGAGGAGCCATCCCCAAAATTGTGAAATGTCTATCGGCCTGGCAGATATTTCATTCATTGACAAGAACTGCTGGCAAGGCGGTTCATGCATATGTATTGTACCTTTGATGGATAGCTTTGTCAAACTCATGCATGATGGAGCCATCCGGTAAAGTGACAGTTTTTTTATTTTCTAAAAGAAGTTTCCTCCCATGGTTAGAGGGACATTGAACACTTTTCAATGCCCATTACAGCCAGATTTTTGTTAGTGTGAAAGGCACTGAAAATGGTTATATATCCATCCATCTAAATTAGGTGGGCAGACATATAGCCAATTCTCCACCGGTGACAAATTTTGATCTGGCCAAATCAAAATCAAGCCGACGGATCATAATGTTGACAGGGAGGGAACTCCACTGCCATTTAATGGAGTTCCCTCTTCACTGCCATTTATATCGGGCCCTATGTTTGGTGTGCCTCACCGATGAAAATAAGGGATTAGGAATTGCAGGTTTCCAATAGTTCCCACTCGTGGACTTATTGCTGCGTTCTTCTGAGTAGGTCTGCAAAGTCATTTTCTACCCCTGGAGGATACTCTGCCAGGAGATGTACTTGGTGATAGATTGCCCAGTGTCAGATTTGTTGAGCTAGTGCTGACAGCTGAAGGGAGTGTGTGCCACTTAACTTATGTAGGTAAAACATGACGGCCAAGTTGTCTGTGAGCACCAAAACAACCTTGCCCTTAATCTCCTGATGAAAGGCTTTGAGGGCTAGATGAATGCCTAAGAGTCACAGATGGTTGATGGGGTGGAGACCCCATTGAGGAGGTGGGCACACACTCTGGGCTGTAATGTTGTTCAGATGTGCTCCCCAGCTGGCAAAAGATGGGTCTGTGTAGATTGTTACTTGCAGAACTGCGTCTGTGAAGGGCCTGCCCCTCGACAAATTATTGCTATTCCACCACTGCAGAGAGCAATGGGTGCTGGCTCCTTTCAACACTCAATCTTCCAACTGATCTTCCTCTTGTGACTACTTAACCGTAAGGCATTCTTGAATCAGGCGCATATTAAGCCATTCGTAAGAGACTATGCTTATGAATGATGAGAGAATGAAGTGGCTGAAAAAGATGCAGAAGCTAATGGAATGCCTCTATGCTTTGAGCGCTGGGGTAACTTTTGCACACAACTGTGTTTAGGATTAACCCTAGAAATGGTTGAACTTGGAGTAGCTTGGAGACTTTGCAGCATTTACTGTGAACCTCAAGCTATGTAGGAAGGAAATTACAGCTTGAGTGTGGGCTTGGCAGTCTTATCTGCTTGCGCTGTGGCTAAGCCAGTCATCTAGTTACGGGAAAACACACGTTCCTCCCTCCTGAGGTGGGCGGCTACCACTGCTAGACATTTGGTGACTCCGAAGGGTAGGACTTTGAATTGGTAGTTTTGGCCACTTACCATGAAGTGCAGGCAGCGCTGATGAGCCGGTGAATTGGGGTGTGAAAGTAGGCATACCAACAGTTTAACAGGTCCAGGAAGTTGCCTTGCTGCAGCAGGAAAGTAAGATTCTGCAGTGCAACCATGTGAAAATGTTCTGATAGGATATACCTGTTGAGAGGCCTGATATCGAGGATTACCCTGAGGGAGCCATCCAATTTGGTAATGAGGAAGTAAATGCCTTTGGCCTGGTGTTTAGGGAGCACTGGCTCTATTGTTCCGTTGACTAGGAGCACCTGAACCTCCTCCTGCAGTAGTAAGAGATGTTCTGGTCTGAGGGTGTCCATGCTGGGGGGGATGTTCGATGTGGTTGAGATGAGTTTAGGCAGTAGCCCTTCTTGAGGATGGATACAACTCACCGGTCTGTGGTGATCTCCTACAAACGTGGAAGAAACCTTTAAGTTTCCCCAACAGGTGTAGTGTGATCGGGGGGAGGTGAGGAAAGTCAGTTCATGGTGGCAGAGGCTCTCTTAGTGGGGGGCCTCTGCCCCAACATTTTAAGCTGTTACCTTAGAAGGGGCCCCCATCTTGCTACCCGCTGGTGGGTGTTTTAGCCATGGGAAAGTGGCTGTGGACTCACCCTTTGCTTGTTGCCTTCAAAATGAGCCTATGACAGAAGAAATTTGAAGGGCATCCAAACCTAAGCGGTGTCAGTGTGCTTTATTCTTTTCTCCTGATCAAAATGAGAGGGAGAAGGAGGATACGGCTAGGTTCAACCTCCTAAATTTAACGTACAACACAAAAATCCATATATGATGGATCGTGGGAACCCAGCCAGAAGGAGTTGCAAGGTTTGTCTAGATTTTGGGCGTACCTTTGTAGAAAAGAAAAATTATTTTCTTGAGTTCCCTCACTCACCCAAGGTTCATCATTGGGGCATCCCAAGCATCTACTGCTTGGGGCGTGCTGCGACTTGCGAAGGAGACGTAGGTGCACGGATTTGTGAATCTATGTGTAGTGCAGTGTGGAGGTGGAGTGGAGAATAGTGATAGTTAAAAATACCTAACTAGTAAGCTAAAGTTTTATTCCTGCTCCTAGTCGGTATGATAAAAAGGGGTAGATAAAGGAAAAATAACTTATGTGGTCATGATCCCTAATATCCTGTCGACATGTTTCAAGGTGTCCCCTACACCTTTTCTTCAGGACAACTTGAGGGCCAACCTCAAGTGTACCACAGGAATGGTGATGCACCGGTAATGTCACTGATCCCTACCCTAGTCCTTTTTGTTTTTGCTACCAAACTCAAACCTATTAACTGCAGCATCATTGGGCTTGCTCTCCTTAATAAGAGAAAAGGCGTGGCCTGTGGCCTGGGCTGGTACTCTTTAACCGGAGGTAACGACCAGGGAGTCTGGTGGGACGAGACCCCTTATGCAAAGTGGATCTGAGGGTGCCAGCTTGAACTTTTTTTCAATCATGGATGTCGCCACTCAGGACTGAATCTGCTCTTTAAAAATCTCAGGGCCAAATTATACCTTCCAACTAAACATATGTAGAAACTGGAGGGAACGCTCAGTTTTAGAGAGCGTTTCAACCAAGAAGTCCTCATTACCTGGGATGACATACATTTCCACCTTAGGATAAGCTGCTGCGCATTGGATGACACTATGGTACGCCATGGTGTCATCTGGAAGTGAATCCTTAAGAGATACATGGTTGAAGTTTGGGTCCCCCTTAGGATCCACGTCAGAATTACCAAGGATCATCAGTGGGGTGCGTGAAAGTCTTCTGCTGAAAAGTAGGGGCCAGGGCTGCCTGTATCGGAGTACTAATTTGGTGACCCCTGATGAGAAATCGCAGGAAGTTAGGGAGAAGATGACAAAAGGGTGGAGGAGGAGGGAGGTGGAAGGTGGAGGAGGAGGGAGGGTGGAGGAGGAGGGGGGGTGAAGGTCGACAAGGAGGGAGAAATGGAAGGAGGCTTTTTGGAGGGTGATGGAGGCAGAGGAGTGTACGAAGATGGAGCATTTTAGAAGGTAAGCATGTGGTTCTTACGCAAAATCTTTTTCTACCCAGAGATCTTTCCTGTGCATGGATGGATGGTTTTCATCCAGCTCCTGATGCAGTTTCTAAAGGATAGACCTCTCCTCGCAGTTGATAGCCTCAGAGCTGATTACGTTTTTGGTGCCAATGACAGTTTTAGCCTCAACGGAGGTGTTTGCTCTTAAATATCAGTGCTGACATGTAGTCTCAGACTTGAGGGCCAAGGCTCTTCGCTAGATCCCTTATTAGCTCTAGTGTCTTACTTCGTTGACGACCAAGGTCTGTGGATTGTGGCGCACTTGATAGCAGCGACTTACGAACAGGGATTGACACCCTTCCCCCAGAGAGGCAGTGCTGGGCTATGACATGTGCCCACATATGGGTTTTTAAAAGAGGATAGGGTGTCAACCAGACTTGTGAGTCCCGGCATGGTCTTTAGATGAGGTCAGGGGCAATGGAGATAGATAGAACGTCCTCGGGCGCCTCTTCCTCCTTGAGAAGTTTTTCCTTCTTGGGATCCAACGATCTCAGGACTGGGTTGGTGGGCCGGAAGGTCAGGTGACTCACCTGATTCTTCTTCAGTGCTGAGTGGGTGAATGTCGCAAAAGATTTCCACCATCTCCGAGGATTTATTATTTATTAAGCAACTTGTATCGCGCAAACTAAACCCGAAGGTGTCAAGGATGAGCAATAAATCTTGTTGTGTGCCCACTCCCTGTTTCTTCACTGACGAGGAGTCTTCTTGCTTATGAATATCAAGCAAGAGTAGCAGCAGCACTCATCATGCTGTGGCGAGATGCACAGGTTAGAGGCAGCATGGAGATTGGCCCAAGAGTGCATGTTATTGCAATGAGGGCATCCTCTGAAGGGTGTCTGATCCATTATCTTCCCTTCTACTCGTCCCCTTTCTCTGATGTCAGTAAGGAAGCGGTGTGTCCCAAAGGAGTACATGGTCATCGAACAATGGTTGTTCGACGACTATGTACTCTGCAAATTAAGCGGATGCGGATGGAACTGAAACAGCTTTGGTACATCTTCTAGGCAATGAGAAGGAAAGACAATGGACTCAAGTGCCACAACAGTGATTGTCGAACACGTAAAGACCAAGAGCAAGACTGATACATGACCAAACCCAATGGTAGTGAAAGGCAAACAATGGAGTAGCTGCCCATGCGCATCCATGACCAGAGGAGGAGTCACCAAGACCTCATGACTGAACAGACTTCTGTGAAGAAAAACAAGTTGCAACAATCCTAGTCTAACACTAGATGGCAAGCATAAGCAGAGCATGTGAATCAATAGCCGCACAGGCTACAAATCTGTATTTAAAGTTAAGTAACTTGATTCTTATTGGTAACAAGTTGCATACATTATGAGCATTAGAAAAGACACCCAAGACAGTGTGGATACACATTCTGAAGTGAGGCACACAGACAGATTAAATGAACTTAAGGTGAAAGGTTTTCAGAAAGGGTTTCAAATAGTACCAGACTCTTACATTTGAAACATTGCCTGGATCAGCATTTCCCCATTTGGACGGAGGCCCATCAAGTCTTGTACTCATTCTTGGGATGCTGTGGAGAAGACATTAATAAAAAAAGAAATTAGACTTGGTGAGATAGAAGCACTAACAGGGATAACCTATCAGGAAAAGCACTTTTTAGATTACTCAAAATGCTTATTTTGCATGCAAACAACTTAAGAGTAACAGGCCAGAAGACAGGACAATGGACAAGAACTCGGCCTACCAATTACAAATATATGATCAGCGGTCTACGAAAGAGAGACCACACAGGGAAGCAGTTTAGGGCAGATCAGTGAGAAGTCAATTTGCGGCCACACCTATGTCAGAGAGGAAGAGAGGTTAGACAGATGGATGTTTGCAAATTTGATTTAAAAAAAAGCCCAAGGAATTTAAGTGACAATAATTAGTGAATTTGTGTCATGATTGGTAGGCACAACATAGATGGCTCATAAGGATACAGACAAATAGGGTATTAAAGACCTTAAATGAACAGGCACATAAGCAATAGGGATTCAAACGTCTATGTAAATAACTATGAAAACTACTGACATTCTTAAAGTCCCTTGCCTTCCATGTGCTAGGCTTCTGGGACCTTGCATTCAACAGGACCAGGTGTTATAGACAAACGTTCACGCTCCAGAGACAAATTGTTAAAGCAGCAGCTGTAAAATCTATATCACATTTATAGAAGGCACCCCAGAGGGAAAACTGTCACATTAGCTGAAATACTTACAGGCAGAACAGATTAAAAACAACTCCAAACATCGAGAATGAAATGCCTGCATGTGAAACATTTCTATTTTATATAGACTGTAGGTGCCCATTTTGTGACCAAGAACCTTTCAGGCAACCTTGCCACACAATGTTCACCTTCTAGCTTTCCCTATGGATTTAGGCCCAGATCTCTGTACTGGGGTGAATGTATGACATTGTTCTGCCTTCTGTCCATCAATTGTATTTTTTACATTGGTCAACCCGAGTGGGACGGCTTTGCCCAGACATGGGTCCTGTGCTTTCCATGCCACTGGAGTCAAGCTATCCTGGCTGATGAGGGCTGAAAGCCCGAAATCGGTCCTAGGATGTTTGTTTCCAGTCCAGGGAGGATCTGGCCTGGCAGTTCCGGCTGGACTGTTGCCATTGGGCGCAGGGTCAAGACTGATTTGCATATGGCTGAGTCCAAACTGGAATGGCATAGTGAGCAAAAAACGATGGATTTAGGCCCAGATCTCTGTACTGGGGTGAATGTATGACATTGTTCTGCATTCTGTCCATCAATTGTTCTTTTTGCATTTGTCACCCCGAGTGGGACGGTATGCCGACGTGGGTCCCGTGCTCTCCATGCCACTGGAGTCAAGCTATCATGGCTGATGAGGGCTGAAAGCCCGAAACCGTTCATAGGATGCTTGTTTCCAGTTTAGGGAGCCCTGGCCTGTTAGTTTGGGCTGGACTGTTCCCATTGGGCGCAGGGTCAAAACTGATTTGCATATGGCTGGGTCCAAACTGGAATGGCATGGTGATCAAAAAAACGATGGATTTAGGCCCAGATCTCTGTACTGTGGTGAATGTATGACATTGTTCTGCATTCTGTCCATCAATTGTTCTTTTTTCACCTTCTAGTTTCATCACAGGCAAAGGGGGTGTGATTCAGATCTAACACAGAATTTGCACACAATGCAGAGTAGGACTGTTGCTGTTTAGGGTATTTGTGATTTTAAATATGATTGTTTCTAGGGTCTGGGAACTGAACAGAAGATGCCTAAATGATTTTTGTAAAATCCATCAGATATGTGCATGGCATTATGACTTTCAACCGTAATTAACCTAGGTTTGCCACACCAATATGAAAAGGTTCTGTGATTCAAACATTTTATCTTTGCACTCTTAATGCAGACTCAGTAAAACAGTGGGACCATCGCCTCATGTGAAAAGCAGACTGTGATCACCTTACCACCACTACCCGTCTCCCCTCTCCCACCTTCAAAGGCATAGTGCTCAAGACATGAGTCTGTATTTGGTACCGACTGGAGGTGGTCAACTCTAGGGCACTTTGCGCTCCCAAAGCTTCTTATTCCCTTCCACCTTTGATGAAAGGCTCAACATAGGAGTCAGACTTTAGTACCCAATCAAGACAGGCAGCTTTAGGGTGTAAGATTTTCTACAGAAAAGAGATCAGAAGACATGATAGTGCTAACTAACAAACTTACATCAAAAAAGGGCATGTTTGGCTGAAACATCGAGCAATGCCTATAAACCTCACACTTACTTGGTGTTTTTTCTCCTTCCTCTTCTTGAAGGTTTTAGCTTCTCAGTATGCACCTGTGTGTTAAAACATGATAACTGTTATAACTTTAATGTTTGCCATCTTTCTAAAGGACCACTAGGCCTCATTAGAAACATTACTGATCTGTTCTAAACTGGCAGCAGAATAGTTTGTGGCATCTCATATTAAAGGGCCCTGCACACTCTAGACGTACACAGAGCTGTCAAGTACTGCCATCAGGAAACAAAGCATGCAAGAAAAGAGAAACAATGCTTTATCTCCTTTGCACCACCAAACAAGGGGCACCGGTATCAAACAGGACCAGTGCATGATGAAAATTCAAACTTGCTACAAAAAAGCGGGAAAATAACTAGAAGACAAACTAAGAGCAAACTTTACAAGAAAAAGGGAGCAATTCTGGCCTCCTAACTGACGTTTCCACCAAGGACATCCGTATGACAGCTAAGTGGTCCTCCATACACACCTTGACAAAAACACCACAGTGTAGATATACGAGAAAATGGAGAAGTCCGGGTGGAACAGAAAGTGTTAAATCATTTGTTGGCAAGTTTGAACTGGTGTCTGCCCACAATCCCTACGGAGAAACATACCAGCATGAAGGCAAAGCACAGCATGAGAATCCAGAAAAGGTCCAGACTGTAAAAAAGCATGGTTACTTACCTGTAATAGTAATTTTGCAGCGTAAAGAATTTTTTATGATTCACATGCAACCCGTCCGCCACTATGGACATGAGAGGAGATCAAACAGGTTAGCATCAAAAAACAGGACGTAAGGGGAAAAAAATCTTAAGATGGAAACCATGCACAGGAACTTCCGGGCTCATGTCTGATTGTCACAGAGGGATGGCCTACGACTATGCCCAGAGGGAAATAAAAAGAGAGAGAAAGAAACAACACAATTACGGACCTAACTGCTAAATGGCAGAATAAAGCACAGCATGTGAATCCAGAAAAGATTCACTCTGAAAAACCTGGAGATATGGTTATCTAAAGTTTCAATGCAGCTCGTAATGCAGCATCAATAAATATTTTTGGGTAAATTAACATAATGTCTATAGTAGTGAAAATAAAAGGTTTTAAATTAACTATTGGAAATGGTACAGAATCTATTAAAAATTGCTCTGATTTCTCGCTTTTACATTCCTATCTCCTTGTAACCTTGAGCTAGATGTCAAAAGGATTAGAACATGCATGGACAATTTCTATGCGAGTCGAATATGCACATGTGACCTTTGTCCATATATTGTAAGCAGCTTCATCCTCTACTAATTCTTTCTGACTAACCACTGCCATTTGTGTGTCTGTTCCAATTTGGACTGGCCAGTGGCTTTTCCATCTTCCATTTTTAAGTCTCGCACCTGGCGATTACAGCGCGAAAGCGCTATCTCGCCTGCGAGACCTATAGTCACCGGCTCTGCTTCCCAGTAGGCAGGAGATGGGCACGCGCAACATGCTGGATTCGGATCAGGTCACGCACGGACAGCATGGCGGAAACACGTGTGCACACGAACAGACACACGCACACAGACACACGCGCACACACACACCCCCTCCCCGGGCTCTTTCCGCTACAGGCTCCGTCACTCCGCCGCATCAGCGTACCACGCTGGTTGTCCCTCTCTCCCTCGTCAGCGGGTCAGTGTCGGCAGCAAGCGGGCCTCTCCACGAGCACGGAAGCCCCGCTAGCTCACGCGCTCAATTCCGGCTGGCTTCACGGGCACAGGAGCGCGGGGTAGGCTCCCGTCTGCTTCCTGTCTTTTTGCGGCCCCGCCCCAGTCCCAACACAGGTTGCCTGGCTTACTGTCCAAGCCGGGCTGCGGCGGTGAGTCTGTCAATTAATGTGCTTGTTAGTAATTTTGCTGATCACTTCTACGTAGCAAGCGGCTACTCTAGGATAGTGAATACACACTTCTATATTTCATTGCAAGCATTTTATTAATACGTAACCGTATCATAAATTCAGGAACGCGAGTGTGTGAAAGTGTAGAAAAGGAGTTGCCAAACCCCTAATGATACTATCTGTGCACATGGAAGGATCATACCAGCAGTAAACTGCTTGTCATAACGGAACATAGTTCTTAAAACAGTCACTCTCCTTGGAATGACAATGCAAATCTTCCCTGGAATGGAAATAGCAAAATTGGAATTCAGGAATCCCTGCTTCGCAACCGAGCATAACTCACTGAGGAGCTGGGATGAAACCAGTTGAACACAGACTAGGCGTGATGCTAGTTTTGTCTAAGAGTTTAAACACGTGCCGACACGGAGATCTTGAGATTACTTAATCTAATCTTGTTTTTTTTTAGGTTTGTGTGCAAGGGGCTAATGTCTTCTTCCATATCTTAGCATGGCGATGATGGTGAGCCTTTCTGCTTAAATAATTATTTATAGCCCTGCATTTCCCAGCAGGCAGCTGAGTATTTCTGAGAGGCAGGTTGTAGTACGCTACATGCTGGATATCCCGAAGACTCTGTATGGGAATTGGGTCTTGCAAACGTGTGATCAGTGAAATGCGTTACCGCTACAGAGATCCTCCTGTCCCAGTGCACATGATCATGTCTTTGCCAGAGTGCTGTCAGCGCGTCCTTTCTCAGTGTGCATGAAACAGTGCGTTGTCAAAATCCCTGCCACAGTGTGCTGCCAGTAGTGTCTCTATTCCTGTATGCTGCCCTAGTCTTGTGTACCAGTGTGCGTGTTAATATTGCCTGATCACACTGCAGTGCCTCTGTCTGCACCATTGAATTGCCAGCGTCTCCTATCGCAGTGTCGTGTCCCAGTGTGCGTCTCAGTATCTCCTGTCTTGGTGTGCATCAGTGTCGTCCTGCCGCGGTGCACGCTTTTCTCCTGTACCCTTGCTCTGTTAGTCCTGTTCCAGTGTCTCCCTGTGAAAGTATGCATAAGGGTCTCCCTTCTCCAGTGAGTGTATTGGTGCTTCCTTGTGCCATTGCCTGTCACTGTCCCTCTGTCTCTGCGTGCATTTCAGTTCCACCTGCCTCAGTGTGCGTCTGTGTCTCCATGGCACTGGCATGCCCTGTGGCAGAAAGAATGGAGACTCGAGTTTAATCTATAAGTATTGTAAATTACATGCTTTTTTTATGTTTTAAAAACAAAAACAAGACATTGTCATTTGCAAGGTCAATAGCTCAAAATCGTGTAAATGCGAGACCTATTGCATTGCAAATGCTTGTTATTTCATCTGCAGTGTAGTTTGCAGTCTCTGCTCAACAGACACATTTTGTTTGATTTTTGAAGTGGTTTAGCTGATGTAACAATATGCCTTTATTTTTCATTCTCTTTTTTCACTGATGCAGCATTTTCTTCATAATGAGCTATAAAAGAAGATTTTATCGGGGTCTCTTGGGAAGAATCATACACTATTCTAGCAACAGGAACTGATTGTTGACAGAGTAAATGTTAGATTTGTATTTTATTCTTTGAAGTTTGTGCTTTCCTTGGTCAATTGTAGGTCTTGCCCAGGCAGAGCATGCACAGTCTCAAAGAGCCATCTAGATGTGGGCTTCAAAACAAATTGGCTCCTGCTACTGTCCTTTGAAAATGGTAGGTTTTGATTGGTGAATAGGCTTAATAGTCCATCCTTAGTACAGCCTTTTCTCCTGGTGTAACCTCCCATGAGGACTGGGCCTCTTACATGTTTTGTTACATAGGATGTTTTAATTACAGTCTGTGAGCAATATTTTCTTAAATTACTTTCTGCTACCTGCTATTGCAGACAGGACACAGTCTCCTGCAATCCATCGCAGCTTGTTTATGGCAAGTTTTTTTCCACAGCCCTGGAACATTACAGCAAAACAACAATCACAATGACGCATATACGACACAACTTCTCATAAACTTTCTGTAACAATTCATTTTTACTAGTTAATTTACTATAATGGAAGTGTCTTCAAACGTTTTAATGCGGTGCCCCTCCTTGAGTGAAATATTTTAAGCTGTAACCAAAAAGATAAATATTTTTTCACAATTACTCAACAAAATATTAAATAGTGCACACAGATAAAGATTTTTAGTGAGGCTTTGGTTCCCGAGGCAACTTGGAGTCGGATTACAAGAAACTATTTACACACGATTTTAACTTCTGAAAATGATGGTTTTCGCTTCTGCCTTTCTATTTGCAGGAGGAGCCTTGCCTCCTGCAGGGGACACTTCAGAATAGCATCGCTTTCTGTCATAGCAGCAGAATTCAAAGGAGCTGTTGAGGCCAAATCCTTATGTTTGTTAACAACCCCTTTCATTCAGTCGCAGTAGGCGGGGCATTTGGGAATGCTTTCTGTTCGTTCTATTAGGTGAATTTGTGTTTTGCAGCACAAGGGGCTGAAGCGATTCTCGATTGAACCGAGGTATTGCACAATCAGGGATGCCTCTGATATGACCTCGGAAGAGGGCATTGACTGTTGTCATTCAAATTGGCATTTTAGGTATATTCCTAGTTGTAATTGCTCTCTCACCCACACCAGCTGATTTACCGGAGTGTGTGCCATTTCCAGTTTTCTTGCTCGGAGATGTTGCTAGTGCTGAAGAAGATATTTGCTTTTATTGGTGCATGTGTTTAAAGACTACAGGTTTGTGTTTTGCACAAAGCAGCATTCGCCAAATCGGAGCGCTTTGTAAAAAAAAAATGCAGAAATCCAAACACTATCCCATTTATAGAGCAGTGGATTGACCCTCTCAAAGAGATTGACTTTTAGCTTGTGATTTCTTCATGCCACTGGTAATTTAGGTGTAATACGCTTCTTCAGACCAAATTAACAACACATATTGGTGAAGCCAATAAGCTCACGTTTGAATAACGTTACCCAACCTTTAAGCATCAAATATCATGCCATTTCGAAAACTACCTCACACTACATACAAATATGTAGTAGTCTCAAGCCTTACATTTTGCCTCTGATTTCTGCATGCTGCTAATCACATGACAACCCAACAAATTCAACTCCACAAATTTCCACTCCTCTACATGCCACATAATTCCACTTCACATAAAACCACTCCATGGAACATAATTCCATTACACTCCATGCAACACAATTCAACTCCACATAATTCTGCTCCACAACACGCAATTCCACCACACACCACATACATCCATCCAAACACACCACAAAATTCCACATCATGCCACATAAATTCAACATTACACCACATAATTTCACTCAAAGCATAACACTCCACGACACACAATACCACTACATATAAATTTACACTTCTCTGCAAACCATGCCACACAATTCCACAACAAACCATTCCCCTCTAATCTACATGATTTCAAACCACATAATTGCAATCCACACAGTATATACGCAACTTAATTAAAATCCACTACATGCTACTCCACACCAAACAATGCCACTCCACGTAAATCCATGCTATGCAACATAGCTACACTTCACATAATTCCACTACACCATTTATTAACACCACACATATTTTTCCGTCCAGCTTTCTTGCAGCCTCGAACCTACACAGCTTAAAATCGCTGTTGAAAGCACAGTGCCGAAAGCTAACGAAATCTAAAAGGAGAGACCATTCAATCATAGCCCATGATATTGCCAGTTAGGGAGAGGCATCTTAACCTGCTCAGTCTCCCCCTTTATTTATGTATTTTCTTCAGTCCACAGATGGTTTTGTTTGTACTTATTATGCTGATATTCAGAACAATTCATTCATGTGCTGTGTCCAATTAAATGTCAGTTAGAATTCCCTGCCACACCCCCTAGATGTACGCTAACATTTTTAAAATGTACTTCTCCAAGATTTGCGCCCGAAATCGTTAAACAAATAAAAATATGTGTTGCAGCATGGCACACACATGCGAATACATGCCGACCCAGGAATGCTTATCATTAAGTTATGACAGGTATTTTTTTTTGCTTTTGATGACGTGGGACATAATCATTAAAACGCATTAGCATAGCCAATAGGTCTCGCCTTTGGGACCTAATAAGTGTTTAGCCAGAGCCATTGACTTTGCCAATGTCTTAAAGCTATGTTGTAGAGCATTGTGGCTACTGTGCAGCATGATAAAAAGTTATAATAAAAAAGTGTTATAGGCATTTTTGTTATCATATAAAAATAACCAATAAGACCACCTGCACAACTGAACAATCGTATTAAAAAAACTGAATTAACATAAAAATGTCTTTTAATTAAGTCCTGCCTAGGCAGAGCTTGCGCTGTCTCTACGAGACATGCTGTATTCAGGTATGTATTTTAAGCTCCGCCCATTGTCGGTCCATCTTTTCAATTGGCTCCTCTTAATATCCTTTGTAAATGTTGGCTTTTGATTCACGAATAGGCTTAGTAGTCCCTCCTTGGTACCTTCTTTTCTCCTGTTGTAACCTCCCATGAGGACTGCCCCAATAACGTGTTTTTATTCGGTATGTTTTATTTACAGTCTGTCAACACTATTTTCTTAAATTACTTTCTCCTATTGCACAGACAACATTCTCTCCAGCAACCGCTCGTGTTTTTTAAGCAGTGCGGCATGCCGTGCTTTTTCTTATGTTTTTGCTTCAACAATGGTTGGTACTCCATTAACGCTGCGCACACTCTAATATATTTTTTAAAAGCAGCTCGGCAGTCCGTGCTTCATCTTATGTTCTATTTAACCCCTTGCATGCTGATGACGGAGCGGTTCAGTCATCAGCTACGGGTGAGCTGTGCTGATGACGGAACCGTTCCGTCATGACTCCGCCCGCGCAAGGCGGAGTCAGCATGGGCGGGGAATTACCGCCGCACGCAAAGGGTTAAGCTGCGTTTTGTTATGCATTTTTACATCACCCCTATCTGCATCCCGTCCCTCTACACTAACTTAAATATGCACAGGCAACGCGCTTCACGTCTTAGCACTCCCATCACTTTTATTATTATTGTTTATATTAGCATGGCACGGGTTGCCGTGTGCATAATTTTATGTGCCATCCTTTAGGTTTTGGCATGGCACCTGCTGTCATATTCACAACACGGGTGCTGCGGTTTATGTTGCAGCACAGCGCCCACTTTTATATTTACAAATACAATAGTTTAAAGTCTTGCAAATGCATTATTATTTGCAACGCCAAAAGCTCCATCTTTCAGTAATGCAAGATCCATTTCATTGCAAATGCTCGTTATATTTTATTTCTGCTGCTCTGAACATCCATTCTCGAAAATGGAAGATAAACTGAAATATAATCCAACAACACTATGCATTTCACCTACCGTGATCATGAAAAAACAAGAGCATACAGAGAAATATAAAGTGTGTGAGTGTAGAAAGAAAGGTGTGTGTGTGTAAAAATAGAAAAGGTGTGTGTGTAAAAATAGAAAAGGTGTGTGTGTATCAATCAACCGATAAGCATTTGTAAAGTGCAGCAATGTCACCCCTAGATGTATCAGGGTGCTGAGGATGCCGTGACTCTGTCGAAAAGCCAGGTCTTGAGTCTCTTTCTGAAGTCCACCAGAGAGGGTGCTGTTCAGAGTTGGAGGGGCAGGTCGTTACACGACTTGTGGAGAAGTGTGGCTCACTGGTTAGAGGAGGCAGACCCAGAAGCAGAGGTCAGACCCGGGACCAGGGTTCAATTCCCGACACGGCAGGGTCTTGAGCCCAAATGTCCACGGACTCGATAATTCTCGCTTCGGTGCCCACTCGAATCATGGGTTCACACTCGGCAACTCTGGGCATTAGCTTGCTTAATCTCCACAACGACCCCCCGCGGCGGGATGCCTGGCTTTCACCTTGGGGATGCCAGTACGGGTTATCTCACAGGGAAAAGCCAGGACGGGTTCCCAAGGCAAGCGCCGAGATGCTCCAGGGTAAGTCGAGCGCTATATAAGACTGAACAATAATAATAATAATAATAACTTGTCACCAAAGTAGGCGAAGGAGCGACCCCCGCTATGGATGCGGGGTGGCGGCAAGTGAGGAGGAACACAGATGTCTGGAGGATTGATAGAATATCAGTTGATGTTTGATGTAGGAGCTGGACGGAGATGCTGGTGTAGGGAGTGTTGCCATAACAGAGGCGGCTGGTGGCAAAGGCCTCCGTGATGCTCTTTCTGCTGTTAATTGGGATTCATTGGAAGATTCTGCGAAGCATGCAAAGGGTGTGGCAGCAGGATGTGGCAAATGCTTTGGTTTATTGTTTCATGGCCCGTTTGTTGTCGAGGATGATCCTCCGATTGCGTGCATGGTCTGTTGGTGTATGGATTGGTCCAAGTTCAGCCGGCCACCAGCTGTGGGTACCAGGCAGAGGTGTTTTTTACCCGAAGATCAGTATTTCAGTTTTGTTGGAGTTCAGTTTGAGGCAGTTGTCTTCCATCCAGTTGGTTTTGACGTTGATGGGGTCCTTGGTGAGGGATAGGAAAAGTTGAGAGTCGTCAGCGTAGGAGATTATGTTGAGCCCATGGGATCCAACAACGTCTGCGAAGGAGGTCATGTAGGTTTTGAATAAGGTGGGGCTGAGTGATGATCTCGGGGTATGCCTCATATGATGTCTCTGGGTGCGGAGGTGAACGGAGACAGCAGGGTACTCTGTGTACGTCCTGTAATGAAGGAGGCAAGCTGCTTGAGGGTGTCTTGCTGTATACCGATGTTGTAGAATCTGTTGATAAGGGTGTTGTGGGAGACAGTGTTGAACGCTACAGAGAGGTAGAGGAGGATCAGGGCCACAGTTTCTCTGCGGACAAGGATGCTTCTGATGTCGTCTGTGGCAGCAATCAGTGCAATCTCCGTGCTCTGGTTGGTACTGAATCCTGATTGTGAGGTGTCCAGTAGGTTGCTATGTTCCAGGAATTCAGGGAGTTGATGGCTGATGGCTTTTTTGAGTACTCTGGCCAGATAGGGGAGCAGGGAGATTGATTGATCATTTTTGGGGTTACTGGGATCGGCAGAGGGTTTCTTGAGCAGGAGTCTGACCTCTGTGGGTTTCCAACTGTCCAGGAAGGTTGCTATGTTAATAGAGGTCTTGAGGATGCTAGTGAGTTCTGTGCTGATAGGGTTCGTTCCGAGGTTTAAGAGGTGGTGAGGCAGGGTTCAGTGGGCGCTCCGGAGTGGATGAAGGACATGATGGCTGCAGTGGTTTGTGTGGTGAGATGAGACCATGTGTTGAGTGTTTTGCTAGTTTTTGCTGGTTGGTTGCGGTTGGTGAGGTGGGTTGGGGTTCGAAATCATTGTAGATGGTGGCAATCTTGATGTGGAAGTAGTCTCAAAGGGTGTTGCAGAGTTTTTGGGCAGGGTGGATGATATTCTCTGTGGCTGTCGGGTTGCAGAATTCCTTGGCTATTTTGGAGAGTTCCTAAGTGTGGTTGGCTGCGGTGTCGATACAGGCGGTGACTGCTGCTTTCTTGGCTTCTTTATGTGCAGGTGATAGATGCTGAGGGCTGTTTTGTAAGCTGCTCTGTCGGCAGAGTTCGGTGTGGAAGTCGAGATCGCTGAGTAGGGCATAGTGGTGGGAGCTAATGAGGCTGGAGATGGCGTTGCTGAAAGTTAGTCAGGGTTCAGATGGTCTGTAGGCTAGGGTGCCTCTTATTGTGGTCATTGCTTCTGTCTGTAGTTGGAAGTTGATGTGGTCCATGAGAGGAGTGGGTGGGGTAATCGTTGGTGATGGTGCGTCCCATGGTTTCCTTGAAGATGATGGGAGATTCCTCCCCATTGTTTGTAGGTGTGGTATCGATACATCATCTTGTAGCCGTCGGGAATGGTGATGCCAGGGTTCATCTGGAATGGTGATGGTGGGTTTTGATGTGTATGTGTGTGCCTCTTTTTTGCTTCAGTATGGAATAAAACAACCAAGAGCACTGTCAGCCACAAGAATCTCATGTTGTTGACAGCAAATTCCTATCTACCTCCTTTGACATGATCAACAAGTTGGCAAAGATAAAAGTGGGCCGAGACCTCTGGGAGCAGTGTTTAGTATCGTAGAGAGCCTTGCTTGTTATTCAAAGTGTTCGCTTACCCCAGTTCTCCTGCACAACATTGGCTGAAGCAGACGTTATGCAGAACAGGTTCACCATAAATGGTTCATGGCACTGAGCCGTAACCTTCAATGTTGCATAAGCTATTTTTGGACAGAACATGAGGTGGTCTTCAACTGATTTCTAAAGGTCAAGACTTTGTGGCTGTTTGAAGAAAAGCTCATCACTCACATGATGCTTATGGGTTCTGCAGAGGGAGAAGAGTTCTTCTGGGTTCTGCAGAGGGAGAAGAGCTGTTTGGAGGACGAATGTAAGGATATCCTTGGGCAGTAAAGCCCCAATAGATGCATGAGGAAAAGATGACTTGTTATGAAAAAGGCCCTATGTGACAGATATGTATTGTCTCTGCTTTACCTATAGCCAGTGTACACCATGTACATAGCTGGCTCTTTATATAGTGAACCAAAAAGAGGGACACTTTGCAAACTCCAAAGGAATTAAAGAGGTGCAAAATGACACTCTTGTTCTCTTTTGTGGCAGTGTGAGCGAGCAGGTAGGCATATCAGAGTGTAGTGCTAAGTATTTATTGCACCCTCAATGGCAGTAAAGTGAGACACTCACTCAATAAAGAAACACAAAATGAATTTATACAAAATAACACATTTTTATATGAATTTAGATACCAAGATCATCAGAATCCGGTCATTACTTTTGAAGTGATTATTTTTTTATAGTTTTAAAAATTTGACAGAGCAATATTTGGAAGTGTTAATGTTATCCTATTGGGGAAAAACATGTACTCCATCCAGGTACCTAACAACGACGTACGGGGTCAATCTTCAGGAGTTAAGGTGAGTATTGGGCAAAACCAAGGCTGCACCTAAAGATCACCTCAGGGGACACTGTGGTGCTTTTCAGAGTCGGGTGGCCAATGTTATTCAAAGGGGGAAAAATATATACTGCATCCGGGCACTTCACAGCGACTTACAAGACCAATCTATTGGACTTAAGGTGAGTATGGCGCAAGGTCCACAGCCACACCAACAGGTCACCTCAGGAGGCTTCGGGCGTCCGGGTGCAGAGGTGTGTTACCGTGTCTGGTATCCCATTCACTTTAATGGGGAACGGTCTGGTTGCAAAAAGGTTGCAAGTTGGGACTGGGAGACCAGTCAAGTTGAACCAACAAGGGGCTTAGAACTCACAATACTCGGGGATGTGGGGACATCTTTGGTCCTCTTCTTTTTTGGCCACAGCGGTCAGTGGCAGAGGTGTTCTGAAGCATTGGGTTTTCATCACCGGAGATGCTTGCGATAGAGGGGGCCTGCACAAAGAGGTGCAGGCTGTGGGCAAACTCAAGGTGGATGTTGTCTCTGGAGGGTTGGAGGACCACGTGGGCACCATTGGCCCACTTCAAATTGGGCTAGGGGGCACATGAGCAGTGGTGCTTTCCAGTGTCTGTTTTGAGGTGGTCCGGAGTCCTCACAGTTCTTTTGGAGTGCCTGCATGATTACTGGGTCTTTGTTGAAGGCAAACTATCCTCCCAGGCTTTTGGGAGCATAGAAGGGAGAGGACTAAACAAATTAAGTGCAATCTGGCAGGTACAGCAAACAGGCCAGAGGGGTTGGCGCCACTTAAATTGCTTTTCCACAGTCCTTGCTTCTTCCAGCTCTTCAGTGTCCTTCTTTTTCTTAGGTCGGCAGCTATCTGATTTCCTGGTGCCTGCGCTTCCCTAAATACTAGATTTAGGTGTGTTAGGGGAGTGTAGGGTAGTAGCCAATTGGCTACTTACCCCTGGGGTCACTACACCCCGTATATGACCATTTCCTGAGAAAAGTGGGCATAACCCTGTCCTAGAGTTTCTAATTCTGCCATCACCAAGATAGTAGACTATACTTTTTTTTTTGTCACATCAGGTATCCTACCAAAGGGTGGAACTAGCCTGAGGGTGGACACACCTGTCCTGGTGCCAAATGGGCCCTGGTCCGGGGGGTTGGCATCCCCTCACCTCTGAGGAAAGCCAGATTCGTATACCACAGGTGGTGGGCTCTTTGAAGCTCCTTGGAACACTAAGTTACCAGCTTTCCTGGAACCTCCTGGGAGCGTGGACTCTCAGCCCTGGGGGTCAGAAACTCATTAGTGGTGGCAGGCTGGACCAGTCTGCTAGCACACTAGAGTTCCCATTGGTGGATCTTTTGTCTTTGACGACTGAGCAGATCTGCAATCTGATTGTTTACTCCTGGAAGGTGTTCTGCCAGGAGAAACATTCAGTGATGTATGGCGCATCTCCAGATGGTCTGTGCTAGTAGCGACAGCTGTAGAGTGTGTGTCCCCCGTTGTTTTTGTAAGTAGTACATTGCTGTCATGATGTCTGTACATATCAGGACAGCTTTGCCTACTAGATGAACTTGAAATGCTTTGAGCACTAGAAAAATCACTAGCACCTCTAGATGGTTTATGTGAAGCTGCTTTTGCTGCAGGCTCCACATGCCCTGAATGGTATGTGTCTGGAGATGAGCTCCCCAACCAGTGAGTGATGCGTTTGCTGTTAGCACCATCTGTGGAACCTGGTAGACGGAGGGGCGCCCTTTTGAAATATTTTGTGTATTCAACCACTGCAGAGAGAGGCCGTCCACCAACACTAGGTCTGATAACAGACCCTGAGCTTGGTTCCACTGACATGCTAAGCACTCCTGAAGGGGACACATGTGAAGTCTTGCGTAAGGGACTATTAGTATGCAAGACACCATCATCCCTAGTAGCTGCATGAACACTCGAGCTGGCTATGAGCGATGAGGCTGAAATTGGCAGAGCAGAGTCTGTATGTTGCAGACTCTGTCCGGATTGGGGTAGGCCAAAGCCCTTTGTGTATCTATTGTGGATCCCAGATACTCCTGTGTGTTGGATGGCTGTAGATCAGACTTGGACAGGTTTACTGTGAATTCAAGATCATGGAGCAACTGCACTGTTTTGTGAGTGTGACAGACAGCTTTTTTGCGAGCTGGCTTTTATGAGCCAGTCATCCAGATATGGGAAGACGTGAATGTGTTGTCTTCGAATGTGAGCTGCGACTGCTGCTAAACACTTGGTGAAAACTCTGGGTGCGGTAGTTACTCCGAATAGGAGCACCTTGAACTGAGAATGCTGTCCTGCTACTACGAACCTTAGGTAGTTGCGATGAGGAAATAGGAGTCCTTTAACACGTTGACTGCTAAGGGAATTCCCGCTGGGTGCTGTTACTCCAGATTTCCCATTGTTCATGACAAGGTCAGCTCGTCCTAAGCACAGCTCCAGTGTACTGCATGACGAGCTGACCTTGTCATGAGCATGGAAGGGGTTAAGTCCAGAGTGGACAAAGTCGTTTTGTTGAAGGAGCTAAAAAACTTGTTGGGAGAGTGACCATGTGAAAGTGGTCTGATTGAATGTATAGATTTAGTTCTCTGAGGTCTAGTATAGGCGTGAGAGAGCTGTCCTTCTTGGCAATTAAGAAGTACAGTGAGTATACCCCGGTCCCTTGATGCTTTAATGGGATGAGCTCTATTGCTCCTTTTCCTAACAGAGAGAGAACTTTTTTTTTCCAGAATGGTAAGATGTTCCTGTGACATTGCATGTGATCTTGGAAGAATGTTTGGGGGAGTATCTGCAGGTTCCAGCAGTAACCATATTGGATAATTTGTAAAAGTCATTTGTCTGAGGTGATGTAGTTCCAGACAGGCAGAAATTGAGAGACGTCCCCCCGACAGGAGTGGAAAGATCAGGGGTAGCGGAAGAAAGTAACTGTTTGTTAGCGGGGGAAGTGTGTGTGGAGTTGCCTCTGCCTCACCATTGTTTCCTCTAAAACCTCCTCTAAAATATCCTCTTGATGAGGGCAATTGTTGTTGCCCTTGTAGGAGGGGAGAGGGATTTTCTGTGGTAACATTTTTGGAGCCACCCCTGTAAAAGGAACGGCAAAAGGAACCGCTATTAGTAGGTAATTGTAAAGCCCCCATGGACTTTGCGACCTCAGTGTCTTTTTTTCATTTTTTTCCAGCGAGGGTCAACTGCTGGACCAAAGAGGTGTTTCTTATCAAAGGGTTGATTGAGGATGAAGGCCTGTACCTCAGGTTTGAAACCTGAAATTCTCAACCATGCGTGTCTGGGTAGCAATACGTTGTGTTTACTGCGCGTGTGGCTGTGTTTTCTGCATCTAATGCGCACTTGATGGAGGTATTGGTGATAAGTTTTCCCTCTTGGATCAGATCACTTGCATTAGATTTTTTTGCTCATCAGGCAGAAATTGCATACGTTTTTCCAGCACATCATCATGAGCCCTATTGTATCTGGCTAGCAAAGCCTGAGCGTTGGCGATGTGCCAGTGATTACCTGTCTGTGAGGCTACCCTTTTACCAGAGGCATCAATTAACTTGGACTCCTTATCAGGAGAAGGGGCGTCACCTGTGGTCTGTGAGTTTGCTCTCTTACGAGCATTAGAGACCACATAAGAGTCTAAGGGCAGCTAGGTGCTGGCTTATATTTTTTATCAACCCTGGGTGTGATGATTCTTACCATGACATAGTTCTTGAAAACCTCATCTGCATGCTAAAGCATCCCCTTAAGCATTGGTAATGTATGTGTACTTTTCTGAGTGGAGCTTAAGGTCTCAAACAAGAAGTCGTCCTCTAAAGCCTCCTTCTGTATTTCCACCCAAAGGAAATTAGCAGCCCTGTTAAGAAGCTCAATGTAAGCTATATTGTGGTCAGGAGGTGATTGCCTGGATGGATATTAGTCAGGATCAGTGTCTGTGTGTGGATCAGTGTCATAATCCTTCCATGGGTCAACATCTTGTGGCCTATCCTCATCCCCACCCCCTTCATTTTGTGGGTCAGGTGATAGTGAATACCTGAGTATTAGTAGGTGAAGGAGGTGGTGGTGATGGCTTTGCACCCATATTCCTATTATTCAGGGGTATGTGATGCTCATCCCGATGGGCCAATTTCCTTTTTTTCAGGTGATGTGGCATGAATATGTCCAGTATCTTGGTTAAAACCAGTTCTTTTTGTTTCGAATCTGAAGGTGGAACATCAGACTGAGGATCTTTTGTGAGAGCCTTTTTATCTTTACTGGCATGCTTCGGCGTTGAAAGTTTTGACTCCGCACTCTTCGGCACAGAAAATTAGGTTTCGACAAAGATGGAACATGGACGTGCTTGGATTTTGGAGTTGAGGATTTTGGCTCAGCACCGGCATGGAGCCGACTCGAGCCCAAGCAGGAAGGCTTTTCTTTGTGTTTCGGGGCCGGGCCCATGGGCGGGGTGCTTAAAACTTTTTCTCAGTGCCGACCTTGGCCCGCAGGCAGAGGAAGGACTGGAGCCTTTTTCGGTTTGGTTGTTGGGGCAAGGGGGTTTCTGTACTCACGGTACGCTGACCCGGGGTAACTTTCTCCTCTTCTTCCATGTAGGAGTCGTCCTTCTATACGGAGACATGTTCCTCTTCCTCTGCTCCTTGAGGGTGTGTTTCTTCTTGGTCGGAATCTTCGCCGAAGATGTCCGGTATGGAGCTGCCTTGGTGTTGCATCTTGTGACGTCGAGCCTGATGGTCATGAAGCGTCTTCTTTGATCGAAACAATTGGTGCGAGTCTCAGTCTTTCTCGTGTTCCGGGGACAAACAGAGATTGCACACTTTGTGCAGGTAGGTGCGCGTAAACTTGCCGCGACACACGGAACAGATCTTGAATGGAGTCTGTCCCATCGACTGCTAACAAGCCTGGCGCGGTTAGGTCAAACGGCCTTCCGCGAGTTTTCCGATCAAAGATTCTTGGTTCAAGACCATATGCGGAGAATGGGAAATACGATTAAGAAACAATACCGTCGAGGGTAGTGGATTGAATGTCGAAGGGAACCAGAGAAACGGAGCCGAACAAGAGCACAGCAATTCACATCGATGCCCATTCGCACTGCACCAAAACGAGGAGTCACCTACCTTGTGACTGTTTTTGTTCGAAGAAGTCTTTTTCAAAGTGCAAACATCCGGACCCAACACTAGATGGCAGGTTAAGCACAGCATGTGATCTACAGTTCACATGCCTCTAACACATATATACATACCCACAAACATATAAACATACCCACAAGAGAGAGAGGGGGGGGAGGGAGGGCAGGAGGGTGGGCGCATGTCAATCTACATCACGACAATGCCACAACCAGATGTTTATAAGGTAACATTTTCCGTTTGAGGCATGTGTGGCTATATATACACATGCTGTGCATGGACTGTAAAGCAGCCCTCCCAAAAAGCAGTGGCTAACATGTGTGTGTTTCAGAAAATTAAGAGTGTACAGAGAACTGCCTGACCAACATTAGATTGTTGGCGGGCTAGGACATCCACACAGTAATGTTTTTTAAAAGTGTGTGGCGTGGACCAGGTAGCAGCTCTGCATATATCAGCTATAGGGATATTCCCCAGGAAGGCCATAGAGGTGCCTTTCTTCTGACTAGAGTGTGCTGTAGGAGAAGTGGGCATGTGGAAACTGGCAGAGATCGCTGTTAGCATGAGCTGAAGCCATTTTGTTTGTGGCAGTCATTTTAGTTACCAATGTGCTCGCCACGTGCTCCCTCCTGTCATTGTGCATGCTCAGAAAAACTTGTAGCTGTTGGAATGCACATGTTACAAAGTTAACTGTCAGGCTATTTTAACTGATGTCAGCAGTTCTGTAGCTCCTCCCACTTTGTTGACTAAGCGATTCTCATGTACCCTTATATGTAGATGACTATTTGTGTGTACACTTGTACTGTCTCTTTTTGAGCTTCCAAGCTTACTCTGCAACTATCACAGTATATAAGCACCATGGTTTCTTTACTCCATGTGCTGCCTCATACATTGCCTGAGGGTTGTGTATCGACATAGTTCCACTCATGAGGTTTTAATAAACTATTTGTTTAATATTACAGCTTCTGTGCCAATTTCTATTTTGTCAGTCTAAAGGACCAGTGCGAAAAGAAGGGCAAACCCCTGCACCGGTGGGCTCGGTAAGGCCCACCCCACAAATTGGCGCCAGTCACGTGGGGCTCATCGGCGACTCGGATGCCCGAAGGCGTGGTCTCGGCGGAAGTTTGGAATCTCGTTGAGGATGTACACTGCATGAGGAGGCCCTTGTCTTTGCAGGCCGAAGTGCTTTTTCGATTTTCCCTATTTGACCCTCTAGGTGGTGCCGCTCTCCGACTGAGATTCCTTTTGGTGTTCGTCTTCCAGTGACCATTTGGTCGATTCAGAACTTGGCAGTTGGAGGCTGGAGACTTTTGTTTGGTAAGGTTGTTAGATGCGACACTTCTTGATTTAGTTGGCCAAAGATTCTGGTTTGATTTGGGTATATATAAATTGCAATTTATGTAGGCAGGCAATGAGGAGATTTTTATCTAATTTTTGAATTCTTGAACTGTACAATATTGGCGTTAAGTACTACTTTGCAATAATATTATATATACTATAATATTTTTGGCATGCCTGTTTCAAGCACGCTCCGAAGGATGTGTTGCTTTCTTGGAGGTACCAATATGAATTTAGAACAAAATCAGCCGGCTCCCCCCGAGGGGACACCGAATAGGGAAATGTACATTAAACATGGTATTTCTTCCATAATGTATAGTGCACTATGGAATAAATATACTAGGAAGAATTCTGATTTTTTTGTTTTTTTTGTTTTAAGTTTCAAAAACCTTTATTGTACATAGTAGCATGTTACACAGTACACCACATATTGTCAATCTTCAGGTCGAGCAATCGCCATACATACAATAACAGTGATGCACTTCGCCATTCTACCCTGTCCCATTCCCCCCGGCCCCTCAACTACCCGCCCTTCAGTCCCCCCCCCCCCCCAAACTCCCCATCGACTTCAACCAAAAAGACCAAGCTCGACAAATAAAAACATATATAGAGTTCCAAAACATGAAAGTCCTCTCACCAGACAATTCAATGTCTCTTGCAAAGTAGCAGGTGTTCAGATTCCGTCGCTAATTTTGCCAGTCCAGCAGCGACCCCCGCGCTCTCAATATCCTGTTACATATATCGACGGTTCTTGCACCATCCCATGCACACACTACATCCCCTCCATGTCCACCCCAGCTACCCCAGCACTCTCATCCTCTGAATGCTGAGTCAGGAGATAAGTCGTCAGGGGCCCCCAGATGTTCCAGGGCGAGATTTCATCGGCAATTGTTCCGCATATGCGTGGAGGTGTTCCTGCGAAGTGGATAAGTCATGGATCCAAGCCTTAAACTTAGGCGCCCTGCCTCTACCCCACCTACAGGCCACCTGCCTTCGTGCCAAAAGCACTTCCAGAGCTAGGAATTTTCGCTGTGGTGTTTTAATGTCTCCAGTCAGCCCCAACAGTGCCCTAAGGGGGGTGGGCTCGATCCGAGTACCTATCATGCGGGTCAGGCCCAAGAATACCTCCTCCCAATAAGTAGCCATCCGAGGACACCTCCATGCCAAATGCATGAAGTCCGCTCCTCTCTGACCGCAGCGCAGGCTTTTGCCATCATCCCTAAGGTGGAGCTTGTGCAACCTCGCCGGGGTATGGTAAAGCCGGTGTAGAAACTTATAGTGCAGTAAGCGCAGCCTGCTGCTGCTGGAGACAGCGTCTGTTTGGAGGCAGGCCGCCTTCCACTGATCGTCCGTTAGAGGGCTATCAAGATCCTCATCCCACTCTTGTCTGGCCCTTACTTGGTGAGGGGAGGTGGGCTTTAGACCCTCTTATATGGCAGTGAGATAATATGTTTGGGAGCATCCGCTTGTAACATTAGATGAAGCGACGTGACCTCTCTGGCTCTTTCGGGATCTCCGGGGTTTTAGCTCCAACACTCTGTCTAAGTCTGGGGTAAAGAAACACATCCATGAACAAGTGCTCGCTCTCACCAAAGAATTGGTCCTTCGTGCGGAATTCCCCCCGATATACAGATCTCCCATGTCCTATACTGCAGTTTATCTAGCAGGTTTTGGCATATCTTTTCGTAACTGACAGCAATGGGCAGTCTCGCAGCGACACCCTAGGGGAGTACATCAGTTGCACCCCCTTAACACACGCCAACCAGTTCCATGCCTTCACTGTACAGTCAACCGTGGATGGATCCCTGTCCCTCTCTTTGGTTGGTGTGAACACATATTCCTTCGGAGGAACAGCGTGATGTCATCTGCATATAGGGACACTAGTAACTGCCTGGATGGGTATATGAGGGCCCTGTGGTTATGGTGCTGTCTTAGTTTCACAGCTAGAGGTTCTATTGCTAAGGCAAATAGCACTGGGGAGAGAGGGCACCCCTGCCTCATTCCTCTGGTAACCGGAAAGGCCTCAGAACGTGAGCCATTAAGGAGAACCCTGGCACACGGTTGTGTATATAACAGTTTAATCCAATTTACAAAGGAGTCCGGCATACCCATATAGCTTAGTGTTCCCATCACATAGTCCCACTCTACACAGTTGAACGCTTTAGTGGCGTTCAAAAAGACCGTCACCGCGGAGCTATTCGGGTCAATACCCGGCAATACTACCAGGAGGGTCCGAAGGTTATGGGCTGTGGCTCGGTTTAGCACAACTCCTGCTTGGTCGGGCAAAACCAACCGGTCCAGGAGAAGATTGAGCCTCGTCGCTAATACTTTCGCCAAGATTTTTGTGTCACTGTTGAGGAGTGATAGAGGCCGATATGAATCGCAGTGGGCCGGGGGCTTGCAGGGTTTTAATAGTGACATTATCTGAGCTTCCCTCATTGTTGTAGGTAGTCTACCTTCTTCCAACGCCTCGTAGTATACTGCTTTCAATATCGGTGCTAATATGAACACATTCGCTTTATAGAAGTCTATTGGAAGTCCATTGGACCCCGGAGCCTTCCCCGATGACATGGACATAATTGCCTCCGTTATCTCATCTACCTCCAAGTCTAGAGCCAAAAATTTACGCTGTGTATCCCCCAGCCATGCCAATGCGGTGTCTTCAAAGTACCCCCGAAGATTTAAAGTAGGACCTCTCTGCGAGGTGTAAAGCTTGGTGCACAAGTTACTACTTGTGTAACGATATATCTGTAAGAGACATTAGTTAGTGATAGATTCCTTACCTTAGAATATCCCCAGGCGTCAGACTGGATCCGGAAACTTTTGCGTAGCAATACCCCTGCGCGCTGGTAGGCGTCGTCTGCGGCTCCGCGTCCGTCGTCGGCGTCGTGAGCGCCGGGATGACGTCGTCGGAGTACTTAGACGGCGCCCATGCGCGCTGACGTCAGTTCTGATAACACAGCTTTTCCGCGCCAGATACGCAGAGCCATGATAGAACTAACACTGGTGCCATGAAACTAGGGCCCTGAAAGGGGATGACCTTAACCCTAGATATCGGTTCGCAGAACGGGGAGGATGGGTGGGTCGGTAAGGAATCTATCACTAACTAATGTCTCTTACAGATATATCGTTACACAAGTAGTAACTTGTGCATCTGAAAGAGCACACATCAGATAGGTGAGAACCAGATTCAAGTCCCACTGGGGCATCACGAAGGGAACGGGAGGGAACATGTGCGTGATGCCCTTCAGAAATCTACTCACAATAGGGGACTTGAATAAAGAAGGCTGATCTGGTAGCCTCAAGAAGGCTGATAGAGCAGAAAGGTACCCTTTAAGAGTGCCCAGAGCAGAGCCCTGCTGGGCAAGGGAAAGAAGAAAGAGCAGCACTTCCGAAAGGGGTGCAGAGAGAGGATCCACAGCCTTTGCTGTGCACCATGCCACAAATCTGTTCCACCGGCAGGCGTATACCGACTTTGTGGAGGGACGCCTGGCTGCCAGAATGATATCACAGACTTCGGGAGGCAAGTCAAATGGCCTCAACTGCCGCCGCTCAATCTCCAAGCTTGTAGGTGGAGACTGGACAGGTTCGGGTGCAGGACCGTCCCCTGCTGCTGCGACAGAAGGTCCTCCCGAAGAGGCAGACGAATCGGGGGATCGACTGACATGCTGAGTAGCTCGGGATACCAGTATCTTCGTGCCCAGTCCGGAGCCACAAGGACGACCTGGGCCCGGTCGCGCCTGATCTTCTTCAGCACTCTGGGCAGAAGTGGTATAGGCGGAAAGGCGTACAACAGACCGCAGCTCCACTCGCGACGAAAAGCGTCTCCGAGCGAGTGCCGCCTTGGAAACTCCAACGCGCAGAACTGCTGACATTGCGCGTTCTCTTCTGTGGCGAATAGATCTAACCAAGGCTCTCCCCACTGTCGAAAGAGACCTTGCGCCACGTCCGAGTTCAGACGCCATTCGTGATCCATCATGCACCGGCGGCTGAGTTCGTTCGCCCTGGCATTCAGAGAGCCTGCCAGGTGTTGAACCACCAGGGTCACGCCCTGATGTTCCAGCCACTGCCAGAGGCGCAGAGCCTCCTGGCAGAGGGTCCACGACCCCACACCGCCCTGTTTGTTGCAGTACCACCTGGCGGTGGTGTTGTCGGTGAACACTTGCACTACGCTCCCCTTGACAGAGGGGAGGAATGCCTTCAGTGCAAGACGAATCGCCCGCAGCTCCAGAAGGTTGATGTGGAGCCGGGACTCCGCCGGAGACCAGAGGCCTCTGATCTCCGCCTCTCCCATGTGGCCTCCCCAGCCCTGGAGGGACGCGTCCGTCACAACTACGTGCTCCGGCTGGGGTAGGGAGAGGGGTCTGCCACTGACCCAGTCGCGGTCCGTGAGCCACCACTGCAGTTGCTTCGCAGTGCCCTCTGAGATCAGGACATGATCGGACAGGTTGCCCTGATGCTGGGCCCACTGAAACTTCAGGTCCCACTGCAGAGCCCGCATCCGCTACCTGGCGTGACGCACCAGAAGGATGCAGGAGGCCATCAGCCCCAGAAGCCGCAGCGTCAACCTGACCGAGACCCGGGATAACGGCCTGAAGACAGGAATCAGAGCCTGAATATCCCGAACCCGCTGTTCGGGTGGGTAAACCCGAAACTGCGCCGAGTCGAGAACCGCTCCGATGAAGAGGAGCTTTTGAGAGGGACACAGGTGTGACTTCGGCACATTGATGGAGAACCCCAGCAAGTGCAGGAGGTCGGCCGTAGTCTGGAGGTGGCTGACGACTGACTGGGGCGAGCCCGCCTTCAACAACCAGTCGTCGAGGTAGGGGAAGACTGATATCCCCTGCCTGCGCAGATGGGCTGCGACCACCGCCATCACCTTCGTGAACACCCGTGGGGCGCTGGCAAGGCCGAAGGGGAGCACGGTAAACTGAAAGTGCTCTTGGCCTACCATGAACCGTAGGTAACGCCGGTGGGCCGGCAGGACGGGGATGTGGAAATAGGCGTCCTGCAAGTCCAACGCTACCATCCAGTCTCCCGGGTCCAGGGCAGCCAGGACCTGAGCCAAAGTGAGCATCTTGAACTTCTCCGTCCGGAGGAAGCCGTTGACGTTCCGCAGATCCAAGATAGGGCGTAGGCCCCCTTTGCCCTTCTTGGGTACCAGAAAGTAGTGGGAGTAACAACCACGTCCTACTTCTGGCCCAGGAACGCGCTCGATGGCCCCCTTGGCCAAGAGGGCCGAAACCTCCTCTTGCAGAAGTTGCAAGTGATCCCCCGACACACGGTGGTATTGAGGTGGCATGGATGGAGGGGAAGACTCGAAGGGGAGGGAGAAACCCCTTCGGACAATTTGCAGCACCCACCTGTCCGAAGTGACTGAATGCCAGTGGGAGAGGTGATGGCGAACCCTGCCTCCCACAGGCGTCACATGGGCCTGAAAACTCGGACTAGGAAGGTTTTGAGGCGGGGGCTGCTGAGGGAGGTGTGGACTGGCCTCGCCGCTGGCCCCGACCACCGCCACGGCGGTTCCCACGGCCGCCACCGCGTTGCTGAACATTCTGCGGCGCGTGGCTGACGGTCCGTGGTGGGGCGCCCCTTCCGTGGCCACGAAAGGAGCGAAAGGCACCCGATTGCTGGCGTGGGGCCGTAAGGCCCAAGGACTTGGCTGTGGCCCTGGAGTCCTTGAAACGTTCCAGCGCATGGTCTGCCTTGTCGCCGAAGAGGCGACGGCCATCAAACGGCATGTCCAGAAGGGTGGCCTGGACATCGGCCGAGAAGTTGGCGGACCTCAACCAGGCGTGGCGTCGAACCGCCACCGTCGTTGCCATCGCCCTGCCCAGTGAGTCCGTGGTATGCAGCCCACACCGGATAGAGAAGCGTGCCGCATCTCGGCCGTCCGCAAGGGTTTGGCTGAGTTTAGCCCTGACCTCCTCAGGGCATTGTGGCAGCACCTCCGCAACCGTGTCCCACAGAGTGTGGGTGTAGCGGCCCAAGAGACAGTTGGTGTTCACAGACCGTAGCCCTAGGCTCACAGACGAGAAGACCTTCTTCCCGAACTGCTCATATCTCTTGGATTCCCTGTCGGGCGGGGCCGACGGGAATGCGGTTTGGGAGTTAGAGGCCTGGATGACCAGGCTCTCGGGGGTGGGATGGGTGGACAAAAAGCAAGGGTCGCCCGGTGCCGGGCGGTAGCGTCTGGCCACGTTCCTGTCCACAGGGGGGCCTGTGGCGGGCTTGGACCAAGTGCCCAGCAGAACGTCACACAAGGCCTCATTGAACGGCAGGAGGGGCTCCGCGGAGCCGGACTGCTGTTTGAGGACCTCAGTGAGGAGATTAGTCCTCACGGCCGCGACGGGGAGCTGAAGGTTTAAGGCCTTAGCTGCCTTCGTCAACACTACGCTGTAAGCAGAACCCGCCTCCGAAGCCACAGTCGGGGGCGACGTAAATCCAGTGTCTGGCGAGGTGTCAATACCACTGGCCTCCCCAAGCTCATATGTCCAGTCCTGATGCGACTGGCAATCACGTGCCAGAGGGTCCTCGGACCCCTCCCATTGCTCCTCGTCACCTGGCTCCTGGAGACCAGGATTAACAGCCAGGGCCTCCTCGTGGAGATAGAAGTCTCCAAAGGCCGACGGAATCGGCGCCCAGCGGCGCCCCTCCGACTCCTGAGTAGGACCGTAGGAAGCATTGGGGTCGGCAACCACATCGGCTGCCGGGGACGACACCTGAAGGGACGGCGCCGGCGAGGTCGTAAGGTTGACCGGCGAGGTCCCGGATCCGGAGCCGGATCCAGCGAGGTCGCGCGGCGCCGGGACCGAAGTCGCCAGCGGCGCCGGGCCCGAAGTACCCGACGTCGTCGGGGCCACAGCGCCCGACCCGGAAGGACCTCCAGACGGAGCCGATCGGCCCGAAGGCGCCACGGGAACCGACTGAGGAGGGAGGGCCCTCATGGCCATGAGGTACCTCTCGACCTCCTCCTGCGACGCGCCGTGCCCAGGGACCCGAAGGTGTGGGGCAGGCGGCGACGCTTGCGACTCCCGCGGAGCCGCGTGGGCGGTGTCGCCCGAGTCCCCGGCCGCATCGAGCGAGCGTCGGGGTGGGTCGGAGGACCGATGGTGTCGTTCCGACCTCTCATGCCTCTTACCTGAGGACTTGGAACCAGACGATCGGTGTCCACTTCCGGAACGTCGATGACTCCGACCTCGCGACCTGTCCCTCGACCTCCCGTGGGACCGGGACCTGGAGCGGCGCGGGGCCGAGTGCCTCAGCTCGAGACGCTTGCGGGACCGCTCCCGCCTAGCCTTCGACGTCAGGGCCCGGCAGTCGACGCAGGTTCGATCGTCGTGGTCGAGGCCTAAGCACTTCAGGCACCGGCGATGGGGGTCCGTGACCGACATGAGTCGGCCGCACTTCGTACAAGGCTTGAACCCGGGCATCCCTGGCACCGATAGTCGAGACAGTCGACTAAAAGAGATCAAAAAGGATCAAAAACTTTTCAGTCAAAAAGTGACTGGGGGTAGAGCTTCTTCCGGATCTGCGCTAGCTGGCGCGGAAAAAAGAAGAACTGACGTCAGCGCGCATGGGCGCCGTCTAAGTACTCCGACGACGTCATCCCGGCGCTCACGACGCCGACGACGGACGCGGAGCCGCAGACGACGCCTACCAGCGCGCAGGGGTATTGCTACGCAAAAGTTTCCGGATCCAGTCTGACGCCTGGGGATATTCTAAGGTAAGGAATCTATCACTAACGTGTCTCTTTCAGATATAATACGCTACTAAGGTAGTCATCTGTTCAGGGAGATTTCTGCGTGTTTGCGCCTGCTCATCCTGCAGTTCAGTTACATAGTTATGAAATTTAGGTGGTGGCACCGCGTTGGCCAACGCCCTCCCCGGCCTGTCTCCTTCACCGTATACCCGTGCCAAACAGTGCTTCCCCCGAAACTTATACTTTCTATCTGCCGCCTCCATATATCCTGTCATTTTCCCTCTCAGGCTATCCCGTGGTGTTCCAGGTCTCGCCGCCTCCTCTTATTTCCTGTTCTAGTGTTTTCAGCTCGCCTTCTAATTTGTATAGTTCTCTACAGAGGTCCTTTAGAATACCCCCTCCCTTGGAGATGCACCAGCCTCGCACTGTCACTTTGAACGCCTCCCAAACCGTTGTTAAACTTGCCACCGAGTCAATATTCCTAGCGAAGAAGTCCTGAATATCCTGTTCCACCTCCGTTCTAAACACAGCATCCTGTAAATGTAGGGGGTTCAGCCGCCAATTAAAATAGGGGGCTGATCTATCAGGGTCTGAATTGTCACCAGTATCGGGGAGTGTTCCGAGTATGTACGGGCCAGATGCGTCGCCCCACCGACCCAATGCGCCATACCCACCGCCACTAGAACATAGTCCAATCTGGCCCACGTGTTATGCACAGCTGAATAATGTGTTCCTTCCTTCCGGAAAGGATGCATGTGACGCCATGTGTCCAATAAATGAGTCTAGTATGTCATGCAGGGTGCGCTGGGCAGTGGTGTAGTGTGCTGCCATGGCATGAGAGCGATTGTGTTTGGGGTCTACCACAGTGTTAAAGTCCCCTCCCCAGAGAACATACATGGATCCAAGTGTGTGGAGTTTGCCTCTCAGCATGAGTAGGGGGTGCACGTCATCTGTATTGGTGCCATAGTAGTTCGCAATAGCGACGTCATGTGATTTCAATTTCCCCCAAAGTAGGCAATACCTCCCATTAGGGTCCGCCTCTATCCCTCCTAGCACAAACCGGAATCCCCGTTTAATAAGAATGGCCACCCCCCTGGAGTAGCTCGAATATGATGCAAAGCATCTATGGGAAGCCCATTTTGTCGCAAATTGGGGTGTGCTTCCTTGCTGAAAATTGATCTCTTTAGTAGAGCCACGTGGACATGGTGGCGATCTAAATATCCCAACACTTGCCTCTGTTTCCTCAGATCATTCAATCCTCTCACATTCCAGGAAATTATGAGTAGATCATTTCTATTACCTGTGACTTCAGTCATTGCATCTAACTATACCATTCTGACTTCTACTTGTGTCTCGCTTGCCTCGTTTAAACCCCTCCCCCTCCCACTCCGGCTCCCTCAAATTGCCGAGTATATCCACCCTCTACCTCCCCGACTCCATAAGCATACAGTTTAAATCTAACCTCTGGACAATCACTAGTACAATACAAAGCCCCACCCACACCGGCCTCTCCAACTCGCCGGATACGGCCTCCATCCCAGCATTATTTCCAAAGAACTGCATCCTTACCCCCTAATATTAAACAATATACGAAATAAGGGGATTGCCATCAGACAGGGGCCACTAGGGGCTCTCACCTTGCCCACTCAACCTCCCGATTTCACCCGTCCGCTAACCCACTTAACTAAGCGGGCCACAATAACGGGACGGGACGGAAGCGAGTGTCCGGACGGTAAAAATGTTATAACAACCAGTAAACATCAGTGATACATCACCCACTCTGTACAGTTCTCAGGAGTCTCTTTGCCTTGACTCTGCGGCGGGCCGTGCGTCGCAGGGATATAGAATCAGTCCGGATCCGACAGTGGCGACTGGTACCGGGTACGCCGGCGTGAAGCTCCTTCCTAGGATGCTGCTCTGCGGTCGCGCTTGAGGTACTCCTCCACCTGCTGAGGAGAATTGAAGAGATGTTGTTTTCCCAGGTGATGGATCTTTAATCTGGCAGGGTAAAGCATAGCATAAATAATTTCTTGTGTTTGCAGCTTCTTCTTCACGGCTGCAGATTTTCGGAGGGCTTCCTGTAAGGCCTGGTTGAAGTCAGGGTAGAAGGCCAAGGTGGTGTTCTCATGTCGCACTTCACCCTTCTTGAGAGCCAGGCGTAGTACAGTATCCCTATCGCGATAGTTAAAAAAGCGCACTATCACCGGGCGCGGTAGGGCTCGCGGGGGTGGACGCACCACCAGTGATCTATGGGCTCGCTTAATGGTCATGTGCGCAGAGAAGGAATCTTTACCAAATAGCTCCACCAGCAGCCTTTCCATGAAATTCTCCATCCTCCCGGTGTTTGTAGACTCCGACAGTCCCAGTATCCGCACATTATTCCTCTGAAAGCGGGCCTCTAACTCCTCATTTTTGTCCGCTATGACCTTCAGCAGCTTATCCATCTGGAGCATGTGCTGTTTGTTTGCCACCGCCCCGTCCTCCAATCCTGACACTCTTTGTTCCGCCTCCTTGAGCCGCTCATCATGCTGGTCAATCTTGCCAACCACGGCCTCAAGTCTACTATTCATAGCGTCCATCTTGGAGTCTAAGGAAGTGAGACTCTGTTGCATCCCCACCAGCAGCGCCTTCCAGTCTCCATCTGTTGACTCTGGTGGATACGGGTATGTACGCTCTTTGGAGCTCGAGCTGGGCGTCATCCGGGCTTCGAAGGACAGCTTCGCTTGCTTGGCCTCTGATCTCCCCATGCTCTTTGGCCGCGTGTCACGGGCGCACTGCGCGCAGGGCTGATATATGTGTCCCACTCTACAAGTTGCGCTACTGCACCGCTCTCTCCGCCACAGCTTGTGGCCTCTTCCTACACCTCCAGCCAGTAACACAGCACGAGATGGGTCAGCCAGTCAGCTTGCGCCGTCACAAAATGGATGCCGGGGAGCCCAGGGGGTTTCAGCAGTGAGTTTACGACCCAAAGCGTTCAGGATCCAGCAACTGGGGGCGATAAGGAACTTGTGGCCATCAAGTTGACAAAAGAAGCGCCCTCCGTGTTACAACCGACTCGCATGGGGCCAGTAGCTGATGCCCCCGCCAGCACCACACAAAATGTCGGCAAGGGGTCCACACCGCGCAGCGGTCTTCTCCTCGACCGGGCGCGTCCTCCCAAATTGCCGCTGTGCCCCCACGCCTCAGGGCCTTAATGTGAATGAGAGCACCTCCGTTGCCCCCAGGCTCTCCCGCTCCTCACAGCGCTTGAAGTCGGGCCGCAGGCCTCTCCGCCAGACTCTCCCCACCGCATACGGGCCTCTGACCTCACTTGCGGCGGCCTATCGGAGCCGCCGCCCGGCAGACACACCCGGTCACTTCAGGGCATCTCCGTTGCTCACCGAAGTGTTCAAGCAGCTCTGCCGCGTCCCGCAGTCGCCTTCAGCTGCTCAGTAACATGGTTGGCAGCGCGGCGGGGCCTACACAGCCTCGGCCTTGCCCAGCCGCCGAAGTCCTCTAGGCCGCACTCGTACCGCGCAGCACTCAGGCACCGCCGCCCGTCACTCCGCTCCCCGGCGGCCCCTCGCCAGCAAAGACGGGTCGCCAGAGCCAGCTCACTGTCCGCTGTCCAGTGGCACTTTTTATGGGCAGTTATGGCCAAAAGGATGAGGATTATGCATGGATTACTGCCTGGATTGGCGGGAGCCTCACCAAAGCACGGCCATTAGGGCCAAGCGCCACCTAGCGCCCCCAAGGATTCTGATTTACGATGGTCAATACATGGGTCATTTGATATTAGAAAAATTCAGTATGTGGAACAGTGTGTGTTTAAGCGCAAAAGTAGACAAGATATGTTTGACTGTGTACGAATGTGGGAGAAAGAAGCGCATGAGAGAGTGAAGAGAGAACATGCACTAGCAGAAAAAGAACAGTGCAAAAATATTAATGCAAAAGCGCTAGAGATGAAAAATAAAGAAATGAAGGACATAAAGGAGAAAGTGGATAGGGAATGTCGTTTACAGCTAAATGGCCAATACCCTGTCCGGCGCCCCCTTTATCCTCTACTTAATCAACCACATGATGATTCAATTTTATTAGATCGATCTCCGTCTCCATATACTTTTCCCTCTGCCCCGAAGATGATTCTGATGATGACAAATCTTCCCCAGGTCAGAAAGGGACAGAATTTGACCCTAAACGATACACTTGTTTAATTTTGCCGCTAACCGTGCAGCCGCTCTTAGATCTGCTGCTTGTAAAGCAGCTTGTGGTAACACTTCTGCTCCGGACATTATAGTAGAGGTACAGCAATGGCTGGAGTCAGAGCAGTTATATTTCACAGAGTCATTTACTGGAGAAGTAATTGGGAATTTTAGGAAACATTCCGACGAATTAGAGCCTGCTGATATAAAACATGATCATAAACAATTGAGTGACAGGCTTTTTCTCCCTTCCCAGGTGACCGATTTAATTAGACACGTGGTTAAACCACAAAATGATGCGTTCCGTTTGCGAGAGGAGAAAAAGGCAGCTGCTACCCCTGAACAAACAACTCAGACCCCCGTGTCGCAGGAGGCAGAACCAGGGACCGATAATGATAATCATAAGAAACCGATGCATGAAGCTGCGCCTTTGTATGTCCCTCCTAGGGGCCTGGGAAAGGATGACAGTAAAGAATCAGCTGATGCAAAGGAATATTTTGTTTACAATTTGGTTTATACTCCTTGGAGTAGAGCGGATGTCATGGCTCTTAAAGCTGCTTTGCCTGACCCGCGGAAAAATCAGGCTGCTTTTTATGAGGTAGACGAAGGAGCTATTAGTTCATGCACTATGACTTTGCCTGATATTGACACGTTTTTTGGGCTTATCGTACCCACTGATATGTGGAGATCTATCCGTAGAATAGACGATCATACCGCTTTTGGAGATATTTGGAAGGAAATAGAGAGAAAATATGCAGAAAGAGAGCCTGCGCAGAAACCGCTACAAGAGATATTAGACCTTTCAAAGGCTATCATAACTAAATTGAAAACCCTTATACCTCCTAAAAAGATAGATCGGACTATGTTAGCATATTGTAAGCAAAAGGCGGATGAGTCCGTTTCTGATTTCTTTACACTTTTTGAGGAGACATTCCATGTCTTAAGTGGGCCGTCATTGACTGATGACACAGGCAAGCATCTGTTCATTGACAAATTTGTCGCAAACTTGTCGCCAGGAATAGCCAGTCACCTAAAAGCCAGCGAGAGTTAATGGACTAAGTCTTCCTCCGTTTCTCTTTTGACTATGGCCCAGTACTATGAACGTCAGGAATTGGAAGAAAAAAGCAAGGAGGATAAAAAGACTAAGGATTTAAAAGCAAAGGTTATGTTAGCTCAGGTTTATGGTCCATCTTATAGAGGTGGTGGAAGAACATTCAATGTTTCGTCCTGGTGCTCCCTCTTTCCCTTGAGCTACTTTGTCTTCTGATCAATGTGCTTATTGTAAGGAGACTGGACATTGGTGTGTTGACTGTCTACTTTTGTGTAGTCAGTAGTATCAGCGCGGTAGAGGACAAATGAGAAGCCGCCCAGGGAACTCAGGAAATAGGGGAGGTATGGATAATCGTACTAGGTTTGAGGCAGTAGAACATACTCAAAATTCTTCCATGACTTTTGACAGATGAAATCAGTATCAGATGTCTGATTATGTGCTCGATGATTTGAAGGATTCTAATTATGCATAGGAATGCCTAGGATGGGGTAAGGAATCAGTTGAAATCCCAGTAGATCAGAAGGGTCCCTATGTAAATGCAAACATTTTGGGTTCTACTGATCGTTTTTTGGTTGATACAGGAGCTACTCGTAGTGCCCTATCTAAACAATTTGTTCCTAGGGCTCCCCTGTCTGGCTTAACAATAACATCAATAGGATTCGATGGGACACCTTCCCTTAGCCCACTGTCACAACCGCTTGCATTTCATGTTGATAAGTTTTCTACTGAATGTCCATTTTTGCTTTCTCCTAACACACCGGATAATATTGTGGGTCTCAATATGCTCAAACATTTTCGTGCCACAATATGCTGTTGTCCAGAAGGTGTGTGTGTTTTAAATGACAACTATCCTATGGCTGAGAGGTCTTGTCTCTTAAAGAAGATACTGCTTTGGCTTGACTCCCTAGTACTTAGTGGGCTACATCAGATACTAATGTGGGGCAAATGGTTATTCCACCAGTGCATATTCAAGTGAAGGAGGGCGCTTCATTGCCTCGACTGCCTCAATATAATATATCTTGAGGAGGCACTGATATGTATTGTTCAAGATTCGATTGCAGTAGGAGTTGTGGAAGAAGTCCCTTACAATGTTTGTAATAGCCCTATACTTCCAATTTTTAAGAAAGATACTGATACTAGAATACACAGGTTTATCATTGATTTGCGAGAGGTTAATAAGAATGTAGTGCCCCAATATCCAGTAGTCTCTGACATTATGACACTTCTTACTATGGTTCCTTCGACTGCAACTACTTTCAGTGTGATCGACTTGAAGAACACTTTCTTCTCAATACCTATTCATCATGACAGCCGTTATTTGTTCGGCTTCACTTTGAATAATCGATCATTCAGATTTTGTAGAGCTCCACAGAGGTATACAGAGAGTCCTAGCATTTATAGCCAGGCATTGAAAAGACAGCTTGATTCTTTCTCTGTGCCAAAAGAGGTGGCTCTCATACAATATGTCGATGACATCTTGTTGGCAGCGGATAACCCTGAACAGTGTGAAGAAGGAACACTGTCCTTGCTTTCCTTTCTTGCATCTCACCATCACAAGGTTTCCAGGAAGAAATCGCAATATTGTAGACAGCAGGTTACCTATTGAGGTCACATCCCGTCTAAGGAGGGACATGCACTCACACCAGATCGCATTCAAGCTATTTTAGACATGCCTGTGCCCTGCACTCAAAAGGAGGTTTGTGCGTTGATTGGCCTTACTTCTTTCTGTAGGCAGTTGATTACTAGCTTTTCACATATTGTTAAACCTTTGTTGGCCCTTTTGACTAAAGACACTCCAATGCCCCTCCCATAGACTAATGAATGCTAGAATGCTTTCCAGCAGTTGCGTAAAGCTTTATGTTCTGCACCAGTGTTAGGCACTCCAGACTACACTAAGGCCTTCACACTCTATGTACACGACAGGGATGGTTATGCTCTCTCGGTTGTAGTACAGACACACGATGAGAAGCAGCGTCCTTGTGCATATTTTTCAGCTGTCCTTGATCCAGTCGCTTGTGCGTTGCCTGAATGTTTTCGCTCTTTGACAGCGGCAGCTGTGTCCATACACCAGAGTGAGGGAATAGTCTTGTCACATAGATTGCTTGTGTTAGTACCCCATGCAATTGATGCCCTTTTGAACCACACCAAAACGCATTTAACTAGTGCCCGTTTGACAGGATATGAATTGAAACTTATGGCCCCTCATATCACCTTGAAAAGATGTCTGACTACTTTATTGCCATTCGTAGCTGCTCAGTCTTAGGAGTCCCATGATTGTATATTCCTTACTGAGGAACAGACAAAGGGTCGTATTGACTTACAAGATACGCCCCTTTCAAATGTTGATGGGGAATTATGGGTTGATGGGTCCTGTTTGAAACTACCAGATGGCACGACATCAGCTGCATATGCAATCACAACGCCTCACACGGTAGTTGAGACAGCTCTCATTCCACAGAAGTCAGCTCAGGCTGCTGAGCTGATGGCATTGACGAGGGCATGTGAACTTAGTACTGACTTGTCTGTTATCATCTACACCGATAGCCAATATGCTTTCGGAGTGGCACACGATTTTTGGTTACTCTGGAAGGAAAGAGGCTTTCTTACATCACATGGGGCACAAATACTGCATGGAGAATTAGTGCATAATCTCCTTACTGCTCTGACATATCCTAAGAAAATAGCGAATGCTAAATGTAGTGCACACAAGAAAGTGACTGATAAAATAGGACAAGGCAATGTTATCGCAGATCACACAGCTCGTGAAACAGCAATACAGCGAAGCACTACATCGATGTATGTGGTGAAGTCACAGGCTGAACGTTGGCATGATGCCAGACAAGAAGTGCTGGACAAACAGCGATCTGCCTCTGCAGATGTACTAGAGCAATGGGCTACGGAGGGAACCTTGGACGATGAGGGCTGTTGGAGAAATGAAAGACATGACTAAATGGAGATTGCCCGCAGCCTATTTACACCCTATGATTCACATGGCACATGGGCCGGCACATGTTGGAGCATCCTGAACAGCGAAGTTACTTATTCAAGTTTGGGATCATCCTGAAATTGCCAGAACAGCAAAAAATATATTTCAGTCTTGTCTGATTAGTCTCCAGTATAATCCTGGAAAGGGAACACAAACTCCAACAGGAGGGTTTGCCACACCAACTACAACTTTTGAGGTTCTGCAAATGGATTACATCCAGCTTGAACGCTGTAATAACTTAAAGTATGTTCTAGTAGTGGTATGTGCCTTCCGTAAATGGCTAGAGGCGTACCCTTCGAAAGATAATACAGCTCTTACTACAGCAAAGGTGCTTCTAAAGGAATTTTTCCCTCAATTTGGCGTTTGCTGACTCTTGTGGAGTGACAACGGACCCCATTTTATTGGGCAAGTTGTTGAGTATGTCCTGAAAGGATTAGGGATCAGGCAGAAGTTTCATGCTGCTTTCCACACATAATCAGCGGGGCTAGTGGAGCGATACAATTCCACCCTCAAACTTAAGTTAGCAAAAATCCAGGCTTCCACATCTCTGAAATGGCTAGATGCATTACCATTGGTGTTGCTATCGATTAGATCGGTGCCACATACACGATCTGGTCTCACACCGTATAAGGTGGTATTTGGAATGCCCATGAATATTTGGGGGATTTCTAAGCTACGTCTTATACATGATGTACCTTGTGTCTTGATGAGTGACTACCTATCACAGTTGACATACGAGCTACTTACCTTTGGTAACGATGTATCTGGTACAGACGATTCTAGCCGCAGATTCCTTAACATAGAATTATCCCCAGGCGTGAGACTGGATCCGGAAAACTTTTCTAACACAGGATCCCTGCGCGCCGGGGGGACGGCACCATGTGACTCCGCCCTGACGTCGTCCGTGTCAGTGACGTCAGCGAGGATACATAAGTCCCACCCCGGCGCGCCTACGTCAGTTTTCTTTGGGGGGCTTTTCCGCGCCACAACGCAGAGCCATCACACACAAAACTGTGAGAATCCTGGAACAGTGTGTAAAAACCCAGCTAAACAGAAGGGAAAGAAATGAATGGTGAGGAACAGTACCATCCAGAATAGGGCCAGGTACTAAGGCACCAAGTCACGGAATGAAAGCTACTGAAAGCAAGCCTGTAGACAAATACAACAGCCTCCCCGGGGGCAGGAACCATAAGAAAGAATGCGCAACAGACGAAGAAGTCTAAAACCACGGCCCAGAATAAGGAAAGGTTCCAGGGCCAGAAAGGTAGAGCAACACCATTCATCCCCAGACAACACCAGCAGGAAGGATCTCTTAAAAGAACTGAGGGTCGAGACCCAGCCAAGAGACCTCAACCTCAAGAACTGAGAGAGGCAGAAGTGCAAGTCACACAAGGAAGCAGAGCACGAGCAACCCCCTCATTGGAGACCAAGGTGCAGGGGCGCAGAAGTACCCAGAAATTCATCACCCGATCACCAGAAGGAAGGAATGGAGGCGAGCCTCCCCCTAGGGAGGGAGTAAGAATAGGGCACTCACAGAGGACAGCCGCCCTGAGGCAGGCGAGTGCAGAGACCAAGAAGGGTCCTCACAGAAACGGGGAGGAAGGGCGGTTCGGGAAGGAATTTGCGGCTAGAATAATCCAGATAAATCGTTACCGATTCCTTGACGTAGAATAGATACCCTAGCCATACCCGAAGGGGAGGAGGATCTGAAAGAGGACCCCCTGAGCCTGGAAGAATACAGGGCCTCACAGGGGACGAGTCATAGGGACAGGGAGAACTCCAGTCCCCCTCCAGGCAGAAGAAGACCTCACCAACCGAGAAAAATACAGAGCCCTTCAGAGGTTGTGTTAAAGAGAGGAGGTGAGAGGAGCGGCCCAACACCCACTAAGCAAGCAAGCAAGACAAGACAAAGGGAGAACAGTACACCCCAAGCCCTGTCAAGGCAACAGGAACCACCACCAGAAGTCCAGATGTATAGAGAACTGCAGAGGAATACTGAGGAAGAAGAATCACCCCAAAACTCCAAGAAGAAGAGGCAAAACGTAGGCAAAGCCCTCCACTGTAACACATACGCAGTGAAAGGGACAGTTGAACCTGACACTGCCCGTAGTAAATGAGCAAGGCAGGAATGACGCCTCAGTCAACAAGGCAGACGTGGGAAGAAAGGCGTAGTCTCGAAAAGACCCAGCGAAGACAAAGGAGGGGAGCACAAGAACCCACGTCAAGGTCCCCGGTCAAAGACCAGCAGAGCAAACGGTGCAGTTGACCGTAGACAAGCGCCTGAGCCAAGCGCCAGACCACATTGAGCTACAAACAAGGGCCAGGGAAATCTCGAACGGCCCCAATAATGGGACCATCCCAGACAGAATCCAACCCACGAAAAAAGTGGGACCAGTGAGAAGATAAGAGGAGGAACAAGTAGGACAGACCCAGCCATCAACACAGGAAATCATCCCCCCTGGAACATCAGACAGAGGACCAGGCCGAAATGGCAGACAGGAGGGTGAAACACCGCAGCCAAACGGCGAAGATGGCATACCAAGCCAGTTAATCTATACATCAGATACCTAGAAAGACAGAACTGAAGCAGCGCCGGCTACGCATAGGTAATGATCAAGAAACCGCACCAGCGGAATACGACGACACCAGGAGAGGCAATAACCCGCAAAGAGAGTCCACACTTTCCCAGCGAAAGACAGAGCTATGCAATAGCTACAAGTACGCCACATGGATTATGACATGCCTCAAGAAAATTCTGGGAACCACCCTTAAGGAAGAAATCCAGCATCAGATAACAAACTATAAACCTGCAGCAGAAACCACAGACAACTTAGAAAGCAGCCAAAAATATACTCTAGCCAAGAAAAAAAGGGGGGGGGGGAGGGGTTTGAACCTGCAGCCAACTAAAGAAGCGGGCCAACCAAGGGACTCCGAAGGCACAACAACCCTCACAGAAAGTGTAATGGCAACTCCAAACACCAAAGTACAGGAGCAGGTGGGATAACACCTCCCATCAAGTCACAGAGGATCAAGAAACCAGACTACGGAGGAGGAGGATAAAGGCCCGCAAGAAGACGCTGAATGGCGAATATTGATCTTACAAGACTTTGATGGGAATCCAAACAACTGGGGTGACTCACGGTTACAGGTGTTTCATATTTTGGCGATTTGGTCTGTCATTTATTTTTTTGTATTCCTATAGTACTTGTTAGGCATAGGACTTACATTAGCGAATACATATCTGGTTCCGCTCTCAGACCCCTAAGTTTATTGTGTATAGTTCAGTCCTTTGGGGGACATTACTTAGGCACTGGTCTTTAAACGTCCCTCTAGCCCTACAATACTGGTTGTTTTTTCATCTTGAAGGAAAGACAGACAGGGTCGTGCGGAGCGGGACGGTGGCGAAGCAGGAGCGCCTGGGGCACCAGATCGCCCGTGGCAGGATGCCCCCATAAGAGAATTGTGGAGTGACGCTTCAAAAGGAACAACTCCCGTCCACCAGAGCCCTGGTGGAGAACTTCCAAAAGGTTGTCCGTAGGAAACGGAGTGACAGGTTTACCCATTCGCAGAATACCTGCAGCTGTGGAGATAGCCTGTACAAAGGCAATGCTGGCCTCAGTAGGGCACCACGGAGGGGAAAGTAATTCCTCTGTGGGCGAGGCAGCAGGCTGAGCCGTCCATCCCCAATTCGAGAGGGGAGCGGACAGCCCAGGAATAGTGGAGGATCCACAGATGAATGGGGACCCTGAGGGGCCTCAGGGGACGGTGGAGAGGCTAGCGGAAAAAGCCTGCCGCGAGCCACGGAAAGAAGGGTTCGAGGATTTAGGGCGTGGGGACGTCGAGGAGCCTTCCATGGAAGATGCCTCTGAAAAGGCAACAATACGGCGTCCTGTCTCCGGGGAGGAACACACCAACAGACAAAAGACCTCTGGAGAAGAGGGGATCTCAGGAGATGAATCCAGAACCCGACGCCGGGGCGGCTCCATGGAATCCGCCACCGGCACCTCATCGACGTCGATCGGCGCTGGATTGGGCACTCATGGCGCCGACTTGACTTCTGCCACCATGTGCTCTCCAGGAGAATGACACGGGCTCGACGCTGGAAAGGCGAAGGAGCGGCGCCGAAAAGGTGCCATCCGCGTCGAGGACCGTGAGGGACTCGGGAAAGCACCCTAAGTCCCGGTCTCCACCCGTGACTCCACCGGAGCTGAGGGGGAAGGCCCCTGGTGCCAAAACGGCGCCGGCTCGACCTCTAGCAAGGCAGCCGCCTGCTCAGAGGACCGAGGGGGACTCGGGGCAAGCCCAGAATCCCGGCGATCTCCTGCGACGCCGCAGGGAGCCCCGTAGGGATTTGCAGCGAGGTAGCGATGCCAGGTGCCGAAGAGGGGAGCCCCGAAGGACCGCACCTCGACAAAACCACCCTCTTACGACCTGGCGCCGAAACCTTCGGTGCAGGGGCCGGCACTGCCGGCCACTCCGCGGAAGTCCCCGCGCGAGGCAAGGGATCCGCGGACTGTTCAGGAGGTGGAGGCAGGACCAAAGAAGCCTGCAACGCAGCAGCGTAGGCTTTCATTTGGGCCCTAGTCACCCTAGTGCCGGGAAATGGCAGGTAGGAAGGCGACAAGCAGGGCGCATGTCCCGAGGGTAGCTGGCGCCCATCGCGGAAGGAGGGAGGACAAGGCCTCGGAGACAAACTGAAGGACCTATCAGTCAGTGAGCCACGCCCTTGGGGTCGCGGCGAGAAACGATGTCGCAGACGAAACCGGCGGCTCCTTGCCTCCGAGGTAGGAGACGGATGCTGGGATGACACCGACCGGAACAGACGCGCCGAGAGCAACTTCATTTGGCGCTCTCGCCGATTTAGGTTTCAGGTGCTGGCAGGCGTCGCACTCCTCCGAGTCGTGGTGCTCACTCGAACACCACATGCAAATCGGGTGAGGGTCTATCGCCGACATGGCACGTGCACAGAAGGTACACGTCTTGAAGCCCAAAGGCATTCGCACACTGTTCCAATAACGCCAAAGCGTGAAAAAGAAGAGAAGGCCTGAAAAACAGGCCAGGACAGAAACCGGATCCGCGTTGCATGCGGAAAAGAGACGGACGCGGACAACGTCAGGGCAGAGTCACGTGGTGCCGTCCCCCCCCGGCGCGCGGGGATGGCTGTGGCAGAAAAGTTTTCCGGATCCAGTCTCAGACCTGGGGATAATTCTACGTTAAGGAATCTGCGGCTAGTAGTCTATCAAATTGACCGTTTGCTTTCTATTCATCAACAGGTTCGAGAAGCTCTTCCTGACAGGTCGCAAGGTGATGGCCATGATCTCTGGCCTGGCGACCAAGTAATGGTCAAACTCAAAGTCTTTCAGAAGTCGAAAAGGCTGAAACCGAGGTGGCGCGGCCCGGAACAAGTGCTTCTGGCAACCAGAACTACAGTCAAAGTTACCAATAGGAAAGCCTGGGTTCACTCCACCCACTGTAAGAGAGTGCCATCTGCCCTGGTGCCATATCACCTGAAGAACCTGAGGAAGTCTTCCCGGATCACACGATCCCTGGTGCATCTCAATATCAGCTGCAACCCCGGAGAGAAACTGCATTGCCGAAAAAGACTGGTTGAGCAACCGTCCTGGGTTAGTGAGAGACTGAGCCGAAAAGGGGGAGGGAATCGTTTTCTTAGTGACACCCATCTTAACTCTCAGTGAAGAAACCAACAGCGGCCCAGGACTTTAGAGCTCCATCTACTTTGTTGTTTCAATGTCGAGATAAACATGCCTATGGAAAAGATATCGACTACTTGCTTGTTCATTGCTGGGTTTATTTTCATTGTGATTATTATGGCAGTAATAACTTGGGTTGTAGAGGAAGTGGCTCCTGCTCCACACACACTGAATGCCATTACTCCAGCCCCCATTGAGCACCATTATTTTTCACTTCCCTATCGTGAGCAGCATCATAGAATGTCCTATCTCAATAATACGTTCATTTAGATGTTGCATCACACCCATAATGCTATGAACCTCACCAACTGTTGGGTGATCAGAAAAAGTGAGGAACACCTTTTATTTCTCTTCCATTCTCACACAATGGTTCTTGACAAGCCTGGTTCGCACTTTTGTGGGCTTCTGAGGTTGTTAATATTACTGATGCTGGTGTAGGGAGACTGAATTTTTATCTTAATAACGTGTGCTATCCTGATGAGGAAGGAGATCCACAAGCTAAAGTAACTGTATGGGAATTGGAGGAGTATCGCTATCTTTTCCCAAACACTCGAACATCCAAGGGTAATAGACCTCCTGTTAAAGCTGTTACTAGAGCCCGAGCAGACTTATGCGTGAACAGTGTTGGAAGAATTCCAGTGGGGAAAAGCTACTTTGGTGTTGAATATTAGTGGGGTAAACAACAGCAGTTTTACGACCTCACTTTTATATGCGGGAATAAAGGATACTACCATCTGCCCATTGGATGGTCAGGAACTTGCTATGTGTCCTTTTTGTTACCACCTGTGTTTTTGGCTCCTGCATCCTTTCATTAAGACTATAAACTGTATAATGACATTTCCAAGAACCGATTTAAGAGGACAATAAATCATGATGAGGTGGATCAGACTGACACTGCACTGCAGCAATATGTTGACTTTAATTTGGGATTGTTCTTCTTTGTTGGTGCCACTTTACACAGTAGGAAAATCAGACGCTCAACACGTGTTGTAGAGGCTGTGACCAACCAGACAGCTAAGGCACTTGGAAACATCACAGAAGAACTGCAAATTGAGAGGATTGTGGCGCTCCAAAATCAAATGGTCCTTGATGTTGTATTGGCTGATCTAGGTGGTGCATGCCGCATTATCAGGTGCAGTTGTTGTGTTTACATCCCTGATCACGCCCCTTCTGTTTTTGATGCAATCTCTAAACTGCATAAAATCGCTATTGAGATTCACCTTGATACTGGAACATGGACTTAAGCCGGTTGGCTGTGGACACTATTTGTTACTTGGGGCTGGAAACTGTTGACAGTACTATGTATATTCTTTGCGATCCTACTTTTATGTTGCTTATGTCTACAATGTGGTCCAATGTTTTGCTCCCTTTGTATCACTGCTTATATACCTACCAAACGCAACGTTAAGAATGTAAACACCCAATATATATTAGATCAAGAAGTTAATCAAATGATGCAAATTGACATACAAGATGTTTTCTTTGTTCCTTCTAGATCAAAAAAGTCTTCAGCTAAAAGGGTCGTCTGTGGAAACTGGCAGAGATCGCTGTTAGCATGAGCTGAAGCCATTTTGTTTGTAGCAGCCATTTTAGTTATCCATGTGCTCGCCACGTGATCCTCCCGTCCTCACTGTTGCCTGTCCTTGTATTTCGCTTGAGTCATCAACTATAATGAACTATTTCAGCACTGAGTCAGAACCTTGCGCATGCTCAGAAAGACTTGTAGCTGTTGGAATGCACCTGTTACAAAGTTAACAGTCAGGCTATTTTAACTGATGTCAGCAGTTGTGTAGCTCCTCCCACTTTGTTGACAAAGCGATTCTCATGTACCCTTATATGTAGAGGACTATTTGCGTGTACACTTGTACTGCCTCTTTTTGGGGTTCCATGCTTACTCTGCAACTATCACAGTATATAAGCACCATGGTTTCTTTACTCCATGTGCTGCCTCATGTATTGCCTGAGGATTGTGTATCGACGTAGTTCCAATCATGAGCTTTTAATAAACTATTTATTTAATATTACAGCTTCCGTGCCAATTTCTATTTTGTCAGTCTAAAGGACCAGTGCGAAAAGAAGGGTGAACCCCTGCACCGGTGGGCTCGGTAAGGCCCACCCCACAGGTAGAGTCCTCTTAGTTTTAGCATAGCATGTCTGGATGCATTTAACTATCCATCTGGCAATTCCTGACTTGGGTAGGACCTTTCTTTGTGGGGCTCAGAGAAACCAACAAAAAGTTGTTGGGTCTTTCTAAATGGTAATACATAAGGGCTCCTTTTATATCCAAAGTATGGAGAGCTCTTCCGCAACTGAATCAGGTTGTGGGGAAAGAAACAGTGCTCGACACTGCTGGCGGGTGGCACTTTTGATCAGCCAGTCATCCAGATATGGAAAACGTGGATGCCCAGTGTGTGGCCACCACTACAAGGCACTTGATAAACACCCATGGCACAGTAGTGACCCCAAAGGTGAGCCCTTTTTAAATTGGTAATGCTTTCGGCTGACTACAAAACTGAGATACCGGCGGTGAGCCGGATGCATTGGTTTGTAGAAGTAGGCATCCTTAAATTCAAGTGCAGCCATAAAGACTCCTTGCTGGAGAAGCAGAATTACATCCTGAAGGATGACCATATGTAAATGTTCTGACAGAATGTATTCGTTTAGAGGCATAAGCTCCAAAATGGCTCTGAGTGAGCAGCCTTTATTGGGTATTAGGAAGAACAGTGAGTACACTCCTGTGTCTTGCTGATGGCAGGGGATGGGTTCTATAACCCCTTTGAGGAGGAGCGCTTTGACCTACTTCTTAAGTAGCCTTTGGGGTTCTGGTGAGAGACTGTGCTTGTGAATTATGGGCAGTATGTAAATGAGCTCCAGACAATAATCATGTTGGATAATATCCAAACCCACTGGTCTAAGGGGATGGACTGCTGTGTGGGAAAGAAGCCTGGTAGGCGCCCCCTGAATATTGTTGTGTCGTTGGGGGAAAGAAGGGGCAAGTTAGGGTTTAGTGGTGGTTGTAGTTCCTTTTGGAGAACTACTGTTGCCTCTTCCTCTAAAACTGTTGCCCCTATAGGACCCTCTAAGAAAAAAACCCTGAGGGAGGACTGCTGGCCCTGGGTGTGTTGATAGGACACTGAGATTTCAGGGGAGGTGGCTTTTGAGCCTCCGCAGTAAGGGGTGCGGCAAAAGGAAGTGTGGGGAGAGGGTGTTTGAAGTACCCCATCACTCTGTCTGTTTCAGTATCTTTTTTTAATTTTCATAAGGTTTCGTCCACTTGTGGACCAAAGAGATGCTCACCATCAAAGGGCATGTCCAGCAGGTTCTGTTGAACTTCTAGCTGGAAGCCATAGATATGGAGCCAGGTGTATCTGTGTAGCAAAACACTAGATTTTACCCTCTGATGGCGATGTCTGCTGCATCTAGCTCACAGGGAATAGAAGTGCTAGAGATCAGCTTGCCCTTAGAAACTATCTCTTATCCTCCTTTATTATTCTCCCATGGGAGGTATTGGAGGAGCCTCCATTTCATCCCAACGGGCACAATCATATTTTGCTAGAAGGCCAACAGAATTGGCTATACACCATTGGTTGGCCGATTGTGTGGCCACCATTTTCCCTGCTGCATCTGTGTTTACTTTCCTCTGCTGGTGGCGGTCATCTCTGCTGGCCTGGGAGTTAGCGTTACAAGCATTAGTGACCACCAGAGTCAGGTGGGAGCTGGCAGTAAACATATATGGGATCAGAAGGGGAGGCTTTACATTTTTTTTCTACCTTAGCTTGGACTGGGTTCTCAAAAATGTCAGGAGTGTTTTGAAGCATGCCATTGAGTATGGGGAGGTACTGAGTTGAGCTGTGAGTGGAGGAGAGTGTTCCAAAGAGGAAGTCCTCCTTTAAGGGCTCAGGGTAGAGTTCTACCTTATGAAAGGAGGCAGCCTGACCAATAAATTCCTGATAGGATGTGGAATCATATGGAGGACAGGGGTGGGGTTGATAAAGGTCGGGTTGGGGTACCCTGGTGTGTCTACACCCTAGGAGTCCCAGGGGTCATGCCGTGTTGGAGTGCCAAATGTTCTCACCCCCTGCACGCTCATTTGTGCCAGAGTGTAGAGACCCCCTGAGGTGTGATGTTCAGAGGATCCCCTGGAGAAGGAGGCATGGAGGGCCAAGGCTGAGACTGAGACCAGGATGAGGAGATGGTTCTGCATGGGGATGGCAGCCTCATCTGCTTTCTTGCATTGTTTTTTCCTGAAGTGGAATGTCCAAGGCCTCCTCGAAAGACAGTGGACGTTTCGGGAGTGGAGCAGTAGGGCCCAAAGGACAAGCAAGGATGCGGCCCTTGTGGGGTGGATGACCAGATATTTCTGCCTTGACTCGAGCTCCTCTCGATGGTCGATAGTGAGGTCTTTGGCTCCGAGGGTTCCTTCAGTTTTGGTGCAGAGGCAGATGTGGTGTCAGAGTAGCCGGCGTCAAAGCGGTTGGTCTTCAAGGTTTCTTTGATGCCGAGCCGGAGCTGGGTGGGACGTCGGAAGGGATTTGTCAGTGTTGACCATGGCCTGAAGGCAGTTGTGGTCCTAAAGCCTGTTTATGGTGCTTCAGAGTGGCTGAGTGCCCTTTAACTGAAGGCTGCTCGGGTTGAGGGCAGTGCTGAGGGGAAGCTATACTGATGGACTGCTGGGCTGGCAGAAGGTCTTCAACCTCCAGATCAGAGCCAGAACTTTATTCAGGGGACAAAGCCTCTTCATCTGTTTCCCCTCAATTTTCTCAGGACCGCAGAGGTCTGGAGTGTTGTCTCTGCCCGTACGCAACATTTTTAGTCGACATGTGGGATGGTCATGAAGAATCTTCTTAAAGCAGAACCAGCGGCAAGTGTGGACGGTGGCCTCGTTGTGGTCCGGGTACAGGCACACATTACAGACCTGATGGAGATCTGTCCAAAGATGTTTTGCATGCCAGTGAGGACAATACCGGAATGGCGTCTGATTCATCAGTGCCGAGGCATGGTGGAGAGACGTGACAGGAGTACACCCGTAGGGTGATGCCAAGGAGGGGCCACGGTCGAGCCAGACACCGCTCAAAGGAAGTATTCATATGTCAGCCCAAGACCGAAAGGAAGGGAGATGCGATCGAAGTATAATACCAACAGTGGGAAGGAACCATAAGAATTGAAAAAAGCACTGCAAAGGTATTGACCAAGAGGACAGAAGAACATGTCCGATCCCGACAGTAAAAAGAAAACAATCTAACAATTGCATCAATGACAATGCACATTATCACTAAGAGGAGGAGTCAAAATACCTAGTGACTTGAAAAACTTCTTTGAAGAAAAGCAACACTAGATGGCAGGAGTATGCACAGCATGTATATCTACAGTTACTCTCCCAGGTTAATCGCTGAAAACAAGACTGCCACCAGCATGAACAGAGTTTCATTGCGTTTGCAACTCATTTTCCACTGTTACAACATCCAGGGATACCATTTATTGAAATGTCTATGCTCAATTAAACAGTTATGTTGTAGTTACACATGCGTTGTTTAAGAACTATTTTCTAGAAGCCATGTGTAGAGTACATGATTCTTCAGTAAAACCTGGAATTAGCCTGTGGAGCAATACATTTTTAGTCCTTTAAGCTTAATAACATTATTCTAGGCCATGGCCAATGGCCAATGGAAGGAGGCAGGTATCTATATTAACAGCTAGTGCATGTGTCCCTCCATTAAACCAAAACCCTTACTCCCTCCATAGTGATTCAAGGCCAGCATGGAAGAAACACCAGTGTGGGCTGGATTAGCATTAAACCTGTATATAGAGTTCATGGTCCTGTCATCGTCCTACTAAAGGTTCCCATAAGTGGGAACCTGAAGAGGCTTGTAGGTTAGTTACTGAGGTTCTTTCTAGTATGAAAAAATAACCGAATACATTATGCTGTTGAAAACATGGTTTTCACCTGACTTCACATCTAACAGAGATAGTATTGTAGGAATTAGAAATACAACGAGTCTTTCTCACATGATTTTTGTTTAAAAAATATTGCTTTTACAAGTGGAAGCTGCAAACTACAAGGTATAATCATTCCCCATGAGGTCACCCTGAAGAGTAAGGACTGCTGGTTAATACTGGCCAAAGCAGAGTTGGTACTGGTGAACAAATGTTGAGAGGAAATGCTTTTACTGTACAAAAAACAAAAAGGCATTCATTCTCCAGTACTGTATTAGTATGATATACTAGAGCTTGTTTGTCCTCATAATAAGCGCAGAAAACTGTATATCAAATAACATACCTCAGTTGCTTCTTCCTCCCTTTGACTTGCGTTTCTCTCAGTTTTGTCCATGAGAAAAGAGAGACTTGGGACGCCATCAGTTAGATCCATTTTCGATTCAATTGGGTGAAAAGGGTCTAGTATCCCTTCTGCTGTGCCACCTTTGGAGTCTGGAGACCCACCACCACTGCTTTGGAATAAGACTTCTCGGTTGCACCTCCAAAAGGCACTGGGCAGAGGTTCCGACAGATTCTCCACTCGTGAACACATTGTTACCCTATCATACTGACCGACCACTTGGCCATTGAAGTGTTTACTGGTATCCCATTCCCTTGCATGCTCTGTCCTTGTATGTCCACCCTGGTTAGGATGCTTTAAGGCATTCTGGGGGTGTAATTCATTCTCGGAAGGCCTGATGATGGGAGTTGGCTGCCTGTCCTCAATAGGAGGAGTATGGTCAGGCATTTCCCCATTCATCTCTTCAGTCATGTCTCCCACCTCAGTTGATCTTCTGCTTTTCTTAGATGGAGGTCTGACTGCCTCAGAACTTTGATTCTCCGATTCTATCGGTTCCTCTGTGTTTGGGCAGCCTCGGTCACACAACTGAACTGGCCCCACTGTCCGATCAATAGCATAGTTGAGGCTCTCATGGGATGGAAGAGAGTAATCCAATGGCTTGGAGGCAGGGCTGTAGTCTAAGGCACTTGAGGCATTCCCTGTCGGGGAAGGGTTGAGATGCGAGAGGCAAGACATCAGATCTTGAACTTTTCTGGAAGCATCCGTGCAAAAGGGAGAAAAGGCGGGAGTCGGTGGGTTGTTTTTTTCTGACAAGTTCTGCTCTGAAGAATGCTGGCTCACTGATGGGCTGGGAGAAGATGAGGCACTGGTTCCTTCAGTCTGTTGTGAGGGGTGGCCTTGCTTTTCCAAGCCTGGACTGGAATTAAGCTGTAGGTTGGTGGAGAATAAAAGGAAGAGAAAACAAACCACAACTTTTAAAAACAATTTGTTTAAAAATAGAAAAATGGTTGATGAATCATCATCATCATTATTACCAAGGGTGCCTAAAGGTCTCAAGGACAGAAGGCTGTTCAATATGACAGAGTCAGAAAGGCCAGTGACCACAGCTAAGAAAAATACAGGTAACAGACGGACCAACAGTGAAGACACCCAAAGAAGGGCATGAGGATGTCTTTGTCAGAATGTATAAAGGTGCAATTATTATTTACCATACAGTACTGAAATATTGCGGGGGATTAAAAAAAAGAGTCCTGGGAAGGCGAACATAAAACTGCACTAGACTGCACTCTTCCTGAACACGAAGTTCTTTCAAAAAAATTGGAAAGGACAGCAGAACTAGTGGCACAAGGGAGAAGGAGGAAGAGTGCAGATGACAGCACAGAAAAATAAAATGGCAAAAGTATTATTGATATAGGAGCAAGTCAAGAACACTTGTCCCATAACACCTTGGCTGCTAAACAGATCCCCCTCCTGTGCTGAAATTTACAGAATCCCCTTTTACATGACGAGCTGAGCTCGTCATGAGCACACGAGAGGTGTACCTCATGACGAGCTGAGCTCGTCATAAGCATCGAAGGGGTTAATCTAAAACTAGCAGACCACAACAATAATATATTTCTGAGTGAGTGGTCAGGAATTCTGCAGTAGTTACTATTCCCTAACCTAATTTGCAACTAAACTAATATTTGTAAGTGAAACTCTTAACAACAACAAAAAAATGGAGCTTGACTTTTCTTGATTGAACAGTAGACCTAAAATGAATTTCAAATATGGGAGAGCATAATTGGACACAATTATAACATGACTGGACTCTCCACATACGGTGTGGAATTGCTCAGTCCCACCTCTAAAGAGTATTTTCCCCATTCTGAACATCAGGTAAAAAGACTATAGCAGAATGTTTGGCAGAAGGGTCTTGGCATTCCTTATTTATCTCTTCCTAGTACAGAAATGCAGCATTTAACTATGCTTCATAAGAAGTTGACTGCAGACCGTGCTAGACACTTAACCCTCACTATATGCCTTTGCCGTACCCTGAAGGTTTGCTACCTAAAGGAAACTGGAATTCCAAAACGCAAACCAGGTAACTTAATTACATATGTAAATTAAACAATAATCTAGTAGCTCTTACAGGGACTGCTGATCAGAGGAGTTGAGATTATATGAAGAGGTCATGGGGAGCACTGCGAAGAAGCCACCAGTTTCAGAGAGTCTAGGAACTGGCTGGGCTATTATCCACCCCAACTCCTTTTACTTAGGATGTGGCAACATTACACCTTTCCCTTTTTGATGTGATGGTGTGATTTACTTGAAACACATGCTAAATTATGGGAGGCTGTGAATCAAAGACGCAGTTAATCTGCACCAATAAAGCCTCACAATGTAAACCTAGCTATTCAAATGACTTCAACTAGCTTTAAACATTGTTGCTGTGCCTCTTGGCTATTGCTGTACTAACCTACACATCATTACAAAAACATGTAAAACAAACAAATAATAAATGTGTACTAAGACAGGGGCTAGGTTTACTTTTTCACTGCTTCCTTCTCTTACCAAAACATACTTGAGTGTCGTTATAGCTCAGACCGCAAATCAAAGTGCTTATTTTGAGAAGTACAGGGTGGGTGGTAAGGGACCAGGGCAAAGCTCATAGGTAAGATGTCCACTTATGTTAAATAAACAGATCATATGATCATTGTCTTGTGGTTTTTAAATGCTCATTTCTTTGGCACCCTTGGCAAAAGAATAGCATACCTGGAGATTCTGGAGAAGATAGGTCAGTGGGTTGGAGCTGTGTAAGTGGCCCAACAGCAGTGATTGCCCATGAAAGAGCTGCAAACCCAAAGGGCTCTGGAGGGCCGGAAGCAGAGGTTGCTGGTTCTGTAGCAGCGGGTTGGTCCCCAGCAAGGCTTGTAGGCTCCCCAATGTTGAGTTGCTGGCGTTAGTGTTCAGTGCTGAAAGATCCCCTACAAGTCAGACAGAACAGAATCAAAACAAAAAAGTGCACAGCCCAGAGGCACAATTACTCATTTATCCTAAATTATACAAAATTACATTGTCAAATGTGATGGAGTTGCTACTTCTAGCCTATATCGGTCAACATTTAGGCTGCTTTAGAGAGCTCAGCAAAAGACACAAGCTCACAAATATAGGTTCTATCTCTCAGAAACTTTCAAGTTGGTTGCTGAATACTATTACCATTTTTGTTGGACTTATTTTCAGAGTTTCTACTTGGTGGAAGGTGTATTTCTGTGATGATTTGAAGGGCTGCTAAGTGTGGTCTTTGGTGTTATAACAGCTAATAAACGGACTATTTGTATCTCTGCATCTAGCCTCAACTTCCCAGATTAATTAAGACATGGGATAAAGGCATGTTGGTCAGAAGGAGGCTTCAGGGTTAAAGAAACGTTATTAGTAGGCTGGCCCTATATGACTAAGCCACTCAATGTGATATCAATTTTATAAATAATTGTGCAAGTCTAAAACAAATTGTAACATTTTAAAAAGTGTTCTAGGAAGGTTGTGAAAAGTCCATGCTTTCCTAGAGGACTCCTGGGAAACTTGTGAATGCCAATTTACTTCAGTGATGTGTATTTGAGGTCCTCATCTAGAAGATAGATGAGGTTTAAAATGACTGTACTGTCCTGTGTTCTAATGTCCATAATTCCTTGCCTGTTGCACCAGAGAACATATCTGTCCCACTGTGCTGCATTGCATTTTGTGTGCTTGCTCTGCTGGCTTCTCTTAGACCTCCAATATACATGCTTCTCTGTGGTAGACCCAGATGTCCGAATTCTAAGTCTGGAGGAGAAGCCACTAGGTTAAGCCTAACTGGTTCTCCGTGGCAGACTTGTTTCTTCTGCATTGTCATCAGGTTTTGTGAGGCGTATAGCTTTATTATAGCTCCCTTTAGGATCTCCACAAAGTCTGAGAAACACTTCTGTCTTGCCCAATCTCGTGCACCATGAGCGTCTGATTGCACGTGTTAATCAGCAATGGGATTTGAGGTACAGGGCAATCGTTTATGCAAATTTCCCTGACTAGACTATTGATAGGACATTCCAGTCATAGATGGTATGGGTACCTGGACACAAAGTCATGGCATTTTGCATTTTCTGTTGCTGCGGATTGCAAATGCTACTTACCAGTATGCATCTGTTCTTGGAATGTAGGGCTGCTGACATTCATATCTGTGCATAGATCGCCGCCTAGTGTTGGGTCCGGATGATTGCACATTGTTGTCCTGGAAGAGTCTTCGAAGTATCACGAGATAGGTGGCTCCTCCCCTGGACTACAGTGCGCATGGGCATCGCCTCCATCCCCAGATTGTTTTTAGCCATTGTGGCCGAGATCGAGTGAACTATGTGAGTGATGACCATGCTATGAGCATATACATGAATACTGCAGCTGCTACAGGCGCCGGGGAGGAGGGCGGGCGATATGAATGTCAGCAGCCCTACATGCCAAGAACAGATGCATACTGGTAAGTAGCATTTGCAGTTCGGGGCATGTGGGCTGCTGAATTCATATCTGTGCATAGAATACATAGCAGTCCTCCTATTATTGGCGGCCGCCCGTGCCAGCTGCAGCAGTTTGGAAAAGTGTTTTGAGAACAGCCTGACCAACAGCTGCCTGCTGTTTAGAGTGCACGTCTACACAGTAATGTTTAGTAAATGTATGTGTGGTAGACCATGTGGCTGCTCTACATATATCCTCTAAGGGAATGTTCCCAAGGAAAGCCATAGAGGGCCCCAACTTTCTGGTGGAGTGGGCTCTTGGTGGAAATGTAAGAGTGCGTTTAGCCTTAGCGTAACAGATCTGAATACATTTCACGATCCACCTAGCGATACCAGCTTTGGAAATAGCGTTACCCTTGTGGTGTGATGCGAAGGCAACGAAAAGCTGCTTAGTCTTTCGAAAATCCTTTGTCCTGTCAATGTAGTACATTAGGGCTCTTTTAACGTCAAGGGTGTGGAGCATCCGCTCCGCCAGCGACTCAGGGTTTTGAAAAAACACTGGCAACTCAATTGTCTGGTTTATGTGGAATTGAGATACAACCTTGGGTAGAAATTTAGGGTTAGTGCGGAGCACCACCCTGTTAGCATGGACTTGGAAAAAGGGTTCTTGGATGGTGAGGGCCTGCAACTCACTAACCCTCCGTAGCGATGTAATTGCTACTAAGAAAGCCACTTTCCAAGTTAGAAACTGAAGCTCACAGGAGTGTAGTGGCTCGAAAGGAGGACCCATCAGCCTTGTAAGAACCACATTGAGGTTCCATTCTGGAGCTGGTGGTGTCCGTGGTGGAATGACCCTTTTGAGTCCTTCCAGAAATGCCTTGATAGCAGGAACCTTGAAAAGTGATAGGTGTTGCCTATTCTGGAGGTATGCGGCCATCGCAGACAGGTGAATGCGGATGGAAGAATACGCCAAATTGCATTGGTACAGATGGAACAGGTAACATATGATGTTCTGAACGGAAGCATCCAGCGGGTTAATGTCGTGGTTTGCACAATAAATGACAAACCGCTTCCATTTAGCCGCATAACATGCTCTAGTAGTGGGCTTTCTTGCCTCCCGAATGATGTCCATGCAATCGGGGGGAAGATTGAGGTAGCCAAACTCTAGGACTTCAGGAGCCAGATCGCCAGGTTGAGCTGTTGCGGATCTGGGTGCTGAATGTCGCCATGGCTCTGCGTCAGAAGGCTGGGTGTGAGATGAAGCCTTTGATGCGGTACCACGGAAAGTTCCAGAAACGTGGTGTACCATGGTTGGCGAGCCCACGTTGGAGCAACCAGGATGAGAGTCATCGAGTGCTGCCTGAGCTTGCGTGCCACCAGCGGTATCAGAGGTGCTGGGGGAAAAGCGTACGCAAATCTGCCTGACCAGTTCATCCACATCGCATTGCCCTGCGATTGCGGGTGTGGGAACCTGGCGGCGAAGCTTTGGCATTTTGCGTTCTCTCTTGTGGCGAACAGGTCTATCTCTGGATGACCCCACCTTTGGAAGTACGGTTGGAGTACTGATGGATGTATCTCCCACTCGTGCATTTGGTGGCTGTGCCTGCTGAGCAGGTCCGCCAACTGATTGTCTTTGCCTGGGAGATGTTCTGCCATCAGGAAAATGTTCCTCTGAATGGCCCACTTCCACATGCTCTGAGCCAAATGAGACAGCTGCGGAGAGTGTGTGCCCCCCTGTTTCTGAATGTAGTACATGGCCGTCATGTTGTCCGTCCGGATCAACACGACCTTGTTGCACAGATGTACTTTGAATGCCTTTAAGGCCATGAAGATCGCCATCAGTTCCAATACATTGATGTGCATCTTCCTTTGCTGTAGTGTCCATAGTCCCTGCACTGTGTAGTGGAGTACATGCGCTCCCCATCCCTGGAGAGAAGCGTCCGTCGTCAGGATAATCTGTGGCACAGGCTCTTGGAACGGTCGGCCCTTGCAAAGGTTTTGTGGATTCCACCAATGCAGAGAGTTGTACGCCCGACCGCTCACCAACACTAGGTCTGTTAGTTGCCCGTGAGCCTGAGTCCACTGACGTGCTAGGCACTCCTGGAGCGGACGCATATGTAACCTCGCGTGCGGGACAATGGAGATGCAGGAGGCCATCATGCCTATCAACTGCATGAACACCTTCGCTGGAAGCGAGTGCTGAGGTCTGAATCGTTGGATCAGCGTCTGAATACTGGCGACTCTCACTGAATTTGGCCGCGCAGTGGCTGCCAGAGTGTTTATTGTCACGCCCAGATACTGCCGTATGTGGGCGGGCTGGAGATGGGATTTTGGGTAATTCAGTGAGAATCCCAGATCGTGCAGGAGATGAATGGTGCGGGACAGGTGGTCGGCGCACTGCTGTTCTGACTTTGCCTGAATGAGCCAGTCGTCCAGATAGGGGTAGACGTGGATGTTTTAACGTCTTAGATGCACCGCCACAGTCGCCAGGCACTTTGTAAAGACCCTGGGCGCTGTGGTGACCCCGAAAGGCAGAACCCTGAACTGGTAGTTCTGGTCTTGAATGGTGAACCTGAGGTACTTCCTGTGTGAAGGATGCAGGGGAATGTGAAAGTATGCATCCTTGAGATCCAGAGTAGCCAGGAAGTCCCCCTGCCGAAGCAGAGGGAAAACCTGCTGCAACGTGAGCATATGGAAATGTTCTGACAGAATGTACCAGTTGAGGGGCCTGAGGTCCAGGATGGGCCTGAGGGATCCGTCCTTTTTGGGGATTAGAAAGTACAGAGAGTAAACCCCTGTTCCCCTTTCTTGCAGTGGAACGAGCTCTATTGCCCCTTTTTGCAGCATGACTTGGACCTCCTGCTGCAACAAGTGCAAGTGCTCGCCGGACATAGGACGGTTTCTTGGAGGTATGTTTGGTGGAGTGGAAGTGAGTTCCAGACAGTAACCGTATTGGATAAGAGATTTGACCCACCTGTCCGTGGTGATGGATTTCCACGCGGGCAGGAACTGCTGGAGTCTCCCCCCGACTGGTGTTGTGTGGTCGGGGGGCAGCGACAAGGCGTCACTGTTTGTTGGTGGTGGAGGACCTGGAGCTAGGTTTCCACATCCCCTGCCTTTGACGTTGTTGCCCCTGTAACCACCTCTACCCTTGTTGGTGTATGAGGTCTGGGTGTTGCTTTTATAGTATTGCGTGGATTGTGATGCCTGACCCCTTGAGGTGCCTCTGTTATTGGAGCGGCGAAAGGAACCACCCCGAAACTGCTGGGACTGTAGGGCCCCCATAGACTTAGCAGTGTCAGTGTCTTTTTTCATTTTTTCGAGGGTTGCATCCACTTCTGGCCCAAACAGGTGGTCTGGATTAACTGTTTGATTTAAGATGGTTGTCTGTATGTTTGGTTTAAAGCCTGATATCCTAAGCCATGCATGCCTACGCAGTAGCACGCTAGTGTTTATAGCTCTGGAGGCGGTATCAGCCACGTCCAGTGCGCACTTAATGGAAGCATTGGTGATAAGCTTCCCCTCCTGAATTAACATTTCAGCTCCCTCTTTGTACTGATCAGGTAAGTGCTGTAGAACGGTTTCTAGGGTGTCATAGTGTGCCCTATCGTAGCGTGCAAGTAGGGCTTGCGTGTTTGAAATGCGCCAAATATTAGCTGCCTGCGCAGCAATACGTTTTCCTGAGGCTTCAAAGACCTTCGATTCTTTGTCTGGGGGAGGAGCATCACCCGTGGTCTGCGAGTTTGCCCGCTTGCGTGCGTTGGATACAACCAAAGAGTCCAGTGGCAAGTGTCCTTTGATGTACGTTGGATCAGTGGGCGCTGCCTTGTATTTTTTGTCAATACGAGGATTGATGACTCGCGCCCGGGTGGGCTCCCTGAAAACCTCAGGCGCGTGCTTTAGCACTCCTTTGAGCATTGGCAATGTCTTGACAGTCTTTTCAGCCACCGAGAAAGTGTCAAACAGAAAATCGACATCCACTGGGTCCGCATGGAGGTCGACATCATGATTGGCCGCAGCTCTCTCAATTAGAGCGTTGAAGGCTGCAGAGTCCTCTGTTGGAGAAGTTTTTGCAGCAAAAAGCTGCGGCTCGTGTCCTGACTGAGGGTCCTCAGGGTCGCCTCCAGCAGACCATGGCTCATTGACCTCCTCTGGATCCGAGTACGCTGGATAATTGTACTCCTCCTCCTCGTCTCCGTCACCCTCCCCAGCGTTAGAGTGAGTGGGTGAGAGTTCCAGACCTTGTGGAGATGCAGGCTCCATAGGGGCAGAAGTACCCGCAGAGTCCAACTTCTTTTTGAGTGGAATACGAAAATGTTCCAACACTGGCTCCGGGGTGATCTTCCTTTTAAGGAGAGAGAGCGTGCCTGTGTTGGCGTCGATGACAACCTCTCGACGCTCCTCGTCCGCGAGTGGCTGGAGCCGAGGCTTCGGCACCACCAATGATGCTTTAGGCGTAGACACCAGCTTCAAGGGCACCCCGGCCCCATGTTTCGGAGCGAAAGCCTTCCGCGTCGTCTTTGGCGGAAGCGTGAAGTGGATCGGCGTCTGCGCCTTCGCCGGTTTTGTGGAGGCTTCGGCGCCACATCCTTCGGTTCGGGAGCCACTGCTTCCTTCCGAATACGTTGAAGGGACTCCGTGACCTTCTTGGTAAAGGACGGTGAGGGCTGGACCGGCTCGAGCGAGTCCTCCGAGTCCGGAGTCGGGTCGGCGATCAAAGGCACGGTCTTCGGAGCCGACACATCACCCCTCTTGGCTTTGTCGACCGGGATCGGCGCAGCCAGAGCTTTGGGGTCGTCCTGACGCTTCTTCGAGGCTTTTTTAGGGTCATCGACCTTTTTGGCGTCGACGCGGCTCTTCAGAGCGTCGACCATCTTCGGCGCCGACGCAGCCGCGTCGGGCGTCTTCGCCTTCGGCTTCGACACCGGGGTCTTCGGGTCGGCCATCTTGGCGTGGCTCTTGATCTCGGCGGCCATTTTGGACTTCTTTGGCGCCGAGGCCTCTGGAGCCTTTGGTCCCACCAGTGCGACTTTCACTTTCGGTTTCGATACGGATGGTGCGGACCCTGATGGCTTCACTTTCGGTTTCTGTACCGGGAGTGGCGCATCACCAATGTCCGTGGCCGGGCCCGGAGGCGGGGCCGTGGGACGAGTATTGAGGTCTTGGGTGAGGCCCGAAGGCGATCCCTCGACCTGGGCCTTATGCTGGGGTTCGGCCCCAGAGTCAATAAGAGGATGCTCTTCTTCCGAGCTATCCTCCACGGTGGCAATGGCCCCGTCGTCGTCCCCTACCTCCTCGACGACTTCCTCGAACTCTTCATCTCCCGCGTCGTAGTTCTCATCGTCCGACGCTGGGTCAGAGTCCCAAACTTGTAGGACGGTGTCGTCTTCAACGTCTTCTTCAAAGATGTTGGCTGGAGGGGGTGCCGATAACTGGGCCTGCAGTCTCGCGGCCCGACGTAGCTTGAGAGTCTTCTTCGACCGAAACTTGGAGCAGGCCATACACCTGGCCTCGTCGTGGTCTGGCGACAAGCATCTGTTGCACAATGGAGTTCGTTCCATGTTGAAGTAGTCTGGAGCGTCGTGTAGGCCCGTCCGCGCCGACAGCACGCGGAAGGGCAGCAAGTGTTCGGAGCCGATGAATAAACCAACCCGAACGATGGACAATACCGACGCGAGTCCTAAAGACCTTTTGGTCTCAAGTTAGGAAAGTTAAACAACTATCGATTCCGACAGAGGGAACCGAAGCACATCCGAACCCAATGGCGGAAAAAAACAATCTGGGGATGGAGGCGATGCCCATGCGCACTGTAGTCCAGGGGAGGAGCCACCTATCTCGTGATACTTCGAAGACTCTTCCAGGACAACAATGTGCAATCATCCGGACCCAACACTAGGCGGCGATCTATGCACAGATATGAATTCAGCAGCCCACATGCCTCGAACATGTCCATATCTTGTGTACCCCATTTGCGAAACACCCCCTACAGTACCCGGTTTTTAAGCTCCCATTCGTGCAGGGCACTTATTTGCCGACTCAGCCAGCCTGCCTCCAGCGTTTGTACTGCTGGTTGGGGTAAATGTCACTTGTGTTATGTGTTATCTCTGTAAGGCCCATCTCTAAAGTTCCCTGTTTTCACTTGTACTTGGGTGTTAAAGCTTTTAGGGGACCCAGGAAGACAGGCTTGAGTTCCAACACATTTATGTAAGTCAAAGAATGCTTTATTCGACAGTTTGTGTCATGAAAGCGTTACAGATAAATGGTTTAAAACAATCACAAAAAGTTAAAAAGCTGGAGTAAAAACACTTTATGCAAAATAGCAAGATACGCATCAGAAATCCCGAATAATACCAATACAGTGGTTCATGATAAAACAAATATATAAATATAGATTTCAGATGAACTCACTTAATTTCAAAAAAGCGTGTAAAAGATTATTGGACCCCACACATAATTTTAGTCTGAATACTCGATCGTAATTGGAAACGACTTACAGTTTCATTTTTTAGCCGTAATTTTTTTGTGAACTGATACACAACATCCACCTTAAAATGTTGCCATTGGAGCAGCGTACTTGGGTAATGGGTTTGTGCAGAGTATTCGAAGAGCTGTGCTGCATAATCTAGTGCCCATATTCCTGCATATTTACATCAACCAGACCTTAAGCAGACCAGAATAGGTAGGGCAGACAAACAGCACATGTGCTAAAGTTTCTACTTGATCTGTACATATTATACATTTATTGGTGCTTGTGTGCTTTACATACTTCACAGACCCTTGAAGCTCAGGTTTCTCATTTCCACTCAAACCTCAGTGTGTGAAAGATTCATGGTAATGGTCACTGAGGGAATTGTGAACCTGAAGAGTCTGCCTAAGGTGATTTTTCCATATTCCACCACTGCATCTCCTTCTTCCTTCCCTTTGTAACAACCTTTAGAGCCTCCAAACTCGCAGTGGCCTGTGACAATTTGCTCTATATCCATTCTTGGATGGGGATCATGCCTAACCTGATGTGTTGAAGGATGTTATCATGCCCTTTGGTCTCATTACAGCGCTCATTGTCAGAGACTACCCCTTCTGGTAGAGGTAAGTTTTCTCTGTCAATGACGGTGGTCATTTTGGTACTGGGAATGATTTTGATTCTTTCGAATTTAGTGTTGTGCCCACATAATTTCTTTTCTTGCTCGGAGTTTGGGGATGAGGTTTCTAAAATTATGGTGAATCCAAGCTGGTGAAGTGTTATCATCACTGTCTGAATTTTTCTCTGGCATTGTGCTTGCAAGCTCACTTTTACCTGCTAGTCATTCAAATAGGGGAAATACATGTATTCCCATTCTTTGCAAGCAAACGGCTACTACAGCCAAACACTTCATGAAGACCCCGAGTGCAAAGTTTATCACAAATGACCTGATAATGTACCTTGTCTGAGGAACTACATGTGCCTGTGGTTAATTGGAATGTGCAAGTAGATCTCCTTGAGGTCCATGGTAGCCATGAAGACCTCATTCTTCAGAAATTGTATGATCTCTTGCAGCGTGATACATTTTAACCTCTGTGTCCTATGTGGTTGTATGTTGGAACGACGAGTTCCACAACGAGTACCCTAACAACAAGGTCGTTACCACAAACTCGTCTAAACTGCGATTTTCTTTCCTTTACCACGATTTTTTGTTGTAAAGGCGTGGATGTTAAAAAAAAATGCATCCCAACTACTACCCCGATCCCCCAACCTCCCCCATCCTCTAAAAACTAACCCCCACCCCCTGAAGCTAAACATGATCCCTCTAAATACTAACACAACTCGTTTTTAACTACTCCCAACCTCTCAACCCCTGAAAACTAACCTCAAACCCCCACCCCTGAACACTAAACCCCACCCCTTAAAAACGAATCCTGCAACCCTCAAAACTAACCCCAACCCCTTCACCTCCTATCCACCTCTGAAAACTAATCCCAAACACCACATACCCCCTAAAAACTAACCCCAAACCCTCTAAATACTAATCACAAACCCCTCTTGCCTGTTCCTGTGCGACGCTCCTCCAAACTCCGCCCTGCCTGAACACTAGACTGAATCAGCCTTTACCATGCACATGCGTGATTAAGGCTGAGTCATTGTTAGGGCAAGTCGTTCGGCTTGCATTATTCCGGAACTCGTCGTTCTGGAGTCATGGCAAAGGTTGTTTCTTGTCTTACGCATCAATTGAGGCCTGGTATTGGTCATAAGGGCTGCTCTGGCTTTGGTACAAGGAAGTACCCAGAGCATACTCTCTGGTTTAGTTCTCTTTTGGGGATCTTTGCTATGGCTTGCTTTAAAAAAAGTTTTTACTTCTTGCTTAGAATTTGTCCTCTCGGTGGCACAGTTGGGAATTGTTGAGCAACTTGCTGCAAGATGTTTAATAGTGACCAGTATGCACTTGTTTAAGGTAATTGCCTCCCATTAGTGGATGAATCCTCCTATTCTTGCTCCCACTGGTGTTGCATTGTTGGGGGTAAAAGGCAGGTGATTCACTTTGCTGCAGATCCAATGCCTTTCGGGGTTTGTCCTCTTTCCCTTGCTTTGCACAGAAATACTGCCACTGTGGCACTGTTCCATGTGAGCTGCCTGGTTAAGTGAAGGCTGCCTGATTGAGTGAAGGGTGCCTGGGAGGTGCTTGGCTGAAAACATTTTTTGCCTGAAAGTCTACGGGTTGGTGCAATGCTTCTCTTAAAAGCCCACCAAAACAGCAAAGTCCCCATTGCCTTTGCGATTTCATTTATCTTTTTAATCTCTTACACCAACGTCTAATTCACTGCAAAGCAGGGCAGAACAGGTATTATCCTGTAAAAGGAAAATTTATGATCGCAATCTGCACCTCTGACTTAAAGCCCGCTATTCAGAGCAAGGCATGGCTCTTTAACCTTGTCCCCGGGCACATCTGCCTGCTCACTGTGTCTGCAGAGTCCAAAGCCAATTTGAGGCATGTGCTGGTGGCCGAAGCAGTTGTGAGTGTGCTGGAGTTCGCAATTCTCCAATGAGTGGCTACTGCGCTCTTCTTTTTTCTGCCCACCATATACCCTCAGTTGCTCTAGTCTGGCGATGCCCTGATGATATAGGGTTTTTGACTCTCTTCCTGACTGTAGCCATGTTGATCCTGAAGAACATAGGGTCCATAGAGGAGTGTTTAGATTTCCTTTCTTTGTAAGAAGTCACTGACCCCGAGGACACAGGTTTTTGAAAAGCATCCTTCCACTGGTCACAAATGCTTGGGAGCATGGGTAGGAACAAATTCTTCTTCTAGGATGGCATTGAGGTAAGGAGAAGGGAGCAGGATTATGCTTTCGTCCTTCTCGAGTTGCACACCCTAGATGTCTGCTGCCCGTTTTATGAGGGAATTATGGACCAGTAGGTCAGCTGACAACAAAGGTCTCAAAGGATACAAGTCCACTACCTCCTCTGGAGCGTCGCATGGAGGTCTTGCCAATCCTGTTCTTGTGTGCCCTATTCTTCAAAGGCGAGGTCTTCGATGTTATTCTCATCTTCACAGAAGAGTTCTTCCTGTCCCTCGTCATGCGGTTCAGATGTGGTTGGGGATTCAAGCTCTGTGTTCTCTTCTTCTACAGGTTTTGACTCTGCTGGTCTTGTTGGGATTTGAAATCTTTTCAGTGACTCTTCCTTTTCCTTCCTTTTTCAAAAGAGCTCGCATGTCAGCTTATAGTCAACATTTCTTTCACTTGACCTCAGCACCTATTTAACAGGGTTGGAGAGACATAATGGAGGTCTTGCCAATCCTGTTCTTGTACACCCTATTCTTTAAAGGTGAGCTCTTTGATCTTGCCGTCATCTACATAGAAGAATTCTTCGTGTCCCACACCTTGCAGTTCAGTTGTAGTCATGGGTTCAAGATTCGTGTGCTCTTCTTTAACAGGTTACAACTGCTGATGCTGCTGCAATTTGAAACCCCTTCAACAGCTCCTCAAGAGCTGGCATTTCGGCTTCTGGTCAACTTTCTTTCACTTGACCTCCAGCACCCATTGTTCAGGGTTGACTTCTACTTCAGCGCCAACTGTTCTTTGCCTACTTCCCCTCAACCTGTTCCGATCGACATTTGTTGTCAAAGTACATTCGAATAGCATGCCTCCTGCAGTGTCAAAACTTGCAAGGGGGGGCATGGACATCATGGGTGTGGGTGTGTGTCTGTGTTGACTTCTACTTCAGCGCCAACTGCTCTTTGCCTACTTTTCCCTCAACCTCTTCTGATCCAAAATACATTCGAATGATATGTCTCCTGATGTCAGAACTTGCAAGGGTTGCATGGACATCATGGGGGAGAGGGAAGGGGGGTGGTGGGGTGGGGGGGCTTGAGGTTTGTGTGTGTTTGTTTTTCTTGCGGCTTCCAGTCTCTCCGGGTGACTGTTCCTTTCTTGAACATCAAAGCCCTTTCTCTGCATCAACTCAATCTCCTTGGTGTTGGCTTCCTCGTCACCAGACAAGCATATGTTCTTGAGCGATGTCTGCATCTGCGTCAGCTGCATTATAGCATAATGTGTCCACCACTGTTTCTTCAAGACTTTAACAGTTTTTGGCAGGAACTTGGCACACGCATCACAATCTTCCGCAATTTAGTACACAGCAGGCACAAGTTGCAGAACGTCGTTTGGGAATAGTTTTGCACAAATCTGTGACAACACTTGGGATAAAATCTGAAGGGAGTGTTGTCCATCTCTCCAGGGTATCCACTGGATGGCAAATTAATACACAGCATGTGAATCCAGAAACAATTCATCCTGCAAACTGGAGCCCCAATTAAGGTGTAACGAACCTAGAAAACCAGAATCTGTGTATAATTCCCTACAAGGCAAAGTAAACCCCAAGTGCAGATTCTTTGATATTAACAACAAAGACTCACCTAGCAAGCTGGCACATAACATAGGATTTATCAGAGGCGGTATCAAAGCGTTGAACTTCCCAGGAGCTGCTGCATTTTGAAGAAAGGAGGCAGATGTTTCCGTAGGGCAGCCTGCAGACTTCCCTTCGGTGGAAGAGGCAGTGGCAGAGGTTGGAGTATTGGTGGTGGAGGTAGATCCTAAGGAGGAGACCTTTAATGGAAACAAGGTGGACAGAGTTAAGTGTTACAGAAACTAATCATACGTCACTTACAATGTCTTAGTGGGCAAAGGCAAATATTCTAAGAAAGTGCATCTTGCAATAAAATAGTCATAAAAATCTATAAAGAAAACAATAACTAAATAAATAAAAAATAAGCAGATCTGCATCTCACTTGAGTTTGACAGATGCCAGAATCAGTTGCTCCGAGGCTGGCTGCCAGAAGAGCAGAGTTCAAAGCCAGAAGCGCCGGAGGGAGAGAGAGAGCTGGGAAAAGAAGAGACTGCAAAACATCAGCTGCTGGAAATGCAGAAAAAGCATCGTCCATCGCGCCAGTCATTGGTGTCTCCCCTCGGTCCACGCCATCGGGTGAGGAACTTGTCAGTGGATCTTGCAAGGGGGGCATCGACATCAAGGCAGAAAGGAGTTGGCTCTGTTGCTGAAGAAAATCCAAGGGTGGCACCAAGGAGGGCTGAGAAGGATTGTGAAGCAGTGATGCCATCAGCAAGCTCTGCAGTGCCTGGGCCTCCAGTTCACCAAGGCTGGCCTGTGGTGCTGGGCTTGTTGTATTGCTCTGGAGGCCCAAAGCCACATCGTTCTGTCCAACGAGGGATGTTGAGAGCAGGTTTAGCAGGGTCTGGTTTAAAAGATGCTGCCTCTGGGAGAGAGCCAGTGAAAGAGGAAGCGAGGCCAGGAAACTTTGTGTGAGGAGGTTGGGAAAGCTGGAGGTATTGGCAGAGGACAGGACCTCGTCCTGGTTTAGGAATGGAAAGACATCCCCTGGAGGCAACTGGCATGGGAGCCCACCAGTATTCTCTGAGCCAGCACTCACTGCAGGACTGGAAATAGAAGCGGTTTTCGGGCAAGCTGCCAAATGAGTCGAGGCACCTGAAATTCAAACGCAGCATATGAAATTAAATCATCAGATAAGATTGGTCTTATATGGTTACATGACTAAATCCTTCACACATTTTATGCACCAAACTAATTAAGGGAGAGGTTTAATAATGTTGGATGTATCACAATGTACTAAGTGAAGATTTACACTTGGACACATTTATTTTGAAGACATTCATAAAAAAGGCAACAAATATTTTTCTCTTTGTCCCCACCTGTAAAATACTTTACAAGCTTGCTTACCTGCTCCTAGTGCACAGTAGAGGGTTCTGCAACTCCCCTTTAAAATGGTCTAAAACCTGGCAGGTTTTCTTTCTACTTAAGCAGAACTTTCTAATGCACCTTCCATTGTATTGTATATGTTTACAAAAAAAGGGGGTAAAGAACTTCACTTGGCAACACATTATTAACTTTTAGTTTGAGGGAAAACAGTGATTCACCTTAGCTGAGATTCTGTGTCTGAAAGGGGAGCATTTTGCCACAAGGTGCATGCTGTTCGATGCAGCACCATATGATTTAGTGAGCTGTAGAACAAAGCTATATTCCTAACAATTATGACTGGTAAAAAAGCAGAGAGGATCCAAGGTTTAAGTAAAGGTATGGTAAGAAAGAGGGTCTTGTCTGATGAGAATTACTGAAGGCAAATGATTCATAGGCAGGGTCTGTTTTGCTTAAGTTAGGAACCTATATAACATCAACTAATAAAGACTTTAATGGGCATGATTGGTTCCTATTTATTACAAACCATGGACTAGATCTAATATAGAAAAATGCATGGGCTAAATAATAATTTTGCCTGTGCACTTTTGCAAAGTTGATAAAAACAGATATTTCAATCAAAAAAGATTTATAAAGCGGGGCTAATCACCTGATACAGGATACAGGTGCTTGCAGGTCCCAGAGGCTAATTTGATCGACTAGGTCTTGAGGGCCATTCGGAATTCTGCAAGTGAGTTGATGGTCCGGAGGCGTGTGGGGAGTCTGTTCCAGATCTTTGCTGTGAGGACAGTCTGCCATTTCTACTTTGGAAGATGCAGGGAGTATGGGCAAGTGAAAGGGAGACGGAGCGTAGTCTTCTCAACGGTTGGTGGAAATTCAGGAAGTGTCTAATGTATGCGCGTCCTTGGTTGTGTAGAGCCTTGTGTGTGTGGGACAGCAGCTTGAATTAGCATTTCTTCTGTACGGGGAGCCAGTGAAGTTGCCAGAGATGGGGTGTGATGTGGGTTCTTCGGGAAGGTGGAGGATAAGTCTGGCTGCGGCATTCTGCGTGGTTCGAAGTTCATGTTGGTGTGGAAAGTTTTGCTGTAGTCCAGTCGGCTGGTGATGAAAGCCTGTGTCACAATGCATCTCGTGTGTAGGGGTAGCCACTTGTAGATCTTACGTAGCATGTGGAGGGGAAGCAGGGGGAAAAGGGATTTCATCTGTTATTTCATGGTGAGCTTGTTGTCAATGATGATGCCGAGGCTTCTTGCGTGGTCGGAGAGAGTGGGCGCAGGCCTAGGTCTGATGGCCAAAGGGAGTCATTGCTTCTGTCTTGTCTAAGTTCAGGTGCAGGCAGTCGTTCTTCATCCAGTCGGCGATGTTTGTCATGTATCTAGGGAAGTTGGTTCTGGTGGAGATGGGGTTGTCGGTGAGTAAGAGGAAGAGTTGGGTGCTTTCTGAGTAGAAAATTATGTTGAGTCGTGGGATCTGACGATGCTGGCCAGTGGGTTCATATATGTGGTGAATGTGTAGGGTCGAGGGATGAGTCCCGGAGTACCCCGCAGGTGATCTCCTTGGGTTCAGAGGTGAAAGGTGGCAGGTGGATCTTCTGGGTTCTTCAGGTGAGAAAGGAGGCCATCCATTTGAGTGCCGATGTGGTGAAGTCTTTTGATCAGCGTGTAGTGGGATAAGGTGTCAAAGGATGCCGAGAGGTCAAGCAAGATCTAAGCTGCTGTTTCTCCTCGGTTGGTGCTGGTTTCGATGGGTGCGGCAAGTGCAGGCTTCTTTGATACCCTCAGCAGACGGCGGCAGAGGTAGCGGGAGATCTTGAAGGTTGCCCTGTCGGAGATGCTCTTGATAGTGCGCCCTCTCCTCTCCCACTGTCTGCAGTCCAGTTTCACTGTTCTGAGTTCTTGGTTGTACCAGCTGGCCTTTTTGGAGGATTTTCTTTGGATGTTGCTCTTGATGGGGACGATGCGGTCTGCACAATTGGTGATTCAGGCATTGAAGTTTTTCACTCCCTGTTCGAGGCTGGTGGTGATAGCAGGATTGGAGGTGTTGAGGGCATTCGCCCAGCTGGACTCTGAGATTTTATTCCACCTCCGGTGGGGGGTGTTTGCCATCTGAGGTTCTGCAATGCAAGGTCTGGAGATGCTGAAATGGACGATGGAATGATCAGTCCACGTGCGTTCTGTGACATGGCTGTGTTTGACACGGTTGCTGGAGGTCAAAATTGGGTCCAGCTTGTGCCTGCGGTGTGTGTAGGGTCATGGATGATCTGGGTCAATCCGAGGCTGCCCATGTTGTCAAGAAGGAGTGCAGTGTTTTTGTCGTCGATGTGGAAACTGAGGTTGCTTAGAAAGAAGCAGTCCTTGCAGTCTAAGGATAGGGGTGCAATGAACTCTACGATGGTCTTACAGAAGTTGGAGCACTGGCCTGCGGGTCAGAAAGAGAGAGTGCCTAGGATGGCCGTTTTTGTCGTCCGTGTGGAGCTTGAAGTTTAGATTTTCCATGGGGGTGGCATTATTGTCAGTGGTAGTGGTACACTGTATGGTCTCTTTGTGGATGATGGCTGGTCCTCTTCCCGTCTTTTTGGTGCAGTCCTGGTGAGTGATTTTGTATCTGTCAGGGATCGCTGTGGCAATGTCTGGGGAGGTTGGTGATTAGGCCCCATAATTCAGTGGAATGCTTGCATAGTAAGCATGTTTTTAGAAGGGCGCATGAGGGTTGTTTTTTTTGTTCAGGTGGTGTCTGTGGTGCGGGGCTAGTCGGTGGGCTGATGTGCGTGCAGTGGCAGTGCGTGCAGATGAAAGGTCCTACTGTGGAGCATGGGTCGGCACAGTGGCAGGGTTTGTTGAGGCGTCCGGGGTTGAGGGTGTAGAGCTCGGAAATGGTGTATCTTTATGGGGCGGGAGGGCCAGGGGTCACAGCACTGGGTGCAGTCCAGGCGTGGACGGTGTAGGGTGGCTTGACTTTGGCACGCCAGAGGTGCAGTTGCACTGTGGCCTGCATTAAGTAGGTCTTGGTGTGAGAGGGGCTTCTGTTGGCGGGAAGAATGGTGAGTGGGAAACCCCAGTCAAGAAAACCTCAGTTGGAATACACAGGCAGCTGTTGTGTCACTGGATCGGTTTGGAACAAGCAGGAACTGGAGGCCACAGGCATATGGCAAGCTTGGTGTCCAGGTGCCTAATGATGTTTGATAAGTTTAAAACTGAATATTTCTCCAAAAAAGAGAATTCTCCTGTACTCCTCCAGGGATTTGTCATTTTAGTCATTAGCAATGAACTGCCAAGCCTACATGGGGGATCCAGGGAACGTTTCAGAAAATGTATTATAAGACTCTTTAAATTCAAAAACAACAATTAAAATATAAAAAAAAATGTAAATCTACATTTTTAACAAGTTAATGCTGGATTTATATGCCAAATGTTACTCATGAAATAAAAATTTCTTATATAAAAATACTAATTTTAAAAGATGAAAGTTGCTGTTTAAAGACAAGAAGAACAAGTTACTTACCTTCGGTAACGCTTTTTCTGGTGGATACAGTATCTGCCTGTGGATTCCTCACCTTGTGAATATCCCCTGCGTCAGCAACATTCGGAAATTCTTTTGTAGCTCCACGCCGAAGTGGACGACGTCACAGAAGCCCGGCATCACGCGCAGCTCCGCTGACGTCACCGACACCATAATAGACCCACGTCGGCGTGATGACATCAGTTCCGCCCTTTTTTCCGTGCCTTCGAGGCACACGGACGGACCAACAACAGTAGATATATATACAGTGTACACAGTACAATATAATCAAGGAAACACACACAGTGTGAAGACAATGTAGGAAATCAAGTAGAATAACCCACTTCTTTTGAAAGTAACATATATACATTAAAAGATTACATTATCGTAGGTATAGAAGAGTGAACAATGGGGAGGCGGGTGGGCATGTGAGGAATCCACAGGCAGATACTGTATCCACCAGAAAAAGCATTACCGAAGGTAAGTAACTCGTTCTGCTGATGGATACATCTGCCAGTGGATTCCTCACCTTGTGAATAGATTCCCACAGCAGTCCCACTGCCAGAGGAGGGTGTCCACCCTTCTATACCAAGAAATCCTGAATGACAGGGCGCGCAAAGTGACCATCCCTCCTCACCTTGGAATCTAAGCAGTAATGCTTCGCAAAGGTGTGGAGGGAAGCCCAAGTTGCCGCTTTACAAATGTCCTCTACAGGAACACCCCTAGACAAAGCAGATGTAGACGACTTTGCTCTAGTGGAATGAGCTCTTCAACCTTCAGGAGCTTCCTTACCGGCCAGAGAGTAGCATATCTTGATACACAAGACAATCCATCTTGACAGCGTACGCTTGTGCTCTGCTTTGCCTCTTCTGGCACCAACAAAACCCAAGAAGAGCTGGTTATCAACTCTGAACTCTCTAGTTCTGTCAAGGTAGAAGCTCTTTATGTCCAAGCGGTGAAACCGGTCCTCCTCCTTGGAAGGATGAGGGGGAGGATAGAAGGTAGGGAGGGTAATGGACTGCCCCAGATGGAAGAAAGGTACCACCTTAGGCAGAAAAGCAGCCCTGGTCCTTTTCTTTCAGCATGAATGGTCAAGAACGGGGGTTTTGAACTTAGAGCTTGAAGCTCACTTACCCTCCTTGCCGAGGTAATCGCAATCAGAAAGACCATTTTTAAAGATAACAACCTCAAGGGACACCTGTGCAAGGGCTCGAAAAGGTGAAACTATTAAGAAAGTAAGGACAGGATTCAAGTTCCATTGATGCACAATAAAAGGAGTGGGAGGAAATTTATTCATAAGGCCTTTTAAGAACCTTAAAACAATAGGTGACTTAAATAAGGACGGTTGATCCGGCAGGCAAAGAAATGCTGACAAGGCCGAAAGGTAACCCTTCACTGTCGCTACAGCAAATCTTTGCTGAGCCAAAGAGAGTGCAAACTGAAGAATGTCAGATAAGCGAGCCTTCAAGGGGTCAATGGACTTCTCTCCACATCAAGAGACAAATTTGGACCACCTATAAGAGTAGATAGACTTGGTGGAATGATGCCTGGCTGATAAAATGACATCCACCACGTCATGGGGGAGAGAAAAAGAATTCCGGTTGCCCCGTTCAATCTCCACTCGTGGTCGGCCGAGAACTGCCGACTGAGACGGTCTGCACGTACGTTCAGAACTCTGGCCAGATGATTTGCCATCAGACAAATCAGATGGTCCTGAACCCAGGACCAGAGACGCAGAGCCTCTCTGCAAAGGCAATGCGATCCCACTCCTCCCTGCTTGTTGACATACCACATCGCTGTAGTGTTGTCCGTCAGGACTTGCACCGACCGACCGCGAAGGGAAGGGAGAAAGGCCTTGATCGCCAAACGTATCGCCCGTAACTCCAGAAGGTTCATGTGAAGCAACTTTTCCTCTGGAGACCAAAGACCCTTGATCTCCAGATGAGCACCCCACCCTAGGGTGGATGCATTCGTTATCACTGTGGCCACTGATGGAGGCAGATGAAAGCGCTTTCCTTGAGACAGATTGCCTTCCACGCTCCACCAAGATAGATCCGTCGCAGCTTCCCTGGAGATCCTCACTGACTCCCTGAGATCTCCGTTGTGTTGATACCACTGCCTGCGGAGGCACCACTGGAATGCCCTCATGTGCCAGCGTGCATGGTTGACCAACAGAATGCAGGAAGCCATCAGACCGAGCAGACGAAGGACCTTCAGGACTGGAACGACCGCTCCATTGTAAAATAAAGGAATAATTTCCTGTATGTCAAGAATCCTTTGTGGAGGAGGGAATGCCCGACACACAGTGGTATCCAGTACCGCACCTATGAACAGGCTGCGCTGGGAGGCACCAGGTGAGATTTGGGTACATTTATCAAAAAGCCCAACCTGTACAACAACTGCATTGTGACCTACAGATGATGGAGCACCTTCTCTGGAGACTCTGCTTTGATCCGCTAATCGTCCAGATAAGGGAATACTGGTATACCTGACCTTCTGAGATGTGCTGCCACCACCGCCATCACCTTGGTGAAGATTCGAGGTGCAGTAGTAAGACCAAAAGGAAGGACTGCAAACTGGTAATGTTGCGACCCCACCGTGAAACGGAGATACATCCTTCCAAGTCGATCGACATCATCCAGTCTTTTTCCAGCAGCGCTTGAAGAACCTGTGCAAGGGTGAGCATCTTGAACTTCTCCTGTTTCAGAAAGAGATTCAAGACCCTGAGGTCCAGGATTGGACGAAGTCTGCCATCCTTCTTGGGTATTGGGAAATACCGGGAGTTGCATCTCGGACCCTCTTCCTGCACCTTTCCTTAGTAACGCCAGGACTGTAGGGAAGAAGGTGGTCCTCTGTGCAAAACCTTTGGCAAGGAGGGTAATTTGGGGGGAATTCCCGAAAGGGAAGAGCATACCCATTCTCCACGAGATTGAGAACCCAAAGGTCCGATGTAACTGATTCCCAATCCCGTAGAAAATGAGTAAGCCGACCCCCTACAGGACCAGCATGATCCGGAATGGCGGATCTAGGGTTGCTTTGCTGTGGTTGGAGTGGGGGTTGGAAGAGGAGGAAGCTTGACGACCTCTTGGGCGGCCTCTGTTTCTACCCCTGTATGGCTTGTACAGAGGATTCTGCTGCTGTTGCTGCTGCTGTGGCTGCTTGTAAGAGCGAAAGGAAGATCTCCCAAATCCTCTGTATCTCTTACCCAATGTACCTCTGGTCTGAAGGCCAAGAAGCTCTAATGGTGGCAACAGATGATCCCATGACCCTTGCCACAGAGTCAGCCGTATCCAAACCGCTCTGGATCACCTGGCGAGCAGCATCCTGAGTGTCCTCAAGAACCTCATTGAAGTTCTGTCTATCCTCTTCCGTTATCTTTGGTACCAACTGTTTTGCAGAGTCCATCAAAGCGTGTATATAGCGTCCTAGAAGGCACGTGGCATTTGTGGACTAGAGAGCCATGCTAGCTGAAGAGAATACCTTCTTAGCTGATTGGTCCAGCTTTTTACACTACTTATCAGCAGGTACCTGCGGAAAAAGCTCGAGTTGATGGCTTGGAACAGGCAGCCTGTACAACTAAACTCTCTGGAGACGGATGAGTTGAGAGAAAGTCAGGATCTCCAGGAGCCACCCTATATCTCCTAGCCACAGCCCTTGATACAGCAGGTGATGAGAAGGGATTTTTCCACACTTCCAAGACAGGCTCTGTAATTGCCTCATTAAAAGGCAGCATAGGTTCGACCACTGAAGAGGGAGAAATTAAATACCTCAGTCAAAATGTTCGACTTAAAGTCCGCAGTGGGCAGATTGAGATCCAATAGTTCAGCTGCCTTTCTGATCACCATGTGATATGGCGCAACATCCTTCGAAGGGACGTCAGGAGTTGAGGAAAGTTCCCACTCTGGAGATAATTCCAGACCACTAGCCTCCTTAAGTTCTTCAAAGAAGTCATCGGAGTCTTGCAGCTCACCTTCTTCAATCGTCTGTGCTCTATATCTACACTCCTCCAAAAGCCTTTGGGCCACCTGCCTAGACCTCATCTTCGGGGTCGGCGTCGACGGAGCCACAACCGACTCAGACGGAGCCAGTGCCTAACTCGGAGCCGGTGGATCAGTATGGAGTGCACGAGGTCGGACCAGAGCCAGTGAAGATGGAATCGGCGTCGATGACCTCGGCGCCGGATAATGCCAAGCCGGAGCCGGCGTCGGCATAAAAGGCGCCGGTGCATATGCCTGAGGGACGCCCACGTTAAAGGCCATCGGACCCATGGGACCAGTCGGTGCTCCAGAGGGGTACATGGCTCTCGAGAAGACACCATACATAGCATTTAAATAATGCGTAGGGTCTTGTCCTGGGCCTGGAAATGGAGGGTATTAACCCTCAGACCGCTCCTGCCGAGGTGCAGGAACTGTGTCAGCCAAATCCTCTGGCTGATGCTCCGTACTCGAAGACCGTTCTGGCAATGGAGCCTCTTCCTCTTCTCAAGGTGGAGAATGGGACGATGCCGGAGACGGATTTGATGCCGGAGAATGCTCCGGAGACTCTACAGGCGAAGTCTCAACTTCCGGATCCGAAACAATAGGGGAAGGAGACACATAATCCTTCCGATATCTTCTTCCTGGAGACTTCGACTTCGTGTCCGAATCCTTCTCAGAATGGCGTTGAGACCCATGCTTCCTCTTCCTGTGCTTCTTCTTGGATCGAGAAGCATGTCCCGAAGACGACCTCGAGTGGGACCTCGAACGCGACCTCGACCACCTCGAGTGCAACCTCGAAATCTTCCTATCTTTCTTGCCTTTCATCTTCGCTAAAAGAAGCTTCGCCTCTCTTTCTCTCAGCGCCTTGGGTTCATTTTCTTGCAGCATGGACACCCTTGGACATCATGGTCAGAAGAAAAGCACCATACGCAGTCTTCATGCGGATCCGTTATGGACATCATCTTCCCGCACTCTCCGCACGGCTTGAACCCAGTCTTCTTCGAAGACATTTCGACAGGAAACAAAGAAACAAGAAAGCACTAGAAATAATCAACAGTAACAGTTACCACGTAGCTACTTAGGATCCCTAGAAAAACCGTTAGCGTCGATGACGCGGAAAAAAGGGAACTGATTTCATCCCGCCGACGGGGGCCTATTATGGATTCGGTGACGTCAGCGGAGCCGCGCACGATGCCGTGCTTCTGAGACGTCGTCCACGTCGGCGTGGAGCTACAGAAGAATTTCCGAATGTTGAAGATGCAGGGGATATTCACAAGGTGAGGAATCCACTGTCAGATGTATCCATCAGAAACTTCTTTCTCAAACCGTTTGAAAGGAAAATGAGGGAAAAAAGAAGGAAAAGGTGTTGCCCTAGAGGAAAACTAGGAGTAATGGTCAATTAATATTTATTCTGCAGGATGCAATTTATTTCGTTTTTTTTAATGCACAACGTTTGTAAGGTGAGCAAAGTTTTGAAAAAAAAATCATGAATGTGTAGAGTAACTCTACATACTCTTGTATGCATTTGAGTACCTTTTCTTTCTCCATCTGAATCTTCCTTGGTTTTCACAACAATGGATGAACAGTCTGCCTTAGAGTGAGGTGCTGCAGGTTACCAATACATGATCTGTGCTGAGCTTTACCTGGGAGACTCCGCAAGTAATGATATCAAAAGTCTGAAGCTGTCTCAAAGAATAAAATTAGATCTTCTCACCCTTCATGAAACTCTACTCCAGAAAGGAATATGTTGCTTTTCGTGTAAGCATCTGTTATGGCATGTAGTGCTGTAAATTCACATGCTGTGCATACTCCTGCCATCTGGTGTTGGGCTAGTGTTGGGCTCGGATGTATGCAAGTTTTTTTCTTTGAATTTTTATTTCGAGTCACGAGGCACTACGCGCATGATCATCAACTCAATTGTTTGATTTCCCGCTCCCGCCGGGTGAGGATGGAGTGTAAAGCAAAGGGTAGTCTAGAGATATATCTACACAAGGGAGCGAAAAGAGATAGTAGGGGACACTGCAACTGCCATACTTGCCCTGGGAGGAGGATAGGCGCATGAGAATCTACAGAGGTACATGCGACAAACAGATGCTTACAGGTAACGTAACAATGCCCATTCGAAGCATGTGTGGCAGAATATACACATGATGTGCATAAACTGTAAAGCAGTCCACCCAAAGCAATGGCTAGCTTGTGGGTGTTGCAGTATATTGAAGAAGTGTATGGAGTAGTGCCAGGCCACTTTTTGGAGTGCTAGCACATCCACACAGTAATATTTTGCAGAAGTGTGTAGTGTGGACCAGGTGCATGCGTCAGCTATTGGAATTTTCCATACGAAGGCCAAAGAGGCTCTTTTTTCCCGAGTGTAGTGGGCTCTGGGACGAATAGGCAGAGTTCTCTTAGCTTTAGCATAGCATGTCTGGATTAATCTCATGAGCCATCTTGCAATGCATGATTTAGAAGGAGCCTTCCCTTTATGGGGCTTGGAGACAACAACAAAGAGTTATGTTTTTCTACATGGTTTAGTTCTGTCAATATAATATATCTGGGCTGGTTTCACGTCCAAAGTATGGAAAGCCTGTTCTGCAACAGAGTCAGGCTGCGGGGAAAAGCAGGAAGTTAATTCGACTGGTTAAGGTGGAACTGGGAGCAGAACCACCAGTACCGAACTGCCAGCCAACCCCGGAACATGCACAGACCCAGTGAACAAGATCAAACACGCGCCTCACGGCTCTTCAGCCGCATTCACTACAGGGAAGAACATCTCTAGCCAGTGAAACAGGTGGCCCGGTCCCTAGCACTGCTGAATCAACGAGAGCGCCAACGGAGCACAGACTTGCTCATATACCGAACCATGGGGGCCCCATTCACCTGAAGACAGCTGCCCCTAAACTCAGACGTGCTTGCCTGTTGACCAAACCGGCTATTACCACACCATGGGATGGCCTAAAAGAAAGCTGCCAGTTGCAACCACCACGAACACGCAATAGCTGGAGGACACAGACAACACCACCCAAACTCCTCTACTAAGCTGCATCCCACCAACAAACATGGACTTAGCTGGACTTAACCCTACAAAAGGTCAGAGACTCACGAAAAGCAATAGAGCAACAAATAGGCTCACTGACCACCGGCTTTAGCCTCCTAAAAGCAGACCATAACAAATTGTCAACTACAGTAAAGTCCAACAAGCTAACCCTGTCAGAAATGCTGCCACAACACAAAGAGCATACGGAGCAAATAGGACAGCTACAGTGGCAAGTAACAGGGTTACAGGATAGGGTTGAAGACACCGAAGGAAGAACAAGAAGGAACAATATTTGTGTAATTGGTCTTCCGGAGCGCTGTGAGGGCCTTAACGCCACCAGATTCATGGAGCAGTGTTAACGTGAGCACGTAGCCCCCTGAGGGCCTTTCTGACCTCTTCTGTGTTAAAAGGGCATACAGGATCCCCACTGGAAATCTGGTGGCGGGTGCCCCGCCACGTCCCATTATCGCCGGAAAACTAAGCTACAGGGACCAGGACACTCTGTTGCAGATGGCCAGGTAGAAATCTCCAATTCAGTACGAGCATCATCGGATCTCGCTGTATCCAGACTATACTAGTCCATCGCAGAAGATCTTTGTACCAAACGACAAAAAAAGAAGCTCAGAGCCCTAGACCTCAAATACGCTCAGCTGTTTCCCGCCTGCCTGAAGGTCATCTATGACCAAAAGACATACTTATCTGACACCCCAAAAGAAGCGGATGAATGGATAGAAGTCGCATTACCCCCTGCAACATCAGAAAACTCGTCACAAAGCGCACACCTGAGCCTGAAGATTGCGAAAGGATGACGAACACCAAATCGAGCCTTAAAACGCACGCAAAGAACCCCACACCGGAGCAGGCCCTAAAAGACAGAAATCAGCACTTGCAGAGGCGGCCACTTTCAGGGATTGCAACCCTTCTTCCACATCAGAATCGTCAGAATAAAACTCTGTGCACTCAGACTCTGCAAACAGTATCCCCTTGTTCCGCTCTGTTACCCCCCAAACAGCAGATGACTTCCTGGTCTAATGGGGCGCCCGGCCGGAGTGCCCCATCTTGACAGAACTGTCTACAAACTCTACAATGGAGGTAGCTGTTGCCAGCAGCACTCACCTTCCCCTCAGCTCCGCCAAACTCCTAGCATAAGAACATGGTCCGGACACCCAGTGACTAACATATTGCCTAACGCTTAATGCAAGGCATAGGAGGCACCCCCCTCATTGCGAAAGCAACGTTAACACAGTTGTTTTTTGTTTGGACCAGCATAGTTCCAGAGCTGGACCTAGTTATAAGGGTTTCTGGGTTTACCCCCACCACACTGAACACACCATCGACCTTGCAACCTCAGGCAGCCCTAGAAACCACACACAGAACCACAAGCAAATGATGAGCATGTACAACATTATAACCTGGAACGTCAGGGGACTGGGTTCAAGCCACAAGCGCCACAGGATACTTGCGCAATTAATAGGTGTAGAGCACAGGTAGCACTGCTGCAGGAACCTCACCTCACAGGCTCTTAAGTGGCCAAACTCCGCAAAAAGTGGAGAGGGCAGGTGTTCGATACGTCATACACAGCCTGTGCTAGAGGTGCAACAATATGGATCAGACACAGGTCCCATTAGTAGCACTAGAGCAGTGCGTAGACCCACAGGAAAGATACATCTTGGTACACGGCACGCTAGACGGCGCACACATAATAGGCAGCATATATGCCCCGAAATTCGAGCAGGAAAAATTCCTTACAAGCCTCAACACAACATTATCAGACTGGGTGAGCTACCCATGGGTACTGGGTGGAGACTACAATGCGGTGCTGGACACCCAACTGGACAGCTATCACCCCTCCCCCTCCATTCAGGGTGCAGCTTCAATTAGACAAACTGAGGCCTTGCGAAGATGGACGAGAGGCTGGGCGATGTGAGACGTTTGGCATCTAAAGAACCCGATCAGTGGAGAAAACTCCCGACTCACCAACTCCACACTCGGATAGACAAAATACTTTGCTCCCTCTCACTACACAAGTGACTCGCACAACTTACCTGGGGAAGACTTTCTCAGATCACAACCAATTAGAGGTCACCGTAGCATGGGGCAGGATCCCCACCCCGGTCCCCACCTAAAATATGTGGTCTGAGTCACTTAAAGATGCGGTCTTCCGCGACACTATGGCTTCGGCCATCACCAATTACATCATGTAGAACACCAATTCGGCCTCCTCGCGCCTCATATAGTGGGACTTGTTCAAAACAGTAATACAGGGCACTGCTATCAGTACTACAGGGTATAGAGACAAAATATCGACTCCAAAATATCGACTGGACATAATATCGAGTTTTAAATATAGACTGGACAAAATATCGACTGGACATAATATCGACTACAAAAATATCGTTTTTCAGGTAAGTGAAGTAATATCGACTGTATAAAATATAGATAGCAAAAATATCGATTTTTTAATAATATATAATATTTTATAGTGTATTTTTATGTAATAATATGTGTGAATAGTGTGTATTAATGTTATAAAATATTTTATTACATGAATTTTGTTTTTATAATAATTGTGTAATGTAATTCTGTAGCGGGTTGTGGGTTTATAGGGGAATAGGGTGGGAAGTAATTTAATAATAATTAATTAATTAATATATGTTTGTTAATATTTTTAATTAATAATTAATTGATAATTAATTAATATTAATTAGTTAATTAATTAATATAATTTTGAACATATTTTGTATTAGTAAATAATTGTTAATTAATTAATTGTAATTAGTTAATTACATGAATTAGAGTACATTTTTAATATATATAATTTTGTGTTATTTTTAAGTAATTAATTTGGAAAAAATAATATTAATTATTACAATAATTACAGCTAATGTTCTAATATATTTACTTTATTGTTATTGTTAATTAATAATTAATTGTTAATTAAATAATATTGATAAATTTTGGGTAAAGGAGCATTTTTAGGGTTCAGGGTCAGTTTTCAGTTCATGGGTAAAGGGGTATTTTTAGGGTTCAGGGTCAGTTTTCAGTTCATGGGTAAAGGGGTATTTTTAGGGTTCAGGGTCAGTTTTCAGTTCATGGGTAAAGGGGTATTTTTAGGGTTCAGGGTCAGTTTTCAGTTCATGGGTAAAGGGGTATTTTTAGGGTTCAGGGTCAGTTTTCAGTTCATGGGTAAAGGGGTATTTTTAGGGTTCAGGGTCAGTTTTCAGTTCATGGGTAAAGGGGTATTTTTAGGGTTCAGGGTCAGTTTTCAGTTTTTGGGTAAAGGGGTATTTTTAGGGTTCAGGGTCAGTTTTCAGTTTTTGGGTAAAGGGGTATTTTTAGGGTTCAGGGTCAGTTTTGGGTTTTTGGGTAAAGGGGTATTTTTAGGGTTCAGGGTCCGTTTTGGGTTTTTGGGTAAAGGGGTATTTTTAGGGTTCAGGGTCAACAAATAAGATTGTAAAAAATTATTTTTATTATTTTCATTTATTATTTAATTATTATAATTTAATTTAAGTCGTTTTAAGTATATTTTAGTAATTAAAATTTAATATTAATTTAATTTAACACTGTTTTTAATAAAGTCGATATTTTTTACATCTATATTTTTGTTAACGATATTTTGTACTCGATATTTTTGTACTTACCTGTTTGTAGATACAAACTCGATATTTTGACTGTCGATATTTTGTCCACGATATTTTGGCAAGTCGATATTTTGTCCCTCGATATTATTTCAGTGATCCGTACTACAGTAGGAGTGAAACAAGAAATACACACAAACCTTAAATCTGTTGAAGACAGCATGAACAAGTTAGAGCAAGAAGCAGCAAGAGACCCTTCTAAGAAGGCACTGCTGTAGGAGGCCCGCATTCAGCACGCTGATCTGCTGGAGCGCCTCCGGATAATGGACTACAGATCCTACACCCAGATAAAATATGCAGAGGCAGACAGGTCAGGAGCGCTCCTTCCACGAATACTACAAGATGCCCCCGCACTCCAATACACGAAATAGCTACGCCTGGAGAAATTACAGTGAACACACAGCAGGAAATAAAAGATGCACTCTGTGTATACTACGAGACACTATAACGAGCCGCTCTAAAAATAACGAGCAAACCCTAGGACGTCTTCCTGGGAGACGTAACTTACCCCCAACACACACGAACGGCCCAGGATGACTTATCAAGTCCTGTCACCAGAGGTGAAATTAAGGAGGCCATCGGGAATTACCACGCAATGAGACCCCAGGCCTTGATAGTCTGCCAATGGAGTTTTTGACACATTCTCAGACAAACTGATCCCCCACCTATAACGATTATACCAAACAGCCCTCGATACTGGAAACCTCCTTCTCTCTACCATGTAGGCCCTGGTTGTGTCCCTCCCTAAACCGGGTAGAGCACCCACGGATATCGCGGGGTACCACCCACTTTCACTCCTCGCCACAGAATACAAGATACTAAGCAAGATATTACCCCGCCGGTTACTCCCCTTCCTGCCAAAATTAATCCACCGGACCAATGCGGCTCTGTCCCAGCCCGCAGTACATCGCTGAACATTAGACGCATGTACCATGCCATGGAGGCCACTCCAAGAGAACGCCTGAATGCTGGGTGCATCTCCCAAATGGGAATACATGGTAAAGGCAATGGAAATGTTTGGCATCCCACCCACGTACCTGAAGTGGGTCAAGCTCCTGTATAAGGCCCCTACCGCGCGCGCTCGCACCGGAGTCCACATTTCACACTTGTATCCATTGGGTAGGGTCACACGCCAAGGCTGCCCCCTGTCACCACTGCTCTTTGTGCTGGCGCTCGAACCTCTAGCTATCAAACTGCGGAGGGAAGCAGAGCAGATAGGAATTCGAGTGGGAAACGTACACATGTATTATCAGTATATGCAGATAACCTCATAGCATATACTCATGATCTGACTAGTGGTTTAGAGTAGATGCCAAGCATCTTTCAGCAATTTGAACACATCTCAGGCCTCACCATAAACAAGACAAAATCTCAGGCGTTCTTCTTTCACCCTAGAGAGCATCCGGAAACGATCCGGTTTGGGCAGCTCTCTCTTTCAGTGGCCAAAAACACATTCAAATACTTAGGCATTCAAATTTATAGGGATCCGCAGGATCTACTTGAGGGCAATCTGACCAGAGCAGTGAGGGCACTACGCTCCCAGACGACCTTCTGGACCTCACTACCGCTCTCCCTTATGGGCCGTATAGCCATCTCTAAGATGGTCGAACTTCCAAGCCTGCTGTACTTCTTTACAAACCTGCCAGTATTCTTTCCTGTCTCCCTTTTAAAAACACTAGACACACTCCTATCGGATCTCATCCGGGGTAAAGGCTGCAGAAGGATGGGACTAACTAAACTACAGCTGGAGCCGCACAGAGGGGGGTTTGGTGTGCCGGATTCCCGCGCGTACTGTTTTGCAAGCCAACTTCAATGGCTATCGTACTGGCTAGCTGGGTGCAACCTGCACGAATTGGGGTTACACTGCGCAAGCCATCAACCGAGGCGCCCTGCACACCCTACTACTCCCCCGGAGCATGACCTCCCAAGGAGCCCCAAAGCTTTTACGTACAGCACTTCCATATTGGAAAAAGGAATTGCAATACACGTGCCAGAAACCCCATATGCCAATAACACTACCCTACTAGGAATCCCCACACCCACTGGCTTGATTATTAAATGGAGCATTGTTATCTGGTCTGAAGAGGGGGTCACCACAGTAAGGGTGCTGTTTACTAACGGCGTCCTGATGGACCACGAGAACTTTGCTCAAGAAAATGGGGTCTCAGGCAATCGATACATGCCGCCATAACCCGATACGTGAAGAAAACACTGGACACCAGACTGGGAAGAACCACTAACACACAAGCTCATTCACGCAATGTATTTAATGGGCAAAGGGCGCCACCTCATAAAATGGTTATACAAGGGAACCCGGGCACACACAGGAACCTCCCTCACTGGACTACGTGGCAAATGGTCTAGAGACCCGGAGAAGGAGTTGACAGATAAGGAATGGGCCACTATCCTGGAATACCCCAAAAAGGTGTCACGCAATGCCATATTTAAATTAATACAGTACATGATTCTCCACAGGGCTTACTTCACCGCACACCGCCTAAGCGCATGTAACCAAATACACAGTTCTGCTGCCCCAGATGCCAGGCAGCCATCTTGCAAATGCAATGGTTCTGCCCACGCCTCGGAAGTCACACAATTCATAGGATACATTACAGGCCTCACCACATGGGACACAGCTAAAAGCTACATACTACCCATAATAATTGGGTCTGGAAAATGTAAAGGTTCAGTAAATAAATCCTCCAACGGACTAGTATCATCCTGATTCGGACCATTATACCCAATTAGTGTATATTTCTGTTAATAATTATTTACCTTAACCACCAACATCTGCCTGCTATATTTGATATGTTACTCTCAACAGAAATGATCATACCTTGTTTAACCAGGATAGCCACTTCTTTTGTAACTATCGTCTGTTTATTATTACGGCAGGTGATTTTAATGCGGTTTTAGATCATAAAATAGATGGGTCCCTGAACAGCAGAGCAGTAGTTAACCCCAAGATATCGAAATTGCTAAGATTAATTATGACCCAAATGGGACTTAGTGACATTTGGCGTCTTAAGGCAGGAATTCAGAAAGGCTTTACGTTTTACAACAAAAAATATAGACATCACTCATGTATTGACTACTTTCTGTTACATGATAAAATAAGGGATCAAGTTTTAGATGTAAAACATGTAGGAGTGCACCTGTCTGACCACTCAGCAATTCTATTACATTTGAAGGTGGTTGAGGGGTCTGTTCAATCTAGGTGGACACTAGATCGCTCGATATTACTAGAAGAAGGAGTCTTAGATATTCAAAAGGAAGAGACAAAGGATTTTTTTTGTATTAATCAGGGTTCTTCTACGTTAGGATTAGTATAGAATGCATACAAGGCCTTTCTTTTTTTAATTCAAATCATTTTTATTTTATAATAATAGAAATGAAAAGCACAAGACAATACAATAAGGAGCAAAGAAGCATTAAAGACAATAAAAGCAATTCTCCAAGTACAAGGTTCTGATTAAGATAAAGAAAAAATGGTAATTGAATCACTAGACTCACTAGCGTAGCAAACATAAAGAAAGAAAAGGGAACGCTAACATATACGGTGGTCATACATTTACATATACAAATACAATTGCAGTTGCATAGCCGTCTTATATCTAGTATAGGTTCTCATCTTGATGACATCTAGGACAATCTCTCGGTGAAGGGTATTACACAGGGACTCGTGTTAGCTGACTTAAGCTATGTGGTCTGGCAATAGCTCTGAGGTCTAAGGGGGGGTCAAACGAGAAAGAGGAAGCATCAAGGGCATTCCAAAGTTTTTTGTGAGAGACACGCCCTGGAGATGAGTGCAGTGCTGGGTTATCGGCACCTCTTAGGAAGGACAACCACTCTTGCCACATTTTGAATGATACCTCAGAAGCATTTTTCCACTTGCATAGTACAACTTTGCATGCTAAGGTTAGAAGGAGATCAAGTAGTTGGCGGTCAAACGCATTCGGCAAGTTCGGTTCCTGTACCCCCAGCAGAACATAGACAAACTCTCTTGTAGGTTTGATACAGAAAATGTGCTCAATGCAATCAAATATTCTATCCCAGTATCCCTTCAATAAGGGGCAATTAAATAACATGTGGGCCAAGTCCCCCACCTCTGCCTCACAATTCCAGCACATAGGGCAATCTCTTAATTGAAGTCTAAAGAGCTTCTCAGGTGTGCAATATGTTCTGTTAATTAACATGAACTTAGTTTGTGACAATATAGGGGAGACCTTATTCCTAAATGCAGTAGTGTATATTATATCCTAGTCGAAGGTCATACCCGTTGCATTGGACTCTGCTTCCCATCCCTTCTCATTTCTTCTGTGTGATTTCTGAGGAAGGGGGAGGAGCATTTTATAGACCTTCGAAACGAAATGTCCTGCTTTATTGATGTGTGGGACAGAACTCCAGAGCCATGGCTCAGAGGGAGTCAAGGAGCGCGCAGACAGGAGTGCTTTTAGTTTCAAAAAATCGTAGAAGTCTATTGGTGTGAGGGCGTGTGTGGCTTGTAGTGACGAGAACAGTAGAGGTTCAGTACCCTTGAAGAGATCACATGCCATGTTGATACCTTTCGCGGACCAGTGTTCCCACTGGAGCAGTGCCCCGTTGATTTTCAGTAAAGGGTTATGCCAAAGGGCTATGAAAGTGGACTTTTTGCGCTTTAGGCCTTTATGGTTTGACTGGTCGAGTTTCAGGAGAGCCCTTCTTGTGTTTAGTAGAATATATTTAGAATGCGGTATGTGTGCAAGGTCCATGGTGAGTAGGGCCGGGAGTGGAATAGTGCCCAGTATAGCCTTTTCGATGTCTATCCATAGTGGGGTATAGTATGATTCTTTGTTTAGCCACAGGGCGCCCTGTTGGAACGCTCTTTGATAGTGTCTGAAGTTTGGGAGACCCAGGCCGCCTTTTTCTTTAGCTAGTTGTAGCTTTTTTATTGATATCCTGGGCTTCTTCCCTTGCCACAGAAACGTACCAAACAGCTTCTCCACCTTGTGAATGAAATCTTCGGAGAAGGTCATTGGCAGCATACTTGCTAAGTAATTTACCAGAGGTGTTACCATCATCTTCAGGGTTTCAGCCCTGCCCCACCAGGATAAGTGTTTAGGCGACCAGCCTTCTAGAAGCTTGTTTATTTTGGCCAGAACGATGTTCTCATTAATTAGTGTTGTAGAGATTAGGTCGCTATCAAAATATAACCCCAAATATTTAAAACAGCCTGGCTGCCATGTTAATCCCGAATCTCCTATAATATCTTTGTTCCCTAAGTTATTGAGTGATTTGACCTTTGTCTTGTCTTTGTTTAATTTATAGCCGGATACCTTTGAAAATTCTTCGATAGTGGTGAAGAGAGCCGGTATAGCTTCACCCGCTTTCTCTGAGATTACCAGTACATCATCCGCATATGCCGTTAATTTTACGATACAGTCGTTGAAGGGGATTCCTGGTATATTTTGGTTGTGCCTAATCTGGTAAAGGAATGGTTTGATAGCCAATACGAATAGTGACGGGGAAAGGGGGCATCCCTGCCTCGTACCTTGATGTAGTTGAAAAGGTGACGAGAGCGAACCTCCTGCTCTGACTCTCGCTACCGGGCAGAAATAAAGGGACATGATCATCTTTATGATTGGTGATCCCAAATTAAATTTACTAAGCACAGCCTCCAAGTAATTCCAATCTACTTTATTGAATGCTTTTTCAGCATCTAGTGTTATTGCTGCTGAAGGAGTGGAAAGGAGCTTCGCTTTTTCTAGTACATGCGCATAAGTCCTGGTGTTATCGCTGGACAGCCTGTTTTTCAGAAACCCCGCTTGTGATGGATGAATGAGTTTTGGTAATATTTTCTCGAGGCGTGCCGCTAGGATGGAGGCGAAGACCTTACAGTCAAGGTTTATAAGGGAAATGGGCCTATAATTCTTGGGAAATGTGGGGTCCTTTCCTTCCTTCGGAATGACCGCGATAGTGGCTTCTGACAGAGTGCCTTTAGCTTCACCTGTCTCACTTATTTCTTCGAACATGTTAAGCAGTGGTTGTGTGACCACCGGGGAGAAACATTTATAGAATTTTGCTTAGAAACCATCTGGTCCGGGGGCTTTTCCGCACTTTAGTGATTTAATGGCGGTTTGGACTTCCTGGAACGAAACTGGACCGTTTATGTCTGCTTGCTCATCTAGGGATAGAGATGGGAGGTTGCAATTACTCAAGTAATCATTTATCTTATGACTTTCCACGTCTGTGTTCTTGGCATAGAGTTTCTCGTAAAATTCCTTAAAAAGGTCTACTATTTTAGTCGGGTCGGAATGAGCTACACCACGGTTGTCAACTATGGAGTTTATCGTGTTCTTCTGTAATTTAAATTTGAGGTAAGCTGCCAGGCTTTTACCTGCCTTGTTCGATTCACACAGCTTGAACCTTTTCCTCCTATCTAGCCAAACACCAGCCCTTTCACTTACGATTTTAATGTATTCGTATTTTTTGTTGGCCAACTTATTCAGTGACTCTACTTTCCTGTCTTGCAAGTGTTTAGCTTCTAGAATTGATATTTCCTTTTCTAGATCCTCTAATTTCCTATTATGGTTTTTATTCATGGCAGATTTAATCTTAATGATTACTCCTCTTATAGTGCTTTTAAGTGCTTCCCACCTAGTTAAGTCAGAGGTTTCACCCCTGGTATTATGGCTCAGGTATTCTTTGATGGCGGCTTCAATGGTTACCCGGTGTTGTTCATGTTCAAGTACTTCATCATTAAGGCGCCATACGGAATGGCGGGTGGATGGTGTTATGTCAGAGATGGTGAGTGGGACGCAGGAGTGGTCGGACACGAGCCTCGGCTCTATTGATGTCTCTACAATTCTGGGTATAGCGTTCTGTGTGATAAATAAGTAATCAATTCGCGAGAACGAATCGTGGGGTGAGGAGTAGAATGAGTTGTCCCTTCCGTCCGGGTTTTGCAGGCGCCATGAGTCCACTAGGTGGAATTGTTCACAAAGATTTTTGAAGGCTATATGTGACCTAATGCTAGGGAAGGGGCATCGGGAGTCTCTGTCCAGGGTCGGGTCCACGAGGAGATTAAAGTCACCCGCAAGAATGTGTACTGCCGAATCCGGGATATTTTCAATTTGTTTCGTTAGATCCGACCAGAATTTCAAGTCGCATGTGTTTGGAGCGTAGACGTTTGTGATATAGAAGTCTGTACAATCTTTTAGCAATTTTGTTGTAACCCATCTCCCTTTGGTGTCAGTCGTGGAGGAGAGGTTGGTGGGTAAGACCCAGTGTTTGGTAATTCCCCTCCTAGCCGGTCTATCGGCGATTGTTAGAGAACTATTGAGAACTAGCAGTACAGTTGTGACTTCCCCAGCGTAAGTAGGTACTAAGACGGGAGCTGTACTGGCTGTAAGCAAGACATTCAGAGATATGAGTTTCCTAACCAAGTTGAGGATTTCACATATATTAAGATAACCCACTTCTGTGTCAGTGTGTTGAAAGTGCGCATAGATTGACGGTGATATGCAACCACTAAACAATATTAGGACAGTAAACAAAAGAAAATGAAACACCCCACATGTACCCCAACCCATCCCCCTGCCCCCCCACCGCCCCTCCCCAAAAATATGCAATAGGCATGGTGACTTGAGAAAAATAACAACAGCATTATCCCCCCATGGATAACAATGCACTTTATAAATGTTGGAACTGGATCGCTGTGCGGATCTTTAACAAATATAACAACGGATGTGACCGTATATTTTGAGGTTTTTGCAGCTAGAGGTTAGAACAGTGACCATTCCAGGTCTAATATAGTAACAGGTTAACATAATACATCAGGCTTGTGCTAAAAGCTGTAAATATTAGTTGTCCTCCTGACAGATCTTGTATGCGGTGTGCCAGTGTCAACAACACTACGGGTCTAACGTGCATTCAACAATATCCATCTTCTCCATCTTTTCGCCCTTTTTAGTCCGTTACATTAAACTTAAGGGATTGTGAAGAAAAGGAATAATATTTGTTAGTCTATTAAGTAGTGGCTTAGGCAAGCATGAGTTTTTGAGCATTATCGTTATCAAAAACATGGGTACAACATATTGAAAACATGGTGGCATCCTCTCTATGCTGGCTGGCAACAAGCCAATAACAAGCTAATTGGGAGGTGCCATCATGATGCCAACAAGGCACCAGTAGCCTCAATTAACTAGCACATATTGTTGTATGTGGTTATACACACGATTGTTAGAGAACTATTGAGAACTAGCAGTACAGTTGTGACTTCCCCAGCGTAAGTAGGTACTAAGACGGGAGCTGTACTGGCTGTAAGCAAGACATTCAGAGATATGAGTTTCCTAACCAAGTTGAGGATTTCACATATATTAAGATAACCCACTTCTGTGTCAGTGTGTTGAAAGTGCGCATAGATTGACGGTGATATGCAACCACTAAACAATATTAGGACAGTAAACAAAAGAAAATGAAACACCCCACATGTACCCCAACCCATCCCCCTGCCCCCCCACCGCCCCTCCCCAAAAATATGCAATAGGCATGGTGACTTGAGAAAAATAACAACAGCATTATCCCCCCATGGATAACAATGCACTTTATAAATGTTGGAACTGGATCGCTGTGCGGATCTTTAACAAATATAACAACGGATGTGACCGTATATTTTGAGGTTTTTGCAGCTAGAGGTTAGAACAGTGACCATTCCAGGTCTAATATAGTAACAGGTTAACATAATACATCAGGCTTGTGCTAAAAGCTGTAAATATTAGTTGTCCTCCTGACAGATCTTGTATGCGGTGTGCCAGTGTCAACAACACTACGGGTCTAACGTGCATTCAACAATATCCATCTTCTCCATCTTTTCGCCCTTTTTAGTCCGTTACATTAAACTTAAGGGATTGTGAAGAAAAGGAATAATATTTGTTAGTCTATTAAGTAGTGGCTTAGGCAAGCATGAGTTTTTGAGCATTATCGTTATCAAAAACATGGGTACAACATATTGAAAACATGGTGGCATCCTCTCTATGCTGGCTGGCAACAAGCCAATAACAAGCTAATTGGGAGGTGCCATCATGATGCCAACAAGGCACCAGTAGCCTCAATTAACTAGCACATATTGTTGTATGTGGTTATACACAGAGAGATCTCAATGGAGGCCAACAGGATCACATATTAATGCCCCATATGTACGCCACTCATTAGTATCTCAGTATTCTAGGCACAGGTATTTTCCGAAAGGTAACTAAATGAAGCCAAGTAAGGCAAAGGATACTCAATGTAGATCGGGAGCCGAAGCAGAGTCAGAAGCAGTCCCAGAAGCAGTCGCTGAGTTTGAAGCTGAAGCTGAAGCTGAGGCAGTCTCGGTGTTTGGCCCGTTAGTGTCCATATCCTGTATGTCTTGAGTGCCCAGTATTCTTTTGCGCTTTAGTGGGTCCGTGAATATCTGTGGAGATCCAACAGACGACATTCGAACTCTGCTGGACAATGGAGACACAGTCGCCCTCATCCTCCTCGACCTCTCTGCAGCCTTCGACACAGTCTGCCACAGCACCCTTTTACAACGCCTCAGAAACATCGGAATCCAAGGAAAGGCACTGGAATGGATCACTTCGTTCCTCACCGGAAGAACCCAGAGAGTCCGCCTCCCACCTTTCAAGTCCGAGGCCACCGAAGTCATCTGCGGCGTACCACAAGGATCCTCACTCAGTCCCACCCTCTTCAACGTATACATGAGCCCCCTCGCGGCCATCGCCCGCCAACACAACCTCAACATCATCTCTTACGCGGATGACACTCAACTGATCCTATCTCTCACCAAGGACCCCAGCACCGCCAAAACTAACCTACACGAAGGAATGAAAGAAGTCGCCGAATGGATGAAACAAAGCCGTCTGAAACTGAACTCAGACAAAACAGAAGTCCTCATCTTAGGTAAATCCCCCTCTGCATGGGACGACTCCTGGTGGCCGGAAGCCCTCGGAAATGCACCCATCCCGACAGACCACGCACGGAACCTTGGCGTCATCCTGGATTCTTCACTCTCAATGAACAAACAAGTCAGCGCCGTATCCTCTTCCTGCTTTAACATTCTTCGCATGCTCAGAAAAACATTTCGCTGGATCCCCTCCGAAACAAGGAAAACAGTCACCCACGCTCTAGTCACGAGCCGACTGGACTACGGAAACACCCTCTACGCAGGTACCACCGCTAAACTCCAGAAGAAACTACAACGAATCCAAAACGCCTCAGCCAGGCTCATATTAGACATCCCACGCAACGAACACATCTCTGGTCACCTTAAAGACCTCCACTGGCTACCCGTCAATAAGAGGATTACTTTCCGACTGCTTACCCACGCACACAAATCACTCTACGACATCGGACCAGATTGCCTCAACTCTCGACTGTCCTTTTACACCCCCTCCCGACAACTTCGCTCTTCCAGCCAAGCCTTCGCCACTGTACCTCGCATCAACAAGACCACCATGGGAGGCAGATCCTTCTCATACCTGGCTGCCAAAACATGGAACTCACTCCCCGCTTACCTTCGCCTCATCCAGAATCACCTAGCGTTCAGAAAGCAGCTTAAAACGTGGATATTTGACAAATAATCCTCCTCCCCTTCCTAAGCGCCTTGAAACCCTCTGGGTACGTAGTGCGCTATATAAATGCTATGACTTGACTTGACTTGACTTTGTACTTAGATGGCCCCACAAATCCGTATTGGTATCCTTTTCATTGAAGCTGAGGAGGGAGAGCCAGGAATGCCTTTCGAATTTCGACCGTTTGCTTGCTGTAATCATGCGAGATGTAGACTTTTGTATTTCTCCATAGTATGTGATTGCATTTCCGAATGAATGCCAGAATCTGTTCCACGTGCTGGTATCTCAATGGTTTACAGACGATAGGTCTGGGACCTTTTTGGTTTTTGGTAATCCTACCTGGAACACTATGAGCTCTGTCGAACTCAGCGGCTGGTGGAAGGTGATATTGGTGGCCTGTGTAAACCACGATTCCAGAAACTGCACGCAGGAGCTGTGAGACTCTTCAGAACCCTCTGGAATTCCGAAAATGCAGAGGTTCCCCCTCCGATTTCTATCCTCCAGCTCGGACAGTCTCTTTGTGGTTTGATCTGAGCCTATGGACAGGCGTTTGAGAGCCCCGCATGTTGTGGTTTGAGCATACTCCAATCGACTGATCCTTGACTCAGTCTCGGCAAGCCTCGTATTAGTGTCCCTTATGTCCTGCCTGATGGCAACAACCTCGTCCCTAGTTGACTTTGCTAGATCTCTTACTTCATCTAATCTGCTCAATATGATGTCAATGGTGTCACCTTTTTCCTGTCTGCCTTTAATTGGACTCGGTTGATCAGCCTTGAGTCTCTTTAGGTTCTTCGAGTGTTCTTTATCTCCCATATTGATGACTGTAGTGTATAGGGGTTGTGTGTTCGTTAATGATTAGGCCCTGAGCAAACAAGTCGTGTAGGACTGGAGATGGTGCCAATCGCGAAATATATATTGTACATGCGTGTTATGGAGTGTTCCGCAGTTTACATAGGCAGTGAGGCAGAGACAGCAAGCATGTGAGTGGCGCGGTAGTGCGATGATAGCTTGAGACCACGAATGCTGACCCTTCATTATCACGTCTCATTCGCCCCAAGGAGGTGCTTTATCTTCTTAGGCTGCGCTGTCTGGTCGTTGCATCATGTGCCTCGCATTTCCCAGTTCACAGGTACAGCAGTATATGTTTACAACGTGGGACCGTCCAGTCTCAGTGTTTTGAGCGTGGGACCGTCTCGCCTCCGTGTTATGAGCCCTGTAGGTCTTGCTCTTTATGTGGGTCAACTCTATTGATGTGGAGAAGCAGTGCACAAGTAGGCGCTGACCTTCTGGGCAAAAGCGAATTGTTATTGCACATCTAGCTCGCAGAATGCATTTACCGGCTTAATGTTTGGGCAAAGCGGAGAGCGTGCGCCCGCCATTTTAGGAGACCAGTTCACTGTGTAGACGATCGAGTGAATCATAGGATCTGCAAGGACTGCGCTGCCCCCTCAATGAAAGCAAATAAGTGCTTGAGTGTTCCGGTTTTTCGCTACATAAATAAAACACCGCTTTTCAGATCGCTGCCTGCTTCCTATCGTCCGTATCTTTATGATAATTACTGGCGCCCGCCATTTTGTGTGCGCTCCTTGCCGGTCGTGAGACGGGACCTAAGGCCGATGTGCAGTGCTTCGGAGGACAGACTGTACTCACTCGTTTGTCTAGAGTCATCAGAGGTGAGTCCGGTGCAGGAATCTACGCGAATGCAGGTTGCTCCACTATGCCGAAAGCGCCGCTGGCTATCCGCTCTTTTCCGATGCCGGGCACAGCTCGATCAGGGGGTCCACATGTTTGATGACTTCTGGTTCGTCTACGGACCTGCAAGACCACTCTGTGTAATCCCCTTGGTTTCCGATGTTCAGATCTTCTGCAAGCTCCAGCTTTAAATCAGTGTAAAGGGTTCCAATCTCGGGTTACGATCTATACCACGGGAGGAACAACGCGCTATGCCGCCATTTCTCTCGGCGTCCAAACCACGACCCCATACAAGGCCTTTCTAAGAGGTAGATTAGGTTCTCTTGCTGCAGAGAAAAAGCGGGCATACCATATAGAGGTGCTAGAGTTAGAGGAGCAAATTCGGAGTTTAGAAGAGAAACTGATTGCTTCAAGAACTCAGATGGACCGGGAAAAGATTCTTGGTCAAATAACTAAAATAAAAATAAATCTAACCAGAATTTTGCAGGACAGGGTCAGAAAGACATGGGAGTTCAGTCGATTATCTCATTTTGAGTATGGGGAAGGCTGTGACAAATTGTTAGCCTGGAAGGCTAAGAATGACCAAGCCAGTAATACGATTAAAGGAATTAGGTGTGAACAATCGTGTAACCTTACTGAAGATAGTCAGGGTATCAGATCGGTTTTCTTTAGTCACTTTAAGAAAGTATATGAAGACGATCTGAATGTGACAGAATTAGAAGCACTGACGTGGCTAGGTCAAGAGCATTTCGACCCCTTACCAGTTACAAAGAGGGAACGGCTGAATGATAAGATAAAATGCAGAGAGGTGGAAGAGACAATTGGGGAGGGCACCAGGACCGGATGGTCTTCCTCATGAAGTTTATAAAGCCCAGGCTGGTGTATTAAGCCCCGAATTATGCGATCTGTTTAACACAATATTCCTGACAGATGTGGTAGTGCCGGAATCCTGGAAAGAGGCCATTATAACCTTAATACCCAAACCAGGAAAATGCCCACAAAAAGTGTGATGCTTATAGGCCTATATCACTTCTAAATTGTGACTATAAGCTTTTTGCAAAGGTTCTAGCTGAAAAAATGAATGAGGATATGTCACAATTGGTACATGAGGACCAGAAGGGGTTCATTAGAGGCAGATTGTTAAAAGAGCTTGCATACGCACTTATAGGGTCTATTGACTTGGCCTCTACATATGAGTTTCCCTTGGCGGTCTGGCCAAGGCATTTGATCGGGTGAATTGGGTTTATTTGCAGGCAGTGGTCAAATCTCTCAATTCTGGACCCTCATTTTTGAGGGGAATATATTCTGCACCTGAAGCTAGGATTTTGGTCCATGGGGGACTGACAAAAGCTGTCCAGAGTACAAGGGGTACCAGGCAGGGTTGCCACCTGTCGCCTTTGTTGTTCGATTTTTACATTGAACCGTTGGCCAGGAAAATTAGAAAGAATAGAACATCTCCCCTTTTGATTTTAATGGCTGGAGCAAGAAAGTAGGATTATATGCAGACGATATTTTAATTTTTATGACCAACTTAAAAAGATTTCCCGATGGCCTGGTATACAGAGGTTGGAGAGACAAAGTGTAAGCAGGAAATGAGATACCTTGGTGTTAAAATTATTCACGATATCACAATACTGCCCAAAGAAAACTTTTTAACATTGCTTGGTCGAGTTGATCTCGTAAAAATGATAATTCTGCCAAAGTTTACTTTCTTGTTCGACTCAATCCCTCTGCCATTTAAGAAAGAGTGGTTTGTTAAAATGCAAGGGCAAATTAGCACTTTTGTTTGAGCATGCAAAGGAGCACTGATCTCTTGGAAGAAACTTGGAAGGAGGCTGTTGAAAGGGGGGCTAGCTTTGGCAGATCTTCTTCTGTATTCCTGGGCTTTCTTATTGAAGAATGGCAGAATGTTACTGAATAGTCCTACAAATACAAAGATTGGTAAAATGTTTGCGGTGATGTTAAAGAAAGAGAAAGGAGCAGACTGTGGCTTTATGTATAAATATGCAGACCCTAAATATTTTTTTAAAAGTCAGGTTGTAGATTTTAAGGGCTATTACTGAGACATGGTATACGATTAGAAAGGTCACAAAACTGCCATACTTTAGCTATTTAGCCCCTATATGGGAAGCTCCGTGCTCTCCGGAAAGGACAAAATACGTCTTGGCACTGCTATTGAAAGAGGCTGGTATATTGAGATGAAAACAATTACTCAAGGACAGCGACCTGAGTACCTGGGAATGGTGTGTACAGGAAACGGCCCGAAACATTTCAAGATTTAAGTTCTTGCAAATACAAAGTTGGTATCAAGCGGAAAACATAAAAATAGGAGAACTCAATGAATTTGAGGAGAAGTTGCTGTTTGGGATCGTACCAAATAAAGGGACTGCGATGTGGTATTAGTCTAAGGTGGAGATGGAGATGGAGGACAGGGCTTTCACCCTGCCACAAGATCTTTGGGAAGGATGCTTGCCCGAGACTACACTGGAAGACGAATGGCAAGTATCTATGTGTATGTTATACAAAGTAGTCAAACCTGTATACCGGAGAAGGAATTATCTCTTTACCATTCATAGGGCTTACTGGACCCCCCAAAGGTTATCTAAATTTGGGTCTTGGGGTGATGTGGCTTGCCCAAAGTGTGGCAGAAAGAAGGAAGACTATTTGTACATGTTTGTATACTGTCCAAAGATTCAGCCATTCTGGGAATCCGTGAGTAATGTGTTAACTAATGTTTTGAACTTACAAGTCAAGGTAAGCGTCTTATTGGTTATTTTTGGGAGCTTTGATTTGCAAACTACAGCCAGCAACGATTTTGCTAAACTTATTTTTTATGCCATACTTTTGGTGCGTAGAGAGATCTGCAAACAATGGGTATCACAGACTCCTCCAAGTTGTGCTGATTGGCTAAAAGCTGTGAAAAATGTGGCCATGTTAGACATCTCAGATAAGGGGAAGAAGAGGTATGAATTTTGGGCTCCATTCTTACGCTGGCGTGAGCAATAAGTAAGAATGAAGATCTAGGGCCCAATTTAAGCCTCTCGCCACCTTGGCTGGCTCCATGCTTCATCGAGCAGTGAAGCTTGTGTAGTTTGGTGTATATTGGAAATAAGGGAGAATGGATCTCGCTATCCAAGGGTATTTCAGTTGCAAATTAAAGAGTGAGTCCCCTTTTCTTTTTCCAGTAAATGAGGATTGGGACACCGAGTGGTGGAAACGTTGGCAGAAAGGTGTTAAGGAGGCAAATAGGACAAAGGAAAAAAAAGCTGCATACTAGGGCAGCATCACTGTCCTAAGGCACAGAAAGTGCAGCTTTGCTTCACTGACCTAGCCTTACTCATAGCGAAATACTCCATAACAATGCAATGGAAATTGGCCCGCCCCTCAACAGTTTACACCAGGCATGGGAAGGTGGTTCAGAAGGGGGGAGCATAAAGTGCAGTCATGAGACGAGAGGAGTTTCGGGAACTGCGGAAAAATTTGATCTCCATGGAATGGGACCTTATGTTAGAAACATTTAAAGCCACTGACCCCCCCCCCTTACAACACACAGCACATAAAAAGGTTTCTTTGCATAACACCAAACGGAACATTCCCATCTAGCATTAAGACCAATGCACAATACGATCCCCTGCCAATCACGGGCCCCTACATGTCACATAAAGGCAACCAAGGCAGAACCATGTGTCAGTATCATCCAAACGGGGGTGCGCCTGAGCCAGGTTGGGGGGTGTTGGGAGGGAGGAATGGAACGGTTCTGTTGCCACTTTGACATTCTCTCTAGATATATTAAGCCAGCACCAATACGAAGAAAAAGCAGACTGCCAAACTTGTCAACTCATGTAAGATAATAACCACCTATCGGCTGTAAATTGTAAGTATTAAACCACTCATATCAAAACGTGTTTTCTAACCTATCTATGTATCAATTGTACTAATGATTGCACAAGGCTTGACAAAATATAAAATCAATAAAGTGTGTTTAAAATAAATTTAGAAAAGGGTGAAACTGGGAGACTATCTTTGCGAGGAATTGGGGTTGGTGCCAAAGACAACCCTATCCCTATGAACGTGGAAGAAAGGTTCTTCTACGGTTAATGCTTGTAGCTCACTAACACACCTAAATGAAGTGATAGCAACTAAGAATGCCATTTTCAAGAAAGGAACTGAAGGGAGGAGGAGAGGAGTTGCGCGAACGGAGGACCCATCAGTCTTGTCAGTACCGCGTTGAGATTTCAGGAGAAGGCTTGTGGGACCCAAGGGGAAATTAACCTTTTGAGCCCCTCCATAAAAGCTTTAATGACTGGAATTCTGAAGAGAGGTGTGTATTCTATTCAGATGGTAGGGGCCACAGCAGCTAAGTGTAGTCATATTGAGGTGAAGCCTGGGCTGGAAGTCTGCAAATGAAGAAGTTCGCAGACAATGTCCGGCACTGTGGCGTTTAAGGGATCAATCAATAGGTTTTGAGTGACAATAGTAGAAAAGCCTCTTCCACTTGAATGCATGGCATGCTCAGTGGTAGGTCTGTGTGCTTCTCCAAGAATGCTCATACATTCAGGTGAAAGATTAAGGCATCCAAAGTCTATGACCTCAGGAGCGAGATAGAAAGGTTGATCGAACTGATGTCTGGGAGTCTGAATTCCCCATGGTTCAGTGTGAGAAGATCCAGCCTGCTTGGGAGCCTCTTGTGTGGAACAAAAGAGAGTTCTAGCGAAGTCGTAAACCAAGGCTGGTGGGCCCATGTGGGAGCCATCAGGACAAGAGTAAGAGATATCTGAAGGAGCCTCTGAACCACAAATGGATGTAGGCGGGGAGGAGGAAAAGGGTAGGCAAATATCCCTGACCTACTCATTCATGGTCTTTGGGTGTTGGTGTGAGAACATGGAGGTGAAGTTTGGGCATTTTGCATTCTCTGCTGTGGCAAAAAGGTCTATTTCTGAGAAGCGCCGAAACCTGAAGCACTGATAGAGGACTTGTGGGTGGAGTTTCCCATTTGAGGACTTGTTGCCACATCCTGCTGAGGAGTGAGGCAAAGTCGTCTGTTCCCGATAGGTAATCCACTAGAAGATGAGCTTTGTGGCAGAGAGCTCACCTCCAAATGCTCTGTGCTAACTGCGAGAGTGGGAGAGACAGGATGCCATCCTGTTTCTGAAGGGAATACATGGCTGGCATGTTGTCCACCTGGACGAAAACAATCTTACCCGCCAGTTGAAGTGGGAAAGCCTTCAACACTAGGTTAGCGGCTAGACGTTCCGGATAGCTGATATGGAGGCCCTGGTGTTTGGCTTCCCATTGGCCTCAGACAGTCGGATCCTTCAAGTTTGTGCCCCACTCCGTAAGGGAGGCGTCTGCTGTACTGGTCCCCTGCAGAACTGGGTCGAGAAAAGGCCGACCCTACAACCGGTCTTTTGTGTTCCACCACTGCAGAGAGTGAAAAGTGTGGCGGCTGATCAACACTAAATCACACCAATGAACCTCTCCTTGAGACCATTATTGCGCTAGGCGTTCCTGTAATGGACACATGCGTCCAGGTAGGGGAACACAAACACCCTGTGTGCGCAGTTAAGCAGCCACCACCGGAAGACACTTGGCGAACACATAGGCTGCAGTGGTGACCCCGAGAGGGAGCACTCTGAACTGGTAATGCTTTCCGCTGACCACATATCGGAGATAAACAGTGATGCGCCTGGTGTATTGGTATGTGGAAATAAGCATCTTTCAGGCCAAGAGCAGTCATGAAGTCGACCTTGATGCAGAAGCAGACAAAAAAGTAACCATATGAAAGTGTTCTGAGAGGATGTATTTGTTGAGGGGCCTGAGGTTCAGAATGGGCTTGAGGGACATGTTTTTGGGGGTAATTAGTAAGTGCAGAGAGTATACTCCCATGCCCAGTTGATGATGGGGTACGGGCACTATAGTCCCTTTAAGAAGTTGTGCTTCCTTAATAACATTTGGTGTTCCAGGAACAGTTTGTGCTAGCGAGGTGAAAAGGTGGAAGGTGTGGAAATGAGCTCCAGGCAATAACCATGTTGAATAATGTCCAGCACCAACTGGTTGGAGGTGATGTTTTGCCAAGTGGGAAAGAATCGTTGAAGACGCCCTTGGACAAGTGTAATCGAGGGGAGGTGAGTCAAGTTAGGGTTTGGTGGCGGCAGCTCCTTTGAGGGAGCCACCTTTACTTCAATCATTAGAATTGGTGCCTTTGTAGGATCCCCCAAAGTAGCCTCTGGGATAGGGCTGCTGGGCCTGTGGACATTAGTAGGATGTGGAGGCGTCAGCGGAGGTAGTCTATGGACCTCCATGTTAGGGTGTGTGACGAAAGGTACTGATGTTTGAAAATAGATGCTGACCATCAAACAGCATGTTAAGCAGACCCTGCTAAACCTCCGACTTGAAGTTGGAAATACGAGCCAAGGATGTCTGCGCAGGAGAAGACTGGAGTTCACTCCTCTGGCAGCTGTGTCACAGGCATCCAATGCACAGCTGATAGTGGTGTTAGAGAACTGTTAAACCTCTGAGACAATCTCATAATCTCGTTACCTGTTCTCCTCTGGGAGAAGCATGAGGAGCTCTTGCATTTCGTCCAAGTGGGTGCAGTCATACCCAGACAGTAGCCCAATGGAATTAGCAATGCGCCAACAATTGGCTGACTGCGCAGCTACCCTCCTTCCAGCAGCATTTACACGCTTACTCTACTTGTCTGGCGGAGGGACATCACCAGTGGCTTGAGAGGTGGCCCTCTTACGGGCTGTGGTAACAACTTGGGAGTCAGGTGAAAGCTGCAACAAATGAAAACTGGGTCAGTAGGGGAGGCCTTGTACTTCTTTGTTCACCCTGGAAGTTATGACCCTAGCACAGACAGAGCCTTAAATATGTCAATCGTTCGGCGGAGCATGCCTTTGAGCATGGAAGGTACTGGGTTTAGCAGTGGGTGGAGGATAGGGTTTTGAAGAGAAGTCCTCTTTGAAAGGCTCTGTGCGAAGATCCATCTTATGGAGTAGTCAGCACTACTAAGAAGTTCCTGTTAAGACGTTGGAATCGTCTGGCAGGGAGGGGTGAGCAAGGGTATAAGTCGCTGTCTGTATCCCCTGGTGGGGTCTGTCATAGCATGGGTTGCCCTGCGGAGGAGTGTCAAATGTGTCCCCCCATCCCTATGACTACCTGTATAAGAATGAGGTGACCCCTGAGGTGTAATGTCAAGGGAATCCACTGGAGAAGAAGGTGGGGAAAGTGAAGGTTTAGGAAGAGGTTGGGGTGATGTATGTGTAAAGGGTAAGGGGCTAGCAGCTTTGTCCACTTTCTTGCGCTGCTTTGGTTGTGTTGGAATGTCCAAGGCCTCCTCGAAAGACAGCTGGCATTTGGAGGGTTGAGCTGTTGCAGACACCAAAGTGCGGGTGAGGATCTGACCCGTGTGGGAATGGATGACCAAGGGGCTTTGCCGAACATCAATCTCCTCTTGAAGTTTGTTGTTGCAAGGTGAAAGTATTATGTGGTATGGCAGGGATGCCTTACCATGCTTTACTAGCACAATACACAAAGATGGACTCCCGGTATTCTCTTGTACACCTTCTCTCAATACGGATAGAGTGGCAAAGAGCTGACAGGCTACTAGGAGCAACATGTAACAAGCATTGGCAATGCAATAGGTCTTGCATTAATGAGAATTTAAGCTATTGGCAATGCATAGCTTAAACTCTCGCAAATGTGAGACCTATTGCATTGCAAATATTTGTTTTTTTACTAGCACCCATGCGGCGCTTTTAAATTCATGAAAGCAGTACCCCTTTCTTTAGACAAGCTGCGTCTAAAGAAAGGGGTGTGTCCGACATTAAAGTGAAACCGCGGCATGTGGGCTTTGACAAAAAAAGACATCTGTTTGTCAAGTTGACAAATAGATTATTTTTTGGGGTGGTAAAAGCGCCCATGCCGCGCTTTCACTTTAATGTCGGCCGCGTACCTTTCTTTAGACTCGGTTTATGTAAAGAAAGGGGCGCAGTCTCTATGAATGTGAAAGCGCAGCAAAGGCGTTAGTAAACAAAATAAACGAATAAACAAGTAACCGCGAACGCTAAATGCGGACCGCACTGCTAAAATAAATAAATTTTAAAAAACGCAGCCGCTATAGTTGAAGCAGATCCATTAGTAAAAATTAAAATAAAAGCGGGTGGTGTGCTTCCACGTAGTGGGTGGAATAGGGGAAGAGCATTAAATAAAATAGCGCTCACCGACTTATAAAGCAGACCATGTAACAACAGCAGTAAAAGGTCCAGTCATTACCAGGGAGGGAATAACAAGCTGAATAACGACTCGGAAGCCACCGTTCATGAAGGAAAATTACACAAGCCAATTAAAAATATGGGTGAAGAGTGCGGGGCTTCAAAGCCATACTCCCCTATTGCATGCCTCGCAGCAGCGCATGCTCTGCCCATGCTCGACCTAAAAAGCATTTTACATCGCCAACATGGATGATCTGTAATTGACACGACTCAAGAGAAATCCTACACCAATTTATAAAAATAGCTCTGATTTTTATATATTTTTAGACACCAAAACGAAGTATTAAATAAATCAGTACTTTGCTGTGTAAAACATTAACATTGCGGTATATGGGAAAAATGCACATATACAATTGGACACTTAGAGAATGATTTCAATAGAACCTACTCTGAGTTCAGGTATCGGGAGCCACTTGACCAGTTCACGAAAGCTAGCACAATTTGACATGGCTCAGGGGAGCAGGGTGCAGAGGTACATTTTAGCTGTCAAACGGAGCTGTCATTCACGTTTGCAGTATGTAAATGGCTACCTTAGCAACAAGTGTTGCATGGCTAAACCCTTATAAGGTCCCAAAGGCGAGACCTATTGGCTATACCAATGCTTGTTAAATTTGGTAACACTGTATGGGATTTGGTTCAACCTCATTAGTACCAGTTTAACACCCAGATATAGCAATAAGCAAACAAAAGGCGACCAGTCCAGCTTTGCAAAGGGTGTTCCAATAAACGGCAACACGTCACTGCATTTTTAGCAACTTTTTATACACAAAATTATTTTTTTGTTAAAATATGGAGATTATGCGGCAGATAATCAAATGTGTGGCAAATGCGGCACATCTGAAAACTTGATAGGAATGTTTCAGAAGCCACTCTAACCACAAAAGGAAATAAGGAAGATTATGACAGGAGCACCGATGAGGAAAACCAGAGCAAGACTCAACGCTCCGCAGTTGAAACTGTGGCAACAAATACTTTGTCAAGAAGCCATTCTCTTATCAGCAGCACAGATGATGTTCCGGATGTTGCTTCAACCAGAAAATGGAGAAATGGTTAAAACAAATCTTGGCCAAGAAGCTGCGTGTGCCACACAAAAACCGGCGGTTCAACAGAAGCAACGGAGTACTCCAGTTCCGCCAGAGAAAGCCGTCAGAAAACCCTCCTCAGGAAAAAGGTCCTTGGAGGTAATGGAAAGCACTGAAGATCCAGATGATCTATTCAATGACATGTAAATTGTTGATTGCGTATATTTTGATAATAAATCAAGGCATGGCTACTAAAAAAGCACGTCACGTATTTATTTTGGGAATTTTTTGTCTAGTATCAGAATTCTGTCTTTCAGCCCCTTGAATGCTTCGCGATTATTAGAAGAACGTACACCAAGATAGCGAAATTTGGGAAGGCGAGGAAAAGAAGCAGATGTAAACCTTGCCATTAAGGAGAATAGTGTAAGGACAGGAAGAGGGGACAGAGGAATGTCTGGAAATGAAAGCAGAAATAGCAGATGGACGGTCTTCAGTGAAAGTTTTCAAGGAAACCTCTATCCGTTTTGATATTTCTGGCTTCAGCATATGGAATAGTGGACAGTCTGAGCTCCTTGAAGTACTGTAAACGTGCTGAAATAAACAAACGCCACGCAGCAGTGAAAGCGAAAGTGATCGCGGTGTAAGCGAAAGTGATCGTGATGACGTGCTCTGTGCTCAGCACGCGAGCAGCAACGTTGATGGCCAGGCGCGCGTGCGCGCTTTGCGCATAACCGAAAGCTGGTGGCCGGCAAAAGCCTTTGGAAGCATTTCCAAAAGCCACTGACTAAATGTCTCTCAGAGCAGCACATGCGCTGACTCAGTGAGACCTAAAAAGGTACTTGTGGGGAGAGTTGAGCAAAACCCTTTGGAACTTAAGCAAGGAGCTGGCATTGGACCAAGAGACTCCAGGCATATCGGATCTACCTGGTTCGGGGGACTCGGGTGCAGCGGTGCTCAGGGCTATCCCTGGGGCTGAACAGGATCCATGGCAAAACAAGTGCTGACAGACGTACCTAGAGAGGGTGAAAACAAATGCACAATCTTTACGATGGAGCCACTGGGGTGGATGGTCGCGAGTGTAGGTGGAACCCTCCTCCTGGAACATTAAATAAAGCAGGCAGTAGTCAGACTGATCACCAACAAGCCTTTGTACCTGCAAGCACTGCAGTTTATGAAATCGTCTTTCAGAGGACCAGGGGAACGTGCAGAAGGCTGAGCCTCGATGAAGGTCGGGACTACAGTTACCATAAGCCACCTGCCCAGTCACTTTAAAGTGGCCACGCTGGGTGGCTCAGTGGACAGTACTTCAAGGTTGTGGATTTAACGCTTTGTGCCTGCCAACCACAAGGGGCTAGTTCCTCTAGCCCAAGGGAGAATTTGTGAAGTCTGGAAAATGCAGAGAGTCCACATTCCTGTTGAGACTAGCCTCTTGCCTTGGTCGAGTCGAAATCAGGCAGGTTCAGAGTGGCTAACACATGTGTAGAGCTGAGCGCCTCTCTTCGTGGAGTCCTGCCTTGTTGTGAAAATGGGTCTCTTCTTAGTATCACATTGAATCTAACTTTCTGGTGGCCTTAAATCCTTGATTTAGGGGGTGTTATTGGGTGTGAGAACTGGTAGCCAATGGGCATCTAGTCCAGCGGCTAATCTGCAACTTCAGTGACCACATCCAGTGTGTGTATGTCACTAAATTAGTCATAACATACCCTTTAAATTCAAGATGCCCAAATTCATCCTTGATTGTACACTTCAGCTGCAGCACCCTAGAGGTGTGGTCAGCCTTAGGGAAGTGTATGCCTCCTGAATTTTTAATTTTACCACCTGCCTGTGAAGAACAGTGCCTGGGGCAGCTTTGTCCCCGCTTGGGGAAGAAGTTCCTTTGTCCAGCAGCGGAGGCGAAGCCTTTGAGGCATACCACCGTGATGGTTCCATTCACAAGCCGTCCTGTGAGGGCAGAGGTTTTAGTCTCCTGTACTCACAGGCCTTTGTTTCCGACCTCAGGGAGAGGCACACACTTCCCAGCATGAGGTCAGATCTCTGTCTTGGCAGCAAACCTTTGAAAATACCTGCCATAGCACAAGAACACTGGCTTAACTTGGTGGGTACTGTTTAAACTGGCACCTAGGTACATGCCGGTTAAACCTCGACATGACCATCGTGTCAAGGGTTAAAAAGCACGGTGCTTGACATCAAATACGAAGGAAATCGCCTGTTTCATAATGGAGATGGACAGCTGGGGAAGCACAGTGTCCAGACCAAGTTATCCTATGGAGGGTCAGTCACTTGCAGTAGAATTATGCTTAAAATGCTAACACAGAGTAATATATACGCTTGCACATATATTTACACACATATAACATAATGCAATCAGAAGAGATGTCTGTTTATATTAATCAAATCCAGTGAAGAGGATAATAATTTCCAAGATTCAAAGTTCAAGTGTGCTTTAAGCAGCATATGTTGTTTTAATTGGTCATTCCAACAGTACAATCAAGCAAAGAACAGCCGACACGTGTTTCGCCCGATTGGCCAGCCAGCCAATGGCTTTTTCAAGGCTGACATTAACAATACACCACAGTGTTTTAATGTGAGACAGAAGTAGGACCAAGGTGCAAGTGAGTAATAGGCAAATCATTGTAGATTATATACAAAGTGAATGGGAACAGGTATTATAGATCATAGGACATGAAGAAAAAGAAAATTAGTTGGATGAGAACATAAGTGGACAGACCAAAAGTTGCACAAAAAAAAGAGAAGGAAGAGAGAAAAGAAGGAAATGAAAATGTAGAAAATAACGCAAAATATTAACAAAATGTAACCTCAAACACAAATATCATAACAGGTTAAGTAAGAAATGGCAGTTATTCTACAACTTGAATGTTAGATTGGCTATTGAAGACATATATAGTATCTTACCGATCCTATTAGTCAGTTCATGGAGAGGAAGACAACCCTAAATCCTTAATATCATCAGTATTTAGCCAAGTCGAATACACGAATCATATTATGTCATGCAGTGATGTCACAGCAACAAACAAGGGGGGGGGGGCAGGGGGCGCTCCAGGTAGAAGCAACCAAATTGATAATTTTGGTTCAAGGTTTAAGGAAGGTTTTCGTGTGATGTAACTGTGTGAAGAAACAATAGTACTTACCAAGGGAATCTAGTTGCAGTCCTATAACCAAAATCGGGATAGAAAAATATATTATATGGCACCCTGCCTCCTGGGCTATAGGAGGCCTACTTTAGGGGTGACTGACATATTAGATGCAGTGAGGTGATCTTGTGAAACATGGTGTGTGCAGTGTTGAACTCGAGTAGGCAAGCTGCTCGTGCAGGGCTGATATGGCAATCTGCACACTTTGGTTTAGCTCGTGTCACTTAGGGTGGTACAATAAGTGCTACAACCCTGGTGTCCCTTTTACATCCATGCCCTGGGTACCAATGGTTCCATAGAATAGGGCCTCACAGGGGTGTACAAGTACTTTCCAATTGGTACCAATTCACATCTACAGTTTGATGGAAAGAGCACTAGTTCTGGGGCCTAGCTAACAGGGCCCAGCACACTTTCAGATCAATTACTACCGCATCCAGCAGCAATACGCGGGGGATGTTCATCCAAAAAGGACACTTTAGAACATTTGCGGAAAATCAGTTCCACAGGTCCGTAGCCATGGATTGACTTGCTGGTCGAAACAAAGGGTTTCAGCAACGAAGTTGGCTTAGGTTTCAGCTCCGATGGCCGGGTAGCCACTGAGGTGGAAGTAGTTGGTGCCGAAGGTCAAGCCCATGCAGGTGTGGTCACCACTGAGATGGTAGGCCTCACTGATTTCTTCGGCACCAAGCCAGAGTTGGACGATACCTCTGAAAAGGATTGTCGGTGCAGGCCATGACCTGAAGGCAGTGATGGCCCTGTAGCTTGTCTCTGGTGTTCCAGCATGGCTGGATGGCCCTTGGCCGAGGGTTGTACTGATTGGGAGCAGTGGGAAGGGGGTAACAAAGTCATACTGGTTAATCTGGCAGAAGGGCCTCGATCTCCAAATCAGAGTTGGAGCTGTCCTCTGGGGAAAAGACTGTGGGTGATGCTCCACCTCGATGTCCTCTGGGCCAAACAGGTCCAGAATGTTGTCTCCGATGCAATAATATGAGACGCCGAACCAGACAGTCTCAAAGGGTCTTTTGGAGTGGAACGCATGGGAAGCAGCCTCTTTGAACTTGGGCAAAAGACACAAATTGCAGACATAATGGAGATAGGTGCCTTGAAACTTTGTGTGGCAAAGAGGGCAATATCTAAATGGTGTCTGTTGCATCAATGTTGATGTTTGTTAGAGACATGCAACAGAGGTAGAAATAGACCCTGAAGGGCGAGGTCCTGGAGGGACTACAGTCGACCAGAACTTGTCTCAAGCAAAGTCATAAATGTCGACCCGAGACAGAGAAACAAAGGGAGACGCAATCGATTGCGATACTGAGGGAGGGAAAGGGAGAAAAGGAACCTGTGTGGACCAAAAATAGCACCAGAACGGTGTTGAACCAGAGCCCAGAAGAACATGTCCGAAAGCAATTGCAGAAAGAAAACAATCTAATAATTGTATCCATCATGCACAATACCAGCAAGAGGAGGAGTCACAGTACCTCGACACTTGAAGAAGATGTCAAAGCAAAACAAATCTTACACATCCAAGGCCAACACTAGACGTCAGGAGTATGCACAGTATGTGTATCTCTGTACCAAACCTCCTTCGAACAAAGGTATTTCTTCATGCTCTAACCTGTATAAACACCAGTACTCATACAAACCTTGCCCACTGAAAGAGCTTCTCTAAGTTTGACTCTTTCCACTACTCTTGCACCTCATGCTAAATCCCTTGGATCTATTCTGTCCTCACACTTCACACAACAAAAGAACACATCAAAGACTGACAAACACACCTCTAAATATGGTTTACACTGGGTTCCCTGAAAAAGAAATCTCATCAATTAAAGAGATAGAATCACATGACTAGGTGCTGAACTTCAAGAATCAAGATAACATAATCCCCGCTATTAGCATCTCCGGGTGTTGATAATAGAGGCTACTTCTAGATGCTAAAGCATTCTAGGTGCCATCAAGCAACTTTATGTTGACCCAGGTACAGACCATTTTAATAAGAAATATAAACAACAGACACTGGGGAGGACCCTAGGAATACAGGGCACCAAAGTCTTGAATTCTCTTGATCATATCATTGAAACACAATAGATATACCTAAAATATACAGGTAAAGCAGGGCTGCCAGACTGATTCTGACCCACAATACACAAGTCCAACTGTCAGAGCTGTTAAGACATAAATGTAGTCACATCTCCATATTCCTCCCTGAAAAATCAATACAACTTCTGTTGGCAAGAGGGTCTGTATCGCTGAAGTCAATGCGGGCTTTACAGAAACCATATCTTAACACCAACTCTTACACGAGAATATGTACACTTCACTATCAACAAACCCAAGGCACCCAAACCAGCCCCACGAAGGAACTGGAGCATGGTTACAAATGAGCAACTTAACTCCACCCTCACCCGAGACAACCACACCTGGGCACCCGACACAAACGACGCAGCCAGAGAACTCCACACCTGGATCGCCGACTGCGCAGACGAGCTCGCTGGTTGACCACTGCTCTCCAAGAAGCCAGACGCACCTGCAGATGCCTGGAGAAGAACTGGAGAAACACCAAAACAACCGAAAACCACACCAAATACAAGGATGCCATGACGGACTAAAACAAACAGAAAAGGAGCCATCAATAGGAGCTTCATCCACAACCAAATCCTGGCCAACTCCACCAACTCCAAGGAACTTTTCAGTGTCATTCAAGAATTCACCAATCCATGCAGTGATGCCACAGACATCACCCAATCCCAAGAACTCTGCGACATGCTTGAAACCTATTTCCACCTCAAGAGCAAAAACCTCTACGACAACTTCATCGACCATCCACCAGGCGGTACAGGCGGCCCCCGCCCCCCAGAAACACCAGCCAGCCCACCATCTCCAACTGGACACCGATCACGGTCGAAGACACTGCCTCGATCATGAAAAGCATCCACAAGTGGGCCCTCACGGACTCCTGCCCCCTCACATCTACCACAGAGCAGCTGTCATTATTGCACCCAAACTACAATGCACCATCTACAAAAAAGGCTTAACAGACACCTTCCCAGATGACTGGAAGCGCGCAGAAGTCAGACCTCTGCTCAAGAAGCCCACAGCTGACCCCACCGACCTCAAGAACTATCGGCCCATCTCGCTCCTCCCCTTTGCAGCCAAAGTTGCAGAGAAAACAGTCAACAGGAAACTGAGCACTGCTGTTTTGGAGGAGGAGCCGCTGTGAGGTGTGAGCTGCAAGCTAAGCCGTGCAGCGCGGACCGAGGGCTGCGGTCCGTTATTTGGAAAGACTGAAAAAACGCAAAAAAGCCAAAGCAAAGCCAAGAAAAGGCACAAGTCACAAGGCATCAGGCGGCATCGGGCGGCAAGCAACAATGCCAGTGAGTGCTCGAGAAAAGCCTGCATTTGCCTCCACCCGGCTGAAGCCTCCGCCCCCCGCTCTCTGCCTCGGTCCCCCTGCCACAGACACGGACCCTGCGTTGGCGTTTCCTGCCAGAAAGCAATGGACTGATGGCAGAGGGAACAGAGCATCAGGGACACGGCTGCACCAGCTACACCGCACATGAGAAGCCCGGCCCCCGGCTTTTGGGGATTGTGCTGAGAGCTGGAGCACAGGAGCACAGGAGGAGGGTCGGAGGACCAGTGCCGTTAGAGGAGCATCTGAGGAGCAACGGAGGAGCACCAGAGGAGGCGCAGAGCAGCGCAAGGAAGAGCAGGGAAGAGCAGAGGAAGAACTGCACCCCCGGTGTGCAGAGGGTTGAGAGTTGGGAGCAGTGGTGGGTGTGCTGGCGCGCTGGTGTGCTGGTGTCGTGCGCGGGAACACACTGTTTAAGGTGATCTGAGGTGAGCCATTCCATCAGCCCACCTCTGCCCCACACCGGTCTCCATCACTTTGGCGACCCCCCAGCCGCTCCACCAGCCGCCCCACCTACTTCACTTACCTACTTCACTTCTCCACCTGCAACCGGCCACCGCTCACTCAGCAATGAAACAAGCGCTTGAGCGCAGCCCAAGATCAAGAGCACAAATATCAAAGCCCAGGAGCCAGCCAGCCACAGCCTTACCAGCCTTACCGGGTTCAACGTGACTCCACCACTCGAAAACTGCGACTCACACGGGGGAATCAACAAAGAGCAGCAATTAAAGAGCGACGAGCCGTGTACCCCCATTTTCGTGATAAATAGGCAAATAAGAAGAGCACAACTCCTCCGGTCGGCTTAAAACCAGCCACTAGGACAAAATCAACTGCGAAAATAGTTCAACTCAATCAAGTTCCAATCCCGGACAGCACTTGCATTTGATATACCCGCCGCCTATCTAACATCGCAAAAACACCGGTCACCCGTCACCATCCTTTGCTATCCTGTCAAGCTTCCAAGGGGGTGCAAGGATGGACTGACGGATTGACGGACCAAACCGGGTTGAGTAGCGGCCACCATTCTCGAGGCAGATAGGCGAGTCCTTTGGCCGTCTCTACATCCGCTTATTTTAAATCCTGTAATCCTTAAATCCTGTAACCAGCATCTCCAGCGCTCCCTCAAACATGAGGATCAGAAACTCAAATTTGATCCAACATCAGAAGAAGCCCCGGCCTCACAAGTCAGCAAGGAGACAAAAGGCAAAGTTATTTTATCCACCTGGAAGAGGGAGCTTCAACCTAGGACTAGGGCCCAAGGATGACAAACTAATGGGAGCACCCGGAGCCACACCAATATCACCGATATCACCGGCATCAACGGCTCCGGTATTAGTAGCTTCATCAGGGATAATCTCCAGCCCGCCTGATGACACGGCCCACCAGCCTAATCCCAGTATTACAAAAATAATTCCTGGGATAGGTGGAAAAAGAGACATAAGAGACTTCTTGTTCACCAAAGCACCCACATCAATTGAACCAGGTGGGACCTCGAATCCCCTATCCACCATACGCTCTGGAAAATTCCCTGGTGTTACCGACACGTTAACGGAGGACGGGAAGACTCCAAACCCTACACCTCTACGGCGGCCAGCCATCCCACTTTCACCTGAAATACTCACGCTTCATGAAGGGAGACCTCTTGAACATCCGGTATCAAACATGGATGAAATAAGACCTATCCAAACAAGCCCACCTATTGTGATCCCTAAACAGCCAGAGGACCCTAATTTGAGCTTCATTACAGATGGAATGACTATGGTCAATGAACCCAACAGGCCCCTTGAAGCTAATAGAGTAAAAACATCTATACCCCCCCGCCACCTTGCAAATCCAGCCCGCAAACTTGCCAAAACTTCGGGCCCCGGAACACGACAAAGATAAAGAGGCGCAGTCTTTAAGCTTCGAGAGCGGTGGGGCGGACAAGGTCGAGAAGCCCCCATTGATTGTAAACCACCTAACACTGAATAACGAGGCCCTCATCTCAATGGCAAGTTCAGCTATAATGCATGCTGACAAGCTTGACGCTCAAATTAACATCCTACAAGTCGTCGCGGGGCTGATCTACGGGATAGACATCAAACTGGACCACATGAACTCACTAATACACAGAGCGCAGGATAGCACAACCTTAATACCGAAGCCAGAGACATGTGTTTGCAGCCCCATACGGCTCAACTTGGAAAAATTACCAAACATAATGAATACAGTAATTGAGGATCTCAAGCATGAAGTTAGCAAGCACCAGACCAACTTACCTGCACAGCAAAATGCCAACTCGCTTTCCATACCAAATGACAATATAAACCCACAAATTGGCGGCACAGACTGCCCTCAAGAAGAGATGAACTTGTGCACTGAGCCTTCGGCGATGGACAATGTGACTGAAACAAAATCCAGCCTCACCCGTGTCAACAATCAAGAACCTCACCACACCCTCAAACTGGTTACCCCAGAAATGGAAGATCTTTCCAGAAAAATCTAAGAAAACTTAACAAGCAGATGAAAAATAAATTCCACACCAACAGCTTAATCAGGCAATGGCTGCTGCCCAATAACCAGATGACCATTGGTCATATTGACACCCAAAACGCGACCTGTCTGGCAGCCACCACTAAAATGACAGGGAACACCGCAGAAGTTACAGAAGCTACACACACAACCAACTCTGCCACCAGCTTGAGCACAGTGGACCCCCCTGCAACCCTTCAGCTAGCAGCGGCACTGAACAAACAAAAACAAGTACCGAACACACAGGGACAACATACCGGGGAAGCAACTTGGGCCTCACCAAGAGACCATGAAGTCTGTCCTAAAAGCTACCAGCCTTGTGAAAACTTGACGACAACAATGAGTGGAATGACCCAAGTGTCTCGAGACATTAAAAAACCAACTAATCCTCTCACAACTTCGGAACAAACTCCGAGTGCCCCACAAGGTACCCTCGAGTCTAACTCTGAGATCACTAGGGACTGGGCTTCGAATCCTAGGCCACTCAGCCCACTTTATCAGCTTTCATCACAGCAGACAACAGGCTTATCAAATCAGGGCCAAGCCCGCTTGACCAGCCCGGCACAGGCAACCTCTTTTTGGACGTAGGCTAAAGACTTGAAGGACGTACATCCTGTACACAATTCCATCCACACAACTCTCCAGGACCGGAAAATATTGCTGTACCCTGAAAACTTCTCACAGGGAAAGTGGGACATTTTCAACAGCAGCTATCTCTTAACACTCTGCGCAAATATCCCTGGGCTGGAAGGGATAAAAACTACAGATATGGAGTCAGTTTCTTTCCTTACTCCAGACCCTAATGAGATAAAAGAAACCACAGAGATAACCTTTACTAGCTCACTTATGGTAGAGGCCTTGAAGAGAAACGGCACGCTACTGGAAACCTGGGGCATAAAAATAAAGACTCCGCCTGCACTAAAATACCCTTCAATTCTAAAAACCAGCTATTCAACAACCGGCACGGACATCCAAGAACAGACCACAGGGAGGAACTCGCACATGAATGCTCCGCCTGATCGCGCTCCACATGTAGGGTCCATACTCCAGGGGACCAAAGGTGGCACGAGTATAGGCCTAACTAATGAAACCCCCATCAAAATAACAACAAACGTGGGTCACGGCAAAAGCTCCTGCACAATAAGAGGGCGCCCGAGCAAAGATTGGTCCTGGCTGCCGCAAGCTCTAAATCCCAGCTCCTAACATTCATCAACCTGAAAATAAGGACCGAACCCACCATCGGTCGACAAATTGCCAATAGATACACCCAAACCAAACCTCGACCAGCAGCAGATTGAACATCATGACCTGGAATGTCGCAGGAGCCATAAAGCTGTTCCAAAATTACGCCGCAATGACATTCCTGGAAGAGGCGGACATAATCTGCATATAAGAAACCTGGGTGACAAAACCGATCTCAATAAGAGGGTACGCAGAATATGGCAAACCAGCAGCAGATTGAACATCATGACCTGGAATGTCGCAGGAGCCATAAAGCTGTTCCAAAATTACACCGCAATGACATTCCGGGAAGAGGCGGACATAATCTGCATACAAGAAACCTGGGTGACAAAACCGATCTCAATAAGAGGGTACGCAGAATATGGCAAACCAGCCACAAAGACCAACATATTTGGAAGACACTCAGGCGGGTTATGCATTTACATCAAGCACACGCTCAATCTTCAATTCACGGAAATAAAAAAATTATCAAATATGTTCCTGGCGGGCATTCTGAAAGGCCTCCACTCGACCAACGGGCCAGTTCCAATTCTGGTGATTAACATCTATCACAACCCGCATGGGTCTGTGGCTAAGGACAACTTGCCCACGCTAATAAACCAACTAGAAGACCTGCTACTACAATACCCTCTACTGGACTGTATTATTCTTGGTGACCTCAACATACACAACATAAGGATCATGGCCACACAAAACCATCATCCCGGGGCCACTAATGCATTGAACGCTTTAATAAAATCTTACAACCTGTCAACAGCTCATTCCGTCCACCTAAAGAACAAACCTGGGGCTTTTGTTGCCCCCACATACAATAACCAAACAAAGATCGATTATATCATTCTAAGTGACAAACTACAACCTTTGATGTCAGATTACTCAGTGCATCAGCGAAACGAAAGCGATCACGCTGCCCTAACACAAACACTTAATCTGTCTGCAGAAATTCGGCAGAGGACACAATGCATCAGGGCCCCAAACGGCGACGAATTGCTAAAGCTAACGAGAAGAATCAAATGGGGGCCGGTATCAATCACCAAGCTCAATGATTGGATAAATACCTGGGCAGGCTGGCCACCGAGTGCCCACAAGAAGGGGGCAATAGAAGCATGGATCAGAATCGCCGGGAAACTGGCTTCTCTACTTCGAGGAAACTCAGCCAGCATAAATCGCTGGCACCCACCGTCCACACTTGGATTTATTCCGGCAATTAAAGAAACCGCCAAACATCTGAGGGCAAAACGAAAAGCATACCGGAAAAATGGTATAGCATCGGAAAAAGAACAACTACAAGAAGCAGCAAAAAACCATTTAAAGAAAGTGTGGGCGGCGAAACGTGAATATTGCGAGGGTCAATGGTTGAAAATCTTTGATTTGCTGAGACCTTGCAAATTGCAAGAGTTTTGGAGCCACTTAAACCACCTAACTCGAGGAACAGACCACAGAGAGAACTCCCTCGATGCACATACCTGGGTTGCCCATGTCAAAGCCGTATATAAAGAGGTTTCCACCAGACCTAACTTAAAGAAAGCAGCTGTAGTAATGGAGGAGCCAGACCTTACAGCTGACATGAAGGCCGCTCCTGGAAAAATTCTAGTATCAAAAAAAAATTCAAAAATCAGACAAAACGGATCACCGGGTCCGAACGGCCTCCCAGGCTCCTTGTTCAAGGCGAACGTAGCTTTTTGATCTGAAAATCTGACCCACCTATACACAGAATGCTGGCTCCGGGGGGACGTCCCAGACTCATTGAGAGGGTTGCTCTTGCACCCAATACACAAGAAAGGGCCTAAATCAGATCCGTCCAATTATCGCATGATTGCCCTTCTGGACATCGAGGGCAAGGCCTACGCGAGCACCATCTTGGCGGAACTAGCAAATTGGGCAAGCACAGAAGGACTCCTGCCCCTCCTCCAAACAGGATTCAGACCCGGGTCTTCAACCGTGGACAATATAACAGCACTTTCTTATCTAGTCCACCAAGCACGGCCGCCCAAAAGTCTACCCCTATTCACCTGCTTCATTGACTACTCTGCAGCGTTTGATGGGGTAGACCGCGCCATTCTCTGGAAGAAGCTGGCACTCTGGAACATCAACCCCGCCCTATTGAAAGCAATTCAGTCGCTGTATCAATGCACGTGGGTCAGAATCAAACTTTCAGCAACACCGCATCAGAGAAGATTGAAACGGACCGAGGTTTAAAGCAGGGGTGCGTTCTAGCACCACTGCTGTTTAACCTATATACAGCGGACATGGATCAAGCCTTGGCCGGAGCAGCTTTAGCCACACCAAGGATCGGAGGTACCAAAATTCAGTTTATGCAACACGCCAATTACTTGGTACTTCTGGATCATACCAAAATAGGCCTACAAAAGGCGCTGACGGCCTTGGCAAAATACAATGAAAAAAACAGGCTGGTGGCCAACCCATCCAAATCAAAAATCGTAATTTTTGGGCATTATCCGAAAAAAATTCTACTATCAAATTTTTTTTTTTTAAATCAGACAAAACGGATCACCGGGTCCGAACGGCCTCCCAGGCTCCATGTTCAAGGCGAACGTAGCTTTTTGGTCTGAAAATCTTACCCACCTATACACAGAATGCTGGCTCCGGGGGGGGACGTCCCAGACTCATTGAGAGGGTCGCTCTTGCACCCAATACACAAGAAAGGGCCTAAATCAGATCCGTCCAATTATCGCATGATTGCCCTTCTGGACATCGAGGGCAAGGCCTACGCGAGCACCATCTTGGCGGAACTAGCAAATTGGGCAAGCACAGAAGGACTCCTGCCCCTCCTCCAAACAGGATTCAGACCTGAGTCTTCAACCGTGGACAATATAACAGCACTTTCTTATCTAGTCCACCAAGCACAGCCGCCCAAAAGTCTACCCCTATTCGCCTGCTTCATTGACTACTCTGCAGCGTTTGATGGGGTAGACCGCGCCATTCTCTGGAAGAAGCTGGCACTCTGGAACATCAACCCCGCCCTATTGAAAGCAATTCAGTCGCTGTATCAATGCACGTGGGTCAGAATCAAACTTTCGAGCAACACCGCATCAGAGAAGATTGAAACGGACCGAGGTTTAAAGCAGGGGTGCGTTCTAGCACCACTGCTGTTTAACCTATATACAGCGGACATGGATCAAGCCTTGGCCGGAGCAGCTTTAGCCACACCAAGGATCGGAGGTACCAAAATTCAGTTTATGCAATACGCCAATTACTTGGTACTTCTGGATCATACCAAAATAGGCCTACAAAAGGCGCTGACAGCCTTGGCAAAATACAACGAAAAAAACAGGCTGGTGGCCAACCCAACCAAATCAAAAATCTTAATTTTTGGGCATTATCCGAAACAAAAAATACTCAAATGGAGGCTAGGCCACTTGGTCCTGGGATGCACGCAGCAATATAACTACCTGGGCATTTGGTACCATGAATCGGGACTACCTGGTGTACATTTAAAGAAAATTCAAGGCAAAGGGAAAACAATCACCTATGCCCGTTGGAAATTACAATTCACCTTACACAGCCCTACCACAACGCCTATCCAAAGAGTACTAAAGGCCAAACTAATGCCAGCCTTTAATTACGCCCAACAAGCATTTCCCGGAAAACTAAATAAGGAACTGGAAAAAATTAACTGTAGAGCGTATAAGAGACTGTTCCATCTCCCCGCGTGCACCAGAAACACTCTCGTACGACTAGAATTTTCTGTGAATCAACAAAAGCTGGAAGAGATGGCTGCCTTGTGTAAAAATTACTACCTTACAACAGCGGCAAAAGAGAAGACATTGAAGGCAGTCTTAAAAAACATCTTCCTGGAACCTGGGAACCCTTGGTCAGTGACTTTCAATTCGGCAAAGTATCTCCTTTAGCCATGGAGAACTGGGGCTCTGAGTTAGCCAATTATGCTACCATTAAAAATGCAATAAAAAAACAAGTCCGCATCTGCTCTCGCGCATCGGATTTGGAGTCATTGGCTAAAAGAGGCCTCCACGAGTCCCAAAGTCTGCTACACACAGTGCATAACTCTAAATTTCATCTCACTCAGGCAGTAGGCCGCCCAGCCCTACTAAGATTTTAGCCTACAGATTACATCCCCTGCCCCTTAAAGAATTATACACCACCAAACTGGCAGGTCTCACGAGCAACGAATGCAGGCTCTGCAAATATAAACGGGAGTCCTTGGCACACCTCCTATTTTGCTGCCCGGCCCTGCGCACAGCTCGCAGCCTTTATCTTAGGCCCATTATCTTACAGCTGGGGACACGCACAGCAAAGGAGGCGGTTTTCCGACTATACACACTGAACTCAGTAAAACAGATGGCCACATTTGGCAAATTCATCCATCAGACTCGCACCAAGCTGATGGCCATCTCGAGTTAAAACGTCCAGAGATGCAGCCGAGGTATGCTGGCCTGTAAGACTTTGGACATCATTCTTCTAGTCCATAAGCACTTAGATTTTAATCACACAGACTTGCCTTAAAGAATAACACTACTTTTTTAACTTTTGTAATTTTGCACTTGGTTTTAATGTAATGGTTTTGAGTAACCAAACAATATTCCTTCCAGGCAACAGGAAACTGAGACGATTCATTGAAGAGAACGCCGTCCTCGACCCATCCCAATCTGGACTCCGGAGCAACCACAGCACAGAGACCGCCCTACTCGCCGCCACAGATGACATAAGCACCCTCCTGGACCAAGGCCACTCCGCAGCCCTCATCATACTCAACCTATTAGCGGCCTTCAACACCATCTCCCACCGCAAACTAGTCGCCAGACTACACGATGCAGGCAAACAAGAAACAGCCCTGGTCTGGATCCAATCATTCTTCACCGGACGAAGCCAAAGGATCAGGCTCCCACCCTTCCTCTTCGACCCCACGAACATCACCTGCGGAGTCCCACAGGGTTCATCCCTGAGCCCCACCCTATTTAACATCTACATGGCCCCCCTCGCAGCCATCGTCCGACAACACAGCCTCGACATCGTATCCTACGCCGACGACACCCAGCTCATCCTCTCCTTCACCAAAGACCCCACCACTGCCAAACTCAACTTCCATAAAGGAATGCAAGACGTCGCAGTCTGGATGACCAACAGCTGCCTGAAGCTCAACGCCGAGAAGACAGAAGTCCTCGTCCTCGGTACCACCCCTTCTGCATGGGGCAGCACCTGGTGGCCGACCGCTCTCAGAAGCCCACCTACCCCCTCAGACCATGCCAAGAACCTCGGCATCGTACTCGACTCATCACTCACCATGAACCGACAGGTCAATGCCGTCACCTCCATCTGCTTCAACACCCTCCGCAAGACCTTCAAGTGGGTCCCCCCTGAGTCGAGGAAGAGAGTCACCCAGGCACTCCTCACCCGCAGACTGGACTATGAAAACGCACTCTACGCTGGCATCAACAAGTCCCTACTCTGCAAACTCCAGACAATACAGAACACCGACGCCAGACTCGTCCTCGGCATCCCTTGACACGAACACATCAGTCAACACCTACGAAGTCTCCACTGGCTCACTGTGGAGAAAAGAGTCACTTTAAAAATCCTCACTCACGCCTTCAAATGCCTACATAACAACAGACCCAAATACCTCAACGACAGAATCAACTTCCACATACCCAAAAGAAACCTCAGATCTTCCAACACACTGGCCGAAACCCCGCACATCCACAGAGCCAGAGCAGGCGGAGGATCCTTCTCTCACATTGTAGCCAAGACCTGGAACGAGCTACCGGCAGACATCAGACGCGCCGCCTCCCTGAACACCTTCAGAAAGACCTTCAAGACCTGGCTCTTCGGCTAAACAGATCAGCTCCCCCGCACCTTGAGACCCTCACGGGTGAGTAGCACGCTTACAATTCCCTGATTGATTGATTGAAATGTAGCTGTATACATGTACACAAAGTATAATAGGGTGCCTGAAGTTGCCACAGATGACACATTTGTTGACATAGAAAATCACCAAGTATATAAACCTAAATCATTTCTGTACTGCTGTGCATAGGCTAGCGCTATCGGAAAATAGAGACAACACCATTCTCTTATAAATACTCAGCTCTGCACATCCTCCCCATAAAAAATGGAGTTGCTCAATTGATTTGGAGACCTCAATTAAGCCATCATACCTTTGCTGCAATATAAAATAGGTTGCAAATACTGCAACATCAACCACTGGAAGCTGGTATGTAATGTTAAATATGCTGGATGACATCAAGGTGCTCCATTCCCCTTAAGACATAAAAACTCAAGACCTTAATTTCTGGTCAGATATTCTAAAAGCTATTATGGACAAAAGAGCCATGAGTCTGGAACCCCTTTTATTCGCACATTCTTGTGACTCTCTTGCTTCGGTCTTTCCAAAGAAAAATCTTCTCTTCATGCCCAAGTTCCCAGCAAACTGCAGTTCCGTTAGCCTCTCTCTCTCTTTCACTCACTAATACTACACTGGTTGATATTTTGGTTCACTTTTTGTAACATTTGGTTATGTTAAGAAATAAATAGGTACCCAAGCCACAATAATACAAAGCCATGTATTTGGTAGACCGATACAGCAAAAGACCTTCTTCAGCAACTACCTGTTAGAGCTGGATGCTTGTCTATAAACAGACATTTGAGTAAAATATATTGTTTATGCCAACACTTGTGCTACAAATACATGTATGGTACTCAACTGTTCAGCTTAAATCTAAGATGGTGTGAAGTAGCAAAATGGTAACTTACCTGTAGGAATAGTTTTGAAGCTTGAAGAGTTGTCTGAATTCACATGCTGTGAATTATTCTGCCATCTAGTGCTTGGTTCTTGGATTATCTCTCTTTGTCTCCCTTTTTTGTGCCCTGGAAGTTCTTGTGCGTGATCCCAATCTTCAGATTCATTTTGCCACACAGCTTAGCACTTGAACTTCTGTTTCCTTCTGCTGTGTTGTTGGCCTCACCTGTTTAACCCATCTCATTTCTGGGGAGGTGGACAGGTCGCATCTGAATCCAGGAAAGGAAAGTTTTCAAACTGCAAAACTATTGCTCAAGGTAAGTAACCATCTTGTTTTACAGCGTGATTTTTTCTGAATTCACAAGTTGTGCAATAATTGGATAGCAGTATTCTCCTCCCTGTGGGGTGGGGGGAAATGAGTGTGTGTTGACAAACAGGTGTTTTTTTTAAACGTCTGTCTCACTTATGCGTCGCCTGCGACTTGGATGTCTACACAATATAGTTTTGTGAAAGTATGTATAGAGAACCATGTTGCTGCCTTGCATCAAGATGTTTGACAGGAAGGAAAGCATTGCTTCTTTTTTCCTTGTGGAAGGGGCCCATATCCTCTCCTCTAATGCTACTCCTGCTCCTTTGTAACATGGCTGTATTACTAGCACTATCCATCGTGCCATTAGACATAGGAAAATCCCCGTTAGATGGGTTAGGGGCTAAAAAAAAGAGCCGTCTTACTAATTGGTTTTGTTTCTTGTAAGTAGTACATCACTGTGCTCTTTTTGTCCAGTGTTTAAGTACCTTTCGGCTTGCGTCTTCTGATGTTTGAAGAACCTAGTAACTTAAGGGACAGATTGGCATTAAAGTGAAATGTCCTTTGGGAGGAAGTGTAGGCTGGTTCTCATGACCACCCTGTCTTTGTGTATCTGCATGTAGGGCTCCTCTGTAGTCAGGGGTTGTAGCTCACTGACTCTGAGTAGGGAAATTATTACCACTAAAAAAATGGACTTTAGGGTCAAATAACTGAGCTCAGTCCTTTGCAGGCGTTTGAAAGGTACCTTCATCAGTTCACTGAACACCAAGTTTAGGTTCCACATTGGTGCGGATACAAGCCGTGGTAGGGCTATACTTTTTACTTTCTTTAGGTATCTATTGATTATGGGTGTAGTAAGGAATATGCTACTTATCAGTATGCATCTGTTCTTGGCATGTAGGGCTGCTGACATTCATATCTGTGCATATATCGCCGCCTAGTGTTGGGTCCGGATGATTGCACATTGTTGTCCTGGAAGAGTCTTCGAAGTATCACGAGATAGGTGGCTCCTCCCCCCGGACTACAGTGCGCATGGGCATCCTCAGATTGTTTTTCGCCATTGTGGCAGGGATGGAGTATGATACAGTAAGTGATGCCCATGCTATAGAATAATTCTGAGTGCTACAGCTGCGACAGGAACCGGGGAGGAGGGAGGGCGATATGAATGTGAGCAGCCCTACATTCCAAGAACAGATGCATACTGGTAAGTAGCATATTCCGTTCGAGGCATGTGGGCTGCTGAATTCATATCTGTGCATAGAATGTATAGCAGTCTCCCCCTTAGCGGTGGTTGCCCTTGCCAGCTGCAGCAGCCTGAAAAAGAGTCTTGAGTACAGCCTGTCCTACAGCTGCTTGCTGTTTGGAGTGTACATCTACGCAGTAGTGTTTGGTAAATTTATGTATGGTAGTCCATGTGGCTGCTCTAAATATGTCTTCTAGAGGAATGTTTCCCAGGAAAGCCATGGATGCCCCTAACTTGCATGTGGAATGCGCTCTTGGGGGAACTGTTAATGTGCGTTTAGCTTTCTGATAACAAATTTGTATGCACTTAACAATCCATCTGGCTATACCTGATTTTGAAATGGGGTTGCCTTTGTGCTTTGGTGAAAAGGCAACAAACAGTTGCTTAGTTTTCCGGAAAGGTTTTGTTCTGTCTATATAGTATAGAGAGCTCTTTTAACATCCAGGGTATGTAGAGCTCTTTCTGCCACTGAATCTGGATTTGGGAAGAACACTGGCAGTTCGATAGTCTGATTGATGTGAAACTGGGATACCACCTTTGGCATAAATTTAGGGTTTGTAAGTAGCACTACCCTATTTGCATGAATTTGTATGAATGGCTCCTGAAAAGTTAGGGCTTGTAGCTCACTAACTCTCCTAAATGATGTAATCGCCACTAAGAAAGCCACTTTCCACGTTAGGAATTGAATCTCACACGAGTGTAGAGGTTCAAAAGGTGGTCCCATCAGTCTGGTTAGAACCACGTTGAGGTTCCAGACAGGTGAAGGTGGGTGTCTTGGAGGAATCACTTGTTTGAGTCCTTCCATAAAAGCTTTAATAGCAGGTACTCTGAAGAGTGAAAGGTGTTGCCTGTTCTGAAGATAAGCTGCCACCGCAGCTAAATGTATACGTATGGAACTTTAGGCTAGATTGCATCTATGTAAATGTAACAGGTAACATATGGTGTTTTGAGTAGATGCATCTAGCGGATTTATGTCATTATTGGTACAATAGATGACAAATCGTTTCCACTTCGCCGCATAGCATGCTCTGGTTGTAGGTCTTCTTGCCTCTTTGATAATATTCATACAGTCAGGAGGCAAGTTCAGGTAACCAAACTCTATGACTTCAGAAGTCAGATCGCAAGGTTCAACTGTTGCGGATCTGGGTGCTGAATGTCTCCATGGCTCTGCATTAAAAGACTGGGTGTTAATTGCATCCTTTGATGAGGCACCACAGAAAGTTCTAGGAACGTGGTGCACCATGGTTGCCTGGCCCATGTTGGAGCAACTAGGATGAGTGTCCTGGAGTGTTGTCGCAGTTTGCGTGCCACTAGTGGTATGAGCGGGGCTGGGGGAAAAGCGTACGCAACCTGCCTGACCAGTTCATCCATATCGCATTGCCCTGAGACTGCGGATGTGGAAACCTGGCGGAGAAGCTTTGGCATTTTGCGTTTTCCCTTGTGGCGAACAAGTCTATCTCTGGGTGACCCCACTGCTGGAAGTACGGTTGTAGCACTGAGGGATGCATCTCCCACTCGTGCATCTGGTGGCTGTGTCTGCTGAGCAGATCCGCCATCTGGTTGTCCCTGCCTGGTAGGTGTTCAGCTATGAGGAATATGTTCCTCTGAATGGCCCACTTCCACATGCTTTGCGCTAGATGTGACAACTGTGGAGAGTGTGTCCCTCCCTGCTTCTGTATGTAGTACATGGCAGTCATGTTGTCCGTCAGGATCAACACGACTTTGTTGCACAAATGTACCTTGAACGCCTTCATTACCATGAAGATTGCCATCAGTTCCAACAGGTTGATGTGCATCTTCTTTTGCTGTGTCGTCCATAGTCCCTGTACTGTGTAATGGAGGACATGCGCTCCCCAGCCCAGGAGAGATGCGTCCGTCGTCAGCACTATTTGTGGTACAGGCTCTTGGAACGGTCGTCCCCTGCAAAGGTTTTGTGTGTTCCACCAATGCAAAGAGTGGTATGCGCGACCGGTCACCAACACTTGGTCTTTTAATTGTCCTTGAGCCTGGTTCCACTGCCGTGCTAAGCACTCCTGAAGTGGACGCATGTGTAGTCTTGCGTGAGGGACTATGAAGATGCAGGAGGCCATCATGCCTATCAACTGCATGAACACCCGTGCTGGGAGCGAGTGTTGGGGTCTAAATTTCTGAATCAGTAATTGAATACTGTTGATTCTTGTTGAGTTTGGCTGTGCCTTTGCTACCAGAGTGTCTATTGTCGCTCCTAGGTACTGTTGTACGTGAGCGGGTTGGAGATGAGACTTTGCGTAGTTTAATGAGAATCCGAGGCTGTGCAGGAGGTGAATAGTGTGATACATGTGGCTGGCACATTGCTGGACTGACTTTGCTTGGATGAGCCAGTCGTCCAGATAGGGGTAGACGTGGACATGGTTTCTCCTCAGGTGCGCCGCTACCGTCGCTAGGCACTTGGTAAACACCCTGGGGGCTGTTGTCACCCCGAAAGGTAGTACCTTGAACTGGCAGTGCTGATTTTGTATGGTAAACCTGAGATACTTCCTGTGTGCAGGATGTATTGGTATGTGGAAGTATGCGTCTTTTAGGTCTAGTGTTGCAAGGAAGTCTCCCTGAGTGAGCAATGGCAGAACCTGTTGTAAAGTGAGCATGTGAAAATGTTCTGATAAGATGTATTGGTTTAGGGGCCTGAGATCCAGTACTGGCCTGAGAGACCCGTCCTTTTGGGTATTAAGAAGTACAGCGAGTATACCCCTGTACCCTGTTCCTGTATGGGGACGAGTTCTATGGCCCCTTTTTACAGCATGCTGATAACTTCTTACTTCAATAAGTCTATGTGCTCTGCGGACATAGGACGGTGTCTTGGGGGTATGTTGGGTGGAGTGGAAGTTAGCTCTAGACAATAGCCGTACTGGATAAGTTGTCTCACCCACCTGTCTGTGGTAATGCTCTCCTAGACTGGCAGGAACTGTTGTAATCGCCCCGACCGGTGTTACATGGTCCGGGGGCAGTGACAAGGCGTCCCTGTTTAGTATTGGCGGAGGATCTGGTGTTGTTATTCCCTCGTCCTCTGCCTTTGCTGCTGTTGCCACAGTATCCACCTCTATTGTTTTTATTATAGGTGGTCTGCGTGCTCCCTTTATTGTATGGAATCTGTTGTGATGCCTAACTTCGTGTAGCTCCTCTGTTACTAAAGCGACGAAAGGAACCTCCTCTGAACTGTTGGGACTGCAAGGCACCCATAGACTTGGCTGTCTCTGTGCCTTTTTTAATCTTTTCTAAGATCGTGTCCACATCAGAACCAAATAAAAAATCAGGGTTCACAGGCTGATTCAATAATGTGGTTTGAATTTTAGGTTTGAACCCAGAGATGCGCAACCAAGCATGTCTCCTGAGCATGACACTTGTGTTAATGGCCCTGGCTGCGGTGTCTGCTGCGTCTAGCGCACATTTAATGGATGCGTTGGATATAAGTTTCCCCTCCTGGATTAGCATTTCTGCTCCCTCCATGTAGGCCTCAGGCAAATGTTGCAGCAGTTGCTCTAGAGTGTCATAATGCGCCCTATCGTTTCTGGCTAATAGGGCCTGTGTATTAGAAATTCTCCAGATATTAGCTGCTTAAGCAGCCACCCTTTTCCCCAGAATCTTCTAATACTTTAGGATCCTTGTCTGGAGGAGGAGCATCACCTGTAGTTTGTGAGTTGCCGTGCTTACAAGCATTTGAGACCACCAAAGAGTCTAATGGCAGCTGTCCCTTAATATATGTAGGGTCCACAGGCGCCGGTCTGTATTTTCTTTCAATTCTGGGGTTAATAACCCTTGCTCTAGTGGTTTCTTTGAAAATGTCCCCTGCGTGTTTAAGGACACCTTTTAGCATTGGCAAAGTTTTGACACTTTCTCCACTTCAGAGAAATCTGTTAAACAGGACGTCCTCTTCAAATGGGTCAGCATGCATGTCCACATCATGATTTTGTGCTGCCCTTTCAATCAAAGCGTTGAACACAGCTGTATTTTCTGTTGGTGAAGTTTTAACAGGATAAGAAGTAGTATCAGGAATAGTCTGTGACTCCCCCTGGTCAGCAGGGTCTGTCCAGGCTTGAGTCTGGTCATCCTGATCCGTGTCCGCAGGGTAATTATATTGTTCATCATCGTCATACCCCATATCCTCAGTAGTGGGTGTGGGTGAGTATGCAGAAGTGTCCTGGCCATGGTACCTCACAGTCTCAAAAAGGACAGGCGATGTTGAAGAATCACTTTTCTTCTTGAGTGGAATTTTGTATGATTCCAGAGGATTTTCTGACCTGATCTTCCTTTGATAAATAGTAAGTCTACCAGATTCGGAGTCGATAAGTAGCTTCGACTGGTCATCATATGAGGGCTCTTGGTACATAACGTCCTCTTCTAGAGGATGAGTCCTTTTTCCCAATGACACCTTTTTGGGTGTTTCGACCCCAGGTTTTGGATCGAGCGCCTTAGGGCGTGCAGTCGGGGGCAGTCCGAATTTTATCGGTGGCATAGTGTCTTTAGACAGACTGACCTTCTTCAGGGCCGGCGTCGATGGAGGCCCGACCGATTTGGCCTTTTCGCCAGTAAGTTTTTGTCCCTGCGTCGACTTCGGTGCTTGTGGCGTCGGAGGCGCGCTTTTCTGCCTCGACTCGACGTGGTCCTTCGAGGCGCTTTTGGATTTCGACTCGAGGCCTTTGACGAGCTGGGGCCTGTCGACTTGATGCTTCGGATCGAGAAGCTTCCGAGACTCGAGTCCTTTGTTTGAGTCACTGTCCGTCGACGTTGACTTAGTCGGTTCGACGTGCTTGGTTTTAATGGTGGACTTCAGCGCACCGATATTCGGTTCGACACTCTTTACTTTTGTCCCCGCAGGGTCGTCGACACCTTTTTTCTTCTCCGATGGGTTCGAGCTTTTCGATCCCAACACTGTTTTCAGCAGTTTAGGTGTTGTGTTCGACTCGATGGCTTTCGGTTTAGTTTTAAGTAGTTGGACCGATGGCTCATGTGATATATTCTTAGCCGGGCCTTGACGCGGGGCTATAGAATGTTCTTCATGATCTTGGCTAAGGCCTTCTGGCGATGCCTCGACCTGAGCCCTTGGAAGTCTTTGAGTGTCTGTTTCAGGGCCCGTACCCACTGTTGGGCCTTGATCGCTTGAGTCGTCATCAACGGCTCCGATGGGGGATACCTCGTCCCTTACCTCGACGACGTTTTCATATTAGATGTTCTCTTCATCATCTCCATAATAGTTGGAGTCATGCTCCGAACTGGGATCCGACTGCTGTTCTGGATCCTCAGTCTCGACGACCTCATCGTCCTCTTCGTCGAAGATATTCACCGGGTCGGGCGCTGGCTTCGACATAGTTTGCCTCGCTGCACATCGGAGTCTAAGCGTCTTCTTCGACCTGAATCGAGCTTAAGCTAGACAATTGTCCTCATAGTGCTCTGGTGATAAGCACTTGTTGCACACCGGGTAAACATCGATGTGCGGGTACTTAGAGTTACAAAGTGGGCATTGTTTGAACGGGCTACGTTCCATCGACGATTGGCCTCCAGTGTCGAAAAGGCCACGCGGCTCTCTTCGACGTCCTGCTCAAGAATAACTGGAACAAGAACTCGGCACTGATCAAAACAATACCGACGACCCCAAAGGCCTTTTGGCCTTTAGATAAGTTTCCGAACTTGAGTAAAGAAAAGTACATACGAACCCAATGGCGGAAAAAAACAATCTGAGGATGGAGAGGATGCCCATGCGCACTGTAGTCCGGGGGAGGAGCCACCTACCTTGTGATACTTCGAAGACTCTTCCAGGACAACAATGTGCAATCATCCGGACCCAACACTAGGCGGCGATCTATGCACAGATATGAATTCAGCAGCCCATATGCCTCGAACAGAGGCTTTTACCCATTTGTCCTCTCGTGTAAGCGACACTGCCCACCAGGTGTACTTTAAAGAATGCATAGGTAAGCTTATTCCTCAACAGGTATGTTAGGTAGCCAATATCCCACCTGCTTTTTGAGGCAGAACATAGTAGTCATGTTGTCCATCTGCACTAGGACAGTTCTCCCATCGATGTGTGCACGAAGAACACCATCATTGGCTCTAGCACATCTATCTGTTTCAATGCATTTGTATGGCTCTACGTCCCACTTATGCTGAGATGCCCCATGTGTGCTCCCCACCCCATGAGGAATCCATCCAGTGAGCTGTTACTGTGGGAGTTGGTGTCCTGAATATTCTCCTATTATGTTCTCTAGGTGCTACCATTTAATCTCTTGCTGTACTTTCTGTGTGACAACCACTAGAACCTCCCAACATCCTGTAGCAGGTAACCTTTTGTTGAGAGCCAATTCAGTATGGGTCACATGTGTAACATGGCTCGTGGAAAAGAAAGACGTTACCAAGCTCACGAGTATGCATCATAGTCCTCACTGTCAAAGTCTGTCCCCTCTGTTAGAGGAGAGTTTGGTCTTCCAGTGTAAGGCCTAGTTTGTATACCAATGCTGCTTTTGACTACCTAGATAGAGATAGCAGCTAACACTCCCAGGAGTTTTGTGAATACAATGGATGAGGGTGTTATCACAAAAGGTAAGACATTGAATTGGTAATGTACCTTGTCCATAGAACCTGAGGAACAGCTTGTGTTGCTGATACATTGGTATGTGCAGGTAGAGGTCCTTCACATCCACTGCGGCCATATAATCTTCCTTTTTGAACAGAGATATAATGTACGGGAATTTGGTCATTTTGAAGCACTCCATCTTTGTATACCTCCTTAATATCAGTAAGTCAGGTATTGGACTTAGTGACTGATCTGGTTTTGTCACCGGAATGTATCCACAGGATACGCTCTTGTTCATCTGGACTTTGGGTGCTTTTTTAAAGGTCTATTTTTTTTAAACCTCTGTTGTACTTCATGTTTTAATTGAGAAAGTTCTTTTGAGGTTAGCATTTTCTCTTGCAAGGGCACCCTTTGTGGTCTTTTTGTCAGCATTCGTGTCACACTATATTTAGTATGCATCTGTCAAAGGTGACTGCATCACATTAGTCTAGGACTCCCCCTTTCCTTTCCCACTGCTTTTTATGCAGGGGGCCTTAGTTGCCAAGTCACTTGGTAGTAGTCCCTAAACCCCTTGGTGTTTGCCCTCTTCCTCCAAACGCTATTTTGTGTGGGTGCCTGAAGGCTTCCCTGTTAGCTGAATGTTGAATGGGGCCTGTTTGTCTGGAGAGCGCCTGTAATAACCAGACTTCGTGCAAACATGTCCCCATTGCTCTTACCGTCTCGCCGTCTTTTTTGATTTGTTGGAGGACCTTGTTGAAAGCCGGCCCAAAAAGACACTCTACTGCGAATGGCACGTTGATCACTGATGCCTGCACCACTAGCCTGAAACTACCCACTGTGAGTCAGGCATGCCTCCTTAGTGTTTTACCTGTTAACATCTGGCTTTCTGCGGTGTCATCATTGTTAGAGAACATATCGATTTAGGAGGATATTCAAGTGTGGAATCCGCCACTAGATAGCTGCACCTCTTTCTATCTTCCAGTCGACCACCTCCGTCTCTCACACGCTCACGGTCTAGGGGTAGGTCTGAAGATGTGTGGTAGTTATTTAACTGACTCTGTAGATAACAGTTCCCCGAACAAAAATCGTCAAAAGCACTAATTGAGAGATTCTGCCTTGTCACCCCATACGAAATTTTGGAACATGATTTCATTCACTTGTCTATCAGCTTGAATGAAATTAAATCTTCTAGGTCTTTGACCCTCCTCGCATAGAGAGCAGCTTTATTACTGAACACTCTGTGGTAACTTGGCATCTTTTGAATTTGGTAAATCCTTCTCTTAATTGGAAGGTCGAGGTACCACCGGTGATGTCGGCTCATTTTCCTGCCTTTCATCCCACCAAAAGTGGAGCAGGAAAGGGGGCTTTGCTTCCCCCACTATCTAGAGGTTCCTGGTTTGGATTTCAAAGGTGGCATCACCTTTGAAGCTTCCTGCCCAGGAAGGCTATCCTGACCCGTAGAAGGTGTGATGTACCTACACCCAGAGCAGCCTTTGTCTCTGTTCTCTGAGATCACTGGCTCTCATCTCATGAGGTCAGAAAAATGTCAGTTGGTGGCAGACTGGCAAAATAAGGCAGAGACCACAACAGTGCTTGTTAGGTTTTCAGGAGATCCTCTAAATGGGTCTCCTGTGTGAATGTATTAATAAATACACCACTGGCATCAGTGAGGAATTATTAACACAGTATGGTTGGTACCCAACACCTTAGAAACGAGTGAAGCCATCATGGAGCTAGGAAACTCATTTTGACAAGTATCCACCCATGTGCTCCTTATGTCTTCCCTGTGCACTTACAACATCTCAGAATAGAGTGGACATTATGCGGGCATATCTGATATGCCGTAGGCTTGACCACAGTAGGGAGCAACAAACTTAAGGTACAGGAACGACCTCACTGGGACGTTAAAGAAAGCCCTCACTCACCACCTAGTGATGACATGTTTCATCATCGTGCTGCACCAAAGAGACAGAGTGTCTCTTTGGTGTGCTACAACGCCAGATCTACTGCGCAGTGGGATAGTGAGTTCAGGACGTGTTGTGCAAAAATAAACTAACGAGTGGTGAGGGTATTAAAATAGTCAGTAGTGTATCAAAAGTCATTTTTTATTCTATGATCACTAAAGACAGCATTTAAAATTTTATGTGTATGGAAGCAGTCCACATTAAGTTGAGTGGTAGATTCCTATATATCAGTCGACATGTTTCTTGCCATAGAAACGGTGTAATTTTACCCGGCAATTCTTCAGGACTATAAGTGTTCTATACCCTGGCGGTATGGACACGCTAAGGCCCACCCTTACCTAGGGGCGTGAAAGTGAAAATGAACAAAAAAGTGAAAAAGTGCAAAAAATTAGGAAGAATAAATGTCTTCCTAATAACTCCTGGTTTAGGAGGCTTCAACTTTGCGGTTTCTGCACTTTTCTGGTATTTAAATAAATCACCATGGGTCTCAGGAGGAGGGGGGGGGGGGGGGGGAGCGTATTCGGCACACCGCCCTTGACGCTCGGCACCCTTAGTCTACCTGCATCGCCCTCGGATTGGACCCTCTTGTTTATTGATGAATAACCGGGGATAAGAGTGTCATACTACTCTCCCTAGCTCTCTTCTTGGTGAAGTATGCATGCTGATATGCCCTCACACAGGATACAATGCACCCTGCCTTAGGGCTAAAGGTCTGCAGTAAGGGTAACTTACCTGTATCTTATGCAGTGTATGGGTGGCATGGCACACAGGGTTGTGTGCCATTTCGGCTCTTCCGATTTCTCTGCATTAGGACATGCAACCTGCGATGACTGAGTGCCCAACCTTGGTGAGGGGTCCCTTGGCTGGCACAACCAGTGCTGCAGCCCCAGAGAACCCTCTTCAGTACCCATGCCCTAGCTCCCAGGTGTACCATTTACTAAAGACTTACAAGGGTGGCTGAAGTGGTGCCAATTGTGGTACACTTTTAGGGAAAGAACACTGGTACTGGGACCATGGTTAGCAGGGACCCAGTACTCGTCAGTCAAAGTTGCATCAAAAACTGGCAAAAAGTTGGGGGGGGGGGGGGGGGAGGGAGGGGTGTATCTGCAACAGACACCCAGTTTCTCACAATGATGGAGCTGCTTTTTCCCCTTTTGTAGATACCGATCAGATTTGGATCAGTGACTAAAAAGTAAAAAAAAAAAAAAAAAGCTTTTGTGCATTTTTGTTAAGTGTGAGGATTCAATGTGGGGGGGCAGAAGCAACATGGGGGAGCAGTTTGGGTACAGAAGCAATACAAGGGAGAAGTTGAGGGGCACATGGAGAGCGCATGCAAGGGGGAAAGCAGAGCAACAAAGAAAGAGCAAAGTGGGACACTAGGTGGAGAACACAAGCAAATGAGAGCAGCATGGAGTGGGCGGAGGAGAAGCACATGGGTGAGAAAGCAACAATAAGGAGTGCAGAAGGCCGAGCACAAGATGGGGGTGGCGTGGAGTAGCACACGAGCGACAAACAGCAACAGAGTGCAGGTAGTAGGGCAGTACATGAGGAAGACAGCTGGAAAGCACACGCACTCCCATGGAGGGCTTAACCCAAAACACTAAAATTAGTACTTGAAAACCAAGCACTGGAAGCATCCAAGCAAGCCAATGAAAACAGATGGCAAAGTCACAATGTGTCATAGGAAGGACACACCCAAGATTGACAAGAAGGGACACAAATAATAAACAAGCAAATGAGAGTGACACAAAAACCCCATCAATTGTAAGTAATGGGTTGACTAAAAGTCCCTCTTTGTTCTTAATAAGTCTAGCAACAGATAGTTCATCCTTTATGTAGCAGGCAGGCTAGACCTAAAAATCAGCAAAAGCAAACAAACCTTTTGTAGGAAATTAAGATATTTCTAAGCCACACTAAGTCAAATAAATGCTCTCATGGAATTAATAATGGTGAAGTGCCTGCGGTTAACAAAGATGACCTCTTCGTATGGAGTTTCCTCTTTATTTATGTTGAGACACCTATGTTACTCTGTAAACGAAGCAGATATTTTGGTTTGAAAAAGTGTTTCCGTTAATGTCTCACAGGTAACCAGAGTTGGAGCTCTTTGTCTAAAACGGTGCATAAGATTGATAAGAACAACTGAAACAAAAGGTTAACTACTACACTCACAAGTCAGTTTCATTCGACTCTGCCTAAATGCCCTTTAATCCCATAAAGCCATGGTATAAAGAGGTGATAATAATGGGAAATAAAAGGTATAAAGCTGCTGAATAAGGCAAACCCTGTGCGGTGTAGATCAAACATAAGATAACTTTTCAGTGAGGTAAAGTCTAGCTTAATGAGCATGATCACCAAAGTGAATATGGTTGGGAAAAAAGTATGCAAATTTCCACCCATTATTCATTCTAAAATATTGATAACGTTTTATAAAATACATGTTTTATCTTCGATAACGTCTTCATATAATAACTTAGGGGGTATTACTAAAAGTGAACCCAGCAGCAAAAGTAAAGATTTGCTCTCTGCACTTATAATTCAGACAAGGCACACCTCACAGCAGAAGGGTTGCTTTTGACATCTGAAACTGAGATCTTAACTTCCTTCCCAAAATAAACCATACTTAGGCATTGGAATCAGTTAGCCTAAATCCAGAGGAATGTCTCAATTCACAAATAGCCTAATTTCCCCCCTAAATTCTGTCATTTGAAATACATAAATTTGGTCTTCTGGGCATTGACTTCCAATTTATCCATGCGTATTACAAAAAGTAGAAAACTTGTGAAGGACGGTTTGAAATCCCTCTGGGTTTTGGAAATGAGCAGGGAATAGTCAACATACAGTACAGCCAGGACCCTCTCTCCAGCTAGAGTTTGTGCATCATTTCACAATTCGTCAAAAAGCTAATAACATTGATAAAAAGAAGGAATAGGGTAGGGGCAAGGCAGGCACCAATGGCAGACACCTTTATCAACCCTGATTTTGCCTGTCAAGTCACCCTTTGAGCCCCACATGACTCGAGTGACATTGTTTTTGAAGGTTCATTATAATTTTTAAAAGCTCAGAAGGAACTCCATTTTCAGCTAGATGTTCTCAGAGCCTAGTTTAAGAGACCAGGTCAAATGCGCCTCCACGATCAGAGAAGCCAAAATAGAGGTTCCACCCGCCAATGTATACCATCTTCCACTTAGTTACTGGAAATGTAAAGGCCTGATCCACAGTTCCTGTTTTCTCCCAGAAGCCTGCTTGATAATGGCTTAGAGCATCATTTTTATCTGATTCAGCCAAGGACTTTTTTAGAAAAGATATTTTGGATGTTATTTAGGCACTAAGAAGGTGATTATTTCCTGGCAAGTTTCTACAGCCATTTTTAAAGATGGGTACAGTTTCAGCACCCTTTCAAGAGGAGAGGATCGGCGCCCGCAGCTATGGCTTTAAAGATAAGACTTATGTAGGGCACCCAGATTTTGGGCTTCAAATAGAACAAGTCCTCAGAAACCATATCCAAATCAGAGGCCTTCCATTTCCTATAGTAAAATGCCTTCTCAGTGTCTTACAGAGAGTAGGTGATAGCTTGACTAATACCATTTGCTCAGGAGGGGTTGATTTCATAAAAGGATTCTGGGAAAGTGGACACGCTTGCACTAGCATGAAGTGGTTAAAATGGTTCACCCAATCATCAGGCTGGATGTGTGCTTAAGGTCTCATGAAGAAATTACGACTGCCATGGCTCAATATGTGCCAGAGGCTCCTCAAATCATTAGTCTTGGCTCCTTCTAATAATTCTTACCACATTACCAATTTTACTCCATTATAGCTGAGCACTCCATAGCTTTATAAATAGCTCTGGCTTCCAATATCTTAGCCCTGTCTCCTTGCTGAATAGTCGCCAAGAGTGCAGTTTTGGTAGTTCTACAGGTCAGTGTGATCCATTCTCGAAGCCTAGGAACTTTGGTAACAGATTTGTATTCTTTCTGAAACAAATCTTTCAGTTTACCAAAGAGGTTGCTGTGAATCTCTAGGATTAGGCTTGTCAATGTTATCCTTCATCAGACTTAATGCAGTACCTTAGGTATCATAGAACTGTGGCATGGCATCATCGAAATGTAGATGGTATTACATCTGAGAGCCTGAGATAGTTGCCAATTGTCAAGGCATCATAACTGCTACAGGGGTTACATGCCTAATCATCAAGGAGTAAACTATGTATTGTAAGAGATAATGGTCACTCTCTTCCTTAGGAATAACCATCATGTTTACCATAGCACTCTAAAAACTTATATCCAAAAGAATATAGTCTATATTGCTTTGGTAAAGCCCCCTATGAGATGATGGAGAAGCAATGACATTGGATGGAGAATGACCTTTGCATGCAATTAAGCCATAAGTAAGTGTTTTGTCAACCAGCTGGAGAGTCGACCTAGTCAGCAGCTTATATCAGACCCTTCGGCCTGATCCCTACTGATGGGTTACTGGCTATTGGGGTTGGCACTCGCATCCCCACTTCCTGGAGTCCCTTTCAGTATAATAGCTATATAAATGCACTTAGAATGAATTGTGCTGTGTGGGTTAAAGTCAGTTGGTGGCAGTCAGTCGTTCTTCTGCAACTCCAACAATACGGAGAATTGTTACAGGTGGGAACGGGTATGGGAGGAGCAATTATATGTGGACATAGGAGAAAGCCCTGTACTGCCAGGTACAAAAGCCTGTAGAAAATGTCCAATGCGAGGAGCCTCACTGAACCTGAATAGTTGGAGTCCTGGTGGAAATGGTATAGAAGGGATTTAGGGACATTAGGGTTCTTAAGATTCACAATTACACAATTGACAGAAAAACATTTTGTCAATGCCCCACCCCCAAACCCTATGTACCAGAAAAATATAATCAAACAAGTGAGTATTGTACTTTTGGTTCTTATGGAACCAATGGATAACCATGTTTCTTAACTGTTCTGGTAATCCTAAAGCATATGGATGAAGGGGAGGAACATTTACTAAACCCATTACCTTAGGGCATGCCTCTGGGTGTAGATGAGTTGTAGGACCAGGTAAGCTGGATAATGGTCTACTTATCTATGTCCTATTCCCACTAGATCTCCTCGTGCCCCCACCCAGGACGAGCTGGGCTGGCAATGACGGCGTCAGTGAAGACGCACATGATTTACAATTTAATCCCCAGTGTTGTTTAGTGGATCCTTCCCCCCACCCTCCTCCGCATTACCGGAGAAGACAAAGGGAGAGGGCTATCTTGGAACTCTGGGTTGAGGACAGATGTATGGTGCCCCCTGCAACGTCAGACACCACCCCTAATTTCCCCACATGTCTTTCAATTGAGTACAGACGAACATGAATGAAGCAAAAAGTGTTGACTGATATGGAAGAAAATTTAGAGCTTAACAATTCTATAAAAAAATGACATCATCAGTCATTATAGGTCCATTTGCATCTGGCAGCGTAGCTTAGATTTGTATGGAGATTGATTAATGATTTTGCCACTTGGCCGACAGGTCCACAACCTTGTGGGAGGAGTGAACAGTCTTGGTAGTGCTGCAGAACTAAGAATTGGTCCTTCTGGGTTGTCCTTTTGATTTACAATCATGGAAGTAGGCAGCTGCTCTGATGTGACGGGCGCCTATCTGCGAGTTCGATCTCTCTAGATATTACCCGCACAGCCCTTGCAAGAAAGCCATCAATAGTCAAAGTAGCCGAAATGGTTTTAGGCACCTTTGGTTGAATAGTTCCTATCTTCCACTTCCCCACTGTTAGGCAGACAGGGCTAAAGATCAAGATCAGAAAAATGCCTCAGAGAAGACTCTAGTCTGAGAGAACAGTAAAACTGTTAAAACAAATAAAAACAACTGTAGTGCAGGCAGCATGGGGTATGTGTGGGGATCTGTGTGCAACCCAACCCCTCGACACTGCTATCTCAATACCTCTCGCAGCTCTTTAGTTCACATGCAATACCAACAGATTTTACAGGCTGAAAGTGCCAATTCAAATGCTTGGTTCAGTTTGTTAGACCTGAAAAGGGTGAAAAGGGACAACAGCCATATTGAATAGGATGAGTTATGAACACTACAAGAATAATTAGGAACAAATGTATAAAGTAATTAAGGTTAAATGGGTTCAATACTATGCAACCTTCTAGAGACATGTTAAAAGTTTATCTGAGGTTAGGGATTATGTGTTGGATCAAACTTTCTTTAAGTCACCCTCAGCTTATAATGTAAAGAAAGTGATAATGATAATGAAAATTAATTATACAGCCAGTCCAGAAAATATACCAGCAGCCATTGATATTGATTTGTCAACTGACCCGTTTACTGTTTAGTACGGTTTGGATATGTCGTAGTTTTAGAACGATGGAAAGGATTAATGGTAAAACATATTTTGAAGAAGAGAGATTCAGCATATCCCTCTATCAAGTTGCCTAATGGACTAATTGCTTAAGTCTGTCACACTTTTTTGTGTGCTTTTCAAAGTGGGTCCTTGCTAATAATCTGATCCCCATTGAGAAAGAGGATTTAGGGAAGGCCCCTCCATTATGGACCACAGGTTGTCTTTATGAGGCCTTCTGTACAGAGTTCGATGGAGTCTAATGGAGCTTTGTTCTATTGCTTTTTCAATTTTCATGAGGCTTTTGATTTGGTAGATAAAGAGCTGGGATATTCCACCTTGTAAAGACCTCTATTCTATGGATTTGGCAAACAGGTAATTGGGCTTGGGTGGGAGTGGACTCCCAAAACCATCTCACAAAGCAAACAGAGGTACCTAATGGATTCATCTGGGCTGCCTTGTTGCTCCTGTGTTTTAACTATATTTAGCAGATCTTCCAAAAGCATTGAGTGATGCTCTCTCTCTCTCTCCTAAGATGATTAGAAGCCATATCCGTGCCTATTGTATGCAGATGACCTAGTTCCTATTGATCTGTCCGGGAAGTATTAGTGTAGATAAGATCAACATATTCATTTTCAAAAAGGAAATATCTAAATTCTCCCAAAACAGAATGGTTTGACTGGAGAACCAGTTGGCAATATTAAATATCTAGGTGCTATATTTTCGTAAAATTTGAGCGGGTATAACAATTCATTTTCCCTCCCTTTTAACTCAGGCCCTTACTTTTATTGCCGGGTTACTTACATTTAATTGTGAATATACAGAAATAACCCTTGTGCCTTAACTTACTGCTTTATGGGGAAACCAGGTCTCTTGTGTTTAATGGGGCTGAACTAGTCAACTTGGATTAAAAAATACCTTGAGATTCACTGGACAGTAGTTGCTTCAAGCATTTAATCAATGCACCATTTTGTTCCATGATACAAACCATTCAGAGACAACTGAACTTTACCGCTCAATCATAATCTTTGGGCATACAGTCTTCACATTTAATAGATTTAATTAGCATGTTTTAGGTAATATGTTTGCACTCTGCTTGCAGGGGCTTTACTGTAGTGAACTATCATTGGCTGGTAAGAAGGACTATATCGGTTAAGAATTTCTAGAGAAAGTTAGCAAATATTAGCTCATTAGAGACAGACTTTTCACAATAATGAATAAGTCCATATAGTCAATGTTGCCATCCTCAGTGAGTGCAGAGGTTTTTGCAACCCCAGTCATGAAAATGAAGACGAGTGATATTTCTGTTGAGTACAGGCGTGTGTCCTTGGGGGTAACAACTCTAAACTTTATTATTTGAGGAATGCAAATAATAGTAACTGCGTAATTTGTTGAAAAATGCTTTTTCCACTTGATTTTTCTCTATTTTTAAGAAAGCGGCATATATAGGATTCCCCCTTTTAAAAAAAATAATAATCTGGTACTCTCATTCCTACATATCCAATTCAAAATTAATAAAACAATTGTTTTTTAAATGTTGCTCTTGGGCTGGGTCATTATTTATGTTCCCTGGATTCAGCTTTCATGTAAATGTTAGTGTATAGCTATATGCTGAAATGTTTTTTTTTGTTTATTGTACTAATTGTTTATAGACTATGTGCAATAATTATTGAATTACAAAAATAAGCAGGTTATAGAATAGCACACATCCTTCCCAATGCTTTCTTCAGTTTATGGTGAAGGGTAGCTTAGGAATCATATTCTAAATGAGATGTGAGTAAGATTTCTGTGTGAACCCTCGATCAATGGCGAGGAGCTATAATTTTAATATAAGATTCAGCAGCCCAGCTAATGAAGAGGGGTGGGTCTGACATCAGTTATCCCAGTAAATATTACTACCCTAGGGCCAGATGTAGGTCGCCAATTACCGGTCGGTAACGTCCGATTTCGGCCGTTACCGACCAGTAATTGGTTTTTGAGATGTAGGGGCCATTATTTTACAGAATCTGTAAATTTACCGATTCGGTAAATTTACTGATTCTGTAAAATACCGAATCGGTAATTTTACCGATTCGCTAAATCCCAGATGTAGGTAGCACTGTTTACAATGCTACAGGCCTTCAGAATTCTGTATTTTATCACCCAATACAATTGAGTGGTAAAATACCAAATTCAGGTGTACATGCACATCTGTGCATGTACACCTGTGCCATGTAACACACAGACATGCCCTTAGGGCATGTATGTGTGCCACATGGCACACAAGCCTGGAATTGGGGTGCTACAGGGTGTCAAAGTGACACCCCGTTCACCCTTGCAGGATTCGGTATTTACCGATGCGGTAAATACCAAATCGGTATTTTCCAGTGATTCCTATGGGCTTCAAGGCCCATAAGAATCCATAGGAAATACCGATTCGGTATTTACCGAATCGGTAAATACCGAATCATACCAATTTGGTTATTCTAAAATAAGAATTACCTACATCTGCCCCCTTCCTATTTACCTACTCTTAAATACTGAATCGGTATGATTCGGTATTTAAGAGTAGGTAAGGAATATGCTACTTACCAGTATGCATCTGTTCTTGGCATAGAGGGCTGCAGAGTGGTACATTATGAATAGATCGCCATCTGGTGTTGGGCTCGGATGATTGCACTTGTTTTTCTCTTGGAGAAGTCTTTTGTCGTCACAAGGCTGGGGACTCCTCCTTTGGGTGCTAGTGCGCATGGGCATCGGCTCCATCCTTAGATTGCTTTGTCATAGTAGGGTTAGATGGAGTAGTATGATAGAATACAGATAGAAATGCCCATGTAAGTGTATCTAAATAAGATAGTGTTGGAACACACACAGGTTTCCGGGGAGGCTGGGAGGGCATGTACCACTCTGCAGCCCTCTATGCCAAGAACAGATGCATACTGGTAAGTAGCATATTCCGTTCGAGGCATATGGGCTGCAGATGGTACATTATGAATAGACTATACAGCAGTAATCTCCCTAGCGGTGGCCACCAGTGTCTGTTGCAACAGTCTGAAATAAAGTCTTTAGTACAGCTTGTCTCACTCTAGCTTGTTGTGTTGCCTGCACATCTACACAGTAGTGTTTTGTGAAGGTATGCGGTGTAACCCAGGTAGCTGCTTTGCATATGTCATCTAGGGGAATGTTTCCTAAGAATGCCATAGATGCTCCTAGTTTACGTGTAGAGTGAGCTCTAGGAGGAACGGTTAATGTCCTCTTTGCTTTTAAGTAGCATATTTGTATACATTTTACAATCCACCTGGCAATGCCTGCTTTAGAGATAGGATTGCCCTTATGTGTAGGAGAAAACGCTACAAATAGTTGTTTTGTCTTTCTGAAAGTTTGTGTTCTTTCTATGTAGTACAATATTGCCCTTCTGACATCTAATGTATGTAGGGCTCTTTCTGCTACCGTCTGTGGTTTTGGAAAGAAGACTGGTAGTTCCACTGGCTGATTGATGTGGAATGCTGAAATTACTTTAGGCAAGAATTTTGGGTTTGTTCTAAGAACCACTTTATTTTGGTGTAGTTGCATAAATGGTTCTTGTATTGTAAATGCTTGTAGTTCACTTACTCTTCTGAGTGAAGTAATAGCTATAAGAAATGCCACCTTCCATGTGAGGAATTGTATTTCACACCTATGCATAGGTTCGAAAGGTGGTCCCATTAGTCTGGTAAGTACTATGTTGAGATTCCAGACTGGGGCAGGCGGTAGTCTTGGTGGAATGACTCTCTTGAGGCCTTCCATACAGGCTTTTATTGCTGGTACTTTAAACAGGGAAAGATGTTGTCTATTTTGTAGGTACGCCGCTATAGCTGCAAGATGTACTCTAATAGAGGTGTAGGCAAGGTTACATTGCTGCAAGTGTAGTAAATAGCAAATAATCTGTTTAGTGGATGCGTCCAGAGGGTTGATGTTGTTACTGCTACAGTATACAGCAAACCTTTTCCACTTTGCTGCATAGCATGCTCTGGTGGTAGGACGTCTTGCTTGCTTAATGATTTCCATACAGTCTGGAGGTAAATCTAAGTATCCAAATTCTATGACCTCAGGAGCCAAATCGCTAGGTTCAATTGTTTGGGATATGGGTGCATTATTTCTCCATGGTTCTGTGTAAGGTGCATGGGTAATAATCTCAGTTTGTGATGTGGCACCCGTGAGAGTTGCAGTAGCGTGGTGAACCACGGTTGTCTTGCCCACGTGGGTGCTACTAGTATCATTGTCATTGAATGTTGTTGCAGTTTCCGAACCACTAATGGAATTAGCGGGAGAGGGGGAAAAGCATAAGCAAATTTGTTGGACCAATTTATCCATAGCGCATTGCCCTGGGACAGGTGGTGTGGGTACCTGGATGCGAAGCTTTGGCATTTTGCGTTCTGATGAGTGGCAAAGAGATCTATCTCTGGTTGTCCCCATCTTTGGAAGAATGGCTGCAGTATTTGGTTGTGCAGTTCCCATTCGTGTATTTGTTCTGACTCTCTGCTTAGGATGTCTGCTATCTGATTTTGAACTCCTGGTAGGTGTTCGGCTATTAGATAGATCTTTTGAGGAATGGCCCATCTCCAAATGTCCTGTGCCAGTCTGGATAGTTTGAGAGTGTCCCCCTCCCCCCCCCCTGTTTTTGAATATAATACATTGCAGTCATGTTGTCTGTTCTGATCAGGACTGCTTTGTTGAGGATTTGTATTTGGAAAGCTTTTAATGCTAGAAACACTGCTAGTAGTTCCAGATAATTGATGTGCAGTCTTTTTTGCTGTACACTCCATTTTCCCTGTACTGTATATTTCTCCATATGCGCTCCCCATCCGGTGAGCGATGCATCCGCTGTTATTATTACTTGTGGAATCGGTTCTAGGAACGACCGTCCCTTGGAAATGTTTGTTGTGTTCCACCACTTCAGAGAGCGATGTGTGTGGTCGTCTACCAACACCAGATCTGTAATCTGACCTTGAGCCTGATTCCACTGTGTCGCTAGACACTCCTGCAGTGGACGCATTTGTAATCTATCATATGGTATAAGCAGTATGCAGGAGGACATCATCTCTAACAGCTGCATGAACACTCAAGCTGTTAGTGATTGTTGTGGTTGAAATTTTTGGATCAACGTGGTCATTTTTTGGATCCTGATTGGATTGGGGTATACTTTGGCTTTTTCTGTGTCTATAGTAGCCCCTAGGTATTGTTGAATCTTGTTTGGTTGTAGGTGGGATTTTGTGTAGTTCACCGTAAACCCTAGCTGGTGCAGCAATTGAATGGTCTTCTGTGTGTTTTGAAGACATTCTTCCTGTGACTTGGCTTTTATTAGCCAATCGTCCAAGTACGGGAAGACATGTATTTCTTGTCTTCTTAGGTGTGCTGCAACTACTGCTAGGCATTTTGTGAACACCCTTGGTGCTGTTGTGACCCCAAATGGAAGGACTTTGAACTGATAATGTTGTCCTTCTACTACAAACCTGAGGTATTTTCTGTGGGCTTTGTGAATTGGGATGTGAAAGTAAGCGTCTTTTAGATGCAGTGTAGAAAGAAAGTCCCCTTTCTTCAGTAAAGGAAGTACTTGTTGGAGCATGACCATGTGGAAATGTTCCGAGTTTATGTATGCATTGAGAGGTCTGAGGTCTAAGATTGGTCTTAGAGACCAGTCTTTTTTGGGGATTAGGAAGTATAGAAAGTATACTCCTGTCCCTTGCTGATGTTTTGGAACCTTCTCTATGGCCTGCTTTTGTAGCAGTGATAGTACTTCTTGTTTTAACAATGTTAGATGATCTTGACTCATTGGATTCTGTCTGGGGGGGGGGATATTTGGTATTCCAGGCAATAACCATGTTGGATAATCTGTCTCACCCACCTGTCTGATGTGATGTTTTCCCAGACAGGTAAGAACTGTGATAAACGTCCCCCGACCGGTGTTATATGGTCTGGGGGGAGTTGTATTAAGTCACTGTTTTGGGGTTGGGGAGTTGCGGTTGTTATTATTTCCGCAACCTCTACCTTTGTTGTTGTTACCTCTGTAACTGCCTCTTGAATTACCTCTGGGTGATGTTGGTGTAAAAGAGGTAGATTGTTGGCTTGTGCCTGTATTTTTTTACCCCCCTCTATAGGTGGACCTACGAAAGGAACCCCTTTGAGTTGGCTGTTGTAATGCTCCCATTGATTTAGCCGTTTCTGTGTCCTTTTTCATCTTTTCTAAAGTCTCATCTGTTCCTGAGCCGAAAAGTGTTTTTTGGTCAAAAGGTTGGTTCAATAAAGATGTTTGTACTTCTTGTTTGAACCCTGAGACCCTAAGCCATGCATGTCTTCTTAGCATGACACTGGTGTTGATTGATCTTGCTGCAGTGTCTGCTGCGTCTAATGCGCACTTAATGGAAGTGTTAGTTATTATCTTCCCTTCCTGTATAAGCTGGTCTGCCCTTTTTTGATGTTCCTTAGGGAGATGTGTGATGAGTTTTTCTAACTCATCATAATGCGCTCTATCATAGCGTGCCAGTAGCGCTTGTGTATTAGCTATGCGCCAGCTGTTTGCTGCTTGAGATGCTACCCTTTTGCCTGATGCATCTATTAGCTTGGACTCCTTATCAGGAGGAGGAGCTTCTCCTGTAGATAATGAATTTGCTCTTTTACGAGCGTTTGTAACTACAAGCGAGTCCAGAGGTACTTGTCCTTTGATAAATATTGGGTCCTTTGGGGCTGCCTTATATTTTTTATCAATTTTTGGGTTTAATACCCTAGCCCTCACGGGGTCTTTGAATATGTCTGTTGTGTGATTGAGAAGACCCTTTAGCATAGGTAGTGTGCCTGATGTTCTTTGTGCAGCAGGTAGCGTTTCTAAAAGGAAGTCCTCTTTTTGAGGTTCTGTATGTAAATCTACCTTATGATATTTAGCTGCTCTATTAATCAACTGCACAAAACCTGTATTATCATCAGGTGGTGAAGGTTTTGAGGGGTATAATTGTGGGTCGTTATCATCGTCTGACCCTGCATCATAATTTTCCCATGGGTCTTCCTCATCTGGGATAGTGTCGTCATCTCCATGAGGTTCTCCCTCCCCTGCATCACTGTCTACATCTGTTTGAGGTGTAGATGGTCTTGGTGTAGAAGGTGGAGAAATAGCTATCCTATTGTGAGGAATAGGAGAAGAGGGTATGTCTCTGGGCTGAGGAGAAAGGGGAGGAGTTGTATTTGTCCCCATTGTTCTCTTTTTAGGAGGAAGAGCTTTGTCATCTAGTTCATTCTTTCTCTTTTTCGGTGATTTTGTCACCACTTTGCCAGTTTGCGGATCGATAAACAAAGTCTTTTGTTTTGGATCTGTCTGCTGCTCTTGTGTCGGTACCGAAGTCTTTGGTTCCGAAAGGTGCCTTTGCTTCTGACCGTCAATGTTCTGTGTTTTCGGCACCGAGAATTTGCTCGATTCCAATTTTTCCGGTGTCGAGTAAGTCTTCGACGTCGAAGCATGTTTCAGTTTCGACATGGAATGTTTCGATTCCGAGCTTTCCTTTGTATGGAGCTTCGGTGTCGAAGTCGATGTCGACCGTTTCTCGGATCCGACATGGTGGGAGGCCGAGAGTTTCGGTTTCTGTTTCGGTTTCGTTGCCGGGCCCGAAGGCGGGGCATCGGAAACTTTTTTCAGTGGTCTGACCGGGCTCGAAGGCGGGGTCGGTACCACACGGGGTCGGTTTTTTGGTAAGGGGACGTCGTCACTCACGTTTGTTGAACGTCTATTTCCTCGACATCAGACTCGTCCCCTTCCGACCCCGACTCTTCATGTTCTTCTTCTTCTTCTTCAAGGTGCTGGTCTTCGAACAGCTACGGGATTGCCTCCAACTGCATTCTTGAAACCTCGTGTCTTCGGGCTCAACGGTTTCTAATCGTCGACTTGGAGAACGCTGTGCAGGCTTCGCAGTCCATGGATTCGTGTTCAGGCGATAGGCAGAGATTGCACACCTCGTGTAGGTCCTTGTGTGGGAACTTAGCACCACACGTTGGACATCTTTTAAATGGAGTCCTTTCCATGGACTCCGGGCTGGACTACGTCGAGAAAGGCCTCCCGGTCTCGTCGACGTAGAAGAAAAGGTTTATTGTTGGAGTCGAAACGCGTCGGAATGGAAATGAAATCGCGTTCGATAACAATACCGTCGAATTGGAAAGGGAATACGCGCCGAAATATCGTTTTTTCTCGAAGTCGATCTGGAGCGCTTCGATCCTCATCCGAACCCGATGGCGGAAAAAAACAATCTAAGGATGGAGCCGATGCCCATGCGCACTAGCACCCAAAGGAGGAGTCACCAGCCTTGTGACAACAAAAGACTTCTCCAAGAGAAAAACAAGTGCAATCATCCGAGCCCAACACCAGATGGCGATCTATTCATAATGTACCATCTGCAGCCCATATGCCTCGAACATAGGAATTACCTACATCTGGCCCCTAGTCTCTTAATCCATACATGTTTGCTAGACACTGCACATGAACCAGTTTCCGGCAGTAATTCTGCTTAATTTATCACTTTTGACAATGTAGACTGTTTAGTCCTTCTGGTCATCTTATATTCACATCTCCATAATTCCTTCCATCAACCCTCAAGGGATTTTTTTATTTATTTCTTATATTACAAATTTTAACACAACTTTTTCTTCCAACGTCATTCAGCACACACTTCCTAACATGCTATACCAAAGAGTCATTGTTCTCAACATAATTTGTACATTTAGCCCATCTTTGATATGATCAGAAGGCCTGGAGTCAACAGCCAGTACTAGGCAGATGATACCACTTATACAACTTTCAAGGACAAACAACCAATGGGTCATTGCTACTAGGAACTTGGGGCCAACACAATTAAAAAAGGACTGATGCAGTGTACTAACTAGAGAAAACTTGTTTTATGCACATTGTTACTTGAAATGTTTAGTAGTACCTGTTGCACTGCCTTGTGCGTTGCTGCCAACGCTGCTGGAAGTGGACAACGAAGACGGCAGTTGGAATTTCAGTTGTGATGGACTCCCTGAGGTCTGTTCGGAAGACGCTGAGGAAAGCTGCCCAAAGAGGTTGAGGAGCTGGGTGTTAAAGTCCTGAAAGACAGGCCAAGGATTGGAGTTTGTGCTTTGGCTGACTGTCCCCTCTGCTGTTGAACCTAGAGGCATGGGTAGGAAAGGAAGGTTGGGCACTGTAGAGCTGTTCAAGTGTGTGGGAGAGGCGCCAACATTCCCATTTGAATGGGGTTGTGTGAATGACAAATTGGCCGTATGGCTGTTAGTGTTTCCACCACTCTGAGAACTTAATAAAGTCAAAAGAGAAGATAAAGGTTGGTTAGTGGCCAATGGATGGTTTCCTTTCAGTTTTGCTAGTTCTTCTTCAGGTTTGATAGGGCTGACATCTGGTGGCCTGGGCACCCCTGTGACGGCCGCAATGTTGGGGACACGTGGATTATTTTTTGCTGCAGGCAACTGCACTTGGCTCCGTTGGCTAGTCTTGGTTTGTGTTCTTTTTGGGGATGCCTCTTCAAGGCCAGCGTGGTTCAAATGAGATTCCTTAATTAAGCGCAGTGCTGTGGGTGATCGCCTCTGTCTCCGCCGCTTGGTGTGGTCTTTAGGAGGTGCCGAAAGCCGGTCGCCCAATGCCACTCCCCCCTGAGTGTTCATCATTGAAAGCAACATGTTGGAATTGGCGAGGCGGTTCTGTAAAGTGCTTTGGCCATCTGATTGAGCACCACCTCCATCCACATTCTTTTGGCTTGCTAGTTGGGCTTTTGCCGCAGCTGACAGAAGGCTGCTTGCTGGGAATGAGGCAGTATTCTGCTGGTTTAGGAGTTGACCGAGAGGCAATCCCAGAAAGCCGGGTTGGTTCTTCTTTTCATGCATAGCTCCAGAAGACACTGGTGGCAAATTATTGCTTTGGTGGATTAAGGCATTGCTAACTGAGATTAAGGAGCCAGGATCCATCTTGCCTTGATGAAGTAACCCTTCAAGTATTGCTTTAGGACTCTGTGGTATGGAAAGCTTCGGTGAACTTGGCGGCATGGGGGATCTGGGTACAGTTCTACCAGCGTTGGAAGAGGAGCAGGAAGAGTAATGTGCTCCTAGTAGGAAGCTGCCATGCTCAGAGGACGCAGACGAATGCCTAGAGCGTTGAGGAGATGGTTCAATACTGCCTCCCGGAGAAGAGATGGAGGACAGGGTTGTGGAAGGCGAACCCAGGGTGTTAGTCCTTGACAAAGAAGAGCCCTTTTGGGAGTCATGCCCCACACGGACCAAGGGGGAGGAACGACAGCTGGATACAGATGTGGATTCGGGAGGCGTGTTTAAGTTAGAAACTGGAACCTGCGCATGAAGGGGTGATGGGGCATTCATACAAGGGTAGCGCTGCATAGGTGTTTTATTGCTTATGGAGTTCAAAATTCCCAGTGGGTCTTTCTCTGGGCACATCATTGTATTCTGAGAATCGTGTGACTGTTCTTCTAAAGGCCTAGAGAAACTGGTGGAGAAAACAGGTCCCTGTCCATAATTACAAGAGTTGACAGAAACAGATTTAGGGGATGGGTCCCAGACATCCTGATTGGGAAAAGAATATGAAGGTTGCATATCGGAAGACTGGTTGAAGTTCCGGTGGTGCGGAAACGTATTGGAGTAATACTCCGGGTGGAAATTAGACTCAGATCTTTGAAATAAGTCATAATTTCTGTTTGGTGGGACGGAAGAAGGGTTCCTAGGTGGGTAGGCTTCTCTGAAGGAGCCTCCATGATGTCTGGGATAGGGGGGCTGCTGTCCATGCCTGAAGTTTTCGTACCTTTCTCCAGAGCAGGAAGGGTAGGGATCTTGCTTCTGTTCAGGGGCACGTTCTACACACTGTGGCCTTGATAAAGTGTTGGCTTTCTCCATCATCAATCTGGCGAAGATGTCATTGTCCAAAGGAGAGGGCTTACTATATGCGGTGGAATGCTGCAGTCGGTTCATTACACCAGGAGCATGATACAACTGGCTGGATCCACACCCTGAAACAAAGAATTAACACAATGCATTAGTGATCAGCGGCAAAGTCTTGCAGCAGGGTTTTTTATTACTTTTTACATTACTGGTATAACAAAACACTGACATTCCCTCATGTGATTGTTCCGCATTAGACTTTATCCACATGGTCAAAGGACTGAGAGTCAATCCAGACTAACCCTAACAACTGGACCAACAAAACCCTGAATGTAATTTCCAGTGAACAACAGTGTACTGATGTCTATATAGTGCATCATCTTTACACAACAATTTTGCATACTTCTAAAATAAGACTTCAGTGCCAAAATGTGACACACGGACTGCTTTGTAAGTGCACTTTAAGCAAGATAAATAATTACAAGTTTCAAGTTTATAATAAACATGCTAGAAAAGCAAACACAGTTAACAAATAGTTTCTTACCTGTCGGTGTAGTTTTGCAGCTTGAAGATCTTTTTGGATTCACTATGCTGTGCATTATTCCGCGGTCTTGTGGTTGGGTCCGGAATCGTAGTCTTTTCTTTGTTGTTTTTTTTTTTCCGTAGCCCAGGTGGGCGTCGACGTCCCACCTTTTGGTGTATTTCCGGTGACGTCGGCGCGCTCCCTGCAGAAGCACCCACTCTTGGGCGCGATTTTCGGATTCTTTTTTCTCGTGTTTGTTCTGTTACCGAAGTAATGGCAATGTTCTAGTAAGTCATTCACCACTTTAACCTTCAAGGTTTGTTTGTTCAAGTAATTGTCCATGTTTTCAACCCCCTTCCTCTCCAGCCTCAACTTTCTGGCGGAGTTGGGTGGGTTCGCTAGTGAATCCAGAAAGATCTTCAAGCTACAAAACTACACCGACAGGTAAGAAACTATTCGTTTTGCAGCGTGAATCTTTCTGGATTCACCATGCTGGGCATAGACTTTGTAGCGGTTTCTCATTTTTGTGGCGGCTGGGTGGAAGATGAGCGTTGGTTATTGAATATGTGTTGAAGCACCTTTTGTCCGACTTGTGCTTCCTTGTTCATCTGTATATCCACGCAGTAGTGCTTTGTGAACGTGTGCACTGAAGCCCATGTTGCCGCCAGGCATATGTCCTGAATGGGTGTGTTGGCCAGGAAAGCTATTGTAGCTCCCTTTCCCCTGGTAGAGTGGGCCTGTGTCCCTCCTGCCAGTTCTTCCCCTGCCTGTTTGTGGCAGAATTGTATCGTCTGTGCGATCCATCTCGCAATAGTTCCTTTAGTTACTGGCTTTCACATGAAGCTTTTTGCAAAGGAAACAAAGAATTGCTTTGTTTTCCTGTGATCCTTAGACCTTTCAATGTAGTGCATGACAGCCCTTCTGGCGTCTAGGGTGTGAAGAGCTCGTTCAGCGCTTGTTGTCGGTTTCTGGAAGAAACTTGGTATTTGTATAGTTTGATTCATGTGGAACCCTGACACCACCTTCAGCATGAAGTGCGGGTCCGTTCTCATTACCACCCTATCATTGTGAATTTGGATGTAGGGTTCCTGTAACATTAACGCCTGAAGTTCGCTTACCCTGCGCAGCGAGGTGATTGCTACCAGGAAAGCTGTTTTCACTGTTAGCCTCTCTAGGGATGCTTTGTGAATTGGTTTGAAAGGATGTTTCATCAGTTCTGTTAGGACCAGGTTAAGGTTCCATGCAGGTGGTGGCACCCTCTTTGGAGGCGCAATCCTCTTAGCTCCTTCCAGGAATCTTTTAACCACTTGTGAGGTGAAGAAACTCTTACACGTCTCCTCTCTTGTGTAAGCGACTATTGCTGCTAAGTGAACTCTCAAGGAGGATGAGCTTAGTTTCTTGTCTAGTAGGTGCGTGAGGTATCTAAGCACCGTTGAGTCCCTTTGCATCTTATTGTGCAGCTTCTCTCTCCTGCACCATAGAGTGGATCTCTTCCATTTTGATACATAGCACTTTCGCGTGCTGGGCCTCCGTGCCTCCTGAAGTACCCTCAGGGTGCTCTCTGTTAGTTTCAGATGCGCAAATTCTATGTCCTCAGGAGCCACGCTACCAGGCTCAGGCTCTCTGGCTCTGGGTGTAGCACCTGCCCGTTTTGCATGGGAGCAGGTCCTTTCTCCTTCCGAATCTGTGGGGTGCGCTTTGTGCCATCTCCATGATCTGCGAATACCATGTCTGCCTGGCCCACTGTGGTGCGACCAGTATCAGTATCATGTTGCTCGCTCTGCACTTGCTGAGGACCTTGTGCATCAGCGGTATCAGGGGGAAAAGTGTAGGCAAATGTCCTCGACCAGTCTATCCATTTTGCATTTTGCATTTTGGCGTGTTGCAAATAGGTCCACCGACTGTGTCACCCACCTGTCGAACAGCCTTTTCGTCTCCTGTGCATTGAGCTCCCATTCGTGAGTTGCCGATGTCTGTCTGCTGAGCCAATCTGCTTCTACGTTGTCCTTCCCTGGCAGATGAATGGCTAGCAGGTCTATGTTGAGAGGGATGGCCCAAGTCCATATCTCCTGCGCCAGCTTCGAAGCATGGCCGATTGTGTTCCACCCTGCTTGTTGATGTAGAACATCGCTGTCGTGTTGTCCGTCTGCATCAACACCCTCTGGTTGTACAGTTTTGTCTGGAAGGCTTTTATAGCAAGGAAAACTGTCTTCAACTCCAGGAAATTATTGTGTTTTACCGCATCTGCTGGTGTCCACAGACCCCTCACTTTGAGTTTCTCCATGTGAGCTCCCCATCCCTTCTGGGATGCATCTGTGGTGATGGTCACCGTTGGCGGCGTTAGAGGCTTTCCCCTTGTCAGGTTCTCCATGTTCCACCATGCCATTTCTTTCTGCACTGCATGCGTTACAACCACTAGATCGTCCCAACACCCTGTTGCTTGTGACCATTGCTCTTGTAACCACTCCTGCATGGGTCTCATGTGCAGCCGCACATTTGGCACTAGGTGAATGCATGATGCCATCCCCATGATCTTGCTCGCTGTTCTCACTGTCCGAGCTTGCCCCCTCTGGTAGAGCTTCGTCTCCTTCACCAGTGCAACTGACCTCTTCTCGCTTGGGAACACCTTGCTCTGTACGGTGTCATTCTGAGCTCCCAGGAAGATCTTTATTTGTTCTGGTTCCATTGAGGATTTCCCCCCGTGTATGGAGAATCCCAGGTCCATCAGTGTTCTTGTCACTCTCTGTGCATGCTCCTTGCATAGCTGGTATGACCTTGCTTTTATTAGCCAGTCGTCCAGGGAAGGGTATACGTGTATTCCCTCCCTTCTTAGGTGTGCTGCAACTGTTGCTAGGCACTTTGTGAAGACCCTTGGCGCCGACTTTAGACCGAACGCTAGGGTTTTGAACCGACAGTGGTGTTCCCCTATGGCAAATCTGAGCAGATGTTTGTGACTTCTGTTCATTGGTATGTGCAGGTAGGCATCCTTAGGTCTATGGTGACCATGAAGTCTCCTTTTTGCAATTGAGGGAGCACCTCTTGCAGGGATGTAATTTTGAATGTTTGCGTTCTTATGAATTTGTTTAAGAACCTTAGGTCCAGGATGGGTCTCATTGTTTCGTCTACCTTTGGCACCAGGAAGTACGTAGAATACACCCCTCTGTTCCTTTCTCTGTAAGGTACTGGTTCTATGGCTTGTTTTTGCAGGAGCTCTCTCGCTTCCTCTTGGAGTAGCTGCAGCTCTTTCCTTGCTAGTTGCTTTCTCTTTGGCTTTCTGCTTGTTGGTGTCTTTTCCAGTTCTATGCAGTATCCGAACTGCATGATGTTTAGAACCCATTTGTCTGAAGTTATTGCCTTCCACTGGTCTCACATGCACGCAGGTACTTAGTGTGCCTGACCCCTGCATGTTGTCCTTGTGCCTCACCCTGGGAGTTCTTATTCGGGTGGGCACACGTTGCCTGACCAAGTCACTTGGGGGGGGGGTGAGGGGGGGGGGGGGGGGTTGCTGACCTCCCCTCCTATTCTGGCCCTGTCCATTGCCTCTCCCGCGAAAGGACTGGCCCCTCTGCTGGTATTGCCAGGACTGCTTTTGTTGGCCTTGCTGTGTTTGGTTCTCCGCCTGGTGGGGTTGTTGGAACGCCTGGTGCGATTTTCCTGGCTGGCTACCACCCTTGTCGTTGGGCCTTCGTTATGGGGTGCCCCTTTTCGACCCACTGAACTGCAATGCCCCCATGGACCTTGCGGTCTCATTGTCTTTCTTTAGTTGGTTGAGATTTTCATCTACTGGGGCCCCGAACAAGGTCTGTCCGTTGAACAGGTGTTCAGGATGTTGTGTTGTACTTCTGGCTTGAAGCCTGACACCCTGAGCCAGGCTTGTCTTCTTTCCGTGATGCCCATCATCAGGAGCCTACTGGAGGTGTCCGCTCCGTCCAGAGCTGTCTTGATGCAAGAGGTTGCCACATTCTTCCCCTCTTCGACTAGGTTTTCAGCTCTGTCTCTGAATTCCTGAGGCATATTCTTTATCAACTTGCCCAGTTCCTCCATGGTTTGGTACCGATGCCTGTTTAGTAGTGCGTTGGAATTGGCCATTCGCCAGTGCATTACAGCATTCCTTTAAATTCTTCTCCCTACCAAGTCCATCCTCTTGCTCTCCTTGTCTGGAGGTGGCCTGAGGTAGTAGGCACATTAGCCCTCTTCCTTGCTGTGGCAGCAATGATTGAGTCAGCTGAGACCGTGCCCTGGATATAGGCTGGGTCCTTGGATGAATGTTTATACTTCTTTTCAGTCCTTGGGGTGACTGCCTTGCATGTAGCCGGCTCCTTGAAGGCTTCTTTCCCTTGTACCATGACACTTTCCAGCATTGGCAGGTACTGGCTCTTGGTCTGTGTGGGGAGCAATGTCTCGAGGAAGAAGTCAGCCTTCTGCTGCTCTTCGTCGAGTTTCACCTTGAAGACAGCCGCTGCTTTCCTGATGACTGTGTTGTACACCCCAATGTCATCTGGCCTCGAAGGATACATGTCGATGCTTTCTTCAGGACTCTCTGTGTCGACATTTTGCCAGTCACTTGACTTTCCGAGGTCGCCGAACCCAGGAGCGTCCTGCAGTCGTCGTCCTCCTCATAGTAGTCGAAGGCCTCGTCTTCGTCCGGTTCGTCAAATGTTTCAACATTCTCTGACTGTTCGTCGACTTCATCCTCTTCCTCCTCGACCACCTCATGCACCTGTGGCTTGGGCTTCGTCAGGATTATGAAGTCTTTCATCCTGGCGTCGAAATCCTTTTTTCGTTGCAGGATGTTTTCCATTTTGGCTTCGAGACGCCTCTTCTTCTTCTCCATTTCGGCAGCCAGATCTCGTCCAATGGGTCGGCCGGCCTCTTCGGCGGTAAATTCGCCGAACCTATTTTCGGCGTTGAAGGTTTCGGCCCGAGCTTATCTTCGGCGTCGCTGCTGGGGCCTTTTTTGGGTCCTTCTCCCTCTGCGTCTGACGTTCCTTTACGGAGACGTTTTTCGACGGCTTTAGCTGTTCTTCAGCTCTCGGCGCCGGGGACTCCTTCTCAGAGGATACGCTGGACCTGGGTTTAGGTGCGGGCGTCGAAACTTTCGGCGCTGGCACTTTCGAGGATTTTCCCTCGATCTTTCGAGACTCTTGGTCTCTCGGGGCTTTAGGGGCCATAGAGTCTCCTACTCTCTTTGGAGTCTTCGTAATATCGGTCTCTACAACCGTGTAGCTGTCGTCTTCGGCGGCGTTGTTGTTGTCTTCTTCGTCTGAAGATAGGCCCAGGTCTCGAAGGGATGGAGGCTGGCCCTTGCCCTGCATTGTGGCGTTGGCTACTCTCTGTCTTGCTCGAAATCAAAGAGTTTTCGGCGTAAAGGCGGAGCAGGCGTAGCAGTCGCTGCTTTCGTGGTCTATCGGTAGGCAGAGGTTGCAAACCGGGTGCTGGTCCTTCTGTGCGTACTTGTGGTGGCAATTTGCGCAGAACTTGAAAGGAGTCTTGTATATCTCATGCGTTCAGGGGGGCCCCTGCGCTCGCATTCCTCGATGGAAAATCGAAGTTCTTGAACTTCCTTCCCTCTTTTGTCGATCTTCTCGATGATGTAGCCTCCTGAAGTCTTCTCCAATGTTTTTCGTCCAAAAACTGCGTGTTTTCTTCTTTTTTCTCCAAAAATGTCTGCAGCCCTCTGGGGAACGATCCAGATCCAACCGCGGAAAAAAGAATCTGAAGATGGCGCCCAAGAGTGGGTGCTTCCGCAGGAAGCGCGCTGACGTCACCGGAAATGCACCAGAAGGTGGGACGTCGACGCTCACATGGGCTACGAAAACAAAAAGAAAAAAACAAAGAAAAGACTATGATTCCGGACCCAACCACAAGACCGCGGAATAATGCACAGCATAGTGAATCCAGAAAGATTCACGCTGCAAAACTGTGAATGTCACAGAAGTGTGCAATTCATCAGAATGAAAGACACTGCAGGTAACCAGCAAATACTAGAATCTGTAGAACACAATACTTTGAGGAGGTAAACACACCCATGCATAATGGAAAACAGATGCTTTAAGACAAGAAGGCAGTAGGTTTTGAGCATATGTAATTTGAATGAAAGCTGGCAGCAAACTATAGTACTAGACCAAATGGAATTTGTAACAATGCAACAGCTGAATAAAAGCTGAAGAGGCACCATAGTGTAGAAAGCATATTGTACATATTTAAATTATGCAACAATAACCTTTTTCTTTACCCAATGTCTTCTAGGTTATCTTTTGCATCACAACAGTATAACATGCAGAATACATTCTAGTATGTTTGTATTCAACTTTTGAGATCCCTCTGTACTTACATTTTACATGTTTCATTGCTTTTACAGAAAACCCTTTTAGTGCTCAGTAAATGCTAGAAAGTGCACAGATGCCTTGGAATTTCATTGCTAAGTGGGTGCGGTATACATTTGAACAATGGCTGATGTGTTCATAAAGGCACATATTGTAGGAATCAGGCAAGAATGTCACCTGTTTTACCTGTAGCTTGGTTCTGTAGTGTAAGGGGTGAGTCTTCCATGCTTTTGTACAGAGTTGCCATGGCCACGATTTTCCTGCGGTGGTTACAGAGCTTAGTCATGTCTTCTTCTGCACGAAGGTCCTCTGCACTCCTCTGTTTCACAGCAACAGTGGGATCAAAGTTAAAAACCTGTACAGAGGGTGGAAAGATGCACAAACAGCTGAACTCATTACTGGGATTTTAGCGATAAGTAGGGCATTAGTTATTTATTTAAGCTTTAAAATTCAAATGTCCTTAGAAACAAATGAGGTTTTTAGGTTTGGGCGTTGATAATGGATGGAACAAGTATGAATCACTAAGAGTTCAAGTGTAAATCCATAACTCCACAGCAGTCAGGAGTCATCTTTAGATATTTTTGGGTCTATTACTTGGGCTGAACGAGTTATGTTATTACACTTATTATTTCAACACTACGCAGTAAGTCTCCTCTACTTCAACCTGGAGATGGAAGGGCCACACATGAATCTAGAACAGAGTAAGGCTGCATACCTACTGTTAAATGTACGTAAATAGTGTATTTTTGTGGCATGAACTTATTCTAGAGTCACACCTAGTCCATAGATAGTATGAGTATTACTCAAATGGGGAGAAGGAAGTGAAGTGTGGCTAGTGACAAATGTGAAATGTGATTAGTGTCAAACAAATGAATTAAAATTGTCTGAGCTACTTAAGCTTCTCCTCGAGTTATAGTGCTTCAGTTAACTATAACAGGTGAATTTAAGTGATGTTTTGAGTTTAAACTTTACATTTTGACTGGCATTTTCAACTAGCTTTAAAGTCACTTTAACCTTTGTTTTCTCCAGTGAACTTCTAAAGGTCTTTTAATGTAAAATAACAGTATTAATAGATGTCATTATAAAAGGGTCAGAACACCAACATATTAATGGCTGGTCTATTGACTTTGTCAAGGTGTCATCACAGCAACTTGTATAAACCAATTGCCACAATAATTTATCATTGCCCATGTTCCAAAGTAATCTTTATAAATACACGCAGAGAGTAGGAAAGTGGGCTATTGGTAGGTGGGGGTATTCACCCTCAGCTTGTTGTAGAACATTTTAGGACCCTAGTGTAATTTTCCTGATTCATGCCCTTATATAGGTATAAATCACCATGTCCATATATAGGCATAGAAATCATAACCATATTTAGACATAGCTCATACAGTCCAAATACGGCATGGCTACTTCCACTAGTTCCGAAAATCCACAATGATTTCTTGGAAAACTCAGCTTCCGCAGCTAGGGACTTCCTTCCCCTTGGTTGAATATTGATTTATCCAAGAACCCATGGAGTTTTCAAAGAACTGAGACTCTTTGATGACGTTATTATGTCCACCTTTACGTCAATCTCGGCACCTTCAAGGTATAAATATGCCCACACTTGCCTAAGCAAACACACAGTGGTTTGGAGCAGTTCAACTATCTACTTGCCCGACGCATCCTGCTACAGCAAGTGCCGAAGAAAGCCGACCCCCCCAGCAGACGCACTGAGAGAGACGCTGTCTTTTCTCTGGCAGAGAAATCCAGCTCTAGTGTTTCCAAGCTACCCTTGCGGGTTGTTGGGAAATAGAGTCCTGAGACTGACCTTCATTCTAAAACCAAGGTACGGAGCTGATTAGACCCTAAGAGAAATCTTGGATAGATTCTTGGCAAAAAGAATACTAAATTTATGCTACACCTCACTTACTTCTCCCCTCGTACTAGACTCAGGTTGGGTACATCGGGGTAGGGGTATTTTAGAAGCACCAGTTGAGTACTTTTTAGCCTTTGTTATTTATGTATGTATTTATCTATGGTCTAGGAACCATGCAATGCTTTAACAGTATTATGGTATCCTACTCTTCTTACTGTACGCATTATACTTTGCAACAAGTCTTACGATTGTAGCAGTTCATTTCTTCTGCATGAGAAAGAAGACTGTTCAATAAATACTTTTATTGAAAACACCCCTCTCTCTATTTCTCTGCACCTCTGGTGAAACGAAGCATGGACGAATGGCTGAGTAAAATATCTATCTATTGTTTCCCCGACTCTGAAGATCAGTTTTATCTTGGGTACACAAAGTTGTCATGTTTATGCGGTTGTCAGAAACGAAGTCCCTTCTTGTGAATTCGAGAAAGTTTCTAGTGACCTCTGAGGTAGCTGGCACTAATAAGTCTAATATATTTGATAGCGACCTAGTAGACATAAGTCCTACGTCACATCTATAGGACATAATATTCCAATGCGCAGAGCCTATTGGGAATATAGGAACTACACTACAAGCTAGTAATAAACCAAAATCATTAATAGGTTCAGTCAAGTCTCAGTAAATGAATATTTTGTCAATCCTTGGTAGCTTATCAAACAAGCAGTCAGGCTTAACTTAGTAGACAGAATGTGTAAATATTGTAATACCACCAAAACAGTAACTAAGTAAAAGACAAAACACAATAACAATCCAACACAAATTATAAAAATAGGGAATATTTTTAAAACAACTAAATCCAGTTTAGGGAACCGGCGATATGAATTTTTAAAGATTAAATCATAAATTGTGCATTCTAGTGCCAAAAAGCTTAAAGAGCCACTGGCAGCTATCTGATTGCAGTGGACCAGGACAAAGTCAAAGTTTTACGCTGACCACAATGGAGCACGGACCGGATAGGCTGAGGGCTTAGACCCGGTCGAATGTATACCTTCAGACTGTCTTTTTTTTTAAAGCTTTTCTCTGGATTTGGAGTCCTAGTGTTCCTCAGATCCAGGGTTCGAGTCAATGACGGCAGTCTGCTGTATCTTGATGGGCCAGTAAAAAGATGGGCATTAGATTCTTTGGCATCAATGGCGAGAAGGGTCTCGAAGCAGTAGTCAATGGCTTCCCTCTCAACATCAAGTTAGGCTCCGCCTGGAGCTTTTCAGCTGGATGAGCCAGCAAGGTCAATCCGATCGGAGAGTCAATGTCAGTGGCTTGGCTCGATATTGAGCAGATCTCCTCTTGTAGGTTTTTTACAAAACTTTGCAGAAAGTTTTCAAACTTTTAAATCTTGTCATTTCTTGGTTCCTTTGAAGGAAAAATAGTCGAGTAGCTCCAGACTTGGGTTCAGAGACTTTGGATTGCTTCTTGGTAGCTAGGACTCAATTTCCCACAATGCACCTGCAAAGTCCAGGAAAAATCTGGTTTCAACTGGACAGTAGTGGTGAGCCTCTCTTTGGCTGATGAGGGAGTCCTCTAGTTTCCCTTTGAGTCAGGCACGGTCCTTTCTTTGTGGAGCCTTCTGAGTGCAGCAGGTGCAGTCCCCCTGAGTGCAAGCCTTCTTGGGTGCAGGCCAAGGGTCCAGCTGGGCTGCTCTTTTTCTCGATGTTCCAGGCATTGTTGCTACTCCCCTAACCCCTTGACCACTTCATGTGAATTGTGGCATATTTGTGACCCAGCATGCAGTGTCCTCCCAAAAATCAAAATGGAGAAAATTTCTTCTTGGTGTGTGTCTGTGTAACCCAATCCAAAGGCGTGGCTAACAATGGACTACACTCCCCTTCCAGCCCCTCTCCTAACCTAATTAGGGAGACTCCCATCTGTCTACAGATCAAGAAGTGGGGGTGGTGTGGGCCCTGTGACATCTGTTTTCTGCAGTGTCTTCTTCCTTTGAAATCCAGGATATCTGCCAAGCCCCTTTCCTCTCCCTGGCTCCTCAGGAAGCAAATCTCCTCCCACCAAACGGTTGTATTGTTGCAGCCCTATGCCTCTTCACACCTACTCGGGAGCAGCTTGGCTCAGGGTATCAAAGGCTGACCAATCTAAATCACCTAAGTTATAAAACTACTCTCTTGTAATAGTTACAATAAATCAAACCTAGGCAAGTTGTTGGATTTATTGTAACCATTTTTTGGATACTTTGAATGACATGTCTAGCTAGCTCCAATCAAAAGGTATTCTTTATTAATTTTAATAAAGCCTTCCCATGTTACCCTATGGGGCTTGAAGCTCAACAATAGGGGTAAACGACTTTTGCTATTCCTCACCAGGGCATATATAACATCTTTAATTTTGTCCCTGCTCGTTATGACAATGCACCCTAACCTTGGAGCACCTAGGACAGACCTTAGGGGTGACTTATAAGTTATAAAAGGTAGTATTGGTCTTTGTAAGTACTTTTAATTTCAAAATCGCATTTGGACATAGTTCTGTTTTCAAGACAGCCTGCAAGGCAGGCCTGGCTTTAAAATGACACTAGACACCATCAAAGTGCATACCTAAGTGTTTTACTTTCACTGGGGTCTCTACAACCTACATGCCATACCATGTACTAGGGAATTTCAGGTAGTTTGTCTTTGCCAATCAGAATTATACAAACTTCCATAAACCTTTAGAGGACAATAGCACTGGCCCTGGACCTGCTTAGCAGAGTCCGGGGACTTTTCATAGTCAGTAAAATTCCAGCATCAGTAAAAAGAGTGAGCGTGATCAGGGCAAAAAGGATAACTTTCTCACACATAGCAATGCACAATAATTTTTGTCACAAAAAAATAAAATAAAGCATTTTTTGTCAAAGCGTTAAAATTTGTCTTCAAGAGAAGTTAACCGTAATGAACAGCTTCAACAGCTAAGCTTTTTTTTTTAATGCTGATCATGTTTGGTGCTAACTGGGGCACATTAAGCTGGCTTTTTTTAAAATATATAAATAGCATCTGGAAGACCACTTCAATGCTGTACGTTTCGATTTTCTTTTAGAAACACATTTTTTTTAAGTAGGTGCCCTGGTCCCTCCCAGGGCACCTACAACTTCCATAAAAGGCGGAGGGCACAAAAAGAAGAGTTTTAGTTAATGGTTTGGAAACAAAGAGCATTAATCTACTAGAGTAAGGTATTGAACTACTTTTTTTCCTATTTTTCTTTCTTTCGTTGTGTTACTTTACACCCTGTAGCTGTGGTTCCAGGACAGTAATAGGGAACAGAAGTTAAAGACAATTATACATTTCACAAGTTAAATGTAAACATTTAAAATCAGCCATAATACTTATTTTGATCAATACCTAACATATGGCCAAATATTTGTCAATCATTTATTTGCTCCAAATGCCTTCTCTGCAACCAAACGTTATTATTTGCTAGGAATGGCGTTATCTTTCTGTGGAAACTTGTATCATGTTCCATAACTTCCAATAATGTACCCACTGCTATGTAAACTCATTTAAACTGAAGTGATAGAAATAAAGCTGGCCATAAAATAAGAAAAACAATCAAACCAAGACAGGAAAACAGGTTCTCTGAGAATTTAGCAGAAGAAAGGATTGATTCTGTGAAAGTTACAGAATATGTGATATGTCTGTGAAATTAGAAAGATAAATAAAGGTTGAAGATACAACAAAATGGGGCAGAGAAGTAGCAAACAATTTGTACTAGTACTGGGTTTAAATAGTAGTGTACTAGTTCAACAAAACAATCAAACAATCAGGGAGTTGTAAGCATGCTACTCACCCATGAGGGTCTAAAAGCGCTGAGGGGGGGTCCGCAGATCTGTTTAGCCGAAGAGCCAGGTCTTGAGGGTCTCCATGAAGGTGTTCAGGGAGGGGGCACGTCTGATGTCTGCTGGTAGCTCGTTCCAGATCTTGGCTGCAATGTGAGAGAAGGATCTTCTGCCTGCTCTGGCTCTGTGGATGTGTGGGGTTTCGGCCAGTGCGAGGTTGGAAGATCGGAGGTTTCTGTTGGGTACGTGGAAGTTGATTCTGTCGTTGAGGTATTTGGGTCCGTTGTTGTGTAGGCATTTGTAGGTGTGAGTGAGGATTTTGAAAGTGACTCTTTTCTCCACGGTCAACCAGTGGAGACTTCGTAGGTGTTGACTGATGTGTTTGAGTCGAGGGATGACAAGGATGAGTCTGGCGGTGATGTTCTGTTTTGCCAGGAGTTTGCGGAGTAGGGACTTGTTGATGCCGGCGTAGAGTGCGTTTCCGTAGTCCAGTCTGCTGGTGATGAGTGCGTGGGTGACTGTCTTTCTAGACTCAGAGGGGATCTACTTGAAGGTCTTGCGGAGGAAGAGGAGGGTGTTGAAGCAGCTGGAGGTGACAGCGTTGACCTGTCGGTCCATGGTGAGTGATGAGTCAAATACGATGACGAGGTTCTTGGTGTGATCTGAGGGGGTAGGTGGGCTTCCGAGGGCGGTCGGCCACCAGGTGCTGTCCCATGCAGAAGGGGTGGTACCGAGGACGAGGACTTCTGTCTTCTCTGCGTTTAGCTTCAGGCAGCTGTTGGCCATCCAGACTGCAACTTCTTGCATTCCTTTCTGGAAGTTGAGTTTGGCAGTGGTGGGGGTTTCTGGTGAGGGAGAGGATGAGCTGGGTGTCATCAGCGTAGGATACGATGTTGAGGCCATGCTATCGGACGATGGCTGCGAGTGGGGCCATGTAGATGTTGAAGAGGGTGGGCTCAGGGATGAACCCTGTGAGACTCCGCAGGTGATTTTCGTGGGGTCGGGGAGGAAGGGTAAGAGTCTGATCCTTTGGCTTCTTCCGGTGTGGAATGATCGGATCCAGTCCAGGGCTGTTCCTTATATGCCTGTGTCGTGTAGTTTGACCACTAGTGTGCGGTAGGAGACAGTTGGGGAATTCTTGAATGACACTGAAAAGTTCCTTGAAGTTGGTGGAGTTGGCCAGGATTTTGTTGTGGATGAAGTTCCTCTTGGTGGCTCTGAGCTGGTTGTGGTAGTCCATCATGGCGTCCTTGTAGGTGGTGTGATTTTCGGTTGACTTGGTGTTTCTCCAGTTCTTCTCCAGGCGTCTGCAGGTGAGTCTGGCTTCTTGGAGAACGGTGGTGAACCAGGCGGCTTTCCTGGGGCGTTGTCTGTCGGGGTTGCATAGCGGGGCGAGCTTGTCTGCACAGTCAGAGATCCAAGTGTGGAGTTCTCTGGCTGCGTCATTTGCATCGGGTGCCCAGGTGTGGTTCACTCGGGTGAAGGTGGAGTTAAGTTGCTCGTCGGTAACCTTGCTCCAATTCCTTCGTGGTGGGCGTGGGGCTGGTTTGGGTGCCTTGGGTTTGTTGATGGCAAAGTGTACGTAGTGGTGGTAAGTCCATGGCTGCTGCGTTGTGTGGCTGAATTGGACGCTGTTCCCTGCCGCGAAAATGGGGTCGAGGGTGTGTCCTGCTCTGTGGGTCGGTGTGCTGACAAGTTGTTCAAGTCCGATGTTGGCGAGGTTGTCGCGAAGGATAGTGGAGTTGGGGTCTCTGTGGTTGTTGAGTTGGAAGTACAGGTCTCCAATGAGTATGTAGTTTGTTGAGGTGATGGCGTGGGGTGCGATGAAATCAGTGATGGTGGCAGTGAAGGGTGTTCGGGGGCCGGGGGGTCTGTAGACGAGGGTTCCTCGGAGTGTGGCTTAGGGGGTGGTCTGGATCTGGAAGTCCAGGTGTTCGGCGGAGGGGAAGGTTTTGCTGGAGGTGGTGAGGCGGAGGGTGCTCTTGTGGGCGATGGTGAAGCCTCCCCCCTGGGTGGTTGGGGCGGTCTTTCCTCTGGATCTTGTATCCGTCTGGGATGGCGGTGCTGATGTCGGGGGGGAGGATGCTTTGGTCCAGGTCTCTGTGAAGATGGGGATGTCTGGTGAGAGAGAGTCGAGTAGGTTCCAGATTTCCGTGTTTGTGTACGAAGCCTACGTTGAGCAGGACACATTTTAGGGTGTCGCCGGTGCTGGCATTGGCGGTGTTGGAGGCTGGGGTGGCGGTGTTGGAGGCTGGGGTGGCGGGGAGGGTCTGTTGGTAGCGGAGGCAGGAGACCTGGCTGTGGGTCGTGTTCGGCGAGGCCTGTTGGCATTATTTAAGTCTTCCAGGGTTAAATGTGAGGAGGGTGATGGTGTCGTAGCGATGGAGTGGGAGGTCCAGGGTTCTTGGCGCTGGCCGCAGTCGGGTCGAGTAACGGGCACAGACGGGCCTACCTTTGGCGCACCAGTGGCGCACCCCCTGAGCGGCAGTGCAGCGGCTGCCATTAACTAGGGGAGGTAGGAAGGAGGAGAGGCTGGGAGGCGGGAGCTGGGGAATTCTGCGGGGGAATTCCAGGGAGGAATTCCCAAGTGGGAGGGGCCACAGGGGCAGCAGCGGCAAAAGGCTCAGGCAGGCACGAGAAAATAAAAACAGTGATGGAATTAGAGCAAGACACAGATGGGCACAATAACAGTGGCACAACAGGGAAAAATTAAGAAAAAAAACGGCTGAGAAAGGTTACAGTGGTTGCAGGCAGTCTGGTCCCAGTTGGAGTGGGCAGCAGGCGCAGGAGCAGACAGCATCCTCGAACCTCCCAAGGAGGAGGTCGGGTCTGGAGGCCAGAGACGGCACAGCAGAGCTGCGTGGAGAGAGTGGACCTAGACCGAGGGTCAGTAAGGATGGAGGGTAGATAAGAAGCTAAGAAAAAGTGGCTAAACTTCAGCTCATCCCTGCATTACAGATTTATTAAATATTGTAACATGCTGCGATAGCTTTCAATTACAGTAACCATCAATGCATTATCTGGAAACATGAATGTATAAAAAAAGAATGTCGGAATACATCAAAAGCCAAAGCAGTCACCTCAGGATGAAGTGATTTAACACCATTTTTATGTGAAATTTAACAAGTACATACATTTTCCTCTTGTGTCCCGCAAAAAATACTGTAAATTAAAAAAGTAAACTCTACTCGAAAGAAACGAGAGTGATACCAAATAAAGTGTATCACCAGATTAACATGGAAACTAGTTTGTGGCTTTGAAGGCATGACCAGTGATTTCAAAGTTCTTAGAGAACTTTTTGTAAATTACCTTTTCCTGTGACAGCTAACCTGGAATATCCTCAACACTGCCCACACCTCAAGCATTTCTACCAGTGTGCACCTTAATGTTCCCCTCCAATCTCTACACCACAATAAACTCTAGGCCCAGAGAAAGAATAAGATCAATTGATCATAGCTATTTATGGAAACAGAACCCAAGTTAACCCAGGGTGCAGTATAAGCTCACCTTGTGGATGTTCAGGGGGCATTCCAGGCCACACTTGCAGGTTCCGTCCGTCAGCAAGTAGTTCCTGATCTGCTCTAATGAGGTAAGAGTTGTACCACTAGGGCTAGAGATGAGAAAAAGAAAGGAGTTACCTCGATTTTTACAATTTTTGATATTCACACAAACGTGTCTACAAAAAAGTATTGATACCAGCTACCAGCATATTAAAACGAGCAGGTGTCACAAAAAATTTGAGAAAAAACAATTTCATCAGGTGCTAATCACTCTACAAATTCTTTGGGTCAAACAGCCCAGTCACAGGCTGAGACCCATACATCCTTTTGACGCTTTGACAGCACTGCAGGCACTGCTTACCTCCCTAGTGTCATACTGGCATTGAGCCACATTGACCGAATGGAACAACATTATTCGGCATAAATGCTGCCACTGTATCTTAATGACTCTACACTCTTCTCCGCCATGGGTGTTTGGGGCCTCCCAAACATACACTTGAGCCACGCCCAATGGTTCCAACACTCACAAAATTTAACACTGTATCAATTTTTCTTTGTTCTTCCCAATGTGAGCAAGAAGACATTTATTAGAAGAGCTGAACTAAGTGCAAAAGGCTGCCACAAACAGACTTTATGAAAGTTCTATGTTGTAGTTATGGGTTCACATCACAGCCATATTAACAATGCTTTCCTCAGCATGAACTTGAAAGGATTGCAGCACTACGGAAAGAATATTAATGGCGGAGGCAAGTTTGCCTCTGAAAAATGTAGGCCGTCTGCAAACAGGAAGCTGTTTGCTACCTCCATTTTTAGGAAAGAGACTCCCACTAAAAGGACAAAGGCAAAAATATTATGAAATTAAAATGGCCAGATCTTGAAGTGAACCCTGAACCTTCCTGACACAAAGAATCTTCTTAGGAGAATAAGACTCCTTCCCCGATCGAGAAGACAAACTAGAGCCAGTTATATAATCCAGTGAGCAAAATATTTGGTGAGTTGATTTGGAATCTGACCTCAATAGGCCAAGTATGGAGTCCTTACCTCTAGTTTATTCCTCAACGTTTCATCCTATAATGCTTGTAATGGAGCTTAGCGCACTCATGGATGTTCCACTGAATCAGACGCAGAAGCATTAATGCACATGCTTCCAAAAATAAGGCATCTAAAATTCTGTTAGATAAAGAGATCTCACAACCCAAGAGCAAAAGTACAGATGAAAGCTCTTACCATTCTGATGAATATTTTAACATTAGAATTGGGGGACGCACACCGAGTCAAACCAGGAGGACCTGATGTAGGATGTGTGCTAGATTGCAGGGACACTTCTCTTTAAAAATGATTTAGCAAGGAAATCCTTACTATTCGTAAATGAATACACTTCATACATTAAGCTTGTGTGAAAAGCTTGATTTTCTTTGGATTTGAAACCTTCCGTGGAAGAGGAGGTTTGTGCAAGACCAAGTAGCAAGCATCCTGCACATAGGACTCAAATATGACAAAATATGTTTGCCCTTTGCAAAAATCTGTAGCCAACATATGAAAGACGTTCAAGATCATCGATTTAGAAGCACTTCGAGAGCTGTTTGTAGACAAAGTGGTCCCCACCTCGGAAAGTTATAGAATCCAGGCAGAAAGTTAAACAAGCAGGCTTTTCAGCATTTCCAAAGCCATTTTACAGAGTTCAGCAATATCAATCGATGTCTTAAACTCCTCATTAAAGATCCCACTTTGCAGTGGTCTCCTCAGAGGAACCGGCGTATAAAAGATCTCCTGGATGCAGCAGACAAGTGAAACAAAAGAAAACACACCAGGCCACAGCCTCCAGGACTTCTACGACACACACAAAGACACTTACATAACCATTTTAGATCATGGTAACTCAAAGCATAACCTTAAAGCGGGGGGTAGGGGGGTTCAATAGAACATCAAAAATGGGGGCAGTGGTGAGCTAGGAGGGCGTTGGTTGAGCTTTGTGAAACTTCTTTCAAAGTTCCCTCCCCTAGATATGCTAAAAAAGAGAAATTAAGATAAAGAATTACAGGAGTGGTAAGTCAAATGAAATAGATCATGCCATCAAAGAAAGACTATTGGAAGATTCGTATGCTAGGCTTAGTTTCTGATCATTTCTTATAAGCAAAAAGTAAACCGGAAAACTCAAACCCATATAAAACCTAGAAGTCTTCAACACATAATTTGAAAAATGAAACTATGGAGGATGTCTCTGGCACAAATCCCAATGCTGCTGCTGGATGGAATTGATGGTACTTCACAAACTACCGATATCCCAGCCAGAACATAAAAATAACTTGCATGGAAGGGAGGTACTCGCAATTCAGAGACCTTCTATATGGTCTCACGCCTGCCCCTTAAGCTATCACACATCAGGTGGCCATGTTAGCAGCAGTATGTTTGAGACTACAGCAAGTGTACTTTTTTTGTACCTAGACAATGGGCCCCTGAAAGCTATGCCCCAGAAAAGGTTTACGGTACTTCACAAAACAGTAATAATCCTTTACTATTCAGAGCTTTCGTTCTACTTCGAAAAATCAGATCTGGAGCCCACATGATGTTCACCTTATTAGAGGCTTTTCAGATCCAGAGCGGGCCCAGCATATGAAGCAGATAATACTCTTTTTCAAGCCATATAAGACATGGGGCTAGGCCTGATAGGGTCTCTCCAGTGGCTATTAAGCAGCCGCAGCCCTTGCAGGTAAGAGCGGTGAGGCCAGGCTGAGGGGGATTCGACCGACGACCATGAGGGAAAATTAATTAAATAATGAATTTTCCCTCATCGTCTGTCGAAATCCACCGCCCCGCCATCCGGCCCCACTGCCCTTACTTACATGGGCCGCTGCTGCTATTAAGTACTGCATTTGGCAGACAATGTTGGTGAACACGAAGGTGTGCAACGATCCATTATGTTGGGAACAGTGCAAAAATCTGTTGAGAGGCCAGAATTTTGCTCTGCTGAATGCCTCAAATGGAAAATCTGAATGCGATCAGCATTTGGTTGGAGATTGGGAGACAGTTCGAGATCTAACAGTTGTATATCTGGGGAAGCCAAGCGGGCTGAGTTGGCTACATCGCTCAGGAGCATGAGAAGCAGGTGTGTTACAAAAAGCACCGATCTGCACAATAGCCATCTGTCCCAAAGGGTTTAGACAGGATTCTCAATAGGTTCAGAAAACGTTTAAGGCAACCATGAGGGTAATGGTCCCAAATTGGCCAAGGAAAGCATGGGGCACAAAAATCTTGTTCCTCGGTTAGAAGGATGTATAAAGGTAGCCCGTATTTTCTACCCAATCAACTGATCAGCCTGCACTTACTTACCAGGTCACTAAAAGTTTAGGCTTTTCGAATGGTCTGAAAAAGCAGTCAACATCATGGCGAGTTGAAGATGGAAATGACAAGACGTATTTATGTGCTGCCATTGGTGAGATCAACAACTTTTACCTCCAGTGACGTACTGGGATTTGCCCAACTACCCGGTAAAATGAGGATTCGGTACTCTGCGATTGGGCGTACATATAGTGGGTTTGTATAGTTTCATTAGGAACTCTAATGCAACATCATTATTTCAGACCCCAGACGTCTTTCAATTCCTGAAGAGCTGGGTTCTCTCTTTCATAAAGCATGCAGCGTCATTTAAAACATGGCATCCCCAGTGATGACAGAAAGAGCAGCATTCGGTAATAGAAGCAGGCGGTGCTTAGTTCTTAAATAAAGTGTGCAGTGGTTTGGTAAAGCTCTGTGATTAAACAACACTGAGGGACAGAATAATAAACTAAGCAAAGTTAAGTGATGCAGTAAGCGGAGTCAACCCTGGTGATGGCTAGCGCCTCATCCATACCTGATATAGACCACGGTGTTCTGCACTTCCCGCCGATGCCACCCGACGGGCACCTGAATCGCCTGGCACCCTGCCTCAGTATCTCCTCCTCCACTCTCAGTGGCTCCATTCATTTTGCTCTATCTTCTTTCTTGTACCTGTAAAAAGAGTGGGCACATTTTTGGCGCTTCATGGGTTTACCTTCTCTGTCGTCTCCCCTGCTGCTTCACAGCCCCCCCCTCGGCACTGCCAGCTGATTGCTCTTCAGCAGGGACAGGTGTTGAAGCCGTTGCATCGCCAGCGCAAATAGTTTTTCACAGGCCTCTTGTCTCTGAACCCACCCACTCGCTCACACCTCCCTGAGCAAACAGCAACTGAGCTCGGGGACAAATATAGAAAGAAAACGGCCTAGAAATCTGAAAACATGGCGCCGTTTGGCCTGCTGCTATCTATCAAAAATACAAACCTCAAGAAAGCTGAAAACATGGCGCCGTTTGGCCTGCTGCTCTCAAAAATACAGAACTCAACTGGATTGATGGCCAGGCAACAAATGACGCCTAAGCAGGGCACACTCCAAACGCTGCAAGGCTAACAACGAACTGTTTACATCCTTGGTGTGCAGCGAGGTCTGGTACTCTAACTACAAACAGAATCAATGGACATTCGCAGCATGCGCTTTCCTTATAAGTCTACCTGTTCATTTCTGCAAAGATCCTTCGCGTTAAGTCTGTAAAAGATCCCTGGTGAGGCACATGTTGGGGGCGGGCCTGGGCAGAGAAGTCTCGGCGGGAGCTTCCTTCTGAACCGTTGGCCTCCAGAGTCCACCCCCCCTTCAACAAGTGTTACAGAGCCATTGCCACGACCATCTAAACGGAAAAAACGACATGAAACAAAAATTTTAATCATTTCAATTAGAGAGGGGAGGCTACAGAGGAGAACATGAGAAAAGAGAGGACGGAAGTGAGGGAAAGTGAAAGAAGATGCGGAATGGAGGCGGGAGAGAGAAACAAGGAAGGCTGGATAGGATGGAGACAGAGCCACTCACTACAGAGCTGCGAGTAGTATATCAGAGAATGAGGGTAGGATGGCAGGAAACAAGGAAGGGAGGCATGAACCCAGGAGCGTTTAAGAAAGAAAGCTCGAGATGAGGGAACGAGGGGACAAAATGTGCCAATGGAGAGATGGGCGGATGAATAACGAGAGAGGACAAACAGGCGAACCAAAGCACGAGTGAAAAGGAAGGAAAGTAGGAGAGGAACGTGGGTAAGTAATAGGGGCAGAGAGAAGGAAGGGAGGTAAGAGTTACAAGAAAGAGGGAGGGAAGGAAGGCAAGAGGGAGGGAAGGAAGGCAAGAGCGACGGAATGAGCAGAATGGCAAGGAAAGAAGGCAAGAAAGAAAGCAAAGAAGAGAGAGGGTAGGAAAGAATGAAAGCAGAAAAGGAGGATGAGAAAGGACCCAACACGTGGCAAGGAAGACTAACGGAAGACGAAAGAGGTAAAGCAAGGTAAGAAGGCAAGAGCAGAGGAATAAGCAACACAGGAACACAAGAGGAATCTGAATGAATTTAGAATAATGCTGAGGGAGAAAAAGGGGAAAAAGCAGGAGAATAAAGTGATGCAAGAGACGAAAAATAGCAGGAGTAGAAGTCAAGCCAATGACGCAGTAGGAAGAAAGGAAAAGCAGAAATGAAGAAAGGGTGCAATATAAAGAACCAATGAATGAGGAGAAAGGTGCATCTGAATAGCTACCTATTTAATGGCGGGGTCGATGCATTCGACTCAAATACATTACAAATAAATAATGTTGAATTAATCAGCCAAGAACAATATAATAAAAACAATGAACAAACATACAGCATGACACACAGGTTATCTTGCCTCTACCACCCAAACAGTATAGAGTCCCTCTTCCAACTGCCTTCATTACACAGCTTTATCCTGAAGCAGTACATATTTCCAACCACCTAGAATGCTCTACCTTTAGACATACATAAAGCTATTGCTAAGAAACATCCATGATTATCCAGCAGGTACTCATCCAAATGGTCGAGTACTGCTGGTTAATGTTTCAAACATTAATCTGCAGAGGAAGTGTACCATTCAGCAGAGAATGTTACCTTTAATTCAATTTGGTATGGTACGTACTTGCATTTTTGAGCCAAGCGGAAGCTGAAAATATCAGGCATTGAAGGGGTGGGCAGAGCAATACATTTCAAGGTGTCATCACACCCAATCATTGTTACGTGAGGCAGGGGAGACATCATGGGACGCAAGTGGCAATAATCAACTCCATGACAGCACGATTAAAAAGGTTTCTGAAGTCCCATGCCAGTGGATGCACTACTTCAGAGATAGCACATCAGCAGAGTGAACAATTATCAATGAGAACTAACATTATTGAAGGTACAAGTTTGTCATTAACTGCCTTTTGGATGGACCAAGTGGGCAGGGTACTCTACAGGAGGGCATGGTCTGGGAGTTTCTTGAAGGAGACAATGCCACATCTTCTGAAGTCAGACGCCGTTTGGTGGGGAGTGGAGCAGAGTGAGTGGCAAGCTTCGAGCCTCGGGCTCCGGGGCTTTTTGAGTGTCTGCCCTCTGTGTTTCCGGGCTCCAAGAAAGGATTTTGGGCAGAGCAAAGCAGAGCAGAGGAAGAAGGGTGGGTTCTACATTCTTATGGGCTTCGAGCCCCATACCCAGTATCCTGCTCTACGCTTTGTGCTACTGTGTACCCCCCAAGTCTGTGTCTGCTTAGTGTCCGAATTCCATCTGGGACAGAGGAGTTCCAGTGGGGCGCCCTGGCCAGTCTTCTGGGGTGTTGAAGCTCTTTCGGCCTCTAGGGAAGATGGGTCCCTGCTTGCCCTTGATCACTGCAGTCCTTGAGCCTGCGAGCAACACACGCCACAAGCCAGCGATTGTACAAGCCTCGAGCCAGCTAGTCTCAGCATACAGTTCTCCCTCTAGGTGCCCAGAAGGGGAGTTTGTCTGTGTAGGGGGGTTCCCCTCTTTTCCTGAAACTTTCTTCTTTGCCCAGTTGCAGCACTCTTTTTCCCCCACATCCAGAAGGCAGGAGGCTGATGCTGGAACAGTACAGCAGTACAGACAGTGGTGTTGATGATCCTAACGGCAATGGTGTGCTGATGAGCTGAGGAACTGGGCTTTGAGATTTTGTGTTGCAGTGGCTTTACAGAGTGCAGAAGAGGCTTAGGTCGTAGGCAACCCTGATGGGAATGGAGTCGGCTGGCATTTGGTTGGTGCAGCCTGTGCCCCTTGAGGAGAGCATATTTTCTGCGCATATTTTCGACCATTGTTAGACCACTTCATGTCTCTTGGATGCCTCTTGGAAACCTGGACTTGGACTCCAACCGCTGCCTGAGGGTGGTTGTGTAAGTTGCATGACAGTACGATGACTTTGAAGGAATTGCGTTCTGAGCGAGTAATTTCTTCATCCCCTCGACAAAACCCATAAGCAAGTAAATCTTCTTGCACCACTAGAAGCTCTCAGCAACAATGTTTTAAATCCCATTCAGCTGTTACTGGGTTTGTCAGAAAATGCCCAAGACTGCCTCCGAAGCGGTGACAGAGGATTCTAGGCATAGTTCTGCTGCTTCATCACTTTTAGCTATGTCCTCTTCTCTGAGCCACAAATGTCTTAAGAAGGACTATGTTGACACAGGGGCTCTGATGGTTGGGGGTGTTCAGGACGGTTTGGTACATCTGCCTCTTACCTTTCTTTCAGCAACCGCTGTGGAATCCTCTGCTGCTGTTCAGTCATTGCCCCGCAACCTCACCAAGAGGTTTTTGTAAGACTGTTGTCTTCGAAGTTCATCTCTGGAGGGAGGTGACAGTGGGGGCTATGTGTAGTCTCAGTTCCTGATTATCCTCTGAAAAGTGAAATCAGTGCTGGCGTAGTGCCAGTTGCCTGCAAAGAGGCGGTGATGAGGGAAGATTTCACTCACACGGTCAGTGACACTGATGTGCATATGGAGGGTAGGGGGTCCAGCTCTCTGTGTCCATCTCTGCCTCCATTAGTTCTACTCGCTAGGAGGGTTCTCTTTTTGAGCTAGATAATGGCGCCTTCCTTCCGAGCAAGTAAATGAATACTGTCAATGGAGGGGAGGGCTCTCCATCTGATATTTTATTTTGCAATGAAAAGGTCATATTTTCAATTTTGTCTTTATTAGAAAAAAACGTGCTAAATTACGACCATGTATTGGAAATTATGTCTGAAATTTAATCTGAAGAGTAGAATGTAAACAAGTTTGGCCTCTGCAAGTCAAAATCAGTAGTGAATCCCTTTAAGGTTAATGTTGTGAAATAAAAGTCCAATTTATATTTCCGAGTTGCACGAGAGGAATACCACGTTAGCCTTCCCCGTCACTCTTTGTGTGGATGGGTCATGATACTTGGTGTATGGTGCCCCTAATGTGAATGAGATAGTGGCATTAATAAAGAATGCCAGAACTTCAGGTGCCTTGGGGCACGATGAAGTTCCCATGGTCGTTATCAAAAAGGAGGTTGTAGCCTGGGGATCTTTCCTCACCCCGCTGTTTAATTATTGTTAACGTTCTGGGAAAATACCCCAGTCACAGAAGTTGAGTGTCATTGTCCCACTGTATAAGGGCACTAAATCCTCTCCAGCACGTTTTAGTCAGATAGCCTTGCTGGACGCTTCTGGCAAATTATTTGCCAAGAGCATACTCTGCCATTTACAGAAGTGGGCTCAAGTCTACTCCCCCCTCGTAATTGTAATCCATCCAGATCCCCTTCTATTCATTCATTGGGATCCTTGGCATTTATTGAGTGCGGGGCTGTCAACAATTGCTTCACCACCCCCAGCCCTGATGAAGACCTGCCTCTGACACACAATTAGCTGCGCGTCCACCTAGGGTCGAAACGTCGTCGTTGCTGTCACGCTAGTACATGCAGCATCCCTGACCCTACTCTAAAGTCATATTGGGTCCTAGGATTAATGCTTAAAAGACTGGACAGTTCAACACATCTGTTATTTGTTTGTATATTATATGCATCCCCATAAGTCAAGTTTTCAAGTTCAAGTTTTTTATTTTATGATTTGGAACTCGTGAGAGGTCCACATAAAAAGTACAGCTACAAAACAGTACAAGTATATAAAATCATGCAGTAGTGACAAGGTAAAAAGTAACAGACCAGAAATTAATATAAGTTCAAAAAACATTTTAAAAAGTTAAATATTCTAGAACAAAACATTTCATTAGGGGGGCTTAGAATCGCTTCAGTAAATGCATTAACAGATAAGATACCTAGTTTCAAACAAATTGGTCTTATCCACTTACGCCGCAAATATAACAAAGCTGGGCAAATAAACAGAACATGAAAGAGGTCTTGAATCGAATGGTTACACAAGGTACATATGTTGGAAGAACCATACAATTTGGATAGAAGATTATTCAAGGGTAACATATCTTGTCTTAGCAAGTACCAAAAGCGCCTAATGCCGTGTGGAAGATTCCAAGATGCGTAACATTGCATAGTTTTAAAAACATAGGAATTAATCACCGGCAGACTACTTTTCCTTGATACAATAAAGTCTCTATCCAGCATAAAACTTAACCTCCATGAAGCTGTTTTTAATAATGCCTTTAATTGGTATGAAAAGAGTGAAAACAAAGAAGATTCCTCCAGTCGCAACAAAGAGACCGCCTTTCTAAAGTTTTTTACGATTGGAGAAAGTTCTTTTAAAGGGCCCAATAATTCTTTTTGAATGAAATGTCTTAGCGTGGAGGGTTCACATTTAGCTAGGAAGAAGACCCATCTGACTATCCCAGCTAGTCCTTGGACCCAGCTACTTCTTGGGCCAAACTCAAGCCTAAGAGAGGCCACAGAACAAGAGGAATTAACAGAGGATAATTGTCGCAAGAGTCTACCTTCAATAATATGGAGAAAACCCCAGTTACTCACATCAATGAGTTCAGTTCCGTACAGTAATGAGGCGGGGATTTTTGCTCGGAAAGCTTCTAGCAGGAAGGGAAAATGACGTTTTCCTTTGGCTTTATAAAGAGCGTTTAGACCCTTGCCCTGTATCAGAGCTTTACGCTTATTGTTCTCAATATGGGCCTTATCACTCATATTACCGCAAATTATTTTCCCCAAAAATAGGTAAGAATTTACGATTTCCAGCTTTTGGCCAGCTAATGTCCATATGAAGCTCCCATGAGCAGATTTTCTCTTCCCCGATATGCACATAACTTTACTTTTAGAGATGTTTATCTGAAGAAAGTGCGCCTCTGCGAAAGTATGTAATGCCTGTAGACGCTTGTTCAATCCTTTGGGTGTCAAATCTAACAATATTATGTCATCGGCATACATTAAACACACAATAGCATTATCCCCCAATACAGGAGCAATTCCGCCACTCAAAGTTACAGCTTGAGGAAGACCATGAACATAAAGAGAGAACAATATTGGTGCCAGCAAACAGCCCTGTTTAAGTCCATTGGTCGAGGGAATAGGATCTGACAAACCTCTTTCTCCTCCCAACAATATTCTGCACCAGGTATCCGTATGGAGATCCCGAATTTAATCTAACAGTAAGGGGGGGGGGGGATACCTAAAAATAATAGTTTCCTCCACAGCAGATGCCGGTCAACCTTATCAAAGGCCGTGGAAAAATCTATAAAGGCAGCATATACCTTTCCACCCCATACTCTGATGTATTTGTCCATAATCACTTGTAAAGCTGTTAGATTATCCATAGTTCCATGTCCTTTACGGAAACCCGTTTGCTCAAAGGGGAGAATATTGTTCTGGACTACCCATTCAGATAATAATTTCAAAAGGCATTTGGCAAAGACCTTGTCGACGGCATCCAGGAGGGCAATCTGGCGGTAATTTGGAGGCAGAAGTCGATCACCCTTCTTGAAGAGGGGAACCAAAATACTCCCCTTCCAAGATGGGGGAACAGCCCTATTCAAAAAGCAGCGAGCAAATACAGGGAATAAGATTTTACTCCACTTTGTGCTACTCTGCTTTAAGACAGAAATAGGCAACTCATCTGGGCCCATGGCCCCAGATGTACGCATTTCACGGATGGCCAACTCAATGGATTTTTCCGAACGAGGTTCCACATGAGCTAAATGCACCACGTTGTATCTTCCCTGATGTGAATAATCCCCATTGCTTGCATACAGATTTTTAATATGCTCAACCCAGATTCGTTCCTCTATAGGAATTGGAGAGGGACTCAACCTTGCCCCACAACCCTTACCAATTAAAGACCAAAATGTTCTTACTCGGCCATGAAAGGCTGCCTCTCTCAATTGTATCCAGATTTGGTCTTCCCTCTCCTTACACATTCTAAGCTTTAGCCTTTTCGTTCTCCTTTTTAATAAAGCTATTCTGCGAGATCTTTCAGGTATGTTTTTTAAATATTGGTCCCTTACCAATTTATTTATATCTTTATTTAATAAACGGATGGAACTGGGAAGGGGGGCTGGGAGCCTAGTTCTTTTAGGGTGTCTTGCTATAGAGGTCACATTCAGCAATAAATCTAAGAAATTATCAATTTCAGAACCATCCCAATTCGGTAGATCAGCTATTGTCGCATCAAGGATACTATCCAGCCCGCTAAGGGACTTTTTATCCCAAAAACATCTCCCCGATGAACCACCAAAGCTTACCAAATCCCTGCTTAGCGACCATCGGTCAGACATAGGGGGGCAAATCTTTAGTACAATAGCCAGAAGAGAATGATCACTTAATGGAGTTTGAGATCTCAAGGTCATTTAGTAACATAAAGGCGGAATTATCCACCAATACATAATCCAAAATAGATTCTCCCTGGTATGAGTCGTGTGTATATTTCGCCGGCGAATCGGAAGGAAGTCTTCCATTCGCCACGATTCCATCCATCTCAAATAACTCTTCCAAAAGTATTTTCCCTCTTTTGTTGGTTTTAGTGTTCGCAGGAAACACGGCTTGGGGGATGTGCAGAGATTCTTCCCTATATTTATTCCTAAATAGGGATAAACTTAAGTTGGAAATTTTGCTATTAAAATCCCCTACCAAGATTATATTTGAGGACGGCATTTCCTCTCTGGCTTTTTTTGCATAGGAGAAAACTTTCTTTAGAATAGGATTAAAGCATACATAAGTCACTTTTTATGCACTTTATTCACGTTATTACCGGATATTGTATTGCCTCATTGACAGCCATATGAATTGACATGTATATATCATAATCTTACAATACAATCGTAATTTTTGGAAAAAACAATTTTTCCTTCTGTAGTGTGTTCTAGTTACCCTAATTTGGTTCTTGAAAAGTGTAGTTGAACCATCTTCGGCAATTCCTACATATAGTTTGTAAGGTTTGTGATTTATAAGTTTATGATACATTAGTTATATTGAGAAAAAGGAATTGCCACGCCCCGACAGAACCACTCCTATACATATCGCAAGCTTCCCATGAGGCACAGCTGAGACACCGGCCCTGTTCAGGGATGCATTTTGCATTATCTGGGAAGAGTTACGAGCCCGAACAATATCAGATTTGTTCCAAGCAGGAGAATATAAAAGCTTTGTTAGCCTTAAACGGAATTCAGACTCTCCAACTCAGAATTTTCAAATACTTACTGATTAAAAATTACTTCAGCAAACTATCTTAGAATTAAAAATAAGTTATGTTATTGGTGTCACCACTACTCAACCCTTTTTGGGCAAACATCGCCAATTATAACGGAGTCTTATAATAATCACGCAAAGGCCGAAAGATTTGATAAAATGGCCAAAGAAATGGTCTAGCTAAACTGGCCTCCCAAATTACCTTGCACTTATTCAGAAATCCCTTATTTCTCAGAAGGTGCACAGCTCTGTACAACTATGAGCATTGCTGTATCAGACTACCTTTGATTTTTGTATGATACATGCCAGAAGTGCTGCATCGAAAACTGAGGACCAAGGACTATGCCCTAGGTAGTGTGAAAAATCTGTGTATTGGATTCACATGTTTTTCAACCGTCAAAGTCTTCGAAAGTACAGGGAAGACAGGCTGAAACCTCCAAGCATATATTAGCGCAGTAATGTTCAGCGATAAGGAACTTCCAATGGCACAGTATACAGTAAGCAAAACCAGTAAATTAATAGCCAATGATTGAAGGATCAAGGATGCCCCTTGCATAATGGTGGGGCTGGGGGGATTTACTTAAGCACAAGTATTAGAATGGCAGGTTTCACTGGCTAGAGGGTGTGTGGAGAAGCACAGTAAGAGATGGGAGCATACATTCAAGGCTTACACATACCCATTGTCTCTAAATAACCTTTCATTTAGGAGTGGAGTAAATTCATGACGTGAAATGGTGGTATGTGTTATAATTATTCTTTGTGCAGTAGTTTATCAAGATGCCATATCCATATTTTGCATAGCGTTTAGAATTGTTTTTTTCTGATGTACGGTCGATGTCTATCAATCCCATAAAATAAAAAAAAGAATTTCACCCTTGCCACCGAAAGTTGCAATTCAGAAAGTGCCCAAATCCGAAAAGGCCTAGGATGCTACTCCTGTTACTTATAATGTTAAAGTAGGGTATGGATTGAATCTGATCTAACACCTACTTCTCCTCAATAAATTCTTAAAAAACAAACTTTTCAGGAGGAATATTTGGTCTGCATTCTACAAGGTGCATCACTAGAAGCTATACCTCAATTTACAAGATTTGCACATATCACAACCAAATTAGCTATCAGTAGCTCATGTAGAGGGGAGCCTGAATGTGAGTGACGGCCAATCCACAAATGGGAGTTACATCTTGAGGTGCTGGTGCTTCTTTTCCAGAAAGAGGAAGCCCCAGTCCTAGACCTCTTTGCAGTCAATACCAACAGAAAATGGCACTGATTCTGCTCCACAGATCGTTGGTCCCCAGGATCAACGTGGGCAGTCTCTCTCCAGTCTAGACTTTTCATCTTTGTCTATTTCTTAGTTGGTAATGTACAAAATATAACAGAAAAGGCGTGTAATTCTTAATGATCCAGATTGGATAAGAAGGATATGGTTCCCAGATGTCTCCATGTTATTATAGAACCACGGTCTCATTTTCTGCTTTGGACGCAATTCTTATAATAGGACCCCAGGTTTTCTCCCAAATACACCCGTTTCCAAGTTGAAACTTCTAGCATTGAATTTGGAAGGTTAACTCTGAATTATTAAAACTCCTTTTGGAGGTATCAGATGTAATTTGTGTGCTTGGCGTCCTTCTAACAGAGCTATAATAGTGACTAGATAAACTCAAAGGTGAAATTAAATGTCTGCAAATTGATCATGACGAAACTAGAAATCTCTCCCTGCCGTCCACTATTCAAAAGAACCTGGAAGAATTCTGTGATACTGCCAACCAAAAAATTCTGTATTTAGGGAAACAAGCACAGGTTTGAGCCTTTAGAGAAGGGGATCAGCCAGGTAGGGCAGTAGTGGGTATGAAACACACACAAATAGTGAGTATACAAGGCCATATGGGGACAATGCAAACGTCCACTGGAGACATCTCAGTTGCATTTTGCGAATACTATAAAGCTCTATATGCCTCTAGAGCACGTTATACACAACAAGAAATTGCTAGATACCTTGATAATGTTCCGATGGCATGAATGGAGGAAGACATCCGTGAGCTGCTTAACTCCCCCAACGTATTAGAAGATGTAAAATTAGTTATAGCAGCATTGGCTAACAGCAAAACCCCTGGAAGGGGGAGGGGCAGGGGGGCGGATGATGACTTCATGTTGGAATTTTATAAAGAATATGTGGGCCTGCTAGCATTGTGGTTCAGAGGGTATACAACAAAGCTATACAGAGGGGCACATTGCCACAGTCTACACCTCGGTGCCATGAAGCCTGATTAGGACCCGGGGCTGTGCTCCTTGTACCGATCATTATCATTATTAAATGTTGATAATATGATCATTGCCAAGATACTGGCTCAAAGACTACAGCCATGAATGCAGCTGTTGGTACTGGTGGACCAGGCAGGCTTCGTACATCAGAGCTCCACAGCACCTAATCTGTGTTCAGTGATGGCACTATTGCATAGAGTAGATCCGGATTTGCCAGCAGCCGCAATCCTACTAGATGCTGAAAAAGCCTTTGACTCGTCGGAGTGGAACTTCATGCGAGAGGTTCTTCGGCGACTGGGGCTTGGGACACATTTCTTGAAAAGGATTGACCAGTTACATACAGGCCCGCCTAGATGGATGCAAGTTAACGGAGTGCTGTCAGATCTATTGCAGATTACTAGAGGACCCCAACAAGGCTGTCCGTTGTTGCCCTGATCTTTGCCTTGGCGGTGGAGCTATTGTCATGCTGGTTAAGAGAATTCCACTCCCATAGAGGAATACGGGTGGGGCCAGCCCAGTGTTACTGTCCTTATATGCAGATGACTTGATCTTCTACCTCCAACATCCAGAACATAATGTAAATCCTGTCCTTAGACATATCATACCATTTGGAGACTACTCAGGCCAACAAATGAATTGGGACAAGTCGGAAATATTCCAGTTAACAGAAATGGTATCTATTTGGCAAGTGGAATACCAACCGCGCTGGATGACAGATGTTGTTAAATATTTGAGAATCCATGTGACTTGAGATGTGGGAGAACCTCCTAGGTGAAACCTAAGGACAACACTTGAATCATTTAAAATGAAAGTGGAATGGTCTACCAATATCAATGCTGGGGAGGATATCCACAATAAAAATGGTTATTCTACCGAAATCCCTTTATCTAACTGTTAATATTCCCATCAACCTGCCTAGGAGTTTTTTCCATCAATTACAGAAGTTGCTCACCAAACTCATCTGGGTGGGAGGCGTGGGGGGAAGCACCTCTGCATTCGATGGTCAGTGCTGACACAACCATTTGATGGGGCGGAAAACGGTTCCGAACCTGTATCTTTATTACCTGGTAGCACAGGTCCACCACGCATAGTGCTGGTATTATGACACTGATAGACTCACGCTCATTAAAGTGGAGAGTACTCTTATACAGTCATACTCTTTGGCTACGGTAATAGTCCGCAAATCAAACCACATCGGGAGGAGGTAAATATAATACCCAATACAACTAGGGTATGGTGACAAATTGCAAAGTTTCTAGGTATAGACAGAGTATACTCCCCGGTCTTATCTATGGACAATAACCCCTTCCTCACACCACGGCTTGAACTCTTCTCAAGTTAGGTAGTCTTTTACTAGCCATCAAGTTAATTTAGATTTGCCACCTGAGGCAACACCATATGTTATTGGCTTAAAAAATGTTAGAACCCAATCAGTTGGTGTCCTGGGACAATCTTAATAGATCTATCCAATGGGCTGGGCAGAAAACAGGTCTGACAAGAGAAGTCTTTAATGAGCTTATCATGGACCACAGGGTAAGTTGAATGGGCAAGGGCATAAACAAGCTTTGGATGGGCAGGAGCATAAACAAGCATTGGCAAAGCCAATAGGTCTTGCCTATGTAAGAGCTATTGGCTTTGGCAATGTGTTTTAGCTATTATGTACACCAGTGTGGCTGCTGTTCAGCATGGCTAAAAGTTGGAGCCTTGCGGTGGGGTAGATTGGAGTTGGGTAGAGTGGAAATGTGAAAATTGGGGTAGAGCGGATTGGGGTAGAATAGGGTAAAATAGAGTGTGTGGATTGGGGTAGATTGGAGTGGAGGGGGTATATTGGGTGGATTACAGTAGGGTAGAATGGAGTGGGGGGTGATTGCGGTAGTTTGAAGGGGTGGTGAAGTGGGGTAGATTGGAGTGGGATCTATTGGGATGGGGTAGATTGGAGTGGAGTAGGTTGGAATGAGGTAGAGTGGGGTTGATTGGAGTGGGGTAAATTGGAGCGGGAGTGGTGTAGATTGGAATGGGGTGGACTGGGTAGAATGAAGTGAAGTGGGGTAGATCGGAGAGGAGTGGGGTAGATCGGCGAGGGGTAGATCGGGATAGAGTGGAGTGGGATATTTTAGAGTAGATTGGAGTGGGGTATATTCTGTTAGAGTGTATTGCAGTGGAATGGGGTTGGAGTGGGGGAGATTAGGGTGGAGAGGGGTACATTGGAGGGGGATAGATTGAGTGGATCAAGGTAGGGGAGATTTGAGTGAAGTAGGGTAGATTGGGGTAGGGTAGAGTGGTGTGGGGGAAAAGTTGAGTAGCATGGAGTGGAGTGGAGCGGATTGGATGGGGTGGTTATAGAAGGGTAGTTTGGGGTAGAGTGTGGTAGGGTAGACTGGAGTGGGATGGAGTGAGTTAGAATTAGCTGGAGTGGGGTAGATTTAGTGGCATGTGGTAGATTGGCCTGAAATGGAGTAAATTGGATACAGTGGAATATAGTGTGGTAGATTAGGGTAGAGTGGGGTAGATAGGGTGGATTGGAGTGGGTAGATTGAGGTGAATTGGAGTTGGATAGATTGGAGTGGAGTCAAGATTGGAGTGGAGTAAGATATATTGGGGAAGAGAGGAGTGTGTTAGATTGCAGTAGAGCGAGTAGATTAGGGTGGAGTGGGGTAGACAGGGTGGATTAGAGTAAGGTAGATTGGAATGGAGTGGGGTAGACTGAAGAGGGATAATTGAAGTGAGGTAGATTGGAGTGGAGTGGGGTGGGGTAAAGTAGGCTGGGATAGATTGGGGAGGGGTAGATTGCATTAGAGTGTGGTAGATTTTAGTGGAGAGGATTGGATTGGAGGGGTAGATTGGGGAGGGGTAGTTTAGGGCAGAGTGGAGTACGTAAGATTGGGTTAGAGTGGGGTAGATTGAACTGGGATGGGTCGGTTGGATTGGGGTAGATTGGAGTGGGTAAATTGGGATGAGGTAGATTGGAGTGAGGTAGACTGAAGTGGAGTGAGGTAGACTTAAGTGGAGTGGGGTAGAGTTGAGTGGGATAGATTGTAGAGAAGCGGCGTGAGGTGGGGCAGACTGGGGTACATTGGAGTGGAGTGGAATACAACGGAGTGGAGCGGGGGAAGAGTGGAGGGGAGTGGAGTGCTTGGTGTGGAGTGAGTGGCATAGATTGGAGTGGCGTGGAGTATGAGAGTAGAGGGGCGTAGAGTGGAGTGGCATGTCGTAGAGTTGAGTGAAGTGGAGTGTCGTAGAATGGAGTAGGCGTGGCACACAGTATAAGGGCATAGAGTGGAGTTGAGTGGTGTGGTGTGGAGTATGCATGGGTTGGCAGTGCACTGACAATAAACACAACACATTTTCAATTAAATGACCATTACATTTGCACTGAAAAATGGTTTTACTGCACCCAAACAATTATGTGTGCAAATGGCATCACCTAGTGTATGGATGTGTTTTGACCACACTTCAGATTTTTTTTTAAATGTGCTTAATTTCCACTAATTCTGATATATTCTGAAACATCAGCACAGTTCATTTTTTGCGTGCTTGGAAAAAAAATCTTAGACCCTCTCCTCTTACATGGATACTCAGCAGGATTGTCACATAAATGTTCTCACTTTGAAGTCAGAAAAAGAAAAGGTAAAACTAAGCAACCTTGGAAGAGGAAGGCTGACATTTGACCTCTGTCTTTGAATGCACAGCAAATGTGACAAGACAAGAACAAGAATGAAATGCCTGTTCACAGAAAGCGAGTTGGTGGAAGAATAGAGTAAGAAAGCAAGGAGAGGGACAAACTCAATCTAGATTGCCTAAAGTAAATAAAGCCAGAAAATTGAAAGCAGATAATGTGAGTCACAAACCACAAAGCCAATGGTAAGCAATGGGTGGAATACATTCCTAGGTCAGATTTCTGAATGTCCCAAAGACGTCTTTAGCAAATCAGACAACTGTGCTGTCTGGTAGGCTTTGACCTAAAAAGGGCCCAGGGTATTGCATTGTGATGAATTTTAGGTCTCCCAATTTGACCAGGCTAGTCTTCCACAAATTGTTAATGCTATAGTACTCCAGAACAAAAATGAATGTTGTCCCGCTGAGTTATTGTTACTTGCCCCAAGAATATATTGACCCTTGTATAACATGAGCATCCGATTTGGGGTGTAACTGGGGTATGTTTTTAACATTCCTATATCGAATCATTTCAATGCACTACGTTCAATGAATGATAATGATTGATTACTGGTTTACTATACGGCTATTGGGCCCACAGTATGGTCTCACATGGGTGTATTTAGCACATGTCCTGTTAAGGATCATTCTGAGTTTTCTAGTTTTTCTATAGAAGTAGTACCTAGTACTGGTTCTCAATTCCATACACTGTATTGATCCTGCTAGTTCTTGGTCATGCAGTACTAGACCCTGTGTCCAAAGTAATTCTGATGTTATCTCTTATTAGGGCTATAAATTCATCTTCTTACATAATCAAGATTGGCTATCTTTTGTCAAACAGTTTCATGTGATTATACTTCAGGAGACATAGGTCAATGATTGTCTCCATATTGCTGGATATACTACATTTCAAACTCTGGCGGTACCTCCTATTGTGGGCAGGGAAAAGGGGGCTTTGTCACGTTTGTTTCTACTTTGTCTCCAATGGGTGTAATTAGTTAAAAGTTGGACTCCCTATCAGGTAATTGGTCTTAAAATGTCAAGGAGTTCACATATTGACATGTTTCATTTTTATAATAATATTTTTTCTGGAGACAAGGGCTCTGTGTTAGAAACTTTAGAAAAAAGATCTAGGAAATATCTGCTCCACAACTGGAGTGGTCAATTACATGATATGGGGGTGAGAGGACGATTTTAATATTAATCTTTGTTCTTTGCCAGCAAGAGAAGTGTGTGTTTATGTGGAAGGAACTGACCAAGGTATAAATCCTTTTAGCCATAATGGGTATGGTGAAAGATTAAACAACATACTTTTTAAATACAATCTGGTCTTTGCCAATGAGGCCAGTGCTCCACAAGCCCCTTTCATCTATTCCTTGCTGGTCAGAGAGTTCAGATCGACAAATGACTTTATGCTAGCCACAAATACTCTTAGTGCATTGATTTTGAACTTTAAAGCACATTCTACTTTGTTAAGCGACCATAGAAGTGTTCAGAGCATAGCTATTATCTCACCAGATCCTGCTTCAATGATTAGAGGCTGTTAGATCTGGCATCATTTGCATAGGTCTCCCTCCCCCTGCTACTCTTCCTGTCTTGTATGTTGGCTGGATATAAAGGTCCTGGGCGCCGTGTCACTGCTACTCAGAGTGCCACAGTGCGAATGCTCCATGTATATAAATGACTGTGTGTTTTAGGATAACTCTGATGCTTACATTAGTATAGGGAGGGGTGACTTTGATCCAAGCAGGGTCGCGCCTGGCAAGGTGAATGATGGCTCCACCTCCCACTGGGTGTCTGATAGCAGACCCCCTCATTCCGAAAGAGCAGGATGTCGCCTCGTAAACCAAGTGCTCCCCGACCCCATCGATCTGGTTCTGACTGGAGTCAGTGATTTGCAACCTTAGAGAACAAAGACTTGTTCGGTATAAAATGCTGCGCTGGAACTTTAGCCAAGTGTGTTCCTTCTGGATGTCAAGACGAAACTCTGTCCGAGTAAACAAAGAAAAGGACTTTGCAACTTTAACCCATCTTGCCGAAAAAAACTACCCGAGGGCCCAAATCAAGGGAGCCTCCTGCCGAAGTCTCAGGGACATTAGACTTCACCCAGTCGGCCGTGGGAATTCCCGTGCGGGGAGTACCGCTTGCAGGTGACGCCCCCATCGAGTAATCCGGACTCTCTAGGTCTACAGTAAGGGCAGCGGACTGGACCTCTTTTGAACCTTTCTTTGCTGAACCTGTGCGGGCCGCTGCAGCTCAGAGGGAACTGCCGCTGCTGAGCGCCTACCTAACTCTGAACCTCTGAACCTTCCGATGCTAAATTTGTGCGGGACGCAGCAGCTAAGACGAGAGCCGCCTGCCCTGAGAGCCCGCCTAAATCTGCCCCCTCCTACCTTCCGCAGAATCCGTGTGGGCCGCCGCAGCTGAAGGAGAGCTGTCGCCGCTAAGAGCCACCATTGTGATTTGTCCCGTGGGCCGACACAGTCGAGAGAGAGCTGTAGCCGCTGAGTACCCACACCTTTTGCTACTGTGCACCACTGTGATTTGTCCCGTGGGCCGCCGCAGCCAAGAGACAGCTGTAGCAGCTGAGTGTCACACATTTTGCTACTGTGCACCATTGTGATTTGTCATGTGGGCCGACGCAGCCGAGAGAGAGCTGTAGCCGCTGAGTGCCCACACCTTTTGCTACTGTGCACCTTTGTGATTTGTGCCGTGGGCCGCCGAGAACGAGCTGTCGCCGCTAAATGCCCACACCTTCTGTTACTGTGCACATACGTGCATTGTCCCATGGGCACCCACAGCCGGAGGAGAGCTGTAGCTGCTGAGTGCCCACAGCCCTGGCCACCGTGCATCCCCGTGAGCTGTGCCTTGGGCCGCCGCAGCCAGAGGAGGGCAGTAGCCGCTGAGCGCACGCACCCTTGACATCTTTGACTACTTTGCATCCCCCTTTGGAATTGTCCCACGGGCCGCCGCAGCTGAGAGAGGGCTGTAGCCGCTGAGTGCCCACACCCTAGAAAACTTTGCAGCCCCCCTGAAATTGTCCTGTGAGCGGCCGCAGCCAGGAGAGCTGCTGCTGCTGTGCGCCCACCACGGAGCAACACGACGAGAGTCCTTGCCTCCCCCAATCCGGGCCGCCGCAGCTGCGTGCTGCTACTGCGGAGAGCCTGCCTGTCCCCGAGTGCCCAAGTCAGTGGGGATGCACGCTGCAGACCTCTGCCACCCATATTGTGGTCGCTGGGGGTCCGCCTGTCACTGTCTCCGCCTCTTTGAGAAGCTGCGTGCTGTCCCCCCTTTCAACAACAGGTACCTGGTGCGCAACGGGTCACGTAGGCCCTGTCCCTGAACTCAGTCCATGTTACGATTTGGTTGATAGGTTGTCATATCTTTGAGTCCCTACGGGTTGACGTGAATTGTTATTGTTGAAGCGCTTTGAGAGTTGAGTTAAATTGTTAGATAAAGACATTATTTTTCTATAACTACCTGAGTTGTGTCCTTTTGTGGTGTCATTACTGCCTTATTGTACGTGGCCATAAACACTTCACACACTGCCTCTGAGATAGGCCTAACTGCTCGTGCTACGTTACCACAGGGTTGAGCAGGGGTTATCGAAAGGGGTGACCCACTTGCCCTGACTCAGGAAGAAGAGTCCCTATTTGGACAGTGGCGCCAGCCAGTGCCAACTAGAGTCCCCCCTTTCTGACACTGGCGGTCAGCGGTGAGGATCAGAACTTGCCTTTTTGATCCACGTACAATAATTGGTAAACACCACTGGTGAGTGTAGACAAGCGCAGCCACACATTTTGTTTTTGTGTTTGATTGGTTGGTTGTCTTAGTAGTGACTTGTTGATAGCAGCCATGAGTACTGCTAGTAGAGGAAAGCCAACGTCCAATGCTTTAGAGGATCTCACCTTTGAGGAAGAAAGATTAGATACCTATACTGCCAAACAGCTGAAGTCCATTTGTAGGCAATTTGCAGTCCCTGTAATAGGCCTCTCTAGGAAGGAGGAGTACCAGAAGGCACTAAAGGTCTGGTGGGAAGGGAGAGAGTCCGCGGGGGATGAGGAGGAGAACGCTGGAGGACAGCCAGATGATGCAGTAGAGGGGGGTGGGGATAGAGCACCCTCCAATCCAGGTACTAGTGTATCCCAAAGGAGTCTGACCCCAGAAGAGCTGGAGGACAGGGAGAGAGATAGGAGGCATAGTTTGGAGATGGCTAAATTAGAAGGTCAGAAGGACATGGAGAGTAAAAAGTTAGACATTGAAAAGGATCAATTGTCAATTGAACTTGAGAAAATGAAAATGGAGCATGAAAGAATGTTGAGGGAAATAGAGATCAGGGCGAGGGGCGTTCCGGTCCCCCCCTCTGGTGGCAACATACCCTTAGTAACTCCTGGGTCCTGCGAAGGATTGGGGAGCGGGGTTGTGGGGACGCTTTGTGAGAGATGGTAGGGATACCCTGTTGGACCTGCATGAGGAGAGCAGGATGATGTATGTCCATATGAAGGAAACCCTGATGACCCGGTATGGTTTGACCCCAGAAATGTACAGGCAGAGGTTTAGGACCTGTAAGAAGTTAGAGGGTACCACGTGGGTCGAATATGTGTCATTTCTGTAGAGCAATGGATCGCTGGGTAAAAGGTAGCAAGGTGGAAACTTTTGAGCAGTTGTACGATGTTTTTGCATGGAGCATTTCTCTAGTAACTGTTTTCCGGAGCTACGCCAGCACCTGATGGAAAGCAAGCTGACCAATCCTAGGAAGCTTGCTGAGGAGGCTGTACCCGGGTCCACAAAGGTTTTGTGGGAGACTGCGCCAAAGGTGGGCAGGGTCCCCAGCAGAGAAGTGGGGGGACAAGGGTAAACCGAGGGAGTTCCAGAAAGGGACCCAAAGTAATTCCTCAGGGAACCAAACAGTGGTGTCCTAGCCTCCCCGGAGAAGAAGCTAGTGTCCCCGACAGGTAGGCCTGTTCAGAGGGGGCCACTCACTTGTTTCAAGTGTGGTCAAGTGGGCCACCGGCATTTTGATCCCCAGTGACCCGTGTCCCCAGAGGGACCCCAACACACCCCCTCGTGCACCACCCCGAGCACCATTCCGCCAGATTGCCAGCGTAGCTCGGGGGGGGGGGGGAGGGGGGGAGATGGAGGTCCAAGGTATATGGGATCCATAGAGTTGACCCTTGTCTCGCTAGGAGACTTTGAGTAGGTCCCTAACCCCACATTGCCTCATAACACTAAGAAGTACCGGGAGTGGGTAACTATCAATGGCCATAGGGTGGAGGCTCTCAGGGACACAGGAGCTAGTGTGACTGTTGTCAGCTCCAGGTTGGTGTCCAAAGAGCAGATTGTCCCCCATGCGTTCTGACCAGTCGTTTCAGCCGGCAACTCAGAGAGCCAGTGTGAGGTGGCTCAGGTTCCCTTCCAGTGGGGGGGTCTCAGGAACTCTCCAAGTGGCTGTGAGACCCACCATGCCGGTAAACTGTCTGTTGGGCAATGATCTAGAGAACTTCCCTTGGGCTATGGTGGAGAGAAAGTCTAATTTGGAAATGTTGGGCCTGCCTGAATGGGCGTGTGCAACCATGCGGTTCATTACAGCTCAGAAGGTTGGGCAGGAGGTTCTGGAGCCCGAAATTTTGGCCCAAATCCCGGCCTCAAAGAGAAAAAGGAGGGGGCACGGGAAACCCCCCCCCCCTACGATTCCCACAGTCCAGGAGGGGGCAGACCCTGGGAAGGATTCCCTAGGACCTACAGGGGAACAGGTGGCTGAACTGGGGGACCAACCCGAGCAGACCCATTGGCAGCAGGAAGGGGGGCCCTCCAGGGAGGTATTTTGTGAGCAACAGAGAACCTGCCCTTCTCTGGAGGGAGTGCAGCGACAGGCCACCGCCCAGGCCGCAGGTGATCAGACGGGGTCACATTGGATCTATTGGGAGAATGACCTCCTTTACAGCGAGCTTAAGGTTGCTGAACCTGGGGCAGCCTGTGTGCTGGTGGAACCCCAGCGCTTACGAATCTTCCTCCTGGGGTGGCTCATGATGTGCCATTGGACGGACATCTGGGGCAGATCAGGACCTTTGAGAGGCTGGTCACCCACTTCTATTGGCCCCAGATGCGCAGGAGCTCAGATGCTCACTGCAGGACGTGTGAGACTTGCCAGGCAAGTCGGAAGAGTGGGAGGAAGCTTAAGGTCCCCCTGCAGCCCTTCCCTGTTGTTAGCACCCCATTTGAGAGAAGCATCGATATTGTGGGGCCTCTGGATCCCAAGACAGCCATGGGCAACAGGTTCATCCTGGTCTTGGTGGGCCATGCCACCCGATACCCTGAGGCCATCCCGCTCAGGACAGTGACGCCCCCCGTGGTGAGACAGGGACTGATGCGGATTTTCTCCCGCGTGGGATTCCCCAGAGAGGCGGTGTCCGATAGGGGAACTAATTTCATCTCCAAGTACAAGAAGTCTCTGTGGAAGGAGTGTGGGGTGGCCTATAAGTTCACCACTCCTTACCACCCCCAGGGTAACGGGCTGGTTGAGAGATTCAACCGGACACTTAAGGGCATGATTATGGGCCTAGGTGAGCCCATGAGGCGTATGTGGGATGTCCTCTTGCCATGCTTGTTGTTTGCCTACTGTGAGGTGCCACAGAAATCCTTAGGGTTCAGTCCCTTTGAGCCGCTCTATGGTCACCCGGTAAGAGTCGGTCAAGGTCAAGGAAGCCTGGTCAAGGAAGGCTGGGAGCAATATCCCAATAAACCTCCCCAGGATGTGTTCAGTTACATGCTGGCCTTCAGAAACCAGACTCGGCATTTCAGGAAACTTGCTGAGGTAAATCTGGAAGCCAGCCAGGAGGAGTTGAAATGCTGGCACGATCCGAATGCCACTCTGATCGAGTTTCAGCCTGGACAAAAGGTTTGGGTCATGGCCCCCGTGGAGCCTTGCGCGCTCCAAGTGACCGGACCCTTTGAGGTGGTGGAGCACAAAAGTCCTGTTACCTACATGGCGGAATTGCAGTCTCCTAGGAACCCCTTACGGGTTCTCCATGTTACCCGTCTGAAGCCCCACTTTGAGAGGTTGGAGGTGAGCATGGTTCTGGCCACCAATGCTGAGATGGAGGAGGACAGCGAGCCCCTCCCTGACCTCTTATGTGCAGGGGAGTGAGATGGGTCAGTGGAAGGTGTGGTCCTATCCCTCGCACTGACCCCTGAGCAGCAGGGTGATTGTCACCAACTGTTGGGACAATTTGGTGATCTGTTCTCCCTCGTGCCTAGTGTCACTGATTGGTGTGTCCATGACGTGGACACCGGGGACAGTCCTCCCAATAAGCATAAGGCTTACCGAGTGACTGACCGGGTAAGGGCCTACATTAAGGAGAAGGTCACCAAAATGTTTGCCCTTAGGGTGATTGAGTCCTCGAGCAGCCTGTAGTCATGCCCAGTGGTTCTGGTCCCGAAAGCTGCCGCACCTGGTTTTTAAGAGGATTTTATTCGGGCACTAATGCCAGAGTTAGGTTTGGGATTAATGGGTAGTGTACACATCAGTTTACTATTGGCCACAGACTACGTCAGGGCTGGGTCCTGGCGCCCTTTCTCTTTACACTTTAGATCACTATCTTGAGCAGGGTTCTTGAGAAAGTAAGCATGAATGTTTGACACATTAGCCAGAGTTCAGTTCCATCACCTCTTTATGCAGATGATGCAGCACTCATGCTCATACGCCCATGGGTCTCCAATCTTTGATTGATTAAGTTGTAAAATATATGGCTTCCTTAAACTGGAGAGTGAATCTGTCAAACACCTTAATTATAAAATGAGGTCCGAAGGCGGATCAGTCTTACCAGTTTAAAGTAGGGGCTACTAAGCTTGCAATGACATCCATTTTCTCCTACCTGGGACTGTTTGATGCCCGAGGCACGTGGAGGTAGTTGGTCACAGTTAGAACAATGCAGATGAATAAATCAATTGCTGCATTAAATACAATTCCAGCATAGCTAGGGAGAAAGGCGCTTAAACAGCTGTCTATTAAATACAGAGCAAAATGTACCTCCCTAGCCCAATATGGAGCAGGCGTTTGGCACTATACCAATTTAGAACAAGCATTTGCAATGCAATAGGTCTCGCATTTATGTGAGTTTGAGCTATTGACATTGCAAATAGCAATGCCTTTTATTTTTGTTTTTAAAACCTAAATAAAAGGCATTGTCATTTACATTGCCAATAGCTTAAACTCTCATAAATTCGAGACCTATTGCAGTGCAAATGCTTATTTATTACATGGGCCTCTGCCACACTCCCCGCATCTGCGTCTCTCTACATAGATTGGAACTTAATTTGACCGTGGCTGCAACCCCAGGCCGCCATTCTATTGATCTGCTGGGTGCTACATGGGAGAGCTGCATAAGGTAGGCATTTAATGAACACTGTCAGTGCAAATAGAATCACGAGAGCTGAAGACAACGAAAATCAATTAAAACAAAGTCAGCAGGGCTCCTACAGAATTGTTCATGAAAGCTATTGGGTATAATGTAGTTAATATTTTCAGTCGGCCAAATTAACACAATTTCTTTCACCTTGCATGTACAGCTGAACAATGAAGTCTCTGGGGACCTGTTTCGAGAGTCAAAGTGATACAATATTTGTCCTGCGATTAATTTCAAGCGTAGAATCACTTGGCCATTGACTTCTGAGAACCAGATAGCTTCCTAAAGAAATGAGAGGTGTGCTAAACACGGGGTTGTTCGGGATTAGTGCTGGCATTCTTCTGTCAGAAATAGGCTGCTTCCTATTACAATCACCCTTCGGGGAAAAAGAACGGCCTCTCAACAGTGGGTGGTCCAGCCCACGAAGACTTCATTAAGAGTGCCACCGTATGCCACGAAGCTTGATACTGGCACACCCCTGTTTTCACTCTCTCGTACTACATGTTTTTACTAGCTCAGCCAATTGCACCCGGCGCAACCAACTCAATGGGCAACTTTGTTATCTCCATGTAGCAGAACGCGACAAGTGCACTAGCAAGCCACCCTTTACCCGTGGTCAGACAAGGGTCAGGAAGAAGGAAGGGCAGAAAGAATGGCGAGAATACCACAGCTGCCAAGTTTTCAGCTTACCCTTAGTGCTGCTGATGCAGAGCAAGTCGGTCTCTGGCAGAGCTGTGTGCATGAGGCGCCACTTGAGTCCTCTAGTGGTAGGCGCGGAAATAAAACAAGACGTGCGCGTGCACTGCTGAAAACAAAACCTGTCGTGGGGCGGGACTTCCATTTTCTGCGAAAAGCCCGCGCCGACAGAATGCCTGGCCAGAGAAGCAGTGGTGACGCGGGGCTCCCATGCCCGAGGGAGAGCCCCGCGGTGGTGGCAGAAGTCCGGAATGGCGCCGATGCGGTGAGTGGGGCTTGAGGGGAGGAGGGGGCGGGGGTGTCTCTGTGCGCCTGTGTGTGTATGTGTATGTGTATGTGTATGTGCGCGCGCGGCGGCGGGGTGGGTGTGTGGGTGTGTGTCTCTATGTGTGCGTGTGTGTATGTGCGCGCGTGTGTGTGTGTGTCTCTGTGTGTGCGCTCATGTGCGTCTGCTTACAAGGAGCTAAAAGGGAGACAGGAGATGGTGAACGTGCGCGCAACATGATTGAATTCCGCAAGGCTGCGCGTGCACATCTCTTGAGCTGACAACAATAGGTCTTGCTGCGACGGGGCTTCGCCCTGTATCGCAGCGCGAGACCTAAAAACTAGACTGCGCCAAAAGAGCCTGCCTAAGAAAGTACCTTTCCGTTCCACAAAGTGTTTCTACCTATGTTTGTCACAGGGAATTGGGTTTCTAGTTTCTTTAAGATCTGATTAAGATATTCCCTATCATACTTTGGCACAGAATTTGGACCCAGCCTGAGTCATGTTCAAATAGAAAGCTTATTACTGAAAGTTTAACTTTGGATCAGGCAGTTAAAATTCCATAGTTCAAAAATGTTAAGGCCTTTTGTGGCAGATTGTGTACACCAGATTTTTTTTATTGACTCCGCCACCCTATATGGTGTTCCAAAGGCAGACATAAAACACATCTCAATTAATTTGTTGGAAGACAAAAGATTTTACCAGGAGTGTGGAAAGCCTAGGGTTTTAACTCGTGACCTGGTGTTAACCAATGAGGGCATACAATTTTATCTGGAACAGGTGTATACCCCTCAGCATAGCTTTATTTTAATCCGATTCAGATGTAACATCAACCATCGCTTTGTGTCCTTCCTAGAGTAAATGACTGGTCACCCACTCTTGTCAGGTGCTGTGTGATGGTGTAAGTAAACAGTACACATTACTTTTTTGTTGTAAATGTTATGAGGTACCCCCAACACAATTCTTAAAGGTGATATTGTGACGCTCCAAATTTATACAATGCCGAGCAGCTTTGCTTTTTTATTTTTTACAATTGTACTAATTGGAAATTTGCTCAGCTGTGTCAAATTTTTAATGGAAGGCTACAATAATATGTAAGAATATTAGTGGTTAATCGATTAAAGTGAGTTTTGTATGTTTATATATTTTTCTGTACCAATATCTTTAAAAATAAATGTGTTATATCGATATTTTACATACTGTTTTTAACACAGGAAGGTTTACGATGCATTTAGTTATTGATTTCGATTTCCTTTTGATTAAATATATCTTTTTATTGTTGTGATTTTATGGTTTTATGTCTGAAACTGAATAAAGCTTATTGGAATTGCCATTGGACAAGGAGGTGGGGGTCATTCCACACGAAGAACACTAATCTAGATGATCTGGCCCATCCAAGGGGAAGCTAAGTTTTGAAGTATGTATTGATACCTTTAATGATTACCAAGTGGTTTTCAATTTGGATGTTTGCATGCTTGCAGTTTAAAAGTAGTGCACGATAAAGAAAAGGGAAGTTACGTGGGATGAGGTGACTGCTTGTTTCTAATGACAAAGGTGTGGAGGGGAAATAGGAATAAATTGTGAAGATTAATGAGTAATTCTCGATTCTGTGTCCTTAATAGAACTGAAACTTGCAACCTTGATAGCTACATTTTACACTTCCATCATTCACACTAATGGCGAGAATGCAGATTTTCACAATTCTGAACAGACATATTTTTCTATAGCACCATTCTCTGGCTTCCAGCTGAAATTGAGGACCTACACACACAGTGGTTCAAATTAGATAAAGACACATGCATTGTTGGGAGAAAAAAACATTAACACATCAAGGTTCTTATTTAAAAAATAAATAAATGCAACTCTCCGGCTTTCAGTCCAAATTACACAAACATCCACCCCATGCTACTATGAATGATGAAATATGTATTTTTCCCATAGTTTATAAGGGGCTTCCAGTCCAAAAACCCAATTTTCTGGCGTCTAAACACCAGGACTGGACTGTGTGACACGTGACATTCTGCTACTTGTCAACTGCGCGCAAGCAATTCTAATGGGTCCCTGGAAATCTGCAGGTAGAAAAGCAGCTGCACCGTTCCTAGATTGTAAAATGGATTTTTTTATTACCGTATGAAGAAAGCATCAAAGTCATCTCCCAAGTCTGCAGGATGACATCAGGAGCGAAGAATGCCTGGGCTGACTGTGGGGGAGGGGCGAGGGATGCTGCTGTCATAAAGATTCCTTTTCACTGCCTATGCCTTCTGCAAACGGGAGACAAAGCGAAGGCTCCCAACACGGGGGGAGAAAAGGCCCTGGGAGACACTAGACCCGCTTGGCACGGTCCCAGATGAACAATGTAGGGAAAGTGGTATTATTTCACCCATGACAACGCACACGCACAAAAGGCGATACTGTGGGACCCAGAATCCCCGACTGCGAGGGCGTAACAACTTAAGTGGAGAAAACGATTTCCTCCAAAGGCCTAACCACACTCCCACGTAGTCGCCTCGAGGGGCTTCATATTACCTATGCTGCATTCTCCCTACTAACCTGTTTCTACCCTTTTTTTTTACACAAATCATGACAGGGTTTATAAAATACATTTTGTCAACGTTAATTCCCCTGTTAATTATCCGCAGCGATGCAACTCAAAAACAATCAAGCATATCTCCGCAAAACAGATATATAGGTCAACTGTCTAAAATGAAGGATGAAAAGGCGAATGGTGTTGCTTTCACTGTCCCTACGGTTATAATTGGAAGGGACATTCATCGCCAGACGAAACAAAACGAACCTGTGAAGAGCTTTTTTTCAAATGAATTCCTACCTCAGACTACATGAAATGTTACATTTAACTTGAAAATGAGGCTGAAATGGAGGAATAGAAACACACATCTGCACTTAAATATCATATTGAAATATATATATATATATATATGATAACAGGTACAGAATGGGATTCTACCACCAGGATGGGGAATTACTGGAACACAAAAAATCATGATTTTCATTGGTCTTCCTAACAAGTTGCCTTTGTGCTATCTTGATAGTTATAGGTCTCAAAGCCCAGTATCGGTCTTTTTACATTATTCATAAGAACGTATGTATATTTTAAACACACAGTATACTCTACTTAATATTGCTGATAATTAAAAATATTGCCTTTTCACTTATGGTCTTTTATGTTGTGGTTTTAAGGGTTGTCTGGCATTGCAGCGCAAAGCGCTGCTCGCTGGGCGAGAGATATTGTAAGAGAGTAGATGTGAAAAGGGGACTTGAAGCCCCGCCCCTCATTTTCATTGGCTGACATCACCTTTTATGCTAAACGGTGACCTTCCATTGGAAATGAGGTTTTTAGGCCACTGCCCTTTCTCCCTTTAGTCCGGCTGATCCGGACAGGTTTGTCTGCTTTGCTACTGTCGCAAAGCAATTTCTTATCTTCATGGGGGCCATCTGTTCTCATTCAGCCCCGGGTTTATTTTTGCATCACGCTTTCACTTAACATCAAGGTCGAAATTCCCTTGCCCGACCACAATATGGCTGACACAGTGGTCCCTACCATGCTATGCTATTACTTTAGGACAAAAACCTTTCATCGAATTGACTTTCACCTATCCCCCATCAAGACGTAGAACATGCTGAACTTACCTCCGACCGCGGAGACCTAGCTATCTGGCCGACGCCTGGTGGAGCTACCTGATAACTATAAAGGAGATGGGTTGTGGACTTCCTCTCTCTGTCGTAAGACCCTCTCACCTCTTTACCCTCACCCCCTTCCCCTCTACGCTCCTTTCATCTAATCTTCTATGCTCTTTAAATGTTTTTCCATGGAGACCTAGCCATTTTGCCGATGTCCGGTGGAGCTACTGGATAGCTATAGAGGAGATGGGCTGTGGACTTCCTCCTCGGCCCTCACCTTCCCAGCCGGACCCTGGGCAGATTTTCCCTTTGTCTCTCTGTCGTATCTCCCTCCTACCCCTTTTACCCTACCCCTTTCCCTTTCTTCTCTCCATTTCCTAGTCTTCTATGCTCCTTAAATGTTTCTGTCTGTGACTAGTGACCGTGGAGACCTAGTTTTCTGGCCGACGCCCGGTGGAGTTACCTGATAGCTAAAGAGGAGATGGGCTGTGGACTTTCCCCCTTGGCCGTCACCTACGCAGCTAAACGTTGGGCAGATTTTCCTGCTTCTCTTTGTCATATACTCCCTCCTACTCCTTTACCCTACCCCATTACCCCCATGCTCCATTTATTTCGTCCTCTATGTTCTTTAAATGTTTTCCCATTGAGACCTAGCTAATTGGCCAATGCCCGGTGGAGCTACCTGATTGCTATAGAGGAGATGGGTTTTGGGACTTCCCCCTTGACCGTCACCTACCCAGCCGGACTTTGGTCAGTCTTTCCTTCGTCTCTCTACCTTATCTCCCTCCTACCCCTAACCCTAACCCCCTTCCCCTCTACACTTTCACTTATCTCGTCTTCCATGCTCGTGTAATGTTTGTCTAGCAACTGATGTAAATTGTAACTGATGTAATTTTGTAATTTTGTGGAACCTCATGTAAAACGCTCCGATACCTCTGGGTCTAGGCAGAACTATATGAAACTCTTAAAATAAAACTCTTAAAATAAAGTTACAAGATTTTTTACATCAAATTTTCTGTTAAAAAACCCAATACGTGCTAGAATAATAAAACGCAAAGAAAACTAAAGATAATAAATGTTTCGTTTAGTTAACAATCATGCATGGCTCAAGACTTCCGACAAGATTCCAGGTGCCCAGTAAAAAATAAATTGCCATTTTTTATCACTTACACTCCACTTAACCCCCACATTCCCCAACCAATCTAAAAGCAGTAGTACTGAAGGAATAAGGTCATGGTAAACTCTACAATTATCATCCAAACTTGACTGTCCATACTAGAGTCTCGTTCCAACAATTAATAGTTTTTCCAGTCTTTCAAGGTTAATGCTCCCTCCCACCAAGGCCTCCAGCAACCACCTCCTCTTCCTCACTCTCCACCACACAGTGCAAGAGAAGATCCTTTGGGAAATCAACACTAACACACCTCGAGGCTTCAACGAAGACAAATAAGACAATGACTTCTACCTTGCTCTGCCTTTCTCTTTGACCTCATTTCATTCAGCTCACTATTCTGCAGTACATGGAATGTTCTTCTTCCGCTATCACCAAATAGAGAATAAATCACCTTGCAGCAGTGATTTGCGCTAAGTGATACAAAATGGTTAAGATATACACCTTCCCCATCAGTTTCAGCACAGGCCACTGCTGTCCCTGTATCCACATTACTGACTTCTGTAGGAAGTTTAACAGCTTAAAGGAGCCAAAGGGCTATCCTACTATGTGGAAGTGGGTGCAACGTTACCTTTACTATTTCATTGCATGGAAAAAGAAGTGAGGGTTCCTCCCTCTGGAAAAAACGCCTCTAGTAATGCCTGAAAGTGGGGCATGCTAGCAGATGCAAATAGTTGTCCTTGTAGGTTTGGGCACCAGCCAATTCCCTGTGTTCAGGGCCAGCAGGTCCTTGCTTGGGGAAAGCATTTGGAAATTGTTCCTACTGAGTGAAAACATACAAGAGGTGAAGGTCCAACATGCGTCTCAGGCCTCCATCCTTGGGGACCAAGTAGTAAAGGGAGTAAAATCGCAAGCTCTTCTCCTCCAAGGGTGCCACTTATATGCCCCCTTTTTCAGTACGGCATGAATCTCTGCCTCCATGATCTAGGATTGTGCTAAAGAGCACATTGTGATGGAAGGGGGCAGTTCACAGGGTGAGTATAAAATAGCCCTTGTGAATATGTGGAATGACCAGCAGTCTGTCTTAATCGTTTCCCAATATATTGAGGAAAAGAGGACCCCCCCACCATGGACGCTGGTGATGTAAATAGTGGGAGGGGAGCACCAAACAGCTTTTTAGACCACAGGGCCAGCAGAGAATGGATGGAACTGGAGCTTTAGTTGCTGTTGATGGAACCCCTAGATCCTACCCTGCCAGAATGGAATGATGTATCTGATGGGGTGTTTGGATCAGTTGCTACACTTGCTGCTGACAGCGTTGTTATGCCCTGGAGAAGCCCTGCAACCTCATTTAGAGTGCACCTAGGTATGAAGCTGCAGGGTAGCAGCCTTGATCATAGACCGAGCGGCTATATCAGCACGCTCCAAGTCACACTTTGAAAATGTTTGGATGCATCCAGACTGCCGTTTACCGGTTCCAAAACATCTTTTTATGTGGTCATGAAAGTACATAATGGTCATTTTGATTAGCTCCCATAGGGCGTGAACATAGTAGCCTATAAGTCATATGGTTAAGCTGTGCAGAGAGCCAAACAGCCAGAGACAAAGGCTTCTCGGCCACAGAGTAAAGCCTCTTTGACTCTTGGTCTGGAGGGTCCCTAGGAAAGGCATTTGGGTTCAGTTTAGTGGAAGAGGCTTGAACGACCAAGCTTTCCAGAGAAAGATGTGTTGACAGAAACTTTGTATCCGAAGGTGGTGGCCTGTGCCACTGTGCATTTTGTGGGCAGCAGGCCCAAAAGGGTTTCTCCTTGGCAGCCACAAACCAGCACCAAAAGTCTTTTATTGAAAGGAATCAGAAGCTTTGGCACAACAGATGATGGCTGCAACATTTCAGACGAAATGCTGGCCTTTGCCTCGTGGTGGGTAAAGACAATCTAATCAGTACTTTATATGTCGTATTGTTATCACATTCTGGGTGGATTAGAGAGGAGATGACACTGAAGCTGCATGGTGCCACTTGGTGGAACTGGAGAGCTGATGCAGAAGGAAAGATTTCCAGATCTATTGTTCCAACTGGAAGGTATCCATAAGGTGAGGAATTTGCAGGAAGATGCAATATCCACCAAAATATGGTTATCAAAGATAAGTCACTTTTTCTGAGATAATTAACCAAAAGCTAAAGCCAGATAGTTTTTTATCAAAAACGTCTCTAAAAACAAAGGACGATTTCTGCCAAAACCACAATGTGTGTTATTAGCACTCCAGATTGGATATCTATATTTATAAAAACTAAAAGTCAGGTTCCGGCAATTACAGAGCAAAATATGTAATGTGTTGTAATAAAACACCTTTAATAAGCACTACATAGTAGTTAATAGTAATATAATGATGCCTAATTGACCTAGTGAGTACAGTAGAATTGGAATAGCAAAGTATATATTTTATGGAGCACTGGCAGTGCAAAACAAAAGATCATTGTTAAAAACATATTAAAGCCAATTTTGAATCTTAATTTTTTTTAAATAACTGCAATCATACAACATAACAATACAATACTTAAAACGCAAAGTTTAATTTTTGTTTATTTAAATGTTAACTATTAAAATGAAATGTAATATTTAATATAATAATTTAACTAAATATTACCTCCATCTGCACATATTACATATATTCTTTCTAAACATTTTTAACACTTCAACCAATAGAAAGTAAAGAGTGGATCCTAAAGTAGCTGTAATGACCTAAGTAAATTCCTGGTACAATTAACTGAAAAAACAAGGAGGCAGGCACATATTCAAATACCCTTTACCATCACACAAAACAGTTAAGCTAACACATAATGTTTACTGTTCTACATTCCTAAGGAAAGGGGACAGGAAAATAAAATAATAATTGAACAACCCCCTTGAGAATTAATGCTCTGTTTCTAAACTTCTAAAGAAATAATTTTCCCCAATAGTGAAAGCAGAATACAATGAATGGCATTGTTTTTAAAATACATTTTCTCACTAATCGAAACTACGTTTGACCGAATAGCGCTCTTATTCCTAAACAGTTATATTACTTTTAAAGTCTGATGAATTTTCTTCATTTTCCAATCTATAAATTGACAGTAATTTTGGACTAACTCTTATTTCGAGAATAGTTATTAAGGTCAAAATATCTTCCAATTATGTTTCAGGTCTTTCAGGTATCATTATGAATTACCGAACACAAAACACATTTTTCGCTGTCAAGAACAATCCAATGATGATCAAAAGTCTCAGTTACAACTTCAGGTCTCCCACCTTTTTAATCCTTTTGTAAGCATAACCAACGGGCATCCACCCTCAAAACTCGAACTGTAATCCCCATTGCTCTGTATTATACACAATGGCCTCGGTACAGCCTGTGTATCATAAATCTTTTTAAACAGTCTCCTCACCTTTCCATAGGCATTCAAGAAATCTTAATGCAAGGTCTTCGAAGGATGATGTAAGAAAAGACCAATATGTAAACAGACACCATCTGGTGTAGATTAAAACACCCCAATAACTCCCAGCTTGTCAACATCTTACCACTTATCTTTTAGGAAAACAGATTATTTTCTAGTGCTTTTAAATGAAACGCCTCTCCTGACAGATGCACTTCTCCTTCTTTCCTAACAACTAAACAGTTAGTCATGGAGTTCACATTTTGTAGACATGTATTTAATATTTGTACAGTTCTGTACTAGTTATCTAGTGAGTAAAGGGGACTAAAACACAAGGTTTATCTCTTTGAATTTTCTGATAGCTGCCAGGGTTTGGTGCAGCACTTAGCAGTAATAATAATTACCAATACAAACCAAAATCGGTATGATTTACTAACCACCGTCCCAAAAGCAGTCCCAAAGTAAAGCCCAAGATTACATACACCAACTTTTGACATACTGTCATAATGTGTCTTTAGTCTTTCTTTACCCTCTACATTTGTGTCATGTCATCCTAGGGAATGTTATCCCCTGACTTCGTGGGGGTTCGAATTCAGTTGTTAGAGTACTTGATATAATGTGCCTCTTTAGCATGGGTTTCCTGTTACTAATAAACTTGGAACAAGTTTACTCCGTTTCTACTGCTTCATTGGATGGATGAGTTTACAACAATTTTGGCGATGAGGATGGGATGGATCTACTACCCTTGCCTTGCCTCATCCAATTTCCTGCTTTTGGTGCTTTTCCCAAACAGAATCGGCTTCAGCCATGTGAAAAGGGAAATCCTTAGCAACACCTCGCCCCAATTTCAACCTTTTCTCAGAGTTTTTGCAAGGAAGGCATTTCTCAACCCAGTCTTTGACATCAGATTCCATTCTGGGCCACCAAAACTTTTCCTTGACCCTCTTGGAAGTAAATGTTTGGCCCATGTGACCCTCATGCGCCAAGGTAATGAGTCTGGGCCTCAAGGTGACAGGAGGAAATAATCGCTCACCTTCAAGAATTATGCCATCAGAATTTACAGAGAGCTCTTCTACAATTTTACAATAAGGTCTGACATTGTGAGGATAAACACTCTCCCTCAAGACACCTTGGTTAATCATTTTGTGAAGAGCAAAGAGTTCAAAATCCTTGGCAGAAGCATCCAACCACTCCCATTTAGAAATGGAACTATGTGCCGCAGACAAAATTTCTTCAATGCTCACAACCACCTCTTCTGTAGGAACCTCACCATCATCACACATTTTATCCAGCAGTCTCGAAAGACAATCTGCAACCTTGTTTTTCCAATCAGGTGCATACTCAATCGAAAAATCACACTCCTGTAACTTAACAGACAACCTGGCAAGACGGGCAGAGCAATTGTCGTAACCACAAGGTGCAAACACTTTTAGAAGGGGTTTATGATCGGTCCTCAAGGTGACCCTGGATCCCCAAATGAAAGTGCAAGGGTGGGAAGTGGCACAGACTGCCGCAAACGCCCCGCTCAATCACAGAATACTTTCTCTCGGTGGAAGAGAGGGAGCGGGAAGCAAACGCTACAGTCTTTTTTCGGTACCTGAGAAAGTACAGCACCCAGTCCGACAGAACTGATATCGACGTACCAGTTACTTACCTTCGGTAACGATGTATCTGGTAGAGACGATTCTAGCCACAGATTTCTTCATGCAGAATTATCCCCAGGTGTGAGACTGGATCCGGAAAATCTTTTGCTTAGCATCCCTGCACGCCGGGGGAAGGCATCACGTGACTCCGCCCAGGCGTTGTCCGCATACGTGACGTCAGCGAGGTCACATAAGTCTCACCCCGGCGCACCTTTGTCAGTTTTCTTCAGAGAACTTCTCTGCGCCACAACGGGGAGCCATCAGACAAACTGTGAGAGTATAGGAACAGTGTGCGAAGAACAGAAAAGGAATGGTGAGGAACAACACCATAAAGAACAGTGCCAGGCACTGCAGTACCCAAAGGCAGGGAAAGAATAAAGAACAGCGCCCAGCCCTGAGCAGCAACCCTGCCAGTACAGAGATAGCCTCCCCTGGAGACAAAGGACATATGTAAAAATGACATGGCAACATGTGGCAGGACTACAACCGCAACCAAAAGCAACGAAGGGGAACCAGTCCGGGACAGACAAGGAACGGCAAAACTCCAAGACCGCCCCATCACAGAGTGTGACAACACCCACAAGGAACAAAGGGCAGAGGCACAGCCAAAAGACCCAAACTTAGAGGACAGCAGAGGGCCCGGAACCCTAGTAATAAAGGGGGGAGGGAGGGAGGGGAGGGGCGGGATGGAAGGTAGGCCCCAACCTGGAGCAACCAGAGCATAAGGGCACAGAAGCACCCACAAACCTATCCTCCTATTTGCCAAAAGGGGAGGAAAGGAACAATTAAACAGGACGAACATCCTGCCAGAAAGAGGGAAAGAATGTACTCATAGAAGACACAGCCACCCACAGGGAGGCAAGTGCAGAAGACCAAAGCAAAAGTCCTCGCGGAACGGGGAGGAAGGGCGGGCTGTGAAGGAATCTGTGGCTAGAATCGTCTCTACCAGATACATTGTTACCGAAGGTAAGTAACTCATACATCTGATAGAGACTACTAACCACAGATTCCTTCACGTAGAATAGATGCCCTAGCCATACCCAAGGGGAAGGAGGGTCTGCGAAAGGACCCCACCCGCCTGGCCATAGCAGAGGGTCCCACAGGGGCAGGGACCCAAGACAGTACAAGGATCCCCGTCCCCCCAGGCAAGGGGAACCCCCGTCAGCAGGAGACCCACAACCCCAAAGGGGATGCGGAAAAATGAAAGAAGAGGCAGCCTGTCCTTCACCCAGCAGAGGAAGCAAGGCAAAAGGAGGCTAAGCACCCCACGCCCATACAAGGCAACAAACCTCCACCCAAGACCAAGGCTACGAAGAGGAGCACCGAAAGAGAAGAGTAACCTAGAGACTCCAAGGAGAAGAGGCAGAGCAAAGGCAATCCCATACAGAACGGCGACGCCAGCAATAAACAGGCGGAAGCCTAAAAGCTTAACCTAAGGTCAACCAGGAAGAACCTTCCAACGGCCCGCAGGGACGGACTGCGCCCGCAAAAAGGGACAAGACGTCAGGGATCAACTCCTCCCACAGGAAGAAGAGGTAAAACCGGGTGCAAGGCCCACTGGAAGAAGCAATCAGAGCAAGCCAGACTTCTGCCGAAGAAGAAGAATCTGGACAGACCCCAGGGTGGAGACCGCACACACGCCCCAAAAAGAAGTGGGACCGGACAGGGCCATGACGCCAGGCCACGGCCAGACCAGGCAAAACAGCGCAGCGACCCCAGAGAAGAACACCCTTGGGCGGAACACACGCTAGACCAAGACATCAGCAAGAAGATTGCATTTGCAAAATACTATAACGCCACGGAGAGCAGAAGCCCCCACGCAACCACAGCTCCACAGCACATAACAGGGCTATATAACAGCCACCAGTACCCCACCTAGGGCAGGTCACGTCCCAAGACATGAGAACCTCTTAGGAAAACACTTCCGCAGCAGAGGACAACAGAAAAGACCTGTCGCCCAATCTCAGGGCCAGCATGGTACAGAAAACCCAAAGCAAAAACAAACAGTCAAGAAGGGCTGGCAAGCAGCCAACAGAACCACAGTCCCAACAAGGAGGACTCGAGTTTCCATGAAGCACACAGAATAGACAACCGGGGCGACCCGCCCCAATGGAAGAACACCTCCAAGAACCAGATCAACTCGCAGGTCACTGAGGGGGCAGAGGAGGAGGAGGAGGAGGAGGGAGGAGGGAGGAGGGAGGAGGGAGGAGGGAGGAGGAGGGAGGAGGGAGGAGGGAGGAGGGAGGAGGGAGGAGGGAGGAGGGAGGAGGAGGAAGGAGGAGGAGGGAGGAGGAGGAGGGAGGAGGAGGAGGAGGGAGGAGGGGGGGGGAGGAGGGGGGAGGAGGAGGAGGAGGGAGGAGGAGGAGGGAGGAGGAGGAGGGAGGAGGAGGGAGGAGGAGGGAGGAGGCGGAGGGAGGAGGCGGAGGGAGGAGGCGGAGGGAGGAGGAGGAGGGAGGAGGAGGAGGAGGAGGACGAAGCCCTGCCAAGAACCTCTGGATGGCCGAGTCCGCAGGGGCATGGAACAAAAGAGCACCATCGGAGGGAAGGTCCACCAACCGTTCTCGAACGTGCTTTGGGAACACACTGTCCCGAAGCCAGGCATGGAGACGAAGGGCAACCAAAGAAGCCAGGACACGACCCAGCACCTCCGAGATGTCCAACGCGGAATGAAGAATAAACGCCGCCAGCTCCTGGCCATCCAACACATGGTGTCTAAAATCAACACAGACAACCTCCTGTGAAGCAGTAGACATAAGGGACTCCGACGAGTCCCACAAACAAGAAGTGGCCCGAGCCAAAACACACAGCGTGTTAAGGGCCTGCTGAGACGAACATATTGCGCCCCCAGGAGTCCAGCCGGCGGGACTCCCGCAATGGGAGAGACAACAGCGGCGGCAGAGAAGGAAAGGCAGTCTGCAAAAGGGGGCTCCTGGTGGAGGGGTGAAGGGAAAGACACACCAGATCACGCGGCGCAGGATGAGGGCGGTGTAGAAGGTGTTGGGGTACCGGGTCCCCCGTGGCGGGACGGCCCCAAGTCCCCAAGAGAGAAGAATGGAGTGAACCCTCGAAGAGAAGCAACAGCTCCCTGCCACCAGACTCCTGATGGAGAACCTCCAGAAGATGATCCGCGGGGAAATGGTTATCTGGGTCCCCCATGCGCAAAATTCCCACAGCTGTGGAAAAAGCACAATCGAAAGCCACACCCGTCTCCGTAGGGCCCACGGAGGGGAAAGCAGCTCCTCGTTAGGTGACGGCTGCAAGCTAAGGCGGTCATCCCCCAAGCCAACCGAAGGAGGGAAGAGCCAGGTCCGGAAAGAAGGAAGAGGGACCGAGGAGTGGGGAACCTGCAGCTCCTCTGGCGAAGACCATGGCCGCGGAGATGGCGAGGAGCCGCCCTTCGACGGCTTCAGTGAAAAAGCCATGACGCGTCGACCCTCCTCCAGCGAGGATGACACCAGCAAACGCCAAACCTCTGGAGAAGAGGAGGCGTCAGAAAACGAGTCAACGGCACGACGTCGGCTTGGCGCTGTAGAGTCCACAGTCTGATGTAGAACATCGTCGTCGTCCGGCGCCGGGGCGGCCTCCGACACGGCACACAGGACCGGGGCTGGGCCGGAGCCGGGGCGGCGAGGGAACGGCGCCAACCCGACCTCAGACAAGGCAGGATGGATCTGGCGAGGGACAAGGAGTCCCCCGCCAGCCTCGACCCCTGACTGGGCGAGAGGGGTCCTCCGCCCACCCCTGTGGCACCGCCAGGGCCAGCAGCCGCCGGCGCCGAAGCGGCGTCACCTCGGACAAGACCAGAGGACCGACAGGGGCTACAGGGGCTCGAGGGTGCGTCCCGAGCCCCGGTGATCTCCCGCAATACCACAGGGACTTCCTTGGAAGTTGGTGGCAAAGCAGAGGTGCCGTGGTCCGAAGGAGGGAACCCGGAAGGGCTGCATCCCAATGGCATCATATCCTCCGAACCTGGATCCGAGCCAGTCGGCGCCGGGGCCGGAGTCGCCCGCGACGCCGCGGAGGGCCCCGCACACTGCAAGGGATCCGCTGACGTCCCAGGGGGGAAAGGAGGAGGGGGAGAAGCCAGCGAGGCCTGCAAAGCCGCCGCATATGTCTCCATCTGGGCTCTAGTCGCCTCCACACCGGGAAACAGCGAATAAGGGGACGACACACGGGCCGGACCACCCGCGGAGAGCCCACGCCCCCGACAGGCCGGAAACCAACCCTCGGGGACAAACTGTGACACTTACCGACAGGCAAACAACACTCTTGCGACCTGGGAGAAGGACGCTGTCGACGAGGGAAGCAGCAGGTTCAAGAACCCTCCGCAGGGGCCGGTCGAGATGATGCCACTGACCTGGATATGCGAGCCAAGAGAAGTTTCATCCGGCGCTCCCGCCAGGACTTCGGCTTCATCTGCTGGCACGCCTCACAATCAGTGGAATCGTGGTATTCCCCCAAACACCACATTCAGATGGGGTGAGGCTCTGTCGCCGACATCAGGCGTCCACAAGACGAGCACGTCTTAAAGCCTGAAGGCATTCGCACACAGTTCCCACTCACACACAATAGCGAAAGGGAAAGAGCTAAACAGGCCCAGAGCACAAACAGGATCCGCGCTGCACACGGAAAAGGAAAAAACTGACGTGGGCGCGCCGGGGTGGGACTTATGTGACCTCGCTGTCGTCACGTAACCCCAGTGCGCAGGGATGCTGCGCAAAAGATTTTCTGGGTCCAGTCTCACGCCTGAGGATAATTCTAAGTGAAGTAATCTGCGGCTAGTAGTCTCTATCAGATGGTGAGTATAGTTTGCAGGTTGCACTTGAAAGGCACCAAAATTGCCGGGAGCTTGTTTCCTTCCCAGTGTAAGAATTGGCTTTTGTAGTTTGGTTTGCCCTGTTCCCATCATGCACTGGGACAGGAACAGACTAATTTGCATACAGCCAGGTTCTGAAACTGGGATGGTGCAGTGAGCTAAAAAACGGTGTTGGATCTAGCCCTGATCTCTTGACTGGGTGAGAGCTTTCTGCTTAATTCAGAGACTCTGTCCCTCACCACCCCTTGTTGTAAATATGTTTGTCCACCCTAAGCGTGGAAGGGTATTCTCAGATGTGAGACCCTTGCTCATTGCACCATCAGGATTCAAGCAAACCGGGCCGAAGACGGCTGTAATGCCAGAAACCGGTCCCCGGGAGCTTGTTTCCTTCCCAGTGTAAGAATTGGCTTTTGTAGTTTGGTTTGCCCTGTTCCCATCATGCACTGGGACAGGAACAGACTAATTTGCATACAGCCAGGTTCTGAAACTGGGATGGTGCAGTGAGCTAAAAAACGGTGTTGGATCTAGCCCTGATCTCTTGACTGGGTGAGAGCTTTCTGCTTAATTCAGAGACTCTGTCCCTCACCACCCCTTGTTGTAAATATACAGGTTGCACTTGAAAGGCACCAACATTTTTGCATTAGAAATCTTACTTTTAATGGTGCAATATGCATCTTCTTGAGATACACCCCACTCAAATGTCCACCCCTTTCTAAGTAAAACTCGTAAAGGTTCAGATATTGTAGCAAAGTCCTTAACAAATTTCGAGTAGTACTCGAAAATACCCATATAGGAGCGCAGCATGTCTTTGGCAATGGGTGTTTGCGCATTCCCAATGGCACTTACGAGGTTGAGTTTTGGCCTGACCCCCTCAATCGAAATGAGATAGCCCAGAAACTTCACCTCAGTAACCAAAAATGTGCACTTTTCTCTGCGCAAAGTGAGACCAGCTTCCAGTAACCTGTGCAGGACAATTCACAAAGTTTCTTTGTGTGACTCAATGATGTCACCGAAAATCACAATAACGTCCAGGAAGGAAATAACGTTGACACCACCTAGGACTTTGGAGATGAGCCTTTGAAACACGCTAGCTGGGGATGACAAGCCAAAGGGCAATCTATGGAAATGAAAAACACCCTCGGCAGTGACAAAGGCAGTGAAGTGTTTCGAGTCAGGGAGCAACATGAACTGGTGGTATGCACTCCTGAGATCGAGTTTTGAGAAGAACCTCCCACCCGCCAAGAGGAAAACAAACTCTGTAATATTTGGAAGAGGGAAAAGGTCCATGACAACATTCTGAGTGAGGCTGCGCAGATCAACACAGAACCTTAAAGACCCATCAGCCTTCTTGGTGATTACAGCTGGGGATAACCTTTGAGTGGATTTGACAGCTTCAATGACCCCATCGGCAACTATTTGATCAATAAGTTTCTTCAACTCTCTCTAATGGCAAAGGGAATTTTCCTAGAGGTGTGCATAACAGGGATGTCATTCTTTTTTTAAATGATTTTGTGGGTGTAATGTTTAGCCATACCCAGCTTGTTGTAAAAAACAACAGCAAATTGCTCCAGTGCACGGTTGATGTCATCTTCACACACAACCATCACTTGTTCCTCAGCCCTAGGGTTGACTACAATATGTAAATCATACTGATGAGACCACCCCAAAATGTCTGGACCCTCAGTGGCAACAAAAATCTTCCCCTTTGTATGATGTTCATGGAAGGAAATATTAGCCTCAAAGTAGCCTATAACGCCTATGTAGGCCCCTTGTTGTTTCAGTATAACATACGTGTTATTCAATGTTCTAGAGGGCCATACAGTTTCAAATACGTTTTTGGCAATGACGGTGTATAAGGACCCCGAGTCAACCATCAGAGTCACAAACTTTCCATCAATAAGAAAATCTGCTTTGGGACGAGTGTGTCTCTTGAAGTCTTCAGTATCTGCACATTGTAGAGTGGAGTCCGAGTCCACCATCATGACTTTATGCTGAAAGAGTTCTTCTGACTCTTCGACGACAGCAACTTTAGGTTTGTTGGAGACGGTCCTACACTTGTGGGCAAAATGTCCTCTTCTACCACACAGGCGACAGTTCTGGCCCAGTGCGAAACATAAGTTGGAGTTGGCAAGATGTGAGTTCCTGCCACAACGGAAACAGAACAGAGTGCTGCATCTAGCTTGAGAAGGAACACGAGATCTAGATGAAGAATATCGGACACTTGAAGGAGTGGTCGGCTTCTTCTTTACAAAATGAATAGAACTGGTATCGCTATTTACTTCGGAAACTTCAACGTGCTCCCTATTGCCCATTTGTTGCATTTCTTTCATGCATTTTTGAGACTCCTCCACCACCTTTTCTAATTTGATGGCTTCTTTCAACGAGGGATCGTCAGCTGCCAACAAGCGCTAAAGGATTTTCTTGTTGCGGCATTGTACAATTAGCTGGTCACGTATGAGTTCTTCTGTCATCGGGCCAAATTTGCATTTGATGGCCAACTCTCTAAGTCTTGCCACAAATTCATCAATAGATAAATTGGGCTTCTGGGCTTGGGTATAGAATTTGTGACGTTGCATTACAATGTTAAGCGTTTTTGCAAAACGCTTGTGTATACGTAGTTTTGCTTCCTTGTAAATATCCTCCATGGTGTCTCCATTGTCTTCATAGACCTATGGTAAGTATTTAAATACATGTTGCCCTTCAGTGCCTAGATATCCTATTTTGTAAGGATGGGGATGTGTTATACTGTGCCTTTAGTCTTTCTTACCCTCTACCCTAGGTGTCATGTCATCTTGTGAAATGTTACCCTCGGACATTGTGGGGGTTCGAATTCAGGTGTTAGAGTACTTGCTATACTGTGCCTTTTGGCATGGGGTTCCTGTTACTAATAAACTTGGAACTAGTTTACTCCATTTCTACTTCTTCATTTGATGGATGAGTTTACAACACATACTATACCACTTTTCTGCTCCCATATTATCCAAGACAAACTACAAACTGTCCTCTACAAACTTACTACATCTCAATTTTATAGAATAGCAAGAAAACAGAATTACAAACATAATTTTCAGCAGGCTGTTCAATGCAACAACAGTTTCCAACAAATATAATTTCCTAGAACAACTTCCCACTACATTGTATTTTCTGACTGAAGTCATGAATAAGCAAAATATTCTGAACATTTTGAGGTGCATCCATATGTATAGACTGCCACTGGCTTAATTATCGTAACTACACACTACACATAGTAAAATCAATTTAGATTTATTCGACTGGACAACATATTTACGTTCTAAGGAGGATTCGACTGGACAACCTATTTACGTTCTAAGGAAAAAGGCGGGAATTTTATAAACTTTCTTAGGATTGTTCTGAACTACGTCGCATGGCTCTATATGTTCAGTGCCAGTCGCAGACTTCTTATCATGTAGGCTGGTCCTGGCCGGTAATAAGACAGTATTGGAAATCATCAACATGGAGATAAATGGGGTGCTGGCTACATTGTGGACTTGTCTCCTAAAGTGGCTCTGTAGTGTATTCTGGAGGACCTGGGAGGGGGGGACCTAGCGGGTACCACACATTGGTGGGAATCGCCACGATACTAGCTAAAAGAGAAATTGCAAAAAACTTGAACGTTAAATAGCCACCCACCATTGCTGCATGACATGACGCCATGGACTGGTGTGCGAAGAAGGAAGAGCCTGCGAAGAAGGAAGAGCCTATCTACTGTGTCAGAGGTTGCCCTCATAAACATAACATAATATGGAGGTGCTGGTAGAGTTATTCTGGCCTAGCTGATTAACAATACAGTGATTGATGAGGCACTGTAGTTTCTGGCCCCTTAAGATGGGGATATTGTATGCTGGAGTTTGGATAGGCGGTTTTGTTTTTTCGGCTTTATTGGCCTGAAATGAAGAAAAAAATGTATAAAAAATTAAAAAAGAATTGTTCTGTACAGGTACAGACAACTGCCATCACTGCAAATATTAAGAAAGAAAAAAGACATGCCAGTCTCACCCCCCACAAGAACAGCAGCTTAGACCCGTTTTGCCATTTCCAAAGCTGATTTTGATTAGTAAAATGTGTTTAATATTTTTTACATTGTGAAAACTTCTGCACTGAAACTACAACATTGCACTTGACAGACTGTATTTTTCTGTGCTGGTCATGACTAGGTCCGAACCAGGCCTCCGCTCCATTTTTTTCTAATACAGCCACAATAATTAATGTTTTAATTCTTCCGTTCACCGACTGTAAACAAAATTTGAACTTGTATAGGTAATGCGCCTAGCGAGGCCTGACTTCATTCACCAGTGACCGGGATACAGCCCACATTGGAGGGAGATATAACTGCTACCATGATTTGTTGGAAATTCGAGAGTCAGGGAAGGTGGGGGGGGGGGGGTTTCGATAGGAGGGGGGAATTGTTTGATACCGGTGCAAGGATGGAGTTGCCAGTATTACCTGTATTGCACAACCTATGGTGAACTATGCTTATTCAAAATATTTTACTGATGTGGACGCCGTGCAAGCGCTGTCATCCTTTTGGATTATTACTGTCTCGATAATTGACCCACCTGCACAGTATATTGTTGTGCTGTCGTACAACAGTAAAAACGGGTTTAAAAAAAAATTATGTGCACTTGTATAGACATGGTGTCTTGAAAAATCACGGTGGAAGCCATTGCAACATTCAAGGTTTTTCCTGCCAGTAGCATTGACTTGTGTGACAACTATTGCTGTGCAACTAGTTTGTATTGCCACATCCAATGATATTTGGTTAGAATACGGCACATCAATATTCAAGTTAGGGACTGATGTTAGAATGGTGGCATTTGATGACTGTATATTCTGTATTGCGATTTGTCAATTCATTGCTATGTTTGAATATGGCACATTAATACTCTTTTAAAGGGCTACGGTTAGAATGGTGCCATTAGATGACATGTATAATTCTGTACAGTGATTTGTCAATTTCAATTTATTTTATTATGTTTTGGCTCTCAACGAGGGCCACATAAAATTCACACTACAAATACAAAACAAGTACATACCAAATAATAACATTGAATAAACACTTTTAAATCAAGTAACATCCATTGACAGATATACAAACAAAAAGCAATGTCAGACCTCTCCAATAACATATTAATAAATAGCTGGAAAACCTTTAAAAAAATTAAAAATATGGAAGCAGAACATTTCATTAGGAGGCCAATATAAAGATTGAAGAAAAATATTCACATTAGAGATACCTAGACGGAGACATATTGGTTTTAACCATTTGAGCCGCAATGTACGGAGTGCAGGGCAAATCAGCAAGACATGCATACGGTCCTGAATACTCAGATTACAGAGATTGCACATAGGAGACGATCCATACCATTTGGATAAAAGTAGATTTAAGGGTAATAGATCATAACGTAAAAGGAACCATAATCTACGAATGCCATGTGGCAAATTCCATATAGCATAGGGTTGGGCCAACTTAATGGAATAAGAATTAAGGAGAAGATCACAACCCCCTTTTCCTTGTATTGTATTCTTATCTGTCTGAAAGCATAGTTCTCACGAAGCCTGTTTTAACAGGAGTTTTAGCTGTGTTGGTGAGTGCAGGAACAGAATACTTTCATCTAACTTTAAAAGAGTCACAGCTCTTCTAAAGTTCCTTACAAGTTGTGAAAACTCTTTGAAATTGCCCAATAATTCATTTTTGAGGAGGGCTCTCATCGTACCCGGTTCAGCTCTAGCCAGGCAAACCACCCATCTTACCAGGGCACATAGAGCCTGTACCCAGCTGCTCCTGAGACCGAAATCGAGCCTACAAGCGGCCAGAGAGCACGCGGTATTTAGGGAAGATAGGGATCTTAAAAGTTTCCCTTCAATTTTATGACAAAAGTCCCAATGTTTCAACTCTATAAGTTCGATACCATATAGTATCGTGGCGGGAATCTTAGCCCTATACATCTCCAGTAAACAGGCGAAGTGCCTTTTTCCGGTGGCAAGATAAAGGGAATTTAAACCTTTGCCATGGGCGAGGGCTTTGCGTGAAGTATGCTCGATGTGAGGCCTCTCACTCAGATTGGCCGCAATGATTTTCCCCAAAAAAGTGTAAGATTTAACAACCTCTAGTTTTTGGCCACCGATGTACCATCCAAAATTTTCAGAACGGCACTTCTTTTTCCCGGCTATGCACATAATTTTGCTTTTAGATATATTAATCTTCATGAAATGGGAAACAGCAAAAGCATGAAGAACTTGCAGCCGATTTGCGAGACCTTTGGGAGTTAAATCTAAAACAAGAATATCATCGGCATACATCAAGCAAGAGATAGGGGTCCCCCCTATCACGGAAGCAATACCCTCACAGACAGACATGGCAGCAGGCAGGTCTACAGTGTATAAGGAAAACAAGAGAGGAGCCAAGAGACAGCCTTGTTTGAGGCCGTTCAAAGATGGGATACGGTGGGAGAGACCCCTTTCGCCCCCTTGAAGAACACTGCACCAGGTTTCCGTATGAAGTGTACGAACAAGATCTAATAGGTAAGATGGTACACCGAGAGCTGCTAATTTTCTCCACAGCGATCTACGATCCACTTTATCGAACGCTGTGGAGAAATCTATAAAAGCAGCGTACACCACCCCCCCTCTCACCTGCGTGTTTTTATCAGATATCACATGTAGGGTGGTGAGGTTGTCTAGGGTGCCGTGCCCCCTACGGAAACCAGTTTGTTCAAATGGCAGGATATTGTTCTCCTCAACCCAGTCGGAAAGTAAATTTAAAAGACATTTCGCAAAAACCTTTCCGATTGAGTCGAGGAGAGCTATCAGACGATAATTACTGGGGCTATCCCTAGTTCCCTTCTTGAAAATAGGGACCAGAATACTTCCCCTCCAGGATGCGGGTACCGTTTTAGAGTCAAAGCAGGATTTAAACAATGGATAAAGGATTTTACTCCACAGATAAGGTTCCTGCTTCAGAACCGTCATGGGGAGTTCGTCAGGACCCATTGCGCCGGAAGAGTGCATATTCTTTATGGCCATTTCTATTGTTTCCTCTGTGGGATAGTTAATCAGTCCTTCAGATGTTATATCGGGATCACTATCTTCAGCTGAAATACCATTCCCTGCATAAAGCTCCCGAATGTAAGAGGTCCATACCTCTTCAGCTATAGGGATGGGGCAGGGACTTATTCTAGTGCCACATCCCTTCCCAATTATGGACCAAAATTCTCTAGTCTTGCCATGCGCAACGGATTCCCTCAGGTTAATCCAAACTGTATCTTCCTTCTCCTTTTTTATTTTCGCTTTTAGTCTAAGTCTCTTTCTTTTTAACCTTGATATTTCTTTTTCCCGTTCACCTGATCTACCTAAGAATTGCTCTCGGACTAATTTATTTATTTCCTTATTCAGGATGCGCAATGCACTAGGAAAAACTACCCTTTTCCTAGGACAGCTAGCCTTTTTTACATATAAGATGATATTCCGCATAAATTTTTCAAAATTAACAATTTCCGAACCATGCCAGTCATTTAGTTCTAATATACTTTTACATAGAATAGCATGCACACCTATAATGGCAGTTGGGTTCCAAAAACATCTGCCCGAGGATGCATGGAAAGCAGCGTCATTACTATTGAGGGACCATGACGCAGTGGGCGGAGGTTTTAAAGAAATAGTTATAAGGATTATGTTATGATCACTCAAAGTTGTGGGGACTATCATGAGATCCTGGATACAAGGGAAAATGTCATAGTCCGAGATCGCATAATCAAGAATAGAGGCCCTAAAAGGGGACTTATGAGTAAATTCCGCAGGCACATCAGAAGGGAATCTCCCATTTAGAATAAGCCCCTCAACTGCCGATAATTCTTCGAGCAGAATCTTCCCTCTTTTATTAGTTACTATTTTGTCTGGAAAGAGGGATTGTGGTATAAAATGCGCCTCTTCTTTGGATTTATTTCTAAAGAGATTCAGACTAGCATTAGAAATTTTACAGTTCAAATCTCCTACTAGGATAACTTCTGGTGGGGGTGAGGCATTTTTAATCTGATCAATATATTGGAATACATGCTTCAATAAAATGTTAAAACGCTCTTCTGGAGGAATGTACACATTAATAATTACAACAGAGGGCTTCTTTAGATAACTGGGGAAATTTGCTATTGTTATAGCTTGAAAGAGGTTACTTGGGTCAATATAGTGGGAGAATCTCCAGCGCAATTTATTAGATAATAAACAAGCAATTCCCCCTTTGGCATGACCTTTCTTGGATGGGGCAGCCGGCGCTTCCAACACATAGTAATCCTTCCTGACATCAATATTATCAGTGCACCATGTTTCTTGGATGCAAATCACATTTGCTCCTAGCGAAAATAGAAACTCAAGTTTCTCTGGACTACTATGTATCCCAGCTGCATTCCAAGAAATAATTTTCAATTGATTGTTAAAGATGGTGAAACAATTTGGGGTTATCTGTGGTCTTAGTAGATAAGGCACTATGCAGCCAATTCCACCGATTATTGTCCTCTGTTAGAGAAGAGTTCTGAGTCAGTGGGAGTGGCATTACCTGGGAGACCGAGCGTTTCCCTTTCGAGACCCAAATCTTTAGATCTTTGAATGGAGAAGGTACCCCATTTTGTTTATCACCCTTTTATGTCATCCTATGGGGAGAGTGGATATTACCAGAACTAAAGATAGGCAGGACATCAATACCTGTACATTGGAAATTCTCAGCTTGCTGAAGTATCAAATTTACAATAATTTTAGAATAAAATTTGACCCTTATGCGTGACACACTATCTCCACCTAGCAAAGAGACTAGCTCAATGTCACTTGATTGAATAAGGTGGAGACTTTCCACATCACTGAAACATTTAAGTAACCATGCTCTGTTTAAGGGTAAGTCTGCATCAAATAGGGGTAGAAAATCCAAAACAAAAGTGTCCACATAAGACATTGAGTTTTTTGGCTGAATAGGGGGGAGTGGGCGATCGCCAACCCCGGCTGTAAGAGAGAAAGGAGAGGCCAAAGGGTTGAGAGACCCGCGTTTATCTAGAATAGAGCTCCTTATCTCTATCATTGGGGAGGTACTTGGACCAAGACCACCCTTCTGCGGTGGATCTTCCATAGTCGTAGGCAAAGTATTGCAAATGATCTCTGAGCCGCGATATGGAGGGTTGGATTCACTAGCCACCTTTAAGGTCATCGGGATTGGATCAGTGGCTTTATCTTCATTATCAGTCAAGACTATAGAGTTTTGGAAGATTATCCGCCTTTGTCTTTTCTTCCTGTATTTGCGGACCGGTTTCCTTTTAATCCCTTTATTATTTCTATGTTTTCCGTTTTTTCCTTTACTTCTTGCTTATCCTCAGATTGCTCTTTTTTATCTTCCGAAATGAAAATTGGGAATAGTTCTTGTACCACTTTACAGCCGGAGATAGATTTATTTTCTTCCTCTATCTCCAGATCAGAATTCTTTACGCAGTTAGACGCTGCTGTTACTGGCAGGACCGTGGCATTGATTTCATGAACTGATACTGGTGCCTTTATACCGGAATTCTCTATGAGCGCATTTGTTTTCCCCTTTGCCAAGCTAATATCGGCCGTGGGGGAAGGAACACTCCTCGTTTCAGGGGCTTTTTGTAGCAATGCATTCAGTATTTGAGTAACAGAGTCTAAGATGCAATCAGAACTACCTACAAATTTCCCCAGAAGAAGTAATATGGAGGCTAACAAATGTTCCAGAGCAATCAGAGATTCCGATATAGGTTTATCGCCAGCCCCAACAGGAGGACAGATTCCGGAAAGATTGAGAACCGGGCTCCTGGAGAAATTTAACAACTCAGACATATCCTGTCCATTTAAAGAAGGAGTACTGCTATATAACAATAGCCCAGATGGAGTAGCACCCCCAGAAGGCTTAATAATTTCTAAAGCCTCCAAACTAGCTGCCTTTACATAACGGCCGCAGAGTTCAAGGTCAATGGATAGCAGTGAGGAGTCCCCACCTAACCGAACATTCGGGGAAGAAGCTTGAGGAGCTGATGGATTGTTCGCTTGTTTTCCTTCCATGGAAAGAGCGAGAGGCTCAGTATCCCCATCCTCTTCAGAATGCACAAGGCAGGACCTCGCAATGGTTTCTACTTGAAGTGGCTCTGTCATCAAGGAGAGGGGTGTCGAATTATCAACCACTTGTGTATGACCCTCCTGAACACCAGAGAATAAAGCTTCCTTTCCAGCAGCAGTTAATTTCTTATCCACTGGTTTTTCCCATAACTCAAAAAGCTGACATTGTCCCTTTAGAAGGTGATTATTCACTGATTTATTTCGAAGGGGGTTGGATTTAGTTTTAGCACAGGTTCTTCCCCCCACTAATCTCCCAGAGCGAAGTTTTTTAGTCATCTTCTGCAGAATTTTCCCACAATACGTCGTTTATAAAGTAATGTTCTTCCAGAAAGAGTGAGCTTAAAAATATACAAGTACCATAAAATAGATTAGTTAATGGAGATGCGACTGTGACTGGCTTACAATCAATGTCAATGGAGCAGGAACAGCTCTTTAACTTCACGAGGAATTGCTTCGTCTTGGCCACCAGACATATACTGGACAACAAATGAAAATAACCGGGCCCAGCCCAGCCTACCTCAGTCACCGAGGGCCACAGAGGGCCCGCCCTTTGCCCGGGCTTAGCCCGGCGCCGCCCGCGCGCGTCCCGCGGTGCGGGGGAAGCGCCGTTGATTTAAGCGCCTCCGTGCGCGTCACCTGGCGTGTGTGGGCGTGTCCGCCGGGAACTCTGGGGGATGTAGTCCCCCCGCTCGGCGGCCGCGAGTTTGTAGGCGGCGGCGGGGGGGACCAGGTACCCAGGAAAGAAGCGCTCGTTTAGCGCGACGGCAGGCCAGGAAATGAGCGCTCGCCCAGCGCTGCAGCAGATTCTGGACAGTTTCTCCAGCGCAGTAAGGCTTTAGTTTTCCTCCTCGTTTGTGCAACAATTCATTGCTTCATTTGATCACCTTATGCTGACTTTGCGATTTCCATTGACTTCTATTGTAAATGGGCTTATGTAAGCTATACAATCTGAAGGTGAGTCAGTGTAGTCTTTGGGCTGCCAGACTTTAGAGGCAGAACCCTTGTTGGTTTGTTTTATGATTTGGACTAAGAATATTTGTCTTAACTATGTCATTTACAGCTGCATTTGTTTAAGCCTTATGTTAATTCTCTATATTGATTATTATGCATATTCTATTTTTCTTTCTGTATTGCACCCAAGTTATTTAAATAAACCTTTCTGGTTTTCTTTTTACTTCCAACTCCTGATGATTTATTTCCTTGAAATGCTACTTCATTTATTTTGTGTTTGGGTGCTGCTTAAGGACACTTTGCCTCATACATGCTTGAGGACTACCACTGCCCCCAAACCTGCATAGTCGCTTTGGTGAAGAATGCTAAAATTAAGCATCATACGAAAATCAAGCAAACTAAAATGAGATACTACATAATTCTTGCTAAAATTGATTATTTCTAGTGTTCCAGAACTGTTTATGAGGGAAGGAGAGTGAGTATCACAGCTGAATTTGAGCCGGTGGTTTCCAGTCAGCGGCCCCAGTACTTAATTGAAAACAACAGCACATGTTACAATCAAAGACATGGTGGTGCTGTTTGTCTAATTTCTATATGAGCACAAAAGTTGTTTATTAATTTAATAAACAGGCCCACAAAATATTCCCGACTGGACTATATATTTGTCCCTGATGGTGAGGTGGGAGACGTGGTTCATGCAGATTATCTAGCCCGGAGACCATCTAATCATTCCACTCACCCGGTTAGACGGGCGCAAAGCCTAGGCATCAAAACACAGGAAAACGTAATACTTGGGACTGCAAGATGGAGAGGTGAAAAGAGGTCTCGGGTAGACACCAAACTCTTTTTGTTGAAAATAAGGAGACAGTTATCCCCAGAGTCACATAGTGGGAAGCATAGAAAACCGTTCTGAGAGCAAGTGTTTAAAACTTGATCTCCTGGATAAAGAATCGGATTTCGCGAAACCAGAGGACGTAGAACGTCAAATACTTAATCTACAGGGACAGTCCATTGCCATATTAGACCCTCTAGTTATTAGACAGCGTGAGACCCTACACACAGAGTATCATGACCTGGCGCAAGACAATGCCAAAATGCAGAGGTTGGCAATGTTGCACTGACTATAGGAGGTTGTTGATTAGGCTAGGAAACTCCTTGTCTGGCTTAGCAAAAATGGAAATGGTAGCCAGGTGGGTGTGGACTGTCAGGGACAGCAAGAAGGTGATTCATACCACAGAAAAGACAGATCCTTCATGAAATTGGCTGAATATTATAGATCATTCAATGAGGCCCACCCTCCAAGCAATTCATCAGATATTACTCAATAGTAGGCCACCATCCCGACCCCAGTACTTGGGGTGGAGATTGTAGAAGAGTTGGAAGGCGATCTGATGTTGGCTGAAGAGCAGGCTGCCATTTCTTAGCCAAGGGCAGGCAAATCCCCAGGCCCCAACGTCATCTCCCTGCCGACTTCTATAACGGGTACTTAGATTTACTGGGACCCTACATGTTGAATCTCTAACAAGATGCAGGTAAAGTAGGTTTTCCCGTCCCCCCCATTACCCCAACCCCCCCGACCACCATGATCACTGTTTTGCATAAAAGGCAAACCCGAAGATAGATGTGAGTCATATCGCTCTATCTCGCTATTAAATACTGAAGTTAAATTTCTGCCCACAATACTGGCAACACGTCTGTTGAAGGTCATCTCATCCCTCATTCACAGGTTTAATCTACGTCGAACCCTTAACTGGATGGTGGAGGTCAAATATCAAACAGCCCCCCCCCCCCACACGTTTTCCAGCCGTTAAAGCCCCCCCCCAGTTTTTCTGTCGTTAGTCGTGGAGATACGTTTGATGCAGTACACTGGCCTTTTCTCAACTGAACACAAATCAAATTCGGATTTGGGCTGAAATTTCAAAAATGGGAAGCGCTACTTTACCATGACCAGATAGTGACCATAAAGGTCAATGGAAAACTGTCACCATTCAAAGGGGCACCTGGTAGTGTTGCATGCTGTCTCCCCGCCTTTTTGCATTCACCGTAGAATCCCTGGCATGTAACTTTCGTACATACCCTGGCATCAAGGAAGTCAGGATTACTTCCAAGGACTACATAGAGGAGATGATATCCTTCTATGTGGACAACATCCTTTTATAAGTCACTGAACCCATGAGAACTATCTCCACCCTCTTTCACACCATAGTGTTGTGTAGTTCCTATAAACCCTATACAGGATCTGTGCGTTTAGACAACATACACTGTAGGATTGGTGTTTAGACTGATTCTAGACACCCCCACCGGGTATGTTGGCCTGTGTACCAGCTAGCTCACAGTGCCACTAGAATCTCCTTTTATCAGGGAGAGAATAGTTCTTGGCAACTATCGAACATGACAACCCTGATCCCTAAGGACCGTGGAAACAGGGTACTACTTTTCGCTCAGTCACTTGTGCTCACTTAGTCTCAGAGAGTTACACAGAATAATCGGTAGGGGTATTTTTCAAAAAGTATTTATTGAACATTCGTTATTGTAGTGTAAAATAGATGTGCTGAAACAGCCATTAGACAGTAAAAGATATAAATGATTAGAAGCACTAAGAACGTAAAAGGATGGTAGATTTCTACCATTTTGCTATAACCATTGATACAGACAGGTATATAAAATACATGACAATAAAATGCGTACTCCTACGATGCTACCCAAACTAGATGTACCTAAGTGTATCTAGCATGTATGTAGGTGTTAAGCCAAAAATCCCTCTAGGATAAAGTCAACCCCATTACCTGAAGTGAGAGACTGTGGGACCCCATATTGGTTTCGAGTTGGACACCCCGCAAGGGATGTTAGACCACTGCGAGCTTGAGTATCTGCATGCAGGAACCTCAGCGTCTCGCGTCATTGTGGGTCGTGAGGAAAATTCTGATCATCTCTCCTTGTCTCAGCAATATGTGATGTTTATATACCCAAAGGTCTCCACGGGGGTTTAACCGCGCTGTGCCACTTGTCGGACTAAGGAGGATGTCGGGAATGAACTTTATACATAGATATTATACAGGAGATGGTAGTCCTGCTGAGTTTCCAAGAAGCCTCATGCATAATGTATGAGGCCTTTACCAGGGAAAATCCTGCGTTCTATGTGCAGTGTTGTAGCTAGGTAAAAGCTCAGTCATGAAGAACCTTTATGTATGTAATGTAGGGAAGAATATATGTGAAGGGTTATGATGGACCTGAACCTATATTGGGGTACCTATATGGAATATAACACCCACTCCTCATCCGACTGGATGACATAATTAAAGTCTAACGTACTACTAGGCCTGTCTAGGCACTGGTACGCAAACAACTATAGTAAGACAATAGTTCTGCTGAGAAGTGTTAAAATGTTTTACAAAATTAAAAATGGAAAAAGTTGTCACTCAAGCAAAAGCTCTAATGTGTCCGTATATATAGTTCGAACAACTACAAGCTTCGGAAAGCCATGCAGGACATCAAAAATGTCTACTGTTTTGGAGTTACAATTGTGACTTTGTTTAAAAAAGGTGAATTCTTCCCAACACACGATGAGCCAAATGTTTATGTGTCCTGGCAGGTAGATGCAACATCGCTGTTGCCTGCCATCGCATACGACAACCCTCGTAACGCCTTGCAGATCACGTCAATTGAGCACAGATGATCTTCCGTAAGGCCTGGGTGTCAGTGAAGGAGCCGGTATCCATTCCAACAAGAGCAGAGTCTTCCTGTGGAGGTTCTAAGAATGCCGCCATCAACATAGGAATATGCTGGGGACACTGCAGAACATGGGCCGTTATCGGGTCCAGTAAAGCATCAACGTCCTGTTGCGCAACTGATTGAAGTGTCAGACAGAGATCCAACACACACTCTTCTCCGCAGAACAGGCATCATAGAACAGGTAGGATGCATACCATCCAGACTGGTCTAAATGACAGGAACCTACCATTCCTTCATATCTGCCTGCCTCTTGTTCTAGGCAATAATGAAATTGGAAAGTTGTGACCGGTAATGTTATATGGCCATGGATCAGCCATTCTGTGGACGGTGATTCAGCCACAGTAAAAGATAATCTGTCAAGTTTTTCAATACGCAGCATTGTATATTTTGTTCCGCTCTGTGCCATTTTCCTCGGTTTTTCTGTTAGATTGTATGCAGAAAACAGTGATGCACTGTTGACAAAATGCCAAGGCACATGGTACAGAACGGGAATATTGTCGCAAAAATATCGACTAACATAAATATCGCTGCAAAAATATTTACAGGAAGAAATATCAATGACAAAAATATAGTCTGACCAGAATATCGACAGACAGGTAAGTCAATCAATCAATCAATCAGTGACACTTATAGAGCGCGCTACATACCCGTAGGGTCTCAAGGCGCTGGGGGGGGGGGGGGGGGGGGGGGTGCCGCTACTGCTCGAACAGCCAGGTCTTCAGCTTCTTCCTGAAGGAGAGGTGGTCTTGGGTCAGGCGCAGGTCGGTCGGGAGGGAGTTCCAGGTCTTGGCGGCCAGGTAGGAGAAGGACCTTCCTCCTGTAGTCGCTCTTCGGATGCGGGGGACGGCGGCGAGGGCGTGGTTGGCTGATCGGAGGTGGCGTTTGGGAGCGTAGAAGTTGATCCGGCTGTTGAGGTAGCTCGGGCCTTGGTCGTGTAGGGCTTTGTGTGCGTGGGTGAGGAGGCGGAAGGTGATTCTTTTGTTGACGGGGAGCCAGTGAAGGTCTCTCAGGTGTCCGGTGATGTGGCTGGTTCGTGGGATGTCGAGGATGAGTAAGTAATATCGATAACATTAATATAGTTGTAATAAATATCGTTTACAAAAACATAGTTTACAAAAATATCGTTTTTTAAATAATTATAAGTAATGTAGTGTTTTTAATGAGTATTTGTTGTCAAAGTAGTATTTTTTGTAGTATTTTATTAGCTAATAATGTATTTTATGTTGAATTTAGTATTAATAGTTCCGTAGCGGGTTGTGGGTTTATAGGGGAGTAGGGTGGGAAGTAATTTAAATATAATAAAATAATAGATTAATTAATGTTTTAAATGAATATAAATAGTGTAATAAATAATAGTTAATTAATTTCAATTAGTTAATTGATTAATAATTATGTAATTAATTATGTTAATTGTTTAATTAATTTTAGGTGTGTACTGGAATTTTTTAGTGAAAATGTAGTAAATTAATTACATTTTGATTGAATAATTATTTAATTAATGATTAATCAAATAAAAATAAAGATTTGTTATTTTATAAATGACTAAATACATTTAGTAATTTTTACACCTACACTATCCAACGCTTTCCCTACTGTTGCACCTTCTGGAGTGGGAATAGTAATTTTTACCCCAACGCTATCCAACGCTTTCCCTACTGTTGCACCCTCTGGAGTGGGAATAGTAATTTTTACCCCTACGCTATCCAACGCTTTCCCTACTGTTGCACCCTCTGGAGTGGGAATAGTAATTTTTACTCCTACGCTATCCAACGCTTTCCCTACTGTTGCACCCTCTGGAGTGGGAATAGTAATTTTTACCCCTACGCTATCCAACGCTTTCCCTACTGTTGCACCCTCTGGAGTGGGAATAGTAATTTTTACCCTTACGCTATCCAACGCTTTCCCTACTGTTGCACCCGCTGGAGTGGGAATAGTAATTTTTAAACCTACGCTATCAAATGTTTTAACTAATAATATATTGTATATTTTAATTATATGTATGTATTATTGTTGTTATATAAAGTAATGTCTTAAATATATGTATATGTACACATTTATTAAGTTTATAATGAAAAAGTGTAGTTAATTTGTTTTAAATAGTTAAAAAATAAAAGTAATGTAATTTATTTTGTTAATAGTACTTATATTTATTTATTATTTAATGTAATTTTAATTAATTTAAAAGGTCGATATTTTTCACATCTATATTTATTACAACGATATTTTTGAGTAGATATTTATGTACTTACCTGTTTAAGTATAGGGTGTCGATATTTTTGTAAACGATATTTTTACAACTATATTTATGTCAACTATATTTTAGTCATCGATATTTCAACACCCTACCAAGGCACCTACCCTGCGCGCAATGTTTGCAGCATCCAGCTCAGTAACATAATAGAACGTAATTGTCTTTGCCTGTGCTGTAGTATGGACAAATCTTGTTCTAGTACATCAATAGCAGAAGATACAATGTTGCCCAGTGAATAAACCCTGGAAGTTAACGTAGTCATGCCATTGTCAACAACGGCTAACGCCTTTTCCAAGTTAATCCTATTTATTTCTCGTAGTCTCTCCACTGCTTCTTGTTGGGAGTTTTTCCAAATTTCATAATAGACAGCATTATAGAAACGTTTTTAACGTGGCTTTCTGGGACCCCCCCAAAAAATCCCTTAGGTCCACATCCTCTGTAAGTAAGGATACGTGTTGTTTTACCTGTGTTAGTGTTGAGGTTTTTAGCCAATCGAGGCATAACTTCCCAACACTGTATGATGTCACCACCCCTGGATATTCTCTTTGTACATACCATGGGTCTGGCCTGTGGATACTGAATCCTTCGGTAATACCCCAGAATCTTTCCTGACATCTATTAGTGTCTGTGGCCCAAACCACCCATCCCTTCCGATTGGGGTCTGATCTATCGTATTGTAAAATGTCATCTAAAGTAACCCCTTTCAGTGATGTAAAATTACACTCAGCCTATGATGCTGTTGGTCCCTGAGGCAAGTTAAAATCCTTATTCTTGGTTATTCCAAGACAGAAAGTCTGTTGCACAGTATCGTTTAGAAATAGCATCTGCTGAGGAATGAGCCATGCTCTAAATAGCGCTTCTGTTCCCTGGATTTGCCAATCCTTAGAACCTCAGACTGATTTTAAGTCTACAGTGTCTTTCCAGAAGTCCAAACCCTGTTCAGACAGTTGGGTAATAAAGGACGCAGAGTAAATCTATTTGGTGTTAGTCAGCATATTTTTCTGTGCGGATGTCGGTGCAAACCTATAGTAATATGAGGTTGGGTCTGAAACGTTAAACCCTGAAAAATATGAACATTTTTGTGCAAACATTTTCAAACTACTTTTCGGTGGTGTAGGGCAATGTTCCCATTGGTGATATGGGAAAAGATTTCTAGGGGTGCTAGATTTGTGTAGAAAATGATGACCACAATGTTGATAACAGCACATTGTGTTAAAATCTGAAATGTCCTCTAACATTTCATTGCGAGAAAATGTAGAAGATTGTTCTAAATCAGACAACATATTATTTACAGTTTCAAAATCCAGATCATCGGAAAATGTACTTGAGGTAATGATATAATTTAAGGACATTTTAAATTAATGTGGTATCTTTAAAAGTGTGGTCGGTCCAAATGTATCATAATCCACATTGTTCCACACTATACTATCAGGTATAGTAACTGCGGTAATGTTTACTGATGACAAGTCTCTTTTCTCACGGTGTCATGAAACATGCTGTTTTAAAATCAAATTCACTTTGGATGCTGCAGAACTTTGGCGAAGGTAAGTTCCATTAACAAGCAGAATACAGTTACTAAGCCTATCAGAAAAGAAAGAAAAGTATCCCGGTGCTTATCTAAAGTTCTAGCCAAGGTGACAGCAGGTAAGTCTTTTTAAGAAAGGAGAATACATCTTTGATTTGTTGTTGATGAAATATTGGGACTGGCGTCGTTTTAGATTCACTTGGATCCAAAGAAAAGGTATCAAAGTCGATGAAATAGCCAGATGCAGTTCGATCTATTCTAGGTAGTTCTGCAGGTTTTGTTGAACTTGTAGATGGCTCTTATTGAGGCATATTCATGTACACATCAGTGTTAGGTTGCATTGATATTTGTCTTTCATTTTAACCTTGAATATCAGTTTCAAGAGGAACGAGTTCCATGGCATTGTTACATAGTCCATCATTCCGTATGGGAGACTCTTCAAAGGTAACAACCCTTTCCATCTGAACTTCCTGTATGGTAGCGTGAGGAGGGCATCTGCTACTCAGGAGCCCACGAGGTCTACTATTCAGTACCGGACACATAGTGTGGTTTTATCAGATCAATGGAGACAAATCTTTTCTCTTTTTTCCCGGCATGAGGTGGCAGAAGTACAGTTCTTGTTCCTTTGACTGCCAGGACAGGTACAGGCTTTCTGTATGATGGTCCAAATTCTTTTTGTCCGTTAGCTTTTCTCTAACCAGATCCCCGACTTTAGGAATCCAGACAGGTCTTGCAGTGACTGACTTGACTTACCCAGTGGCAAACTGTTTTACTTGAACATTGCTCTGTAGTGCTCTGGATTTATTCAGATCCTGTAAAACAGCTAAAAGTTTATTGATGTTAAAAGGTTTTTCTTCCACCACTGTGCCTCCACAATCGAGATCGGATACCCACATTCTTGTCCCAAATAGGACCTCACAAGGAGTGATACCCCCTAGAAAACTTCTTGGCATGTTGTTCAAGGCCCTCCGAACCCCATATAAATGATTGATTCAACTACCACCCGTGCCTAATACGCTAGCTGTTAATGATTGCTTTAAGTCCCGGTTCTTCCTCTCCACAATCTATTTCCCTCAGGATGGTACGGAGAGGAGTACCACAATGCTACACCCAAACCTCCCATGGCTTCCTTGTAAGCACGAGAGCTAAATGCGGGGCCACCGTCGGAATGTAATGTGCCAACTGCGTATGTCCCTATAAAGATTTGCAAATCTTTGATAACAGTTCGAGCGGTAACCGGGCGCGGAGGTCATACCCATAGGAATCTCAAGCAGGAATCAACTGCAAGCATTATATATTTGTAAGCCCCATCTGATCGTAAGGGGCCGCAGTGGTCCAAATAGACGCCGGAGAGTTGCCGGTCTGATATTCGCAATGCTGTCTGCGCTGGACGTGTTATGGTTGAGCCCTTCATCTTCTGACAGACGTTGCTCTTTAAAACATGGTCTTTGGTCTGCTTTGTTAACCCTGGCCACCAATAGCGTTGTTTTAGTAAAGATACAGTTGCCGTAACTCCTGTGTGTGCAGAACCCACACCCTTGTGTGCAGCTAATATTAAGCCTAATCTGCGATCCATGTTTGGTATTACTCTATACCCCACTCCAGGAATCTGAGCAAATACAATGTTGTTTGCATCCAACTTGTAGGAGTACTCGAGTGGAAGTTCATTTGGTACAGCAGAGTTATTGTGTGTAGCAATGATAGCAACCATAATCTCTCCGGCTACGTTTTTTGAACAAGTGATTGCAACTACGGAAGCCGTATGTACAGCCCCCTTTGTGGCTTTATCAGCCAACGAATTCCCTTCAGCATGCACGCCATCACGTTGATGACTCAATGAGTGTGTGTATCACTTGAGCTCTTGGTAGTTCGTTTTTCAACTCTGCTACCTGTTTCCATAGCAAGCCCCATCTGATCGTAAGGGGCCGCAGTGGTCCAAATAGACGCCGGAGAGTTGCCGGTCTGATATTCGCAATGCTGTCTGCGCTGGACGTGTTATGGTTGAGCCCTTCATCTTCTGACAGACGTTGCTCTTTAAAACATAATCTTTGGTCTGCTTTGTTAACCCTGGCCACCAATAGCGTTGTTTTAGTAAAGATACAGTTGCCGTAACTCCTGTGTGTGCAGAACCCACACCCTTGTGTGCAGCTAATATTAAGCCTAATCTGCGATCCATGTTTGGTATTACTCTATACCCCACTCCAGGAATCTGAGCAAATACAATGTTGTTTGCATCCAACTTGTAGGAGTACTCGAGTGGAAGTTCATTTGGTACAGCAGAGTTATTGTGTGTAGCAATGATAGCAACCATAATCTCTCCGGCTATTTTCGTTTTTTGAACAAGTGATTGCAACTACGGAAGCCGTATGTACAGCCCCCTTTGTGGCTTTATCAGCCAACGAATTCCCTTCAGCATGCACGCCATCACGTTGATGACTCAATGAGTGTGTGTATCACTTGAGCTCTTGGTAGTTCGTTTTTCAACTCTGCTACCTGTTTCCATAGCATTTTGTGCTTAATTGTGCCATCTTTTGAGTCCTTAAACCCATTCTGACCCCAGTAGTGAAGATATTCATTATATGACTGTACACAGTCAAAGGAATCACACACGATTAGTGTTGGGAATTCTCGATCCGTATTTATCAGTGCCAGTACTAGAGCTTTCAATTCTGCCAACTGTGCCGCACACAGCTTGGATGGAATTTTCCGTCCTGCATTGACCTTTAACAATCGCACATGCGGCACTGCATTGTTGTTTACTTCCAAAGGCCGGCTGAACAGATCCATCAGTGTAAATTATGTATTCATACTGATCCAGAGGCATTATTTCATTTGGGAAAGGAAATTCTCGTTCATATTGCAGAAATGCTCGTGTTTTTAGATTTGGATCAAATCTGTATTCCACATCTGTTGCAGTGAGAGAATTAGCCCACTGTATCTATCTCGGATGTAAGGCTTTAGCATTTGGAATACTTGCCTTTGTCACAGCTTTAAAGTCCGGTACCGGGGTCACGACAATTATTCTTTATTCCTGAGCCAGTGCTCTTTCTACCACTACAGCAGTCTGTACTGCTGTCATAATTTATTGCGTACAAATGATTTGCATGGTATGGGTACCGTTCTGCCTTCATTATATGTCAGGTAGGTGTACCCAGATTGACCCGCAACTACACCGATCACTAGATTGCAAATATTTACACATGTCTGTAAGTGTTTTGAAGCGATCATGGCAGTTTGTAGGGAATGAAGGGTATCTGTATGTCCCGGTGTCCCCTGCCTAACTGAAAAATCAGGTCTTATGAGGTCGTAGAAAGGTTTAATCCTTTCTGCCTAATCCAAAATGTATGTACTGTCAAAGTTCAGGAATCCCAGTATGGATTGTACATTTTTCAATGATTTTGGGGGTTGGTGCAGCGTGCATTTTTCTAAGTTGGCTGCCAAGCTTTTTCCTTCACTTGAAAGCTCATATTCCAAAAATAGGACACAGAGGTGGGCTATTTTTCATTTTTTGAAGTTGAATTTGTAGCCCTGAGAGGTGAATTCCAAAATGATGGTGCTCACCCTGCTCAAGTGATCCTCTAGGTCATCATCCGTCAGATAAATATCATCCATATAGGACAATGCCTCTTTGTCCAGATTCTGAAGTAACTCAGTTACTCTAGCGGAAAACAACCTCGAGCTGTTCTTATACCCTTGGGGGAGTCTACAAAATTGAATCTGCGACCCCAGCGCTTAGAATGCTGTCAAATATCTGCTCTCAGGCACTATATTCTGGTAGAAGAATCCATTTGAGATATCTAGTGTTGTTTTGTATTATTTCCGCACAATGCTGTTCATCAATGCGGCACAGTGTGCGTTTTGTGCTGCAAAAATGTTTGTGCATGAGTGTAGATGCCTATAATCTAAAACTAGACGCTATGAGTTATCTGGCTTCATTACAGGAAACAAAGGATTATTCATTGAAGCTGTGCAAGTTTCAATCACACCCTGATATTCAAGTTGATCTAAGATCTCCCTGACCTGTTTTTTCGCTTCCTGTTTTTTTGGATATTGTCTTCGTGCAGTTGGAGTAGATTTTAATGGTATCACGTGGTGGGTTGTTTCTTCATCCCATCCAACATGGTTGCGATATAATGCTGGAGCAAGGGCTACCGCCCACTCCAGCGCGTACATGTGTTTTAAATATTGATAAACACACGGATTATGATTTGCCTCCCCCAGATGCGAGTGCAATCATGGACTGCTCTGATCATTGCAATGTCTTTCCTCTGGATACCTCTTTATGTTATGGGTTCTTTTTGAAAACGTCAATAAACACATTTAAACATAAATATTGATAAACGAGGTCAGAAAAAGTTGGCATAATTACCGTTTCTCCCTTTGGCAAACCATAACAATAGTAGGGGGCCAATCTCATTCAGCTAAAAGAATGTTGTAGACAAAAGTCAGGTTCTCCCAAAAGAGACCTTTAAGTTGTCTGGGCTTGTCCCCCTCCATTTGGAGCATTATTTCATATACCATATGTGGGACACTTACCCTAGTATCAGGTGTTTCCAATGTGATATGTTCACTCAACTCCACTGTCACCAGAAATTCCTTAATGTTCTGGAGAGCTATTGTTATTTCTGCTGCACTGTCTAGCATTGTCAGAGCCCATTCCTCGTTCAGTAGTTGAGTCCTCAGAATTCTGGACATGTCTAAATTTGAGATCTGATACTTTCGTCTTTTTAAATTGAGGATTTGCTTTAGGTTTCTCTCTTTTTTGGAAACGTAGTCTGAAAGGCGTTGTGCGTTTCTGGACTTTGTACACTCTTCTTGACTGTGTTCTGACCTTCCTTCCCTCTCTGAATTTTTTGATGAACCCTGAAAGGAACAAGAGTAACGTGTATACGTGTCCTGATACCCGTCAGGTTTCCTAATGTTGTCCCTGTCCCTTAGGTAATACCTCCTTTTGAGGACTCCTATTGAGGAGACCTACCTCTGGATTGAGATCCATTGTCTTAATTTTTTGACGTTTGTTATTATCCCATTTCTTCTTTGAAGAAGCAGGTGCTTGCTTAAAGGTATCCTTCTCGGGACTACCCATTAGTTGACATTTTATTGCTCTACCCCCCAAACTGTCTCTGCCTAATTCTGCATAAGCAGTTTCAATTATTTTGGGTAATTCATGTTCCTGTTGTAGAGGAAAGAACTCCCTTAGGCGTTGGCGTATCGCAGCCGATGCTGCTGCTCTAATATTTGCTATCATAGCTGATACCTAGGAACTACATCCCTAAGTTCATAGCAGGTTCTGCTCCATACTCGTTCTGTATTTGTCTTAATACATTTGGTATTACTGCTAATGACGGGATACCATGATTTCTGGTATATATGACAGCGAAAACTGTCCTCCAAGAGGTACAATCTTCTATCTCCATCTATATATTATCCCCACGGGACCACTGCGAGCTGGAGTATCTGCATGCAGGAACCTCAGCGTCTCGCGTCATTGTGGGTCATGAGGGAAATTCTGATCTCCTCTCCTTGTCTCAGCAATATGTGATGTTTATATACCCAAAGGTCTCCACGGGGGTTCAACCGCGCTGTGCCACTTGTCAGACTTAGGAGGACGTTGAGAATGAACTTTATACATAGATATTATACAGGAGATGGTAGTCCTGCTGAGTTTCCAAGAATCCTCATATAATGTAGGAGCCTTTACCAGGGAAAATCCTGCATTCTGTGTGCAGTGTCGTATCTAGGTAAAAGGTCAGTACCTAAGAACCACTATGAACTTAATGTAGGGAAGAATATAGGTGAAGGGTTATGATGTTACCTGAACCTATATTGGAATATAGAATATAACAATAGAAGAATACGGCAATGTTCAAAATATAAAATTAATTGGGACACACATGCTCTCCAGGACCCGCACAGGACTAGCCTTCCGTACCTTGAAGCATTTGAGGGTAGCACCTGATGGTTTTAAATACCTTAGAATATTTGTGACACCTCACATCGAAATCTGCCATCACTACAACCATGGGAAGTTAGTGTTTAATTTCAAGAGGGATGCGGAATGGTGGAAAGATCTCCCCCTCTTCTTACTAGGACAGGCTGGCCTCTTTAAAATGATTACCTAACCACAACTGTTATACGCCCTCCAAAACACATACTACGCGCTCCCAAGGGCCATGTTCACCGGCATTAGTGGGGAAGTGCAATCTCGGTTATATCACGGTGGACATCGTGCCGGTGCTTAGGACTTTACAACGTACCCCATACAATGGTGGGATCGCACTTTCCGACATCAGCCTACTATTGGGTAACGCACCTAATCCCACTTAGCGATTGGTACATGCATTGCAGGACCACCCTACATACAGGTTGGAGCAGATTATTTTGGAGCTGTGCTCCCACTTACCCTACCTTTATGGTGGCAAAGGCATCTGCAAGATACTTGCAATGAACCAAGTGGCTTGGGGGTATGGGAGCGGGGCAACAAGAACTATTGGGTGGGCCCGTAAAATCACTAAATGAACACCACTTTGGAAAGGGACATGGCTCAGAGAGATAGGCACACTACAAGGTTTTGGGGCCTGGTATATGCTTGGAATCTACACTACTGGAGAAAGCGGAGAGCCCAAACCCCTAGCAACTTTATGCTAAAAATACAATTTGCACAGGTCCAAGTTTTTTAAATACGCACAATTGAGGTGTGCATGTTTGCAGTGTAGGCACTCTTTAGAGGGGAGACTGCTACAAGAAAAGTTCTCTAAGGGGGCTGTATCCCTTACCTATAAGACACTGAATATTAATATGCCTGACAACCTTGGTCAGCTCAGGGAGCGTGGGAGCGGGATGTGGAAGACATTGGGAAGTGCCCTTCATGCAGCCCAGAATGGCAGCCATTAAAGCCCGACCGTGCCTAATCCAGTATAAAACCCTGCATGGGGTATATTAGGACAGAGATAGGCTCCACACAATGAGTACACAGGCGAACTGGACTGAGATCATAGAGGAGCTTAGCTTAGACCTGGAAATCCCGCTCCCGGTAGATCCCAAATATGTTTTACCAACACCTGGACCTGTTGTAGTAGAAAATTAGAAAGAGAGCGTCCTCTGGGATTTCTTCAAAAACACTTTTATACACACCTCAATCATATCAACCCCGCTACATACACACCACAGTCATTCAAAAAGATCACCGCGTACCTGGTGGCTACAGTATATTGGCACAAACACTCACTTAACATCAATGGTGTTTTGCGATTTCCTAGGACAATTTATTATATATATTTTTTTAAAACAGGGAAAAATTCAATAAAAACATTTGTATTCAGAACTAATCACAGGCATCATATTTCATAATGAACACAGTTGGTCACATAAACAACAATTTAAAAACAAATTATAAATAAAAAAACACGAGAGATAAAACAGACCGTTATCTGTGTCATTGGCAGCCACAACCCCGATAAACAATCCTATACACAAGCCCTGATCTCTTGTCGTCCCTCAACTTCTAGGGCGGTGTCCGTGCAGCCGGGTTTATGGCAATAAAAAAAGACGCGTTTCGAAGGCTTTGTCTTATTCCACCTTCTTTAGCAAGACTCAAATATTAAAAACCTTCCGTTCTTTGTGAATTATAAACATAAACACACAAATAGGTCATGGATCGAACACCCTCATTCCGAAAAGTATTCCAAAGAACACAAATAAATGTCCCGAAATTTACATTTGCAAGTCGTTTATAAAAAGACCTACATTTAAATACCTCACAGTCAATTGTCAATAAACCCCAGTTTCCACAGCAAAATTATCTTTGTGCCAATATACTGTAGCCACCAGGTTGGCGGAGACCTTTTTGAATGACTGTGGTATGTATGTAGCGGGGTTGGTATGATTGAGGTGTGTATAAAAGTGTTTTTGAAAAAATCCCAGAGGACGCTCTCTTTTTAATTTTCAGTTTAACCCTAGTCCTTTGGGTGAGCAAGGGTTCCTCTCTTTTATTGAAATAGCCTGTTGTAGTAGCGCTTATCTTTGGGTTAGCGATGAGAGTACCAAAACCGCAATAGCAATATTCATAAGAGACCCAGGCTCAAATCCCCAATGCCACAGTCAAACTATCAATCACACTACAAACATACCATTCAAATCACATTTCAGTCATCCATAAATATACAACGCAAATTCAATAGAATCAAGTAGAATTGTTATGAAAGTAACATGGGCCAAAATAAGAGTCTTTATTCTGTTTATGGACAAACTTATTTCAAATACAGGTCATACATAGACCCTAGATTCTGTATTATACATTGGGTCACTCAATTCATGAATGATAGAATTAATTACGAATCCTGGTCCTTGTGTTCCAGTCCCTTTTTTTACACATTGGCTCCCTGGGGTCTATAATGGCTCATGGAGGGTGGGCGTGTGCCCTCTCCCCTTATGTAATGCTTCAGAAAAACTTCAGGACGTGGGATTAAGTCCCAGAGTCCTGTAATGGCGAGCAGTAAAATGTTCTCATATTCTGGCAGCAAATCAGAGCACTTGCTCCTGAGGGAAACAATTTTTGGCCCACGTTAAAAAAAGCTTACTGGGCTAACCAGAAGGCTCTAATTTCTAAAACTGGGTTTGAGGAACTCTCATGAGAATCCCTTGAACCCAACAGTCCGGATATACAAATATTTTTTAACCTGAATTACTCAAAACCTACTTAACAGATTTACACCAAATCGTAAATAAAAGACCAAGATCTAACTTCCTGATAAAATTGGTGTAATTTCGTTCAGCAAACTTTGCAGTAGCATGGTCTTAAAAAAAGTCGATCGAAAATGCATGGGGATTATGCGTTTTGGGACACCCCTTTTCTCTCGGCCTTGCCAGAAGGATCACCCTGAAACTTTGCGTGCACAAAGTAAGCAAAAAAGGTCCCCTTTTTTAGGTCTTGCTGAGCTATTGCGTTAGCAATGCTTGCGAGATATAAAGTAAGGGCTTTGAAAAGTGCTCCTAAAATGTGGATTGGGTACAGTGCATGTGAGCAAAACCATGCGCATTGTGCACAGCTTCCATTTGCCACCAGACACTTCGTTCGTGCCCGCCGCGCTCCGCCTCTGCTGCCACACGCATTCAGCTCACCAGGCTGCACACCCCCTCACTCCCATATGCTCGCTCGCCAATGTCCCTCCCGCCCTTCCTTTGATCCCCGTTTTTCTTTGAACTTTCAGCGCAAGTTCTCACAGGCCCCTCTCTGCCCCCTTCCTTTATTGGCCCTACCGCTCCCCTAGCACATAGCGTGCATCGCTTGTTGTTTTCTCCCTGCCTGCTTCTACACAGCCCCTGTTATTGCCTTTCGTTCACTCAGGTGGTCACCCCTCACAGCTTTTCTCTAATACATGTTCTTTTCGGTGATTGTCCAGCGCTCAGATTCTATAATACTCTGTTTGAACCCGGACCCCTGCTCAGTCCACGGTGTGCTTAAATGCTTGAAGTTTTACCCGATTTCTAAATTTCTGTGCTGCTACTTATATCAATAACTTTCCTGTGCTGGACTTCACAAATTGCTTTTTTTTTTGCACGTTATTTAAGCCACTCCCTTTATTACATTACCCACACTGCTGGCGTTATCCTTTCAATGCACTTTTTGCTGCTGTACTGTCCCTCACATTTTAGCAAATTAAGGCGTTATGTGGGCCTGTAAGGGCAGGGCGATGGTAGGTGGTATTGTAAGTTATTTAACCCTTCACCCCCTCTCAACTCATTGTAACCTCCTTCAGCGCTGTGCACCCCTTCACACACTCGCACATAGCTGACCATCGCTGTGTGCTCTCTTCAGAGAGGCCAGGTATTGGATGGGCGTACATCAGCCATGTGATGTGACTACAGGCCAGGTAATGTCCCCAAAGTGTCTTGTGTTCCAACTATCTTTCCGCAGCCTGCGCCTGTTTAGTCCTCCCTTGCACCCAAATGTGCTGCATTATACCGCATAATTTGGCCTTTTTTTATTTTAATTTTTTTATACCCAACCCTGCCGCATACTATAGCCCAAGCCATCTTTGCTGCTTATTTATCTTATGCAACTAACAACCATTGACAAAGCCAATAGACCTGACTTATTGTCAGTATGCTGCTACTCGTTGTATCATATATCTGGATGCAATGACAGAAACAGCCAAAATACAAATGGGGCAGCACACTAAGCTAAATATGATTTTTTATTTTTTTTGGCACGTTATTTAAGCCACTCCCTTTATTACATTAGCCACGATGCAGGCGTTATCCTTTCAATCCACTTTTTGCTGCTGTACTGTCCCTCACATTGTAGCAAATTAAGGCGTTATGTGGGGCTGTTAGGGCGGGACGATGGTATGTGGTATTGCAAGTTATTTCACCCTTCACCCCCTCTCAACTCATTGTAACCTCCTTCAGCGCTGTGCACCCCTTCACACACACGCACATAGCTGACCATCGCTGCGTGCTCTCTTCAGAGAGGGCAGGTATAGGATGGGCGTGTTTCCTGTTAAGGGGCCACATTCATTCCAGTTACCTTACACAAGGTCACATTCATTTTTATTGTCCCGGGATTATTAGCTTATTCGTCTAGAACTATAGGATGTTGGGCGACTCCGTGACTCGAACCAGATTCCCAGTTCTAAAGTCAGCAGGTCTGGCCATTACACCGCATCCTGGGGTAAGGGGAGAGGGGCAGGCAATGCCACATGGAGGCCCAGCTTGTCATGGGCTCGAGGTGCCAACAGGACCTCGGGCTGAGCCAGACCCAGGCATCTCCCCCCCCCCCCCCCCCCCCCATACTCCCCTCCAGTATTCAGGGAGCTGAGCCGAGTCAGCCAGGGCCTCTCTACAGGCCTCTGCTCTGCTGATGTGGACGGCATTAAACGAAGTTGTACTGTAGGGTGATGCCACGAGTCCTCCTCTCTTTCTTCCTGATGGCTCTGCACACAAGGCATCTCTTCTCCTTCTCTGTACATCTATCTCCCGTGAGCTTCTAGCTCATAAAAGCCTCACTAAAGCTTGACGATGAGTTCAAGCACAGTGGAAGACCTTTTACAATAGTTGACTAGTTTTCTTTTATTTGTTTATTGGTGCATTTGGATGTTAAACAGGTACTGCTAATAAGGTGAAATCTTTGCCCAGATGGTGTTACCGTTAGTAAAAAAAAATAAAAAATAGTTAAGTAATATAACAAAATGTGTTGCATTATGTCGCATAATTTGCCTTTTCTTGCCATATAATTTAGCAGCATACTATGGTCCGTCACTGCCACAAAATCCCAGTAGTCCTAGATCTAATGTTCTAGTTAGACCACTATATCTATGTCAGGAGAGTTTAAAAGCTCAGAAATAGACATGTGCATGCTTTTGTAATCGTCTAGCGTAGGGTCGGCGTGTCGGGGTCTTGCACATTACCTATTTTGCATCTATTTTCTCACATTTCTGTAGTTTTTGTAAATACAGCTGGGTAATTTAGGTGGCTTCTGGACATGTCACAGCAGCTTCTTTGGCGTCTCAGGTATAATCACCCTTGGATCTCAAGAGGCTAACTCCCGGGTCTTTACCGGAGGGACACTTTATTATCTCACGTGAAGGTCATTTGAGGATATAATGTGAGGGTCACTTTAAGAGCTAACATGAGGGTTATTTTATTAAATGCTTTAGATTTCACAGGAGTGTCTCCATCAGCCGGCCGATTAATCAATGTACTGGTACACTGCTGCTTCCCAGTGGCGATAGATACAAAGCGGAAGTGTGCCTGGGATTTATTGAGGCTTAACAGCAGTTCAAGGTATAACTCGGACCGACCGTCAAGGGGGAGCAGGGAGTCTGGAAGCACATGCTTCAGAATAGGAGCATAAACTGTGTGCTCCTCAGAGCTGACAACATTACGCTTATATGCCCCCTCACCCGCCACACACACACACAACCACACACACAACCACACATACAACCACACACAACCACCACACACACACACAACCACACAGAACCAACCGTCAGTGCACACTTTCACCAAGCACAGACACCATCAGTCATCAGTGCACGCTTTCACCGGGCACAACCACCACCAGTCATCAGTGCACGCTTTCACCGGGCACAACCACCACCAGCCATCAGTGCACACTTTCACCGGACACAAAAACCACTAGTCCTTAGTGCACGCTCCCACCAGGCACACACCACCAGACGTCAGTGCGCGCTTTCACAAGGCACACACACACCACCAGCAGTCAGTGCATGCTTTCACCAGGCACACACACACCACCAGCCGTCAGTGCATGCTTTCACCAGGCACACACACACCACCAGCCGTCAGTGCATGCGTTCACCAGGCACACACACACCACCAGCCGTCAGTGCACGCTTTCACCAGGCAAACACACACCACCAGCAGTCAGTGCACGCTTTTACCAGGCACACACACACCACCAGCCGTCAGTGCATGCTTTCACCAGGCGCACACACCACCAGCCGTCAGTGCACGCTTTTACCAAGCACACACACACACCACCAGCCATCAGTGCACGCATTCATCAGACACACACCACCAGCCGTCAGTGCACGCTTTCACCAGGCACACACACCATCAGCCGTCAGTGCACGCTTCCACCAGGCACACACACCACCAGCCGGCAGTGCACACTTCCACCAGGCACACACACTACCAGCCATCAGTGCACAATTTCTACAGACACACACACCACCAGCCATCAGTGCACACATCAATTGTTAAGGCATCCACAATTAACTATTGTAACAATAGCAGTATGGCGCACTGTACTTTTAAGCATATTAATTTAAAGCGCAGCATGCCACCATTGCTAACAAAATAAATACACATTTTTTTGGCCTACAATTTATAGACTTTTGTTGCAATTGGTGTTGCAATATTTAGCAATGCCAATAGCTCAAACTTAATAAATGCGAGACCTATTGCATTATAAACGCTTGTTTTATTAGGTGGAAGGGGTGTGCCTCGCCCCCGCCCCAGCCCTCATCAGGAACTGGGGATCCCATCCCCAGGGCAGTATTTCTTTTAAAGGGGAGGAGGGCTGCGCAGCTCTTCAACTTGAGCCTATTATGGCCTTGGGGACTCCAGGCCATGTGGAGATATAGATAGATAGGATAGATTGGAGAGATAGATAGACAGATATTCTTTTTTATGGAAGCGGTAACAGGGACATCATAGTTAGGTTCACATTTTACACACACAAAACAACAGAAATTCAGCAGTTATAATTATACTGATCTCTAGAAACTATAACTCGTGCCTTGAGGTAACTATAACTCATGCCCACACCGTTCAGTTTTCTTATCAGTGATCTTATTGCAAATGTTGCAGTGATAATATCAATGATGGCACAGAAGATGTCATGACTAATGTAAAATGTGGATTAATTATTGAATGGGGAGTGTCATAGTTACCTTAGGAGTGCCACGAGTGCCGCTCCCCTAAAAGTGTCATCCTCCCAGGGGCTGGCCCACCACTGGAGGTTTAAAAAGAGAAGTGAGGAGATCATTAAAAAAAAACCTAAAAAAACGGTGACACCACCACCAGAATTAGGTGGTCACAGTCCCATTAATGCCTATTTTTTAAACTTTTTTTTTAGGACTTGGGACAGAGTCCCGAGTATTAAAATGGCTACCACCACTTCCTGGTTGTGGTAGCCACTCAGATCTCAATTTGAGATTTGTCGGCTCCGCTGCGAGAAATATAAAACATTTTAGAACCCTAATGTCTCCAAAACTTCAGAACGGATTTTCACCAAAATACAAAAAGCACTCTTTCTGGGTCAAGATCTAGCTGCCTGTCAAATTTGGTGTAATTCTGTTCACCGGTTTGGGCTGTGGCAGGGCCTAATGTTCCTATGGAAAATGAATGGGGAAAATGCATTATGGGAACCCCCTTTTTCTTGTCCCCCGCTTGACAGATCATCCTAAAACTTTCTATGTAAAAACAAGTGAAAAAGTAGCACTTTTTTAAATTGTTTTGTGGCGATTCGTCTTTATATTCCCACTGGTCGGGTACCAGTGATCTGAGAATAAGCGCTGGGCATTTTACCAGAAACCAAACTAGTACATATCTCATTTGCATACAGGGAAAACACTGCCCAAAGGCATTGTAGCCCTTTACATTAGCATCAAATTACATTATTTAAGGTGTGACTCGTGCCTAACTCCCCAGCATGGGACACCCTCCTTGACCACTTCCTTACTCTTACTAAAGATGACACGCAACCTCCATGAACCAGGTGACATATCCCTCCAGTACTCTGCCTCCCTCTTACCTAACCGAGCCCTGACACTATGCACCCACCTTCTTCCTGTGTGTTCTATGTTTGCCCTTAGTCCCACCTCTGTTTTCGCGACCCCGCCCGATAGTAATCATGCACCCAAATACTTATCCTTCCTCTAGCAACGCCCTAGTTTTTAACCCTATTCCCCCACCAATCTTTTATACCTCATTTTAACACAAGATTAGTCATGTGGAAATTCCTGCTGATACTTTGTAACTCTTGTCCAGTCAAAATGTCAGTGGTTATAAAACTCAATAAACATACTTGTTAAAAAAAAAAATATATATATATATGGTGTGATTCATTTTGTTTTAAGCAAAGAAGATTAGGTTATCCCTGAGACTCAAACCTGGTTACCCAGATCCAAAGTCAGCAGCTCTAGCCCTTAGGCAGCATCCATATTTCCCAGTTTATGTGTGAAAGCCATGCACAAGTGGGATTATTGTGTATGATTATAGAGTGCACATTCTACGTTGAAAAAAAACACAGCAACAAAAATTACTGGAAGGTTAACCAATTTTGATTGGGAATAATTAAAAAATGTTGCTTTAAATCTTGACTTAGTGACATCGTTCAGCACCTTTGCACCAGTGGTGCAGGAAAAAATTTCAGAGTGGGGGTGCCGAAATCAATGTTACATCACTGAAGTCAGAGATTGTGTAAAATCCTAGCTTCACACATAGTGTATCAAATGTATTCAGCAGGAGAGTGGTAACGGTGTAGTATGTAGCTGGTGCTGAATTTTAGAACACACTATAGCTAATATTTTACTAAAGCATGGGGATAGTCTGTCATTTACAGACAGCACATGTTCCAATTAAATGGGCACCACATTTTCACAGACATACACTTTTGCTGATTAAACGACCTAGTTCACAAATGTTAATGTGTAGAAATCAGGTTTCAGTAAATATTTATAATTTGTGCATAACCAATTAAATATGTCTTGATTTATCACAATTCAGAATTACAAAAAAAGAGCTTAATTTTTGCTTTCCATACTGCTGATATATATTGAAATGTGTGTACAGGTCATTTAAAGGTATTGAATTTTTGTGTGCTATAAAAAATAACATCCTTCACACTCCATGTACCTCATGTGTCATATAGTTCACTTTAAAACCTCGCCTTACTTTGCACTCAGAGAAAGGAAAGGAAACACCAATCTCCAAGTTAAAAGAATAAGCAACAATTTGTCAGGAGACACAGCCTGAAATTTGACTTTTGTCTTTGAAGCAAAGCAAATGTAACTAGATAAATACAAAATTTAAAGAAATCTTTATTTATTGCTCTTTTGCAGTCAACCAGAAATCGGCTGGTGACCCACAGTTTTGGAAATGCTAGCATGAAGGTGATTATGTACATGTTTCTTTGCAGAGACCTGATTCTCCTGCATTAAAACCAACTTTACAAGGCATAGAGGGGAACCAGAAAAGTGGTACATGGCAGCTGATAGATTAGTGTCAATTTCAAAGAGCTTTGGGTTGATTTGAAAACGTTGCTTGAAATTGTAATTCCAAAACAACTTTAAGGCAGGGTGTATAGCAACCATAAATTGGCTAACAGAGGAGCATCCAAAGATACTTCCTTTCTAATACCCCAGCTGAATTAGTCATGGGTAAGTACAAGGAAGTAATTGCAAGTTTAAAACAAAATGCCCCAGAGAAAGAGGTGAACTAGTTGAAGATCATGAGACCTACTTAAAAGCCGAAGGAGACAGTGCATGTACATTTTTAGATGCTTATGCAGATCAATCAGAAATTCAGTAGAGTCTGATCCCCAACAAAAGAAAGCAGAGGTTTCGAGTCTGCTTCAATTTTGGGTTTGTGAGATTAGTCCTTACCTTCAGTAGAGTGATGTATTTGTAGGTTAAAAGTTTCAATGAAATACTGAAATACGCAAAGTGTTGCAGTGACTGTTTTGATACAGTGGAAATTCGGGAGAAACTATAGATTGTTCAGGCAGAGAATTTCTAACGAGTTGCTAGAAATCAGCAAGTGGATATGGTTGGATCGATTCTGTTGGTGGTGTAAATCCTAGTGCAAATTCTGATATGTGGGATGTAAGTGTGCAGGGAAATAAAATTTAGAATGCACAATTTGTTACTCAAGGTAGAAGTACAGGTTTTGGGAATAGTTCAAATAGTAGTATGAATATAATTTTTTTGAAAAAGAGCACCCTTGCCACTATTTTGGGCGTTTTAAGCTCTGGAAGCAGGAACGCAGATCAAAACCAGATGGAATTTAAATAAATATTAAATGATTTTGTCCTCCAAATGCTGCAAAATCAAAATCAGTTATCACAGAAAGGACCGCAACATTCAGTCATTCCAGCCCAATTTGCTCCTGTGCAAAATGTACAGAATCAAGAGTTATTCATTACAAATATGCCTGTAGCTTCAGTAACGCAGTAGATTATGGAAAATAAAATGGCATCCACCAAATGTCTTTTGATTAGCAAAGATGATCGTTTCCCGTGGTGTACAGAGAGTGTGATTAATTCACAACAATGGTGCCTGAGTGGGGATGAAGATTGCATGCTTGGTGCAGTCTTAAACGTAGGTCTAAGTGGCCCATATGTGGATGGTGAAGTTAATGGCCAACCTGTATCATTTTTGAGCGATACAGGTACTACCCACTCCACAGTTCGCCTGACTGAATTTCCAAACCGACACCGTAAGACGTACAGTTAAAGAGGAAGTAGGGAGTTTTACAGGTAAAGAAATTGGGCTGATTAAAAGTGTAGAACCAGTCAAAAAAATGACCAATAAAACCAACTGCAGTTTACCCTTGAACTCCTCAGTACAAATTTACATGGGAAGCAGAGTAGGTCATTAAACCCATAATTGAGAAAATGATAGAACAGGGAATTCTGAGAGAAGTGCTAAGCAGCCCGTGCAACTCACTGTAACGGGCATTTAAAAAAAAAAGTTGAAAATGGAGGGTGCTCCCAGACCTGAAAAAGATCAATAAAATGGAAGCTCCGTGTTGTCCTGTAGAACCAAATTCTGCTGTTATTTTACTCCGATCCCAGCAGATGCTGAACAGAACACAGTCATTGTGTGCCAAGCATTCTTCTCGATTCCTCTTCATGAGGATAGCTATCTTTTAATGTTCAGATTCCTCAATAAAATCCTCGTTTACTATCGTATCCCACAAGGGTATATGGAAACCCCTCAATCTTTAGTCAGATACTAAAGAAAGATTTGGAAAGTCTGCAGCTGTCTTGTATTTCAGGGTTGATGCAATACATCGATGAGCTGATGGCTGCAAGTTGACCCGTCTTGCTGACAATGATCATATGGTGTTTCCCACAAAAATACAGTAATAAATTAAATAAATGATCCATTTTGTTCACTATATCGAAAAAGGGATAAGAAAAGTTTCAAAAGAAAATGTTTTTGTAATTATGAGAATGAGTCTTCCAACTGCCCAAAGGGAAGTGAGGATGTTCTTGGGAATGGTTGCCTACAATAGATAGTGTATTTTAAACTTATCACTGCGAGTAAGCCTCTGTAAAAGCTTTCCAATGAGATAAGTTTCTGATCCTGTGACATTCGGTGACAAATGCATGAGTAACTTTCTCAAGCTCAGAGATAAACTCTGACGCTCTTTCTCTTGCTGCCGTTTTTTTTAAATTGTTGCCATCGCCCTATATTTTTGCTGCTGCCTGGGAGACTTTGGATCCTGGACTCACCATCGCCATTTACAGCTCCCAATCGCGGACCGCCGCATCCAGAGGGCAGCGCGGTCTCGCGAGAGGAGCGGTGTCATCAGGGACTAGAAGAGACGTAGGGAGCTCCAGCGGTGCAGGATGCTCTTTCTGCCGTTTTTATTTAAATTGTTGCCATCGCCCTATATTTGTGCTGCTGCCTGGGAGACTTTGGATTCGGGACTCCCAATCGCGTTTTACTGCTTCCAATCGCGGACCGCCGACTGCATTGACTGCACCATCCAGAAGGCAGAGTGGTTTCGCTAGAGGAGAGGCGTCATCAGGGACTAGAAGAGACGAAGGGAGCTCCTGCGGCGTGGGACGCACGCGGGTTCGCCCGGGCCAAGGGCGGGCCCGTCCGTGCCTAAATGAGGCTGGGCTGGGCTGGGCCCCCCCCCCCTCTGGGATTCTGATTGAACTTACAGGATAAAAAGTCTGACAGTAAGAGTCCGAATTAATTATTAACTGAGTGGATAGGCTCAAAAACTAGAAGTGACTTTGGGCTGTGTTAAGCGAAGTTTCCCACATTCACTTACCATATTACTTTGATTGTGATTCTGTTGGCCAGGATGTAGTGAAACTATAAGTATACTGATCACACTTGGTTTTTATCGTACTAAGTACAGATAACTCAGTTAACTATGGGTAAGAGGAAAATGCCAAGCCCTAAGCCCCGTGTAGAAAAAAAGAGTCCCTAGTGACACCCAACAAACGCTACTGAGTTATTTAACAGGGGCAATGGGGGCCCTGGATAAGCAAATCTCCTCGGTAGAAGAGTCATTGGAGGTAGGAACATCACGTCCAAACTCTGAATCCGAAAGGTCTAAAGTTTTGGATACCCCGGGGCTTAACGTAAGGCAATATTATTGATCTAAATGGTTGCGTCCAACAGATCTCGGAGGAGATTTTAGTGAGTGACTCAGATTCCACACCTCAACCTCCTCAGAAGAAACAAAAGAATCCTGCCTGCGCAGACAGAATAGTAGTTGTACACAATACAGCGGATGAGGATAAAAAATCATTAAAATTCAGCGTGCTTCCTAGGATGAAGCCAGGTCATCAAGGGAAAAAAAGGACAGGATTGAGAAAAGTCCTTAGTAAAACTAAAGAGAATGTAAATAGTAGGCCTGATATGCAAAGCAATGATTTAAAGAGTTTACTAACCCTAGTTGAAAGATTAGATCTTTTCGTAAGAGACTCCCTACATCAAATAGGAGTCCATTTGATGATTAACCATCATTGAAGACCTCATCACTAGTAATAGGAAACAAGGTAGTGTTATAGATCAGGGAATGGCGAAGAGGGATTCAATTATTAAGGGTGGGCAATTAGCCACGCCAGAATCAAGCCTTCCAAAAAAAAAGGAAATGAGCTTTTAACGGCAGGAGTGACAAACCTTAAAGACGCGGTAACCGTCCTTCCCCTACAAACCAGGACGAGTAACCTACATATCAGTGCAGCGCCTGAGGATACGAATAGGGATATTATGAGACCAAAAGAAAATACATGGTCGGATCCCCTTCTATTTGTCCCACAGACTTACCAAAACTCAGAGCCTAATCGCCTAGACCAAATCTTCCTGGATTGGATCAACATCTTGACCTACCACCGGAAGCAACTCCATATATACTTATTTTGGCAAATGTACCAAAAAAGGTTCCATCGGAATTTGAAACTTGGGAATCATTAAGAAATAAGTCGCTTCATTTGCTAGGTAGGAGGACAGGCCTAACAGAACAACTTTTTGCTGAATTTAAAATGGCGAGAAGGGTTCAGTGGGTTGGGAAACGAGGAAAAATATTCCCTGGTGACTGTATTGTTCTGACATTTAAAACACCTTTGCTTGTTAGAAAAACTCTCTGGTCAGGAGGAAACAACTCGGTAATGGCGGATGGAATAAAGATATTACCGCTTGGTTTCTTTTACTCACCTCATATTAGAGATATGAGTGAATTTAATAGCAGAAATGCCGAACAAGCTCAAGATTACTACTATAATGTCTCAACTTTTAACAGGTACCACATGTTATCTGGTTTAGAGGAGATAGATTGACTGGTCAAGTCAAGGCCCAAATGTAAAGAAACACAGGAAGACCGCACGCAATTAGGTTTGCTCCCATTAGAACGTGCCTCAACTCATACTTCAAGGCATTGTATTATGGCTAATAGTAATATTCCTGTTTACCCTATCTGTCATTATTGCACTGTAACAGGGAGCTTGGGCTTAGCCCCTGATTGTAATATCGCATTTAAAGAGGGAAGAACAGGTAATATGCCAAATCCCCGACCCCCCTGAAGGATTCATTGAACTAAGTACTGCTCAGGCAAGAATTCCAAGTGCACCTGGACTTAATATCGTTTTCTGGAACGTAGCTGGTCTGCATTCCAAAATTGTAAACGATGAATAGTTCAGTTTCGCTTGGAAATTCAATGTACTTTGTCTCCAAGAGACGTGAACTGTATCAGCTATCCACATTAATAGATTTAAAACTTATTTTTCGACTGTGATTCCTTCCCCATCGGGGCGAGCTAAAGGAGGCTTGATCACGTTCATCTCTAATCTTTCAGAGATTGGGGAAATAGTTCCTTTGAAGCTGGAACCCAATTTTCAAATAATTCTTCTTGATATAAATACATTTGACATTTTTGTTCTAGTTAATTTTTATAATAACCTGCACAAGGTCCAGTTGATAGCCACCTTGAAAGATATTGGCTGTACCTTAATGGAGTTTAATAATAAGAACACTAAAAGAAATGTTTCTGTAATTTGGTGGGCTGATTTTAATTTAACACCTTGTGGGCAACATGACAATTTAACTTGTGGTTTGCAAGATGAGAATGTTAATAATTAAACACATTCTCCTCATACAATGAGTGGGGATTGTCTGAATGAGACATTATTCATTTTGGAACTTGGTGAGCTGATTTTAATTTAACACCATGTGGGCAAAATGACAATTTAACTTGTGGTTTGCAAGATGAGAATGTTAATAATTTAACACATTCTCCTCATACAATGAGTGGGGATTGTCTGAATGAGACATTATTCAATTTGGAACTTGGTTTATTTATTTGGGAACTCCATTTCCACTCACTCAGACTTTTAATGGCAGAGGAGCTTCCACTTCTATAGATTTTATATTTTCGTCAAGTAATGCTGCGTTCCGCATCTTGAGTTTTAAAACACATGACAATGCTACCAGTGATCACTTTCCTAATAGTGTTATACTGTCTTTCCCCACCAATCGTGATAAGATTAACCGAGTGAGAACATATGGTCAGAAAAATCTGATCTTGGATAGCTTAAATGGGTACTCACTCAAGTGGGACCGAGTTGATCCACTTGAGATTACAACAGAGGTAGTGAAGAACTCTTTTAAGGCTACAGAAAAATGCTTAGACACAACCTCTTCTCATCAAGAGATCTTAAATAGTTTTGCGGTCATAATAAATGCAGTAAAGGAAGCCCTGTGTATTCATCCGAAAGGGAATAAGAGAAAAACTAAGGGTTGGTTTAATAATGCTTGTACCAAAGCATATTCCAACTTAAAATTCGCCCTTCATAAAACAGAAAGGGACAAACAAGAAATTATTCTCCTAAGAAAGATATATAATCGTGCAATAAAAACAAGAAAAACTGAATTGAAGCATGTATTATGGGCAGACTTACATAAGAGCTGCATGATGAAGGATAGTACCGCTTTTTGGAAAATAATTAAATCTCCATTTCTGTCTGAACCTAGGAATAATGATAAAATAGAAATAGCTATAGACGAATCATTATGGGTGGAACACTTTTCGCACATCTTTGAATCAACTGCCAAGGAAGAGAGAGATCCAAAAGAAATAGAGAGGATAAGCCCCCATCAAAACCTCACAATCTTCCCCATTGCACTTGATTTTACCCAGTTAGAAGTGGAACTTGCCTTAATGGCAAGTAAAGGGGGAAAGGCGCCAGGCCCTGATGGGGTCCCAGTAGATCTTTTTAAATATAATATGAATCTGTGGACGCCAATATTGTTTCGGGTACTGGAAGCCTCATGTACAGTGGGGTTTGTTGAATCGTGGTCAGACTCAATCCTGGTCCCGGTATTTAAAAAAGGAGATAGTCAAAGCCAATCGTGTTATCGTCCCATATCACTATTAGACTCCTTGGGCAAAGTAGCAAGACGTATTATTCTCGATCGCCTACAACAATGGGCTGACGGTAACAAAATATTGTCAGACCTCCAATTCGGGTTCAGGGAGGGTCTGGGTACCACGGAGCAAGCCCTCAATTTGAATCTTCTAATGGGTAAATATGTGAATGTAAAGGAGGGGAATTTGTATATGGCTTACGTAGATTTAACTGCAGCCTTTGACTGCGTAAACCATTCAAAACTGGGGAGTATTTTAATGGAGATGGGAGTAGAGCTTTCCTTGGTTAACTTTTTGCGTGAATTGTATTCAAATGCCACAGCCAGGGTAAGGTTTGGATTAGGCGGGGAATTGACGGCTCCGATTAGAGTGGAGAGGGGTGTAAGGCAGGGCTGTGTCCTGGCGCCCTTCCTTTTTACACTCTATACTAATGGCCTAGAACAAGCCATGTAGGAAGGGTGCCAGGACCTACCCTTACTGCATAAATGCCTGATACCCGCTCTACTCTATGCGGACGATGCCGTAATTATTGCACGTACTCCCCTCGAACTCCAACGTGAACTCAATAGGTATAATAGCTATATGACTAACCTAGATTTAAGAATTAACATTAAACAAACAATAATGAACTCAGGCCCTAGACATAAGAAAAGGAGAGATATTTATATTGAAAACACCAAGGTGGAGAACACTAAGACGTATCCCTATTTAGGAATTTTAATAGACGATAAGTGTACATAGAGACAAGCATTTGAGGCTAGAAAGTTGCTGTTTATAAAGGCCACTTCTGCATTAGTTAGTTTTGCGCAGAGGATTGGTAAAAGGTCACCGGCGGAGATGATCCAAATCTGAGATGATCCAAATCTATCAATCTAAATGCATTAGTACAGCGATTTACGGAGTTGGGGTGTGGGGTTATGGATAGGTGGAAGCCCTTCAAAAAGTGGAGAACAGTTTTTTGAGGTTCCTCCTCATGGTTCGGCAAGGCACCTCGACCGTTAGCTGTCATTTAGAATTAGGTTTGCCATATATTACGGATATTGTAAAACTGGAACCGATCCTATTGTGGCATCGCCTTCTACAAAGACAGCTTTTAATCAAGGCACATTGAATGACTGTCTCTCATTTGAAAACTCATATAAGATTGGTTGGCTCTTATATGTTAAAAAGTTTTTGTATGATTTGGGTTTAGAAAGATACTAAGGTAAAAACAAATTTTCCCTTTTGGTTGCTGGTCATCAAAGAACGCTAACAACATCCTGATCTGTTCCAACCAATGTTGGAGACTAACGCATACATCCATGAAACATTTGTAAAAGAAAAAAAGTAATTAATTCAACATTTGTATACACAGCTGGCTGTTTTATTATAATATTAAAAAACATTAAAAACACATTCTACTCAATGTGAATAAAATAAACAATTAAAAACACATTACAGTACATAATTCATACAGTTGTATTGGAGAAGAACAACCCAACGACAATACAATTTGTCTTTAAAATGTTAATCAAGGTTTTTTGTGGTACAACATTAGGTTGGATCTCATAACCAATATCCTCATTAGTGTTGACCCTTCCTGATTTAACTGTCAATGTAGCGTTGACGCGTTTCGGCGGTTAAATTGGTCTACAACCACCTTCTTCAGGACCAAACAATTTACTTCTCCTTAGTACAGCATCACCTGTGCATTCGCACGGCGGTAAGGAACTAGTATCCCAATTCTTTCTGTGTAGTATTCTTAGGCGGTTTTTGCACTGAGATTATTGTCAAACTTCTAATGATTGTCTTCTATCACCATCGCTACTTCTTCATCAATTGATGTGTATATATTCCTTATTCTTACTCCACCATTGGCAGGTATTTCTGGTGGAGACCCTTAATCGATGTGTCCGATGGTTGTGATGTCCTCTATTTTTCGGACCCGCTGTGACACGAACGCGCCGGAAAGGAATCCCTACAGGGAAGTGCGCCGTAGGACTGAATAGCCACGAGCATTTTAATACCTGAGGACATCACAACCATCGGACACATCGATTAAGGGTCTCCACCAGAAATACCAGCCAATGGTGGAGTAAGAATAAGGAATATATACACATCAATTGATGAAGAAGTAGCAATGGTGATAGAAGACAATCATTAGAAGTTTGACAATAATCCCAGTGCAAAAACCGCCTAAGAATACTACACAGTAAGAATTGGGATACTAGTTCCTTACCGCTGTGCAAATGCACAGGTGATGCTGTACTAAGGAGAAGTAAATTGTTTGGTCCTAAAGAAGGTGGTTGTAGACCAATTTAACCGGCGAAACGCTTTAACGCTACATTGACAGTTAAATCAGGAAGGGTCAACACTAGTGAGGATAATGGTTATGAGATCCAGCCTAATGTTGTATCACAAAAAACCTTGATTATCATTTTAAAGACAAATTGTATTGTCGTTGGGTTGTTCTGTTCCAATACAACTGTATGAATTATGTACTGTAATGTGTTTTTAATGGTTTATTTTATTCACATTGAGTAGAATGCGTTTTTAATGTGTTTTAATATTATAATAAAACAGCCAGCTGTGTATACAAATGTTGAATTAATTACTTTTTTTCTTTTACAAATGTTTCATGGATGTATGTGTTAGTCTCCAACATTGGTTGGAACAGATCTTGATGTTGTTAGCGTTCTTTGATGACCAGCAACCAAAAGGGAAAATTTGTTTTTACCTTAAGTAACTTAGTGCTCCATTCCCTCTTGGTGAATATAGAGCCGCTCTCATTTCTTTTGAGTTTAGAAAGATACTACCATAACCCCCCACTTATTGCAGAGATATCGAGAAAAGGGCTGAAAAAACTATGCTTGACCCATTTGGAAGAACTGTGCCTGGTTACTGAGGCAAAGAAAAGCTCAGTTCAACATTAATTATTGATTCAAACTACCATGGCCATACAGCCCTATCTAACCTTTAACTTGAGTGGTTACGAAAAGTTCTTGCTGACTCCTTTTAGGATGAGTATTTGTCATCGCCTGGAAACTTTTCCCAGAATCAATGATTGGTCGAAGCTGTTAAAAACCTGCCCCTGCGATGATGCATCTACTCAATCGTTAATTCATGTGGTCTTTTTTTGTACATTTTATAAAGAACCGAGAAAGCATTGGATAACACCGATTTTAAAAACTTTGGGTTTACGTCAATGTCGTCCTGCTTTCATTGTGTTGCAACTTATGGAGCCAGAATGCCTGGGTAAATACATTGTCCAATTTCTGAAGTTTTGAATCAGACATAGGACAAACATAATAGGATTAGTGTTGTATATATTCTGTTAGGCTATACTGTCTTCTTAACTTGTACTCCAATGATCACTAGAATGTTTTTTTTAATATTATCCTAGAATCTTGAGATATATTATTGATGATATGCTTATCATTGATTTGAATCATGTAATTTTGTATAATTATTTATTAATATTTGAAGATGTGATTTTTAATTATAAACTTTTATGTTTTTTCTAAATACGAAAACCGAATAAAGGAATTTTGATTTGATTTGAACTCTGTAGTGCACCTACTCTAGGAATGAGAAGGGCGTGCTTTACCAGTATTGATCCAAGAGCTTAGTGAAGTTAAGAGACATGTGGCCTCTTTTTCTGCCACATTAGATCCAATTGCTATGAGCAAATAAAAGAGGCAACTGACAATTGTTTCAATTATAAGAAAAAATACTCTGAATACTGAATACTCTGAATCCTGCAACACCTTTGCCTACTGCAAACAGAGATGAGAAAAATGAGGATAGGGAGGAGGACTGTGACCATGACACGATCAATGTAACAGAATTGTGTACCGAGCCAAGACCAGACAAAGAAGATGTTCCACTTGAACAGGCTGATCGAATTTTATTTGTGGATGGGTCTTGCATAAGAGGCCATTATGGTGCACTAGGACCAGCATACACAGTTTGCACCATGTCAAATATCATGGAAGCATCATACTGGTCTAATGATTGCTCTTACAAGAGCATGTTGCTCATCTAACGGACTGGGTGTTGTAATCTACACTGACAGCCAGGTTTTGGCGTGGTCCATGATTTTGAGCAGCAAAGGGGTTTTATGACTTCTTCAAGTAGTCAAATTTAGAATGGAACATATATTCCAAGTTTACTGGAATTATTGAAATTATCTAAAGAAATGAGACAATATTCATGAGGTCAGCAAAAGAGTGCCTTGTAGGAAATATTCAGGTCCAAAGTAGAATTATTTTGTAGGTGCTAAAACAGAAGATGAAGATGATGATTTAGAAGTTTATAATCTAATAGGTTGTTGTTAATTTTTTAAAGGAAAAACCCCTGAGAACCTATGCTAAAAGAAACTTTGAAGATCAATACAGAATTTTTGTGACACATTTTTTAGGGAGATTTTGACTTCTGTGCACAGCGCGGTTCAAAAGCTAGATCTGTTTTGTATTGTTCTTTAGATATCAGACTAAGATTTCAGGATTTACTTAAAATACTGATATACTGACTGAACTTAAAATTAAAATCATGAAAAATAATTGGCCTATTTTTGTGTCTAATCACACCAGTTGGATAGGATTCTCCAATAATTAGGAATTTAGTGTTAACCATTACAGATAAAATAGCTTACTAGATGGAAAGTTGATAAATAATAATAGGTTGTTAGGGAAATTTAAAGAGAATGTGTATTCAAATGTATTGTCTGAGTATGCAAAAACCATAAAAATTATGGACTGCTATGTTTCCACTTTCGAGCCAGCCTCTGAAGCAGAAGGAGTAACATATCTTCATCTTCTGTTATCTTCTGTTATCGTACACGCTGCCCTGTGGATCACTTTTGTTAGTGTTTTCTTAGATCAGGAGTTTTTCATCTTATATCATGTGGACTACATTATCTCTTTGGAAATTCTTCCTGAAACTTTGGGGTTCTATCTCTATTTCTAGTCACTTGGGAATAAATATACACTCCAACCTGAGATCTAAAAGCATGAACAATGGATTTGCATGCATACTGAGTGATGGTGAGCATATGTTTATACGAGAGTATAATGAGAGAAAGGTAAAAATTAGAAGAGATTGGGGAAAAAAAGAGGAACAGTGAATTGAAAGAGAAAACTCAAGAGGAATTCAGTAATTCGAAAATGAATCTAGATTGAGAATCGTGCAGGAACAGTGCAGAGTAATTTATATGCTGTGTGAATAGTCTAAAGGTTCCGAATCAGTTGAGTTTGTTGGTAAGAGGGAGGGTAATGTGATTTACAATCAGCATTTATATGGCACAGCTTATCGCTCGGGGAGTGGGGGTATCCAGATGCTGGGGTGCGGTGTTCCTCAGTCGAAGAGCCAAGTTTTGAGTCCCTTCTTGAAGTTGGCCAGTGTATGTGAGGTTCAGAGGTTGGGTGGATGGTAGTTCCAGGACTTGGCGGTGAGGTAGAAGAGACAGAACAACCTCTACTGCAGATGCGAGAGATGTGTGTGAGGACGAGGAAGGTGTATTGGAGTTGTCTGGTTGGTTGGTGGAAGGTCAAGTGGTGTTTGATGTAGGCAGGTCCGGCGTTGTGGAGGGCCTTCTAGGCGAGGGTCAGCAGTTTGAACTGGCATCTCTTCGGGACAGGGAGCCAATGGAGGCTTCTGAGGTGGGGGTGATGGTGGTCCATTTGGGGAGGATGAGTCTGGCTGTGGTGTTCTGTATTTCTGCTGTCGTTTCAGGAGATGGGTAGCAGTTACAGCGCATAGTGCATTCCCACACTCCATTCGGATGGTGGGGAAGCGCTGGGTGGCGCGCAAGCAGTATGACCGCACTCTAGTGAGGCTCCTGCAGCCTGGTGCTTTTATCCGGCATTTATCCTGTGTAAAAGCTTGAATAAACGGGTGATCTTGCAGTAAACGGATGACGAAGGTGCAAGGGAGCTCCTCTACAAGTTTCGTTAAATTTGGGACTGTGCTGGCCAGGAAACACCCCGAAGAAGACTTCACCGGGAGCGAGGAAGTTGTGGGGGCGGAGCGCTGCGGCGGCTCGGAGCACTAGGAGAGCCCGCGGCCTGCCACGAGGAGTCCAGGCCCTGGGAAGTGATCAGACGAGCCACGGCAGAGGAAACTGGCGCACGCGAAGATACGGCTGGGCCTGCAAGAAAGGTTGGTGCAGAGAGACCAAGATTGTCGGCTGCACAACAAGGAAAGTGCCTGATCTTTTAATATTTGCTGGCGCGGGGAAGGACGGACTGCAGAGCGACACTGCCAAGGCCTCTGACTGGGCGGCAGCGGAGGCCATCACAGACCCACAACCGGCTGCCCAAACATCAGCACAAGGAGACCGGGAGCGGGAACCGGCCCGTGCTTCAAAGAGTGTAAATACCCAGAGTCAGGGCGGGGCCGCGGCTGTTCGCTGAGGGCCTGGACGGCGGGCGATTGATGCACGTTGCAAAGCTACGCACAGGGAAGACCGGACCCCCCGGACAGCTACTGCTAGACCTGGTCGGAGGCGCTGTTATGTACGAATCTAGGACCCTAGTGTAATTTTCCCGATTCATGCCCATATATAGGTATAAATCACCCGATCCTTATATAGGCATAGAAATCATACCCTTATTTAGACTGAGTCTATGCAGCCCAAATACGGCATAGCTACTTCCACTAAGTTCCGAGAATCCACAACGATTTCTTGGAAAAACCCGCCTTCAGCAACTAGGGACTTCCCCTTGCCTGAATTCTAATTTATCTAGGAAATCATGGAGTTTTCACAGAACGGAGTCTTTAATGACGTTATTATGTCCAATCATACGTCAAACTCGGCACCTTCAAAGTATAAATATGCCTACATTTGCCCAGACAAACACACGGTGGTTTGGAGCAGTTAGACTATCTACTTGCCCGACACCCTGCAGCAGCAAGTGCCGAAGGAAGCCGACCCTCCAGCTGACGCACTGAGAGATGCTGTCTTTTCTCTTGCCGAGAAATCCAGCTCCAGTGTTTCCAGGCTACCGTTGCGGGTTGCAGGGAAATCGAGTCCTAAGAGAGAGATACAAGAACTCCTTCATTCTAAACCAAGGTACGGAGCTGATTAGACCCTTAGAGAATTCTTGGAACAGATTCTTGGCAAAGAACAGAAAGCTACACCTCACTTACTTCTTCCCTTGTACTAGACTCAGGTTAGGTACACTGGGGTAGGCGTATTTTAGAAGCACCAGATGATTACTTTTAGTCATTATTTTATCACTGTATGTATTTTAGGTATTTTATGGCTTAGAAACCATATCTACCAGTACAGTAGTACTGTAAAACCATATTTTACAGTACTACTTTATAATACTTATCGTATTATATACTTTGTACTTTATAACCAGTATTACGATTGTAGCAGTACATTTCTTATGCTTGAGAAAGAAGACTGTTCAATAAATACTTTTTATTGAAAACGCCCGTCTCTCTATTCTCTCAGCACCTCTGGTGAAACGAAGCATGCACAATTGACTGAGTAAAATAGTTATCTATTGTTTCCGTGACTCTAGAGATTGATTTCGTATTCTTGGGAAACAAAGTTGTCATGTTTATGCGGTTGTCAGAAACTAATCCCTTCTTGTGAATTCGAGAAAGTTTGTAGTGACCTGTGAGCTAGCTGGCACTCACAATTAAGTTTAATATATTCGATAGAGACCTAGTCGACCTCAGTCCTACGTCTAAACTATAGTATATATTATTCCAATGCACAGAGACTTTTGGGAATATAGGATCTACACTACAGCGCGAGTGAGTACATATCGCTGCACCCGCGAATCGGAGGTAGGGACACTAGCTGGGCCGGGCCCTGGGATAGAGGGCGAGGAACGGGAGGCTGCCTGCCAGCCTCTGAGAGTGACTTGCTGGGAAGGCCTGCCCCTAACAAGTGAGGAACTGTCCAAGGCCCACACTGTCTTTGAGAAAGGGCACAGTGCAGGGGCCCTAGACTTTCCCACTGTACACTCATTCTAAAACCGCCACCAGCGCCCGGAGAGGGACCTGGACACCTTTGAGAAGGAGGCGCATCAAGAGGCTGAGGCCTGGCTAGGGAAACGAAGGGCACAACATTTGCTGTTGGTGTAGGCCTGACCTGGTGGAAGGCGGGGGCCTTTGCTGATACCATTGGACCTGCCGGAAGGGCTGAAGCTGCCCCTTGGCTCATAATAAATCAGCGCGCTGTGCGAAGATACTGCACCTGCCGCTGCACGCGCCTACTCCTAAGCGCCTGCACGCGTTGGACGGCAGGTATCCTAGAGTGAGGTTGACTGAGGGGAATCGAGGAGTATCACAGAGTCAACATGGGCAAGCCAGACACCCGACAACCCAAATTGAATTTTGAAACGGCGAAGCGCAATGCCAAAAACCTGCAGGAGGATCAAGATAGTGACAGAAGAGAGGAAGCCCAGGCGAGTGGGACGACGCAAGCATCGGACGTGCAGAGTATCCTACAAGAGGGGCACCAGGGATTCGTCACCATTGTTGATAAGGTAGATAGGATGTCCTCGCCGATGGACGCCATCGCGCATATGTTAGAGGGACATGAGGACCGTCTGACGGAGGCGGAAAGGCACATTTCGGACACAGAAGATACGACAGCCAGAACCACGTCGCAGCTTGCTCAGATGGATAAGCTCGTGAAACTAATAGCTGCCAAGAACGAGGACTTGGAAACGCGCAGTAGGCGCAATAATATACACATAGTGGGAATTCCCGAGTCGACCAACAAGGGCAGGATGGAAGACTACGTGGAGCAACTGCTGCTGTCCTCGATAGGAGCGGAATCTTTATCCAACCACTTCATAGAAGAAAGAGCCCATCGATCGCTGGGACCACGACCGGTGCATGGCAATACACTGCGGCCTATCATTGCAAGACTTTTGAATTACAGGGACAGGGATGTGGCACTGAGAGTGGCACGGAGTAAGCAACAACTGAAGTATGAGGGAAATAAGTTCTCTATCTACCCAGACTTCACCCCTGTTGTTCAGGAGGAACGGCACAAATTCATGGCTGTCAAAAACAAATTGAGACTGGCTCAAATCGATTATGCGTTGCTATATCCTGCTCGCCTTAGGGTCACCCACCAAGGGAAACAACGCTTTTTTACCAAGCCGGAGCAGGTGGAGGATTTCTCAAACATGTGAAGCGAACAAACCGCTCTTCAGGAGCCGCACCGGCGTCGCAACAATCCTCCACGACGGGAGCGGAAGATGACTCACAGTGACTGTTGTCCCTTTCATGCACTTTGATTTTATTTGACATTTATAATTGTTGGAAAGAGACTACACATTGAGACGGATCTGTACCAATCGGACCTGCTTCAAGGACTGCGTATCCCGTGTAACTGGTAGGACATGCCGAGCTGATTTATTGTACACCAGGCACCTTCTACATCACCGGGCCCAGACATACCACCGTCTGTGAAGGGCTCCGGGATGGAGGTGCAGTTGTGCTGTCACCTGGGGACGGCCCCTAATGGGTATTCCCCCACTGTTGTTCACCGCAGACTTTGGCGGGGGCAGTTGGTTGTTGTTGCTTAAGATGGGACATGGGGAGGGGGGAGGGACAATCTTTCTGGCAAGTTGAGGTTGCTTCAGTGGGAGGGGGTGGATGCTGGGGGGAATTAGAAACATCAAGTTTGTACCTCACACATGATGGGGATAGTTTTCCTTGGCTGGTAGGGTCGACATGGCAGTTACAAGCAGGATTCTGGACATGTAACATGGCACAATGCAATGCACATATCTGGCTACGGGCAGTGCAGCCCAGAGGCTCGATCCGACTTTAATTAATGCATGGGCACATGGCTTGCACTGACCCTGCACTATTGAATGTAATTACGTGGAATGTCCGGGGTCTGGGAACCCCAGGAAAAAGAGACAAGTCCTGGCCTACCTAGATAGGCAACAGACGAACATAGCTATGCTGCAAGAAACTCACCTTGCACCCCAGAGGACCAATACATTTGCGAATAGACGGGCGATACATAGAATCTTTTCCTCCTACTCATCCTATGCTAGAGGCGCTGCCATACTGATTAGGAAGCAGGTCCCCTTTCACCTGGCCGGAACCTCCTGTGATACCCAGGGACAATATTGCCTTGAATGGAGGCGACTGGGGGTAGAATCAATAGCTCTGGCCTGCTGCTATGGGCCTAATATGGATGCCCCGGCATTTTTTACTGCTTTATGGGTTGAAATTAACGTGCAGGGCTCTAATCATGTCATCTGGGGCGGGGATTTTAATGTTACGTATGACTTTGCCATGGATAGATCTCACCCTGCACCCCTCCATTATACCAAGGCGCGCCTTATTTTACAAGCTACACTCGCTGACTACCACTTACTAGATGTGTGGAGACACACCAACCCCTCGAGGCGCGAGGGGACACATTACACAGCACAAGCTGTGTCATGGGCGCGACTAGATTATTGGATTGTATCTAGGGGGCTGGGCCCAGTCATACAAAAGGTGCAGCACTTAGCTAGGACATACTCAGATCATGCCAACACTAAACTCTGCAGAATTTAGTCCCCTGCTCTGTGCATGGAGACTCAGTGCGCGTATACTATTAGATATAGTTTTCCAGGAGGAGCTGCGGGAGGAGATCCGTGATTTTTTTGAGCGGAATAAAGGCACTGTAAAGAGCGTGGAGACCGTGTGGGAGGCCTTCAAAGTCACACTCCGAGGGTTTTGCATCTCTAAGGGAGCTGGGGAACTGAAAGACATCACCACACTTCGCTGGCTTGACTCAGAACTCAAGGTGTTGGACGAAGCGTTGACAAGGGGCCCAGACAGTGCTACGCAACACAAGTTTAGAGAGCCACTTACAGAATACATGGACATGGCGCAGAGGGGAAGCAAGATTTAGGGGCAAGCATTGGGTGGCTCGCAGATACGGAGCGGGTGAAAGGCCTGGCAAAGCGTTAGCCGACACAATTAGAAAACCGCGCTATTCCAATTACGTAATAGAGGTAGAGGGCCAGGGGGGTACTACTTGGCGAGACACAGAACACATCCTTCAAGCCTTCACACATCACTATACTGATCTATATGCCACGACTAGAGAGGATGACTTGGACCTGGAGGCGTACTTGGGGGACGTGACCTTGGGGTGGTTAAGCGACGTGTACCGGGAACTTCTGTGTGCTCCCTTTGAGTTGGACGAGGTCAGGGAAGCCATTATGCAACTACAATCTGGAAAGGCAGCTGGCATGGACGGCATCCCGATAGAGTTTTACAAAACCTATATGGATTTGATGGCCCCCATTTTGAGTGAAGTCTACGAGGAGTCTCTGGAAGTAGGCTGCCTCCCACCATCCATGAGAGAAGCTCTCATAATCTCTCTTCTGAAACCGGAGAAGCCACCCCAACAATGCGGGTCTTACAGACCGCTGTCGCTTCTAAATTGTGTTGCCAAGATCTTGGCCAAACTGATTGTTAATAGGCTTCGATTATTATTAGAGCACCTGGTCCTCCCGGATCAGTCGGGATTTGTCCCAGGAAGGGCTACTTCCCACAATTTGAGAACATTATTTACCATTTTGAACAACAAGTGTCCCCTGACTTACCCTTTGCGGCGGTCTTTCTAGATGCCACCAAGGTTTTTGATTCCATAGAATGGGACTATATCTTTGGAATAATGTTACGGATGGAATTCCCGCCCCTTTTTTTGTCCTGGATCCGATTGTTGTACCACCGACCAGGAGCTAAGGTACTCATGAATGGACACACATCTCAGACTTTTCCGATCACCAGGGGTACTCGACAGGGGTGCCCCCTGTCCCCCTTATTTTTTGCCTTAGCGACGGAACCATTAGCGGCAAGGTTGCCACAACGATAAAGCCCTGAGATGTAACATGAGGCAGATATTGATCTTGTTATATGCTGACGATAACACTTTATATGTCAGGGACCCCGAGCACAATTTGAACACACTTCTTAGAGAATTTATTCTCTTTGGGAAACTATCCGGGATCCAAATAAACTGGGAAAATCTTGTCTATTCCCGCATACCACATCAGTAAAAACATTCGCACTGGACTACCCATTGGAGTGGTGTGAGGACGAATTGCGCTATCTGGGCATCGGAGTTACCAGGGATAGGGAGGAACTGAAGCGTCTTAATAATAGAACTGCGCTGAATCGCATAGAGGATTGTGTCACCCGCTGGATTGCACTACCGCTCTCGACGGCTGGTCGGGCATCTCTAATTAAAATGGTGATACTCCCCCATTTGCTATACCTTTTCCTAAACATACCATATTCTCTAGCGGGGCACTTCTTTAAGGCTCTCAAGACGGAGCGGACACGTCTAGTGTGGGGGGGTAAGCAACCAAGGTTGGAATGTTCTGATAAGACCCTATTCGAAGGGGGGGTTTGGAATCCCAGACTTCGAACTTTATTACATTAGCGCACAGGCCCACTATTTGTACTTTTGGGTGAACCAACCGAAATATATGCCACAAGTAGCAGCTGAACATTGGCTAGCACACCCGGTGCACTCTATGCAGCTCTGTGCGCCCAAGAGAGGACGCAGACTACTGTCAATGCCACTATCACGGCATGGCCGCACATTGAACAGCTGCTAAATGCCCCCATGGCCTACTCCCCGCTCTTGCCCCAGGCGTTTCATCCGGACATGGCCCTTCTTCAGGAAACAGTATTTCATAAATTCAGAGAGCGGACTGGAATTAATACCTGGGGGGACCTGTACCAATGCGGACAGTTTAGGGACTCGGGAAGTGTATTTCAGGACAAGCGACAGACCCTGCTTGACGCTTTTTTTTAACATAAGGCTTAGACAGGGAGTCCGATCTCTGACTCAGGAATTCCCAGCTGAACCCCCAACACTGGCACCTTTGCACTTGGTTCTCCAGAATACGTCCGCTAAACGCCTGGTCTCAGTGATATATCGGTATGGAAAGGATATAGCTAGAAGAACTATTAATAAGAATACCTCTCTATGTGTATGATATATAAACAATCTGTTTAAAAGGCACCCTATATTAACAATGTGTACACATGAAGGAAAATGGTGTCATGATACATTTAATTATTTATTTTTTGTATAAAGTTTATATTTCCTTTCTCATTTCAACAATTAAGGATGCATTATTCAAATTGATCATTTCAAACAATTAATTTCAACAGTCAGCATAAATATATACAAATCCACATGATAGACGGAGCGTTGATTCAGGCAGATGTCTACCAGTGATATATCGCACAGTTCACACACAAAGGGAAGTACTGACTACGTCGTAACGCGCACACGCTGAGGCGAAGAACTAGGCTTCACACGGACTGATGAGCACTGGGAATATAGTTGTGCACAAACTGAAAGTTTCGGAGAGCAGCAGGTTGCGAATAATTAATTATAGATACCTGCATAGGTTATATTACACACCAATGAGGATGCATAAATATCGGCTGCGGGACTCAGACAGATGTGAAAGGTGTGAAACTCCGCGTGCTGATTTTCTGCACCTGGCCTGGGACTGCCCGACGGTGGAACATACATAAAGAAATCCTAAAAACATTCCAAGAGTTCTATTAAGAACTCTACAAAAAAGACCAGGCCCTAGACCAGGAAGGGTGTGCAAAATACCTAGACAGACTAGACCTCCCAAAGATAACGAATGAAGAAGCTCTGATGCTAGGACAGGAAATAAGCTCGGCAGAGATAGAGATGGCGGTCAAGTCCCTAAAAGACGACATCCTCATAGTGACAGAGCAACCTAAGACCTCCATCGCGGCCCTCATAGAAACCCTAGGAACATACTCAAATCACTCAGGGTATAAACTCAACAAGAACAAGTCTGAGTGCAAACCCCTCCATATCCATACCACTAAGGACACATTGAGAGGATCGGGCCTGGCATGGCAAACGGGATTCATCAAATACCTGGGGTAGACTTGGGCAACGACCTTAAATCCACACTAGACAAAAATGAGAAGCTACTGCTAGAGAAGACAAAGACACTTCTAGAGTCCTGGTCCCCCAATATTTATAACATGGAGGGGTAGAATAGAAACAGTCAAGATGATTATCACCCCAATGATTAACTACCTGCTGAGCATGCTACCACTCCTACTCACTGACGACTTCCACCGCAAGATAGACAAGATGATTAATACATTTCTACGACAGGGCATAAAAGCGAGAATAAGCATAAAAATTTAAGACTAGACAAAAAACTGGGCGGATTAAACCTAGCAGACTATAGAACCTTCAAAACCGCATTCCTAGCAAAACAAGGAGCCTACTGGTTGTCACCCCTTCTGGGATATACACCGGTATGGCTATTAATCGAGCAAACACTGGAAACTCATCAATTCAGGTACCAGAGACTGGGAGACCCCATGTTTTGCATTCAAACGTGCGAACAACCTCAGAGACAAATTGGTATTCACACGTCCCCGTGCCAGTCCAAAACCCATGGAAAATATAGTCATCAGTTCCTGGGGACTCCCTAAAGTCACAGGCCACTATCCCTGCAACAACTGCAGTATGTGCCACCTCACAAAACCAACCAAAACACTCAACCTTGAACCAGGCAAATCAGGACACAACGCTAACACACCAACTGTAACTCCTGCAATTTGGTGTACCTGATAACATGCCCCTGCGTTCTCCGCTATGTGGGCATGACCACCCACAAAGTCAGGACGAGAATCGTCGAACACAGAAGCACAATCAGATGTGGCAAAAATATCAGCAAACTGACAGAGCATTAAGTCACTAAACATCACACTCCCAATGACATGTCTTGGACTTTCATAGAGCACTTTGAAACAAACCAACCTAAAAATGACCAGACCCTGCTTACTAAAGAACAAAGGTGGATCTACCTCCTCTCAACACAGCTGCAGGATCTGAATGACTCCATACCTTGGAGCTCACTGAAAACATGACATTCCCTTGGAGCTCATTGAAATCATGACATTTACCATGTATGTATCTCCACCCTTGATTCCCTTCTCCCCGTGTTAGTTGTCTCATCGCTGTTGTAACGTGTGAGCTATAGCCAGGATCTATATATCTGGCCTTCTCAAGCATGCTCCACTTCTATCTATTTTAATTAACTTTCTACCTTTGGCAATTCACAAATGCAGGCAATACACTTTTCATTACCTTTCTACACTTGGCAATTCACAAATGCAGCCAGGATCCACGCCCGATACTACTTCAGGCATAACACGCAGTGCCCAGGCGCCAAACTGATGGCACCGTGCACTATTTATTAACCTTCTTGCAGCCCAAAAAAAGCCCTTCTTCCAACCCCAATGCGGAGGCGCCGACTACCAGGCAACGCGCATGCGCACACTAGGAAGACACTTCCCCATCAATCAATCAATCAATCAGTACATTTATAGAGCGCGCTACTCACCCGTGAGGGTCTCAAGGCGCTGGAGGGGGGGGGCCGCCACTGCTCAAAAAGACAGGTCTTGAGGTGTTTCCTGAAGGTGAGATGGTCCTCGGTAAGCATGGGCGAATTTTGCGAATCTCGCGTTCGCGAATTTTGCGGATTTGCGAACTTGCAATCCGCAAAATCCGCGAATTCTCGCAAATTTGCGGATTTTTTTTTTTTGTGTTCGCACGGGTTTCTGCCAGGTCGCGAGGGTTTTGTACAATTTCGCAAACGCGAACTTACCTGTCGGGTCGCAAGTTTTGCGAACTTGTTGTTTCTACGTGTCCAGCCTGTTTGGGACACTCTTCTTCATCACTGCCACTCTCTGTCACCACTGCCACTCTCTGACTACTCATGCCACCCTCTGGCCCACCCATGCCACCCTCTGTTTCATCACAGCACCCTCAGTGTACATTATTGTGGCAAAGCAAAGCACACCTTCCCTGCCTCAAGTGACCTGAATTAATTTGGGGCTGATTAATGTGTCACAGAATATTTTTTTAGCTGGCACCTGCTTCCTTAGTGCTTCCTGATTAGTGATCTTTTGCACTTGCTAAGTGCTTTCATTGTTGCAAAATTAGTTACAACACCTTCCCTGCCCCAACTGACAATAATGAATTAGGGGCTGATTAATGGATTTGAACTTCCAGCCTGGCTCCTGCTTGTCTCCCTTAGCTGTAATTCAGGACCTTTGTGGCATATGTGTAACTATTCTGAGGTTCAGAGCAGGGTCACATAATAGTTGCAACTGGCAACTGAACTCTGGAGGGGCCCCTCAGGAAGCACTACAGGAAATGGCTACTAATGATGAGCCTGAACTTTTGAACCTGGTAAGTAGTTTCAGTTTTGCTAAGATCGTATTTCTGCAATTTAGCGCTTATTCGCGGGGCGCGAAGTTGTACTGGGAAGCCGCGAACTCACGCGAACAGTGCGAGCAAGCCATAAAATCCGCTGCTCGCGGATTTGCGGATTTTGCGGGAGATTCGCGAATCTCGCGGATTGCGAATTTACCGAAAATCCGCAAAATCCGCGAGCGAAACGGATTTTCCGCCCATGCTTAGTCCTCGGTTAGTCGTAGGTGTGTGGGGAGGGAGTTCCATTGTTTGGCTGCCAGGTAGGAGAACGATCTTCCTTCGGTGGTGGTTCTGCGGATCCGTGGGACGGTGGCGAGAGCGAAGCTGGCAGAGCGTAGCTGGCGGGTGGGGGTGTAGAATGAGAGGCGGTGTTGAGGTATTCGGGCCATTGTCGTGGAGTGCTTTGTGTGCGTGGGTGAGAAGCCAGAACGTGATCCTCTTGCTGACAGGGAGCCAGTGCAGGTTTCTCAGGTGGGCGGATATGTGGCTGTGGCGGGGGATGTCGAGGATGAGTTGTGCAGAGGCGTTTTGGATGCGCTGGAGTTGTTTCTGAAGTTTGGCTGTGCTTCCTGCGTATAAGGCGTTTCCGTAGTCCAGTCGGCTGGTGACGAGGGCCTGTGTGAGGGTCTTTCTGGTTTCGGTGGGGATCCACCGAAAGATCTTACGGAGCATGCGCAGGGTGTTGAAGCAAGATGAGCAGGGCAGACATGACTCAGCGCCGCCAGCATAGTCTCCCCTCTGTGTCTTCACCCACACAGGTGATCCACATTTTCTGGCTAACACTTAAGGCATGAACACAATCCGTGGCATTCTTACGGAGGTCCCAAAGACAGCAAGAGGTTCACCGCAGATGCCGACCGAAAGTATCGTGAGTGAACTGATACTTCAGCAACGGCTCGGGTAAGCACTTCCTTTGCGGGTCACTAACCTCCCGAGGACCCTTTATCTTTCTAGAGCCAATAGCACTGCCAGGACTACTCCATGGGGCATTTATGGCAAATAGCCAACGTGAGGATAACATTCCCTTTATGCACCTACCACTCCTTGCTTGGGTTGATGTGCTGACGATGCCTAGCCCACCACAAAACTTTAATGATTATACGATAACATTCACTCTGGCCATACCACCAATATGGCTACACTATTTGCCGCTTTTTTACCGTCTACACTGTACAATAGAAATCTGCAATAAGTCTGTTTTGGGAATATGTACTACCATCCTAAGACTTTCTTTTGTATGTTTGTATTGTCATACATGTTGTATATCCAGTGATGCTTTGAGAGGGAATCCCCCTCGCACACATAGAGCACCTTAGCAAGTGCTTCACATTTTTCAATCACACACACACTTAAATTAAGATAATTGCACCACCACTTTTTTGGTCCTGAGAAAAGCCAGTTTTAATCACAAGCCTGGCTGAAACATGTAGACCACACTTGGATGCACGAGACCCTAATATATACTCCTAATACATTCAGCAGCCTTCGTTTTAATGCTAACAGTGACCCAGTTATTAAAGTATAATTTACCCTCGGGTACTGGGATCCCTGTATAGCTTTTAAACTTTCTCCTTCACTTCACCACACTGCACTCTCAGAAACATACCTGCTCCGCTGTATCCAGGTGTCGCAGCACACCTGGGACACACTCAGTGTTACTGGGTGGGCCCGATGATGAAGCATGCCACCAACCAGGTTGGTGGGTGAGGGCTTCTTGAACAAACATAAGGGTTTGCATTCTGTCATACAGTTTTTGAGTCTATGTTAAATTACAAATAGACTAGTCCTTATTGATTCTACATATTAATCAAGCGAACCATCCTAAACAACCTAGAACCACTGGTACTCCTAACAGCCAATAAACACACACCTCCAACCCAATATTCAAAAACACAAAAATGGCCCTGCTCAAAACAGACAAGAAAATGGAGTACAGTGTAAAGAACTCAAAATGGCAATCCTCGTGGGCAAACACCAAGATAAAGTATAGGGGGAAACCCCTATCCATAGAGACATGGAAGACGATAGGAATCTCCTACCCGGCCCAACTGGAAGAGGGTGGCAACCCCATCACGTTCACCACGCTAAAAGAGAAACATAACCTGCCAGACGCCGAGCTATACAACTTCCTAAAAACCAGAACAGCCCTGACAAAAGCAAAGTTAGCACAACACAATCCATCAATTATACAATGCATGACGAAACTCAACAGAATAGGCCATCAGGTATCACATCTTTAGAAGCTACTATGTCCTAGCGCCACCAAAATCAATGATAAGCCAGCGGGCTACTGGGCAAAACAACTTGGCACCACACTTAGCGAGCGAGAACTGAATCTCCTCTGGGCCCCTCCCTCATGGAACAAAATCGCCCCAGTACTAGCTCAGACAACATTCTGGCTACTACACAAGACTTACTGGACCCAGGCTCGCCTTGAGGCGCTGGGCTTCAGGGCAAACGACCTGTGCTGGAACTGCAACAACGAAAAGGGGGACCTAGAACACCTCATCTTCTACTGCCCCAAAATTAAAGGGTTCTGGGAGAAAATATTCACTTTCATAAAACTAGCATTGAAAATGCAATAGGTCTCGTCTTTGATTAAGTTAAAGCAATTTGCTTTGCTAATGGTATTGTATAGCAAAGCAAATGGCTTTAATTTAATGAAAGGGGAGACCTATTGCATTTTTAGTACTTGTTTTTAAGGTGGTCTCTTTTAATGCCAACGGGCTTGACAATAAGAAGTAATTGTGTGCAATACAATCCTGGGATACAGTGGAGAACTCTTTGGCGAATTTACTGCAGGAAACTCATATTCCAGCCAGAAAGATTTTGAAGTTTTCTGTGTTTAAAAGCTGGGCCAGCTATAGAGGCTTCTCGTCTGCCCAGTCTTCACATCGTGGTACTGCAATATTTTGGGTCAAGAGACTACTCGCGGAAGTCCTGTATTGTGCTAGGGGTAAATATGGATGTTGTGTTTGGTGAATTGTTTGCCGCTTTCTAAACTGCTCACGTTTGTGAGCCTGTATGCCCCAGTAGAAGATAATGCTCGGCCTTATGAGGAACTTTTTCAGTCAGTATTGCAAGTCCCAGGGGGAGATTATTATGGGAGGGGATTTTAATTTTTTACAGAACCCTAGAATAGATTCCTCAGTAAAGTTGAAAATGCAGTTCAAGCCTAAAGTTGCAAAGGTTTTACAGAATTATCGAAAAACCCTGGCACTGACTGATCATTGGAAGGTCTTTCCAACAAAAATAGAATATACATGTTTTCTGGACGATCCCATGGTTCTTAGTGTATTTATTTATTTTTACTTTCAAAAGCTCTACATTTTAAGGGCCAGTGAATGCTCCCTAATGGTGTTTTCAGCTCATGCAATTTTTGCCCTAGAGGTATTGGTGGAGAAAGGTACCCTCCAAATCAGGAGATGGATTTTTAATAAACAATACTTACAGGAGGAAGGATGGGTCTGGATATGTAAAGAAGAAATAAAGGAATTTCTGATTAGGAATCATCAGTCCACTCCCCCAAGTGTGATGTGTGATGTGGGATGCCTTAAAAGCGTATTTATGGGGGCTTATGATAGTGAAAGATACGGAAAATACTAGAGCCAGGCAGCAAAAGCAGATTTTGGAAAAGACTGTTCAGGATAGACAAGAAAACACAAAGTGCTGTTCGCTTATTTCTTTGAGGTGGGCTCTGCGCTGAATGCTGTGTCTGGTCATATCAGGGACCAGTTTGGTTCTGTCTAACAAAGCAAGAGTTTTAGGAGCCCTGGCAGTTCTTTGGTGTGCTTACTATGAGCCCCTAGGCCATTAGCTCTGTTTAGAAGTTGTGAACAGCCAAACGTCACCCTTTCATAGCTTTTCTACATACTGACGCAGTGTCGGCAAGTACCCTGTCCTGTGAGGTGCCTGTTTGTTCTCCCTTACCTACAGTCTATCCCTTTACTGATGTCATGGAGGATGGCATGGAATCAGTTGGTCAAGAGTTGAAGGCAAAAGAACATTGTACAAATCCATGTTCACCAGGATTCCTATCCAGTCTTTGTTTACCACTAAATGTTCTTATTTAGCAACCTCATCAAACACCCAGTGCCCTTATTTAACACACACTACTACCTGAAAGGAAACTCTGTAATACATTTATGCTATGAAACGTTTGCAGAGCTGCCTGCTGTACCAAGGCCCAAAGTCCAGAGGGTTTGTTGGAGAGTTCTCTTCTTTACCACAACTCTGAGGCTTTACAGCAGAACCCCATATGAATAGACAGCAAAGAGGCTCAATGAGTTGTACAGCTGCTGCTGAAATATGATCCGTAAGTCGCACATTTGAATACTGCCAGTTCCGCTCTGGCTTCCTCCCTTTCACATTCATTACGTTGAGTATCATACTTGACGTAATTGTGACACCTTTTGTTTGATGCACATAATATCTGCAGACATGTTTTTTAAATCCATGTATAAAAACAGTTCACTGTACCCTAGCTCTGTAAACACTGTAGGGGCATCTAGCGGCCAAGTGACCCCCATGTCGTTTGAGACATGTTCCGCCGTCTTAGAGTTTTTAGCTGATGGCAAAAGGTGTGCAAAGAGACAGAGCGAGCACATTACACCAAAGGTAGAGAATTCACCTGAGGCGGCGACAATGTTTTGCTTCTAAAAAAGAAAAACACTTTGAACCAGAGGTAGCGCTGTAGCGCAGTGCACGCTCTCGGACGTCATTACTATTGCGTGATGCTCCCCAGAACTCCAGCGCCGTTTGAGACGCTGAGTAAAACCAGCTGGGGACATGACTTAGTAGAAGTTAGGTTGCGCCGCATAGAGCCTGATGCCAACAGGACACTGCCCAGCAAAACATTAGGCGAGGAAGGATGTCGAAGACCCTCGCGGTAAATGGCCGGCAGGGAGGAGGGCACACTCGTAGGGAATCGTTCCACAGCATACTAAAGGGGCGACAAAGCGGTGTCCCGCATTTCACAGAAAAGGTGCCACATGCTCGTTTTTTTAGGGGGGGGGGAGAGTAGTAGCAAATAGCAGTTACGTCTTGGGGTGGGTGGTGACGTATGAGCGCTCCCCTGAGGTTTCGAGGGTGTCTTTCTTGGCGGGGAGTTGAGAAGAAGCAGCAGCGCTTGCTGTCGGATCGGAGCAAGGGAAAAAGCAACGCCGTCCTGCGACTCCGAGGAAGTCCAACCCACGGATAGAGCTGAGGTGGTGCCCGGGGGAGGGCCCCTTGTAGAACACCGGAAAGTACACTCTCCGGGCACCTCCCTATCTCAGAGCCCAAACCACTCTACATCATTGCAACTTCCAGCGCATGGCAAACGCAGCGCAAGAAAAGCAAACAAGGGTAACAAACCCCCCCTCTCTTCCCCCTCCCCCTCACTCAGCACAGTTGCCGATGGTGACGTGAGAAGCAGCCGGGCTCACGCTGCTGATGCTGTGCACAGGCACAGGCAGCGAGAGCTCCCAGGCCCCTCCCACCGACCCGCCCACCTACGCCTTGGCTGAGGTCGCGGGCGGAGTGCAGGGAAACAAGGGCGTCTCAGAAGCGCGCCCACAGACCGGTGTCTGCTCGTGCACGGGCTGTGCCACTTGGTGAGGGAAGACAACGACAATAAGGCTCGCTGGCGGCAGCGCTTCGCGCTGCAACGCCAGGTGAGTCCTAAAAAGCACATGGGTGCACACTAAAACCAGAATTCTCTACCCTAGCCACCACGTTTATGACCGCGAGCTAGATTCACAGCACGACAGGGACCTGTTAGTCCTTCTAACAGCGGCAGTGAAAATGGTACTTTCCAAATGGAAGGATACAGCTAAGGCGACATTCAAAGGTTGGCTCAACTGGGTGACGTACCTCAGAGGCGCAGACAGCACCGCCCTGCGGAACTCACCCTGGAGACCAGCAACCCGGGGAATGTGGGGATCACTGGACGAGTACCAGGACCCCTACAAATCCCAGTGAACTCGGCTGGAGAAGGGCGTTTGCCCACAAGCATATCCCCACAGGCCCAGAACAGACCCAGGACTGAAGTAATCTTCTTGTATACTATCTCCTCCTTTCTCTCTTTTATTCTCTATCTTTCCCCTTTTCATCCATTCTTATTCTTTTCTAGCAAGAGAGGGGAAAGGGGACAACCAAACATATACACCACTTACCTGTATCGTTGACAAGGACAGCCAGTTTGGGATGTTATCTTGTAATGGTAAAGCGATGATAACTGTATGTATTAAAAAATGTAATAAAATACTTTGAAATCAACAAAAATAAAAAAGGGAGATGGATTCTCTTAAAATGTTTCTCCAAAGTTTGTCATCCATGCAAAACCTGATCTCAGTTATATAAGCCACCCTCAACGAACACCCCACAGATATTAAACTTCAATCTCAGCTACAATGGGAAATTCAACTTGGTTTCACATTAGATGAGAAACAGCAGCAGCAGATTTTATTAGAGCAAATAATTTTGCAAAGCACACAAGTGGAAAGGAGATGAAATCAAATAGTCTTCTGGACAGAGATTATAGCGATATGCTATGAAAGAGATCCATGAAACAATGGGTGTTGCCTTGGCCAAAAGCCCTAAGATAGGTTTGGGCAGACCAGTCCAAAGTTTATACCCACTTCACTCCATTAGTTGGGAAGTCAATATCACATCTATAAAAAGCTGCTGAAATAACAATCTTAGCCCTAGAGAGGGAAGAGCAGACATCAATCTATAGAAAGTATATCCAGAGACCCATGGCCTTGATAGGATACAGAAAAAACTAGCATATAATACTTTGGGTTTAGATTGCATTTATAAAAACCTTTGGGGTCTGATATTATAGTACCTAATCATGACTTTAGACGACTCACTTGCCTGTCGTGGCTGAAGATTCTGGAAATCTTGAGTGAAAAGATTTAACTTAAGCGCACACCAAAATCAAAATTGATACTTAAAAACAGTTGTAAAGTCATTTTAGTTACCAGATTTTCCACTAGGGATTTAAAGCTGAGAAATGTACAACTTAGTAGGGTTAAAATGAGTTAATTTGGATAGAGGAGGAGTTAGAAGAGAATTATGATAAAGTGGATATTTCCACCTGGTGTGTGGTAGACTTTAAAAAAAAAAAAAAAAAAAAAAAAAAGAGAGGGCGTGGCTAGGCAAGATGGCAGATCAGACGTGATCCTTATCTGCTCCATCGCCACGTAGCTGTCCAAGCCCGTATTAGTCCACCCTCCGGGTGTGCAGAAAGGTCTGCGCGGAGCAGAAACCCAGGAGCAGCCAAGATGACCGGGAGAATCGGACAATCCGCAGGAGAAGGCTGGATGCAAGACTCATGCCGGGGACAACAGTAAGGAGCGGCCCGCCCAGAATTTATCTTGCCGTCGGTTGGAGGGAGAGGTGACTCCAGGAGGGCCCGGCCCAGCAGCTGAATGATGAAGAGCAGCTGCAAACGAAAAGGAGAGGCACTGCGGCGGTGAGTGTGGGTACCGCGAGCTAATCAGTTTGTCCCACAAATTACTCTGGGGTGGTCAGGGCCCCCACAGGCTCCCTGAAGGTGATCCCAGCAGGAGATCTACACTGGGCCCCGGTCCTGTCTGATTCCAACATGGGTCCCATAATGTTATAGCCAAGAAAGGTTCTAAGGCAACCTGCTGCAGCCGGAGACACACCTCCTGATCCACTGGGGCAGTCCCTAGAGTGCTTGGAGTCACGACCCGAGGGGATGATTTGACGCCTATAACCAGAGTCACTAGTATTTCACGTGCCTGACCCTAAGATGGCAGCCACGGCTCCGATGTAAGTGGAAGAGGAGGCATTCTGGCTGGTTTTATTTGACTTCGCGAGGCCCCAAGCCAAATACTCTCTGAGAAAGGTACCAGAGGGGGTGGCCAAGAAGATCGGAGGCCGTTTGGAGGCCCTGGGTTCATTGTGCATACACAGGAGCGGGGGGACACATCTATGCCACCAAAAAAGCTGCACCCAAAGCCTCAATTTTTTTTACACCTACGGACAAAAAGCAGCCGCAAGACCGACAAAACACAGAGTTGGAAAGGTCGGGGAATATATTCAAGGGAGGATGGTGGAGAAGCAAGGGGAGTTGACAGGTTCAAATTTTAACTCTGAAGGGGTGGGTGGGCAGACAATGAGGGAGGGTGGAGAACATGCAAGCCGATGAAGGGGAGAAAAGATGAGCGAACTAGTGTGACCATTCCTTGAGGGAGATATGCTTAACTTGGAGGAATGTTTATTGTAACTTCGCGGAACGTAAAGGGTCTGAATTCCCCACTCAAGTTCCACAAAACACGGAAAATTTCTAGTTGATTAGCAAGTCGATGTGGTGGCGTTCCAGGAAACGCATTTAAAGAGATCTGAGGAGCTCAGGCTTCGGCATAAAAACTACTCCCTTATATACAGGTCTTCAGCCGGTACTAAACTTAATGGTGTTGCGTTACTGTTTCACAATTACACCAAATTTCAGCTGGAGGGCATAAAAACGGCAAAGAGGGAAGGGTGGTGATGGGGAAGCTGAGGGGGAGACTGGTCACCTTTGTGTCAGCCTATACCCCGAACATAAGCCAAGCGGCGTTTGTGACTTCTTTCCTATATGTTGGGGGGCTTTGCAGAGGGATAGATAATACTCTTGGGGGTCTTTAAACTTACATGGAACCCAGAAGAGGAAAGCACCCGCAGACACAGATCCAAGGAGGGAAGTTTTTCCAAGGCCCTAAAACACAGGTTTCAATCTATGGGACTCAAGGATGCTTGGAGGACCCTCAACCGAGACGTAAGGGACTTCTCCTTCTTTTCACACGTCCACCAGTCGTACTCAAGAATAGATTATATTTTTGTCAACCAGGGGCTTATGGGGTTCATCCAGGATGCCAAGATACACCCTATAACGCTTTCAGACCACAGCCCGGTCTCAGTTTGTTTGAATTGGGGAGGCATGGTTCAAGGGTCACTAAGATGGTTCTTTCCGGTCTCTATTACGTGGGACAGGTTGTTTTTGAGACGGGCTACGGGCGGCAATCAGGGAATTCTTCCTATTAAATGATCCGCTTGCAACCTCGCCATTGAATAATTGGGACGCTTTCAAGGCGGTGGTACGAGGCAAATGCATCAAGCTCATGGCCACAATGAATAAACAGAGAGCTGCGGAGCAAACAGTGCTAGAGGCAGAACTGGTTCAGATAGAAACTGAACATAAAAAAAGTCCTCCCGAATTTTAAAGTGTCAACTCAGTGCATTAAAGGAGAAACTCAACGCAATATACACTAACAGAGCCGAACTTTCTCTCCAGCGTATACGCCGTGCCGCATATTCCCAGGGAAACAAGGTGGGCTCGCACTTGGCTCAGCAACTTCGGGAAAAAAGAGAAAAGGAATATATTGAAGGAATTAGCAGGGAGGGCGGGGGCTATAATACTCCAATCCAGACAAGGGGAACTGCTTCGGGGATTTCTATAAGGACCTTTATCGGGTAAACCCCTTAGAAACTAACGCCCACCTCAGATACTTGGACTCTCTGATGTTGCCCCGAGTTCCTCCATTCTGGAACGAACAGCTGAACCTCCAAATCTCTGAGGAGGAAGTGAGACAGGCAACCTCGGCCTTAAAACCTCATAAGTCGCCAGGCCCGGACTGGTTGATGGCCGACATTTATAAAAAAAAGTACGTCCCAGAGATAGTTCTCCCACCTGACCTCACTCTTTAAAACAATAGCCGAGGGCCAACAGATGTCTCCATCCATGGCGGAGGCCGTGATTACAGTGATTCCCAGAACGGGGAAGGACCCTCAGCACTGCGCCACCTATCAGCCAATTGCACTCTTGAGGCTAAATTATATTCAGCAATCTTGGAGCCCAGGTTGGAAAACTTTATGCTGGATATAAAAAATCTTATACTGTGTGAGGCCCCGTTCCAATGGGCTTAACAAAAACTCATGTATCTGGGGATCCGAATTACACCGCATCTGGAGGGTCTATTAGGGGCCAACTTTCCTGCCCTACTTCTCTAACTCCAACAGGATCTTAAGCTGTGGAAACCTTCGTTTGTGTCATGGTTGGGGCGTATACAAGGGGTCAAGATGTCGGTTCTGCCTAAACTCCTCTATTTGTTTCAGGCGCTGTCGATAGACCTGGAGAGGGACTTCCTTCGAGGCTTTACGGTCTCTCATCACACGCTATATATGGCAAAAGGGCAGAGCACGACTGCTGTTCCACGTGCTAAGACGACCGAGGAGGAAGGGGTGTGTGGTATTACCAGATTTTGGCCTCTACTATAGGACAGCACAACTGAGGGTGGTGGTGGAATGGTCCATGAGAGAGTCGAACAAGCACTGGCTCCACATGGACCGGGCAATAGTGGGAAGGACAACTTGGGATGTTCTGTGAAAGCCTAAGAAAGACAGACAGCTCATGCCTACCTGAGCACACCCACTCGGCCTACCCTTATGGGATGACGTCACTAGGGGTCTGGGTTGGACGACATTCCCTTCCCCGGATACGGCGATACATTTTAATCCTGAATTTCCCCCGGCTTTGCGGGCAGGCCCGTTCGACGCTGGGAGGGAGGGGGGTTGCCAGGTGCTCTCAGATTTATTCCATAATTACGACATCCTCACATTCGAACACTGTCAGAGGGATTTCCACCTTCCATCTTCTGAACACTTCCGCTACCTTCAACTCAAACACTGGGCATTACACCCCCTTACCAGGGAGGCCGCCACATGAGAGCTGACACCAATTGAGTCCTTTGTCAGAAGGGTGGGTTCCATGAGGAGATTGATATCTTTCCTGTACAGTCTGCTGGTATTCACAACACATGCCAAAAGCCACGCAACTCCCAATATTGGGAACATATGCCGGGGATGGAGGTGACGGAGAAGGACTGGAAACACCTGTGGTCCGATATCGCTAAGAACAACCACTCACTTGAGCTAAGGAAAACCTCCTATAAGATCATTTTTGACTGGTACCTTGTCCCCACCAAGCTTAAACAGATTTTCCTTCAGATCTCAGATCTCTGCTGTAGGGGATGTGGAGTCCTAGGGGATTTTCATCACATCTGGTGGGACTGCCCAGTTATTAGACCATTCTGGGAAGAGCTATTGGCCTAAATGAAAGAGATGTTAGGATACCCTATTCCGACTTCAGCGACCATGGTTCTTCTAGGCCTTGGAGACCCGGCCGTGTAAACACCAAACTAGAGCGGATAGGGCAATTGTGTGTTCATGCCTGGGGGCGGCTAAAAACGCTATTGCGGCCTCTTGGAAGAAGAAAACAGCGCCAATCCAGGCTCAGTGGCACTCTCGTCTGTGGAAGATACTCACCAAGGAAAGAATGGCGGACATCTTTAGAGATGACTACAAGAACTTCGAATATACATAGGGCCCAATGGTGTCTTTTCTCACCAAAGGCTTGCCGCTTGCGGTGTGTCCACCTATGATGAGAGACTTGCATCTGTTTCAGTTCTAGAATTCAGGTAGGCCAGCCCACGGGAAGTGACTAACACCACGACTCCTAAGATGCCCTCCTGAGGGGTCCTCGCCCCAACACCCACCATGGCAGAGTTTCCGAATAGCGTTAGTTAGGGCTTCTCTACCATAGGGGAGGGGCGAGGGTTAGGGGGTAGTAGGGTTGTTATATAGGTTTTGAGATTTGATGTGCGGACGGGGGGGGTTAGTCTGTGATAGCTGCTATAATTTTGAAGCTCCCAAGTGTTAAGACACTGAGTATCTAGTAGCGGTGGTGGCGGGGAGGGGGGGGGGGAGAATGGAGTGGACGGTGTGATGTACTGCCTCTCTGTGAATGCAAATTTTCTACAAAAAGATGTTTGACAAAAAAAAAAAGAATAAAAACAACTATAACCTAGAAATGGCCCAAGATGGCAGGTTTTGAAAAAATATTTTCCAGTTTACCAGGCTCTGGTCTCAAAGCTATATAATCAAAATAGGTTATTCCCAGATCCTTCCTGACTAAAATATTTATTTTAGTAAGTAAGACAGAGCCAAGTCAGGAAGCATAGGAACTGGCGGAAGAGTACTATTGAAGGCTTCAGAGAATAGCAAAGAAAAGGTAGGGAGGAGCCAAGATGGTCAACTGAGTGGATGTGCCCGATCGGCACTCCGCCTCATTACAGTTGTGGGACCCCCTCGGCCGCATACACTGTTCCCCGGAGCCTGGAGTGCTTGATATCACACCTCTCCACCCTGCAAGTTTATTAGTGGGGACCTGGAGTTTGGGTCTGGCCTGAACGAGACTACTGAGGAGAGACGTGGTACACACGGCCTGGCGGTGCATGTAAAGGAAGAGGTGGCAAGACTGGGATGTAGTGGTCGCCTGTTGCCAGTTGAGGTGCTGGAGGACAAGCCACGTGGTGCTGTGCCTCAGTGAGAGTACAGTGGAGGACGGCAGCCGATGAGGGCAGGGGGCCCCAATGAGAGGTGAGCGGCTGGCAGGCCCTGTTGGTGCCGCAAGGCTGCGCACGCTTGTCCTTGGAGCATCCTGAGCTGCACTCCCATCCAGACTCTAGGATGCCTGGAATTGACTCCTGAGGTGGAGTAGGGCTGTACACTGTCCCTTTCAGCCTCTCTTCTAGTTGACCGGGCTTTGTGGTGGAGGTGAAACAGGTGTCACACCAGCCCCCATTAACTCCATATTGTGCACAAGGCTGTTTGATCAAGGTGCCTTTCAGCTGGAGGGGCAGTGGAGCGGACTGCGACAGCAGTGTCTGGTGGTTTCCTGAAAAGAAAGCAGTGGGTCCCTCGTGGGCCCCGACTACATTTCCTTGTGACGGTGCCCCACCCCTCTAAAATATAGAGCAGCTGCGCAACCCTGAGCTCCTAACTATGGCGCATTGACCAACACCTTGCATGGAATAATTACATGTGCATTGGGTTGCTGAAAATGCCTTGGTGTATCGTCTGCTAAGCAGTGGAGACGGGCCTGGTTGAAGCTATCAAACTGGGGGGGTCACAAACAGAGAGCTGCCCTTGCACACATGCTGCCAAAAGCAAAGCGCGGCCTTGGCACAGCCTCGAAATTCCACAACAATATTGAGGAAGGCATCGCCAGGATGGCACAGAGTGGGGCTACTGGTGAGGAGCGCGCAGCAGGTAAGATTATACCGCCATTCACCCTAGACACTAAAAACGTAATATTGAAGCATAATAAAGAAATCTTGGACAAAATAGATGGAGTGGCAGTCACAGTGGTGATGCTCTGCCTGGACATGGGTAAGAAGAGGGACAGGGTAAAAGAATTGAGCACCAGGGCTGATGATACGAAGGACATTTTGGGGGCTCACATTACTCAGCTTGCAGACCAAGAGTATTAATTACAACAGCAAAAAAACAAACTGGCTGATTTGGAAGATCGACTAGGCATAACAACATGCTCATTCTGGGGCTGCCGGAGGGCACGGAAACAGTACCAATGGAGTTATTCTTGGAGACCTGGCTCCCTGTAGTGCTGCCAGGATTGAACATGGAGGGACAACTGCATGTGGATAGGGCACATAGAACTCATGGGCCTAACCCTGGCGCACCTCCGCGCATGTTGATTGCCCGCATGCTGCAGTACAGAGATAAAGTGGTCATATTGGCAGCGGCTCGCACAGAGGGTGATATGGAATACAATGGCAATAGAATTTCCTTCTACCCTGATTATGGCATGGCTACCCAAAAAAGATGCAGAACCTTCAGGGAAGTTAAGAGCAAACTTAGAGACCATTGGTTAGTCTATGCTTTGTTGACCCCGGCACGTTTAAGGGTGAACTTGCAGGGGAAACATCACTTTTTTGACCATGCTGAGGAAGCTATGCAATTTCTTGAAAGTCACTGATTTCTTATACAGTGATTACTGATGTTTATGTTTAGCCCTGTAATGTTGATGGGGGGGGGGGGGGTTTATAGGGAGGAACAAGGTGAGTTAGTGACTGAGAGCTTTTTGCTATCAACTCTGGTTCTGTTACTTCTGATGGGGTCCTATGGTAGGCCTTTAAGGGGACTATTAGGGGCTAGGGTATGACCTCCACCTATGGGGTGGATCATTCATTGACACGTAGAGTGACAAATCTGAAGCGCTAAATAGGGGAGACAGAATGCCAGGCTCTGTACACGGAACAGGTCTGGGAGGCATGGCATAGACTACAGGGCAAGTAAGATGAGGTGTGTGAAACTCTTGGTCATCATGATTATAAGACATACACAAAAGTCCAACAGGGAGATATGCCGGGCAGGCTACTGGCTGGTTAATAGAGAGAAGGGGAGAATGCAGAAGTTACGCTTAAAGACGCACAGGGAGCGACACTCACAACCCATGAAGAGATCTTAGGCCATTTTGCACAGTTCTACTCTGCGTTGTATATACAACAGGATAGGCACGATCAGCAGTGTATAACGATATACTGGAAAAGGTGCAGCAACTCGTAGCAGATTAAGAAAATGAAGGAGACCTTGAATGCCCTGATAGATGAGTCAGACATTAAGTGGGCTATAAAATAAATTAACACACGAAAGACACCAGGGAACGATGGTCTGCCCGTTTTATCAGGAACATGTAGACTTATTGTGTGTACCATTGTTAGCCATGTATAGGAAAGCCATTGACCGTGGGGTGTCGCCAGCCATACTGAGGGAGGTGAATGCAGTGGTTTTACCCAAACCAGGGAGGGACCTAGAAGAATGAGAGAGTCATATCGTTGTTCGTCGATAATTAACGTGGACGCAATAATATCGAAGAAGATCCAGGCTCACCGTTTGGCAAAAGTGGATGGAGGAGCTAATACACTTGAATCAGGCAGGCTTTTTGGGGCACCACACTACTACCACCAATATCAGGAAGGTATTCCTCATTACAGAGAAGATTATGAAAGGGGAAGAACCTTGTGCATTTTCCTGTTTTGATGCCTATAAAACATTTGACACTGTTGATTGGCTATTTATTAATCACACGCTGAGACGCTATGGCCTGGGTGACACCTATCTAAAATGGCCGATGAGGGCAGGGGGCCCCAATGAGAGGTGAGCGGCTGGCAGGCCCTGTTGGTGCCGCAAGGCTGCGCACGCTTGTCCTTGGAGCATCCTGAGCTGCACTCCCATCCAGACTCTAGGATGCCTGGAATTGACTCCTGAGGTGGAGTAGGGCTGTACACTGTCCCTTTCAGCCTCTCTTCTAGTTGACCGGGCTTTGTGGTGGAGGTGAAACAGGTGTCACACCAGCCCCCATTAACTCCATATTGTGCACAAGGCTGTTTGATCAAGGTGCCTTTCAGCTGGAGGGGCAGTGGAGCGGACTGCGACAGCAGTGTCTGGTGGTTTCCTGAAAAGAAAGCAGTGGGTCCCTCGTGGGCCCCGACTACATTTCCTTGTGACGGTGCCCCACCCCTCTAAAATATAGAGCAGCTGCGCAACCCTGAGCTCCTAACTATGGCGCATTGACCAACACCTTGCATGGAATAATTACATGTGCATTGGGTTGCTGAAAATGCCTTGGTGTATCGTCTGCTAAGCAGTGGAGACGGGCCTGGTTGAAGCTATCAAACTGGGGGGGTCACAAACAGAGAGCTGCCCTTGCACACATGCTGCCAAAAGCAAAGCGCGGCCTTGGCACAGCCTCGAAATTCCACAACAATATTGAGGAAGGCATCGCCAGGATGGCACAGAGTGGGGCTACTGGTGAGGAGCGCGCAGCAGGTAAGATTATACCGCCATTCACCCTAGACACTAAAAACGTAATATTGAAGCATAATAAAGAAATCTTGGACAAAATAGATGGAGTGGCAGTCACAGTGGCGATGCTCTGCCTGGACATGGGTAAGAAGAGGGACAGGGTAAAAGAATTGAGCACCAGGGCTGATGATACGAAGGACATTTTGGGGGCTCACATTACTCAGCTTGCAGACCAAGAGTATTAATTACAACAGCAAAAAAACAAACTGGCTGATTTGGAAGATCGACTAGGCATAACAACATGCTCATTCTGGGGCTGCCGGAGGGCACGGAAACAGTACCAATGGAGTTATTCTTGGAGACCTGGCTCCCTGTAGTGCTGCCAGGATTGAACATGGAGGGACAACTGCATGTGGATAGGGCACATAGAACTCATGGGCCTAACCCTGGCGCACCTCCGCGCATGTTGATTGCCCGCATGCTGCAGTACAGAGATAAAGTGGTCATATTGGCAGCGGCTCGCACAGAGGGTGATATGGAATACAATGGCAATAGAATTTCCTTCTACCCTGATTATGGCATGGCTACCCAAAAAAGATGCAGAACCTTCAGGGAAGTTAAGAGCAAACTTAGAGACCATTGGTTAGTCTATGCTTTGTTGACCCCGGCACGTTTAAGGGTGAACTTGCAGGGGAAACATCACTTTTTTGACCATGCTGTGGAAGCTATGCAATTTCTTGAAAGTCACTGATTTCTTATACAGTGATTACTGATGTTTATGTTTAGCCCTGTAATGTTGATGGGGGGGGGGGGGGGTTTATAGGGAGGAACAAGGTGAGTTAGTGACTGAGAGCTTTTTGCTATCAACTCTGGTTCCGTTACTTCTGATGGGGTCCTATGGTAGGCCTTTAAGGGGACTATTAGGGGCTAGGGTATGACCTCCACCTATGGGGTGGATCATTCATTGACACGTAGAGTGACAAATCTGAAGCGCTAAATAGGGGAGACAGAATGCCAGGCTCTGTACACGGAACAGGTCTGGGAGGCATGGCATAGACTACAGGGCAAGTAAGATGAGGTGTGTGAAACTCTTGGTCATCATGATTATAAGACATACACAGAAGTCCAACAGGGAGATATGCCGGGCAGGCTACTGGCTGGTTAATAGAGAGAAGGGGAGAATGCAGAAGTTACGCTTAAAGACGCACAGGGAGCGACACTCACAACCCATGAAGAGATCTTAGGCCATTTTGCACAGTTCTACTCTGCGTTGTATATACAACAGGATAGGCACGATCAGCAGTGTATAACGATATACTGGAAAAGGTGCAGCAACTCGTAGCAGATTAAGAAAATGAAGGAGACCTTGAATGCCCTGATAGATGAGTCAGACATTAAGTGGGCTATAAAATAAATTAACACACGAAAGACACCAGGGAACGATGGTCTGCCCGTTTTATCAGGAACATGTAGACTTATTGTGTGTACCATTGTTAGCCATGTATAGGAAAGCCATTGACCGTGGGGTGTCGCCAGCCATACTGAGGGAGGCGAATGCAGTGGTTTTACCCAAACCAGGGAGGGACCTAGAAGAATGAGAGAGTCATATCGTTGTTCGTCGATAATTAACGTGGACGCAATAATATCGAAGAAGATCCAGGCTCACCGTTTGGCAAAAGTGGATGGAGGAGCTAATACACTTGAATCAGGCAGGCTTTTTGGGGCACCACACTACTACCACCAATATCAGGAAGGTATTCCTCATTACAGAGAAGATTATGAAAGGGGAAGAACCTTGTGCATTTTCCTGTTTTGATGCCTATAAAACATTTGACACTGTTGATTGGCTATTTATTAATCACACGCTGAGACGCTATGGCCTGGGTGACACCTATCTAAAATGGGTACAACTACTATACACAGATAGTAAAGCCAGAGTGAGGATAGGCAATAGATTATCGGTTAGTTGGATGGTGGCAAGAAGCACGAGACAGGGGTGCCTCCAGTCACTGTTGATCTTCACTCTGGTCATTGAGCCCCTAGCACGACTGAGGTTATGGAGAGCGGTTACTGAAGGTGAATTGATCACTCGCTAGGCACCAAACCACTGTTTTAGATCAGTATTTTAGATCAGAAGTTCTTAGCACCTTATTTTTAAAATGATCATCAAATTACTGTTATTGGGGGAGCTGTGTTAAAGCTCTGTGGGAAAGTTGTGTCTTTCTTACACTGCACTCGTCCACGCCCAACCGGGACCAGCGGCCAGACCCCCTGCATCACCTTCCCAAAATATTTATCGCTATACCGGTGAGCAGCTGAGACAGCTAAATGAGACTTTAGGAGGAAATTGCCCCCATTCCATCTACCTCAGCAACTTGCCCTTGGCTGTTCATATTGTCCGTTTAAGCTCTTGCCTTCTCTTCCTACCCCCCCCCCCCCGCGCTCCCATTAACTATACAGTATGCTGCTACTAAATTGCAGGTCTCTGGCCTGGCACACTGCGGAGATTTTCCTTCTTTTAAAAGATTTAGGTCCAGAAGTGTTGTTTCTCAAAGAAACTTGGCTTAATCCAGGCTCAGAGCCAGATATTGTTAAAACTCTCCCCCCCCTCTGGATATCTAATTCCCCCTATGAACCGGGAATCGTTCCAGGCTATTTGAACACTGGTTAAGAGTGGGTCGCCATGTGACCTGGTTCCACCCAATATTCTGTAGCAGGCAGCCAACACAGTTGTCCCAACCATTGTTGACATGATCAATGCCTCGGTCTCCAGGGGTATAGTTCCTCCCCTGTGGAAAAGGGCAATGGTAAAATCTCTCCTGAAGAAACCTAACTTGGACCCGGATTCTTTGAGCAACTATCGTCCCATCCCGCTCTTTCCGGGGATCAGCAAGATAACGGAGAAACATGTTAACTTCATACTCTCCACATACCTGGAATCCCATAAACTCCTCCACTCCTCTCAAACGGACTTTCGTCCGCACCAAGGCACGGAAACTGTGTTACTATCAGTAGTCGAAGAATTCAGAAAGATCCTTGATGCTGGGGGATCTTCAGCAGTGAATCTCTTCGACCTTAGCGCAGCTTTCGATACGGTCAACCACCAAATCTTGGTTCACACACTCAGAGGGTTTGGGGTTAACTGGCACAGCCTTATTGTGTCTGCAGTCTTTCCTGGAAGAAAGATCTTTCCAGGTGTTTAGGAGCGAGGTTATCTCAAAAGCTCTGCCCCTTCATTGTGGAGTTCCTGAGGGATCGGCCCTGAGCCCCACTCTCTTTAATGTTTATATGGCTCGGCTGGCGGATATTGTGCTTCCTTTTGGGGTTCACATAGTTACCTATGCTGATGACACCCAATTGGTTGTGGCACTGAATCATCCTGATCAAGTGTCCATGGGCCTTCACCCCTGCCTTGAGAAAGTCGCCAAGTGGATGAGCCTGTCGCATTGGCGACAAGACAGAGCTTATGGTTCTTGGGGATCCTATCTGCTTTAAAGCAAGCACAATGTGGCCAGTCTGTATGGGCCCGATCCCTGCTCCAAAGTCAGAGATAAAGAGTCTGGGTGTCTGGCTGGACCAGGACCTCAGTTTTAAAGTTCAGGACAGGAAGGTTGCAGCCTTTTGCTATGGCATCCTTAGGATGCTCCGTAAAGTGCTCCCCCTTCGCCCCTTCTTATCTAGAAAGCTGATGTTTCAGGCACTCATTTGGTCTCGCAATGACTATGGCAATGCCTTATATCTAGGCGCGCCAAGCTCTGCAATCTCAAAACTCCAAATAGTGCAGAATTCCGTAGCAAGAATGCTCATGGGGATCCAGAGTTTTCGCTATGCGAGGCCCGCCTCACGGTCCCTCCACTGGCTTCCTATTCAGGAGAGAATCAGCTTCCAGGCCCTGTGCATCGTTCACAGGTCGCTTGGAGGGAATGGTCCTCCAATTAATCACTCCTTGGTCCAGCCCTATCAGGCTATCAGGCAGCTGCGTTCAGATGAGCTTTTTCTAGCAGTTGTTCCCAGGATCAAGAAGGCCAGAAGTGGCGGCAGCTCTTTTCTTACAATGCCGCCAGACTGTGGAACTCGCTCCCTCCGCCTTCCTCAAACAGCTAAAGACCTGGCTTTTCCTCTAGGTCCTCCCTTCTGCTTCTATGAACCACTTCAGCGCTGGGATGCCTTTGGGTAGCTACGCACTTTAGAAGTGCTTTTTCATTCATTCAGGAGGAGCTGGGTGTCGGTGTATGAGATAATGCAGATTCCATGAGTTTGAACGATGATGGCGAAAAGTGCCAGGTAGGCATTGACCAGTATGACTCCACAGAGTAGGCTAGCAGTAGCAGAGGTATATGGGGCCCAGCTGACTGACTAGGTATTTATAGTGAGCAAGGAGCCGATTCATTGGAGAGCGAGTCCTCGTATGCAAGGTTTTATAGAGGCACTAAATGAGGATGGTGTGGGCGACAGTGTTGAAGGTAACAAAGAGTTCTAGGAAGCTAAAGAGTGTGCAGTCCTCTTCCTTCTATTATCTCTCACCCTCTATTCCCCCCATCAATGTTGTAAGCCCCTTAGTTCCGGCTCATCAGCACCCTCTTGCTTCCCAACCATTTCCTCTATATTTTACTCAGCTCTCTCATCCTAACGCTGCATTCTATTCCCAGTCCCCTGTGCCTCACTCTGTTGCTTTTAGAGTATATATATATATACACAAATACACACACGCAGACAGGTTCTGCAAAGTGGCCATCACTTCAAAGATTTTAAGAGAATGATTCACCATCCCAGGGTTGCACACCTGCCTTCAACAGACCTAGTAGTTCCTCTTCCGATAATGGCTTCTTAGTTTTCTATCTTACAAAGGATAAAGTAGAAGCTGCAGGTGGGGGGAGGGTGGCGTTCTTCCCAACGGGCCTCCCACGCTGTTTGAAAAAGATGCACATTGGTGCGGGCCTTTTTGTGGGAGCAGCCTCACTCATATTATCCCTCCTATCCTTGTGTTGGCCTGATTAATGCCATTTCTTTGGTGTTTTCAAGCTCCTGTTGTGCTCTTGGTGGTGTTTATGTTGGACAAGAAGTTTATCCTGCGAATTTCAATCTTCATTAGATTTTTACTAGTCGGAGTATACACTGTGGTGGTAGCCCTTGAATATACTGCTTTCTCCTTAGAAGTGTGGTCTTCATGTCTGTGAGATTTGAAAGCAGATATCTCTCCCCTTTTATCGTCAACGGTTGGTTCTCAGTCTCCTCAGCTAACAAACTTCAACACCTGTGACTTAATTCCTTGGCAATGATGGGGACTCCCTTCTCTTACACCAGGTTGGTCTTTCTCTTTTTGGTAGTCGGTGAAATTATGGCACAGGTTTTGGAATGTGCGAGCCTTCAGGTTTTTTTGGGTCTGTTTTTGGATCACCCGGCCTACTATGTGGGCATTCTTCTCTAGCCATCTCCACAAAACTGTCATTGATGTTTGGGATATACAAGTACAGGAACAACAATAGTGAGCAACTTCTACTTCGTCCAGATTGTCTCTTTAAAATTTAAATCACAATGCTAAATTTGTGCAACTGAAAGCATGTGATGGGCACCTGCTCTCATGTTAGGACTTGTTGTTTATCACTGGACTTTGACACACAGCAACAGAGAAAAGGGGGAAGAGAAAGGCAGAACAAAAGTGATGAAAAGGAGAAAGCTAAGAAGAAGAATAACCTACAAGAGCGAGGAGAAGGAAACAGGAAGTGGAAGGCTGTGAAAGAGAGAGGTATAAATTGAAGTCAAAAGTAGCCAACTGTGATGTTGTAGCTATGCCTGCATAGAGCACCAACGACAATCAGGAAAACTCTAGACCACTGCACATTTTAGACTTTTTTCAAACACATTAAACACTGTCACTATGAATAATTATTCATTGCATCTAAAGTTAATTCCTGCTTATTCCTTCCATACATATTCCACTATGTATCCTTTAAAATCAGAACATAGTGCAGATCTGTTCTTCTGAACTCAATACAAAATGCTGCTACTTTCTTGGAAAATCAGCATGGACTCAAGTTTGGCTCTTGTAATGTCAGTTCATACTGCTCTGTCTCTTGCAATACTAGTGCATATCCTTTCCAATCTTGTGAAAAGTAAGTGCTTATTCAATATAGTCTCCTGTAAAGTGAGAACATGTTCTTGTCCATCTCTTATCCAATCAGTACACAGTCATACCTGTCTACAATGGAACCAATGCATACTCCCAATTTCCCCTTGTAAAGCTGTAAGTACTCTAGAAATGTTGCATACAATCTGTATGAAGTCGGGGCATAATCCGCCTTGCATTTGTAACATCAATTTATACTACTTCTATCTGCCTTGTCTTGCAAAACCAATAAGTACTTCTCCCTGTCTCTTGTAAAGTCAGCATCTACTTTTCCACATTCCAAAGTCAATAAACAAGCATTGGAAAGTAGGCATATATTCCAGTTTATTTCTTTGGAAACTACTATGAACAACAGCTTTTTCTCTTGTAAAGTAAATTCTTAATACATTTTAGACCTCACAAAAAATCATTATTTGCTCCTAATTGTCACTTATAAAAATCACTTCTTACCCCTGCCTTTCTCTTTTGTCGTCAGTGTACATTCATGCTGGTCTCGAGGACTTTTGCTTAGTCACAGTAGGCACAAGTACTCACAATAATCTTGTCTTTTTTCGCCTTCAGCATATTTTTTTAATTGAGCCAGTAAAACAAATACCTACCATTTACACAGCACATAACATAATCTGAAATCCCTCTTGGAACTTAAATAACGTGTTATTATTACCCAACACAACTGTATTATCTTTATTGAACTCGTAAGGGTGCAAGACTCAGTAGGTCACTGGTCGATGCAAACTCTTTGATTGTGATGGTTACATATGGATGCCAAGTGGTCAATGAAGCCCATGATCCATCTATTAACATTACTGCATTTACTGGATTAAAACATGTATCACATTACATGTACCAGAATCAATGTGGAGGGAAAGAGGAATTTGTGATCCAACCAATTTCCTCGAGTTATATATTCTGATCAGGGGGGGGGAAAGGATCACTTGTCCTGCATAACTTTGGGTATGCCGTAACTGTTCCGAGTAGTCCCAATGTTAACCCTCATGCACGTGCTGGTAAATGATGTGGTATTAAGCGGTATATCTTGTTTCTCCGCCGTCCCTCGCACGTGTGTGTATAATCATTGGGTTGTTTTTTCATGCAACCTCTATCCAGGAGGCATTACCCATTGTTAAAAACAGTAGTGATGAGTGATTGTGACGTGAAAAAGTGATAGAATAAAATTGTCTCTCTTGATCAGAAAAATTCTTTATTAGTTCTGTATAGAGGAGGCAATGGATTTAAAAATTAAATCGGTGAACGTGAGTGATTATGACTCGTTCACACTAAGTGAAAAAGGTCGACATGTTTCAGCCCTTTCTTATGCCTGGTAGGTCATTTGGGCTTTCTTCAGGACCGTGGTGTGAAATAGAGACCTCTCACGTCTCTACTAGTGATAAGAAAATAATTTATTTAATGGAACATATCATTATGTTGCTCCATAGGAGGTCAATTATACCTGCAAAGAGAGAGGGCATAGTAGACACAGGGTAAAGGGTGAAGGGAAACATATAAGACTATACGACTGGTTAAATTCACCAGGAACACATAAATCGCACTGTGGCGTAGCAACTAAAAAATGGCAATACTTTGCACTGACTGCCCCACTCAAAGAATAGGGTCGACTGTCTCTTAATTGGCCTGGGAGTTCTAATGATTCAATTGGTTTTTCAGAAATGGCAAGTGATGGGAGTATGGTGAGGGTGGCGTATGGTTACAGGTGCCGGTTTTCAGGCGCATTCGTGCATTTTCTCAAACGCGCTCACTCCACACCAAACATTTTGTGTCATTCGGCAGCGTGATCATACTGTGCTGCCTCAACTGTTTAAGCTAGAGGACATCTTATTCTCTCTGCACATAGTTACATAACATACCTCCGTTCTTGGCTACATTAAGCCTCTTCGGTATCAGGGTGGGTCAGGGAGGCACTCTATAATGGTAAACATTCGATCAGAACAGGGTGTTTTTGTTTAGTAATACTTTACGGTTTCGCCGCTTTGTGGTCCTCGTGGTACCTCTGGCTCTCCATTCATTCCTTGTGCTGACTCTGCCACCTCTGTCCCGGAATACGAGAAGCGTTTCCGGGCTATTGTTTTTATAGGTAGTGAAGGCAATGGAGGTAGAGGAAAGACTCTAGTTATTGCTCGAAATGTTCTATTTACTTAGATAGGACGTTAACTAAATCGTCGATTTGAGATTCAAGTAAATTAAGCTTTTATTATCTTGTGGGCGAATTCAATAATCCGAGTTTTATTTTGGCTCAGTCATAGACCAAATGTTGAATCAGTAATCTGAATGGTGATTTTTAATTTGGTTATTTCCATAGTCATGTTGTTTGGTATTAGGCTCTATACTGAGAGATTTCGATCAAAATAGTGTGATTGTTCATATGTCTCATCCACTGAAAATAGTGCCCCACGGTATGTTATCATTCAAACCATTAACATCAGTGCCGAGTCTGTGCACCCATCGTTGCTCTTTTTCAAAGAGGATTTTTTCTGCGTTGTGGTCTTTATTGCGCAGTGTTTCTAAAATAACCCACTGTAGATCTTTTACATCTCATGTCAACCGACAACAGTGAATTCACCACTGGACATGAGTGTAACTGGTCATTACCCATGTGGAACCTGTTCAGTTTGTCCCCTCACAAAAGCGACAAAAGAGATACAACTACTCCCTGATTTGAATTGGAGAATTCTACACCACACCAACTGCAACACAAGTCATGCCATCTACATGATCACATGCCCCTGCAAGAAAAACTATATAGGCATGACATGTAGGAAGGTAAAACAACGACTGTGTGAACATCGCAGTAATGTGAAATGTAAGAAGGCGACCACTAAGATGTCAAGCCACTATTTGGAAGCTGGCCACACTGTAAAAGATCTACAGTGGGTTATTTTAGAAACACTGCGCAATAAAGACCACAACGCAGAAAAAATCCTCTTTGAAAAAGAGCAACGATGGGTGCACAGACTCGGCACTGATGTTAATGGTTTGAATGATAACATACCGTGGGGCACTATTTTCAGTGGATGAGACATATGAACAATCACACTATTTTGATCGAAATCTCTCAGTATAGAGCCTAATACCAAACAACATGACTATGGAAATAACCAAATTAAAAATCACCATTCAGATTACGGATTCAACATTTGGTCTATGACTGAGCCAAAATAAAACTCGGATTATTGAATTCGCCCACAAGATAATAAAAGCTTAATTTACTTGAATCTCAAATCGACGATTTAGTTAACGTCCTATAAGTAAATAGAACATTTCGAGCAATAACTAGAGTCTTTCCTCTACCTCCATTGCTTTCACTACCTATAAAAACAATAGGCCGGAAACGCTTCTCGTATTCCGGGACAGAGGTGGCAGAGTCAGCACAAGGAATGAATGGAGAGCCAGAGGTACCACGAGGACCACAAAGCGGCGAAACCGTAAAGTATTACTAAACAAAAACACCCTGTTCTGATCGAATGTTTACCATTATAGAGTGCCTCCCTGACCCACCCTGATACCGAAGAGGCTTAATGTAGCCAAGAACGGAGGTATGTTATGTAACTATGTGCAGAGAGAATAAGATGTCCTCTAGCTTAAACAGTTGAGGCAGCACAGTATGATCACGCTGCCGAATGACACAAAATGTTTGGTGTGGAGTGAGCGCGTTTGAGAAAATGCACGAATGCGCCTGAAAACCGGCACCTTTAACCATACGCCACCCTCACCATACTCCCATCACTTGCCATTTCTGAAAAACCAATTGAATCATTAGAACTCCCAGGCCAATTAAGAGACAGTCAACCCTATTCTTTGAGTGGGGCAGTCAGTGCAAAGTATTGCCATTTTTTAGTTGCTACGCCACAGTGCGATTTATGTGTTCCTGGTGAATTTAACCAGTCGTATAGTCTTATATGTTTCCCTTCACCCTTTACCCTGTGTCTACTATGTCCTCTCTCTTTGCAGGTATAATTGACCTCCTATGGAGCAACATAATGATATGTTCCATTAAATAAATTATTTTCTTATCACTAATAGAGACGTGAGAGGTCTCTATTTCACACCACGGTCCTGAAGAAAGCCCAAATGACCTACCAGGCATAAGAAAGGGCTGAAACATGTCGACCTTTTTCACTTAGTGTGAACGAGTCATAATCACTCACGTTCACCGATTTAATTTTTAAATCCATTGCCTCCTCTATACAGAACTAATAAAGAATTTTTCTGATCAAGAGAGACAATTTTATTCTATCACTTTTTCACGTCACAATCACTCATCACTACTGTTTTTAACAATGGGTAATGCCTCCTGGATGGAGGTTGCATGAAAAACCAACCTAATGATTATACACACACGTGCGAGGGACGGCGGAGAAACAAGATATACCGCTTAATACCACATCATTTACCAGCACGTGCATGAGGGTTAACATTGGGACTACTCGGAACAGTTACGGCATACCCAAAGTTATGCAGGACAAGTTATCCTTCCCCCCCCTGATCAGATCACATTACATGTATACATTCTTCTGCTATCTTCAGTGATAGCAATAGAAACGTATGCTCTCTTGTGACATCAGTGCATTCTAACACATACCTTGATAAAGGAGACCGGGTTGCACACTTATGCAACCTCAATACCTCCTTCAACTGTCTCTTGCAACTTCAGCACATACTACTCGCCAGGGGCAGCTTATTTTCGTTAAGGTGACAGGGCGTAAGTTCTCCTTCTCGAATCCGCTCCTACTAAAAGTACTACCCGTCACTGCACATATCCGCAAAATGCAAAGCTTCAAAAGCAGACATTAAGAAAGCTGTATGCAAGAAGTATTGCTTCCAAAAACACATCATCTTAAAATGGGAAATAGTTTTTCCCAATAAGGAAAATGAACAGTTTTCCTTGGAATTCTACCTCTTTAAAATCTGTGAGAACGTTCCCCATTCCTGCAGAGCACCACCATCAGAATGGGCAGAATTCTACTGAATTAGGCTTTTTGAACATGTGACGAACCAAACTAGTGGCTCTTTACCGCTGTAGAATTAAAGAATATAATTATATTAGCCTGCTCTGCCTTCAATAGAATAGCCTACACTGCAAGTAGAAAGGATTTGGGTAATTTATCACACACCTCTATAAAACGCGAATATTTTCTCACTTTTTCCTTTTTTTGATCTAACTTTGGAGATTTTTTCTACAACCATGCTTGGTGAATCAACGTTCCTGTCCACGGTGGCTATCAGTATTCACTGACAGTAAAACACATCTAATTTACACAGCTATGAGAGTATGCAAGAACACAATTTTTTTTTAAAAAGAAGTAATTTATCTGGATGTCAACCATTCCTCTGAAAGTAAGTCAATACATTAAATGTGCGGACATACACAACACAACAACCAACAACATACCGTCAAGCAACTTTTTTATCCATTCCTTAGAAGAAAAACAATGATCATTTTTAAACTTAGCTTTTTAAAAAATCGAAATACATATCAAAGACCCCATTTACTAAACAAAAAAAGGCTCTCCTGACAGGGCACAGATAACAAGCTTCACCTAAGGTGAATAATCTAAAAAAATGAAAAAAACAACAACTGACATATCCTGCTAACCTTGACAGCAGAGAAACGTAAAAGCATCTGAAGTTTTTGAACTAACAAAGGAACAGATGGGTCCGGCTACGGCTTTATCTGCAACATGGTATCTATCATTAGGAAGAGATAGAAAGCCAAACGGTATATGAATGAAAATAAAAACTTTCTTGTGAGGTTTTTTAAAATCTTTCCAAGCATTTTTTTTTAAAAACACATCGCAAGTTAAAATTATACAACCACTAACAATCCCCTAAAGCTATTTTTAAAGACAAGCATGTACGACGTTAATCAGCATACTATTAAAAGATCAAGACTGATAGAGCAGAAATGAGCACACCCTCTAGTATTAGCAATCCATAAAGGTTCTGGATAACAAAAAGTATAGTTCCTTTGTGTCCAATGTTGTGTATATATATATATCTTGAACAGTTATTAATCAACAAGACGTTCCAGCAGCATACAGACCGTATAATCAAACTCGCTAAACCGTTTGCTGTATTTGATGATAGGGGGTCATGATACATTGTTGTGCGTGACCCAAAAGTCCAACGCTCCAGGAGTCACCCATTAACTCTGAAGTCAGTTGTGTTGCATTATGAACGCTGGTCCCTCATGGCTGTACTGGTTCACTGAAGCAAAGAAATCAGAGAACTGTCCTCGGCAGTTATTTTGGCAGTAGAACTTATCAAGGCTTCCATATCTGCAGACTCCGAAACATAGGGAGTTCTCTTTATTTTGATCTTGGGATACAGTACAGCCATGAGGGTCCGCCATTCATAATGCAACACAACTGACTTCAGATTTAGGGGATGACTCCTGGAGCGTTGGACTTTTGGGTCGAACACAACAACAACGGATCATAACCACCTATCATCAAATACAACAAACGGTTTAGCATTTTTTATTGCACTGTCGCTTCCATTATCAAAAGATTGTGGTGGTATATACATCTTCTGAGAGAAGCTTCTCAGTGATCGGAATCGTAGTTCGTTTAGGGTCAACTTTGTGAACACCGCCTTGAAAAAGTCTACGGGCAGACGAAACATGTGTTGGCGTAGGCACATTGGCAGGTTTTATCCAGAACCCTTTTGAATTGCTAATACTAGAGGGTGTGCTTATTAGAGTCAGTCCCGGTTGTTTGTACACATTTTTTTTGTGTGTGATTAGCATCTCCTGGTAGTAAGTGCGTTGGAGCCACTAGGACCCCAAAAATAATTGTTTTTCTAAAAACTTGTTTTTCACACTCTACTACAGTATATGAGCTACAATTGTTCTACTTTTCTCACCCGGTGGGAGCCATTACTACCAGTTTAATTATAATTACTATTAAAAGATGTATCAATTTAGACTGATAGCAATGAGCCAAAGGACATTTCTAATGTATACTGGTTGCAGCAAGGCAGGTTCTAAGGTATTCTATCAAATGCATCTTGGCAAGTTTCCCTATTGACAAGAAGCTATCTAGCAGTGCTTTAACAGTGATATAAAGTGCCCTGTGCTAGTGCTCTGTGCTAGTGCAATTATGAGTAAGCCTGCTTGGCAGTTGACTAGCTAGGTACCCTGCTATGTAATCTTGGCCAAGGGACACTAGGCATTATGATACACACTTACAGCTTTGCAGGACCTAAAAGTAAAAATGTCACATCTTAAGCAAGAAGCAAAAAAGCCAATAGACTCCGGGAATTGTGGCAAGCACTTGCAACTTTGCTAGACCAAACGATCAAACAGGTAGTAAAAAAGACAAATATGCTCTAGGAATTGTGGCCAGCACTTACACCTTTGCTGGACCTAAAGATAAAGGGATTCACATTTCAGGAAGGTAGTTAGAGCCAATAGGCATTTCTGGCTTGTTCAAGGTACGAAAGATCAGATTTGAAGGCTGTTGTATAAAGTACCAAAATGCTAGTACCGGTTGGTGTGCAAAGTGCCCTGTTAACTGAATCCAGGACCACTGTCTCAAAACAGTGCAATAAAGTACCACATGCTAATATAATAAAGAGAAAACATGCTGGGCAATCAGCTAATGAAGTGGTCTGTTGTCTAATCTTAGTCAAAATATTCTGGTTAATGATGTCCCTAGCTCAGGGTCCATGTTCTTAAGAGACAGTCGTGTTTGGTCATCTTGCATTCTGTAGCAGCCTTCTAGCTTTCGAGAAGAATTTGCCAATTTGGACTAGGTCCTTTGGTACTGCTGAAGTATTGATGAATGTCAACGCCTTTTTGCTTATTCTTATCCCATTTTGCAAAAACAAAATTGGCTTCAGATAAATTTGCCTCTGAGGTAGCACACCCAATCAACAGTACACAATGTGTGCTGCAGATTCAGAATGCCCTGGAGCAGGATTCTTCCAGTGGGACCTTAATTCCCATATAGGCTTTGTTAAGAGCCTGGTCAGCAGTATATTTTTTAGCACTTTATAGCCCAAGGAAGCCTTCAAATATGGTTTTGTATTTACCAACAGGAGTATAACCCATAAACCACGTTGAGAATTGGGTAGGTACATTCTTTTTGTGTAACGTATTTTACATACAAGTCTAACTGTCCTTTCTAATGATACGAGTAGAGATATTGTTGCTCTATTTCAAATATGGTTGGCAGGAGTTGGCTTCATGAGATGTAGTAAGAGCCGCTACTCCTGGAAAATTTCGGATTTGTTTTTTATTGCAGTCTCTTGAAACCTGTTTGCCTTTCTCTATTAAGGTTCTCTATTAGTGATCAAGTGTTATACTTGAATCTACTAAGTCAATCGGGCCAGGTTTAAGGAGGCTTTAGCATTGTCAGGGTACTTTGACTAACTACTTCTTTTCTCTAGAAATATGGCGTTCAGAACACCTAAAAAGAAATCCGAATCTTCCCTGGTCACCCGATGATGGAACTTAATGATATCCTTTTTCAATTCAATGTCCATATTCACCAGGTCGAATTCTAGATGAATCAATGTGCGCCAGGTGCTTTTAGGGATGTTAAATATTTTCTTTTATGATGCTGTGTGACAACGCTCTAATGGCTTGGTGATCCTGCCTAAAGCTCATTGCAGGTAGCAGTTTAGCCCATATGGCTGTTCGGATGGCCTCATCCGAGCAGCTTTATAAGTAGTGATTTTGTTTGGATAAAGCATAGGTTATTTTAGATGCTTTTTCTGTCGCTGTTGCAGCCTGCTACGAGGTTGTACCCATATCCGACAGCCAGACACCAAGATAGTTATATTTACGGATTGTGCATATTTTTAAAGGGCCTAGTTGCTAATCCAATTGCTGCTTCTTACTACTTTGGCCAAAAATCTGAACTTTTGTGTTGGTAATGTTTGGGTGCAGAGCGCTGTGTGTATTATATACGTAGAGTGTGTTCAAAGCCCGCTTCATCCCCACGCGGGTTTGGTCCTGTATATTCCGAAGTTTCATCTGACCTAGTTTCGATGGCAATAAGTTTCCTTTCGGCTGTTCCCCAACGAGGTAGCGGTATATAAATAAAATAAAGTGGGGGCGATAACACAGCCCTGCTTGAGCCCTCGGTTGGTATGAATATTTTCTGTTACGTGGGCCGGCATTATTTTGATTCAAACCCAGGTGTCAGAGTACAACAAAGTGATAGCCCGCAAAAGTTGCCTGGGCCTGCCTCACTCCACCAGTTTTTTCCAGAGGATATTGTAATTAATTCGGTTGAACACTGCACTATAATCTAATAAGAAGCAGGCATATAATGGGGGGTGGTAGCTTCAATGGCCTTTTCGTTCAGATAGGAGAAAGCGATCAAGTTGTCCATCATAGAGGCGTTTGGCTGGAAGCTCATCTGATAGTTTGGTAAAAAAAAAATATTGATCCAATCTTCCAGTTTGTGTACCAAATGGTATATTCCCATTCCACCCTACTATGTAACAACTTTACATCTTGCAGCCCTTTCAGCATGGACCTCCCAAAAAAAACATAAAAACAGTCTTATTCACTTTTTCTTGCTTTGATCCTTTCTGGAATCAAGAGCTCAACATTCTTCAAAGGGGTCTTTCAGAGCCTCTGTCAATTAAGCCAAATGTCCCTTAATTTTTCCTTTCTCTACCCAGGGTAGCCATATAGTGGGTTTTTTTAACAACAATTTTTAATTTTGTCAATAGTCACATACAATGCAGAGCTCTGTAACCCAGAGACATCCAGCCATCTTGTTGGGTCTTGACCTCTGGGAAAGCTGGGGTGGACGTTAGAAACCCATAATAAGAGCTAAAGTGCAATGTATTCTAGGTGCAATCATAAAAAAACAGACTGAAATGTCAGACTATTGGGAAAAGTGTAATGAGCAGGTAGTCTTAACAAAGTGAGGGAGCACCATAATGACAAGCGGCTGACAGTAACGCAAATGGCACACCGTGGATACACATACATGGTGCACATAGAGAAATTTGGTATTTGGACATGACAGTTTGAGGACATAACTTGAAGTCTACTTGTTTGGTCTACAATCCCCCTGACGAAAAACCCTTTAGGCCTGAAATTCACTGGGAATTGGGGGAAGTGCTGGAATGTAAAACGATATGCTAATGATAGAATTTAAGAAATGAAGTGGTTACACACACCTGGAAGTTTGTCATACTGTGGTAACGAAATAGTAATAAAATGAATTATTCACGAAAATCAGAACTTTTTGGTTATTAAGACGGATGAAATGGAACTATGATAATATTGACTAAGGAAGTGGAAACACCTCGCAATTAAGGTGAAGCGTATCGTTTTCTATACGTGCATATGGTGGTTGCACTCAGAGAAAAACAGGGTTGGTCCTTATGCCTGATGAAACCAAAGTAGTCAACTTTGTACAGGGGTACAAGACATATTATTGAGGCAGAGGTTGAGATAGGTAGGCGGACAAAGTACATTTAGCAATTAACTCTAAAAGGAGTGGGTCTGGGAGGACTGTTTTATTTTCGGTTTTAAACATACATTTTTAATCTAATATAAAAAAGGCAAAACGTGGTTATAAACAGCACGTGAAGTACAGATGGCACATGGGGTTGAGCTTTGATTACTGTCGAAAGTGCAAAATAATTTGTTAGGTCAATGCGGGGACAGAAAGTGTGACACCTGTTCGAGCGATGATACTCGATCTGCAAATTTTCTTAGTTCAAAGAATGACCAATGGAACTCGAATGGTCTTCCTACCAAATACAACATTGCATTGTTTTGTAACCAGAAAGTGATCAATGAACTGGAAGAGTTCCAGAAAACCACATAAAAAAGAAAATGTGACGTCAGCTGGTAGAATGGGATGTACAATAAGGCTGACATGGAATCCTTGCCTTACTTACACTTTGGACTTCAGGAAGCTAGTAATGGAGAAAACCCAGAGGTGGAATAAATGAATGGTAGAAGCCATACTAACTATTAATTATGAATAAATTATAAAATTAAGTATATATGTAAACCTTTGGAATTCATAAGTATATGTATGTCCCATCAAATCAACGGAAAATCAAAATCCTATCTGAATAGCTTAGATTCAAGAGCAAGTAATGGCTGTGTTCACGTACAAAAGGGGCAAGTTGCGTTTTGCAGCTGTGAGGAGTAGACGATTTGATCTGAGTTGTACATCACCAAAATTGGTACTTTAATGTATGATGGAATAATCAACAACACGAAAATGGTTTGTATGACATATGTTAATGGTCCTAAACGTCCAAAAGACATTGGACAAAATAACAATAACCATCCAATGCAACTCATTATAAGAAAAAACACACACATCCAGCACAGCATAAATATGAAATATTGTTAGTTATTTTCAGGCTCACAAAATCATGCAACCACACCAATACAAGAAACACCAACCAACTAAAGAGTGGGTAAATAGAAAACCAATCATGCACTGTACACAGTCAGGGTAGGTCATGGATATCACTGCTTGTTAACATGACCTGCTGACTCCAGTTAGCGCACACTCGCATAACACCATGCCGGACAGTATGCAAGCTAAATATTTAGGTACCACCAAGCTTTTTGGAAAGCACTCTGTCCACATCCATCAAACCTTCTAATTAGCAATGAGCAGCACGCCCCAAATGTAAACAATAACAAAACTACAAATATGCTATATGACACCTCATAAACCAAATTAGACTTTGATCTGTAACGAAACCCTCAAAACCAGGTTTGTAAAGAAGCAGGCTGTTAGAGCTGTGAGGCCATACCAATGGCAGCACACACGCTATAAGAATACAAGCAACATAACAACTGTTATTACACAGGCAGAAGGAGACAGTGTCCACAGACGAATTACACCCAAAGAGTGTGCGTATTCTTACGCACACAATGTCCAGACAGTGAAACTGAGAGTAACACTGCAAAATTAATAAATGAAATGATTGCAGAGTACTATTAAACGTACTGTACTTTCAATGTATTATCACTTTCACCGCCTATTTACCAACAATTTCAGGTGATAGAGATCTAATGTACCATCGTGTTAAGGAGCACAGTGTTTCCAGTAGAGGTTCTTCATTAATAAATAAATAAAAACATATACTACAAATAGACAGAAACACTCAAGGTGCACAGCAGAAATACAGAGCATGAACAGATTGACACGTTGACTGTTTAAAGAGATAGGAACCCAGAGAGTACAGCAGACACATAGAAAGTACAACATAACACAGACAGTGACAAACAGAAAACGCACAAAAAAACACAAGAAGAAAATACTGAAAAAAAGCACTCATTAAGAAGATACTGAAACAGAAAGCAGACAGGGACAACACTCAGACTGCATACAATGACACGCAAAGGATGCAAAGATTGACACACACCAAGAACACAAAAGATGCACACGCTCAGTTCAGACTGGGACCAGAGAAACTTAAAAGCATTGTTGGTGATTGTGACATACACGGGGTACAAATATTAACACACAGAGAATAAAGACAATGACCCACAAGGGAGCATACACTAAAACAATATGTTTAACAAGTAACATACAGGGCACAATGAAATACAAAACAAATCTCACAAGTTGGAGAATAGCAAATCCGTAGTCTGCACAGCAATTACACATACATGGATAAACAATATGTGCAGAGAGCCTCAGTTTGCATGCCCATACTACCAAAGTATCAAGATTTGGGTGAACAGAGGACTGACTCAATGTCACTTGGCAACGGTTTTTCAGTACGGCGATGTAAACAGATTGGTGCATTGTGGCTAGATGACTGGTTTGACTCCAATAAACCAACTAAGGTAACATACCTGAAAAAAATTACTGTCTAAAGGAAAATCCGTGACTGGCGAACTGGTGATACACATAGCCGTTATAATGACACACGCAAGGCGCTGTCAGTGACACACGCACGTGGCACATATACTGAGTGCACTGTGTTCACATCATATAAACGGAGGATGACCACTAACACATTCAATGTAAGACAGTAACACCCAGGGTACATATACATGGGAGTCCAATACAAAGACAGGCTGGTTGCACGTACAGGATGGAGACAGGGACACACAAATTGCAGATGCTATATTACAAACACATCGGATGCACACACTGAAACATCCAAATCCACGCACTTAGTCGAAAGTGAAGACAAGTATATATACATGTGGTGCAGTCAATCAAATGCATGGGTGTTGACATAAACATGGTGAAGAACGGTGAGCTACAGGACCCTGGATCTCAGTACCCCATGGCTGCCCGTACTTGTGGCATCCCTTACAACTCTGTTAGTGGCTGCTAGTGGCACACTTGCACTCACCTCTACCGCCCTGGGAGAGATGTTAAGGGCCTTGCAGGGGTCTTCTTCTTCCTTCTCCTCCCCCCTCCTCTTATGGCCTTTAAAAACAAAGGGCAGTAAAGGCTGTGCCAGGGCTGCTTCTGCCCCTGGGGAGGGAGGCGGGGGCTTGATTCCTCTGTAGGAGATACACGAGTCCAGCACGAATCCCAGGAAAAATGCAGATCATCAGTATACCCCCGGCTGCTGTTTTCTTTTTTTCCCTTTTCCTGGGATCCACAGCCCACAAAATCATGGAGTTTCCTCTTGCGCATGCGTACTGTCTACCGAGCAAAAAGGGGCAGCCCTGGGGATTCCTTACCCACCATGCAACGCGAGCGACTCTTGGGAGCCACAGGGAGAATGAGGAAAGAGGAGGAGGAAGAGGTAAAACAGCAAGAAGACATAGCCAATGTTAAGCTTACATAGTCAGCTGTGCGGGAGGAACACTGCAACTTGCAAAGCAAATGTGACACCCTTGTTACGTTGCAACAGAATAAGCGACAGAACAATGAATTAAATGGTAATTGAATAAGGGCACTCGGTAATTAAGAAACATACTACTAGTACTTTAAAGTTTTTTTGTGTATCCCAGTTGTATATTATTTTTTGTATCTTAATTGTAGCTAGTTTAGTCTTTGAACATTGTGTTTTCATCGTGACAAAGTATAATTCGCAATCTGTTTTTAAGACACTCGTTTAATTTCAGTCGACTTCGTGGACTTGAAGTAATATGATCTGTCATCCACTGGAAGTGTGATATTTCAAAGATGGCAGACATATTTTCCACACTAAGGCTAATCCTTCGTCCACATTTAATTACTCGCTTAGTTTGTGTTTTACATGGAGTTTTACATCCAAGCAAAAAACAATGAGAAAGGTGTATACCTCAAAACGATTCTTTTCGCAATTAAAAACGGGAATGTGAAAATGTTCATTAAATGTCTGATAAACAAACTTTTTTATACATGTCTTTTTAATCAGTCAATACATGGCATAAACTGATAAGGCGTTTTTAATCAGTCAAACTATTTTAAAGTGGCTCTAAACATAAAAATTGTTTACGTGTTTTATTTGGTTATGTTCCTTTACTATTGTCCCTGTTATGAAAAGAGCCGTCGTGGTTACGCGCGCGGAGGACGGAAGAGGTCATTACGTGTCTACGGCAATGGAAGGGCCAGTTGGGCATAAACACTGCGGAAGGATTGAGATGACAGGGGGCAATATAAAAAGGCAACCATCTTGTATTGGACATTACTCGTGTACATTTGATGACAACTCCGTCTTTTCAAGGAAAAATATTAGTTTCTCGTGTCATGTTTTTTTTTTTTTACGATACTATGCGACAGAAATATAAATATAAAAGCAATGTGTTCTTTTACACGGCAACTTTAACAAACTAACTCAATGACGTATATAATTATCACCAAGATGATAGTTTAATCATTGAGGGAAACGCAAACAAGTAGGACAACTCAAGAGGATAAATATCCCAAAGATGTGCAAAATTTCAGTAGTCGAAGATGTTCGAGGTGCTCATTTTCGGCAGACACGACGATACAATAGTGACATTTGTTAGTCCGTCGTCTATTTCTAAAGTAATAGGATAATAAAGCTAGGGGCCATCTCTTCAAGACGGGTATACGACAGTAACCTGGGCAATACACTCAACACTTTGACAAAAGAGTGTCCCTTTGAGAATCTAGCCTGATTTATTCAATAAAGGTGCATACTCCATATAAACTTACACCACAGTATTTCTTTCTAGCATGATTTCCCCTATTTCCCTAATCCTCTTCTCACTTATTACAAGTGAGGTGGTTTCACCTCATGACAGAAACAGAGCAGAAGGTTCTTGGATGCTAGCCCCACCCAACCAGCCTGGGTGTCATAAAGAGAGCTTCCATCCCTGGTTTCTCCTATTTTATCTTCCTGTGTTGACTGGAGGAAGGACACCGGAGGTTCTCGTAGGGATCTGGACTTTAGTGGGACATTGTTTACCTCCCATGCTGGACCTGTGGGGCTCCTGCATCCATTGCGGGAGAAACATTCGGTTAAAGGTTCTTTTGGTGCTTCTTTTCCCTGAGATGGCATTTGTAGTGTCTTCCCCAAGTCTGGAGCATGCAAATACATCACACCACACAGAAGCTGTGGTTAAACACTTCTTTATTCCTCTGCATACACTCAGCACTGTGCATTATCTCCTACTCCAGCCACACTCTCCACCTTTCCGCATAGGACGTAGTTCCTTTTTAGAGTCCGCCCCAGAATCACAAGGGTCCCTATGTTACATCTTCTTAAAGTGGTGGGCATTATGAAAATCACATTTCTTCAATCAATCAGCGAGATGATCACACTTGTCGGTCGGACCGAGTGATTCAAGATAATCAAGGTCCACCCTGATCGGTCAACGGGGGCATAGGCTAAGGTGCTAGAGCCTGACTTGCTAGCAGGGCTGCCTTGCACATGATTTCAGGATTTGACTAGCATTGTGGTGGGTGTTTGAACTGTGATGTGTCCTGAGTGATAGATTGTCCGGGACGATGTGCTGTTATACGTCCCTTGCACGCCACAACCTGCAGAGGATCAGCGTCAAAAGGAGTGTCTGTTTTCCGTCTTCATTTCTGTTTAACCAATACCCAATCTCCTTTGTCAAAGACTGTCTCCTGGGCATGACAACCTTGATCCCCACGTTTTGGCTTTACTTTTTAGGTCGAGCCAAGCGCAGCGTGCTTGCGCTGCTCTAGGGGATGACCTTTTGGAATCAGTTTGCACTTTTTTGACACTCGTTCTTGTGGCGCCATCCACCTTGCGGGAGCGAGCAGTGGCGCGCAGGGCGCCATGTGGTCTGTATCCTGTTTCATTTTTGCGGGCTCGTGTTCATGTTTTTTTTTGCAATGGCACGTAGGCAGCATGCTACAAATTCAACACACCTCCACAGTTCTCAAGCCATCAGCCACATCCAACTAACATACGAAAAAAAGCCCACCAGCACTGCAAAAATCAATCCGACTCCATTGCTAGATCACCCGCAATTTTCTGCTATTTTTACACGGACTCAGCTAGCACAGGGAGAGCACGCCAAACCCCGACCACTGCTCCCCATCCAACGGTCGACCGCCCCAGACGTCACCCCACATCCCCTTCCCAGAGCATTATGCCCCCCTTCACTCATATCCTTTCAATACACCAAAAACAAGCATTGGAAATGCAATAGGGCTCGCATTAGGAAAGTTTGATCTATTGGTCCTATAAATGATTTTTTTTTATTTGTGTTATTTTTTTAAAATAGCTAAATTAATAGCTTTGTCATTTACAATGCCAATAGTTATAACTTTCGCAAATGTGACAACTATAGCATTTGTAATGCAACATGTTTTGTATTTACGTGACTTAGATGTATTGATATTACAAATAATGGCTTTTAATTTTTTAAAATAATTAATACTTAAATAATTTATTTAATTTGTAATGGCAATAGCATAATCTTTTGTGAAGATTATGTTCAGTGTTTTTTATTGTTACGAAAATCCAAGAACAGAAGTGAAATATTAACATTTTTTTGTTATATGTAATGAAGCGTGAAAGCTAGAAAACAGCTTGAAACATTGAAAGAACATATTTGAACCAGTGATGCTGTGGTTGCGCTGAGTGATGCTGTGGTTGCGCTGAGTGATGCTGTGGTTGCGCTGAGTGATGCTGTGGTTGCGCTGAGTGATGCTGTGGTTGCGCTGAGTGATGCTGTGGTTGCGCTGAGTGATGCTGTGGTTGCGCTGAGTGATGCTGTGGTTGCGCTGAGTGATGCTGTGGTTGCGCTGAGTGATGCTGTGGTTGCGCTGAGTGATGCTGTGGTTGCGCTGAGTGAAGCTGTGGTTGCGCTGAGTGAAGCTGTGGTTGCGCTGAGTGAAGCTGTGGTTGCGCTGAGTGAAGCTGTGGTTGCGCTGAGTGAAGCTGTGGTTGCGCTGAGTGAAGCTGTGGTTGCGCTGAGTGGTGTGTGCATCGGTGGAGCTTAGTGGGTGCATTGGTGGAGCTGTGTGGTGGGTGCATTGGTGGAGCTTAGTGGGTGCATCGGTGGAGCTGTGTGGTGGGTGCATCGGTGGAGCTGTGTCGGTGGAGCTGGGTGGTGGGTGCATCGGTGGAGCTGGGTGGTGGGTGCATTGGTGGAGCTTAGTGGGTGCATCGGTGGAGCTGTGGTGGGTGCATCGGTGGAGCTGTGTCGGTGGAGCTGGGTGGTGGGTGCATCGTGGAGCTGGGTGGTGGGTGCATCGGTGGAGCTGTGTAGGTGGAGCTGTGTGGTGGGTGCATCGGGTGGTGGGTGCATCGGTGGAGCTGGGTGGTGGGTGCATCGGTGGAGCTGTGTAGGTGGAGCTGTGTGGTGGGTGCATCGGTGGAGCTGTGTGGTGGGTGCATCGGTGGAGCTTAGTGGGTGTATCGGTGGAGCTTAGTGGGTGTATCGGTGGAGCTGTGTGGTGGGTGCATCGGTGGAGCTGTGTGGTGGGTGCATCGGCGGAGCTGTGTGGTGGGTGCATCGGCGGAGCTGTGTGGTGGGTGCATCGGCGGAGCTGTGTGGTGGGTGCATCGGTGGAGATGTGTGGTGGGTGCATCGGTGGAGCTGTGTGGTGGGTGCATCGGTGGAGCTGTGTGGTGGGTGCCTCGGCAGAGCTGTGTGGTGGGTGCATCGGCAAAGCTGCGTGGTGGGTGCCTCGGTGGAGCTGTGTGGTGGGTGCCTCGGTGGAGCTGTGTGGTGGGTGCATCAGTGGAGCTGTGTGGTGGGTGCATCAGTGGAGCTGCGTGGTGGGTGCCGGTGGAGCTGCGTGGTGGGTGCCGGTGGAGCTGTGTGGTGGGTGCCTCGGTGGAGCTGTGTGGTGGGTGCATCAGTGGAGCTGTGTAGGTGGAGCTGTGTGGTGGGTGCCTCGGTGGAGCTGTGTGGTGGGTGCCTCGGTGGAGCTGTGTGGTGGGTGCATCGGTGGAGCTGTGTGATGGGTTCATCGGTGGAACTGGGGGGTGGGTGCATCGGTGGAACTGGGGGGTGGGTGCATCGGTGGAACTGGGGGTGGGTGCATCGGTGGAGCTGGGGGGTGGGTGCATCGGTGGAGCTGGGGGGTGGGTGCATCTGTGGAGCTGTGTGGTGGGTGCATCGGTGGAGCTGTGTGGTGGGTGCATCGGTGGAGCTGGGTGGTGGGTGTATCGGTAGAGCTGTGTGGTGGGTGCATCGGTAGAGCTGTGTGGTGGGTGCATCGGTAGAGCTGTGTGGTGGGTGCATCGGTAGAGCTGTGTGGTGGGTGCATCGGTAGAGCTGTGTGGTGGGTGCCTCGGCGGAGCTGTGTGGTGGGTGCATCGGTGGAGCTGGGTGGTGGCAGGGTATGCTCAGACGTGAGTCCCTTGCTCACTTTGCCACTGGATTCAAGCAAGCCGGGCTGAAGACGGCTGGAATGCCAGAAACCGGTCCTCGGAAGCTTGTTTCCGGTCCAGGCAAGACATAGCTTGGCAGTTCGGGCTGGACTGTTCCCATGAGGCACAGGGTCAGACTGATTTGCATATAGCCATGTCTGAACTGGGGTGGCAGAGTGGGCTAAAGAACGGTGATGGATTAAACCCAGATCTTTTGACTGGGTGTGAGTGTTTGATTGATTCAGATGCTCCGTCCATCACCACCCCCTTTTGTACCGCTTTTGGCAGCCACAAGTGTGGCAGGGTATGCTCAGACGTGAGTCCCTTGCTCGCTTTGCCACTGGATCCAAGCAAGCCAGGCTGAAGACGGCTGGAATGCCAGAAACCGGTCCTCGGAAGCTTGTTTCCGGTCCAGGGAAGACATGGCTTGGCAGTTCGGGCTGGACTGTTCCCATGAGGCACAGGGTCAGACTGATTTGCATATAGCCATGTCTGAACTGGGGTGGCAGAGTGGGCTAAAGAACGGTGATGGATTAAACCCAGATCTTTTGACTGGGTGTGAGTGTTTGATTGATTCAGATGCTCCGTCCATCACCACCTCCTTTTGTACCACTAGAAGCTCCAGACACTTGATATGTAAAGAGAGTTCCACCTAGGACCAGCATACCCCAGTGGAGATCTGTCCGCAAGGGGTCCCCAACCGCAACGGCTGGCATCCAACTTGATCACTACCTCCGGAGTGGAACCAAAGATGGCTCTGCCGTTCCAAGCCTCCATGAGGTCTAACCACCACAGCATCTCCAACCTATCCTCCTTCGAAAGAGGGAACTGTTCTGCATACCCGAGGCATTTCCGGAGATGCAGAATTTTTAATCTTTGAAGTGCCCGATAGTGAAGGGGGCCCAGGAAGATCGCTTGTTACGAAGAGGCCAGAAGACCAACCACTCGGGCTGCTGATCTCAATAATACAATCTGCTTGTACAGAATCAATCTCCACTCTCTCTTGATTGATCTTACCTGTAGCTGGCAGAGACAGAACTCGATCTGAAATCCTAAAAACTCTATTGACTGCGCCTGAGTCAGATTCGACTTCTGTGAGTTCACAATGAACCCCAGACACTGCAAGAAGCTGATTGCCCAGTCGAGATGGGCCACTACTAGTTGTGGGCAACGTACCATGATAATGATGTTGTCTAAGTAGATGATTAGACAAACTCCTTGAGCTCTCAATGACTCTACCACTGGGTGAAGGGGTTTCGTGAAGTTCCACTGTGCCGATGAAAGACCAAAGGGGAGAACCTTATATTCACAGAAAACTCCTTGCCAGCGGAACTGTAGGAAGTGCCGATGTGGCGCGAAGATGGGGACGGACAAGTATGCGTCCTTGAGCTCCAAACGGACATCCAATCCCCTTCTTGGAGAAGATCGCGAAGAAGATGGATGCCCTTCATCTTGAAATATCGATGACTACCCATCTGTTGAAGTCTTTGAGGTTAAAACACAAGTCTGGATACACCCCCTTTCTTCTTGACTAAGAAGATACTGCTGATAAACCCTCTGGGGTGAGGGTCTGTGACTACTATGGCCCCTTTCTTAAGCAGAGATAATATTTTGGCTGAGATGAAGTCCTGCTCTTGTCAGGAAAAAGACATCTGTGGGGGGAGGAGAACTTTGGCGGGGGGAGCAGTACAGCTCTAACTTGTAACCCTGCACTGTCTCTAGAACCCAAGCTCTGATTATAACCTCAGCCGAACGACCGCCCGTGTTATCGCCCGGCCCTGCCGAAAACCGGTCAGAAGGCACGTATTAGGGATCCCTGTACCTTATCCATCCCACTGAATGTGGCAACAAATTTGGTGAGCTCTTTGAGGAAGGGCTGACCAAAGAGAAGGCCCTGAGCTAAGGGGCCAGATCCTGAAGAAGAAAGTTCAGCCAACTTGGGGGTCCAGCTTCAGCAGAATAGAGCATCTTCTCTTACTGGACATTGCGCAATTTACGTTTCCTAACTGGCAAACCGCCCGTTGAGCCCATCTAAGTAGCTCCTCAGGATCAATAGCCATAGCAGACTCCTTGGCCTTAAAGCCCAACTCCAAAATCTTGGTCAAAGAACCCGTAATGTCTAGAAGTTTGTCTTGGCATGATCGCCATGCCTGGTCTATACCCTTCATAGGATCTTTAGAGTACTTTTAAAAATATGTCAGCATAGGGGCGTGGCCTAGATGGCGACCTGGTATGGCGCATCTCTGCGACTCTCCGCTCCCGCCTGGTGCATCTCTGCTGAATCAGTGACGGAGGAGGCCCCTCTGTAGTTGGAGACCCCCCCCCCCCCCCGGGGGGTCGCGTGGCAGAAGAGGGAACTATCGGCAAGAGTCGGACTAGCGTGGTGGGCAACTGCCCGGGGCTGTCGCAACGTGATACGCAGTCGGCCATGGCGGAGCAACGGGTGATGTGGAGACTCCATTAGAGGCCGCGCAGGCTGCCAGAGGGCACGTGTAGATGATAGCAGATGAGGTGCGGCTCAGAGACGCTTTTGAGCTCCCGCAGCAGGCGAGAGACAAGTGCCTGTGGTGATCAGCAGAGGCCCCCTACAGCGAAACCCCGCAGACGAAGGCCCCGGGAGGAGCTGAGCCAGAGTTGCTGAACAACGCAAAGCCATGGCTGCTCCAACTAACACAGGCCCATCATGGCTGAGGTCTTCAAGGTTGGTGTCGCCGTTCTGATGGCTAGGCAGATATCTAAACTGTTTGATGGCTAGGCGGATATCTAAACTGTTTGTACCTACCACAGAGCCTGAGCAACCTTGGCCAATGCCCGGTGGAGCTGTCCTAGGCAGCAATAGAGGAGTCTGGCTCTGGTTCACCCCCGTGGCCGTCACCTACCCAGCCGATCATCTGACATTGTTTTCCTCATCTCCTTGTCTGTGTTTCCTTCCCTCCCCCTCCTCTCTCTGTGATTCTTTGATTTTACTGATCTATGTAACCTGTAACATGCTGATCCTTATGTAAAGCGCTCTGACACCTCTGGGTCTAGCCAGCGCTATATAAAACTTTGCAAATAAACAAACAAATAAAAAATAAAACCCCCAGGGAAAATCCGGACCATCCAGGCTGAAGACATGTTGCATCCCCTCAGCAGGTGGTGAGAGGCAATAATTGCACCCATCGTATAGCAAGGAGGCAGGGGGCGGCGGCTCATAACCTCATTGTGCCGGCGAAGGAAGACACCCCCCCCCCCCCCGGTGCGAACAATGGCGGCTACTTTGTAGGGCCCTCAGAGGTGCAGTGTACAGAGGCCCAGTGCTGCGGCGGACCTCATCAGTTTGTGGCAGCGCTCTGAGGTGCAGCTCTGTGGCACCCGAGGCCAGCTATGCGGTGAAGGAGGGTGAGTATTCCAAGCATGAGGCAAGATGCAGCGGCCACGCCACTGTAGAAGCAGAGTGATTGGCGGCAGCGGGCCACAACCCTACTGCGCCAGTGAGAGTGAGGACTGCCCGCCATGGCCATGGAAGCGCCGGCGAGGAGTGAGGGAGCTCTGCTGACTTTGTTTAGCCAACTAAGTGGGATTCCCCCTGGTTAGTCAACACGCTTGGGGTGTGAGCTGGCTGGAAGATAGTGCAGGGACGGAACGACTGCGGTCCCCCCTACTGGAGGCCTTGTAGCACTTGTGTTCCACTCTGTGCAAGTGCGGGGGGAGCCAGTGTGAGCCTTTGGTAGGCCCGGACACGTGCCTGAGGTGCCCCGGTTAGAGCTACGTCTCGCTTGGGCTGGGAGACCAACAACAGAGATTGCGCCTTACGGAGGCGTCCCCTGATGGGGCTTCTGGAACCTAGAACCTTCTTCCTAGATGCACAGGCCTGAATCTGCAGGCTGGAAGATCCGTACCATTTGCTGGAGTCCGGGCCCATTAGTAGGAGGTCGTAGAGTTCCCCGCGGAGGGAGTAAGCATGCAGGCCAGAGGGGCCCAGGGATTGCGGCAGAGGGAGCAGGGGACAGCAGCATCTATCCCAGTCAGAGAGCACCGCTGGTCGAGATGGTGGCCCCAAAAGGCCAGAAAGACCGCTCAGAGAAGGATCTGCTGCTCAAGTCATTAAGCACACAGCCTGAGGGCCAAGCAGCCTCAAAGGCCAGAGAGGAGTCTAAGGGCATGAATGGTGCTGAGGCGCCAATCAGCCGCTCATTTTTTGAGTCCCTCTTCTTCTCCCTCCATGAAGATTTGTCTGCCATGAAGCGCAACCTCTCGGCCAACCTGCGGGAGGTGCCTCAGGATGTGACTCCCTGGGAGAGAGGGTTAACATTCTGGAAGAACGGGACATGGGTCACGAGAAAGAGCTGGAGAGCCTTCAGCAGGAAATCCTCAAGCTGCAGGAACAAAACATTGACTTTTAGGTTCACACGGAGGACTTCGAGAACAGATCCCGGCGCAATAACATCTGCATCCGAGGCTTGGCATTTGACACAGATGACCCTGATGTTTAAACTTTGGTGGCTGGTCTCTTCCGCTTGCTCCTGGGCAAGGATCAGGACTTCCTGGTCAGGCTCAACCGCACCCATAGAGTTGGCCACCGGAGGGCTGCCCTGGCTCCCCCTGGGGACATCCTGACATGTGTGCATGATTACCAATTAAAAGAAAGCATACTCCGAGTGGCCAGGGTTAACCCCGCTTTCCAATATAAGGGCCAGAAGGCGGCACTCTATCAGGACTTGGCTGTGTCTACTCTTGTGAAGCGCAAAGCTTTCCATCCCATTACCTCACATCTCCGGGCGAATGGCATCTCTTACTCTTGGGGGCATCCTTTTCGTTTTGTCTTCACCTTTCCGGGGGGATTCAAGCAGATACGCTCCCTCACATTGGCCTGCAAATTGCTGGGTATTGATGAACCCTCAACCAATTAGCCGCAACAAAGCAGCTCATGCAGACAACGCCGCAGTGGTCACGGCTACACCACCACCAAACCCCCAAGCCCTTTTTCGCGACCCGACTTGGACACCAGGGCCAAGGAAAGACAGGCGGTCCTAGCGTCCTTGGCCTTGGCCTCAGGGGAGTAGCCCTCATTGGTTGCAGAACTATACTTGCGACTATTGGTATGCTCCTCCTCTCCTTCTCCAGGGACTCACTGCTCTAAACTAGGGCCTGCGTTTGGGGGGAGCAGGGAGGTAGCAGGCCGCTGGTATCCAACATCTTTTTCTCCAGGAGTTGATAGCTCCGGACATTGATTTACTACATGACTTTCTTCTTGTTTTGCATGTTTGCTTCTGTTTGAGGTATCTTTTTTCTTATGGGACTCCTCCCATTCTTACTATTGCATTGGGCCCTACTAAAGGCAGCACACCTGGGTCAGTCTTGCTCCTAAACCCACTAAGATTGCTCATGTGGCGAGACTCCTCATGTCTGCAACTGGACTATTAAAGTTCTAACCCTAAATGTGAAAGGGCTCAACAGTCCTAACAAGAGAAGGGCTGTCTCATCCTACCTGGAGAACTCGAGTACTCACCTTTTGTCTACTCCCAGAGACACACCTTTTGGCTAGGGACACTCACAGACTCTGATCCAAAGCCTTCCCATTGCAATACTTCTCTGCTCTCCCCTCCAAAAGGGCTGGAGTCGCTATCCTGCTCTCTCGCACCTTTAAGGAGAAAATAGGAGCATGGGTCTCTGAGATCAGGGGATGGCTTTTCGCCTTTTCTGTTTCTGTCAGAGCGTACACCTTCACATTAGCCACTATTTATGTACCCAGTGAAGGCCTGGAGGGTTCCTTCATAGAGCGGTCACAGACCTCACGACTTCTCCAGACCAGCAATTGGTGTTAGGGGGAGCCATTAACACCGTGTCTAATAATCAGCTTGACTGTTCTTCTCAGAGACAAGGCCAAACTGGGGCACTGCCTGAGAGCGGGAGGGAATACCTACAAGATCTAGGTTTGGTTGACATTTGGTGCGCTCTTTACCCATGCGAAACTGACTTTAGATTTTACTCCCATGCCCGCAAGACCTACGCAGGATAGATTACTTCATAGGTTCCCAATCTCTGTTCCTGCTGGCGCATTGCTCAGACATAGAGCCTCGCGCTCTGTCAGACCACGCAGCCTTGACACTAATGCTAGCTCTCCATCCCATAGATAGACCACCATACTCTTGGCGGCTGCGCAATACTCTTCTCCACCGCACAGAGGTTGTGCAGCGCCTCATCAAGACCCTGGAGGAATTCTTAGTAATCAACGATACGCCGGACACCTCGATAGGGACCTTATGGGAAACACTTAAACTCGTGGTAAAGGGGAGCTGTGTCCTCAGCGGACCATAGAATTTGCTGGGGAAAGAGGGAGGAACTCTCCAGACAGATGTCGAAATTGGAAGGCATTCATAAGCGGACCGGTGCGCCGCGAGTGTGGCGGCAGTTGGAGGCAGTTAGGTTGCAGTTGCCTAGCCTTGATCTCGACAGAGCGGACTACCCTGCCCTCCATTTAAAGCACTCATTCTACATCGGGGGGGATAGAATGTGTCACCTGTTGGCCCATAAACTACGCGCCCGTTGGCTCCGATACAGACGATTTGCGATGCCGGGGCACTGAACTCACTCGAGACGTGGATATCTCCCGGGCATTTCGGGACTTTTACGCTGACCTGTACACTGAACAGCAACTGCCCGAACAAGACTCTCTCGACTACCTCCGGGGGCTAACCCACTCCCGGCTGTCACCGGATCAGGCCTCCTCTTTGGATAGCCCGATCCGCACAGAGGAGGTTATCTCAGCCATAGCCAGACTTAAACACCAAAAATCCCCGGGGCTGACGGATTTACCACTATTTTTTTATAAGACTCTTTTAGCTCCGGTATTAACGCGACTTTTTAATGCAATCGGGGATACCTCTGATATCCTGCCTACAATGCTCCTCGGTGGTGGTCCTTCCTAAACCCGGTAAGGATGGCCGATTATGTGCCTCCTACCGACCAATCTCCTTGCTGAATACCGACTTGAAACTCTTCACAGGGATTCTAGCAGCCAGGCTAGGTCCACTGATGCCAGGTCTGATAGACCCAGACGAAGCTGGGTTTGTCGCAAACAGACAATTCAGTGATAATACATGGAGATTACTCCATCTCCTGGACAAATCCCACCGACAGTCCATTGAGTGAGTGATGTTGTCTATCGACGCTGAAAAAGCGCTTGACTGGGTGCACTGGCCATTCCTGGAGGCTACCCTGTGGGGTTTCGGGGTTGGAGACCGATTCTGCAAATGGGTGTTCTGTGGCTACAGCCGCTCGTCTGCCATTGTCGGGGTGAATGGACACACCTCTGAGTCGTTTCCTATAACACGAGAAACAAGGCAGGGCTGCCCGCTCTCGCCCTATACATGGAGCCTTTGGCTCAAAGGGTGCGGGAGAATCCCCAGATTACCGGGATTTAATTTGAGGGAGAACGCCACACAATAAGTCTGTACGCGGATTATATTATTGCCAAACTGGAAGCCCCCAGGACATTGGTTCCAGCCTTTCTTGCGGAATTGGAGGCGTTTTTGGCAGCCTCTGGCTTTCAGGTCAATGTATCCAAATCGCAGGCCTTGGGGTTCTCCTTGCAGCCTTCCACCAGAGACGACCTCCACCAGATATGACCAATCCGTTGTGACACGTAGGTTATACCATACCGGAGACTAAAATTGGCAACTTCGGTTCGGGATATAGTCTTCTTGAATTACAATCATCTCCTGGTATAATGGCTGAGACCTTCAACGCTGGCGCCTATTTGGCCTTTTGTGGCTGGGTTGTGTGGCAGCGCTTAAAATTAATGTGCTCCCGAAAACACTATATCTCTTCCAAACGCTTCCGGCAGAGCCTCCCCCTGGTATGCTAGGGTTTCTCCAGCGTGAGTTTCTCTCATTCGTCTGGGCGGACAAAAAGCCCAGGATGAACAGGGGCCTAAGTTATAGACCCCCAGGGGAAGGCCGTCTTGGGATTCCCAATATCAAGCAACATTATCGGGCCGTCCAGCTACGGATTTTATTGGAATGGTCCCAGAAAGAGTCTTAAAAGCATTGACTCTTTATGGAATGAGCCCTGGCAGGCCAGCCCCTATGTAGAATTCCTTTTATGCGCAAAACCCAATGCCCAACAGGGCTCTATGGGTCACTGGTCACCAAGGCGACCCTGAAGGCTTGGGATGTGACAGCTGTTTGTTGCGGCCTCACCACATTTCCGTCTCCAATCACAACTATAACTAACAATCCTGAGTTCACCCCCGGTCTGGATCTGGTGGCCTTCAAGCGCTGGACAGAGGAAGGGTACAGATCTATTGGCCACTTTTTTGACATAGAGGGTCCCCTGAGTTTTGAAGACTTTCGCTCTGATTTTCAATTCCCAGAGACAGAGCGATCTCATTTTCAGCAGATACGCCACTGGGTTATGCACCCATCCATACACGAGGGGGACAAAGGACACTCACCCCATATGAGAAGTGATTACACACTAAAAAGTCAAGTAAGCGCCTCATCACAGAGCTTTACCATCTTCTGAGACCCCCGGAACAGTTGACTAAGTCAGCGGGGCAGTGGGAGGCAGAATTGGGACGCTCATTATTGCAGAAAGAATGGGGGGAAATTCTTTACAGATCCAGACACTCTGCTCGCAATGTCTCCAGCCTAGAAACAACCACTAAGATAGCAACTTATTGGTACCTTACCCCTTCCAGACTACATACGATCTACCCTGACCGTTCCCCGAGTTGCTGGAGGGGCTGTGAGACCAAAGTCACACTGACACATTTGTTGTGGGAATTCCCAAAACTCACGCTATATTGGGAGCAAATTCTTGATGAGATAGACCAACACTTTAATACGCAAATACCGCGCTTCCCTGCGTATATCCTCATGAGCCTACCCAACGTGCTTACTTTCCCCCTCCGGTCCCGCAGAGGTAGGCAGATGGGTATTGCTTTAGGCGCAGCCTTGCAGAATATTTTGTCTCACTGGGGCACGGAGAGCATTCCCACGTTCCACGGGTGGCTACACAGGGTATGGCCCGTAATAGGGATGGAACTTCCTTTGCAGATTTGTGGCGTCCCTTCATGACTTTGTTAGGTGCCAACTTTCGAGAGCTCACATGTCCCAGATATATGCGATTACTACATCTCCCTGCGTTGACACGGGACCAGGCTCATCCCGCACAGATATAAAGATACTAGGTGGCTACTTGCTCTTCCCCCTTGTTGTTTGAAGGGGTGGGGGGGGCGGAAGGTGGTACCAAGGGTGAGGGGCTGGGGGAGGGTCAGGGAGGGGACCGGGGGGTGGGTAGGAGTTGGGGGTTTGTTTCCTTTCTTGCCATATTGTTGGCCTACACGTATGCTTTTAAACCAATGGCATTGTAATGTTTTATTGCAATATTGTTGTACCAATAAAAAGATTTAAACCTAAATATGTCAGCATAGATGGATCTACCTCTGAGTCTCTGCCACCTTACCCAGAAGGTCTGGCCTTGGGCACTCGGATCGCAGCCATACCCTGACATCCTTTTCGTACGCTTGTTGAAGGTGGGATTGGACATAATCTGTCACCTCCTGAGGTGGCAACCAAGCCGTGGAGTTTGGGTGGACAATCTCTGCCGGTTTGAATGTGGGCAGTTTGGGCTGGTGAGGGATGTCCATGTGCCGCTCCTTTTTTGAGCGCTTAGAGGGTCTAGGGACCTCCTCTTGATCTGACGTATGGCATGAGGAGCTTTCCTCATCATCAGCATGGTGAGATTCAGTAGGTGCCGCCTCAGGAGGGGGGACATTATAGTCATGGTCACTTGGCATGGCCTTGGCCAGTTTGGCAAAATTGACAGCGTGTGGGTTTTTGGTACCTTTCCCACTAGGTCCAGGTTGAATGCCAGGGGTGGGGAGCCAGCCTTGCTGTTGGGCATAACTGCAAAGGTGTCGTTTTAAAGGCTGTAAGGCTCTCACCAGGGCTTTATTTACAAAATGCTGTACCCCTGCATCAAATGCCTCCACAACATCTTGATTCAAGGACCCAGAGGGTTTCCTCAAATTATTCCTCCTCATAAAAGTATTCAGCCATAATGATACACTGCAGTGCCGGAGGATTACAGACCCAACCACGAGGGTAAACCCAATCAAGAACAATTATATATATATATATATATATATATATATATATATATATATATATGTGCCCACAGATTCTTCCAGACGAAAGAAACACAGCGACCCAGGAGGAAACGGTGGAAACACTGGTTTTAATGGCACAGATGCGAATGCATTTCGGCAGCGATTCTGCCTTCCTCAGCGCCCAAAGCGTCCTACCAGCGAGGTGTCATGCTGCAGGTGAGTCCCTCCTTTAAACGCCTGCTGATGCAAGCCAGCTCCGCCCCTAGGGTAAGTACCCACACCTGTGTAGTCCCGCTTGTGGTGCAAAACTACAGATCCCAGGATGCAACTCAGTGGTGCCTGGAGCCTAGGTGCAGGAATGTTACCAATAATGGTGAAATGTCAAAGGCGGCGGGGCAGGGAACAGCATGAGCTTCTGGAGTATGCTGTAGTGGAAATACCGCTTTGGTGTGCCAGTCATCCGGTGCCTCCTCCGGTCCCCCAATACCGTCACAGCCACGAACACCAAAGAGTCATTGAAGCAGGGGATGAACCGCAATGTGTTCTACCCAGCATGAAATTATCAATTCCAAAACTGCTCGCTTTTCTCCTCGGCTTCGATGGCGGGCTTCCAGCCAGTCCAACAAACGCTGGCAAAATAAACCGGACTGCAAGAGTCCGAAAGTTCCAGTGTCGCTGGTCGCCCAAAACGTGACGGGGGTCATCTGTATAAGCGCCTCTGGATAGCGCTGTAATATGTGCCCACAGATTCTTCCAGACGAAAGAAACACAGCGACCCAGGAGGAAACGGTGGAAACACTGGTTTTAATGGCACAGATGCGAATGCATTTCGGCAGCGATTCTGCCTTCCTCAGCGCCCAAAGCGTCCTACCAGCGAGGTGTCATGCTGCAGGTGAGTCCCTCCTTTAAACGCCTGCTGATGCAAGCCAGCTCCGCCCCTAGGGTAAGTACCCACACCTGTGTAGTCCCGCTTGTGGTGCAAAACTACAGATCCCAGGATGCAACTCAGTGGTGCCTGGAGCCTAGGTGCAGGAATGTTACCAATAATGGTGAAATGTCAAAGGCGGCGGGGCAGGGAACAGCATGAGCTTCTGGAGTATGCTGTAGTGGAAATACCGCTTTGGTGTGCCAGTCATCCGGTGCCTCCTCCGGTCCCCCAATACCGTCACAGCCACGAACACCAAAGAGTCATTGAAGCAGGGGATGAACCGCAATGTGTTCTACCCAGCATGAAATTATCAATTCCAAAACTGCTCGCTTTTCTCCTCGGCTTCGATGGCGGGCTTCCAGCCAGTCCAACAAACGCTGGCAAAATAAACCGGACTGCAAGAGTCCGAAAGTTCCAGTGTCGCTGGTCGCCCAAAACGTGACGGGGGTCATCTGTATAAGCGCCTCTGGATAGCGCTGTAATATGTGCCCACAGATTCTTCCAGACGAAAGAAACACAGCGACCCAGGAGGAAACGGTGGAAACACTGGTTTTAATGGCACAGATGCGAATGCATTTCGGCAGCGATTCTGCCTTCCTCAGCGCCCAAAGCGTCCTACCAGCGAGGTGTCATGCTGCAGGTGAGTCCCTCCTTTAAACGCCTGCTGATGCAAGCCAGCTCCGCCCCTAGGGTAAGTACCCACACCTGTGTAGTCCCGCTTGTGGTGCAAAACTACAGATCCCAGGATGCAACTCAGTGGTGCCTGGAGCCTAGGTGCAGGAATGTTACCAATAATGGTGAAATGTCAAAGGCGGCGGGGCAGGGAACAGCATGAGCTTCTGGAGTATGCTGTAGTGGAAATACCGCTTTGGTGTGCCAGTCATCCGGTGCCTCCTCCGGTCCCCCAATACCGTCACAGCCACGAACACCAAAGAGTCATTGAAGCAGGGGATGAACCGCAATGTGTTCTACCCAGCATGAAATTATCAATTCCAAAACTGCTCGCTTTTCTCCTCGGCTTCGATGGCGGGCTTCCAGCCAGTCCAACAAACGCTGGCAAAATAAACCGGACTGCAAGAGTCCGAAAGTTCCAGTGTCGCTGGTCGCCCAAAACGTGACGGGGGTCATCTGTATAAGCGCCTCTGGATAGCGCTGTAATATGTGCCCACAGATTCTTCCAGACGAAAGAAACACAGCGACCCAGGAGGAAACGGTGGAAACACTGGTTTTAATGGCACAGATGCGAATGCATTTCGGCAGCGATTCTGCCTTCCTCAGCGCCCAAAGCGTCCTACCAGCGAGGTGTCATGCTGCAGGTGAGTCCCTCCTTTAAACGCCTGCTGATGCAAGCCAGCTCCGCCCCTAGGGTAAGTACCCACACCTGTGTAGTCCCGCTTGTGGTGCAAAACTACAGATCCCAGGATGCAACTCAGTGGTGCCTGGAGCCTAGGTGCAGGAATGTTACCAATAATGGTGAAATGTCAAAGGCGGCGGGGCAGGGAACAGCATGAGCTTCTGGAGTATGCTGTAGTGGAAATACCGCTTTGGTGTGCCAGTCATCCGGTGCCTCCTCCGGTCCCCCAATACCGTCACAGCCACGAACACCAAAGAGTCATTGAAGCAGGGGATGAACCGCAATGTGTTCTACCCAGCATGAAATTATCAATTCCAAAACTGCTCGCTTTTCTCCTCGGCTTCGATGGCGGGCTTCCAGCCAGTCCAACAAACGCTGGCAAAATAAACCGGACTGCAAGAGTCCGAAAGTTCCAGTGTCGCTGGTCGCCCAAAACGTGACGGGGGTCATCTGTATAAGCGCCTCTGGATAGCGCTGTAATATGTGCCCACAGATTCTTCCAGACGAAAGAAACACAGCGACCCAGGAGGAAACGGTGGAAACACTGGTTTTAATGGCACAGATGCGAATGCATTTCGGCAGCGATTCTGCCTTCCTCAGCGCCCAAAGCGTCCTACCAGCGAGGTGTCATGCTGCAGGTGAGTCCCTCCTTTAAACGCCTGCTGATGCAAGCCAGCTCCGCCCCTAGGGTAAGTACCCACACCTGTGTAGTCCCGCTTGTGGTGCAAAACTACAGATCCCAGGATGCAACTCAGTGGTGCCTGGAGCCTAGGTGCAGGAATGTTACCAATAATGGTGAAATGTCAAAGGCGGCGGGGCAGGGAACAGCATGAGCTTCTGGAGTATGCTGTAGTGGAAATACCGCTTTGGTGTGCCAGTCATCCGGTGCCTCCTCCGGTCCCCCAATACCGTCACAGCCACGAACACCAAAGAGTCATTGAAGCAGGGGATGAACCGCAATGTGTTCTACCCAGCATGAAATTATCAATTCCAAAACTGCTCGCTTTTCTCCTCGGCTTCGATGGCGGGCTTCCAGCCAGTCCAACAAACGCTGGCAAAATAAACCGGACTGCAAGAGTCCGAAAGTTCCAGTGTCGCTGGTCGCCCAAAACGTGACGGGGGTCATCTGTATAAGCGCCTCTGGATAGCGCTGTAATATGTGCCCACAGATTCTTCCAGACGAAAGAAACACAGCGACCCAGGAGGAAACGGTGGAAACACTGGTTTTAATGGCACAGATGCGAATGCATTTCGGCAGCGATTCTGCCTTCCTCAGCGCCCAAAGCGTCCTACCAGCGAGGTGTCATGCTGCAGGTGAGTCCCTCCTTTAAACGCCTGCTGATGCAAGCCAGCTCCGCCCCTAGGGTAAGTACCCACACCTGTGTAGTCCCGCTTGTGGTGCAAAACTACAGATCCCAGGATGCAACTCAGTGGTGCCTGGAGCCTAGGTGCAGGAATGTTACCAATAATGGTGAAATGTCAAAGGCGGCGGGGCAGGGAACAGCATGAGCTTCTGGAGTATGCTGTAGTGGAAATACCGCTTTGGTGTGCCAGTCATCCGGTGCCTCCTCCGGTCCCCCAATACCGTCACAGCCACGAACACCAAAGAGTCATTGAAGCAGGGGATGAACCGCAATGTGTTCTACCCAGCATGAAATTATCAATTCCAAAACTGCTCGCTTTTCTCCTCGGCTTCGATGGCGGGCTTCCAGCCAGTCCAACAAACGCTGGCAAAATAAACCGGACTGCAAGAGTCCGAAAGTTCCAGTGTCGCTGGTCGCCCAAAACGTGACGGGGGTCATCTGTATAAGCGCCTCTGGATAGCGCTGTAATATGTGCCCACAGATTCTTCCAGACGAAAGAAACACAGCGACCCAGGAGGAAACGGTGGAAACACTGGTTTTAATGGCACAGATGCGAATGCATTTCGGCAGCGATTCTGCCTTCCTCAGCGCCCAAAGCGTCCTACCAGCGAGGTGTCATGCTGCAGGTGAGTCCCTCCTTTAAACGCCTGCTGATGCAAGCCAGCTCCGCCCCTAGGGTAAGTACCCACACCTGTGTAGTCCCGCTTGTGGTGCAAAACTACAGATCCCAGGATGCAACTCAGTGGTGCCTGGAGCCTAGGTGCAGGAATGTTACCAATAATGGTGAAATGTCAAAGGCGGCGGGGCAGGGAACAGCATGAGCTTCTGGAGTATGCTGTAGTGGAAATACCGCTTTGGTGTGCCAGTCATCCGGTGCCTCCTCCGGTCCCCCAATACCGTCACAGCCACGAACACCAAAGAGTCATTGAAGCAGGGGATGAACCGCAATGTGTTCTACCCAGCATGAAATTATCAATTCCAAAACTGCTCGCTTTTCTCCTCGGCTTCGATGGCGGGCTTCCAGCCAGTCCAACAAACGCTGGCAAAATAAACCGGACTGCAAGAGTCCGAAAGTTCCAGTGTCGCTGGTCGCCCAAAACGTGACGGGGGTCATCTGTATAAGCGCCTCTGGATAGCGCTGTAATATGTGCCCACAGATTCTTCCAGACGAAAGAAACACAGCGACCCAGGAGGAAACGGTGGAAACACTGGTTTTAATGGCACAGATGCGAATGCATTTCGGCAGCGATTCTGCCTTCCTCAGCGCCCAAAGCGTCCTACCAGCGAGGTGTCATGCTGCAGGTGAGTCCCTCCTTTAAACGCCTGCTGATGCAAGCCAGCTCCGCCCCTAGGGTAAGTACCCACACCTGTGTAGTCCCGCTTGTGGTGCAAAACTACAGATCCCAGGATGCAACTCAGTGGTGCCTGGAGCCTAGGTGCAGGAATGTTACCAATAATGGTGAAATGTCAAAGGCGGCGGGGCAGGGAACAGCATGAGCTTCTGGAGTATGCTGTAGTGGAAATACCGCTTTGGTGTGCCAGTCATCCGGTGCCTCCTCCGGTCCCCCAATACCGTCACAGCCACGAACACCAAAGAGTCATTGAAGCAGGGGATGAACCGCAATGTGTTCTACCCAGCATGAAATTATCAATTCCAAAACTGCTCGCTTTTCTCCTCGGCTTCGATGGCGGGCTTCCAGCCAGTTATATATATAAGAATCAAGGGGGAGTGGAGCAACCCCAAGCAAGCCAACTCAATAGCAATATATTATTACTAGGTTGAGGGAGGGCTTGCTAACACCCACTCTTGGCAGTGCCTATGCAAATTATCCAGCCCGGCAGATAACACTTGCTGGGCGTCATTGGGAGCAAATCCAACACACATGAGCTAACCGGGATACACAAGCAGTAAAACGCTGCTCCTGCGCTCGTTCAAGCTTTCCCATTCGGAGGAAAGCACCCAAAATGGCTGCTTCACATGCGTGATGTGTGCTGCTCATGAGGATATCAAAAGTGGACTGCGCTTCTAACCGGCACGCTTCCTCGCTCCCTTCTCCCACTCCACCAGGCAACGACGCGGGCATGAAGCTCCCGGTCGGCGAGGCAGAGCACTCACAGGAGATAGTACACACGAGCAAAACCCTACAGAAAATAAATGCGGACTATCAACATACTGTGTGAAAATGCCACATTGCTAGCAGAGGTTAACAATACAGTGCGAATCAACCTGATAATCTAGCAAAGTACACAGTCCTGGAAGCAGATATTAACAATACACAATCAATAAATGTATAAGGGAGAATGCACTTAATTGACTGAGGAGCAGCAAAGAAAGAGGACACTGTTGCCTTGTTTGAAGCTTATATAGGGTTATATTCTATGGTTGGTCGTGGCCATGTGTCATAAGAGCGTTCATGGGTAATGTAGTGTTTATAAAACTTTTTCTTTCATTGGCTGCTGTGAATAAACAGTAAGGAATTGAGAAACCTAATCAGAGCCTCCGGTCCTGATATAGAATTGCCCCTAGCCCTACCGGGCTTGCATCAACCGTCATTTCATTGTGTAACTTGAGTTCGAAGTAGGCCATTTCAGGTCCTTTTTCAAAGCCTTTGAAACTCCTGTCGCATTCCACAGACCATTGAAACTGTACATTTTGCTTTGTCAAGCCTCTTAATGGGGTGTTCACTGTAGCAAAGTAGCAAATTTATCTTAAGCAATAACCGAACATGTCATAGAAAAGCTCATAGCATGGTGACATCTTGAGGTGTGGGTGGGGCAAGTGAGTGATATTGCTTGCACCATGTCTGGGTCTGGAGTTATTCCCCCATCAGAGAATATGTGCCCAAAATATTTTAGTTTGGTTTTGTGGAACTTGCACTTTCCAGCATTCTGAGTGAGACTGCCATCAACAAATAACTGTCACACTTGGTTAATGGCTTTATCATGTTCCTCTTGTGGTATCCCAAAGACCAGTATGTCATCACAGTCATTGAAAGCATGGGCAGCAAGCTGGATTACTCAGCAAATAATGCCCTGAAATATCTCTGCAGCTGAAGATACTCCAAAACCCAGTCTCTTATATATGAACAAACCAACATGAGTCGAAAATGTATTAACGTGCCTGCAGTTCTCTTTCAGCTTTAGTTGATGATATCCTTTATTCAGGTCTAGATGGGAAAACACTTTGGCTCTGTTCAACTGCATAATCATGTCTGCTATGAGCGGTCCAGGGTGTCTCTCCCTCTTAATGGTTTGTTTGCCTGGCACATATTAACTAAAAAATGCACCATTCTGTTATTGCCTTTTTTGGTACTGCTACTATGGGCAAAGCCCATGGCGTGGGGCCAGAGAAGCGTTCAATTATGTCCTGTTTTTAAAACTGCTTTCAACTCTTTCTCTACAGACACTTGTAGATGAACAGCAACTCTACAGGCTCGCTGAGAAACAGGGCAAATGTCTTCATTGATATGAAGCTCTACTTTAATTTTCTTGAGTTTTCCCAGGCCATGGAACAACGATGGGAATCGTCTTGTGATCTCAGACTGAGCACAGAGATTGTAGTTAATGGATATCAACCCCATGTCAGCAGCGGTGGCAAGCAGGCACTTGGCGAAGTCCCTTGTAGACCATGAATGAACATGAATCACACCAAATAATTTTTGTGTCGCATTGTCACTGTGAATCACCCTTGGCTTTTCAATGACTTAGAAACGTGGCAGGTATAAACCTTTGTGCCTTATAGAGTGAGGCACAGGGAATAGGCTGTTAAACTTTTCCGCTGGCATGATGTTAATCGACGCATCACTGTCGATGATGAAAGTTATTGGGTGATCGTTCCCTTTCAAAGCGATTTTAGGACACTGTTCAAATGAATGTGTTCACTTTATTTGGTAAGCGGTCTTTGAATTGTGACTTTTCTTACAGGCAGCTAACCCCACATGTGCGTGCTGTTCTTTGACTGACATCAGCACACACCCATCTTCTTCCCTGGCACTTAATAACAACGTTGAGGACCCTTTGTACGATGAGATTGACGACAATTGATTTTGCCTGCTTTCTATTGGTAGCTAATGTTGCCTTTTGGTTTTGTAGTCGTGGTGCGAATGCTTCTGAAACGCTCTTGCACCCATCTTTTTTTTCTATTGTGACACATTTGATTGTTCCTTAGTTTGGCACACAGTTATGAAATGATTTTTTTCCACAACCTTTGCAGACCTGCCCAATGGCTGGACATTTACCTTTATGGGAAAATTAAAATCCACATCTGAAATATATCTATATTTTTTTTAAACGTCAACTTCAGTTTAACTTCTTTATGCTTGTACTTGCTTTTCACAATCAGCGCCGATGATTGTGTGCTGTTCCGGCTTCCATGTCAGCAGCTTGTCGGTCTGCTCTTCTTCTGCTCTGGCATCCATCAGCATTTTTCTCCAAGTCTTGTGTTTCTCTCAACATGCGCCTTCTAAACAAATCTGAAAGGCAGCCATCAATTACTGAGTTGCATGGCTTGTCTATCAGTGAAATCGCAGAATTTGCAATGTTTAATGAGCTTATCAAGTCTTTCAACAAATGCATCCACTTTTTCACCAACCTGTTGTCGTACTTGGTTGAAGATATACCTTTTATAGTCGGCATTCAGCATTGGGTTTAACTTGGCTTCCTACATTTCTTTTATCTTTTAGTATAATTATGCATCAGTCTGTGAAACTGTCTTTAGCACTCCTTTCACTCCATTGCCAGGAAGGATTTTCACATATTTGATAATTTTCTTCTAGTGCATCTAAGTCATCAAATATGTCCATCCAGGCAGCCCACCTTACAGCATTGTTATGCTTTTTAGAAGTGTTGAAAGGCGTGTTGGCTTCAGGAACACATCTGCATTGTATTTTGCACTCTCTTTTTCTGCCATTGAGAGCCCATGCTGTTCAGACAGCTATCGCTGTAACCTGCTGCTTGTAGCTTCTGCAAGCACAACCCTCCTGCTAGAAGTTGGGTAACCAGCCCTGATCCGAGGTCGTAGAATGCTTTACTTTTCGTTGCAGGTGAGTAAATTCTCTGTTTCTTGTACCTGGTTGTCGCTGCCGTTATATTTTGGCTTTGTTTGAGTAATTGTTCCATGTTCGTGGCATACCCCAGCGTCTCCGTCGAACGCTTCATTGGCGGTTTTGGCAGGCGTTTTGAATGTGCTCCTCTGCTGGGCCTTCATTTCTTCTTTGGCCGTGCATGGGCTGGAGCAGGGCTTTGACTCCAAATGTATGTCCAGGACCGTGGTTGGGTTGCAGAGACTGATGGATTCATTTGCACATTTGATGGTTTCTAGTAAACTTTAAAAATAAATAAGGTTAGACATTTGTAATGCACTGAGGGAAAACACCTAAAAAAACGGAATCATGTTACCTCAATAGTGTCCAGATATCTGCTGTTAAATCCTTTTGCTACTTGGGAGTTCTTTTTTCTGGCAAGGGTTCCTGGGTTATACACCTTTTAGTTTTAATCTTGCATCGTTTATTTGTTAAGCTATTTGCACTAGGAAAAGAATACCTTAATATGTATGGCTCTGTATTGCTAATTCTCAATCATGCTGGGAGTGTTCCTTTTATATCCAATTGTCTCATGATGTGTTATTTAATGCTTATACTACGTGCTTTTATGGCCTATGCTGAAAGTGCAGAAATAAAGATATTTTCGAATTGACTCCACATATACCAGTCACAGACTGCTTTGCATCAATTTGAGACACACTTGGTATGCACGAGCAGTTTGCTGTACCTTTGCAAACTCTCAGCGAGAGCAGCCTTGTTTTCTTCGGGGCATGTATCCCATCCTGGTTGCCAGATGTAGTGTATTCACCAGCCCCGGAGCATGCAAATAAATTACACCACATAGGAGCTGCAGTTAAACATTTCTTTATTCCTCAGCATACACTCCCGCACTGTGCTACATCTCATACCCTCTCGAGGTGAAAGAGATTATCCCGGTGCTATGGTCAGACCATCGGCTAGCCAAACTTTCGATTAGAGGCACAGCTAAACCTTCTAATTCTGTGTCACAGCAGCAGGGACGAGTTCCTAGGGCATACCATCGAGTGACCCCTGCTATGCTAGCCCAGGCTGCCCTGGATCACCCTTGCCCCCTTTCAGGCGACCTGGAGAATGACCTGGAGTCTTTGCAAGCATGGCTTTTAGAGAGGCTGGACGATCTTGCCCCGGTGTTGGCCCCCCGCCTAACATCGAAACGGGTTTCGGCTCCCTGGTTCACTGCGGCACTGTCAGCTGCTCGGCAGCAGTGTAAGGCAGCCGAAAGAGCCTGGCGTTCACAATACGACTCTGTGGCTAGGCTGTCCTATAAGCTGGCGGTTAAGGCCTATCACCGGGACATTCGCCTTGGAAAAAAAGCCTACCTTGCAGAGAGGATAGAAGCCGCCTCCAACTCCTGTAAGGAGATTTTCACCATAGTGAGGGAATTTATGGCTCCGCGGTCCAATACATCTCAAGATATGCCCTCGAAATCCTGGGCTGCGGATCTTGCTAACTTTTTCACCAGCAAGATTAAACGTATCCAGGATTCCTTTTCACCGGTGGCGCCCGCGGGGCTGACCATTCCCGAGGATGACCTGCACCTTCCGGCCCCGCTAGGTCCGATGTTGGCCGTTTTTCCACCTATCTCAGCCCCTGCTTCCTTAGCGCTTATGGGCAATCTCAAATCTGGGTTGCCTTTGGACCCTTGCCCGGCCAAATTCTTGGCAAAAATGGCGGAAGTGATAAATCCGCTGGCGAATCCACTCCTGAATCTCTCGCTGAGCCAGGGAGTGGATCCGCAGGCCTGGAAGCAGGCAATGGTCATCCCTTTGCTGAAGAAGCCTGGCCTCGACCCTAAGGCTCCGGTCAATTACAGGCCTATTTCTCTGCTGCCTGCTCTGACGAAAATTTTGGAGAAGCATGTACATACGGTGCTCTCCAATTTTTTGGAAACGCACGAGATTCTGCATGCCACACAATCTGGCTTCCGTCCAAACCTCAGTACAGAGACCGCGCTCCTAGAGGTCTCAGAAACCATCAAAGGGGTTCTGGACACTGGGGGCAAAGCCATGCGGGTGATGTTGGATTTGTCGGCGGCTTTTGACACCGTCCCCCATGATGACCTTCTCGCAAGACTCTATGAGATTGGCCTACGGTGGACGGTGTTCAGCTGTTTTTCATCTTTCCTAGCTGCCCGCCGGCAAACGGTCTGGGCCTCCCCAGATTCCGCCGTGATGCCGCCTTTGGGAGTCGGGGTTCCACGGAGCTCTATACTGAGCCCAACCCTTTTTAACATCTTCATGACCCCTTTGGCGGCACTGGCAGAGTCGTTCGGGGCCAAGATCGTATCCTACGCCGACGACACCCAGCTCCTCTTCTCTTGCAAGAGGGGAGGAGACTTTGATGGAGAGAGTATCCGGGATTGCCGTGGGGCTGTTTTTAAATGGTTCCAGCTGAACAGCCTCAAGTGCAATTCCGATAAGTCAGAGGTACTCTTCTTCGGGTGTGCTACGGAGCCAGACTGGCAAGCTTGGTGGCCCAATCACATGTTCCCTCCGTCTTGCTCATCCCAAATTGCTAAGAATTTGGGGGTCAAGATGGACAATGGTCTGACGTTAAGATCCCAGATCCTTGGTGTGACGGGCACTTGCTTCGGCCTCCTTAAGATGCTGCGGAGGTTTTTACCTCTTCTGTCTGAGGAACATAGGAAGCTGACTGTGCAGGCTCTGATCAGCTCTAGGTTAGATTATTCCAATGCTCTCTACCTGGGCCTGCCAGAGTACTTGCTGCAGCAGCTCCAAGTTGTGCAGAACGCGGCCGTGAGGGCCATTTTTGGCCTTAACAGGCGAGCCAGTGCTGCTGGCTTGCTGCAGACTTTACATTGGCTGCCCATCCGTAAACGGATTGTTTTTAAGACATTAACTCTGGCCTACAAAGCTCTTCATGCGGTGGGAGCGAAGTACCTGCAAAGGAGACTTGCCTTTTACCATCCGGCTCGTTCTCTCAGGTCAGAATCTCTGTTCCTGGCGGCTGTGCCACGAGTGAAGAGAGCCCGCATTGGAGGCCGCTCCTTCGGACTGCTGGCGCCACAGTTGTGGAACACCTTGCCACTAGCACTCCGGGGAGCCACCAGCCTACTTGCATTTAGGAAAGGCCTTAAAACCTGGCTGTTTACCCTTTAGGCTGTTCTGTTGTCCTTTTTGTTTTTTTCTGTATTTTACCTTGCTTTTATTACTGTTGTTGTGTTATTTTGTTGTAGGTCTCCTTGTTTAAAGCGCCGGGACACTCTTTTTGAGTAGCCGTGCGCTATATAAAAACAATTATAACATAACATAACATAACATACTCCACATTAGCCACACCTTAACACCTCCCCGCGTATGATGTAGTTCCTGTTCAGAGTCCGCCCCAAAACCACAAGGGTCCCAGTGCCTATAATATCAAAATGCTACAGCACTGTCCTGACCCCTGCCGTGTTGAGGACAGAAGATATCTCGTATTGGAAATCCCTTCTGTGCCTCCCGGCCTGGTCACCCACACGCTCCTGGGCCTCTCGCCACCCCAGCCACCGAGGGCCGCCGAGCCCCCTGCCTCTCGCCACCCCAGACACCGAGGGCCACCGAGCCCCCTGCCTCTCGCCACCCCAGCCACCGAGGGCCGCCGAGCCCCCTGCCTCCCGCCACCCCAGCCACCCGAGGACCGCGCCAGATTTTCCTGCCGCCCCAGCCCGAGGCCCCGCCCCCCGCCAGCCGATTGGCTCCTGCTACCGCCCCCCCCCCCGCAGACCCTCCCTCCCGGCTCCCTCTTAAGGGGAGCCCGACCAGAGCCAGGGAGTGACCACTGCGCCTCCCGGCCTGGTCACCCACACGCTCCTGGGCCTCCCGCCACCCCAGCCACCGAGGGCCGCCGAGCCCCCTGCCTCTCGCCACCCCAGCCATTGAGGGCCGCCGAGCCCCCTGCCTCTCGCCACCCCAGCCACCGAGGGCCGCCGAGCCCCCTGCCTCCCGCCACCCCAGCCACCCGAGGACCGCGCCAGATTTTCCCCCCGCCCCAGCCCGAGGCCCCGCCCCCCGCCAGCCGATTGGCCCCCGCAGACCCTCCCTCCCGGCTCCCTTCTTGTGACGTCCCCAGAGCGACCGCACAGCGGACGCGCGCAGCGGGAGCACCGATTGAGCGCCGAAGGTGCGCCAAAGGTAAGCCCGTCTGCGCCCGTCCGCGCCTGGACCGCGCCCAGCGCCAGGTCCCCTGGCCCTTGCAGACCCCAGCCCACCCGCCGGACGTACGACGCCGCAACCCTCAACGCACTCAACACCGGCCGGGTCCCGGGCTGCTACCGAGCCACCCCGAGATGCACCCACGGACCCTTCTGCTGCATCTTGCAAGTTCACCTGCATCCGGACCTGCACTACAACTACACCAACCAAGACGAGCAACAGCAGCAGCACCTGAAATGCATCCTGCTCAACACCCGCTCCATCCACAGGCACGCCATCGAGGTCTGGAACCTGCTCGACACCACAGCCCCAGACGTCGCCTTCTTCACGGAAACCTGGATGAACGCCTCCTCAGCGCCTGACATCGCCATCGCCATCCCAGACGGCTACAAGATCATCCGAAGGGACCGCATCAACCACACCGGAGGAGGCATCGCCATCATCCACAGGAACACCATCCGCATCACGACCAACACCGATGACACCCTCGCAACCGCCGAGCACCTGCACTTCCAAGTCCACATCAACCCCAAGACCACCCTCGGAGGCACCCTCATCTACAGACCCCCTGGACAACGCACACAATTCAGCGAAGACATCGCATGAACCCTCCTACCAGCACAACGAACCCTAGCCAGGCGGCCACCAACCTCACGAAGTGGATCAGCGACTGCGCAGACGAGCTCGCCCCCCTGAGGACCCCGCCCAGCAGACCCGGCAGCAATAAAGCCCCATGGTTCACCGACGAACTCAAGAGCTCCAAGAAGAACTGCCGAGCCCTCGAGAGAACCTGGCGCAGAGACCCAACACCGGACAACATGACTGCCCTCAAGCTCGCCACCCGAAAACACCACCAACTCATCCGCGCCACCAAGAAAACTGCATTCAAGGAACGACTGGACAACAACGCACACAACAGCAAAGAACTCTTCAACATTGTCAAAGAGCTCTCCAACCCCAATGCCGGAAACCACGACATCACCCCTTCGCAAGACCTCTGCATCTCCCTCGCCTCCTACTTCCACAACAAGATCGCGGACATACACAACAGCTTCAGCACTCAACCGACGAACACCACGACCGAACCACCGCCCCCCCACCACCACTCACCGCGCCTGGACTCCGATCAGCACCGAAGACACCGTCCGCACGATGAACTCCATCCACTCCGGATCTTCGACCGACCCCTGCCCTCACCACGTCTTCAACAAGGCCGACGCTATCATCGCACCCCACCTGCGGGACATCTTTAACACCTCCTTCGACACCGCTACCTTCCCGGAGAGCTGGAAGCACGCCGAACTCAGCGCTCTACTCCAGAAGCCATCGGCTGACCCCACCGACCTCAAAAACTACCGCCCCATCTCGCTGCTCCCGTTTCCTGCAAAAGTCATCGAGAAGACCGTCAACAAGCAGCTGGCCGCCTTCCTCGAGACGAACGGATCCCTCGACCCCTCGCAGTCTGGCTTCCGGGCCAACCACAGCACCGAGACCGCCCTGATCGCAGTCACCGATGACATCCGAGCGCTGCTCGACAACGGAGATACAGCGGCCCTCATCCTCCTCGAACTCTCCACGGCCTTCGACACTGTCTGCCATCGTACCCTAGTACAACGCCTCAGCAACGTCGGAGTCCAGGAGAAGGCACTGGAGTGGATCATCTCCTTCCTCGCCGGAAGGACACAGAGAGTCCGCCTCCCTCCGTTCAGATCTGAAGCCACGGAAGTCATCTGCGGCGTCCCTCAAGGCTCCTCGCTCAGTCCAACCCTCTTCAACATCTACATGAGCCCCCTCGCAGACATCGCATGCCAGCACAACCTCAACATCATCTCCTACGCCGACGACACCCAGCTGATCCTCTCCCTTACCAACGACCCCGCCACCGCCAGAGCCAACCTTCACGAAGGGATGAAAGAGGTAGCCGAATGGATGAAGAACAGCCGCCTGAAACTGAACTCAGATAAGACGGAAGTCCTCATCCTGGGATCCTCACCCGCCGCTTGGGACGACTCCTGGTGGCCCCCGCCCTAGGCAGCGCACCCAAACCAACAGACCACGCACGCAACCTGGGCTTCATCCTGGACTCCTCCCTCTCCATGACCAGACAAGTCAACGCCGTCTCCTCGTCGTGCTTCAACATCCTGCGCATGCTACGTAAGATCTTCCGTGGATCCCCACCGAGACCAGGAAGACGGTCACCCAGGCCCTCGTCACCAGCCGTCTGGACTACGGCAACACCCTCTACGCCGGAACCACCGCCAAACTCCAGAAGAGACTCCAGCGGATCCAGAACGCCTCAGCACGACTCATCCTGGACACCCCCCGTCGCAGCCACATCTCCGGACACCTGAGAGATCTGCATTGGCTCCCGGTCAACAAGAGAATCACCTTCCGTCTCCTCACCCACGCACACAAAGCCCTACACAGCCAAGGCCCAGGATACCTCAACAGCCGCCTCAACTTCTACGCTCCCAAACGCCAGCTTCGATCGACCAGCCACACCCTCGCCGCCGTCCCCCGCATCCGTAGAGCCACCACAGGGGGACGGTCCTTCTCCTACCTCGCCGCCAAGACATGGAACTCCCTCCCCACCCACCTCCGCCTGACCCAGGACCACCTCGCCTTCAGGAAACAACTCAAGACCTGGCTGTTCGAGCAGTAGCAGATCCCACCCCCCCCCCCCCCCCCCCAGCGCCTTGAGACACTCTGGGTAAGTAGTGCGCTATATAAATGCAATGATTGATTGATTGATTGAGTGATTTCCAGCTGATAGAGTTCCTGCTTTGCCTTGCACATGTGCGTTGGAGTCTGATTTGCGCATGTGCTGTGGGTGGAGGCCTGTCTGTACATGCACACCCTTTTATTTAGGAGGCAAGAAGCCAGCGAGCTTTTTTTCTTCTGCTATTAAAAGTGTACGAATGCATTTTTTTCAATGTGGCAAGCAGATTTAGGAACGTTTATTTGTTTTCAGTAGCGTTTTTGTTAGTGAGCAGACTCATTTATAGTGGGCAAGCATTCTTCAAAAAGAGGCATGTTTCCCCATCACCGTCTTCATCATTTCAATCCCCTGCCCACTCTCTTTCTCTTAAGCACAATGACATGGAAGAGGGAGGAGTAGAGTATCAGAAAATTGTCCTCCAGACTTTGGCTGCATATAAGGATGAAGCTGCAAGAGATGTCAGAGGCGGCCTCTGATACAGGAGATTCAGACATTGCTGATGAAGACCCATTGCCACAGATTAAAGGGCAACTGCATTGCCAAAGGCATGATAACCGAGTTATTGCCTCATATCCGGGAGAATATGAATTTTCCTCCAGTAGGAAAGCTGTGAACTTCAGATGAATCGCTCCTAAGGCAATTAAAACAACCTTCTAATGTTGGATACCAATTCAGCAAGTCGATATGGATGTGGTAAAACAGGAATGGGAAGATCCTGACAGAATCATTTTACCAAGGCTCTTGGCCAAACTTTAGCTTCTTGAGAAGGACCCGTTAGATAAAATGGTGGACTCTGCTTTGAAAAATGTCTTTTCAGGAACTCATTTGGCCTTGAGAACAGGACGTTATAGTGCTTATACAGCCCAATGTCTAATTTCAGATTTCAAGAACCTGTTTACAGTAATTCAAAATGAGTCAGATTGCCTTCGTTTACTGAAAGAGTTTGTAGCTGATATTTTATTTGACAACGTCTGATCAGCAGCTCTTGCAGGAAGATCTTCCATAGCAGCCAAAAAGAATCTAGATCTTAAAGACTGCAACACTGAGGCAGTTCATAGGGCAACAGCACTCTAAATGACATTTGAATGTTCCAGATTACTTGGCGCCAAACTAGAGGATGAGCTCCATTGAATTTTTAAGGAGAGAAAGCATTGTTCGACCATTTAGCTTAAGTCCTCTGGAAGTTCAAGTACTTTAAAGTCAAAATGTTCTATTTGCCAACCACGAAGGAGACAATGGGGCCAGGATCAGCGCTTCAAGCTTCAAAGAAAATCATCCTTCAAGTCCTACAAAAAGCAGCAGCAGGACACAGGTACCAAGAGTAGCGATTCGCCTAACTATTATGCCAAGAGAATCCAGATTGGTATGGGCACAACAGGAAAACCAAAGAACACCTCAAATAACAAAGAAGCTGTGTTGCACAGCCATCGAAAGAAGGCACTCCATTCGCAGAGTTTTCTAGGTGATGGAAGTCCATTTAGAGTCAAACTGCTGGGTATTATCTGAAATTATAGAGGAATGTTAGTACATCTCTACAGTCAAATGTGTAAAACGCCCCAAAGGTTAATAGTACAAACAGATTCAATGCACATAATATAAATTATAACTGTGTAAAACTTAAAAATTCAGTAACCTTTTTTTTTTCCTTATCAAAACACTTCCTTCAACTCCAGGGATCGGACTGTGGGCTAATGTTGGCCTCCCTGTTTTTAATGAAATTCAGATTCTCTTGGCATAATTTAATAATTTCTATTTAATTAGAAGACCGAAAGATACCATTATGCATGTTGGAAGTTCTGCAAAACCACATCTGACATGTGCTCAATCGGTTTACAATAATGGTTTGCAAAGGTATTAGAGTTTGACCAATCAGCCATAGTGCCTCTCATGAAGTGGGCTTGAAACTTGTACGGTCAACGCATACTAATTGCATAGTCCATTGAACCCATCTCACTATTGTCGCACAGGTAACTGATCTAAAAGGTTTTACAAAAGAAATGAGAAGTTGATTACCACCATCTGGGTGATGGTCACTCATGCTGGAATCATACTCCTTCATACAATCAACCACACACAATCACTTGCAAGAGTCAAAAGTGGGATAAAACATTGTATCAGACATTGGTTTAGTCCTTTTAATGGTCTCAAAGTTTACTCCAAAGACATCATAAACTCTGCTGCTTTCCTCTAAAGATTTTACATCCGACACACGCCGACATGAAATCGGGCAGAATAAAGAAGCTAGCTTCATGGAAAGCTTGTTCTTACTTGGAAATGTATTACTTGTCCGAGAAGTGATAAGATTCACATCCCAAAGAGTCTATTATTTAGGTCTAGGGGTCTTCTTAATCTGATACTTTTATGGAGTACACATCATGATGTGTTTTCCAATCACATCTTTCATTTACCAAGGCATGACCAGCTGGGACTGCAGACCTATAGCAATTAAGAGTTCTGTAGCTAAGTCCCATATCAAATTGTCCTATCAGAAAATTAGCCACTTACGTGATCCAAATCCCTCTTCAAGCGCCAACGTACCCATTTTTTCCGTATTCCTTTTGTATCTATTGCGGGTACCTGGAGCCCAGGACTCTTCTAGGAGCTCTCCAGCTCTTCCTGAAAGTCCTGACATCTCCTTAGACATCCTGGTACCTTTGAGGCAAGTAAATTCAGAGTCCTTGTCAAAACTAGAGGATTCTCCCTTCCATGTCTCTTAAGAGACCTTCCTCTCCAAGCAGAAGAAAGGGTATGTCGCAGGCAAGTTCAAAAATCGTTTGAAACCATGCCTGAGATGGCCAAAAGAGTTATCAAGACCAGAGAGCATACCTCCTGCTTCACTTTCTGAAGAACCCTCTGAATCATTGCGAAAGAAGGGAAGGCGTAAGCCTGAGTTCCTTTCTAGGATTGCAAGAATGCGTTCACCACCAGAGCACCTGGGTCTGGCATCCAGCTGAAATACCTCTTCAGCTGAAAGTGTCAGGCTATGAACAGATGTGCTTGCATTATAACATAATGTGTATTTGTAAAGCGCAAGTTGACCACTATGGGTATCTTGGCGCTGAATAACAGATGTTTGTTGTTACCCAACTCAATGGTACTCATTTTATCGACCTTAGATGGATGAAAGGCTGAGTGGATCCGCCGGGATTTGAACCTGTGACCAAGAGGTCGAACACAGGCCCATGCAGTACACCCATTAATCCACTGAGCCACCAGACGGACAGCAGGACTACATCTCCCAGAAGGCCGTCCTTCTGGGAGGAGCCAAGTACATTTAAATTAACAGCAACAGCACAGAGCGTTGTGGGTAATTCCAACTGAGTATCGGGAGTTTCTTCATCAGGGCGGCTGCTCTGTTTATGGTTCTCCTTCGTGTGCAGGACTTCGGAGTGCACCCTGGATTTTTTTGCCGGTCCTTCCGAGAAGGGTCGGAGTGCCTGTATCCCGGGAATCTCCTGAGCCGGTTAGGCTTGTGGCTCTGCTTTTTTCGAAGTGCGATGCCACTCGGAGGAGCAGGTGAAGCATGAGTTATACTTCCTGTCCCGCGGCTGTGGGAGGAAAGACTGCAGGAGTTCCTTGTCAGCTGGCGAAGACGTCTTCCATTCACTACGGGCGGAAGAGCACGCAGTCGTCTGGTTTCCCTGGGGGAGCAGGTTTGTTTTTTGTTTAGTTGGTGTCCCAATTGGGGAGGCAGGCCTTTCTTTGTACTTGACATTTAATTCCTCTCTGAGTGAGAGGCAATACTTTTCAATGCACAAAACCTTAATTTTGGCCCAAAGTACTTTGACATTGCATTCCTTTCGGAGAGGAAGGCAACCTTTTTGCATTCCGTATTTTTGCCTCATTTAACTTTCAGGAATATATTTTGAAGGAGGAAGGATCGGAGCCACAGTTCCTTTTGGCTCTATTGGGTTCAGCCTTCATTTTGGGATACAAGACTATTCAATTGGGTTAGGTGGTTACCAGCGCCTACACAAAACTACCAAAGGAGACATTATTCTTTCTTTTCTGTTATTCTCCTTTTCTTGGTTTATTGGAATGAAAGAAGGGTATGTAAGAGGCTGTTTTGTTCCTTATGGTAGAAGGACAACATGGGTGAGTGGATTTGTAACTACCCTGTTTTGTTTATTCGTAGAGATTCTTGAAGATGAGAGAAGTATCTTATCTAGTTAGGCAGACACCCACGTAGCTGCTGGAGTTGGATAACAGGTACTGGTTCATCTAGTGAGATTCTTTGAGAGTAGCCAGTGTTGTAGTACATTATTAACCCTGTGTTTATTGTTGCAAGTATCCCATTCCCCCACTGCTCCTAACCCAATTCCTATCCCTCGTTGATCGCCTCAAAACTCTGTGCATACTAAGTCAGAGTTGGGGATGTCAAGAGGTGGACCCCTTTGTGCATCGCCCAGATCCTGAGGAGTTCCTGTAATTGTGTTAGAAAGGTGAGTCTGCTTGCAAAAAAATCCATTCTAGGTGGCACTTGTTTTTGAAGAGGGAATACTGTAGAAATCTGGAATTCCAATTGGCCAATATATTGGCCTCCCCTGGTAGGCATTCTGCCTTGAGGTTGATCTTGTGTTCAAGGCAGAACATCCAAAGTCTCTTGGCCAATTCTGATAGGTCTAAAGGCTTACAATGCTTGCTTAATACTTTTCACTCTTATTGCAGGGGAAAAGGCCTAATGATAAACACTAGTAAGACAAACTACATGTCCATAAATCCCCACAGTTCATTTAGGGGAAACCTGGTCTTAGGAAATCAAAAGCTGGAACATTTACAAAATGCTAGTTACCTGGGCATTTCCCTTGATTCTAAAATGCAGTGGAAATCGCAAATTGAAAAAAGTAAGCTACTGCTAACACAGAATAGTCGCCCAATCTTAAAAAGGCATGGGGAAAGCCAGAATAAAACAGTGCTACCAGCACTTGGTGTTCCGAGCCAAAGCCTAAGCGGCAGCCTTATATGGGGCAGAATTGTGGGGCCCGACCTGCAAAAAGACTTTCGAGGTGAAAGAGAATATATTTTATAGAACTCTTTTAAAAATACCTGTGCGCACCCCTACAATTCCGATGATGTCTGACCTTAACATGAAGCGCACAGATCATTATGCAATACTTAGGCCTTTAATGTTTTGGGTCAGGATTTGGACCACACCTGAGCTCCATCACTACAGAGCAGCACTAGTGGAGATAAAAGACCTTGATGTTTCCAACTGTATCACATGGTTTAAACATATCAGAGTGTGGTTATAGAGGGTTGGGTTATTACATTTTTGGAAAAATCCTACTGTATTGATTTCTAGTTCGAAAAAGATTTTAAAAGTTACCTTTTGGGCCTACATGAATGAACATAGAACGAATAATATAGCAAATGGCTCCCTCACCAAAGAATTTCTTGCGTTTAAATCAGACCCCTACTTCGAACCTTTTTTGAATGAAGTAAACCCACCCTTAGCTAAAACACTGTACTTAAAGTTTAGATATGGTACATTGATGTTAAAAAGTTGTTTAGCAAGGTGGCACAAAAGTTCTGATGATAAATGTACTATGTGTAGCGAGACAGCGAGGGAGGACATTACGCATGTGTTTTTTTGTCCAGCTTACGTGGCTCCAAGGAGAAAATGGATCAAACCCCTCTGTATCAATATTGGTGTGTGGAAGTATAAAGTAGCTGAAAGAATTTATATATCTGATACGCGCCAGGTTTTAGTATTTGGTATCAGTAGTTTCCTCCTTGCAGTATACTTTTTAAGTAGAAAAGTGGGAGAAAAATTCTGATCAATTACAAATTTAGTGAAGGATGGTGAAAATTACTGGGTTTTAAGGAATTATCTTTTATTGTGCCTTTTTAAATAGTTTAATCATGTTTAAAATATGAATATTTCTCCTCTGCGAGATACACTATCGTCTGTATTTATGGCTACCCGCTGTTTTGCACAATGTAATGGTTTTCCAAATATTTTTTAAATACTTGTCTTGTTATTGTAACGCTTATGATAATTTGTATCGAAATAAAGATCAATTGAATTGAATTGATACGTCTGAGGATTTCGTGCCAACCAAACGATTTATGTAAGCCACTGACGAAACTTTGTCTATCTTCATTAGTACAGTTCTGCCCTGTAAAGAATGTTTGAAACTCATCAGAGCATAAAGCCCTGCGCTTAGCTCCAGAAAGTTTTTATATGATGGGACCTCTGTATGTGGGACCACAGTGTCAAATTCCTACTCAAAGTTCCGCAGGAACGCCATGCGAAAGTGAAAGGTCCCTAACCTCTTCTGGTCACTTATTGCACCCAACTAAGTCAAAGTATCAACAGTAACCAGGGTAAGAAGGGGAAACAAGGAAGAGAAACAAATGCCCCACAACCTACCCCACTCTAGGACAGGACCAGACAGCCAGAAGAAATCTGTCAAACAAAAGACAGAAAAGGTAAGTATACAGGGAAATGCTAATCCTATAAGTCTGTACAAGAAAAGATTTGTGAGTCTAAATTAACTGAATAGTTCCCTCCTTCTGTTAATACTTGTGTTTTTGTCTAAAAGGATATAAGGAAGAGTTCAGAGAATAGAAATGAGAAGAAGAAAATTAAAAGATGAGCACACTGAAACCCACCTATGGAGGCACAATGACTGGCTTTGTAACTCCAGAACCAATATCCTAATGTAAAGCTACAGTAGAATATGTGTTGTGTAAAACAATATCAAACTATATGATGTCCACCTTAATGTCAGGTAGAAGAAAAAAGGAATCAGCACACATCAAGTTGCAGTATATCTCTTAATGTACATAAGATCAAATTGTCCATGACGACTTAAGGAAAAAGGTAGGTCCTAATTATTCTTTGTAAATAAAGATGAAATCTTTATTGAAAAACGAAGCAATCATTCAAATCCAATGTTCACAAAATTTGTGTTTATTTAGTAAACATGTTTTGTCACCGAAGAGACTTCTTCAGGGCTAAAGAAAAATATAGAAAGATATGATTTAAAATAAAACAAAAATAAGATAAAACATAAACAATAAATAGTAAATAGAATCATATTATATTATGAATAGAGCAACAATTTCTATCTACAAAATTTATTCCATTTATTCGGTCTGTTACGATAACAAATACTGTAGATTGTGATAACTTCATCTATATAAGCTTCTCTTCTAGTGATCTGTTTTTCCTTATTAGATATAGTTTGAGTAACATAGCAAATAATTGCTCAGCCAAATACAAGGAGCCTTTTTTTAAATACATTTTTTTCTTTTATAGAATAAATACCTTCAACACACAAACAACGCCACATTTCTTTTTAAAATCTTCTATACATTGGATATTTGGATATTATATAACGCTACAATTTAAAGGTATGTCGAAGACCAAATCTGATATACTATTGATATTAGGCAATTTGTTCTCAATAATATGCCGTCATGGCTCGCATAAATTTGAAAATCTGATAAATCGCACAATGGTTTTGTAGATCGAAATTGTTCAATTCATAATTGAGATTTTTCGCCCTGTTTCTCTCCACTGGCTTTCCTCATTGTTTGAATATTTTAAATACAATTCAACTGATATTTATTATTAGGTGTTTAGAACCAATGGTTCAGCTACTGTGCTGTGGTCAGCTCTTTAATATATAATATATAATATGATTGTATTTACTATTTAATGTTTATGTTTTATCTTATCTTTGTTGTATTTTAAATCATATCTATCTATGTTTTTCTTTAGCCCTGAAGAAGTCTCTTCGGAGACGAAACGCGTTGGCTAAATAACACGAGAAATTTTGTGAACATTGGATTTTAATGATTGCATTGTTTTTCAATAAAGATTTTCAACTTCATTTACAAAGAATAATCTGGACCTACCATTTTTCCTCAAGTCGTCATGGACAATTTGATCTTATGTACATTAAGAGATATACTGTTACTTGATGTGTACTGATTCCTTTTTTCTTCTGTTGCTTTTGGGATTTTTCCCAAAGGGAGGTGTAGAGGGGTGCACTTTCGGGATGTAATCTGGGGAGGACCCAAAGATTGCACGTTCGTTCAAGTTGTCCGGCCACCAACCCAACTCCAATCTGGCCTCCTGATCCATGGAAACCCTGTCCCAATACCACAAACCTGCTCAAAGCGCTCTTTTATTTATTCTCTGTAGAGCACGATCGTGTAGAGGGCCCAGAAATATAGCCTGATGGAAGAGAAGAGGAGGCCCAGAAGTCTGACAAGTTCTTGCAAGGCTAGGGAGTCTTGTCTTAGGACGAATCTAATTCTGTGCGGATATTGGAAACCTTCTTCAATGGTAAGAGCATCACAGCCTTTACTATGTCTGTAGTGAAGCCCAAAAACTCTAGGGAATCAGAATACATTTCTCCCTGTTTATAATGAAACCCAAGCTCTCCAAGAGAGCTGCAAACATATTCAAGTCCTTGAGAATCTGTGATTGACACTGGGACAGTATGAGGATGTCGTCCAGATAGATAATGAGATGTACTCCCCTCTCCCTGAGAAAGGACATGAGTGTTCTTATCACCTTGTTAAAACACCAGGGAGCCGAAGAGAGTCTGAAGGGAAATGCCTGGACTTGAAAGAGATGGTGTTCCCAGAAAAACTGGAGGTAACACTGGCACCCTTTGGCTAAAACCTTCTTATCTAAAGGAACCTCTATTATAGGCCTTTTTAGGTCTCGCTGAGCAGTGCGTAAGCATTGCGGCGAGATTCTAGTAAGCAGTCCGAAAAGTCTACCCAAACTGCGGATTAGACACAGTTCATGTGAGACAGGCGCATGCACAACACCAGCCACGTCACACACCACCATTTGTCTGTGCATCAGCATCAGACTTCAAAGGCTGCCGCTCCCCCGCCCCCCCTGTGTGCACATCGCGCACCACCATTTGTCTGTGCCTCGGCATCAGACTTCAAAGGCTGCCAGCACCCCGCCCCCCCCATCAGACTTCAAAGGAAGCCGCTCCCGCGCCACGCAATGCCAGAGCTTGTTTTTAAATATATTTTCATTCCTGCTGCACTCTTTTCTCTTTTTGTTTTCCCTCCGCTTGTATATTAGCACAGCGTCTGCTTCACGGACACAGTGTTTCATGTTTTAGACACCTTTATATTACGTCCGCCTTATCTTTCCTTTCCGCCGCTGCCTGAATTTCTGGCTTTCTCTCGCCTTCCTCGCAATAGGAGCCCTCGCCCCCACCCTCTGAACAGCTGAGGGTTTCTTATACATGTGCGAGAGCGAACGCCTAGAGTTTGAATAGGAAATATGCTATCAGAACAAAATAAACAAAGGAAAGAAAACTAAAAATGCTGAGCATACTAGGAGAAAATTCCTAGTATGATCAGCATTTGTAATTTTGTTTCCATTGTTTAATTTGATAAAAAAAAATTGTAGGCACGGGGTAGAGCCGATACTTGAACTGATTCCTTGCTCATGGAGTCAGCAGCTCTGTAGCTTACATTACACCTTCTGAAAAGTATAGCGGACACTGAACCACCACCACCAGTATAGCTGCACCAAAATGCTGATATATGTAGGTGACTAAAGAAAAACAGCAACGCAACAGAATATGAAAGAGTAGTCTGGGCCATTGGTACACTACCGCTAGCTCATTCCAGTAAGCACATGTTTGTGGAGGGAGAAAGCAGTGCGAGCAGGGGCTGAATATGTACAGCAGCCTAGGAGAGGTGAGTGCAGGCTGCTACTGCTTCCCATTCACTGCTTCCAGGTCTTAATGTTTGGTCCTATTCTTCGTGCACATTTCTCCTCCTGCATAGTGGTATTCTCTGTGCCCGTTACTTTTCTCTTCAATGTTTGTTGCTTCCCCACTCTGTGTTGATTACCCCTTCCCCCTGTTGCTTCCTCCCCTTCCACCTTCCTATGTTGCTTCCAAGTACCCCCACCCTCTGTGTTTCTTCAGTGTCCCCTTGCCACCTCCCATGGAGCTTGCGTCCTATGATGCATGCGCCCCCGTTCCTTCTGCCCTAAGTTGCTTCCGCTCACCCTCACACACCCTCACACACCATCACCCTCACACACCCCCTCACACCCCCTCACCCTCACACACCCCCTCACACCCCCTCACCCTCACACACCCACACCTTCCCACCCTCACACCCCTCACCCTCACACCCCCTAACCCTCACACACCCTCACCCTCACACCCCATCACCCTCGGACATCCCTTTAACCTCTCACCCCCTCACAGACACCCTCACCTTCACACCCTCTCCCCCTTACACACCCTCTCACCCCCTCACCCTCACACCCCCTCACCCTCACACCCCCTCACCCTCACACCCCCTCACCCCCTCTCACACCCCCACACCATCATATCCCTCACACCATCATATCCCCTCACCCTCACACACCCTCTCTCACCCTCACACACCCTCTCTCACCCTCACACACCCTCTCTCACCCTCACACACCCTCCCTCACCCTTACACCCCTCGCCCTCATACCCCCTCACCCTCACACACCCTTACATACCCTCACCCTCACACACCCTCTCACCCTCACACACCCTCTCACCCACCCTCACACCCCCTCACCCTCACCCTCACACCCCTCACCCTCACACCCCTCACCCTCACATCCCTCACCCTCACACCTCACACCCCCCACCCTCACACCCCTTCTCACCCTCACACCCCTTCTCACCCTCACACCCCCTCTCATCCGCACACCCCCTCACACCCCCTCACACCCTCACACACCCTCACCCTCATACACCCCCTCACCCACCATCACACCCCCTCACACCCTCACACACACCCTCACCCTCACACACACCCTCACCATCACACCCCCTTACCCTCACACCCCCTTACCCTCACACCCCCTTACCCTCACACCCCCTTACCCTCACATCCCCTTACCCTCACACACCCCCTCACACACACCCTCACCCACCCTCACACCCCTTCACCCTCACACCCCCTCACCCTCACACCCCTTCACCCTTACACCCCCCACCTTCACACCCCTCACTCTCTCACCCCCTCACCCTCACACCGCCTCACTCACCCTCTCACCCTCACACACCCACACCCTCACACCCCCCACCCTCACACACCCTCACCCTGTCACCCTCACTCCTGTCACCCTCACCCCCACCCCCCTCACCCTCACCCTCACCCCCCTCACCCTCACAACCTCACACCCCCTCACCACCCTCACCCCCACACACACTCACTTACCCCCTCGCCCTCACATCCCCTCACCCTCACACCCTCACACACTTCCTCACCTTCAAACCCCCTCACCTTCAAACCCCCTCATCTTCACTCACCCTCACACCCCCACACCCTCACACACCCCCACACCCTCACACACCCTCTCACACACCCTTATACCCCCTCCCCCTCATACCCTTTCCCCCTCACACTCCCTCCCCTCACACCCCCACCCCTCACACACCCACACCCCACCTTCATACCCCCTCACTCTCACACCCTCTCACTCTTACACCCCCCACCCCTCACACCCCCACACCCCACCCTCATACCCCTCACTCTCACACCCCCTCACTCTTATACCCTCTCTCACCCTCACACCCCCTCACATCCTCACCCTCACACCCAGTCACCATCACCACCCTCACCATCACCCCCGTCACTCTCACCCTCACACCCCCTCACCCTCATACCCCCTCACCCTCACACACCCTTACACCCTCACACACCCTTACACCCTCACACACCCCCTCACCCTCACACACCCACACCCTCACCCCCCCACACCCTCACCTTCACACACCCTCACACCCCTCACCTTCACACACCCTCACACCCCTCACCCTCACACACCCTCACACCCCTCACCCTCACACCCCCTCACCCTCACACCCCCTCACCCTCACACCCCCTCACCCTCACACCCCCTCACCCTCACACCCTCACACCCGTCACCCTCACACCCTCACCTTCCACCCCCCTAACACACCCTCACCCTCACACACCCTCACACCCCCTCACCCTCCCTCACACCCACACCCCCTCACCCTCACCCCCTCACCCCCTCACCCTCACACCCCTTCACCCTCACACCCCTTCACCCTCACACCCCTTCACCTTCACACCCCTTCACCTTCACACCCCTTCACCTTCACACCCCTTCACCTTCACACCCCTTCACCTTCACACCCCTTCACCTTCACACCCCTTCACCTTCACACCCCTTCACCTTCACACCCCTTCACCCTCATACACCCCTTCACCCTCATACACCCCTTCACCCTCATACACCCCTTCGCCCTCATACACCCCTTCGCCCTCATACACCCACTCGCCCTCATACACCCACTCGCCCTCACACTCCCTCACCCTCGCACCATCACACCCCCTCACCCTCACACTCCCTCACCCTCGCACCATCACACCCCCTCACCCTCACCCTCACCCCCTCACCCTCACACACACCCTCACCCTCACACACCCTCACACCCCCTCACCCCCTCACCTACACCCTCACACACACCCTCACCCCCCCTCACCCTCACCCTCACCCCCCTCCCCTCACCCTCACTCCCCTCACCCTCCCTCACCCTCCCTCACCCTCCCTCACCCTCCCTCACCCTCACTTACACTCACACACCCGCACCAGCATAGCATAACAAAACACAGCATATCATAGCATAAAAAGACACATCATAGCATAGCATAACAAAACACAGCATAGCATAACAAAATGAAGCATAGCATAGCAAAACATAGCATAACAAAGCAAAGCATAGGATAGCAAAAAAAAGCATAGCAAAACAAAACAAAGCATAGCAAAACACAACAAAGCATAGCATAGCATAACAAAACACAACAAAACATAGCATAGCATAACAAAGCATAGCAAAACAAAACAGCATAGTATAACAAAGCATAGCAAAACAAGACATAGCATAGTATAACAAAACATAGCGTAGCAGAAGAAAACCTAGCAGAAGAAAACCTAGAAGAAGAAAACCTAGCAGAAGAAAACCTAGCAGAAGAAAACCTAGCAGAAGAAAACCTAGCAGAAGAAAACCTAGCAGAAGAAAACCCAGCAGAACAAAACCTAGCAAAACACAACAAAACATAGCATAGCATAACAAAACACAACAAAACATAGCATAGCATACCAAAACACAACACAACAAAACATAGCATAGCATAGCATAACTAAGCAAAGCATAGCATAACAAAGCATAGCAAAACAAGACATAGCATAGTACAACAAAACCTAGCAGAACCAAACCTAGCAGAACCAAACCTAGCAGAACCAAACCTAGCAGAACCAAACCTAGCAGAACCAAACCTAGCAGAACCAAACCTAGCAGAACCAAACCTAGCAGAACCAAACCTAGCAGAACCAAACCTAGCAGAACAAAACAAAACACAACAAAACATAGCATACATAACAAAGCATTGCAAAGCAAAACATAGCATAGCGTAACAAAACACAACATAGTATAGCATAAAAAAACAAAGCATAGCATAACATAACATAACAAAACAAAGCATAACAAAGCATAGGATAGCATAACAAAGCATAGGATAGCAAAACTAAGCATAGCATAGCATAACAAAACATAGCATAACATAACAAAACATAGCATAACAGAACACAACAACACATAGCATAACAAAACATAGCAAAACACAACAAAACATAGCATAGCTTAACAAAACACAACAAAGCATAGCAAAACAAAACATATAATAGCATAGCATACCAAACACAACAAAACATAGCATAAAATAACATAGCATAGCATAATAAAACACAACATAGCATATCATAACAAAACATAGCAAAACATAGCATAGCATAACAAAACCTAGCATAGCATAACAAATCAAAGCATAGGATAGCAAAGCATAGCATAGCATAGCAATGCAAAACATAGGATAGCAAAACAAAACATAGCATAGCATACAGCATCACTCAGCACCACCACAGCATCACCACAGCATCTCTCAGGGGCACCACAACACTACTATGTGCTACCACAGCATCACTGAACGCCACAGCATCACTCGTTCGCCATCACAACATCACTCAGAGCCACCACAGCATCAATCTGTGCAACCATTCAACAACAACTGGTTCAAATATGTTCTCTCAATGTTTAAAGCTTTATTACAAATGTAACAAAAAGATGTTAATATTTCACTTCTGTTCCTGGATTTTCGTCACAATAAAATACACTGAACATAATCTTCACAAAATTATTTACAAAAGTTTAAGCTATTGCCATTATAAATTACAATAACTTTTATTTAAGTATTCATTATTAAAAAAAATTAAAAGCCATTGTTATTTGTAATATCAATACATGTAAGTCACGTAAATACAACACATATTGCATTACAAATGCTATAGGTGTCCCATTTGCAAAAGTTATAACTATTGCCATTGTGAATGACCAAGCTATTAATTTTGCTATTTTCAAAAACAAAACATAAATAAAAAATTTGTCATTTACAATACCAATAGCTCAAACTTTCCTAATGCGAGACCTATTGCATTGCAAATGCTTGTTTAATTATGGAGCACACCTCTTCCTCCACCACCTTCCGTTAGTCTAAAGATGGATTTAATTCTCTCGGGAATGAACTTGATATGGCAGCTTGAAGAAGTCTATTTTCAAACCCTGGATGGTTTTCAAAACCCTAGAATCCTGAGTAATTGTTTCCTAAGTCTGGGAAAAAAACCTGAGGCAACCCATCCCCCCCCCCCCCCACCCCACCCACACTTTTCTCCGAGAGAAGGAACAAGAATTTACAATGCAATGGTTTTGCCTTTGTTAAAGTTAGAGCTATTGGCATTGCTCTTGACATTATTTTTATTTATGTTTTTTTAACATAAATAAATGGCATTGTCATTTACAATGCCACTAGCTTTATCTCTCGCAAATGACACACACAAACACACACAGAGCCCCCCCACACCCACCCACACTTAGCCCCCCCACACACACAGCCACACAGAGCCCCCCACACACACAGCCACACAAAGCCCCCCACACACACAGCCACACAAAGCTTCCCACACACACAGCCACACAAAGCTTCCCAAACACACAGCCACACAGAGCCCTCCACACACACCCACACAGCACAAGCAGGCAACAGGGGCACACGGAGGCACAAGCAGGCAACAGGGGCACACGGAGGCACAAGCAGGCAACAGGGGCACACGGAGGCACAAGCAGGCAACATGGTCATGAAAACAAGCACAAGCAGGCAAAAGGGTCACAAGCATGAATTGTAATTTAGACGGGGCAGAAGTGGAGAACGGTCAGTAGGGAAGTAGTGCGGCTGGTGCAGTGGTACCAGGCCGAAAGGTGAGAGGGGCTGTCTGCACCCCAGTTTCGACAGTTTCCACTACCTAACAGGGATTGGTGGGAGGGGGGCGTACTTCTTGCTTGCTTTAGGGCTGTTACTTCGGGGACGCAGTGCACGCTGCTGCCTGCTGCCGCCGGGACACGACAACAGGCAGGGAGAGGACAGGCTAGGAGAGGGCAGGGAGGGGACAGGCTGGGAGAGGGCAGGCTGGGAGAGGGCAGGGAGGGGACAGTCTGGGAGAGGGCAGGTTGGGAGAGGGCAGGTTGGGAGAGGGCAGGCTGGAGGTGGAAAGGCTGGAAGTGGAAAGGCTGGGAGAGGACCGGCTGGGAAAGGGCAGGCTGGAAGCAGAAGAGAGAGAGTCAGTGAGCAAAGGAGAGTGTGGTGAAAGGGAAGAGCGAGTGACGGGATGAGAGTATGAGCAGAAGAGAGAGAGGCAGTGAGAGAAGGAGAGTGTGGTGAAAGGGAAGAGTGAGTGACGGGATGAGAGTATGAGCAGAAGAGAGAGAGGCAGTGAGAGAAGGAGAGTGTGGTGAAAGGGAAGAGTGAGTGACGGGATGAGAGTATGAGCAGAAGAGAGAGAGGCAGTGAGAGAAGGAGAGTGTGGTGAAAGGGAAGAGTGAGTGACGGGCTGCCGAAGATCACACGCGGTCCCTCGCCTCATGATTGGTTTCCCTGTGGCTCACATTACCCAGAGCAGGGCAGCTCCCCAGTGTGAGGGATCGCGGATTGCAGTGGTGCTGGGGGTGGGCGTCTGGGGCCCCTCCCCGCCTGCTGCCCCCCTCCCTGATGTGTATGCATCTCAGCTGGAGCCGCAGCTTGTCAAACTTCACTCCCCCTCCCTCCTGCACCCCCGCCCCAGGCCCTCTCAGTTGGCTCTCAACCCCTTCCCGCCCCTGAGGTGCTACTTGTACACACTCACGGGAGCCAGAAAACCCTCCTCTCAGTTCTCCATTTATTTGTATTTTTTCAGTTTTATATAGCATGAACTCCGCTGTATTAGAGCGCTCTGTGCATGTGCCTACACAAGGCCAGTGTTTGTTTTAAAGGTAACGGGGAAATTAAATGATGTGCCCAGAATCACGGGCTGCAGAGCCGGCGCCGAGACTCAAGCCTGGCTGGCTCCACAGTTCTCAATAGCTCTATCGTCATGCCTCATCTTCTCCAGTTTTGTTCCCGATATTGGTGATAATTCTGGCTTTCAGGATGAGTGCAGATGTGCTACCGTGTGCTTTGTCTGTGACCCGCCCCGCGGCCACCGATCTAAAAACAGAAAGTGCTACACCGGGTCAAGGTACTGCCTGAAAAAACATCTTTAATACTAGTATAAGCATCAGAACATTTAGAGAGCATGATTTGTAACTCGAGAAGAATGTGTTGCTCACCAAACCGCTTAGCACGCTGGGACTTGTAGTTTAGTATGACAAAAGTAGACCAATGACGTGAAGGTGGAGAAAAAAATAAATCGAGGACAGGGCTGGATTAGCTGTTGGCGACTGAACCGGCCTAACTTCAGAGCTTTGCCTAAAATTATATTTGGACACGGACAGCGGGAGGGGGAGGCGGGAACGGACAGCGGGAGGGGGGGTAACGGACAGCGGGAGGGGGGGTAACGGACAGCGGGAGGGGGGGTAACGGACAGCGGGAGGGGGGGTAACGGACAGCGGGAGGGGGGGTAACGGACAGCGGGAGGGGGGGTAACGGGAGGGGGGGGTAACGGACAGCGGGAGGGGGGGCAACGGACAGCGGGAGGGGGGGGCAACGGACAGCGGAGGGGGGGCAACGGACAGCGGAGGGGGGGCAACGGACAGCGGAGGGGGGGCAACGGACAGCGGAGGGGGGCAACGGAAAGCGGGAGGCAGGGCAACAGACAGCGGTAGGGGGGGCAACAGACAGCGGTAGGGGGGGCAACAGACAGCGGGAGGGGGGCAACAGACAGCGGGAGGGGGGGCGGGAACCTAACGCTCTGCGCTGAAAACCACATTTCGTGCAAGCAGAGGCTGCCTTCCATTTCCCTCTCCCCTGCATCTGCCCTGCTTCCCCCGGGGCTCGCTGCGTAACAAACTTGAATGCCTCTGCTATTCAATGAAAGGCATGCTTGTCAGCTAAAGGGAGTTAAAATCCTCCAGCGAACTGAAAGAATAGAAGGTAATGTAACGATTTCAGTTACATCCAACAGTGCTCGCCTCGGAAGCAAAAAAGCACAACACCACGAAGGCATCCCTTAAAGACACGAAATTCCAATGGCAGCAGAATATCGTTTTATGTAAAGAGTGTGTGCGAGGACTTGGCACGGGGAGTTGTTGCGGGAGCTGGTTATTAAAGAGCAGGACTGAAGATGTTCTAATGTAAATGAGGTGGGACAGACGGCCGGAGACACGGACAGCGGGAGGGGGGGTGGGGGGGTGCGGGAAGGAACGGGAACACGGACATTATGGAGCTGGGGGGCCAGGGTCGAGTCTCGGCGTCGACAACATAATCTGTTAGGATAGTAAAGAGGCCATTGTGCAGGGGAGAGAGAATCATGAATCTTAACATTTCAAACAAATACCTTTATATCTATAAATCTCAGAAAGCGAGCATGCAAGCATGTATCTGACAGCTGATCACTTACAAGACAGCGTGCCTTTGGAGGCTAATAATACTTCTCAGCAGGAACCTCTAAAACGAAGACATTCTCGAATGGATCGCGGATTGGAATGTTTGCAGCACTATTTTTGGCTAGACATGCCTGCTAATAGACAGAAATAGTCATCTTATTTATTATTTTAAAAAAAGCCAAAGACACGTACACATTGGCAACCCCCCCAGGCCATGTGCAGAATCCCTCTAGTAATGGTGAACCGGAGTGGCTCCAGGGTGCCCCTGTTGCACTGCACAAAACAATCCTTATTGCATGCACCCCCTCATTCTTGTCCCTTCTCACGCAGGACCCTGCCTTAAATAATCCTATAACGTATGATTCTCAAATCCAGATTCATCCACATACCAGGCCTTCCTGTTAATTCACAGACCATCCACGTTCAGCGATTCCAGCGCCATTAAATACCACGGGTTACTAACTAGCCGCCCTCGGCCATTAACCAGCTCCGTTGTCATTAAAACGCACTTACTGAGCTGAGCACACGGCACTGGTCGCCGCCGCCGGCCCTGGAGGAGTGTCACTGGGCTCGGGGATGCCACATTAGGCCACACTCACGCAGCTCATTCGCAGGCGGTGAAGACGGATGCATCATCCATGCACCGAGGCCCTCGCGCGAGCTTCTTGAAGCTGCATTAGGAAAATGACAAATCTGCGGGGAGGGGGCAACGGGAGGCGGGGCAACAGACAGCGGGAGGCGGGGCAACAGACAGCGGGGGGGGGCAACAGACAGCGGGGGGGGCAACAGACAGCGGGGGGCAACAGACAGCGGGGGGGCAACTGGCAGCGGGGGGGCAACAGACATCAGGACGGGGGCAACAGACAGCGGGGGGGGCAACAGGCAGCGGGGGGCAACAGACATCGGGACGGGGGCAACAGACAGCGGGAGGGGGGGCGGGAACCTAACGCTCTGTGCTGAAAACCACATTTCGTGCAAGCAGAGGCTGCCTTCCATCTCCCTCTCCCCTGCATCTGCCCTGCTTCCCCCGGGGCTCGCTGCGTAACAAACTTGAATGCCTCTGCTATTCAATGAAAACCAATGGTTTCAGGTAATAATAAACAATAGGACATCATGTTCTAAATTGGTTTCATTTACTACCGGAATTAGTACGGGCCATCCTTCACAGAAGACAAGAGGTTGCACTGAAAAAACTGAACTTTTAAACCACAGTTTCGCTCACATTAGTGCCTCAAAATCTATGGACTATTGCACGCTATTCTTCTTTAAGTTATGTTAGTAAGCACAAGTGTGTGGCTTTCACCAGTGTCCACGTGGCGGGCGTCATCATTCACGGTGTGCTTCCAAGCACTTCAGTGTCTAAGAGATGGCGTGTCTAGTCTACGTGTCACGAGGGTGCTTTGCATTGTGCCTGCGAAAGGGATGTAGTCGGGCATGTGCTCCTACGGAAACGGTTCTTCGCATGTATATTCTGGCTTCTTCTGTAAAGGTGATCGCTGTTGGTCCTTCTTCGAGGCTGTAGCCAATGGATGCGCCGCTCTCAGGCCGAGCCTCCGATGGTGGCGAAGCTGCGGCCAATCGCAGCTCGGCTCCAGCGATGACGCGGTGGCTCGAGAACCACTCCTAGCGCGGCGGCACTGAGGGGGCTCGACCGCCTCAGCCAATGGGAGGGCAGCTCCTTCGTTCTTGCTCTCTGCGGCCCCGGCGAGGTCCTAAAGTTATTCTCGGCCCGGGCAGCGGCGGCAATCAGGGAGGCAGCGTTTGCACCGTAGTAGGAGGCGGCAGAGCGCTCGGGGTGCCATTAGTGCCTTACCAGATTCGGGGGCGTTCCCGAGGGCTTTTGGCTGACGTAGCGTGACGTCGCCAAAAGCCAAAAATTCTCGGGAACGCCCGCGAATCTGGTCCGGCATTGACGGACAGGCCCGTCTCCCAATGGCTAGCCTCCATTTATGGAGCTAGCCAATGAGAGAGTGGGGACGGTCCAGTCCTCGCACACAGACAACATTAAGTTTTTCCTAGCCATGCGTACTTCATACGCATTGGCTAGGCAAAACCTAAAAAGGATGAATCTGTGTACTTACTGTGAAAAGTTGCTTGTACTTTGTCCACGGGCCCGGAAGTATCTTGCCCCAAGAATCTCGTCCATGCTGGGGGTAGAAGGATGGACATTCCTGGTTGAAAGCCCCTACCGGAGACTCTTTGTCGGAAATAGGACCTGTAAGAAGCTCGGCCGGCAGAAAGGCCCCTTCATCCAGCCCGTCTAAAATCACCTTGCTTGGTTGAAGACTTTCCTCATATTAGTTTGAGCTTTACCTAGGGGCACAATAGTAGCAACATATTTCCCTAAAGATTAATCACTCCTTCCCCAATGACAAGACACTTGGGGTTCTCAGAAGGCTCCTTAACATCCAGGTCACCCAATTTAGGGTTTATCTTTGTTAAAAAAAAGCCTACCCAATCGGGAATTATTGCTAGTGTTGACATTGCCCAAAAGGATTAAGGACCTCTGGCTTCAACCCCTGAGAACAAAAAACCACCACTGGGTCTGGGCTCCCAACGGCACAGCTTGCCACAAGCTTATAATGAACAGAATAAGTGCATGTGCCGCTACCAAGTTATCCTGACATCTTTTTAGTCAAAAACATACGACAGAAACACTATGTTTAATGGATTAAATTCAATTATTTAATTTGCTTCTTATTTTATTCAATACTCTTATATTGGATCAAATACTTTATCAAATTTTGCATATGTTTAAAAAAACCTTATGTACACAACAGAAATCACATTCCTATTTTCAAAAAACATTCCTATTTACAATACTGCATTCCTAACATTTCATCATTCAAACATCAGTCATCCATCAATCATACAAATACAAACTTTTTTTTTACAAAAACAGACAAAACAAAGATGCATCAATGATTCAATAAGTGCTGGAATCAAAGTATTCACAAACCAAGCCAATGACTGTTTTTTTATATACTAAACACAAATTTGTGGTTTACTGAATCCTATTACTTTTTAATTTTTGGCTTTTTTGAAAGTCTACGCGTTTTGAACTCGCATCAAGTGTGAGTTCAATTCATGTTCTAAAGAAAGCTTTTGTTCTTTATTACAGATTATGGTCCTGATGAGACCTCACAATTGGCAGGCCTTAAGGGATCTCCCCATCCCTTTCCTAGGAGCTCTGCCTAGTCTGAATAAAAATGAAATTAACTCTGGGACTAGATTGAGAGTTAGGCACAAAAAATCCTGCAAGCAGAATTTTTAGCAAAGGGGGCTCCTTGCCTCCCACTGCAGCTAAAGCATTTCAGCTGTAAGAATTAACCAGGATAGCCCCCCCCCCAAACCCAGTGTGTGGCAGCCTGATGAGACCGCTTCCCAGCGCGCACACAGCCCGAGTATTTCACAGGTCTTTAAAAGACCTTTTTCTTGCTGATGAGGATTTGCTGGCTTTCAGATCTTCTTAGGGCCCCTGCAGCTCCTCTCTGCCGTTTGTTAGAGGACAAAGGTGAGATTTTAGTGTGGAGTGCGCGCCCCCCCTGAGACGGTGTTGCGCCCCCCAGATTGAAGAACTCTGTTATAATGGGACCAAACAAGAAGATCTATGATGAGCGTTTGAGAAATGTAATGAGAATCCTACAGAATAAGGGTGTCACTGTAGAACCCTCAAAATGTAAATTTGCGGAAAAGAGTGTCACTTACCTTGGGCATGAGGTTAGTTCTTCTAGGATAAGACCAAAATCTAGTCTGGTAAGTGCTATCAGAGACGCCCCTGCACCAAAGTCCAAAGAGGATCTCAGATCATTCTTGGGACTCGCAAAATTTTATGCGACGTTTGTAGATACATTTTTTGGAAAGACCCACATCATGAGATCTCTACTTAAAAACAAAACACAATTTAATTGGTGTGTTCTATGCCAGGAATCTTTTGAGGAGATAAAAAAGGCCATTGCCCAAGCACCCAGTTTGCATGGTTTTTATCCTCGTGCTAGTACCATTGTCACAACTGACGCCAGCAGCAAGGGTTTAGGTAGTGTTCTTACCCAAATTAGTGACAACAACAAAGAAGTTATTATAGCCTTTGCTTCTTGTTCACTCACTCCCACAGAAGAACGTTATTCTGTGGTTGAGAGAGAAACACTTGCTGCGGTATAAGCCTTGGAGCATTTTAGGACATTTTTATGAGGAAGGAAATTTATGGTTCGGTGTGACCATAAACCCTTGACTAAATTACTTACAACGGATGGTCTCACCCATGCTACAGCTAGGATAGCAAGGTTGTCCATGAGGTTACAAGGCTTTATGTATGACTTTCAATATGTGCCAGGGCCAAAAAACTTCACTGTTGATTTTTTAAGTCGCATGTCTTTGCCGTTTATTGAATTAGATAAAAATCTGTGGAATAATTTTTCAGTCGCACATATTTCTTTTGATAAGACTCAAAGTAGTTTTAGCAAAGATGAGTGGCTTGAAGCAGAAAATTCCGATCAGATCTTACTTGTTTTGAAACAGTTAACAGTTAACAGTTAACAGCAACCTGGGAATTCCCCATGCTTTTGTTTTGATTTGTCCTAGAACTCCTGCGAGCACTGAAAGAACGGCCAGTTCTTAGTGACATCTTTTATTGACGTCCTATGTCCAACCTTACGTCAAACACGGCACCTTCCAGGTATAAATATACCAGCGTTTGCCTTAAGCAACACACGGTGGTGTGCAGCAGAACGGCTATCTACTTATCCGAAGCCCAGCTGATGCGAGTGCCGAAGGAAGCCGTCCCTCCCATTTGACGCACTGAGAAAGACGCTGTCTTTTTCTCCTGCCGAGAAAATCCAGCTCAGTGTTTCCAGTCACCCTTCGGGGTTACTGGGAGATCGAGTCCTGAGAGCGAGATACAAGACCTCCTCCATTCTAAAACCAAGGTACGGAGCTGAAGAGATCCTTAGAGAATTCTTGAGTCGGATTCTTGGCAAAAACTAACTTAACTTAAACTGCAGCTCATTTACTCTTTCGCACATACTAGGCTTAGATTAGGTACATCGGGGTAGGCATATTTAGAAGCACCAGTTGAGTACATTTAGTCAAACTTTTATCATTGTATGTAACTGTATATATTTTATACCTTAAGTATCATCTGGCTCAGAAACCATATCAATGCTTTTACAGTATTCTTTCATAATACTCCTTTTACTGTACGCACTTTACTTTATAACAAGTATTGCAATTGTGGCAATTCATTTCTCTTGCATGAGAAAGAAGACTGCTCAATAAATTAACACCTTTTATTGAAAACGCCCGTCTCTCTATTTCTCTGCACTCTGGTGAAACTAAGTATGCACGATTGACTGAGTGAAATAGCTATCTATTGTTTTCACACGACTCTGGAGATATACTCCTTATTGTGGGGGAGCAAAGTTGTCATGTTTATGCAGTTGTCAGAAGCTGAATCCCTTCTTGTCTAATCAGGGAAGTTCACTCCTCCCTGTTCATTCGAGAAAGTTTCTAGTGACCTCTGAGCTAGCTGGCAAATCTAAATTAAGTCTAGCATATTCAATAGAGACCTAGTCGACCTCAGTCCTACATCTAAACTATCGTTTATGTTATTCCAATGCGCAGAGCCTATTGGGGAAATAGGAACTACACTACAATATTTTGTCTGACAATGGCGTGCAATTTAAATCCCTTGAAATGAAACATTATTTGATGGCTTCTGGAATACAACAAAGATTTACTGCTCTTTACCATCCGAGTGGAAATGGTATTGTGGAGAGAGTCAACCGTAGTATTAAGGGAGTTTTGCAGCTGGTAAATAAAGGTAACTTATCGTGGGATGATGAATTAAAAAAATTGATTTGGGCTTACAGAAGTACTATCCATGGTTCAACTAGACAAAGTCCTTTTTCATTAATGAGAGGCAGAATCCCGCATTCAAAGATCTATCCAAGTGGTATGACTAAATGCGATTCATCTAAAGTTAGAGAGTGCATTAGGGATTCTCCTACAAAGAATGAAATCTATTATAACTCGAAACATGGAGCTAAACCGGTTAATCTTAGTAGTGGTCAATGGGTTCGGGTTAAGAGTGCTAGAAAGACCACAAAAGGTGAGAGTAAGTTTAGTGAACCTAGAATTGTTATCAAGGTTATGAACAACACTGCTTTGTCACAAAATGGCGAAGTATGGCATTTTAGCCATCTTGCACCAGTGCCATATAGTAATGAAAGTGAAACAAAAGCAAAAACTCCACATCTTGGTGGTGGGATACATTGAATGGTACACAGGAACTTGATGTCTCCAGTGATGATACATCACCCGAGGTTTCTCATGATTTTATTCTTAGGTGTGGGAATGAAAATTCAGTAATTTCTGCCAGTATTTCTTTATCTGAATGTAATTCGCAGGTTAAAGAAAATTTGCAATACAACCAACATCGTTCCTGATGAGTGCATTGTTAAGATTTCAAGTGGAAGAATTGTTAAAAAACCTAAAGGTCTTGAAATGTTTGATTGTACTTAGTTTGCATTACTGTTTTTTAAAAAATATTTATTTATTTATTTCATTTTCCTTTAAGAAGGGGGATTGTGTAGCATGTCACTTTAAGATGGAATTCTAGTGATGATCTAGAAATGTTTATGTGTGTGTTGGTGGAACATTCTTGGGTTAGCTGTTACATGAAAGAGCTCCTGTCAGCTGTACAACCAATACTCCTGTGCTGGGGGTTTAAATAAAGAACCTACTACCAAGAAGTTTTCCGTTGATTCTTTTGATGCTACATGTGCCCAACCATCAGAAATTATGGACTCACGCAAATGCTTTAAGTTGCGCCAGACTATTGCCCACTAGTTTCATGCCGTCTCTGCTCGTTAGGAGAAATGCGGCCTAGATGAAAAGCAAACGCCAGACCATCCGAGCACTTGCAAAGCAGCCCAAAACTAAGGAACATCGCAAAGCTGAAGGAGTTGGACCTCGGCCAAATCAGAATGAGGCGGAGTGCAAGCTAAGCTTGTGCTCCCTGGTGCCACCTGCGGCCCCCGGGGCAAAGGCACATCCAAAGACACTGGGCCTTGCTGAGATTCCAAGAAAAATAAGGGGAAGAATCTCCCAAGGGTGTGAAAGCCCCAAAGACGATGAAAATGAACAGGATACGCTCAACAGAGAGCGCTCAACACATGAAGGGGGCAAAAAGGTTACTGTAAATTGGAAACCAAAAGTGAATTAAACGAGGTAAAGAATAGTCATAACAAAACAGTTCAACGTGTTATAAGCACACCAAAGAATTCCTATATGGTATGAACCGCTTACCAAAGCAGTTTAGAAGGTATGACCTGCACACTAAAGGAGATATTTATCTGTGTGGAGCCGCATTTAAAAGAGGCAGATTGCACTGTGTGCGTGCCTATTATGGTTTAGCGATTGTTATCATATACGGGGTGACCCAATGGAAGTCCTAGGACCTGGGTATCAAGTGTTACAGATAAAAGTGGTCCTAGATGTTGATTCTGAATACGATTATTGGTACTTTTTAACACAACATACTTCAATTTTTATTTCACATGCGATTTAATCCTGCAATGAAAAAACTTTTATAAAGACAAAAGAGAAAACAATAGCCCAAAAACAGTTAAATGTCCAACAGACCACACAATAAATTTCGAAATGTCTTTAAAAGTAGAGAAAGGACTCCACTATTTATTTTTCTAAAAAATCCTCATCATTGTTCAATATACAAATATACAATTTGAAGAAACCGAAGGGGTTACCATCAAGTAACGTGCACAGGATAGAGTGAAAGTTTTATGTGCTCGTGTGAAATAGAGTTAGACCAAGAGGGTCTGGAAAAAAAATTTGTTCTGAATTTTGTGGGTCTAAGATTAACTAATCCTTAGACCGATTTACAGAGCCTGCCCTGAAAGTTTTATTTGCAAAATGTTTTATTCTTTCTTGCTGTATCACGGTGGGTGATTCATCCATGCTCTTATTTATGGAGAGAGAGGGGACAAAGGCACACAAAGATGCAGGCTCGAAATGGGGGGTAGTTGTCGACGTTTCGACCCAAGGATAAGAAGGGCAGTTGATATCCTCATGAGCGGGTCTTCATTAGGACAGATAGGTCGGTTTGGGGGGGGGGCTTAGTTACATTGAAGTCATGTAACTCCAGTCGTGTGGTTGGACACCTGTAAAAACAAATATACGGGCTAAGTATCTCAAACCGACAGCATGCCGGTCAATAGGCTATTGGTACTCCAAAGGCACTCACCCTTTAATGGTGTGCCACGTATGTAAAATCAATTAGGTAAGAAAGCCGTCCAAGCGTGCTCTCTAGTACTGGAGGAAAAGAAGAAACGCATAGCCATCAGTGCTATGTACACAAAACTTCAAAGTTACATAAAATATACATAAAACAGAACAAAACTAAAAGATTGTGCGTGAAACCACGAGTCTCACTCACCCACGCTGTCAATGGCGGCGGGTGAAATCCGATTACTTGTTCAAACAATTTTACGCAATGTGTCTGTGAAAAAGATATATATTATTAAGTAACTGTACTCTTTCTTTAAAGAGCCTTGTCTCAAACTGACGGGTCAGTATCTCTAACTAACGGGTCAGTGTCTCTAAACATACCTCAATTGTCAGACTGCGCGAGCTGTCAATGGGGCTCTGTCTGCAAACGACCGCTGAGTCATGCTCTGACTCATGCCGTATTAGTAGTATACGTGACGTAAGCGTGCACGCCTCTATCACTCACGTTAGAAAAGGATGGTTGCCTGGCAACACCCGAAGCTTAAAGTGTAGAAAGACTCCGGACAGGTAGTGGAGTTTTTGGAGGAAATAGATGTTAGAAAAAACGTGACTTAGGTTAGAATCGCTCAAACCATTTGTATTAGCAGTGTACAAATAGTAGTTCACAGCATATATTACATAAATGTGAAGTGTGGACCAAGTTTATACATATATATTTCAAAAACGTTTGTACAAAAATACAATGTATAGCGTGGTCATACATTCCGAGGGGTTGCACAACAACCATTTCTAAAATGAAGTGAAAGATATTGTCAAAATCACAGAGATCAAATCAACCATTATACAAAGTAGCCATTTGTCTGGTTGTTTCCTCATATTCATTAAGGCCCCGGTTCACAGTGTCAAAAATATGCATCCACTTGCATTCTCTGACACTGAGCGTACTGGCAAAGTTGCCACCCCTTATATTCACGTGTACTTTTTCCAATGCCCACCACTTCAAACTCTCAGGTGGGTGATCAAAACTTGAAAAAGGCTCCACAAGAGGGGCTCCCTGTACCTTGCAGCGTATCCTGCTAACATGCTGCAAAATCCGGGTTTTAACCTTCTGTATGGTCTGGCCCACATACATAAATCCACAAGGGGATGCAATTGCATATATGACACCAGCGGAATTACAGTTGGTATGTTGCCCCATAGTGTGTGTGTGTAGTTGTTGTGCGTACACTGCTTTAGCTCCAGAGTCATGGGACAAGCTTTACACATACCACACTTATAGTGTCCAAGTACCGGTGGGGTGTTCCAAAGAGTCGTTTGGGTGCTGTTTGGTTTACTTGGAAGTAATGATTGGACTACGTAATCCCTCACACTTCTCCCTTTTCTGAACGCATGCATTGGTGGTTCAGGGATACCAATCTCATCTGCCACTAGGTGTAGAGTGGCCATTAATAACTTTTTTAATGTCACTACTCCTGGTGTTAAAGGTAGTGACACAGGTCATTCTTTCATTGTTAATATTGTCTTTGGATTTGGGCTCTAAAAGGAACTCTCTATGGGAAAACCACACTTTTTTTCTTGCCTTTTTCAGTAATCTACATGGGTAGCCCCTGTCAGCTAGGCGTTCTATCAGTAGCGCCGATTCCTTAAAAAAAATCCACCTTTCGGCTGCAATTGCGGCGCAACCTCAAAAACTGCCCGAAGGGTAGGTCGTCCCTTAGGTTGCGTGGATGGTGGCTCGAGTAACGAAGCAGGGTGTTTCTCTCACTGGGTTTTCTGTATAATGCAGTGTGCAAATGTCCTCCTTCCTCTATTATACTAATGTCAAGGAAGTTAATCTTCTTTGTACTAAAGTCAATTGAAAATTTTATGTCATCTGATTGATTGTTAAGCCAGTTATGAAAGTTTTTTAGAAGTTCCTCACTACCCTGCCATAACATTAGAGCATCGTCTATGTAGCGACGCCATATCATGATGTTATCTCGGTAGGGGTTGGCCTCATTGAGTACAAATTTATGTTCATATGAATTCATGAAGATTATGGCCAAATCCGGGGCAAAACTTGCCCCCATGGCTACACCCATGGTTTAGCAGTATTCTGTTTTAGAACAGTTTTATTTGTGATGTAATACTTCAAAGTAGCTGTGTAGAATTTGCATTAAAGGAAAAGTGCATAATGGTAGTGTTAAGTATCTCTCCTTCCAATCCTTATGGAACAAATGAAGATGGAAACCAAGTATGTGTAGAGAAGTTTATTTTAGATCCGATACAAGTCCGGTACAGAAGAAGAATACCGGTAACCGCCACCCACCACGCATATATCTCTAGCTCACCATTCAAACAGATACATGTCACGCGGCTATCGGCAGCTATCCAAGGTGCACCACAAACGCGGCAACATTCAAAACTAATCATGCCACGAGAATATTATTCTAAGTTGACATGCGTGCGTGTGCGCTCATGTCAACTTCAAATAACAACATACCACAGGTAGCCTCCGGTCTTGTAATGAAATCAGCTTTCCTGACTACGTAGAGAGAAAGCAGTTTGCCTTGAGTGTTGGAGGACAAATTCAGCGATTCACTTCAGAATGAGGAAAAAACAACAGATTGTTGTGTTCTGCAAGTTGTCTGTAAGGGGTACCTGATAGAATTGTTGTTGGGCCCAATTCCTACAGGGACCATTCATACTCCACTGCCTCGAGATCCAGTCAAAAGGGGGGCTTTATTGATTGGCGTATAAGCTTATCCGAGAAAGAGAGCAATTATATTGGTTCCCAAGGAAGGGACAGAGCAGGGAGTATACTCCCATTGTCTTTCTAGTTCCAAAGTGATTGGGAGACTTTCAACTAGTAATTGACTTTGACAACCTCAATAAAATATCAAATGGAAGCCCTACAGAAATGTTTCCTCTAATAATTTCCTGATAACCTTGGAACTCCTGGATGCGTACCTGCATATTTCAATTGACAGCTCTCACCACAAGTACTTGATGTTTGTGGTGGTAGACCAACATTGGCACTTCAAACTCCTGCCTTGAAGCCTGAAGTCCGCTCCAAGAGTGTTTACGGTATGATGGCACCAGTAATGGCACATCTTCATCTGTTAGGGATCCCGGTATTCCCTTAACTGGACAGTTGGTTTCTGCTTGCATAGACCTTGGACCAAATCCACCTGTTTTGGGAACAAATGAGAGCAACCATCTTTCACCTGCGTCTGCGTCTCCTGCTCAATATTTCGACGTGTCATATCATATCCAATGTTCCCTCTAATTTTTTTCCTCTGTGTGCAGCAGTGGAGGGTCTCTGTGCGCTGCAACCATGGCTATGTGCGCCAGGAACCAAACCGCGCATGTCTGCGGCCACAAATGGCACTCAAAGCGTTTACTTTAAAAAGTGAAAAGATGGTGCATTTTCACACATACAGAGCCACAATAAGGGTCTTAAGGGAAGTTTGCAAATTTATTGTATTGCCTGTATTTTCATTTTTGTGTCTCTGACTGCTGTTGTCTTTCTTTCCCGCTGTCTGTACATGGTCCATGCCCTGTTTTCTTCCCCCTGTTCCCCTCGCTGTCCCTGTGCTCTCTCTGCTCGGTCTTTCCTTCTGTGCCCCTCACTGCCCGTGTCTCTGCCCAGTTTTCCCTTCTGTTCCCCTCGCTGCCCCCGGGCCTCTCTGCCCGTCTGCCTTCTGTTCTTAGCTGCCCCTATATTTCTGTATTCTGTATTTTGCCTCTGTGCCATTAGTTTTTTGTGCCCGTCTGCCCTCTGTGCCACTCGTTTATGTGCCTTTTAGCCCTCTGTTCCACTTTGTTTTCCCCTCGTTTTTTGTGCCCTTCTGCCCTCTGTTCCACTCGTTTTTTGTGCGTTTTGGCCCTCTGTTCCACTTTCTTTTCCCCTCATGTTTTGTGCCATTCTGCCCTCTATTCCACTCGTTTTTTTGTGCCTTTCTGCCCTCTGTCCCACTCGTTTTTTTGTGCCCTTCTGCCCTCTGTTCCATCTGTTTTTGTGCCCTTCTGCCCTCTGTTCCACTCGTTTTTGTGCCCTTCTCGTTTTTGTGCCCTTCTGCCCTCTGTTCCACTCGTTTTTGTGCCCTTCTGCCCTCTGTGCCACTCGTTTTTTGTGCCTTTTAGTCCTCTGTTGCACTTCATTTTCCCCTTGTTTTTTGTGCCCTTCGGTCCTCTGTTCCACTCGTTTTTTGTGCCCTTTAGCCCTCTGTCCCACTTCGTTTTCCCATCGTTTTTTGTGCCCTTCTGCCCTCTGTTCCACTCGTTTTTTTGTGCCTTTCTGCCCACTGTCCCACTCGTTTTTTGTGCCCTTCTGCCCACTGTCCCACTCGTTTTTTGTGCCCTTCTGCCCTCTGTCCCACTCGTTTTTTGTGCCCTTCTGCCCACTGTTCCACTTGTTTTTGTGCCCTTCTGCCCTCTGTGCCTCTCGTTTTTTGTTCCCTTCTGCCCTCTGTTCCACTCGTTTTTTTGTGGCTTTCTGCCCTCTGTGCCACTTGGTTTTTTCCTTGTTTTTGTGCCCCTTTTGCCTTCTGTTCCGCTTGTTTCCCCAGCCGCTGTGCCCCCTGCGGCCCTGCCCCCCTGACTGCCCACTGTGGCCTTTTGTTTAAGTATTGCTGTTAATCAGAGCCCCTTCACGGGCTCCGATTAACAGCAATACTTAATCAAAAGGCCACAGTCTGCCCCGCGCTTTTCTAACAAGTGTAGAGACAGTTTCCAAACACAGCGTGTGCTAAAGTACGCGCTGTGTTTGGAAACTGACTACGCTTTTGTTAGTAAAGCGCGGGGCAGACTGTGGCCTTTTGTTTAAGTACTGCTGTTAATCGGAGCCCGTGAAGGGGCTCTGATTAACAGCAATACTTAAATAAAAGGCTACAGTCTGCCCCGCGCTCCCACATTATAGCCACCAGCCCCCCTGCCTCCTTACCTGCACTCTTCACGAATCAGTGCCTCATGTTCGCGCCGCTCGCTTCTTTTAAGCGGCCAGCGGCGCGACTCTCTCACCCGACGTCCTGTGTGCGCGCTCCACGAGAGGCGGTGCGCACTATCGTAAGGGGAGATATCTCTCCATCCAAAGATCTAGTGTTAATTGGGGCACAGTTCAGGACAGATTTTGGGAAAGAGTTTCCATAAGACAAGAGTCATTTGTCTGCAATCAGCAGTGCTTGACGTTCTATCCGGAGTTCAGGATTCATCATTGTCCTCTTCTGTAGTATTCCAGTGATCGGTAATCACCAAAACAAGGGACTCCTTGGGCAAGATGGTTTCTGTAACGTCAGAGGTCAAAGTCAACCTTCTTTGGCAGCTAGATACCCACAATGTTTCCAATGGAATAAGAATCCACAGAGAATCCTCAGTGGTTTTAAATATGGATGCTATCAGTCTTGGATGGGGAGCAACGCTACTAAACAAACTATATCAGTTCAAAGGGTCATTCCCGGAGAATCGCAAGTCATTGTACTGGAGATAACTCATGGCAGCCCACTGAACCTTGAAACATTTTCATCACCTAGTGTTCCGAAAGAATGTTTTATTCAAGATTGACAACAGGGTTGGATTTCTTGCATGAGTTATCAGGGGAGCACTCGATTCAGGAGCCAAAATGAGATAGACAAGTTGGGCAGAAAAGGGTCCATCATCAATGAATCCATCTATTCATTGATGCCCAACATTTATAAAAGGAACTATTAAAAGCCAATTGTTAGCCTGGATTCCCATACTGAATTGCGAACCTCAGTCAACCTTTTCCATATTGCACAAAGGTCCCAAAGTGCATAGTGGAAAATATTTCTTTATTAAAAGTTGATTTCAACATTCATGGGAAGTTCCACCTTCGACCTTTCCCTTATTACACCAGAATCCCAAAGTGCTTATTGCAAGATGTTTGTGTTAACACGCACAGAAGACTTCCCCTCCACGCAATTTTCTTAGTAAACTAAAGACCACCAGTCTGCTCGGATGTTGTCCGGCCTCCTGGTTTATGTCAGCCAAGTAAGCCCAAAGTGCATAGTGCCAAGTTTATGTCTTAAGGCTATATCTTAAAGAGTTTAAAGAGGGCTCAAGGCAGAATTTCTGATGTTCTGCTCCCAAGTTTGTTACCCGTTAGGCCTTTGGAAATTAGATGCCAATTCATTTGATAATTTGGGAGAAAGGGTGTGGAATGTACTATGGGCCAATTGCATAAGTGCCAAGTGGCTGCCTTAATCTACCTTATGTAGTTCTTCTGCCTCCTCTTTCTTAAATTTTAGGAAGCACCCTTATAGCTGGCACGATTCCCCCTTTAGGCAGCAAAGAACCACAGGATCTCACATTTAATACTCGGAACCAGAACTGCCTCTGAGGTTTTCGTCTTTCACAGATGCATAACACGTGGATCAGTGACTCATCTGCTTGATCACATAAACTGCATCGTTTCTTGATTTCTCCCTTCTTATGTCCATGCCAGTAGCATCTTAATGGGATTAGGCATAAAAAGAAATCTCATAAAATGTTATTTGGCCTTATTAGGGAGCAGCTGACTCAGATAGCCTGGAATGTTGCTGTTAGTTTGCTGAGGAGATGACCTCTTATTATCTCCTCCTCATTCAGGACTCTAACAGAGTTTGCTAGTTAGAACCCCCACACTGGCTTTAGCTACTGGATTTTCTCCCAAAGGAGTGGGTTCAATGTGTCACTACCAAGGAATTTAAATAGTGTGATACATACTAAGCCCAAATATTGTGAACTCCAGCCTGATTTGTGCTCGGTTGGTACAATCCAGGAGGGCAAATAGTCGGCGATAACAAGTACATTGTTGTATATCTAGTCATTCAAATAGCTGATCTTTAAACATGGTCATCTCCATAAGAGATTGAAGGCATCAGTTTGCACATGACTACCATCAATAGGGCTCTGGTGTTTTGGCAGGTCAAGTTTTTTTTTTAAGTGTCCCATTATTCACATCATATTTTTAACTATTGGCTTTAGAGCATCTTCTTGTGCCCCTTTACCACCCCTGTCATCCAGGTGCACACCCAAGTATTTAAAGTGTTTACCTCTGTCTAAGATTGAGACCCCAATAAACCAAGCACCCTATTTGATCAACTTTCTGCCAAAAAATTCTTGTTTTCATTTAAGCAAGATTAATGATGATGGCAATGCCTGAGCACTAGCAAGAAAAAGCATTGAGTGACCTCTGAAGGTCCAGTCAGGTGCGATCTAATAAAACCATGTCATCTGCATATTGCAGGATTTGTATTTTCCTCCTGGCTAAACATGGGCAGCAAGCTCTGGGTACGTCAAGGCTACTTTCCATACTTACTGGGGTGAGTATACCCACGGTATTGTTACCACAGACAATAGAGTTGGCGATTCCTTCTCTAAGATGGCCACATAATCATTCAAGTCGAGACAACTATTGAGCTCAGCACGCAGCTGTCACGTTCTTCCGGATATATCATGTTTTCGTTCATGTTCGCCCCTCTGCTGGTCCGTCGTGTAGTCTGTCCCAAGGATCCTTTCATCACTCCAAAAACCGGTAAACATTTCAACTGTATAGATGTTCCCGCATGGATAAATTGTTACGGGAAAACTACCGGCTGCCCGACTAACTTTCTATTTTGTCAGTGGATTCTTCTTTCTAGACTTGATGTAACACTGTAGACGGGCTAATACCGCTTTGCCACTAGGTATGGATACCCATATCTTCTGTTATGTTATATAAATTTATAAAGCGTGCGGCTACTCAGAAGAGTGTCCTGGCGCTGGCATAGGGGAGAAACGGGCCGGCCGAGGGGTATTAGCTGTTAAAAAGGCAGGTTTTTAGCTTTTTTTTAAACAGATCGAGGCTGTCTATCAACCGCAAGTCAGGTGGAGTCTGTTCCAAGATAGAGGTCCTAGATGGGAAAAGGATCTCCCACCCATTCTGAGACGATTCATTTGGGGCACCTTTGCCATGCCTTCTGAAGGAGAATGGAGAGTGCGGGCGGGGGTGTAAGTGCTGATTCTCTTGTTAAGATATGATCCCCCTGTCCCATTCAAGGTCTTGTACGCGAGGACCATAGCTTTAAACACCACCCTCTGTTTCACTGGGAGCCAGTGCAGGGCCCTTAGGTGAGGAGTCATGTGGGACCTGGGAGGAAGTCTGAGCAGCAACCTTGCTGTGGAGGTCTGTACCACCTGTAATCTATGGAGGAGGTAGTCAGGGAGGCCCAAGTGCAGTGCATTCCCATAGTCTAGTCTAGACGTTATCAGGGCCTGCACTACCTTTCTGCCCGAGCCTCAGATAGAAGCAGAAGACATTTTTTCAGCATACGAAGCACGCTGAAGCACGACCCAACCAGAGATTGATTCTGCGACAGGAAGGAGAGGGCGCTATCAATTTTAATTCCTAGATCCTTAACACAGTTTTGCGGGGGGCCACGGTGCGGCAGATTGTGCGGCCAGCAAACTTCCACAAAGTTATGCGGAACAGCTCCAAAGGTCACAATCCCTTTTTATTCGGGTTGCATCTCAGATAGTCATATAACTACATAATATGGCCCGTATTCCTAACATCTAACTGTTGTTCTTTTTCTAGGCACGCTCCTGGTCTCATGTTTTCCATTCTTTTGAGCATATGTACTACCTGTGTGCACCGTGAGTACCCTGTGTTTCAGACGTTGTCGGACTCAATTACTTAGTGATTTATACGTTTTTCACTAGCCGTTTTTAAGTGGAGGGCATTTAAATACAGTTTCTTTCCTTTTAAGTATCAATTTAAGGACAAAACAGGGGAACACTCGTATAATTGATGTTTAAGTGTACCTAGTTCTTTAGAGCATGACCAACATAGTGGAGAGGAAGTTGGGGAAAACTTATGAATACTTACAGGAGTAATAACAACTCTATGATAAATGAAAAACAAAGATTGAGTAATAGGAGCAGAAATTGATACTTTAAACAATTTGGACCATAACCGATCCCACAACGAGACAGAAAGGGAGATAGCAAGATCAATTTCCCAAGCAGTCTCTGTATTTGATTTAAGGCGATCCTTAACATTAGATAGCAAAATTGTATAAACAAGAGCAGCTTTAGGCAGTTGAGTTGAAAATAAAGGGTACAGTTGAGTGGTAGGAGTGTAAATGGGAAAGACATCAGGTAATAAAAGAGAGGATATGTGTGATTGAATGGCATACGTTATAATATTATATTCAGTAAGAGACGATGAAGGCAGGTGATATAAATTTTGCAGCACATGGAAAGGAATGATAGAGTTACCATCAAAAAACTGATGAACAAACAAAATATCTTTCTCTTTCCAATATATAAAACGATTTGCCTTTATATTTAAGGAATTTGTTATACCACACAACAGAGGATAAGAAACATTGGAGAGGAGAGAGGTTGGAAGAGAAAGTATTATAAAGCAATGTTTGGTAGTATTTTAAAATAGGGAATTTAGACAAAAAGAACAGTTTGTCATAAAAATAATATGAGGGAATGAAAAACCTTTTAATAGAGATCGTTCTAGGAGAACCCATTTAGGCACAGGATTATCTAAAAAATCATAGGCTAATGAAAAGGACTGTTTAATCAAGAAGGCGGAATGATATAATTTAAAGTTGGGGAAACGAACACCACCCTCAGTTTTAGGACGAATCAGTTTATGTTAAGCAATACGAGGGTGTTTGTCATTTCACAAGAATTTAGTACAAAGAGAGCTAATGCGGGAAAAGTGTGAGTTGGGGATTTTAAAAGGTAGCATAGAGACAGTATAGAGGACATGGGGAGTAATCCTCATTCTAATCTTGTCCAATCTACCCCACCAGGAAAGAAATAAGGGGGACCAAATTTGAAGAAGGGATTGGATTTTCTTTAAGAGGGAGTCAAAAGTAAATTTAAGGGTATCAACTAAGGATGACGAGAACCATATACCAAGGTATTTAATTTTGGAAGGACACCATGTTTCATTGTTCCACCTCATTATCACTATTGAATGTTTTTCTAGGTTCTTTATCAGCTGATATTGATATTGTATCTTCTTCCGCTAGACTGTTGGACCTGTTTATTGCTCCTGCATTTAAAGTTATTTTATCGTGTTGGAAGGATAATTCAAAACTTTCTGTACATACATGGTGGAATTTCATTTGTGATGAACATAGGATCGCTATTGCTTCCTCCTCTTCTATTCCCCTAAAAATCAAATCTGATCTCCTTTGGCTCCCCTTTACTACATATCTTTCTTCCAACTCTCCTAGTTGATTGCTTTAATTTACTCCCACACGTTTACTCTTATAGCCTATCATTCTTCCCTTTTCCTCCTTCTTTCCTTCTTTCCTATGCTCTTCTCTCTTTTCTCTTCCCCCTGTTTCTTTTTCCCTCCCCCCTTCTCCTTCTCAATACTTACTTCTCTTTTATTGCATATGTTTTGGATTTCATGTTCTTTTGTGATTCCTCCTCATATATATGACATATGTATGGTTTTCTTTTTTTTAAAAAAATTATCAATAAAAATTTCTTAAACAAAAGTATCAATTTAAGCTCAAATGGGGGTCTTATTTTTGTTTCATACATTGCTTCCTTGGCATTGTTTCACTTTCTGGTCTTAAGCACTAACGTCACTGTTTTGATACCCACCACAAATGAATTTGCACTAGGCATGGCAACACTGAAGCTAACTACACTTTATGTTGTACAAATGTATTTCGAACAAGCGTGGTTATCTAGAAGTTGACATTATTACAGTTAACACATTTTGTGTATATCAACCACTCTGATGCATAAGAAAATGTTATTTTGTTTTTATTTTAGATTTTTCCTCTGAAGAAGGGACCGTAGTCCCGAAATGCATTTGGCATATTGTCTGAAACTTCATGTGAAGATCTACGGAATGTTATGATATGCGTTTTGTTAAAATCATACATATAAAAAAATCATACATAGGATTCTTTGCCTACATTGTATATTCTCAAAAACTGTTTCTTGTTGAGATAAACTATTCTTGAAAGATTGAATGCAACAGTGGTTGATTGCCTAAAAATTAATTTGATATATCGTTATATTGTCTATATATTTTTCTAGTTGTGCACACCTTGTCCATGTGACACACAACAGCTTGGTCCAAATTTTGTACTTTCGATATCTGACATATACAGAAAGGGGGCAAGAATACATCCTTATTCTAATCCTTTGTAGAACCTTTCCTGGGTGTCCAAGTTTGATGCTATGTTAATATTTACCCACATCTCACGACTCAATAGCTTTTAACAGTCGAGTTGGAGATTCCTGCCTACTTAGCTTTGTCCATAGCAGGCCTCTTGGTATGTTGACAAATGCGTTCATAAAATCGATAAATCTGCATAAAGAGGAAGAGATTTTGGTAATGAGGCTTCAGCAATTAAACATTTCAACGTTAGCAAATTATTGTCAGTTAGAATTCCTTTGAAACCCAGTTTGAAACCATGGGATCAGCTGCTTATCTTTAGCCCAAGCTTTTAGCTCCTCACTTCCCCCTCGGTGTCCAAAAATGCTATAATTCGATAATTCTACCGGAGACTGTCTGCTTCCCTTTTTAGGTTTCGGTCTAGCGATACACTGAGCAGCAGTGTTTGCGCAGCCGAAATGTTATGATTTGGAGTATGGGGGCTTAAACCCACCCCTCTTCTCCATTGGCTGGCTTCCTAAATGGAGGCCAGCCATTGGAGGAGAGGGGCGTCACTCCGTTTAAGCCCAATTCCTTTTCGGATTCGGGGGCGGGTTTTTTCGTTTCTTTGGCCGTCACTCAACAACAAAAAAACACGCCCAGATTCCGAAAATATCGGCGCTGTGCTCGCTTAAATGCTCTATAAAGCCTGAACATGTATTATTGTTCCAAGTGTTAACATGTTACTGCTGTATCTACCCCAGTGCTCCTAGCAGCATCCCCTGGAGTGTGCGCTCCGCTCTGTAGAAGTCCACCTGCTGCCCCAATGCAGGGGTTGTAGCGCCTTGTGCACCAGACACCGGAGGCGAAAGCACGGCGATCCACAGTCCAGGAGTGCAGAGCACACTGGGCGAAGTTTGGGACACTCAACCTCCGTGTCTTCAGATCAGCAGAGACAACTTCAGACTCTGGCACTGTATGGAGAACCGACGTCAGTGCACACCAGTATAGAATGGACCCTTGGAACGTCCTGATGCTTGAAGCACCGAGGGTGAGTGCCTGCTGGTAGATGAGATGAGCTCAGACTGCAGCAGCCTCCGGGTCCGGGCACTGGAAGGTCTGAAAAGCAGCAAACCCAATCAATCAATCAATCAATCAGTGACACTTATAAAGCGCGCTACATACCCGTAGGGTCTCAAGGCGCTGGGGAGGGGGGGGGGTGCCGCTACTGCTCGAACAGCCAGGTCTTCAGCTTCTTCCTGAAGGAGAGGTGGTCTTGGGTCAGGCGCAGGTCGGTCGGGAGGGAGTTCCAGGTCTTGGCGGCCAGGTAGGAGAAGGACCTTCCTCCTGTAGTCGCTCTTCGGATGCGGGGGACGCCGTGAGGGCATGGTTGGCTGATCGGAGGTGGCGTTTGGGAGCGTAGAAGTTGACTCGGCTGTTGAGGTAGCTCGGGCCTTGGTCGTGTAGGGCTTTGTGTGCGTGGGTGAGGAGGCGGAAGGTGATTCTTTTGTTGACGGGGAGCCAGTGAAGGTCTCTCAGATGTCCGGAGATGTGGCTGGTTCGTGGGATGTCGAGGATGAGTCTGGCTGAGGCGTTCTGGATCCGCTGGAGTCTCTTCTGGAGCTTGGCGGTGGTACCGGCGTAGAGGGCGTTGCCGTAGTCCAGTCGGCTGGTGACGAGGGCCTGGGTGACGGTCTTCCTGGTCTCGGTGGGGATCCACCAGAAGATCTTACGTAGCATGCGTAGGATGTTGAAGCACGCCGAGGAGACGTTGTTGACTTGCCTGGTCATGGAGAGGGAGGAGTCCAGGATGAAGCCCAGGTTGCGTGCATGGTCTGTCGGTTTGGGTGCGGTGCCCAGGGCGGGAGGCCACCAGGAGTCGTCCCAGGCGGAGGGTGAGGAGCCCAGGATGAGGACCTCCGTCTTGTCCGAGTTCAGTTTCAGGCGGCTGGTCGTCATCCACTCGGCTACCTCTTTCATCCCTTCGTGCAGGTTGGCTCTGGCGGCGGCGGGGTCGTTGGTCAGGGAGAGGATCAGCTGGGTGTCGTCGGCGTAGGAGATTATGCTGAGGTTGTGTTTGCGTACGATGGCCGCGAGGGGGCTCATGTAGACGTTGAAGAGGGTGGGGCTCAGAGATGATCCTTGGGGGACGCCGCAGATGACTTCGGAGGCCTCTGACTTGTACGGTGGTAGGCGGACTCTCTGTGTTCTTCCGTCAAGGAAGGAGATGATCCATTCCAGCGCCTTGTCCTGGATTCCGATGTTGCTGAGGCGCCGTACTAGGGTGCGGTGGCAGACCATGTCGAATGCCGCGGAGAGGTCTAGGAGGATGAGGGCCGCTGTTTCTCCATTGTCCATCAGGGCTCGGATGTTATCGGTGGCGGCGATGAGGGCGGTCTCGGTGCTGTGGTTGGCTCGGAAGCCGGACTGTGAGGGGTCGAGGGATCCGTTCGTCTCGAGGAAGGCGGCCATCTGCTTGTTGACGGTCTTCTCGATGACTTTGGCTGGAAACGGGAGGAGCGAGATGGGGCGGTAATTCTTGAGGTCGGTGGGGTCCGCTGTTGGTTTCTTGAGTAGAGCGCTGAGTTCGGCGTGTTTCCAGCTCTCAGGGAAGATGGTGGTGTCGAAGGATGTGTTGATGATGACGCTTTAGCCTCCCAGCACTTCAATGGTTTAGAGGGTTAGTGTACTGTTGGAGAAACTGAGAACTTCGGAGCATCCCGGTGCTTAAAGTGCCTAGAGGACGAGTGCTCCCTAGGGAGTGCCTGGGAACACTTTAGCCTCCGGCTCCGCCACCAGAACCATCTGCATACACAGGCTGAGAGACGCTGGGAGCATCGGAGCCTTCGGCGCTTTAAAGGTGCAAGGATGTGGGGTAGACAGGGTGGAACTGAGACATGCAGCCCACGCGCTTCAAAGGAGCAGGGGCGAGGTGCGGACTGACGCGTGACTCTTAGTGCCTTCCAGGGCTCGAGATGCAGGTCACACAAGATGGGTGTAAGCGGACTTGAGCCCCTGGCACTGCAGCTGCACAGACGCGATCCTAAGCACTTCCAAGTAAGTGCCGGTGAAACTGTGCACACTGGATACTCAAGCACTTCCGAGATGTTGCACCCACTGCACTGTGCACAGTGAGTACACGCTCACTTCCCATGTGTTGCACGCACTACGCTCCGCACACTTGATTCTTTTGAGATGTAGGACACGCTGCACTGTGCACGCTGGATACTTATTTTATTTTTTTTAAATGCGATTTTATATAGCGTGAACATTACCCGAAGGTGTCAGAGCGCTTTACATAAGAACCTGTTACATTACATAAGGACTTTGGATTATATGAGTTACATAAAAGGTAAAAACAATAACTTTAACTGCAGCCTCACTCTATCACAACTGAACACACTGGTATCACTGACAGCTACTTTTCTGGCTTTAAGAGCGACACAATGATTCCACAAACACACATCTGTAGACCATGCCTGGCAGCAGTGACATCAGGCTTCCACAAACACACATCTGCAGACCATACCTGGCAGCAGTGACTTCAATCTTCCACAGATACATGTCTGTAGACCATGCCTGGCAGCCTTGACGTCAGTCTTCCACAGATACACATCTGTAGACCATGCCTGGCAGCAGTGATGTCATGTCTCTGCAATACACACATCTGTAGACAATGCCTGGAGGCAGTGACGTCATGTCTCTGCTATACACACATCTGTAGACTATGCCTGGCAACAGTTACGTCAGTCTTCCACAGATACACATCTGTAGACCATTACACATCTGTAGACCATGCTGGCAACAGTGACGTCATGTCCCCCACATATTTCTTCATAAGCTCACGGACGGTTCTATCAGACCTCGGGCCTCTTTAATCCACCAGCTGCCCCCTGCCTCTTCATCTCACTCTTTCCTGTTCTTTTCATCCCTGATTTCCCCTTTTATAACTTTTTTACCCCTCTTCCTCGTTTGCTCTTTTTGTATATCTCTCTCTCTTACTGTGGATAAATGTATGCTGAGGAAAAGTAAGGTCCGCTCCTGACAAATGAGTGCCGGTGGGTGCCACCTGCAACCACGAGTTCACTTTTACCAGTGTGTGTGGTGTCAGTGCTATGGTGTTGTGTGCCTGCACGTAGTGTGTGCTAAGGAATGCACGCTTGCATTGGTTGTTTTACTATTGTGTTAGGGTTGTTTGGGATTTTGAAATGCTTTTACGTGCATGAGCGCGGTTCCTTATGCCAACGATGGTGCATGTGAACCCATATGTTGAAAGGTGTGCTTGTTGAAGTTTCTGTGTGTTTCCTCTGCCTGCGTGTGTATCTCTGTTTCTCTTCCTCCTTCTTTGTTTTAAAAACAAAAACATAAATAAAAATAATGTCCTGAGCAATGCCAATAGCTCTAACTTTAACAATGCTGAAACCATTGCATTGTAAATGCTTGTTATATAGTGGGACCCAGGTGGACCCTCTCCAGCATACCGGGACTGTGCTGGTGAGAAAACGGTTTGCTAAGACTGATGTTAGGATCAGCATACAGAAGCAGGGGTTGGATTTTAATAGAGCAGCCAGGAGGCCATTTGGACCTGGAACACCTGCTGCTCTTAATGTCTTGCCCACTCTTGATTTATTGGGCCATGAATTTTACTCCAGATGGTTAATTTGGCTTCAATTTTACAAGGGTTGGGAAAGCTGCGGCCAATTGAAAGAATCCCATGGCAGTTTCTGGTGTAACTGACAAGTCCTTAGAACCGGAGGCTCCCGGAACATTTAATTGGCTTTCGGCTTTATCCGCCAGTTGATTATTGTCATGTAGCGGCTTTCCGCCGCGTTCCGGGCACCACGGGACACATGCAGGATCGGGATACTCACTTCCGGCCAGAAGTGGTGTCCCGGTCTAGTCCTCCCGTCTCATCAAGCACTTCCGGGGAAATATGCTTAAATGCGTGTTGCACCGCCGGTTCGGTGCTTCTGATTCGGAGTCAATTACGGAGCCCAGCAGACGTCGGAGGACTGGTTCTCCGCTCCTCGAGTCTCCTGAGGGTTCGCTGCTCTTCTGGTCACGGTAACGCTGCCCTGAGTCTTCTCGCGTTACGTGACATTTTTTAGTTACAGTTTGCTTTCCTTCATATGACACAGCCGCGCAGGAGCGCTGCTGTTTGTACTTTAGGGCTGAGCGCCGAGAGCGCTAGGTTTCCTTGTTGGGACAGGACTGACTTTGTCCTTGGCAGCCGCGCGGGCACCCTGCTGCCTGTTCATTACTTTTGTACTCCCCATTGGGCCGTGGCGCAGGAGAGTTGCTGCCTGTTCATACCGGAAGCGCTGGAGCGCAGTGACATTCTTTTCCTTGGATTACCTTTCATTTGGCTGTGGCGCAGGAGCGCTGCTGCTAGTTTCAACGCGCATGACGCGTGGGAGCACTGTTGTGTTACTGCATGTGGCGCAGGAGCGTATCACAAACATGCACTGGGCCGCGCTATAGCGCTTACCCTGGAGTTCCAGTTATAAGTACCCCTACGCGCAGAAGCGCCTCTTTTTGTTGTTAGGTGCTTTGGTGGTTCTTGCGCAGGAGCGTCTTCTTCCATTCCTACCCCGAGGCATCAAGCTCCTGGACGCTACGTTGTGGGCCTCTTCCTTGGATCAGCACGAACAGCGTGTCTTGGTGAGTACTGGAGACAGGGGCTCCCTCCCGCGTGTGTTTTGTGGGGTGTTGCGGCGCAGGAGTAGTACCTCGTCCTAATTGGGTCTTTTCATGTTCCCTCAGCTGGCACAAGACCCACCCCACGTCCCTTCCACCAAAGGCCACTCCTCTTACTTATTTGGCCCCTTCCCTGGGTCCATCTTATCCTTGTCGGGTGTTACTCCCCGCGGGGGTTGGTTGGGACCAGGGGCGGTGGTTCGTGTCGTCTCTGCAGAATTACTTCAGAAGCCCAGGTGAGTCTTGTGGGGTGTCTGACAATTATTCAGCTATACAGTTGCTCCCGGGGGCTTGTTTGGCCTCAAGCTTACAGTTATTAAATCTGTTACCGTTTGCACTGGATCCACATGATCTAATTGCTTTATGCATTCTTTCCACTGCTTGGGGGAAATGTTACAGCTCATGTTTTTTTTATTTTGTGTAAGTCTGTTTGTTAGGCCCCAGAATTTCCTTGGATCTTTTGACTTGAGTGCAGCATGAAGTTTAGCCCAGTTCTTCTCATCCTTGTTTAGTTTATCGGTCCATTTCTGCTTTTTGTGCGCTCGTCTCCAAGTAACTTCTTCTTTTAATCTTTTTGAATCTAAACGTGTGTTACTATAACTTCATAGTGCTTTATTTAGCTCTTTTCTTAATCCCTGGGCTTCATGTCCCCACTGGATTGAGGACTCTACTCTGTAGATAGTTTTGGGATAGTCTCTCTTACAGCTTCCCTCTTCACTGCTTTTTAATGCTCTTATCAACTTGTGTCAGACCTTGTTGGCATCACTAGTGTACCCAAATTCCTCCCCCAATTAATTCAATTCATTTTCTCACTTGCTTTTACTTGTGAGAGACTCTTCTAGCTTCCAGCCAATCTGTTTGATGGGGGCAATATAACTTTCTTGGCCCAGAGTTTAATTTTAAGGCATCACTCTTAAGCTTATGATGATCTTACACAATCGTGCTGCATGATCACTTGAGATTTTTGGGCATTGAGGAAATCCTTTATGCTGTGGAAACATTCTATAGAGGTCCATATATAATCTAGCGTGGCCAGTCTGAGTGGGTAGATTTGTGTATAAGCTGCAGGGCTGTCGCTTTTGAACCTGGCATCGCCTTCACAGAGCGTCTAACAAGTTTACAAATTAATCTCCAAAACCTATTTTTTCTGGGATTGCAGCATCAACAGGGACATATTCCAAAATGCATTCTTTATATATTTCCACTCTTCACAGTTTCTAGACCCAGTAGATTCATACTAAAGTCCCCTGCAATCAACATTAGAACATTACTGTAGTCCATCTTTAGACCTTCTAGGTCACCACCAAGATCCTGGCGGAATCACTTTTCCACGTTGTGGACGGATGTAAATAAATATTTCCAATAATTAACATTGCTGCATTCACTTGGGCTGACTCTTGATGAACTGTATTTTGAAAGAAATAACATCACCATTTCATGCCCAGATTTTTGATGCATTAACCATCAAGTCATTTTTTATTTGGATGGAGACCCCGCCACTCAGGTGGCCTCCATACAGAGAGAGAGAAGAGGTGGAGCAGCAAATTCTATATAGTCTTTGAGGAGCTCTGAGTCCAACTGCCAGGTCTCTTGCAGGCAAATAACATCATTCACGACTAGTTCGTCTAAGTCCCTTTCTTTATCATTACCCCCAGAGATCCCTGTTGCATTCCAGAAACCGGCCTTTATCTCCTTAGCTGTTGGTGGATCTCCTTTTCCATTATTAGGAGTGCTAGTTCAGTTATCTTGCTAGCCCTTCCCAGATAGTGTGTTGGTGTAGTTCCTGATCTATACTTTTCGCAACCCTCGAGCATCTGTACGGTTCATCCCACTTTGCTTGAGTTAGTACCGGCATATCTTTTTGCTGCCCGCTTATTTTTGTTCCTGCGGGCTATATATCATCTTCTTGTGCACCTTTGTGGTTGTCCGACCCGGGGGAAGTTAATTCCTTCAAATCACTGGATCAGGCACTGCCCTTTTTCTCTTCCTCTCTCTGCAATTGAGGTGAGTCTATCACATCATTTTTTTTGGGCCCATTTTTCGGGGTTGGTCTAATTCTATGCCGTCTTCTCATGCCCCTTTGGCGTTCTCAGCACACAGGTGGTTTGCGTGCACAATGCCTTCCTCAGAGGGCAGTGCCATGCATATTGGAGGAGCGGTTTAAGTATCAAAGGATATCTATCAGATTGGTTGCTGATCAAGTTGATGCCCCATGTTGACAGTTGTGTTTTATTTTGTTCAAATCTCTGGGCTATATTTTCCTCCTTAAGGCCTATCTCACATCACTTATTAATTTCACCACGACCCAGAGCCTTAAAAGCGTCATATTCAATGTCATTAGACAACACATTTTCCAATCCCAGGAGTTTTGAGGCTTGTCTGATTATATTCTGTTTATTTAATATATCACATTTTCCACTGGATATATACGCCAGGGGGTGCTGTTGTTGCTTTGTGGGGGCATTGCTGTACTTTTTTCCTGCTGGCTGGCTGACCATATTCCCCATCGTGACTGCCCTGTAGCTCTCCTGCCGCCGCACGTTCCATCACAGCGGCCGCCGAGAGACTACACTTCCCAGGCACACTAGCGGTGGGAGCCGCCCACGTCATTTCCCGCGCCCGGAGGCGCTGTAAAATCGCGCACAGCCCCGGCATCGCGGGAACGCGCGCGGGACGCGCCAGGAGAAGCCCGGGACAAGGGCGGGACCTTCTGCGGCCGGAGGAGGCTGGGCCGGGCCACCCCCCTAACTTTTTCAACTCGGACTGTATCTTCTGCTGAGACTGTGGGTTAGTTTAGGTTTTTTTTCTAGTTCTAATAAGTAGTGTCATAGGCGCCTCTGCTAGCTGTGGTCTGTGTGGGAGTTTTAATGCTGTTGCCCTTAAGTTTACAGGCATTAAGGTTGTCGTATTGCATTATCCTATTGCTTGTCTGTATTCACTGGATCACTTGTGGTGGACTTAATACGATGTCTACTACAGGGAAAGGGAAAAAAAGCACGACTAGTAGCACTGGTGGGTCTATTACTAGGACCATGGACCAGTTCATAACAAGGGCTGCAGTCGTGCTGGAACGCGAGATAGCTTTAACTGAGAAGAGACTGTCACTAGAACCTATCTTTTCTAAGCGTTCTTCACTGGGCACCATTAGGGACGCTGTCACCCTTGAGCAGTTATCTGTCAATTCACCCAAGGTCTTTATCCGGTTGGATACAAGTCGGGATTTGGAGGCTACCAACGTATCTGATGCTTGCTCTACAGTGGCTTCTACCATCTTGAGATCTTTACCAGAGGACAGCTTTAAAAAAGCCTCTGCTCCACCTACTAAACGTGTGAAAAGGAAGCGAAGGGGGGGGTGCTCAAAAGGGTAGGTGCCCCAAAGCTATTAAAACTACTACTACAGGGTGTGGCTAGCAGCCTAAGATGGAGGCAGCTTAGAGGGCGAGCTCCGCAGTTGAAGCGGCCTCTGGACAGATCCGACCAGCTATCCGATACTGAAAATTACCCTGCGGGCAGGGGCTGAGGCCCGGGACCGGGCGGCGCGCCCGACAGCAACCAGAGTGCAAATCCGACTACGGGAAGCGGAGTTAGCCGCATAGCCCGCTCAGGCTGCAGGACAAAACTGGAGCCGGAGACCTGCCGGACGCAAAGGGGCCGACAGGAAGTGCTGCGGGCTGGGCGAGAAGGAGCCGGAAGCGGTCGCTCGCAACGGAGCACCGGGAAGGAGAGGGGCTCGCAGCCCAGCTCGACCGCCGGAGCCTCTGTGACCTGTGCCCGAGAGACTGGCCGCCATTGACTGCTGCCCGGTGAGTGCAGGAAACGATCCAAGCCTCTGCACGTCGGCGGCCGGACCCGTTTCATCTGGGCCCGGGGCCGCCATCTTGACCCCCGACCACCGGAGAACCGGGGCGCAAATCTGCAGGGGTGCCGCGGAGAGTATCGCGGCACCCTGTCTGATACTCCGAGGTCGGGAGCTGCCATCGATCGGGCCACGGGGGGCCTGGCGCGTGGGGCGCCGACAGTTCGAGGAGTGACGCAGGGGCGGCCATTAGCACACCGGAGCGCGATCCCACCGCAGAGGCAGCCACATAACCGCTTTCCTGCGTAGCAGATCTGGCCATCCTGGGCACCCACGCCCCATCCTCGGCGCACCATGTTCTAGACTTGCCTGCTGGGACACGGCGCAGTTGGACCCCTGACACTACAGGGGGGGGTCCTGCTCCGCTACTGGGCATAGCTATATCCCCATTGGCACTGCAGATCGGTGGGCGCATCCCTGTGTGCGGCTGGAGTAAACCTGGCTGGGACCTGGAGGCATCAGGGACTGCACCAGCCATCCGGGGTCTAACAGAGGACCAGTGTAGGCAACCACCAAAGGCATCAAACACACACGCCACCCCGGACACGGGATACCTCCACTCCTTCAGCGGCGCGGGTCTATGGGCCCGGCGGATCACTTGGCGACACAGCCTCACCTGCTAGACTCACCAGCGGGCAAAGAGACGAGGACGAAGACAATAGCTCCTTTAGACGTCTGAGAGGCCCAACCACATCCAGGGACTACTGACGAAGCGGCGGGCCTCCACCGGGGTTCCTTCTGGAGAGACCCACCTTCCTGAGAACTCTGTCCACGGCGACCACTTTCTTGCGACAACAGCTGCCATGGTGGGTAAAGGGCCGAAGGGAGGCAACTCGCAGTCGCGACTCGAAAGGTACGCATATGACAAAACGACCTCTTCCCCACCAGACGCCAAAGCGCAAGCAAGCAAGACGACTGATCCGGCGGGAGGTAAAAAAGCAACCCTGGAGGACGTGATGCGAGCCCTGACGCAAGTACAGGCAACGGTGGGATCGATCTCGACAGAAATAACACTAATAAGAGCCGACTTCCACAAGATGTCGGAAAAAGTTTCCTCGATGGAGGTTGTGAGCAAATCCTTAGTGGAGGATGTTTCGGAGCTCCAGATTAGTGTGGAACGGATCTCGAAAGAAAATAAAGACCTGCGTGCAAAGCTGGACGAGCAAGAAGGGCGCTCGAGACGGAACAACATCCGCATTATAGGAGTTCCAGAGTCGGAGGACACGAGGGCGATGGACCTCTATGTGGAAAAACTGATCGAACAAGAACTCAAACCCAAGGGTCTTTCCGCCTTTTTCTCTGTGGAAAGAGCGCATCGAGTCCCGGGGGGTCGTCCGAAACAAGGCGTATCCCCACGGCCGATCATTGCACGACTCTTCAACTTTAGAGACAGGGATCCGATCTTGCAAGCGGCAAGAAATTCGCCCCCAGTTAGAATTCAAAATTCTACCCTGGCGTTCTTTCCAGACTATAAGGCAGAGGTCGCACGCAGGAGGAGGACATTCTTTGAAGTCAAGAAGGAACTTAGGGCGAGAGAAATTCCCTATGCCATGCTGTTCCCAGCCAAGTTGAGAGTAGTGGCGGATAACAAAACTTGGTTCTTCGACACTCCGGAGGCTGCACACGACTGGCTAGAAGGATGGAGACAGACAGGCCTGCCTCGCCGCTCCACTCGACCAAACAAGTACCGCACTAATGGATTCCGTTCAGGCTCCCAAGCATCCGGCGGAGACGTGGATCCACATTCCCCCCTGAGCGAGGCTCACGAAACTGAGAATAACGATTAACAATGACTTCCCGGGCTTACTAGGATAGACTAAATGCAATGTTGGCCGGGCGAGCCGTCAAGGACACCGGGCGGAGGCCCTCCGTGGACATGGAGGGAGGCCGCCGACTCCGGAGAGTCCTTCACCCCAACGAGCAAGTACTGTGTTTGGGGTTTGGATCAGGCACTCTGCTAAGTTGGGGGGGCGGGCAGTTCTGGGTCCGTCTAGCAGGGGGACAGGGAGGGGGGGAGTTGGGAGTGGGGGGGGTTTGGTTTTTTCGAATTGTTTTTCAGGTGTAGATTGGAATCGCGAGGCACACACACAAAGTATGGCGAGCTCCTGTCAAAGTACTAGTTCGCATTTCCTATGGTACATAGATACTCTCAACCACAGACGCTATGGCACACAACACACGGAATGACGCAGGGGGGGGGCCTGAGACCGGGCCAGTGGCACCTCTGCAACTTTTGTCCTGGAATGTGAGAGGTCTGGGGGACAAGGTCAAACGAGGTTTGGTGATCCACAGTATGAAGAGATTCAACCCGGCCCTGGTCCTGCTGCAGGAGACGCACCTCACAGGCACAGCCACACATGCTTTAGACAGAAAAGGTTACCGTATGGTCGCCCATTCGGAATTCACGAGAGGGTCCCGTGGGACAGGGATACTAATACATCGATCCTCCAGGTTCATTCTCCAATCTACGAAGGTAGACACGCAGGGGCGCTTCGCAGCGGCACTTGGACAGTGGGAAGGTAGACAGCTGAATGTAGTCTCGGTATACATTCCACCGGCGCTGCACTCGGTAGCTCTCCCAGAACTGGGGAAATTTCTGTTGGAACTCCCAGAAGGAGATCTCATAATAGGGGGGGATTTTAATGCAGTGGTGCACAATGCACTAGACAGGTTCCCGACACGAACACAGGCTCCAGGGTCCTCCCGGCTGAATGACTTCCTAGAAGCGCAGGGCCTGGTAGACCTTTGGAGGCGCCTACACCCAACTGACCGACAGTACACCTACCACTCAGCGGTACATGACAGTCTGTCACGGATCGACTATTTCCTGACACCGGGGCACGGGCTGCTCACTGTCGATGATGTACAGATTAAGCCGAGGGGTGTCTCGGATCATTCCCCATTGACGCTGATTCTTTCCAACCCGGAACGGTCCCAAAAGCGCATATACCCGATATTCCCAGGTTACCTTTGGGTCCCACAGGTGAACAAAGCTCTTAAAACAGCGACGAGGTGTTACCTCGTGGAGAACAAAAGCTCGGTCTCATCCCCATCGATCCTATGGGAAGCCTACAAAACGGTTCTCCGAGGACAAGCCATTTCCACTATAACGAGCTATAAGCGCACCCAGAAGCAGGAACTGCTAGACCTAGAGGACAGACTCGCTAGGGCAAATGAGGTTCATATGACTGACCCGACCGGGGACACGCTGCACACACTTCAGCTGTGTCAGCAGCGTCATACTGATCTTCTGCGCCGTAGAGTGGTGGAAAATATAGCGGCCACAACGAATAGGATATACGATGTAGGGGACAAGGCGAGCAAGCTCCTAGCCTGGCTAGAGAAGAAACGAGAGGGGCAGAGGACTATCTTGCAGCTGAAAGACTCTACGGGGGCGATGCACACTCGCCCCGCCCTGATAGTCGAACTCCTGGCTGATCACTTCCAGGCGGTATATACCTCTGAAATAGAGGTGACACAGGAGATGGCGGAGACAGCGCTCGTGGGAGTACCCACCCGCACCCTGTCGCAGGAAAATGTAGAAGACCTAGAATCAGACCTGACGGCTGAGGAGTTGCAATCAGCTATCGCAGCGCTGCATTCAGGAAAAGCTTTGGGCCCCAACGGAATCCCGATTGAGTGGTACAAAACCATGTCGGAAACGCTTACTACACCGCTACTCAACATGTACATAGACAGTTTAGAACTGGGACATCTGCCACCTGACCAGTGCATGGCTACTATTGTGGCGATCCCAAAACCTGGCAAGCCCCCTGAGGAATGCGGCTCCTACCGACCGATTTCCCTCCTCAATGCCGAAAGCAAAATCTTGGCGAAATTATTAGCCAATAGGCTGCTGCCTCACCTCGGACACCTAATTCATCCAGACCAATCGGGATTTATGCCGCACAGGAGTACGGCACTGAATCTCAGGCGCCTGCATGGTGTTATGGCGAGGGCTCCGTTATTGACAGCCGATGCAGCAATCCTCTCGTTGGACGCCAAAATGGCGTTTGACTTGGTGGAGTGGCGGTACCTCTTTGCAGTCTTACAACATATGGGCTTCGGCCCAAAATTCATAGCGTGGATTAGGCTGCTGTATAAGAATCCTGTGGCGCGAGTGACAGCAAACGGCCACATCTCGAGAGTCATTTCGTTAGCAAGGGGCACGAGACAAGGTTGCCCGCTCTCACCGCTACTGTTCGCCCTGGTATTGGAACCCTTGGCAACTATCATTAGGACCACTCCGCTACTGCGGGGCATAACCTGGGGAGATGGCTGGGAGGACAGAGTGTCATTATACGCTGATGACATGTTAATATACCTAGCGGATCCGGCAGAGGGGATTCCAGTATTATTGGCATTGTGTGAGCGGCAGGGGATTGCCTCAGGTTACAAGATCAATTGGATGAAATCGGTGCTTTACATGCTGCATGGGACCCCGCCACGCCTGGAGGTGGACTTCCCTTTGCTGGTGGAGGCCGTTTCCTTTAGATACTTAGGGATTCAGATTACACAAGACCACGTGGCCTTTCAGGATATGAATCTAAGGCCGCTGCTCGACAGATTGAAAGCGGACGTGCGCCACTGGAAGACACTCCCGCTGACATTGTTGGGCAGAGCGTCGCTTTTCAAAATGATGGCGCTGCCCCGGTTCCTTTATGTTTTGGAAAATACGCCGGCACTGGTCCCGCCTTCCTTTTTTAGACAGATAGCAGGGCAGCTGTCGGGCCTGTTGTGGGGAGATCGACCGGCGAGGGTTGCGCAGGTGAAAATGGTTAGAGACTGGTACAGTGGGGGGATTGCGCTCCCAAACCTGGAGTTGTACTATTGGGCGGCGCACCTCAAGGTGATTAACCAATGGGTGCACGCACCACAGGAGGACCCGGCGTACTTAGCGGACAGACGGCAGCTTGGCACTAATACACTTTTGGCCCCGCTTTATCACAAAGGCCTGACGGCGAAATTGATCGGCCCGACTAAGCACACTGTAACATTATGGCATAAAGCTCAATCTCGTCTGAAGTGGGGAGGGGTGATTACACAGCTTACACCCTTGTGGGATTCTAGGTCACTGGGAAACCTAAGACGCAGTAAAGGATTCGACCACTGGGACAATATAGGGATTTCCACGGTGGGTGATTTGTGAACCAGGGATGGGGTGGTTCCGTTCGATACTCTGAGGGAGCAGTATGAGTTGAGCACAACTGAGACATACCGATATATACAGATTAGACATGCATTGCTGGCTGTACTGACACCGGGTACTAAGGTCCCAGAATCGGCTCCTTTAGAGGACCGACTACTCACCGACTACATGGAGGCTAGCACTACATCCCTCACATATCGCAAATTAGTAAACAACCTGCCTGACCCATTGCAGAAATTGAAAGAAAAATGGGAGGATGATATTGGTGACCTAGATGAGGCAAGCTGGAATTCCGCAATGGCGTCGCCTAGAGAAGCGGGAATTTCGGCGAAATTCCGACTGTTACAATTCAAGATACTACACCGGGTGTACTACACACGCACCACCCTACACAAACTCCAAAGGGCAGACCACCCGTATTGTTTAAGAAACTGTGGGGAAGAGGGAACGCTGTTTCACACCCTGTGGTCTTGTCCAAGCATGATAGACTACTGGAAGCGAGTGACGCGCACGGTCGCCCAGACTCTGCAACTCCCGGTCACTCCTGACCCTAGAATTTGTCTGTTAAATGTATGGGGCCCGACTGACATGACACCACATGGGCGGCAGTGGGTGATTATTGGGATGATGCTGGCAAAGCGAGATATAGCGCAAAAATGGGGGGTGTCAGCGACACCGACGTTGGCACAATGGTGCAGAAACATGGACATGCTCATGATGGTGGAGCGGGCGGTATACCAGCAGAGGGTGAATCCACGTAAATGGAATAAAATATGGTTGCCATGGAACGTCTACAGGGGGGAGCCTTGTGACCCGCTACCGGAGGAAGACGATATAGATAGTTCAGAGGAGGATGATGATATGGAGTAAGAGTGGGAAGAGCGGGAGGGGTGGGATTGCGTGAGCACAGGCTGATTTAGGATCTCCCGTGCCCTTCTGGCATGGACAACGGATAGACTACCTGGGGGTTGTGAACTCTGGTCCGCTGTACTGACGCTAATAAGTATGATGATGTATAATTAACTTGCTTCTGATATGCCAATCTATAAACCTGAAAGTTGACTGTTATATAACTAAAGAAAACGTTGCGATTCTGATGGGATGTGGCTGAATGTTGACGCCGCACCTCTTAATGCTTGCATTGCTGAATGTGTTAACTTGATGCAACAATAAAAACAAATTAAAAAAAAAAAAAACTACTACTACAGGAGGGGCTTCTGCCACATTGTTTCATTCCGTAATTGATAACACGCCGCCTACTATTGAAGATCCAGAGAAGCGCTTGCCTATGACAGCACAGCTATCCGATAATATTTTTGGCCAGATAGAGCATCTGATGAAGTCGTTGATGCTTCCCCTATTCGAAAGAATTAAATTAGTTCTTGAAAATCTGGGGAAGTTGGAAAAAATTGTTTTAGCTAATACTACTGCCTTAGAAAAGGGTGTGGGTTGCTCTATGGTCCCTAATTGTTTAGCTAAAGGTGGATTAGAGACAGTACCGAGTGGTACCATTGCAGTTAGCCCCAACAAATCACTCCCTAAATTTCCCCTGCATCCAAGTCAACATGATAGTAGGGGCATTACAGGGGCAAATAAGAAAAGTCTCCCTAACAGTAAGAGAGTTGAAGTGCTGGGGTGTGAGGGCAGAAAGGAGCTAGAACTTGCTAAAGTGGTGGTAGGGGTAATCGCTAAAGAGAAGGAGGATGTAGGACCAGAAGGTAGGAAGAGGAAACATCCCTGTATTGACATCCCCCCTGACTCTGCGCCTTATACTGTGATATTGTCAGGTGTACCGGAGATTCAACAGGATAAACTGGAAAATCACAGGGAGCTGAAAAATAAAGTAATTGTTTGGCTCAGCAACTTTAGACCACTCCCTGGCCATATCAATGGTGAAATTGTATATGTAAGGAGGGTGAGTTGGTTGGGTAGCAGATGTAAGGACCAGGTAGGGGATTGTATAATTGTAAACTTTAGAAACCCCAGAGCAGTAAGGTTCATCTGTGAAGGGAGGGAATTTAGAAGAGAGGGTGGGATCCAAACGCTTGATCTAGGTTACTTTTATCCTCAATCAACCTCAGGTATCCCACTGTTTTCGCAGAATTGGTTTGAATTGCCCTCTAGACACTCTAACTCTGCATTTAGGGAGGAGTGCCATCTCCCACGGGTCCATCAATTTGATACTCTGTACAATCACCCCATCTCTATTCTTAACCAATTTGCCCCCTATCCACCCTAGAGGAAAATGATTGACTTGGGGATGGTAAGGATCTGTTTTGGTTACCGTCACATGGGAGTCTGATTCAAATTCCTGGGGTAATTGGTTGTAGTTCTGTATCACCGTCTCATGATTTTATCCCCTCCTAGCCCTCCTCTTTTATTAACAGCAGTACTGTTACGGGGAGTCCTGTTTCTCGCCACACGGTGGGTTGCCCGGAGGTGATTCCTAGTCCCGTTATTCCCTCAGTGAAGGTTTCTTCATGGAACAATGCGGGCCTGGAAACCAAATTACACTTACCAGACTGGGCTAGTTTTATGGATGAGTCTTATATTTGGTCCTTTCAGGAAACGTGGGCATTAGTCCCTTTCTTCCGTGCTGGCTATCTGAATTTTTCAAAACCAGCAGTTAAGGGTATTAGGGGCAGACCAGTGGGTGGGTTGTTGATCTGGGTACGTCAACGCAAGGGTGTGTCAGTGGTGGAGATCCCGATAGATAGCCCTGACATTATGGCTATTAGGGTTAGCTCCACAAAGGGATTTAACATTATTATTATTAATATATATTTAAGGGGGAGATGTTCTCCAGTAGCCCTTTTATTAGAGGAATTTCTAAGTACTGTAACTAAGAATGTAAATAGGATTTTGGTTGGGGACTTCAACACCTGCTTTGAGCCCCTTGGTATGGATGACGGGAAGCTTTCAGAGGTAGAAGACTCTATGTGGGGCATTCCCCAGTTGGAGTTGACACCCATTAAAAAATGGACGCAAGCGGCCCTGTTTATAAGGGGTTTGTGTCTTGATAAGGGCATGCGGGCTGTTAATGGCAGAACGAAGTCAGACAGGTCTGGGGCAGTGAATTTTGATAACGGAAGATCTGGGTCTCGCATTGATTATATATTGGTTCATTTGGAGTTGTGGTCGGTTATCGCCGATATGGTTACGTGTAGACCAGAAAGCGACCATATTCCCCTAGGCTTGTCTTTGACAGATAACAGTTTCATTGATACTGTCATGGTTGACATCCCTATTGTACAGGGAAAAGTAACCCTAGCTAATGATGAAAGAAGGGTACGTTGGCCAAAAATAGCCATGAACCAGGGCTCACTATCTACAATTAGGAATTTGCTTAGCAAAACAGTGGACAAACTCAACAGCTTTGAGTCCCAGGTTGAGATCAATGAAAATATTCCTGGTATCCATAACGGTTTATTTTCAGAGCTTAAATCTTTTTTTGTTAAGAGTTTACCCCCTAACACTAAAAACAAAGAGTTGAGATCCTATAATGGTTGTAGACTGGCACAAAGAGCTTTGCTTATAGCCATTAAATCTAGATTACCAGTTGTCATTCGTAGCTGTAGGGCTACCTATAAACACGCCCCACTAACAGCTAAGAGGAATTTGGACGAGGATCGTTGGAGGGGGTTCTTCAGGCTTGTGACCGGCGGAATATGACACAATTCTGGTACCTCCTCAAATGGGGTAACCACCCACAAGATATGGCACCCACAACTCATGTTGAGCCACAGCAGTGGGTTCGTATTTCGAAAACCAGTTTAAACTTAAGAGCAGGTCCACAGTTGTGACACCAACCCCAATGTGTGAGGAATCCTTGGTATTTGTCCCCAGTGAGGTGAAAGCTGTCCTAAAGGGTATTCCGAGTGGCAAAGCGCCGGGGCCCGATTGTATTCCTGCTGACTTACTCAAACATGAGCAAGAGTTTTGGGTCCCATATCTGACAATGTTAGCCAATGCCCTTGCCAGGGGAGCATCGGTTCCCGATTCTTGGCTAGGGGCAGAGATATTGCCAATCTATAAAAAAGGTGATCGCTCTGCCCCGGCCAATTATCGCCCAATTAGCCTCATAGACGCGGTACAAAAGATTGTGGCCCATCTACTCTTGGGTCGTATACAGGGCTGGATGGCCGATTTTGACATATTAACCCCGCTTCAGGCGGGTTTTCGGTCGCACATTGGTACCCTAGATCAAGCATTTAGGGTTATGCTCCTGTATTGGAAAGAGGTTTTGATCGGGGGTGGCATGCTCTTTGCGGCCTTCGTGGACCTTAGGTCTGCATTTGATCTTGTTCCAAGGATCAAGTTGTGGAAAGTTTTATTGGGGATGGGCATGCCCAAAGAGCTGGTGGCTCTTCTCATTAACATGCATGAACACACGCATGCTAAAATTCGATGGGGCAAACCTGGGAAGGTGACTGAGAGGTTCGAGGTCTCCAAAGGGGTTAGACAAGGGTGTGTGTTAGCTCCTACCTTGTTTTCCTTGTTCATTAACGGGGTCACAAATTATTTTTCTAACTACCCGACTGACGCACCCTCCCTCGCCGGCATAAAGTCCCCCTGCTCATGTTCGCGGACGATACGCTCTTAATTTCTAAGACGAGACAGGGGTTACAGCTTGTAATGAGGAAATATAAATTTTATGGTCAAGTTGTGTTCCCTATCGTGTACCCCACCGTCTCCATGTACCAGCTTAAAGTGCATGTAACTTCCCTCCTGTGTCAGCTATGAAGACGCAAATACATTTGCGTCCAACGTTAACATGTCCTCTTTCAGACCCACCCTGAATGGGTTGAATGGTCCGTTCCTAAGTATGCTATGCCAACGTCTTTTTGTAGTGTACTTTACACGTTTTTCAGCTCTGGCAAAGTAGGCCCCGAATTCTGCCATCGAGCCTTTTTTTCTTGCCTTCTGACTCTGAAAGCCTCAGCCCAGGCTGCCTCTGTACCCGTGAACTCTGACTTACTTCCAGCGCGGCCCACCGTGCTTAGCTCAGCCTGCTGCCTGCCAAGACTGACTACAACCTTCGAATTATCTGTTCCGCTCCTCGAAAATACATTCCTGCCTACTAGTTTAAGTAAACATCCCCCCAGCTGCAGAGCCGAAGGGCCGGCCTCACTGTCTCCGTGCAAGTAATTCATAGCCTCTGTTACCATGCTCCCATGGAAGGCCCATGCCCCCACGCTCCTCATGCAGACACTTAGGCGCTTATACACGCACTCACAGTCAGTATAGAATAGCTTCTGCCCCAGAGACCTTTTCCGTTCAGATAATATGGTTCCCAAACATCAGATATCAGATATGATAGAAGTACGAGTTGATCTGACATGCCAGACTTCTGTCTCTTTCCGCTAGTGTAAATGTCAAGTCCCCTGCACCCTCCAGTTTCACGTCAATCACACGTCATGCAGCTGCGCGCGCATCCAAGCCTCCGATTTCTGCTGACATTGCAACATTTCTGTTTTGTGCCACCCACTTATGACACCTACCTGTGACGTTTCTAGCACACACCTCTAGTTCACGCCTAGTTCACGCCTTCTGATTACGTACTCCTAACACGTGGATGCTGTTATCTTGTCTTCTCTCAGCTGTTACGCCTACTATATTGGTTTCTATGATGTGCTTTAAGTATATAAGCTATGTATTGTCAATAAAATATTGCTCTATCCCTTCCTGAACCCCTTGTGGTTGCAGGAACATGATATCCAGTTCCGGAACGATTCCTTTTTAAGGAATAAAACCCCTAAGAACTCTAACACCACGGACTCTGTTTTTTTCTTTCCGATTGAGTTATTATTGATTAAGTACTTACCTGCATAGAAATTAAGATGGTAAATTAAATATTTACGACACTGTCTCGCTTTGAGCTTTTCTGCTGCGAACATGAGCTGGAAGTCAACGTAGGGAAGACCAAATTTATGGTCCTCCGTGGTCCTAGACCAGTCAAAGCAAGGGTTAAAATGGGTGGGGCCATTCTCGACCAGACAGCTGTTTTCACTTATTTGGGAGTTACCTTTAGTGAAAACCTAAGTTGGAAACCCCAGATAGACCTCCTCACCCTCAAGCATGCCCAACTTGGTGGAGCTCTGTTTAAGGAATTTAGAAACTCCTTAACCAAACAATTGGCCCCCCTGATTAAAATGTATGGTTCTAAAATTTTACCGCCCATTATGTATGGAGCGGAACTGTGGGGCTTTAGTGATACGTCCCAACTTAGGGTTGCAAAGAACAAATTCCTTAGGTCTACAATAGGGTTACCTCAATCAACACCTCGTATTCCCCTATTATATGACCTAGGTTGTAACCCTGTTGAGGATATGGTACAGTATAGACCACTGGCGTTTTGGCGGCGTCTGTGGACGACTCCGGAACTGTCCATGTATGCCGAGGCCCTCTTGGAAGTAAAAAGGCTACGGGGCTCATCTAGGATTCCTTGGTTATCTGAAATAAAGGCCTCTTTGATAGATATGGGGTTGGGGTCCTTATGCGTTGACCCTGTGACTGCCGTTTTCCCCTCGAAGAAGCTTTTTAAGTAAACTTATTGGAGTAGGATTAAGGAAAAGAGATTAGCATCTGTTCTGGGTAGTTCTATGACAGCATTATTCCTTGTTATCAAGGATGTTCCCATTTATGAGGAATAATGGGACATTATAACAAAGCCATTAGATCGTAAACTGTATCATCAGTTAAGAGTAGGCTCTCTCCCGCTTCGTGGGTTACGAGCTTCTGGAATCTACTTGCCACAGATAAATGTCCCATTTGTATGGAAGAGGTAGAAACTGTTGACCATTTCCTCTTTTGCTATCCAATGTACACACAACCTAGACGAGTATGGCTAAGGCCCGTATGCCGTTTATTGGGAACCAGATCCGCACAGGTCGCTAGTAGAATCCTGAAATCTGACACCTCGAAATATATCGTTATAGGTGTAACCAAATTTGTCATTTGGGCCTGGATAATACGAATCAGGAACTTGAGTCTTTAATATACTGTGTACATAATGTAGTTTGGTGGTTTAGCATGATTGTCTAATCCATAAGAATTCAGTTTTTACTTTTTATGGTTTATTGATTGTATCAGTCGTGTGTCTTTGTATATACATTTAATAACTTTTTAATCCTGGTTTTAGTATGCATTGTATTTATGGATTTTATTAGGATATTTTACTTAGGGACAGTGCTGTATATGTATAGTATGTCTTTTATGATGTAAATCGAAATAAAGACCTTTTTGACTGACTGACTGACGCCAGGTATAGTGTTATACTATATGGTCACTTTATGGGTCCCCAAATACTGTTCTCAGATTGTACCTCTATGACCCTTATTATCTGGTCCTCATCCTCTGCACAAGTTGGTGCACTTATAGAAGGACCTGCTGATGATGGGTGCCAATGTTCTCTGGTTTACCACCTGAATTGGTGGCGCCTTCAAGGCAGGTGGTTGGTACTCACACTATTCTCCTGAATCCCTTCCAGACTCCGGGCTTGTGGCCGACCCGTTCATTATTGCGGTTTGCTTTGGTTTATGTACTCCACGCACTGTAGGGTATACTTCAGTGGCTTGAGTTACTTTGTCGGAAATGATCAGTACCTCTGGTTCCATTTATTTAGTTACTGCTCGGGTCTTTTGACCTTTCGGAGTTCCAGATTCTACAGCTCCCAGCCTCACTTGGCTCTGTTCGGTTGTTAAAGTAGAACGTTCCTTTTATTTTTACTGTTTCCCGGTTGACAGGTGGTACACTGTTGTTTTCTTGGCTTCACATTTTTGTAAATACTGGGTAGGGTGGATTTGGCACAGTGAATAAGGTGAGTATATAGCTTGCAAGATAATACCAATATATAAAGAAAAATATGCCTATGTATGTTACCATGTGTTCACCAAAAGGAGCAATAAAGATCCTTGGAGACGATCAGGAACCAACCTTCGGAAGCACAGACAAAGCCGTCCTCACCGGACACTCAGCAAGCTAATTGTAAGAAATTGGTTTATTAGTTACGAAGGATGTAAGTCCTATGCAAGTAATAGGTCCACAATCAACTTATTACTGGAAAAAGAAGTACCCAATTTTAGCACTTAACTCTTTCAGGGTAGCATAGCAGAGCAGTTTAAGGCCTACTCGAGGGGGTGGTGTGGGCTAGCAATCCAAATTCGTAGGCACACAACAGCAACACTCAATTTATTGTCCAGACAATGCTTTTTCTTTTTAGAAGGGGATGTACTTCTATTGCACACACACTACTAAATATCATGCATTCAATTCCAAATATGTTCATCTGGTAGATGGAAGTAACTTGGGTGACACTCTTAAATCACATTTCATCTCTGGTGAGTCCTGAACCCCTTAATCACAATGCTCCTCAACAATACTAGATGCTCCATCAAACTATAAGGGGTTGTCATTACATATGAGGCAGGCCTACTGGCTTTATAAAGGAGTCACCACATTTGTGTGTATATATAAGGCAAGTCTACTGGCTTTGAGAAGGGGGTCTACCACAATAATGACACAGTAGTCTCATGTTCGACTTTACCCACAAACCCAATGGATTCAATACGCATATTGAAAAGCATTCAGTACTGATGTAAGCATTGCCTTGTTTATAAATAATATTTGTCAATATGTATGATAAATACAGCATTTCAAGTCCAGCTGAAACCTGTGTGTCACAGTCTTTCTTTTACTTCAATTATGTAGGCCACATAATACGTTCATGGAACCATCTACTAGTGGTCCCCACACTACAAAGCCAAGGAACAAAAGCTTGAAATAATGATGAACTTCTCCAGAGGCCATGTGCTCTGTAACCCAAGAGACTTTTGGGGAAGTATCTTTAAAGGCATTAACTGGGTCTTTTGCAATCCTGCAGCCCCCCCCACGCGCCTCATGAACCGTTGGTGGTGTACTATCCCTCCGTGGGGTACCATGAAAAATTATGCACATTTTCAGGCCTCTCACAGGGCATTATGGGTTGTTTCTTGCCGAGAAATAATGGATATTAAAATGGCGCCATATCCTCCAAGTTTTTGCTGGGGTGTGGCTGGGGCCCCCATGAGTTGCTGTGGTTTGTTGGGAGTCTGTAGGGGAAGCCTGAATGGCCCTGTGACCCTATCGGCTCCCTGCAATCCGCAGAAGTAGGGCTCAAGTAAGTGTTGCTCCCCCGCGCTGCCTCTTGCAGTTGGAAGCAGAAGTTAGTATTCCCCCTGCCATGTGGAGCATGTGCTGGAGGTTTGTAGTGCAAGGTGCACCTGCTCCACCCTGTCATGGACACAAGGGATGGGTGAACACCCTGCGGGCCCTAAACCATGGCATCAGGAATCAGATGCTGGGGTCCCAGGTCCCTTTAAGTACTGCACAGGGCCTCAGGATTTGTACAATTTGTCAGGAGTGTTAAAAAGAGAGGCACTGAACTAGCATCTTTGTAGGGACAAAGAGTGTTTAACAGTAACATACTCAGAAAAGGCTTTATTCGATTTTAGGTTTAAAATCATAAAAGCATACAAACAAAAAAAATACAAGACATTTTAAAATAAACCTCATATTGGCTTTAAATTACACAGTTAAAAGATTAAAAAAGGACTTTAGCCCTCCTTTTAAGCTTAACAAACTTTGGTAATAACATGCTTTACACAACCTTTAGACAACATTGGAGGTAACAGTGTTCTAAGAGATTTAGTAGTTACAATACATAAAACTGTTGTACGACGGTTTGAGACAATTAAAAGCCACTGAAAAACTACTGCCATTACTTAAATGGGTTCCTCTACCCACTGGGTTGTCGCCAATGCCCCGGGGTCTAGGGGAAAGCATGTAGGACGTATTAGGGTAAAAGTCATGTAAATTCCAAGTAAAAATAAGTCCATCGCCGTTTTGAGATAGCCATGTCTGCATGTATGGCACAATGTGTCTGCTCCTAAATCGTATCAGGATCAGATCGCCCAAGATGTCTTTTTTGAGGGGTCCAAGCCAGCCCACCCTCCGGACGCTTATTATTCGGCCATCAAGGCAGTAGGGCAGAGGTCTGTTATTAGATAGCCAGAACTTGACCTTGTTCATAAGGTCATGTTGTCTCTCAGCTTTACCTTGTGTTAGTTCAGGGACTCCCGAGAGGACAATTACAAAAGGTGCTGCTTCTGGAGGTAAGTGTATATGGGTGGTGCGCACATGTTTAGATGAAATGTGACACGCTGTTGTCGGTTTCGGGAGGGCTTTGGGAATGATAGGCAGCAAGGAGGTGGGGGTTGGTAATTGAGTAAGCACCGCTTCATAAGGTGTAGTCAGTTTGGGTAGGTCTGAATAAGCGGTTGTCGGCGGGCATAGAGTTGTTGCAACATGGGTTTAGGGTTTCAGGAGAGATTTAATTGAGTTCTCCAGCCCCGTCAGCCTCTCCCCCAACGTAGTGATTTTTTCAATCAAGGGGTGTATTAGGGATTTGATCAGATGTTCGATCATAGGCAAAACAGCCTGATGGGAGGATGGTGATAAGTCGTCCAGGTTATCAACAGGTGGTGGGATGAAGGCCGAATTAATTACAGGTGGTATAGGACTTAGAGATGGTTTATCAAGTTTTTGTGTTTTAGATAGACTCCCATTTTCTTTGTCCCCATCGTGCTTCCTTTTGGCAGGTGTAGCCCTGGGAGGTATTGCGCTAAGGATGTTGGTTTTATGGGTTTCAGGAAAGGTTTTCAGCTCCCTTGAACATGGTGATAAGCTGCTGCATTTTAACGTGGGGGAAAGTTCTGCTGAAACGTAATTAGCCTTACACAGGCTATTTAAGTCATCCAGCCAAGAAAGGCTAGATGGTGGATGTGCAATTAAATCATCCCTGGGAGACCCAACCGAGAATAGACGAGGAGCATTTTTTCCCATGTCTCTGAACAGGGGGAACAGTTGGCTAGTTGTGGTAAGGGGGGTTTTATTGAACATATCCCCTGTTTGGGGCTTACGCATAGTTGGGGAAATTACAAGTCAGGAATTTACCTCCAGTATTGGTGCTGTACGAACAAAGGGGGTGGCCGTCCCCGTCCTCCTCAGTCCGATGAGGGCCGTAGAGGGCCCGCCCTTTGCCCGGGCTTAGCCCCGGGCGCTTCCGCGACGCTGGGGCCGACTGTGGTTTTATGGACGCCTCCTGGCGCTCCGCCGTCCCTTCCGGTTCTGGGGCAGCTGGGATATGGAGTCTCCCTCCACTCGGCGGCCGCGTTGGACTCTGCAGCGGCGGCGGGAGGGAGACAGGACGATGAGCAGCAGCCCTGCTGCTATGCCAATGCAGGTAGAGGAAAGTTAAAGTGACCCCCGTGTCAGCAGCGGCCCCCGCTCCACCGGGGCCGACTGTGATTTTATGGACGCCTCCTGGCGCTCCGCCGTCCCTTCCGGTTCTGGGGCAGCTGGGATATGGAGTCTCCCTCCGCTCGGCGGCCGCGTTGGACTCTGCAGCGGCGGCGGGAGGGAGACAGGACGATGAGCAGCAGCCCTGCTGCTATGCCAATGCAGGTAAAGGAAAGTTAAAGTGGCCCCCGTGTCAGCAGCGGCCCCCGGTTAACAGTAACATAATATAAAGCCCTCAGGTCTAAACTGGAAACACAAGAAAGAGGCAACACATCCAGGAAAAGTCTTTAACGTCCCATAGGTGACCCCTTTATTAAGACAAAATCCCTCACCCACCATAGGTGGCATGCTTCATCATTGGGATTCTCCTCGTGACAGGAAGGCCTAGTCCCGCCACGGGCTTCAACCCCTCTCTGAGAGGGAGGAGCTCAGGGATGTTTTCCTTCCTAGTTTAAGGATATACTAAATACAACAATGAGGAGTGGTAAGCTTGGTTGGATAAAGTACGCAGCGCAAATAAAAGATAATAGTGAGGAATGTGAATAAAAACTAGCTACCAGGTATGTAATCTACCTTTATTTGCACGTCCTGGGCCAGCGTTAAAACAGGGGGTGAATATTTTGGCTGTTTCTGCCCTCCTTGGGGGCAGATTGGCCTTGTGCTTTTAGGCCCACCTCCCCCCAGCTTGGCTGGTGGATTGTGTGTGGACTTGTGCAATATATGCTTATGGGATTGTAATGTTTTATTTCTCCTTTTTATTCTAGTGCAAACCTTTTGGTTCTTGTTTGCGATTTCAACAGTGGTTGAGCTACAGAGCTACAGTTTTGCGTAGTTACATTTATTTGGTAAGAAAAACATTTTTTGTTGAAATTCTTTTTGATGTCTTTTGTGTTGTCATATGTGTAATTTTCTTTTCTTTTTCTTTTTTAGTGGGATATTGGTGGTCCTTGCTGTGTCTGCAGAGTAGGTGGTTGTGAGTATAGCTGCTTCTGACAAGTGAGTGGTATAGTTTTGGAGTATATAGGTCTTTGTGATAGTCTCATTTTGTTTATTACTTATTTTACAAAGTGTTTGTTGTTGTTGACAAGTTACCTTTGTTAGTAAGTATTATGGCTAGCCGCAAAATTCCTCTGACCATGATTATGAGACTGACAAAGCGTCTGAGGGAGAGGTGGAAGGGCAACATTCTGGCAGTGAGTTTTCTGTCCACGAGGAATCATTTGATGATGAAGCTACTCTCAGTGCGGATGAAGCTACTCTCAGTGCAGATGAAGCGCCTGTTTTGGAGGAGTACTCTGATGTGTCGATATTGCAGCAAGAAGCATCTGGATTGCAGCCTGGTGCTGCAATGCTTCCTATTGGAAGTGCCGGACTCTGGGTTGATCCAAACATGGTGTAGCCTGTGTTGCCTGCCTTTAGTGGTGATGCAGGGTGTAGAGTGAATTGTGAAAATCTTTTGCCTATACAGTTTTTTCAGTTGTTTATGCGTGATATATTTTTGGCTGAGATTGTTGAGCAGACTATTTTGTATGCTGAACAGTATTTGAGGGACAACAGTGACAGACTTAGACCCCACTCTAGAGCTACCCGGTGGACTCACACGAATCTGGATGAGATAAAGAAGTTTTTGGGTTTGACTTTTTAGATGGGATTGATGAGGAAGCCAGCCATGGCTTCATCTTGGTCTTCCAGTCCACTGATGGCAACAGCCATATTTCCTTCAATTATGAGTTGTGATCGGTATTTACTTGTGCTTCGTATGCTGCATTTTGTTGCTAAAGCTTCGGCGTTGCCACAGAATCACCCTGACTGGGGAGATATTGTTTACAACGAATGCGATACATCGCATTCCATTACAACGCGGTCGTTACAATGCAAACCATTACAACGCAAGTCGTTACAACGACTTGGTGTAGCAGACAGAATGTGTTGGCTTTAAAATCCAAACTGGAGTTGGGATAGTAAATTCTACTATTCCAACATCCAGCACCCCCTACAGAAAGTATTTGTAACGACTTGCGTTGTAATGGTATACTATGTAACAACGCTGTTATTGGTACAACCGCTTTGTTAATGGCATGCGATGTATCGAATGCGTTGTAACATCGCATATTCCCCTGACTGTGACCATCTTTTTAAGATTCGGCATGTTCTTGATCACTTTGAAGATCGATTTTTAGAGATCTATACTCCAGGGAAAGAAATAGCTGTTGCTGAGTCTTTGGTCCTGTTCAAGGGTCGTTTGGTTTTTAGACAGTACATTCCTAGCAAGAGGGTATGTTATGGAATTAAGATGTATATGTTGTCTGAGAGTAGTACAGGATATGTCTATAATTTCCGGGTGTACACTGGTAAGGATTCCACTATTGTCCTCCTTGGTTGTCCGTCCACTTTGGGAGTTTCAGAGAAAATTATGTGGAAACTTGCTAGAGGACTTTGTAACAAAGGTCACCATTTGTACCTAAATAACTTCTACACTGCTGTACAATTGTTTAAGGAATTGTTCAAAGTTGATACTCTAGCTTGTGGCACATTCATCTCTAAGTGTAATGGTTACCCAAAAGAGCTTGTTTGCAAAAAGCTTCAGAGGGGACAGTGCAGTGCCTTGCGTAGTGATAAACGGCTAGCTGTGACATTTGTGAACAGGAGGGTTGTGTACATGCTGACTACCATCCATGATTAAAGTACTTCACCTGTGGCTGTTTGCGGTCAGGTGATTGAGGTGCGTATACATGTGTGCATTGTAGACTACAATAAGCACATGGGTGGTGTCAATAGAGTAGATCAGAGGTTGGAACCTTACACTGCTATTCGTAAGGCTTACATTTGGTATAAAATGTTGGCCATCCTTCTTTTCAATTTAGCAATTTTAATGCTTTTGTTGTGTTCAAGGAGTGTGTTCCAACTTCTTCAAAGATGACTTTTGTTCAGTTTCAGGAGTCTGTGATAGGCAGCCTTGTTGTATTGGAACAGGCAAGTGTTCCTAGAGTTGGAGTGGTGGAGGATGTGGCTAGATTGAAAGATGGTCCCTTTCCCAATTTAATTCCTCCCATGCTAAAAAAAAAAACATCCCTGTAAGAGATGTAGTCTGTTTGCGAAGAGGTATGTGGAAGGAGAGTCGTATGCACTGTGCTGATTGTCCTTCTAATCATGGGCTGTGTGTGCTCACATGTTTCAGATTGTATCACACTCAAAAGAGATTTTGGGAACAACAGTGAGTCTAATAGTGTAGTGCCTGGTCTGTTGATTTTATATTTGTTGTTAAGTTTAACGGTTGGCATTAGAATGATGTCTTTAGTTACCGCTGTTGTGTTTGTAGTTATAGTTTAGTACCCAGTTCCAATTGGTTTGTGTTTTCTTTCTTGTTAAAAAACAATTTGATGACCGTGTGCTTGGACTGGCACTTGGCTGGCGGTGTGCGTGGGCCAGCGTTTGGATGGCGATGTGGGCGGGCTAGTGCTTGGCTTGTGATGTGCGTGGGCAGGCGCTTGCCTGGCGGTATGCATGGGCTGGCGCTTGGCTGGCTGTCTGGGTGGGCTGGTGCTTGGCTGGCAGTGTGCGTGGACTGGCATTTGGCTGACTGTGTGTGAGTAGTGACTTGCTGCTGGTCATTGAACACTCTGCTAGCCAAACACCACTGCACACACTATGTCAAGAACCAGCCTGTGTGATTGGTCTGTCAGTCATGTGGGCGTATGAAAGTGAGGGGCCCTTGACTGGCGCTCTCTGTTGATGTTACTGTTGTAATGTGCTGGGCCTGTGGTTGGCGGTGTGAATAGTCTTGTGTGTCACGTATGAAAGGTGTGTGAATGGCCAGTAAAGAGGTTGGTACCTTGCTGTGGCTTTACAGCTCACAAGCTGTGAGTAATAGGTTCAAGTTTTTACCGTTTTAGTTATTAACAGTGCATTTCCTCTTTGTGAAATCTCTTGTTAATAGAATTTTACGCTTTGAACCTTCACTCACCCTCGTGCCAAATCTAACCAGTATGGGTGTGTACTTGAGAAACAGATGGATAAGCAGTCATATTTGTCTCATCTGTCTTTCTGTGCTAAGGTGTAGTCTGTCTCTAGGGAAAATGTATCAACTTTAGATGTTTTTGTAAACCCGAAAAAAATGGGGAGTGCTGGGTGGTGTGCCTCTCATGGATCCCAGCAAGGTATTTTACTCACAATGCCATGCAAACCTCAAAATGTGATTATAGACATTCATTTTGCTTGCATTACTGTGCCATAATATTCTGGTATCACAAAAACAACTATTTTCCTACCATCCAGCATTCCCCCAGGTCTCCTGATAAAAAATGGTACCTCATTTGTGTGGGTGGGCAAAGTACCTGCAACAGACAAGAGCCTAAAACGTATTGCGGAGACATCAGAATTACCTATCACAAAACAACATGTTTTTGCAAGGGGTAGGGGGGGGGAGGCGGGGGGGGGGGGTCACCTGGGTTTTTGGCCCCGGGCTCGGCGGCCATCTATGGATACCCACACATACACTGAGTTCAGAAAAAACTCTTGAGAAACGTGAGGAAAGATTAGAGGGACCAGTGCAAATTGGTGCATTTCGTGGGCCTCTTTCGAAAGAAGAAAAAGAACAAAGAGAACATAAAAAAATTGTGTTTTTACTGTGGGGCTATGGGATGTTTTGTTAAAGAGTGTCCCGAAAACCTAAGTATTCAAAGAAGGAAAAAGTTCAGCGCCATCAGTAGAAGGAGTAGCTCTGATGGTTGTGAATCCAGAAACAACTACACAGACTCACTGCTTTATGAACACCTTGCAGTACTGTCAGAACCCCAAGGCTCAGAAATTGCATAGCCTCAGTGATGGCAGGGAAGTCGCTGATTTCCATGCCTCAAAACAATCCAGGTTGCAACCATTGGAGGTTGCATGTCCAGTCGCAGAATTTCAAGATGGCCACCAAACCCGAGTATGGGTTAGCGGTCTAGTTTTCTGAGAATCTTCAGGTGCTAGAATTACGGTGAAGCGCGCGAGCCTAACGGTCAGCGCACTTCACCTGAAGAGTTACGGAGTGTGGAAGCCTTTTCTTGGACTCTTTTGTATAGAGTCATTTCTTGACGAATTTTGAGGCGCGTTTCTAGCTCGTTTTGAAGAGCCTAAGTCCGCTAATGTGAGGAAGGAGAAAGCGAACAAGAATAGTTTGGAGCAGAACTTACCCTGAGTAGCGGAGTGTCCAGTCTTGCTTCAGAGACCTCTTACTTGACAAAGAAGCCAGTTGACACGACGGGAGGAAGTCTGCAGAAGACACAGATAAGTGTAAAGCAATGATAAAAGAGAGGTTGGAGACAAAGAGAACTGTATTGACTATTAACAGAAATAATCTTCGTACTCACCTGAGTTTCAACGGAGAATTCACCTAGAAAAGAAAGAAGACAAATTGTTAGAGACTGAATGCAATATATATATATATATATTTCAATATTCAAAACAAACAGAAATAATGTTAGTACTTACATGAGTTTCATCTGGGAATTCACCTAGAAAGGAAAGAAGACAAGTAGTTCTAGATTAAATACAATGCATATATAAATAGACGTTATCCTTAGGAAAACACATAATAAGAGTATTAGTTTGCAGGTAGGGTACTAATAGGTACACATTAGTTAGGACTAGTAAGTAGAGTAGGAACCATTAGGTACAGAATCCATATACAAGGACTATAACAAGTGAGATAAGGTAAGAAATACATATATAATACAAATCTCTACTGAATAGGATATTTAAGTCAGGAGAAAAACACGAGTAAGAATATTGTTTAAATCTATTCCAATGCAGATATCCACATAGTTGAAGAGCAAGAGATAAAATGCAAATAAGGAGAGAAGCAAAGGCTTGTGGTGACTAGGTAAGAAACACCAGAAGTAGGCAGAATATAGAAGTCAGAGTAGTATAGGGGTTTTGAAGTAATTCCTTGTTATTGTAATTTAGGTTAACTCTGAATTGGAGTTTGCAGGCCGGACCACCTGAAGAGAGGGCTCAGTAAGAAAACCCAGGCAGTCTCTTCTTTGTCTGTTTATTATTTTATCCACTTCCCCTTTCCCCCGTGGGGGTCTTCCGGAGCCAATTTTTATAACGGGCTCGGGGGGAGCCTTGAGGGGGTGTTGGGAACTACCAACTTCTGCTCCTGCGCAAGATCTTCAGCGGTAAGATTTATTTGGGTTCTGACAGAGTGAACTGCCCACGTTGACATTCGTGCGCCCGAGCAGAAAATGACTGAAGGAATGAATTTACAAACTTTGGGAACAGTGTTAGAAGTAGTTCAGAAGGAATTAGTAGCGGTTAGGGAGGAAAATCAGAGTCTTAGGCAAGAAATGTTAAACTTGGGGGGAGGAGCCAAGCAGGCATTCGAAATGGCCGCATAGTCACTCGGCTCCGTGAGCCCTTTCGCCCCACACGTCTATCCTGATGTCTATCCTGAGCCACGAAGGCATACTCTGATAGGAGAAGGAAAACGAGCACCTACCGTTTGTTCCCGGAGCTTCGGTGTGCAGCGGATCCTGAGAACTGTCCCCGTCTGCTCCGCGGCCTACGCGGTGATGAGACCGGGGCGTTGACTCAGCGGGTCCTCCGGCCGCAGCTGTAGCATCAACGGCCGCTGATGGCGGTAAGGGGCCTGCCGGTGGGTGACGTTGACGTGAAAGACCGCTTCTGGCGGTGAAGACCCGGTCCGCTCGTCGGCGACCCTTGAGGAGCAGTGGGGTGGCACTGGATCGGAGGGGGTGCATGATTCCTGCCCCCCCCTCCCCAAACTTTGTTGCCCGGGCATAGCCAAGGACTGCCCCCGATATAGGCGGGCAACTCCCGGGGCCCGGCCGGGACTCTAGCCTTTTGGTGGCTCTCCTTTCTGGAGCCTGCCCCACAGTTTGTTTGCCCTGGAGACGCATCCTGTGGCGCCCTCGTGGTGAGGCCTAGTCCCTGAGTGTGGTGAAGAGGGACGGGCCGGCTGGATCAAGATGGCGGCTGGTGCCCTCCTCTACGGCCCGAGTCCAAGTCGGACGGCTGATGTACGGATGGAGCCGAGATGCTCGCAACACACAAAGGAGTTCACTTCCCGAGACGTGATAGCTGCCTTAACAGTTTTGCACGAGACTATGCTTTGCCATGCTCGAGACTTGGGCGGAAGAATGGACGCCATTGCTGTTTCGCCGTCCTTAGCGGCCACGCCCCGATTCCAGGGGACTGCCGGTGAACTTGCTGCTGAGCCTATGGAGGAAGTTTCGGCTCCGCGGGGGCACTGGGGGCCGCTTGAGGACCGGGCTCCCGTGCGGGCCGACTCGATTGCTCGTCTGGATGTCTCCTTGGGACACTTGTCCGGCTGGCGGCTGGGGGTGGAGCGCTGTTTTTCCTCTTGGACTGGCCTGGTCGTGTCGTAGCGGTGGCTGGACTGTGTGACTTTCCTCTCCTTGATGGCGTTGTTGTCTGTGAGCTTTGGGAGGTTCCCGGGACCGGCGTTGCTATTGTCTGATCTTTGCTGTTTATACTTTGATGGGCTTGGATTATTGTACTCTTCCATGGCTGCGCCCCAACCGGACCTGCTCATACTGTTTGGACCCTCAGGCGTGTGCTCTAAATTGATTAACGTGAGGACTTCTGGCGGTACCACTGCCAGACAGGGTCAGGGATGATGTGGTTAATGGTCTATTGGTAATATTATTGACAGACGGTGCAGTGGGTATGTTCGATCGATATTTCATCGTGCTTATACTCGGGGTTTGTTATTCTCCATTACAGTATTACTTCCATTCTGGGATTTCCGTGGTGTAGGGGTGAAGGGCGGGGCCGGGCGGCACGATGAGGGCCCTCCTCCGCTTACTTTCTTCGCTTTCTTCCTCTATCTTTCTATATTTCGGGTCTCTATTAGGGCGACAGGCACGCTGCTGTGGGGATAGGCCATGGCCTTCTGCGGGTGTGCAGGGATGGGTGTTTGATCGGTATTTGTTTCTATGGCCCTTTAGTCTTTCTCTCCTTTTAGTGTCGTCGTCGCTCATGCTCTTTGCGGTATGTTTGGTGTTGAGGGGCGGGGGTTAGACTTGCTACCCGATGGGGCTGTGCCTACCTTTCTCCTGCTTTGTGTATCTTACCCCCCGATGATTCCTTCATATCACTATTGTTTGCTGATATCCTGATTTGCACATTATTGCGGGACTGTGTGCGATTGTGCGACACCTTTCCTTAGTTTCTTATTTGAAAAATGAACCTCTCGAATCCTGATTTTCAGCTGTTGTGTATGATTACAAGCTACGCACTGTTATTTTCTTATCCCGGGTTTCGAACTGCTATAACTACGCAAAGTGCTTGCTTTCCTCCAGCTCTGTTTAGCGGCCGGCCGGGATGGTTGTAGGCCCATACCCATACCTGTAACTGCATGTACTACAAATAAAGGTTAAAAAAAAAAAAGAAATGTTAAACTTAAGGAAGGAAACCACAGAGTTGGCACAGAGAAGGGGTCAGACCATAAGTGCAAGTAGAGAGAGTGCTCTCACTGAAGGTTCCAGCAGATCAACCACCCAAGTGATTCATTCCTTGTCCCCAGTTATTCCCTTGGCGCCTCCAGAGAGGTTTAGTGGAGATCCACAAAAGGCCCAAGTATTCCTAACCCAATGTTCCCTCCATTTTATGTGCCGTCCTACCATTTTCCCCGATGCGCAGTCAAGAGTAGCATTTGCTTTATCATATTTAAGTGGTGACGCAGCGTCATGGTCAATGCCATTAGTCTCAAGAGATGACCCAATATTACAGAACTATGATGAATTCAAAAAAGATTTTCTACGGATCTTTGATCGATGGAGAATATCCCAGGCAGTGGACAATGAATTATTAGAATTGCGACAAGGCAATCGTGATTTATTGGCATATTTGGCCCAATTTAATAAATTGGTGGTGGAGACTAATTGGCCCGAGAGTTAGAGAGCTGCAGTGTTTACAGTGGACTGCGAGATGAGCTTAAAGATGTATTAGCTCAAATACCAAATCGACCCACAGAAATTTCTGAATTAATTGACTTAGTATTAGAATTTGATTTTCGTCAAGGAGAAAGGAAAAGAGAGAAAAGGAGACATTTTCGGCCAGTAATTCGAAGGTTTGATAGAGTAAAAATTGAAAATACTCGAACAACAGACGGAACATCAAACCCAGAGCCAATGCAAATTGGCACAATCCGAGGACCCTTGACAAAAGAAGAAAAGGAGAAAAGGAGAGCTGGGAATCTATGCATGTATTGTGGCTCCAATGGTCATTATGTTAGGAACTGCCCAGGAAAACCCAAGACACCATTCAAGCCGATGGAAAACTCGCAGCACCACCTGTAGTTCGAGTTGAACGGGTGGATGCGAGTTTAAATGCAACTCCACAAGAGCATCAATTAGCAAATACATTGCAGTCCTCTTCTCCCCATCTGAATTTATCAATAACAATAAAATTCCGAGGCACTACCTTAACAGAGGGGTTAGTGATGGTGGACTCAGGAGCAACAGGAAATTTCTGCGATTTAAAATTTGCTGCTAAAATTGGATTAAGGTCTATACAGAAGACTAAGAGCGAACCAGTTCGAGCCGTAGATGGCACCAGTCTTTCATAAGTCACACAGAGCCTTTGCAAATAGTTTCTATAAATGGACATGAGGAGATAATTCAATTTAATTTAATCGACGCCCCACAGTTTCAACTTATATTGGGTCTACCATGGTTAACAGAGCATAACCCCACCATTAATTGGAGCACACAAACTATCACCATGGATTCTATGTATTGCAAAGAAAACTGTTTTGGAGGCTGTGAAAAAGGAGTTGAAGATAATCCAGCTCTCTCCCTGTGTATGGCTGATGTGACCATATGTGTTATTGACTCTCAGGAAATACCGTTTGAATATCAAGAATATGCTGACGTCTTTGACGAAAAAGAAGCTGAGCAGTTACCGCCTCATCGAATTTGATTGTTCCATTGAACTAGAGCCAGGGGCTAACCTGCCATGCAGTCGGGTGTACGCATTAACAGAAAAAGAGCATCAACACTTGAGAGAGTACTTAGATAAGTATCTGGCGAATGGCTTCATACGGCCTTCGCAATCCCCAGTATCCTCCCCTTTGTTTTTTATACCTAAGAAAGAAGGGGATCTGAGAACTTGTATGGATTACCGTGCCATCAATAAAATCACAAAGAAAAATTGATACCCACTCCCTCTTATTTCGGTGCTGTTAGATCAAGTTAAGGGAGCACAAATCTACACAAACCTGGATTTAAGAGGCGCGTACCATCTAGTGTGGATGAAGGAAGGCGACGAATGGAAGACTGTGTTCAGAACAAAATTTGGTCTGCATGAGTATCAAGTCATGCCATACGGTTTGTGTAATGCCCCAGCTGCCTTTCAACACTTCATAAACGAGGTTCTCAGAGATTTTATCGACCAATGTGCGATAGTATATATCGACGACACTCTTATTTATTCAGAAGATAAAAGCAAGCATCCAGAACAAGTAAAAGGAGTCTTACAAAAGCTCTGAGAGCATTGTCTATTTGTAAAATTAGAGAAATGTGCTTTTGGAGTTTCTGAGGTAGATTTTTTGGGATTTATCCTTTCGCCAAGTGGAATGAAAATGGATGAACGAAAGATCTAGGCGGTGGTGAATTGGAAGTCTCCAGCTAATGTGAAGGAAGTGCAGGGATTTATCGGATTTGCAAATTTCTACAGACGATTTATCTGTGAGTTCTCACGAAAGATATTACCCCTCACTAAACTGTTAAGGAAAGGAGTACGATTTCAGTGGACAACAGAGGCGGAAGAGGCCTTTCAGCTGCTTAACCCCTTGGATGCTAATGACAAGGGTAACTCGTCATGCACTGCCCATTCATTTCAATGGAAATTAGCAAATAATAGTAATATTGCCTTAGCACTAAAGGGGTTAAAAGAAGTTTTGCCACTGCACCTATATTGTTGCATGCTGATCCAACTGAACCATTCTACGTGGAAACTGATGCCTCTGACCAGGCAGTAGGGGGAATACTCTTGCAGCGACATAAACAAACTAGGCAATTGCATCCTGTGGCTTATCGATCTAGGAAACTAACTCCAGCAGAATCTAACTATACCATCACAGACAAAGAGTTGTTGGCAATAAAGGATGCTTTCAAAGAATGGCGTCATTATCTGATGGGGGCACAACATCAAGTGACCGTATTTACTGATCATCGGAATTTAAAGTTCTTGAAGTCTGCTAAAACCTTGACACCCCGACAATTAAGGTGGTCGTTGTACTTTGCAGAATATGATTTTGTGATTACATTCCGACCTGGGGCAAAAAATGGGAAGGCTGATGCTTTATCAAGGATCGGTATTGACTCGCACAAGACCTTGGAAGAAGTTCAGTCGATTATCCCTGAATCAATTATCGTTGGAGCAGGTGTACCAGTGAACCTGAATGAACAAATAGCCCAAGCTATGAGTATGGAGGAAATGCAAGAATGGGCCAAAGAGGACCCAGTTCTAAAGATTCAACATCGTTTACCTTATCATAAAGATGCCTTGTACATCCCTACTAAGGAGTTGCAGCAGCAGATTTTGTATGAATGTCATGATAACCCCCTTGCTGGTCCTAAGGGAGAAGCCAAGACAGAAGAGTTAGTTAAGAGACATTATTGGTGGCCGCGAATGACTACTGACATTGAAAACTATGTGAAAACATGTGAGATATGCGCACAGGGAAAATCAGAGAGGCAGGCCCCAAAGGGATTTTTGCAGCCTTTACCCACTCTTCCTGGTCCTTGGCATACTATCACACTAGACCTGATTGTGGATTTGCCCCTGAGTCAAGGTTATAATACTATTTTAGTCATTGTGGACTCCTTTTCCAAAATGGCTCATTTTGTAGCATTAAAAGGTGTCCGCACTGCCAAAAAGCTTGCCCTTCATTTCAGTACACATGTGGTCAAACTTCATGGAATCCCAAAGGTAATAGTCTCGGATAGGGGCTCTCAGTTTCTTTCTCGTTTTTGGAAGGCCTTTCTGTTGGGATTGGGAGTTGAGGCGAGATACTCCACCAGTTACCATCCTGAAACGGACGGTCAAACCGAGAGAGTGAATCAGGAACTGGAGCAATATTTGAGACTATTTCTCTTAAAACCAGGAGGGGACTGGTCTGATCTCTTATGGGCGGCAGAGTTTGCACATAATAACGCCATTAATGTATCTACTGGCTATACACCATTCTATTTGAACTATGGCAAACACCCAAATTCCACATTAGCTGAGGTCGAGATCCCAATTCCAGCAGTAAATGATTTGGTGAATCAATTAAAAGAAACCCATCAAATGGCAGTGCACAATTTAGAGCAAGCAAAAAAAAAGTATAAGAATTATGCAGACAAGAAACGAAGACCAGGTCCTAGTCTACAAAAAGGAGATGCAGTATGGTTAAGTACAAAGAATTTGAGTCTAAAAGGAAATGGGAAGTTCCTACCCCGATTCATAGGACCATATCCAATAGAGAAACAAATAAATTCTGTAACCTATAAATTAAAACTGCCTGACTTTTGGAAAATACATCTTGTTTTCCATGTGTCATTGCTACAAAAGGCATCACCAAATTTGCGAAAATAATTGTCTCCACAACCCATTCAATTTGAATCTGGAGTAGAATATAAAGTGAAGGAAATTCTAGAGTCCAAAAATGTGAAAGGGCAATTGTATTATTTGGTGGACTGGAAGGGTTATGGTCCAGAGGAACGCTCTTGGGAGAGTAGTTTAGATGTCCACGCTCCCAGGCTTGTGAAGGTTTTTCATTGAAAATTTCCAACTAAACCCAAAATGGAAGGACCCGCTATGTTGGGGGGTACTGTCAGAACCCCAAGGCTCAGAAATTGCATAGCCTCAGTGATGGCAGGGAAGTCGCTGATTTCCATGCCTCAAAACAATCCAGGTTGCAACCATTGGAGGTTGCATGTCCAGTCACGGAATTTCAAGATGGCCGCAAAACCCGAGTATGGGTTAGCGGTCAAGTTTTCTGAGAATCTTCAGGTGCTGGAGTTACGGTGAAGCGCGCGAGTCTAACGGTCAGCGCACTTCACCTGAAGAGTTACCAAGTGTGGAAGCCTTTTCTTGGACTCTTGTATAGAGTCATTTCTTGACGAATTTTGAGGCGCAATTCTAGCGCGTTTTGAAGAGCCTAAGTCCGCGAGTGTGAGGAAGGAGAAAGCGAACAAGAATAGTTTGGAGCAGAACTTACACTGAGTAGCGGAGTGTCCAGTCTTGCTTCAGAGACCTCTTACTTGACAAAGAAGCACGACGGGAGGAAGTCTGCAAAAGACACAGATAAGTGTAAAGCAATGATAAATGAGAGGTTGGAGACAAAGAGAACTGTATTGACTATTAACAGAAATAATCTGCGTACTCACCTGAGTTTCAACTGAGAATTCACCTAGAAAAGAAAGAAGACAAATTGTTAGAGACTGAATGCAATATATATATATATTTCAATATTGAAAACAAACAGAAATAATCTTCGGACTTACATGAGTTTCATCTGGGAATTCACCTAGAAAGGAAAGAAGACAAGTAGTTCTAGATTAAATACAATGCATATATAAATAGACGTTATCCTTAGGAAAACACATAATAAGAGTATTAGTTTGCAGGTAGGGTACTAATAGGTACACATTAGTTAGGACTAGTAAGTAGAGTAGGAACCATTAGGTACAGAATCCATATACAAGGACTATAACTAGTGAGATAAGGTAAGAAATACATATATAATACAAATCTCTACTGAATAGGATATTTAAGTCAGGAGAAGAACACAAGTAAGAATATTGTTTAAATCTATTCCAATGCAGATATCCACATAGTTGAAGAGCAAGAGCTAAAAGGCAAATAAGGAGAGAAGCAAAGGCTTGTGGTGACTAGGTAAGAAACACCAGAAGTAGGTAGAATATAGAAGTCAGAGTAGTATAGGGGTTTTGCAGTAATTCCTTGTTATTGTAATTTAGGTTATCTCTGAATTGGAGTCTGCAGGCCGGACCACCTCAAGAGAGGGCCCAGGAAGAAAACCCAGGCAGTCTCTTCTTTGTCCGTTTATTATTTTATCCACTTCCCCTTTCCCCTGTGGGGGTCTTCCGGAGCCAAGTTTTATAACTGGCTTGGGGGGAGCCTTGAGGGGGTGTTGGGAACTACCAACTTCTGCTCCTGCGCAAGATCTTCAGCGGTAAGATTTATTTGGGTTCTGACAAGTCCTCAGTCTCTTATCTGGTGTTGCACATGACAATAAGATTTTGATGGGAGTAGTAGTGATGTTAATTTATTCGGGCGCAACGGGATATTTTTGTGACATCAGATACTTCAAAAGAATTGGTTTAAGAGCTATTCAGAAAAAAAGAGTTTGAGCAGTTGATGGCACAAAGGTGTATTCTGGACCTATTACTTGTCACACAGAGCAATTGGAATTAATCAGGAATGATGGTAATAGAGAAATAATCCAATTTAATTTGATTGACACCCCTCAATTTTAAACTATTCTAAGTCCACCCTGGCTTATGGAACATTATCCAACTGTTAATTAGAACAAAAGAACAATTTCTATGACTTCAGATTATTGTTTGGAACATTGCTATTAGCATTTTAAACAACATTCAGGATTGTCTCAGGCTACCCTACTCTCTCAAGGAGGAGCTTCAATTTGTGTTATTAACACCTTGACAAAACCACCCAAATATCATGAGTATTAGGAAGTCTTCAATGTGATAGAGGGCGAGAAATTACCTCCAAATCATCATTAGAATTGTAAGATTGAGTTAGAATCAGGAGCAATGTTATCCTGCAGTTGAATCTATGCTCTCAGAGAAGACGAAAATCAACACCTAAAGAAATATATTGACAATTATCTAGCTTATGGCTTCATAAGACCCTTTCGATCCTCAGTTTCCTTTCCACTTTCTTTGTTTCAAAAAAGGAGCGTTCCAAAAAAGGAGTGTTGAGAACTTGCATTGATTATAGAGCCCTTAATCAGGTAACAATTAATAATCAATATCTAATCTCAGACTTATTGGATCAGATTAGGATCTATTTGAAGCTGCAGTTAAGAGGGGCGTACTGCACAAGAGTGAGAGAAGGCGATGAGGGGAACACTGCATTTTGGAAGAAGTGTGAATTGTTTGAATATCAAGTAATGCCATATGGCCTCTCTGATGTCCCAGTTGCTTTCCAGCATTTCATAAACCATGTGGTGAGCTATGTTACCAATAAAATAGCTGTGGTAATTTTAGATGACATCCTGATATTTTTTTTCCAGAATCACCAGAAGAACATACAGAGCATGTTCGGACAGTGTTGAATTGACTTGAACAAATATTTTATGCCAAGCTGGAAAATTTCTCTTCCAGTGTGAAGACTGTGGAATTTCTTGGATTCATATTATCTCCTAAGGGAGCACCCCTATTATCCATCTGGGGGGGGGGGCTATGGTGGGTTCTCTTTTACTAATTATCCCCTATATCCAGCATCAGGTCAAAATAGAAGCTTCTTGCCTTATGGGATGGACCGTGCCTATTGACATGTGGATAATTGCCCACTTGTTCTGTCCCAAAATGAAGTTGCTATGGATTCACCAATTGGCACTAGGTCGCTCGTGGACAAACATTGGATCCCAGGCACTAACGAAAGTGTTTTTAGCAGGAATAGTGATTTCTGTATTCTAGGATTATCTACAGAATTTAGGATTACAAGCAGCAGTTGCGGGAGAGGGAGTAAATCGTGGGGGACTGTTATTAGGATCGAACCCAGTGGCATCCACGGCCCAGGTGTAGAAGAACATGAAAGGATTGCAATCCCGTTAGACCAATCTATTGGGGTGGGGAGCTTTCCAAGCCCACAAGCAGCCAACCTGTTGTGCAATGCAGTTGATCCTAGTAAGACAGGAGTCGGTCCTTCTATAGCGCCACCCAACATATCTGGGAACATAGTTATGGCTGAACCTCCTATAAAGATTCTGTCCTGGAATGTAGCGGGTATCGCCAGAAAATTAGATCTCCCAGATTGGAACGCCTTGGTTGAGGCCCATTCAATTTGTATCTTCCAGGAGATGTGGAGCCTTGTGCCCCATTGTAAAGTATGTTATACTACTTTCTTCTTACCAGCGCTCCCCTCCCGTACAGGGAGAGGCCGACCTTCAGGTGGACTCTTAGTCTGGGTGAGCATCACATTGGGATGCAGCTTCAAACAAATTCACTGCAATTCGCCAGACATTCTGAGAATCTCAGCAGGAGGTGTACGGAAAGGGAAAGCTATGGAGATATTAAATGTATATGCCCACGGTAAGCAAGGGGGCATTCCATCCCCCACTGTTGCCCTCCTGGAAGTCGAACTCAGGTGATGCCATCAGAGTGCCCATGTCCTCATTGCCGGGGACTTCAATTGTACATTCGAGCCCCTGGCAGTGGAGGACATACCAGGAGGGGCATACCCATACTCGCTATCCAACCGATACCGAGATGGTCTCAACAGGCTATACAGCTGAACATGCTCAGAATGGAATTTGGTATGAGGGCTGTAAATGGTAGAACTCGTGCTGACCCGCTTGGGGCGCATACTTATAATAGGGTAAACCACTCCACAAGGATCGACTATATTCTCCTTGCCTTCAAGCTTTGGAGTTTTATGGAGGATATGGAAGTTCATCCGACCACTTACAGTGATCACAATCCTCTTTCCCTGCGCATTTGCACTCTGTGGCCGCAGGCCCATGGAATTACACCACTACCTGCACCCATGCTGACTAAAGAGGTGCGCCTCTCAAATTGCGGTAGGCGCTTAAAATGGTGTAAAATTGCTTTGGACGAGAGGAAAGTTGAAAATATTGAGACTATTCTTCAAACTGCACAGGCTAAGCTGAGGGAAAACTCCTTAGACCAATCGGGCCTATTGAGGGTCTCGGATATCTTCCAGAGACCATTGAAGTATTAGGTAGCCTATTCCTTGTCCAAAGCCGAGGTCCTATGCAGAGAGTGCCCGACTCACATAAGGGGAAAGAAGGGTGGTATACAACCAAATGCCGCCACTTGAAATCTGCACTAATAAAGGCAGTAAAGAGCAAATGTCCAGGGCCTATTCGGATGGCAAGGAAGGATTACAAGCGGGCTGTTATAGAGGCAAAGAAGGAGTGGGAAGACCAGTATTGGCAATTACTTAAAGAGGCTAGCCTCGGGAGAGATGCTGGCCGTTTTTGGAGTATCATAAGGACAAATAAAAAACCTATGGATGACCTGATAACCTGTAACATAACAGGCCAAACATAGTTGACCACTTTTTTAAACTTTACTCTTGTGTACAGGGTGGCCAAAATGAGTATACTCCTAATATATTTTTGCAAATCCAGGGAGATACGGATAGCTTCCCATTTTCAGATAAAGAAGTTGAATACGCAATTAAGTGTATTGTCCCACATAAAGCAGCAGGGCCTGATGGCATTCCTGGTGACCTCCTTTTCTTTGGCCCGCAAAAATGGGCAAAGATTATTTCCACTCTTTTAAATGCCATCGCAAATGGGGCTTCTATCCCTGAGTCGTGGAAGGGGGCAGAGGTTGTCCCGATCTTCAAAAAGGGAGATAGGGGCAACCCTGCCAATTATCACCCAATAAGCCTTATCGACTCCACCCAGAAGGTTGTAGGGAAAGTGATACTCGAGAGAATTTTACAATGGGCAGAGGAAAATAAAATTCTCTCGGACTATCAAGCAGGTTTTCGTTCTGGAACAGGGACAATAGAGCAGGCCTTTAGGCTGTTATTGATTTACTGGAAAACAGTTCTCATAGGCAAAGGCAGTCTTTACCTCGCATTTATTGATCTAAGGACTGCCTTTGATTTGGTGCCTCGTGAACGCCTGTGGGGATACTGACTGAAATGGGGATTCCATCAAACATTCTGTCATTACTAGTGAGACTCCATGATGGAAACTTTGCTCAAGTGAGGTGGGGCTCTCGGGGCCAGAAGACTAGTAGAATTCCGGTGAACAGGGGTGTCCACCAGGAATGTGTTCTTGCCCCCACACTGTTCTCACTTTATGTGAATGGTGTGGTGGAGCATCCTTTAAAAAGTCCATCTGATGCTCCATCCCTGGCGGGCGAGCGTATTCCAACTCTCCTGTTCGCCGACAACACTCTCCTCCTTTCTAAATCCCCAGCAGGTCTCCAAAGCCTTTTGGATAGTTTCCAGTCTTTTTGTACCCTGAGGGGGCTCGTGATAAATACAGAAAAGACCAAGTATTTGATATTGAACCCCCTGAAAAAACTTGGCAGGGCCCCAGTTCTGAACTCTGTATTATTAGAAAGGGTTATTGAATTCGACTATCTTGGAATACGTATCTCGGATTCCATGAAGTGGAACCCTCACATGCAAAAAATGCTCTTAGGACATAAAAGGGTAGTGGGGGCCATTCTCAAAGAACAGCACTCTGCATCAACCAGACCAATTGGTCCAGTAATTGAAATTTACAAGGCCAGAGCTGTAAATTCAGCCCTATATGGAGCTGAACTCTGGGGTTCCAGCAACATGGAGCTGCTGTGTAAATCTGAAAACAGCTTCTTCAAAGATCTAAAGGCACTCCCCCAGAGTACTCCTTTAGTTCCTTTGTTACTGGACCTGGGTTGCCATTCAATAAATGATGTGGCAATGCTCCGATCACTTCTATTATGGGCTTGGCTATGGCGAGCACCGGAGCTAGCAAAGTACGCGGAAGGTTTGTCGAAGTGATGTCTATGTTGGGATGGGATAGAATCAAGTGGCTTAAAGATGTTAAATCTCTTTTATGTGATCTGGGTCTTCGTGAGGCATGGGAGAACAAATCCGTCCCACCTAAAGCAGTATTAAAGAAACTTTACTGGACCTGGGCAGTAAACAAGTGTAACTCTGATCCCAAACTGGGGAAAATATCGGACAACTTTTTGAGGATCAAGGACGTAATTTACTTTGAGCCTTATCTCGATACCATCCCCAAATCCTATGACAGGGCACTGTATTTCAAATTCAGGATTGGTACATTACCAATACGGGAATTCACTGCCCGTTGGAAAGACCCCTTCCAAACATGTCTTTCTTGCCCCAATTGCGATTCAGGAGTGGAGTCAATGGCGCACTTTTTGTTTGCATGCCCGGCATACAAAGCACCTAGGAGCCACTGGCTCAAGCCATTGTGCAGAAAACAGGGCACTAGAGATCACTCTGTGGCGCTGCGTATTCTTAAATCTGATACTAGTTTGTTGTATGCATGTGGACTTCCAAAATTCCTGAGATGGGCCTGGTCCATCAGATTAAAAAGGCTGAGAGAAATTGTTTAATTCTATGTTTTACTCGCTGATGCAAATACGTTTAATCTTACTTTTCTGAAATGCGACTGTCTCTGTTGCAGAAATGTATATTTTTTACAAAAATGTGAATATGAAATAAGCTGACAGATGTGTTTTAATCTTGATGTAAGGAGCTGTTACTCCTAAATGTTGATTTTATGCTTGTGCTTTTAAGATATGTTTTTATCGAAATAAAGCCTTTTCATACTCATACTCAATATTTTTGGTGGCAAGATATGGCTTCACACATTCAGCAATATGTCACTACCTGTGAGAATTGTGTCAGAGGAAAATTAAGTAGACCGGGTCCACAAGACCCTTTACTAACCCTTCCCACAGCTCCCATCCTTGCCATCCAAAAACCCTGGATCTGATAGTGGATTTGCTTTCTAGTCAAGACTACAATAATGTCTTTGTATTCATAGACACCTTTACTAATTTGACCTTTGAAAATCATTCTTAATGCTAAGGTGTTAGCTCAGTTATTCAGCCAACATATAGTTACGGGTCAGGTAATTCCCACGGTGGTGATCTCAGACAGCAAGGTCCAATTCCTTTCACATTTTTGGAATGCTGTCATGCAAGGTTTAGGAGCTGAGGTCCAACATTTCACCAGTTAGCACCAGAGACATATGGTGAGACTGGAGGGAGAAAGCAAAAACTAGAACAATATTTAAAGTTGTTTCTCTTAGAGCAAAAGGAGTGATCTATGTTGTTATGGACAGCTGAATTTCCACTCAATAATGCTACAAATGATTCTACTGGGATTTTCCATTTCTTCTTAAATTGTGGGAGATATCCCAGTGTCTTCATTGGTCAAGAACGCATTGAAGTTCCAGCAGTCCAAGAATTGGTTCAGCACCTAAATATTACCCATCATTTAGCTAAAGTAAATTTGGAAAAAGCTAAAAAAGACTTGTGAAAAACATAAGACATAAGAAACAGGCTCCAGTGTTCAAGGTGGATTACAAGTGCGGTTATCCTCTCGATACTTGCGTTGAAAGGAAAACAGAACATTTTAACCATGATATGTGTGTCCTTACACAACTGAAAAGATGATGGGTCCAGTAACGGTATGTTTTACACTACCTCAAAAATCTGAAATTCATTCACTATTCCATTTTTTATTTTAAAAAAAGACTCCACCCACCATGAGAACGATCAAGCTTCCAATTCCTCTATGTATTGATGGGCACACTGAGTACGAAATTTAGATAATTCTAGATCTAAAAAAACTTAAAGGAATGATCCATTCATTGGTAGATAGGACAGGTTATGTGCCAGATGAGAGATCCTGGGAGCCTTCTGCAAAGGTTTATTCCCCTAGATTAATAAGGTCCCTTCACAGTCAAAATGCATCAAAAACAAAGCCGTGGACTAGCCTATGAGAGCGGCAACTGTCAGCACTGTTAGGAAGAGAGACACTGTACTAGCATCATTGTTAGTACAAGGAGTGTTTTGCCATAGTTTGACCTACAAATTAGAGTTCAGAAACCCTGTTAAAGGCTTTTGCAGAAAGCTCAGGAAGAAGTGGCATCAGAACTTCTTCCAAGATGGCTGCCAATTTCTCCATTGAAAGATCTTAATTTCGATGTGACTTCTTGCAAGGTCGAGTTGTATAAGCTGGAAGCACGACTTCTTTATTTCGCACTTCAACTGAAGAATTCCTGATGGAGAGTAGTGTTCCATGTATGCGCTGTCTCAAATACATTTCAAAGAGCTTTCTGATTTTTACCCCTGTCGGTAGTTCTCAATCTTACCCCTTACCCTTTCGTTCCCTTAGGATATGCCAAGTTCAGAACATTTCTTGAGGAACACATGAGGAGAGCATCAAAGGAGTGGCATTCATTTCTTCGGTTACGTGACACAATTATACTGAAGAGTCCTGGAATTAAGGTGAACTGTTTAAAATCGTAGCGGTGCTTGCAATGGACAGAAGAGCTTCATTTTTTACTATGGCTATTACTATGAACATGACCTGATTTTGAGAGAGAGAAGATTGGACATTGAGAACTCTTTTTCAAAAAGAGCGTGACTTATATTCTCTGAAGAGTATTTTACTATTTAAGGTCATTTGGGAAATATAGAAGAAGAGCGAATGCCTCTCAATCTTAGCGTTGTTGAATCATTTCAAATTTGTTTTGGTTATAAGCATTTCTATATTAAGTGCTAAAAGAAAGACAAATTTAGTACTGAATGTCCTAGTAATAGTATGATTGTAATTTGTATGGATCAACAGCAGTATACCATGAGAAAGACAAGAGAAGGAGTAATGAATGAGTGATACACAAAGATCAGAGTGAAGGAGAAACCAAGAGAGATAGAAACTTTAGACGACTGGAAGAAGTCTCTTCTTTGCCACATTTCACCCTCCTCACCCAAACTCTTGTACACTGGTTCAATTAAAATACCTTGAGGTAGTCTGCAGGGGTAGGGAGGCATTAGAAACTTATGTTGATCTGTTCCTGTGGGAACCTAGGTTCCTAACGTGTTGGCCCGCAGTGAGATGGGCCCCCAATTACATAAACAGTACGAGGAGTGGGTCCCATGCACACCCACTCCTCCTCTGATGGGAATATTTGATCAAGTACATCTACATTGTGCTGACCCCCAGGCCCTGGCCGACCCTAGGGTTTTGAAGACCACAGACGCCAGAGCATCACACACTTGTTTCTTGGTTAAAATTGGCAAATCTTTCAAGCTGCATAACTCTAGCTCCCATTAATTGATTTTTATGCAGTTTGTCTCATTTTATTTCTGGTGGCTAGGGCTTGCCACCAGCACCATTTTTAACAGGACTCTTGGGCTTTAAGGGGGATGACCTTGCAGGGAGCTAAGTGGGCCTGGGCTGTCCAGGTGCAGTGCGACTAGCTAATTATCAGATGTAGATTTCCCCACACCCCTTTTCTCCCCAGGAACTTGGTCGATATCTGATCATTACTGCTTTTGTGTGTGCAGGCCTTTGTTTTCTCTGCTGGGGAGCACAGTTATTAATGTAGCCCAATAGGGTGGGACAAAAGCCTGGAATCTAATTGTGAGCTGAGCCTCAGAAATCTGTCAATTCCTGAAGTCCCATAAGATGTTGGTTTAGTGTTTTAGGAACTGCAAAATCAAACTTGTCATGCATGTTTTAACCCAGTGTGACGCTTTGCTTGCCTTTGTAGACCTGAGTGGTGCAGAACTGCACTTTAGGGCAGATTTTGCCTATATTTATAATATAGTGAAGCAGTGCAGATTTTTCAGTAAACCTTTGGATCTATCTATGAATGCCTACTCATATTGTAAGGCATACCACAGGCCAGTACCAATCCTTGCAGAGTCCCTTCTGTGCCAGGCTACCTGGGCACAATTACTGGGCTGTGCACAACAGTAGGGTCACATGCACTGCCCGCACACATGCTCAGGTATGCTCACGTATTAGCCCAGTGTCTCTTACCATAGCTGCACAACAGCAGCCTTATCTTAAAAGGCAGACACAATGGTGGTAAACACACTCAGTCCAATTATGGTGAATTCACCGCAAGTGAGACTCAGGTAGTGAGACTTACCCACAGTAAAGGCTTTAAAACCAGCTAGTTATAGTAAAAAATCCAAGTGAACTAAATGCCGAGAGCCATTTTTTACACGAATGCACACAAGATAGGAACAGAACATGCTTAACTAAAGTCAGGGAAAATGTAGCCTATAACAGAGAAAGTCAAGGAAGAAAGAATTAACCGGTATGGAGAAGACCTGGTCTGAACTAAATGAGCCTGTGAGTAACTTTTGCAAACGTTACAGGTACCAAACAAAGTTACCATTATGACTCTTGGGTAATTATGGCCACTGCATTTTCCACCCTTGAAATGAATCCAGGTCACCTGGAAGTGATGGTTCTGAAAACCTTAAGGACATCAAACCACTCTTAATCTTTTCCTTGTCAAACAACTCCCAGTCTTCCACATGTGCCATGTTTGGTGGCTTAGGAACTGTAGATCTTTCTTTACTTTTCCCCTCATTCTTCCCGACGCATGGTTTCTGGTCAGCTTGATTGGTAACTGCATCACTATCCTTTTGAGCTCCTTAATCTTTCCATTCAGTTTACCCATCCCTTGTGTTGGATTTTTTTCCATATAATATTACATAACCCTCGAACAATCTTACTTGTGAGTAAAAGTACTGGCACCTGTTACGCCACTTTTTGTGAATACCTTGCCTGTGTAGATTCAATCATTTTCAGTTACATAAGTAGTTTTATGCGTCTGTGTATCAGGCACATTGCAATATTCCTGCTGAACTAAGTATTTTTTAACTGCTTTTTCTCCGATCCAGTCTGAATCTAGGTTCCGTGTTAGTTTGAGATCCATAGCCAATTCTCTATGACTGATTTTTGACATTGGAGTTGAGAAATGTCAAAGAGTACTTGGTAATAGGTCTATGGGCCTCATTTATTGTTGGTGGCACAGAGCACTGCTGTAAATTGGTGCTGCTTCCCCCTGTCCAAACTCATGGATCCCTGACACTATTTACGGCCATGGGGAACATCAATTTGACACCCATGGGACCTTTCCTGGTTCCACCGGCGGAAACCTTTGACAGGGCAGCCTGCAACACCATATCGAAGGTGAGACAATCATCACTGATAATTCCTGTCTGTGTCCGCCATGGATGACATTTCCATGTTTCCATGGGGACATGGGCAGGCAAAATGTAGAATGGCCCCAAATGCAGGGAGAAAACACCATGCATGTGTGTGCATGATTTGTTTTTGTTCTTCAAGTTTCTGTTAGTTTCGTTATACAGCAGATCTGCCATTTTTAAAATGGTGTCTCTGCCGCGTTTTTCAAATCAATGCTCTTTTGAACAGGTTCCTCCGGTGGTGGGGGGGGGGGGGGGGGGGTGCGGTTCGAGAGGCTCTAGCAACATGTGTTCAATCTAAGTACTGCAGTGGGATAGCTGCGGCTGACGTTCGGGCATACTATTGGGCTTAGCACCTTCTAGTGAACGATTAGTGGTATTGCTCTCAGGCAGACCCAGCTTATGCGGTGGAGAGACTCTTCATGGCGGAAACCCCGCTGCTCCACCTCTTCTATAGTTCCTCACCTCTGACGGATCTCCCCCCAGCCTGTCTGACAGTCATTCAGATATGGAGATGTGTGGTCCGCCAGATGGGCTGGTGGGGTAAGCTGACGTGCGCAACACCTCTTTGGCAGGGTTCCCATCTCCGGCCGGTCTCATCCCTGCTAGGGTTCCGTCGGTGTGACGACATAGGGATCTCCACGATGGGGGACATAATGCAGGGGTCCACGCTCAAAACATTCCAGAAGCTGCAGGAAGACTTCCAGCTTCATAAAACGCAATTTCAAAGATATCTGCAGTTCCGTCACGCCGTGTCTCCCCTAATCAAGTTCAAGTTCAAGTTCAGGGATTTATATAGCGTACTACTCACCCAGAGGGTCTCAAGGCGCTTGGGGAAGGGGGGGTTCAATTTTTGTCGAATAGCCAGGTTTTAAGTTCTTTTGATGTGGTTTTGAGTAAGGTTTTGAGTAAGGTGGAGGTGAGTGGGGAGTGAGTTACAGGTCCTGGCCGCCAGGAAGGAGAAGGATCTGCCACCCATGGTGGATCTTCGGATGCGCGGGACTGCGGCGAGGGCTTGATTGGACGATCTAAGTTGGCGGGTGGGTGTGTAGAAGGACAGTCGAGTGCTGAGGCATTCGGGTCCTAGTTTGTAGAGGGCCTTGTGTGCGTGGGTGAGAAGACGGAATGTAATTCTCTTGTTGACGGGGAGCCAGTGGAGGTCTTTTAGGTGTCCGGTGATGTGATCATGGCGAGGGATGTCCAATATGAGTCTCGCTGATGCGTTGGATTTTTTCTGTAATTTTGCTGTGATTCCGGCGTATAGTGTGTTACCATAATCCAGTCGACTCGTGACCAGTGCGTGGGTGACAGTCTTTCTTGTTTCAAGGGGGATCCAGCGGAAGATCTTTTTGAGAATACGAAGTACGTTGAAGCAGGAGGATGAGACTGCATTGACTTGTCTGGACATCGAGAGGGAGGAGTCTAGGATGAAGCCCAGGTTGCGTGCGTGGTCTGTGGGTGTGGGTGCTGTGTCCAGAGCGGAAGGCCACCAAGAGTTGTCCCAGGCAGAGGGGGATGATCCTAGGAGGAGCACCTCCATTTTGTCTGAGTTGAGTTTTAGGCGGCTATGTTTCATCCATTCGGCTACTTCTTTCATGCCTTCGTGAAGATTGGTTTTGGCGGTGTTAGGGTCTTTGGTGAGGGAAAGGATTAACTGGGTGTCGTCGGCGTAAGAGATGATGTTAAGGTTGTGTTGACGCGCGATGGAGGCGAGTGGACTCATGTAAACATTGAAGAGGGTGGGACTGAGTGATGATCCTTGTGGTACTCCACAGATGACTTCAGTGGCCTTTGAGTTGAATGGGGGGAGTCAGACTCTTTGAGTTCTCCCGGCGAGGAATGAGATGATCCAGTCCAAGGCTTTTCCTTGTATGCCGATGTTGCTGAGGCGTTGTATGAGGGTGCTGTGGCAGACTGTGTCGAAAGCGGCCGAGAGGTCGAGTAGAATGAGGGCCGCTGTTTCTCCGTTATCCAGTAGTGTTCGGATGTCGTCTGTTGCTGCAATGAGGGCGGTTTAGGTGCTGTGTTTGGCTCGAAATCCGGACTGAGAGGGATCGAGGGAGTTGTTGGATTCAAGGAAGGCGGCGAGCTGGCTGTTGACGACTTTCTCAATGACTTTGGCGGGGAAGGGGAGGAGGGATATGGGTCGGTAGTTTTTAAGTTCAGAGGGGTCTGCTGTGGGTTTCTTCAAGAGGGCGCTGAGTTCGGCGTGTTTCCAGCTTTCTGGGAAGGTGGCAGAGTTGAACGAGCAGTTGATGACATCACGGAGATAGGGTGCGATGATGGAGTCAGCTTTGTTGAAGATGTGGTGGGGGCAGGGGTCGGTTGGTGAGCCAGAGTGGATTGAGTTCATTAGGCGGATGGTGTCTTCGGTGGTGATTGGGTTCCAGGCGCTGAGGTTGTTAGTTGGCGGTGTGGGATCTGAGGGGGGTGGGGAGGGTTGTTCGCAGGGAGTGTTCTCGAAGCTGTTGTGAATGTCTGCAATTTTGTTGTAGAAGAAGGAGGATAATGCATCGCAGAGGTCTTGGGAGGGAGTGATGTCGTTAGATGCTGCGGCGGGTTGGTGAATTCTTTGACGATGTTGAAAAGTTCCTTGCTGTTGTGGGCGTTGTTGTCGAGACGATCCCTGAAAGCTGATTTCTTGGTGGATCGAATCCGTTGGTGGTGTTTGCGGGTGGCCGCCTTGAGGGTGGCCATGTTGTCGGTGGTTGGGTTTTTTCTCCATGTTTTCTCTAGGGTGCGGCATAGCTTCTTGGATTTTTTAAGGTCATCATTAAACCAGGGAGCCTTTTTGCTGCCTGAAATGATCTGGTTCTTTTTCAGGAGTGCTAATTCGTCAGCGCTGTGGGTGATCCATTGCTTGAGTTTGGTGGCTGCTTGGTTTGGGTCCAATGAGAGGGTGGGAGGGTTTTGGTTGAGTGATGTGAGGAGTTGGTCGGTGGTGATTTTGTTCCAGTTTCTCTGAGGAATAGGTTGTGGGCGGTTGTGGGTCAAGGTAGTTTTGTAGCTGAAGTGAACACAGCTGTGGTCCGTCCAATGGAGACCTGTGGTGCGGTCGAAGAAAATGTACTTGCTGGAGGTGAAGATAGGGTCGAGCGTGTGCCCGGCTACATGGGTGGGGGTGTCCACAAGTTGTTTGAGTCCGAGATTGGCCAGGTTGTCCAGAAGGGAGTTGGTGTTGCTGTCGGGTTTGTTTTCAAGGTGGAAGTTGAGGTCTCCTAATAGAATGTAGTTCTCGGAGGCGAGGGCATGTGGGCTGACGAAGTCAGTGATGTCATCGCTGAATTGAGTGTGGGTTCCTGGAGGTCTGTAGATGAGGGTGCCTCTAAGTGTGGTCCTAGGGTCAGTGTGGATCTGGAAGTGGAGATGTTCGGCGGTTGCAAGATTATCGTCGATGCTGGTCGTGATTTTGATGGTGTTCCTGTGGATGATGGCGATGCCTCCTCCTGTTTGGTTGGTGCGATCTTTCCGGATGATCTTGTAAGCGTCCGGTATGGCTATAGCGATGTCGGGTGCTGATGATGTGTTCATCCATGTTTCAGTGAGGAAGGCGATGTCCGGTGATGCAGTGTTGAGTAGGTCCCAGAGTTCAGTGGCGTGTCTGTGGACCGAGCGGGTGTTCAGCAGGATGCACTTCAGGTGGTTAGAGTCGGAGCTATGTTTGGAGGGAGTGGATTTGGTGAGGGTCCTGAAGCAGGTGAACTTGCAGGTGTGACAGGCGAATGGGCCGTGGGTACGTCCTGGGGTGGCTACGCAGCATTGTAGTGTGCGTCCGGGGTTGAGGGCGGGGAGAGTTGCGGCATCGTATGTGAATCTAGTGGGCTGGGTACGGCGGGGGCCAGGGGGTCTGGCGCTGGGCGCGGTCCAGGCGCGAACGGGCGTAGACGGGCTTACCTTTGGCGCACCTTCGGCGCGGCCGCAGCGCGTGGACGCTGCGCGTAAATCCATCTGTCTTAAATGAGGAGTGGAGGGGGGCGGAGCGTGGGAGGGGCAGCTGGGAGGCGGGGAGCGGGGAGGAGACACGGTCCACGAGTGACCAAACAACAAAATGGACGGACGGAAAACGAAACTGGGGCAAAGTTACACGACCACAATGAAGACAATAAATAAACAAGGCAATGCAGCGCAATATGCAATAAATGTAAATACAAACAAACGATACCAGGCGCTATGTTAGCTTCGAGGCGCTTTGGAAATGCAGGCGATGTCGGAGCGCGATCACAGAGGCAGGTGATGGGAGTCAGGAGCAATCACTGGGGCAGGCCATGGGCAATGCGACCAAATTCAGCAGGAGGAGGGGAGCAGTCAGCCAGGGGATCGAGGCGGGGAGCGTGGAGGAGCGACCGCTATGGAACTAGTCCAGCTGGTCACAGAGGAGTGTAGGGAGGATCGAGCTACTCTACCAGTGGGTGGGAGGGGCAGCTGGGAGGCGGGGAGCGGGGAGGAGACACGGTCCACGAGTGACCAAACAACAAAATGGACGGACGGAACACGAAACTGGGGCAAAGTTACACGACCATAATGAAGACAATAAATAAACAAGGCAATGCAGCGCAATATGCAATAAATGTAAATACAAACAAATGATACCAGGCGCTATGTTAGCTTCGAGGTGCTTTGGAAATGCAGGCGATGTCGGAGCGCGATCACAGAGGCAGGTGATGGGAGTCAGGAGCAATCACTGGGGCAGGCAGTGGGCAATGCGACCAAATTCAGCAGGAGGAGGGGAGCAGTCAGCCAGGGGATCGAGGCGGGGAGCGTGGAGGAGCGACCGCTATGGAACTAGTCCAGCTGGTCACTAATCAGAGAACTCACAACTCTACTTGAGTTTCACCCGCTCGAAGGCCGGTTGCTTATGGGGGATCTGGAGGCCCATAAAATTAGGCAAGTTTATCACACAATCACTACACACTCCACAACCACTATTCACCAGACTTGGGCGGCTTAGGAGGCGGATGTACCCACCCTGACCGATGATGACTGGGCCGAGGCATTGGCTAGCCCTCGGTACTGGAGTTCTGGACTTTTTTGGTTCCGTCCAGAGGTGTCAGGGAACAACACCCAAAGACCCCGGAGTTCCACCTGCCTTGGTGCACAAATGAACAGAAACACGGGCTTCTCGATGGTGGCGTCAAAGACCAAAGGTTTATTACTGCAGGGACACAGAAGTCACAGATACTACACACGGGCAGTAACTAGGAGCCTGTTCGATTTGTACAAAGAGGGTTGCTCCTTATATACTGAATTTTAAGCTAGGGGCAAATTCTTTACATGTAATACATTCCCAAAACCTTTGTGTCTAAAACAATAAATATTTGGCGTTACACAGGAACCGTCGATAATATCTGAGGCCAAACATTGCGAAGAGAGGGGTTCCCACTAGTTTGTCACAATTCTCTGTCAATATTGCATTCAGGACCCGGACCGCCTCATCGTAAAGTTCGTTACCTCCCCCTAATAAAGATTCAGAAAGAAAGAAACAGAGCCAGGTGTGGAAGATAGAAAAGTGGGATAAGGGATGTTTGTGGGCTGTAAATGGGCAAGGCTACCGGCTTCGGCCGCCTAATCATGATCAGGACAATGGACACGAAGACCAGTTTGGCAGGACTGGCCTCGGGCAGAGGAGGCAGCCTTTGTCGAGTCATGCAGCTACAGCGTGATCTGGTTTAAGGTGCACGTGTCATGAAAGAGGTGAATCTCCGGCTAAGGCTACGTGTCCTTAATCGAAATGAAGTGATCAAAGGTTATTGCGTATGTGAGGGCAAGAAACACAAAATGGCGGCCATGATCTAAGATGGATGCCGTGGGTAGATCAGAAATGTGTTTATAAAAGGAGTGCTCTTGCTCGTAGCGTAGCGAAAACACCAGGATATACTAAATGGATCATTTGCGGTTCGCTGATACCAATATTATGTATTTCCGACAAACTTGAAAACACGGGTTCAAATCGTCACGGAACCTCAGACCCTCCTTTTGCCCTTACATAGGCAATTACTTAGTCTATGTCAGAATCTAATTCTATGCTCATCAGGTCAGTGACATGCTGTTGTATCATCATCCTTTCTCGTGTCTTTTCTCCAAACGCAGGTGGTTTTCTGAGACAAGTTGCAGCACAAAGATTACACAGAGCAGGACCACACTGGATAATCAGACAACATGAGAATAGGAATACTAAGATGACACCAATGACCATCAGAACCTTCCATCCCCACGCTGATATCAGAGTCCAAAACCACTCCATGAGGGACCAGTTTCCCTTGTCTACATGTATGGAGTCGGAAATCTTGTGTAGCTTAGAGATCGCCTCATAGACTGTTGGAGCATTATTAGGAATAAAGACACAGCAGCTCGATTGGATCATTCTGCATACCCCACCTCGATCTGCAAGTATAACGTCTAGAACCATACGGTTCTGCAACGTCATGAGTCTATCCGCCTGAAGCTCAGCTGTCAAGTTGCTAAGGGCACCAGCAGTTTCGGTAATAGTAGATTCAACTACCCGTGTTAGCTGACGTATGTTTCTACTATTGGCCATAGGCCCCCAGAACGGAAGGAAGCCTTTGAAGAAGTCTCCAGCTTCCTGACCAGCGGTATCTTCCTTGCTGAAGACACCTCTCGCTATTCTGGTTCTGTGGTAATCAGATGAAGCAGTGTATGTCGGAGGCAACAATCGAGCAATATAACATGATCCTGAAAAGTCGGCAGGCAACCATGTATAAGCTCTGTCTCGACAAATGAAGTAGGTACCCCTAGCAGTGAGAAAGGCAGGGGAAGAGTTAGCCGGAAACACATAAGTCTCTACGCACTCACTCCTCCCTAGCTGAGCTCTCGGATTTCTCCCATTACCTTGCAAACAGACCTGACCTCGGTGAGGTACGACCCAGATTGGAGTTGAGCTTTTACGCTTGCTTTCTCCTAAACTAAGGCGATACTCTGAAGTATTCCAACTTAAATATACTCGCAATTCGTCTCTAGGGTAAGATGGAGTATTATTGACGTCCTTGACCATGTCAATAATTCCCTGGACTAAGGCTTTGTTGGCAGAGTTATATTTAGTGGAACGCGGTGGGCGTGGAGGATAGGTTTCAAGGGCATAAGCAAAGATGGTTTGGAGGGCCTGAAATGATCCATTGTAGCTGTAAGGCAAAACCAGATAGGGAATACCTTTATCCATAGTGTGGGGTATCAAGCCACACACCCAGCAGTTTGTAGTGTTAACTACCAGTTGGTGTTGGTGCAAGAGCTGTACAAAAGTGTTGTTGGTGAATTCTGAGCGTCGGGCTTGCTCATGTTCAGGAAACGAGTGAAAAGAGTGTATAGAAGAAACAGTAGAAATGGCAGGATCAAGGGGAGGTACTGTAGTAACTGGCACAAAAATCAAATTTATACTAAAGACGATTCCACCCACCAATGTTGCTAAAATAATCAAGAATGTAATGGCACATTGCATCAAAAAGCATTTGCTATGAAGAATTCTATTAAGTCTGTTTCTGCGAACATAAATCACATTTTCTCGTTGCAGCGCAGGAAGCTCCATCTTCTACAATCCGCTCGCGACCACTGATGATGTGTACGTAGATGAAAATGCCTCTATCAGCCCTGGGAGTTCCCAGAACCAACAGAAAGATCGACCTTGTGTCAGACCCCTGCAGATTCAAACTAGGCACACAGCCACGACCCTACGGCTACCCAGACGGCAAGGCAATTTTAAAAACAATAAACAATAGCAAACTTCCTGGCTGAAGGCAAAAGTTCAATATATCAAAATCACAATATGCAGTTGCCTGCTTTATTTGTCCATTTTACGGCTTCTTAAGTTATATCTCTGTTTCGCTGGTACTGTCTGATCGGAAAATAGTGTATCACTAGCAGCTGTTGCAGTGTTTAAGTTCGCAGATAGCAAAGTTTCTTCTGATGCTGGAGACAAATGTTCAGTGTTCAAAGGAGTCTTTTCAGGAGGAGAGTCAGGTTTTGACGTGTCAGTAATCAATTCGGCATCGCTGAAAGAGATGAACTTCGGTGTGCTTTCAGATTCGGAGGCACCAATTCCCTTCTTTACCCAGTCGTCGTAAGGGAGCGGCAAAGGGACACGCTTAACATGTGACGCGTGTACCCAGTGCTTGCGGCCAGCTACACGAACTGCTGTCCTCGTTGCCAGTAGGATTTGGTAGGGCCCCACAAATCTCGGCTGAAGGTTCTTCGTCCTCGCGAAGTTCTTGATGACAACGAAGTCTCCCGGTTTCAGCTGATGCCCTGGACTCTCCGGAGGTTTTGGCAAAGCATCGAAAACCTGTTGATGAATAAGACTCAATTTAGCAGTCAAGTCGTAAAGGTAGTCTATCAACATAGGGTATTCTATGGAGCAAAATTCTTTAGGCCTTGGCACACCCCAGATATTTGCCAGGCGACCAAAAACTATTTCATACGGACTAAGCCCTATTCTAGAATGTACCGTTGCTCTCGTTGATAACAAGGCCAAAGGAAGTGCGTCTGGCCAGGCTAAACCTGTGGATGCTTGTATTTTAGCTATTTTCAGCTTGAGGGTGCCATTGTAACCCTCCACTAAACCAGCAGACTGGGGATGGTTTGCACTGTGAAATTTTTGTTTCAGTCCTAGGCCGGCACACACACTCTGCATAACTTTCCCTATAAACTCACTTCCATTATCTGGCCATACAATCCGTGGCATTCCAAATCTAGGGAAAAATTCTTTGAGAAGAATTTTGGCAGTCGATAGGGCAGTGTTGTCCTTTAGTGGATATGCTTCGATCCACCTGGAAAAAGCACAAACTACCACCAGGACATACTTCAAATTATTGCAGCGCTCCATGTGAATGAAGCCTAACTGAATCACTTCAAAGGGGCAGGAAGGAGGAGCGAAATGACCAGCTGGAGTTGGAGTTCCCTTGCCAGGATTATGCATCAAGCACACCATACAATTTTTCACCACTCTCTCTGCACACTTACTGATTCCCTCATTCTTCCAGACCGGAGCTAACATCTTACATATCCCTTTAGAACTTATATGCGCTACTCCATGCGCCATCGTCACTACTGCAAGCACATACGCATCGGGCAACATCCAACGCTGCTGTTCTGTCAAATCAATCCAACATCCATTCGAGTCCAACTTGCCCGTACTTTCTCTCCATACACGTTTCTCTTCCTCAGTTGCTTCTTTCTGAATCTCTTTCACACTTTCCATAGTATCCTCACACATTCCAGACTCAGCAATCCATCTTGCAGACGTAGCAACATACATTCTGCTCATCGTGTCTCTAGCTGTCTGTTTAGCAATTTCATCAGCAAAAGCATTCCCACGACCAACATCATCCGTGATTGCTTTATGAGCACTGCACTTCACAATCGCAACTTCAGTCGGCAAGGTTAGAGATTCCAACAAGTCATTAACTAGCTGACCATGTTGGATCTTAGTCCCATGGGACGTAATGAAACCTCTTTCTCTCCACAACCGGCCAAAACTATGGGCCACGCCAAATGCGTACTGACTATCTGTAAACACATTCACTCTCTTTCCCTCAGCTAAAGCACACGCTCTCGTTAGAGCTATTAATTCTGCAGCTTGGGCAGAATTCTGACTCACTCTTGCAGTCTCCACAATCGTCTTCAAAGTCGTTACTGCGTAAGCAGCAGTCACATCACCATTCTCCAATTTAAAACATGACCCGTCCACATACAGCGTACCATCCGGATCGGATAACGGAGTATCTTTCAAGTCAATGCGTCCTTTTGTCTCTTCCTCCGTTTTAAAACAGCAATCATGTGGCTCGGAATCACTCGACTCTTGATCAGTCGGCAACAGTGTTGCTGGATTCAATACATTACATCTTTTGATCTGAATATGACTCGATAGTAATGTCAGCTCGTAACCAGATAATCTCGCACTAGTAAGGTGTTGAGTCTTTGTTCGGTTCATGAGTGTATCCACTGCATGAGGAACCATAACCACTAGCATGTTGTTCATCACCAAACCAGCAGATTGTCGAATGGAAGCCGCAGCTGCCGCTGTAGCTCTCAAACAACTAGGCAACGCTCTGGCTACCGGATCTAATGTTGATGAGAAATACGCACAAGGGCGTTGTTTATCACCAAATTTCTGTGTCAAAACACTCAACGCGCAACCTTCTCTCTCGTGAACGTAGAGCGTGAATGGTTTGCTGTAATCAGGTGTACCCAATACAGGAGCTGAACACAAAGCTTTTCGTAATTCAGTAAAACTCTCTTGACATTCATCAGACCATGGCACTGGACTCGGAACATTTTTCCCAGTCAAAGCTACCAATGGTTTTGCTAAAAGAGAAAAATTTGGGATCCACTGCCTACAGTAAGAGGTAATACCTAGAAAGGCACGTACTTCTCTCTGTGTGCGTGGAACACTCATCTGTGTAATTGCTTTTATTCTTTCTGGGGTCAACTTCCTTCCCTCCTTTGACAAGAGATGACCTAGGTAGGTCACTTCTTGGCAGCAATATTGCATTTTGGAAGGAGACACCTTGTGATTCAAATTAGACAAATGATGCAATAGGGAAATTGTAGCTGCTTTGCAAGTTTCCTTGTCATCGGCAGCCACTAGAAGATCGTCTACATACTGTACTAGGGCAGAACCTGGAGGAAGGACAAAGGAATCTAACTGGCTTTTTAATGCTTGACTATAAATGGATGGGCTCTCACAATATCCTTGTGGAGCGCGTTTAAATCTGAAACTGCGACCTCTATCAGAATGCTGAAAAAGGCATTCTTTAAGTCAATAACTGAGAACCATGTGGCTGTAGCAGGAATCAATGTTAACAAGGCAGTAATATCCGGAACTACAGGAAACTGCGGAACTACAATCTTATTAACTTCTCTAAGGTCTATGACAAACCTATAAACTGGAGGTTTTGTAGGATCAGTTCGTTTCAGAATCGGCAATACAGGACTGTTACAGACATTTCCTCTAGTTTCTTCAACCACACCTTTCTTAATCAAATCTTGCACAATCAATAGAAGTGCACGCTCACCTTCACTAGATATTTTATATTGGGGAATTCTTGGAAATTTTACATTTGTTTTCAAAGTTACCACATACGGTGGAATTTCTAAGAGACCTACATCATTAGGACCAGTCGCCCAAAGAGAATCAGGGAGTGAGCGTAGCTCTGGCGGGAGTGCGTCCATTGACAAGTACATCGGAGAAGTGATATTTTTACCCAATGTAAGCTGTACTCCTTCCGGAGAACAGTACAATGTCGCATATAGTCGTTTTAACAAATCTAAACCAAGCAGATTTTCATTACAACCTGTCGTCAAAATCAGGGGTGCTTTCAATTGGCACGGTCCAACAGAAATAGACAAAGGACCAGATATCGGGTTGTAAACAGGGGCGCCTGAAAAACCTACGGAAACATTTGTTGAGCCGGACAAAGGTGCGCCAGGGAGTTTCGCATGAATGATAGAACTTTTTGCGGCACCAGTATCCAACAGAAACGGTTCGACTACACCTGATGTTGCTACTGCGACATAAGGCCCACTCTGATCCACTGGAACTGATACTACTCCCTCTCTCTGTCCATGGCTGTCCTAGTACCCATTTTGCTGAAAACCCTCATCTATTTCATTATAGTCCTCAACAAGATATTGTTGAGATCTATTCTGCTGAGTAGATTGTCCATTTCGTTGATCAAAGTGATTGGAGGGACGATCATTCGTTTGTGGAGGCATAGCACCTCGTCCTCGACCTCTAGAATTCTGCACAAAACCACCACGACCTCTCTGAGCTGCTGCTGCATTATTTTGCGCTAAGATCGGACATTCATTTTTATAGCGACCCTCTTTCTTACAGTACGCACACTGGTTCCACTGGTATTGAGGTCTTGATGAGCTATAATCTGTCCTTTGGTACGAACCTTGTTGCGTATTAGATTGATTTGTGCGAGGCGGATACGCCTGCTGCAAAAGAACTTTAGTTTTTAAATCTTTCGTTTTCTTCTCTGATTTTTCCTTTTCCTCTTTATCCCTATTTTCGTAGTACTGTGCAGTCGCAAGTATTTGCGCTGTTGTAGATACAGCCCACGCACTTTCTGAATCTTTTAATTTATTGCATAATTCAGGTAACAAATTATGCACAAATTTATCGACAAACAGTCTTTGTCCTCCTTCTGTACTCATGTCCTGACCACTATGATCTACAAAAGTCTCTTCAAACCTCGTGAAGAAGTCGGAGACACTTTCGTCTTTCTTCTGCCTGCATGCTGACAGCTTGTCCCAATTTACACGCAATGCTGGCATCAGAGTCTTCATTAGATCAATTATTCTACCTGGAAGATTAGCAATTAGAGGTTCGGGTTTCGCGCCACCTATTTGCTGACCATCTGCTGCAGTGATAGCTGCCCAATCACCACCTAAGGCAGCTTGATGATCCTCTCTACGAATTTTAGCCCACACTGGTTGCGGGACTACATTGCCAAATAACATATCGATGTCGGCTAAGTTCATTATACAAGCCTCGACTGTCTGTGTTAATTCCTTGTAATATCCAGCAGGATTCTTGCGTGGATCTGGCAAGGCCTGTTTCACCGCTAGCACTTCAGCTCGCTTCCATGGAATGTGTATCCACACTCTTTGGAACTGTGCTGGAGCAGCTGCAATACCAGCATTATCATCACGTGCTATTGCTTCGCGCCAGATTGGAGGAACTTCTCTCATAGGATATTGGCGACTTATCTTCATTTTTCCCTTTTCTAAATCTCTTGGCGAACGAAGAGATGGATCATTCCTAAAACTTAAAATAAGTTCCATCGCTTCTTTTATATTATCACCCACTATCATTCCAGCAGCGAACTCTTTTTGAACTTTAATTAAATCTTCCAAATCTGATTCAACATCATCTTCTTCTATTTCTTCACGTAACAACGAGCACATCTCATCAAAGACATACCGTTGCGTTGGTTCCCCCCACTGCATAAATGTGTCTAGCACATCTCTCGTACTATATCTTCTACTCTTCGAAATCCATCTGAGAGCCGTGGAATCTAAAATTCCCCGTTCCTCAGTACTTGGAAGCTGACTACGTCTCTGAACTGAATCAGGAGTAGGAGTCTTAATTAAAGTTTTATATAAAGGAGACAGTATATTAGTAACAGAATCAGTGATTCTTCGACGAACAGAAAGTGGAGTTAGCACACTCGCAGACGTAGAGAACGCAGTAGAGGTAGGAATAGATAACGGAACAGTAGGAGTATCGAGAAAAATAGTTTGTGGAACAGTAGGTACAGAGGTAGGTATAGAGGCTGGCAGTGCAGGAAGAGGAGGAGCTGTAGGAACATTCACATTCATCACAGGAGGTACGGGAACTTGATTCTGGGGGACAGGAGCAGGAACACCAGGTTGTCCAGCAACCGGTAATTGAACATTCGGGACAAGTGGAGCCGCAGCACCTTGTGCGTACGGTGGAGGTGACCGTAACAGATAAGATAACAGAGGATCGTTTTCGGAATCCTCCAGTATCTTAGCCATTTTCGATGGCAAGGCAGGATAGCACTTGTCAATCGCTAAGTTATGCTCTCTAATGGCTACATCTATGGCCTTCTCACACTCGTTAGCCTGCAACTGTTTAGCCGCTTGCTCTAGAGTCAACTCTTCTTGTTCTTTCTGTTCTTTCTTCAACCTTTTCATTTCTCTCTGTTTGGATTCTTTTCGCCAATAACGGAAAGAATCAAACATTGCCGGCCGGGCTTTCTTCCTAAACAATTTCGCTTCTAAGTTGTCGAGAATCTCGGGTTCAAAACTACCATGCAGTGGCCAACTAAGGACACCATCCTTCTTACAGTAACGGACCCATACCTCATTATAAGATATAGGACCCACACCAAATTTACAATATAAATCATATAGGGGAGTCCCAATCGGAGGAACCAGACATGAGTCCTCCAATCGTGAATCACTGTTGCAACCAAAACAAGACAACATACAGTTTTTCCGACTTACCATTTTCAGTCCGGAACACAAAACAAACAAAACACGGAACAAATATGTGCACTCGAACCAAGAACTTAGGCCTACCAAAACGAACTGATGTGTCGATACCCAAACTAAACCAAATAGATTATCGTAACTAGAACAACCAGTGATAATCTTACAAAACCAAACCAAACCAAGAACCGATCAAGGATTTTAACAATCCTCACAAAGTAACCAGCTAGCTATCACTAAATACTTAACTGAGTCACTGAAGACGTCACCAAGGAGAAACCCGTCACGTTTCGCCGTACTAAGGACTGCACCTCGGGTCCAAGACAGGGCGACGGTCAAGGCAACGGCCCACTGCAGCCGTCCTGAACGGGAAACCCTCGTGGAAGAGAACTTCGGGCCGGCTTTAGCTCAGCGGTTCCTTCTGACTTTACATGAATTTCGTGTTCAATCCTTCGGGGTTCGAGCCCCACGTTGGGCGCCAATTGGAGTTCTGGACTTTTTTGGTTCCGTCCAGAGGTGTCAGGGAACAACACCCAAAGACCCCGGAGTTCCACCTGCCTTGGTGCACAAATGAACAGAAACACGGGCTTCTCGATGGTGGCGTCAAAGACCAAAGGTTTATTACTGCAGGGACACAGAAGTCACAGATACTACACACGGGCAGTAACTAGGAGCCTGTTCGATTTGTACAAAGAGGGTTGCTCCTTATATACTGAATTTTAAGCTAGGGGCAAATTCTTTACATGTAATACATTCCCAAAACCTTTGTGTCTAAAACAATAAATATTTGGCGTTACACAGGAACCGTCGATAATATCTGAGGCCAAACATTGCGAAGAGAGGGGTTCCCACTAGTTTGTCACAATTCTCTGTCAATATTGCATTCAGGACCCGGACCGCCTCATCGTAAAGTTCGTTACCTCCCCCTAATAAAGATTCAGAAAGAAAGAAACAGAGCCAGGTGTGGAAGATAGAAAAGTGGGATAAGGGATGTTTGTGGGCTGTAAATGGGCAAGGCTACCGGCTTCGGCCGCCTAATCATGATCAGGACAATGGACACGAAGACCAGTTTGGCAGGACTGGCCTCGGGCAGAGGAGGCAGCCTTTGTCGAGTCATGCAGCTACAGCGTGATCTGGTTTAAGGTGCACGTGTCATGAAAGAGGTGAATCTCCGGCTAAGGCTACGTGTCCTTAATCGAAATGAAGTGATCAAAGGTTATTGCGTATGTGAGGGCAAGAAACACAAAATGGCGGCCATGATCTAAGATGGATGCCGTGGGTAGATCAGAAATGTGTTTATAAAAGGAGTGCTCTTGCTCGTAGCGTAGCGAAAACACCAGGATATACTAAATGGATCATTTGCGGTTCGCTGATACCAATATTATGTATTTCCGACAAACTTGAAAACACGGGTTCAAATCGTCACGGAACCTCAGTACTCCGCTGTATCTGCCCAGTACAGGTTGATCCAATTTAAGTTCCTTTACAGGGTCGGGGCATGGCTTAGCCGGCTGCTAGATGGCTGCACCTTAAGTGGGCTCTGCCGGCCAAGCCTAATTTCTGTAAGATATCCTTCAGACTCCCTCATCGCACTCACCTGATACCATGTCATCCTGATCCGCCTTGTTCTGGGGCACCACCTGATTCGTCTCCAGGCCTCCCATGCTGCAGCTGAGCTGAGATCCGCCGCTGGGCCTAAGCCCCGAGTACGGGTCCATCAGTCCGGCCCTCCTGTTCCTCCTGCACTGCGGCTTCCTGCGCCCGTGTCCCCGGCCTGAGGACTGCCATCACCTCCTGTCAGCCGGAACTGGTGAGTGCAGCCGCCTCTGGGGTTAGCTCGAGGCAGAATTGGGGGCGACCACCCCACCGTCCGGCCAGGGCCTTCTCTCTGTGCGGGCACCATTTTACTACTACTGGTGCCCGCTCCGGTGTCCCACCCACACCGGACCTGACAACGTGGGCAGCGCGCCCTCCGCGACTCCCTGTTGCCCTCCTCTGGTGCGGCCTCCCGGCTCCCCACGGTGCATTGTTCCTGATAGGGGCATCTCTACCCTCCTTAAGACCCGGCCTCCCAGCTGCCTACCCGCTAACTCCACACAGTGGTGGGCCCTCCAGAGCCGCTCTTCAGTCCAGTGCCAGGCCCTCTGCCTCCTTATTACGGAGACACTTGCTCGGCCTGCATGCACCTGAGGGCCGCGCCTGGCGTCTGCTGCGGCCCTCCTGTTGACTCCGGTGCTGGTAGGGGGTTGTCCTGGTGGGCTCCCCGGCCCTCGGGCACTTGTGTGTGACTTTGGCGGCCAACAGTGACCCATGCCGCTCTTCCAGGGTCAGATCTTCTGAGGGCCCTTCTCCTGCTTTTCTCCCCGTTGGGGTTGGGTTTGTGCATGCCATACGGAGGGGCTTGTTCTCCACCGGGTTCACTGGAATATCTCTTTTGTGCCTGCACTTGCTGGCCCCTCTGCTCTGGCCCCGCGTCGAAAGCCGCTCGCTACCCCGCTGCTACTGCCCCCGTGGCTGCGCCACCCTCTACGGTGACTACATGTGGACAGCCTCTACCAAGCCCACTACTCACTGGAGTGTACCCGCCTCAGCGGACTCTCTGAACATCCTCAATAGCTCAGTGACGCTGCCCTGCTGCCTTCCTTGCCACCCCTCTGCTGGGACCGGCCAACCTACTGGGGTATCCGCGGTGGCTTGTCATCATGAGGGGCGCTGCCCACAGCTTCCCCGCCGCCCTCGGCATCCGGTCTGGCCGTAGCCTACTTATTGACAGCCTGCATCACCGCCTCTTCGCCTTGCCTGCTGATCCTCCCGGCTCACACCTGGTTGTTCTCCCCGTGCCTGAGGGCTCTACCAGCTTGCCCCCCCTACCTTCCTACCGTGGCCCTCCCCTGCTGAGTGGTGGGTTCCATTGCCTGCCCCTGTCCAGCCATGGGGAAGACTGACCCCAAACAGCCTAAGATCGCCTTTGACCAGCGCCGGCAGATGCACCAGGATGGCGCTGTCGGAGAAAGGGGTGACCCTGCTTCTCCCTCGGAGATGGCCTTGTCGTGGGAGGACAACCTCAAGTCCATCATGCTAGAAGTCAAATCCGCAGTCACGGGTATTGCAGCCCAGCTTGAACAGTTGTCATCCCATCTGGACATAGTCAAGGCCTGTGCTGATTTTCATGATGCTGGCCTGCTGCACGTGGAGGTGATTGTCTCTGACGCTGAGGATGCGGCCACTCATGATCGCCAAAAGCTCCTCCAGATGGATAAGATCCTGGATCTTATACAAAATAAAAACGAGGATTTGTAGGAGCGTTCCCGTAGGAGCAACCTCCGCATCACGGGCGTGCCTGAATCCACAAATAACTCTCGTATGGAGGACTTCGTTGAACAACTCATCTGTGAACTTTTTGGCGACATCCTTTCTCCTGTTTTTATTGCTGAGCGTGCACATCACTCCCTTGGCATATCCTGCTAAACTACGTGTCAGATGCTAGTCTTCCCGGATCCCAAGGACGCTTTGGCCTTGCATCGATCCTCTCCAACGAACTCTCAAGCCACTGCAGAATGTCACCTAAGCGACAATGACTGACTCAAAGAGTACCATAAAATTACCTGTTGACTCTCTCTCATGTTGCTCGATTACCTGATTGGTCTTGGCCTACATTTCCTCTTCCACAGGACTCTTGTCCCCCATTGCTATACTTCGGACTGGGTGCCCTTGTTCCCCTGGTTTTTTTTTATATTGTTGTCCGTTACTTTAAGTGGCTTAGCCACCCTGCCTCCTCGGCAGGGGTGTACGCTGAGCGACGCCATGCCTCCACAGGATGATTCCTTCCTTGGACATAGACATTCCCCTTCCCAGTTGTGGGTCCCTGGGGTGGGTGTGGGTGGATTCTCAGCCTGTTTGGGGGGATGGTGTGCGTGGAAGGGTGGGTGGTTATTTGGGTCTCCCTCTGAGGCCGATTTTGTTTGTTGAAAAAAATACACACGTGCACACAAAACAAATACTCAAAGTACTAAGGATTTTGGGACCAGACGTACGACCATTTAATTTAGCGCATTGCAATTGGCGACACATTGCGAGTGGCAATTGTGAGTCGCTAAATGAAGTGTACAACAGGGTGTTTAACACTGTTTGGGATTCCAATGGGGTCGCAAATTGCGAGGTTCATTATTATTAATGAGCCTCTCTCAATTTTCAAGCCCATTGGGAATGCCAGCTCTCCCAGGGATGGTGGCCGGCTGGGCTCAGCAGGCCACCATGTCTCGGACTGCTTTTAAATAAAGCAGTTTAAAAAAAAAATGCACCCTGTTTACCATGCATTGAAAAAAAAAAAGAAAATGAAACGTTTTCGTTTAATTTTCTAAGGGCAGGCAGAGGTCCCTAGGACCACCGCCTGCCCTTAAAAAATAATTTTGCATGCATTTGCAAAGGGGAAGGGGTCCCCTGGGGACCCCTTCCCATTTGTGAATGCATTACAATCTACTTGAAGTAGGTGGTAATTGCGACTGGTTTGCGACCGCAAAACATTTGTACATGGTTTTGAGACTCCCTATTTGGAAGGGAGTGTCCCTTCCAAATAGAAAGTTGCCAAACCTATTTAATGAGTCGCAAACAAATTGCGACTCGCGAAATAGGCTAAGTACATGGCTCAATAGGTTTTTGCATGCATAAACGGGTTCGCGAACCCGTTCGCACATATAAAAACAGATTGTACATCTGGCGCGTAGTATTTTATATTGAAGTAATAGCCCCTCTGTCACATGTATTTCATTTGTTTTATAGCATCTCTCATACCATTGTAGGATGTCAGAGCACTTTACATCACACACATATAGAGACATTGAATCATACATGTAAATCAGTGTGTATATAAAATGTTTAAAGAGTGTCCGGTCTGGAAAAGCACAAACTCAGGATTCAGAACATAACACAGTGGCTAGCATTGACTTTAACATTAAAAATGTATTTCCACCCAAATAAATCTTTTTAGCAGCATCAGGATAATGAATACCTGGGAAAAAATATAAGTTACTAACTGGTACCATGCAGTATGCAAGCAGCTCTTTGATGACAGTTTATATGTCCCTCTGCTAGATTACGATTGTCACTTATGAAGTGCACAGTAACAAAATAATCTCTGTGACAAAAGCAGTAACCACAAACCTATGCACAAAAATACGGCTTTTTAAGATGCATGATACACGTTCTTTGCAGTAGGCACATTAACCCTCTGTGCTACATTAGTTCAATCAAAGCTGCAACTGAACAAAACTCTCCTCAGCTCCAGCAGGTACATTAATCACTGGCATTCTCTTGACACTTTTATTGTTGCTGGAAAGCTTCTAATTATACAAGAAATGTTTCTGTGCTTTTAAAACTGTTGCCTACGGACCCCCTGGGAATGTGTCACGGCCCATAAGTAGCTCGTCCCCTGCCCTTACTCCCCCCAGCTTCTTCTATCTCTTTCCCTCGGATATGGTGCTGTAGAAAATAGAAACCTTCTCAGGGGTCTCACTGATACTTGGTCCTTTTAAACCAAAAAAGAAGAAATTGGCACAGAAGCTGAAATATAAAAAGAATGCATTTATTCACCTCAGATGAGGGAGACTACGTCACACAGAAGCCTTAGCAACTGAATGAGGCAGTCTAAGGAGTACAGAAAACTGGGGCCTTATATATGCTTAGGGTTACATAGTCCGCATAAGACCAAGGGGCAGTCCTGGCTCAAGTAAGCATTCAAAATGACTAATCTGGGCATACAAGACCTGCTTGCTCAACAAAGTGGGAGGAGCTAACAGTTGCTAATTCTGGTGAACACATCCTAACATTTACAGACTAGAAACAGCTGCAAGGACAGCTGCAAGCTCAACTGAGCATGTGCGAAGGTGGAAGATGCTAAATATAGTTTGTTTCTAGGCAGATAACAAGAGCAGTCAACACTGAGGGTGGACAGAGCACATGGCGAGCACGTGGCAAACAAGATGGCTGCCAGAAATACAAAATGGCTTTCAGCTCATGCTAACAAATCCCTTCAATCTTTAACAGTGCCTCTCACTGTCACTCGTCACACTGTCCTGGTGCTCTTACACTATATCTGTTATGCTTTGCTCTTCAACGATATGTATTCTATTCTAGGTTCACCTGGCTAAATTTAATTGCATTCCTGGACATGGTGCTCTGATATGGTCGGATTTTGTAACTTTCATATGCAATTTCGTTCAATAAAGGTTTTTGAAAAAAAAAAAAGTACTTACACAGGGTCTACTACACACGCTTACGGCTGTACAGGATGGGGGCTATTCAGTCTTCCATGTGCCTTCGCTGGGACTCGGAGGAGGGGTAGTTCTTACACACGGTATGGAGCTGTGGTGTGCTGCAACATTTCTGGTCTGGCATTAGGTCTTGCAAGGGGCGGGTCCTTAGTTGGAACATCCCTACAGATCCGAGACTGATTCTCCTCTATGGCACAGAAGACATCGGGGGAACAGATACAAACAACACCTGCTATTCTTGGGTCTTACACATGCAAAGCGGGACATTGCACAACCCTGGAAGGCGGCGTCCCCACCTAGTATAGGTAATTAGAAGAAAGCAATGGATTGATGCCTGCCGGCGGAAGTGGCAGTGTTTCAGGCACGGGGATGTCCGCGAAAGCATGGGAAAATATGGGCCTGGCTGGGCCACGTACAGAGGCATTGATCTGTTGCTCTTGGGGCCTCCGGTTTCCCGGGACCCGATCGACAGACTAGTCGTGAGCAACTCACCAGTTTGACGCAACGGGGTGGCGCGTGGGCGTGGAGCATAATTACATAATGTTATTATATGATGACTACAGGGTGTGTTGTGTGGGGTTGGGGGGCTCTGGTCGGATGTTTTGCCGACATTCGTTGTGGTTAATGTTGGGTGCCGAAAATTTCTATAATGTGCCTGTTACATGTATAATGCTTGCTGGCTTTGCTCCTTTGGCACTATTGAAAACCAATAAAATCTGTTGTTAAAAAAAAAAAAAGTTTCTCGTAGTTTGCTTCCTCTGAACAAAAAAGTTTGCTGAACAGTCAGTTTAAGTATGGCACCTGCTTGCCAAACCTTCAGTATATGTCAGCAGTTTGTTTACTGCAACATGGATCACAACTAGCCAGTCAAGGATCACTAAATATGGTAATACGCCCTCTGCCAGAGTGGCAGAAGTCATTACCCCCACCTTCCTCTTGGACTGTCAGACCATTTGGCGGAGTCTAAATAAGGTACTTTGCCTTTCGGCTTGTTAATTTACATTTGGGATGGACTGCATATTTATCAAAGATCCCCCACAAGAAAGCTTTGAGAACAACCCACACTACAAAAACATGAGTAGAATCTCAATTCCTAAAAGAAAATCTGTGGTTTGGGTAAGAAAATGGGAAAGATAATCAAGCTTTAATTTCAGTTAAAAGTTTTTAGTTGATTACTTAAAATCTTAGCAATATATAGATTGAACATAAAAGTGACATAAAATCATTTTCAATAAAATTGAGTAATAAAACTAAGTTAGATAAGCACGACCCTCAATACTGAAGCCTTAAAGAGTTAGTGTTCCAGGCAGCAGTTACTTGCCTATAGTTTGCTGAATTAGCATAAATAAACCCAGCCATGGTATCATAGCATATCATAGCAAGGTTCATCATTTTTACAAGGCAACCTGCCATTTCAGGGATCTCCATGCTAACAATGAACATCATAGAAATTCCAGATCCATCAATAATTTATGATCTAAAGTCCACTGCCTCTTTTTTCATCTTTGGCTTGCAATTTTATGGTGACCACAAAAGGATCATCTATGTTCCTCTGACCTATTTTGATTCTCACCCTCTAATGAATTTCAAATGACAAAAACGAATTTTCGTCAAATGAGTTAGACCGCTTAGAGAAGTGTGTGTGCGTGTGTGTGTGTATTCATATATTGACACATATCCTGACTGCTTCATGTATCTATGGGCTAGACAGAGTCAAGCATTTTGCTGATCTATCAGTTGCAAGTTCGGTATTCTAGTCCCCACTCCCTGCCAAGAAGTAAGTCTTTCCTACTAACGCAGTCACAGTTTCCTGAATGACTAATGGCTCATCTGAGTTAGGCTTAAATTCAATGGCTGTTATGGCACACCCTGATCCACTCCCAAGGCATTAACAGTCCATATACCTTAAATAGCTGCTTCAGTATTTGCAGTAATCAATTGAGAAGAATTTAAATTTAATATATTCCGTCCCCCGAATAGATTTTTCTTGAAATGAGGTACCAGAGGTGGTCCACAATGTTTTTTAATACATTTATTTATGCAATTTTAGATATCACAAACATGACCCAAATGTGTTTGAGGGCTTTACAGTGGAAAGTCATACAACAAAATGCAGTGACAAAAAGAAAACACATCCAATTGTGAAGAAATGATTAGACCGAATAGATGAAACTAAGATTTGCTAAGCAATAGGTCTCAAATTTGTTAAAGTTAGAGCTGTTGGCGTTCAAAATAACAATGTATATACATTTGTTTGTTTATTTGCAGTGGCGTTATTATATTTGCATATTACTATTGCCAATGGTATAAAAAACAAAAAGTAAAAAACATCGTCATTTTCAATGCCAACAGCTCTAACTTTAACAAAGGCGAGACCTGTTGCCATTGGAAATGCAATCTGTCTCGCATTTGTTGGAGTTAGAGTTATTGGCATTATAAATGCTAATGTTTTTTACATAGCCATGTTGCAGAGTGCCTTACCATATGTGTATTGGAAAAAAGGAGTACACCGGGCAAAGCGTTAACTAATTGAATGTGCAGCAGTCATATCTATGATATGTAATCAAATACCAGATTTGTATCAAAAACATATCTTTTTTATTTCATATTTTCAATATTTTATACTTGCGATGCATCATTTGAAAAATATCATCAAGTAGCTTAAATATGCAAGAATTGCAAACTCATGTGTATACATTAAAAAAAGACAATACAAATCTGATTTTTTTTAATACAATTCTAACCACAAAGACAAAGGCAAAAAATAAACAAATAAGTGCAGATCAAAAGATGATTGATATTCAATTAGAGGAATGACACATTTTGCAATTTTAGGCTAAACACATGTTGTCAACACAAAAACACTGGTTACTGAATGTTTATTGTCACCAACGCGTTTCGGGTTTGAGCCTTCCTCAAGTGTTGTGACCAGTGGTATACTAAAAATAGAAAAAAACATTTATTTACAAACCATACCATGATAAGACTGTGTGTGTGTAGTGTAGTTCTTATTTTGCCTATAGGCCCTGCGCATTGGAATAACATAAACAGTAGTATAGACGTAGAAGTATGGTCTTCCAGGTCTCCACTGACTATGCTAAACTTAATTGGGTTTGTTACCAACTAGCTCAGAGGTCACTGGAAACTTTCTTGACTGAATAGGAAGTGATCAGCTTCCCTGGTACAGACAAGAAGGGATTCAGTTTTCCAACAACCGCATAAACATGACAACTTTGCTCCTTAGAATAAGAGTCAATCTCTAGAGTTGTGTGAAACAATAGACCGTTATTTTACTCAGTCAGTTGTGCAGATTACTTTCACCAAGATGCAGAGAATAGAGAGACGGGCGTTTTCAATAAAAGGTATTATTTATTGAACAGTCTTTCTTCTCATGCAAGAGAAATGAATTGCCACAATTGCAAGACTAGTTATTATAAAAAGTGCGTACAGTAAAATGAGGATTGCGAAATAATACTGTAAAAGCATTGATATTGTTTCTTAGCCATACAATGGGTAAAATGAATAAAATATATACATTCATATATACATTCAGCTAACGTACTCAACTGGTGCTTCTAACGACGCCTACCCCAGTGTACCTGACCTAAGCCTAATACTTGGGAGGGAGTAAGTAAGTAGCAGTTTTAGTTAAGTTGGTTTTGCCAAGGTTTGCTTCAAGAATTCTCTCTAAGGGGTTAGTCAACACCATACCTCTGGAATAGAATGTTGGAGGTCTTGTATCTCCTCTCAGGACTCGATATCCCAGTCACTCGCAAGAGTAGGCTGGAAACGCCGGAGCTGGATTTTCTCGGCAAGAGAAAAGACAGCGTCTCTCTCAGAGCGTCAAGGAGGAGGAGGGGCAGCGTCCGTGGGCTGCTTGCATCTGCTGGGCTCTGCAAGGGACAGCTGTTCTGCTCCTGTATTCACCACACCATCGCTATCTTCGATGTCGTCGCGGCAGCGTTTGCCTAGCCCCTTAAGTGCTGCCTCGGTGCATTGGCCGACGCCAGCACTACCTCCCCAGTGCTGCGCACGACCATTGGACGTCCATTCAGCACTAGTTCCAATGGACAGCGCAGCACTGGGGAGGAATGTTTAATAGCATCTATGAGGTTAAGGCAACGTTGGTAATATTTATACCTGAAAGGTGCCTTGTTTGACGTAAGTTTTTGGACATAAGACGTCAATAAAGATGTCACTAGGAAGTGATCGTCTCTCAGTGCTCATTAGAGTTCTATTACTAATCAAAACATAGCAAGCGGGGCTTTCCCAGGTTGCTGAGTTTTATCTTGTTGAAGAACTCGGAGTGTAATCTAGGAATCTAAGATAGTGGCTTCTGCTGTGTCATCTGCTGTAATGAGCTGCAGAGGAAGAGATTCTGAAATGTGGCTCTGATCGTGTTAGGCCAGAGACGAGTTTCTGAAATATCGCTCTTGATCGTTTATGCCATCATAGGGGTATGAATGGATTATAGCCGTATAGGGGCATAATGTCACAGTATTGATCGGGGTCCTAGATTAGAACACGACACCCACTCCACAAATTTATGTCCATCAAATTACTAAAAACTAAAGCAATAAGATGCATGTGTAACATTACCCACCCCAAAATACATATCTGCATTTGAAATGGCGTATTTGAAATACATGGTAATATTGGTACTGTACGTTTTTAAGCATAGAAATCATTCAAAATTATAGCATATGTGATCAATGAACGATTTTGCGAAAAAATTACACATGAAATATCTCTTTATACAGAAAAGAAGGGCGAGATAATTTCATCACATAGAAATGCAATTGCTGTAACATGTGCTAGAGGCTGAAGTAAAGTTATTATGTCTCTAGATCTACCTAAAAATAGAAGTTCTGTTCTTTATGAATAGGTCTACTTTAAGCAAAGAATTTCGTGACAGAAAAAGGTAAATATTTTGAAAAATAGTTCAATTAAAAAAAAAAATTCATAGTGAACGGGGGAATAGAGTTCCAACGCTTTTCAGTAGTTTTTGTTGATCAAAACTGAAGGCCGAATTCAGAGTTCATGGGAACGCTGTGTGTCGGAATGCTTTTCTAAAATTATTGTTTCTGTTCAGGGGAGAACATCATATCAGACAGGCTCTCAAAGAATTGGTCTACAAAATCAGGTGACAGTTCGACCAAGTTCGATAGTGCTGTAACTTGGCAGGTGTGAGAATGATTGCTATCATCAAAGTCTGGATCAGCAATGCTCACAGAAGGTCGTACCTGGGTGATGTTGCTTTTATTTCTCGCTCCACCCTCACCACCTAGTCGTAGCACAGGAGTCTCAATGAATGCCGTCATCAGGATTGGTTGCCGCTGGGGACAAGACAATGCGTGAGCCGTTACAGGACTTAGCAAAGTATCGATATCCATTGGTACTGCTGATGGAAGTACAATGCAGGTGTCTAACACGCATTCTTCTCCGCATATCATACATCGAAGCACAGGTAAGATGCAGGTCTGCCATATAGGTCTGAATGAAAGAAACCAGGTCATGTTCAGATCTCTCAGCCTGGCCAATCCAAGGACTCTAGTTATTCGGTCCCGGTAGCGTATTGCTAGGATAGTTTCTTCCATCCTTGCCGGAGTCATGTCTGTGTTTTGGCTTGCCATATTGAAGCAGGAGGGTCAAAAATAAAATGCCTGCTACAAGTCCCAAAATCAGGGGTATGCCGCCAAAGACTGAATGGACAAAATTGGGAATGATTCCCAGAATTGCTTTGAATGGTGTTAACAGTCCCGTAAAAATGGTCTTAAATACGCCTGGGATGCCTATGGCACTCGACATGTTAAGGATTTGGCTAAGCATTTCTGTGAAATGCACGGGGCAATTTGTTGATAAAAGGTCATGAATCTCTGATGTTGTCCTTGCAACTTGGAGATCATACGTCTCTTTTGATGACGTGATGGGCACTGTTGTCTACAAAAGCACAGACTTCATTCTGCTTAAAGTATCAATTTGTATAGAAGAGACATTCAAACAAGGCCATATGGGAGTCTCGGAGTCTCCAGGGCCGTTTGGAAACAATGCTTGCATACAGCATTTGACCATGGAAGTTACTTGAACGAGATATGCTTTCCCTGGCAAAAGGCCACAACAGCTGTGATCCGTTATTAGAATGTAACTCCCATTCGAGAGTTGCTTAAAGAAAGGCTCTATCTGCGTTGCAGGTGAGACATGTTGGTGGCATGAAAGGTTGTTTGAATTTCCTTCACAGGCCCCGTGTAAATTAATACCCTGGTACAAAAGTATACCGCTTAGTGAATGTTTGCAGTTTTCACCACTAAGAAAGACATTTTTGTTTCTGTCACTATAGCATGTGTGTGTATATGGTAATTTCCATGCTGACTTAATGTACCCTTTACCCAAACGTTCATACTGGCCAGTCGGTATGTATTCAAGGCAATTTCTAAATCGGAAAGTTGTTATCGGAATTGTGATAATCCCGTGTATTATCCATTCAATGACAGGACTTTCTGACATTGTCAATGGTAATCTCTCAAGTTTTTCGAGGCTCAGGATTGTATAGTCTGCTCCTTTCTGTGCCAAGCTGATTTGTTTATCAGTAAGGTTAAAGATGGAAAACAATGACGTTGTGTTGATTAAACGCCAAGGCACATAGCTTGAACGAAGATTTTGCAGTGTCCAGCCTAACTGTACAATAGAACGCAATTGTGACTGGCCATGCTGTAACATTAGCAAGTCTTTGTCTATTATATCTATGGCAGATGATACAATACTGTCCAGTGAATATATTCTGGAAGACAGAGTCATTAACCCATTGTCCACAACAGAAAGTGATTTTTCCAAATTAATACGATCAATTTCTCGTATTTTTTCAGCTGTTTCAATTTGTGTTACTTTCCAAGCCTCGTTGTAAGCCGCATATATACTGGTCGCTATGAAACGTTTTTGACGCCGTTTGCGTGGTCCCAGAATGAAATCGCGCAAATCAGCACCATCTTTAAGTAAAGATAAGTGTTGCTTAATTTCTGCCAGTGTGGATGATTCTAGCCATTCAAGGCACAGCTTCCCTACACTGTATGTTGTTACTATCCCTGGATGTTGTCTCTGGGAGTATCTAGGGTCTGGTCTGGTCATTGTTAACCCCTGTGTTTTATTCAGGAATCTATCTTGACAGTTATTCGTGTCAGTAGGCCAGATTAACCACTTTTTCCAATCAGGATGTGTTCTGTTTAGATGTAAAATTTTAGATACGTCTATTTCAATATCTGTAGTTGCATTATCAGGTATTGGCTTCGGAATAGACTGTTTGTTAAGGTCTTTAATCTTAGCTAGGCCAAGACAGGTTGTTTGGTGAATTGTGTCATTTAAAAACATTATTTGTTCTGGGATCATGCAGGCTCGAAATAATGCTTCTAGGCCTTGTACCTGCCAATCTTTTGTACCCCAGATGGTTTTTGTCTCAATGTTATTTCTCCAAAAATCAAAACCAAATGTCATCATTTTTTCATAAAATGCTTCTGAATATATCAATTTAGTATTTGTCAGCATAGTTTTCAACCCTGTTTTATCCAACAGTTTATAATAAAACATTTCTGCATCACTCGTGTTAAACCCTGAGAAGTACTGAAATTTCTCATAGAATGTTTTAGAACTGCTTTTAGGTGGAGTAGCACAATGTTCCCATTGGTTATATTTAAAAACATGTCTAGGTTGTGCAGATTTATGCAAGTAATGATCACCGTAATGTGAGAAGCAGTACATCTGTTCATAACTAGACAAACCTTGTAAATAATCATGTTCTGTAAATCTTGCTGACAACACTAAATCAGACATCATATTATTAATACTTTCAAAATCCCAATCATCAGAAAATGTACTTGGTTTTACAAAGTCACTTAAGAAAACCTTGAACTGGTGAGGATATTTCAGGATTTCGACCGGACCATATATTTCATAGTCAGTTTTGTCCCATACTACCCCCCCGGGTATTGGAATGGCTGTGACATTTACTGTTGACAGTTGTCTTTTCTTCACGTGGGATGATCTGTGTGGTTTGAGGACTAAGTTGATGTTCTGACTTGCTGTGTCCATTGAACTGTATTTTCCCTCAATGAATTTTCCCAAACAAAGTACCATGATGAGCCAAAGCAGGAGGAAAAATACACCTAGTCCAAACCAGAACTCTAACCATGGAGATATAAGGTAAATTTCCTTGAGTTGATGAAGGAGTTCTGTTGCTTTTTCTTTAAAAGTCTTTGTTTCTGGCATCACTTCAGGGTCGGTTTGATCCTCAGAAAAGTTGTCGAAGTTAATGAAGTAGCCAGAGGCAGTTCTGTCAATTGTTGGAATTGTTCTCTCAATTTGTCTTTCGGTAGCACATTCTGATGCCACATCATTGTAGACTGGTGTTTCTTGACGAACTGTTTCAATCTGTGTTCCAAGTGACACGAGTTCCATGGCATTATTGCATAGTCCATCTCTGTGCACTGCAGGATTATCAAAAGTGATTAGTCTTTCAGTTTGAACCTCTTGAATTGTTGCAAGTTTGGGTATTCTGTTGTTTCTCGGGAGTCCACTGGGCCTACTGTTGATTATAGGCCACATGCTTGTGGTTTTACCAGGTCGATTGATACAACTCTGTTCTCCTTTTTACCAGCAAGGGGCGGTAGTACTACTGATCTTGTTCCGTTGATTGCTAAGACAGGTACTGATTTTCTGTAAGAAGGCCCAAATTCCTTCTTCACCGCTATTTTTTCTCTGACTAGATCCCCAATCTTTGGAATCCAGACAGGCCTTGCTGGGGCTGGTGGTGCCTCTTCAGTGGTAGTTGGCTGTTGCTTTAACTTCATGTTGCTTATGGATTTTCTTGTTTCATTCAAGTCCTGTAAAACAGCCAAACGGTCTTTGATGTCAAAGTCTTTATTCTTATCTTCTACCACTGATACCTGACTATCTAAGTCCTGAATGTGCATTCTAGTTCCGAACAATAGTTTGTATGGGCTGAAACCTTTTAGAGAATTTCTTGGCAAATTGTTAAGACTGAGCTGGACACTTATTAAATGTTTGACCCACCCATCACCCGAACCTAATACCTTCGCTGTTATAGATTGCTTTATGTCCCGGTTTTTTCTTTCCACTACACTGTTCCCTTCGGGGTGTGATGGACAAAAGTATCGCAAGCCAACGCCCATGCTGGCCATGGCCTCCTTATAAGCTCGAGAGCTGAAAGCAGGACCCTGGTCAGAATGGAACATGGCAATTGCGTATGTGCCGATAAAGACTCTCAGATCTTTTATAACCGTTCTGGCGTCAGCCGAGCACTGGGGCCACATTTTTTAAGTGAATTTTAGTCTTAAATGATTAATAGGATGCTGGATGGCATGTAGACAGCATTACCCTGTCTATAAACGGTAACCGGGCAACAGACTGGACCCGTTCATTACTGCGATCCCTGTCACAGTCGGGACAGTTCTTTACATATATTTGATGTTGCACGCTCATCCCCGGCCACCAGTATACTGATTGTAATTCAGTCAGAGATTCTTTGATCTTTTTGTGCCTTGGACCTTCACCCATGTGTGCGTCTGCTATTAATAACTTTCTCCGGTTCATGTTTGGAATTACCCTATCCCCCACTCCAGGGATTCGAGTAAAAGGAACGGAGTTTGCATCAATTACGTATGCATAATTGAGTGGATAGTTCACGGGTAGTGCTGCACAGTCGCCTTTTACGGACGTTTTTACTGCCAGCATGGTTTCCCCGTCTATGTATTTTTCTGAACGCTTTTTTGTGGCTACGGAAGCCGGTTTAGTTGCTTCCGCTCTGGCTGTATTAGCCAATGAATTCCCTGCAACGTGAACGCCATCACGTTGATGACTCAGAGTGTGTATCACGTGAGTCTTTTGTAGTTCTTTCTGTAAAAAAACTACCTGTTTCCAAAGCATTTTATGCTTGATTGTGGCACCTGTGTCATCTTTGTAATCATTTTGAACCCAGCTCTGTAACTTGTTATTGTAAGAGTTGACGCAAAAATGCGAATCGCACACGATTAGTGTCGGGAATTCACGTTCTGCATTTTCAAGCGCCATCTTTAAAGATCTGATTTCAGCTCTCTGAGCCGAACAGTTTCTACTGATTCAGTTTTTGTTATTTTCGGTCTGAATTTACCGCACAGCCAGCGACCTTTAACAATCGTGCAGGCTGCATCGTAGGATTTGTTCTCTACGTTGAAATGCTGTACGAATCTGTCTGTATAGACTATACAGACGTACTGTGGGAGAGGCAGAAGTTCGATTGGCAGAGGATATTCTTCTTCATAAGTCAAATCATTCAGTTTTTCGAATTGCGGAGCAAAATAGTATTTCACGTCGTCCGCAGCAAGAGAATTTTCCCACTGTATCCATTTCGGATCCAGTGACACTGTAGGCAGGTTTACTGGGCTGAATAGCGCCTCGAAGGCGGATTCTGCTGTGAGGATATTAATCCTTATGCCGTGTGCTAGTTCCCTTTCATTTGCTAGTGCAGTTAGTACTGCTTTCACAGTATTTTCTGTGAGACTGAATGTTTTTTCTGCTTGTGTATACAAGTGTGATTTGTAAGCAATTGGTACCTTTTCTCCCTCATTAGAGGTCAGGTACGTGAATCCGCATCTTCCTTGGATGACTCGGATTACAAGGTTCCGTGTATTGTCACGTGTATCTAATTTTGTTTTTGCTAACATGTATGTTTGCAGTGATCTCAAAATTTCTGTGTTTTTGAGTCCAAGTGATTAGTTTAAAATCAGGTTTAATTAGTTCGTAGAGAGGTTTAACCCTCTCCGCGTAATTTAGAATGTAAGTTCTTCCGAAATTCAGGAAGCCTAGAATCAATTGTAAGTTCTTCAGCGTTTTAGGTGCTTGGAGTACAGCGCACTTCTCTAAGAAGTTGTCCACTAGGCTTTTTCCTTCACTTGATAATTCGTATCCTAAAAATAATACTGTCAGATGGGCAATTCGAGACTTTTTAAAGTTGAATTTGTAACCCTCCGCTGCAAACCCAAGTATTATGGTGCCCTGATCTTTGGACTGGGTAAGTGTGGTCTGCTTAATTCAGACACTCTGTTCATCACCACCCCCTTTTCTGAATCATTTTTGTCCACCATAAGCGTGGAAGGGTATACTCAGATGTGAGTCCCTAGCTCATTGCACCATCAGGATTCAAGCAAGCCGGGCCGAAGATGGCTGAAATGCCAGAAACCGGTCCCCGGTAGCTTGTCTCCTTCCCAGTATAAGAATTGGCTTGGTAGTTTGGTCTGCCCTGTTCCCATGATGCACTGGGCCAGGGTCAGACTAATTTGCATATAGCCAAGTTCTGAGCTGGGATGGTGCAGTGAGCTAAAAAACGGTGATGGATAAAGCCCTGATCTTTGGACTGGGTAAGAGTGGTCTGCTTAATTCAGACACTCTGTTCATCACCACCCCCTTTTCTGAATCATTTTTGTCCACCATAAGCGTGGAAGGGTATACTCAGATGTGAGTCCCTAGCTCATTGCACCATCAGGATTCAAGCAAGCCGGGCCGAAGATGGCTGAAATGCCAGAAACCGGTCCCCGGTAGCTTGTTTCCTTCCCAGTATAAGAATTGGCTTGGTAGTTTGGTCTGCCCTGTTCCCATGATGCACTGGGCCAGGGTCAGACTAATTTGCATATAGCCAAGTTCTGAGCTGGGATGGTGCAGTGAGCTAAAAAACGGTGATGGATAAAGCCCTGATCTTTGGACTGGGTAAGAGTGGCCTGCTTAATTCAGACACTCTGTTCATCACCACCCCCTTTTCTGAATCATTTTTGTCCACCATAAGCGTGGAAGGGTATACTCAGATGTGAGTCCCTAGCTCATTGCACCATCAGGATTCAAGCAAGCCGGGCCGAAGACGGCTGAAATGCCAGAAACCGGTCCCCGGTAGCTTGTTTCCTTCCCAGTATAAGAATTGGCTTGGTAGTTTGGTCTGCCCTGTTCCCATGATGCACTGGGCCAGGGTCAGACTAATTTGCATATAGCCAAGTTCTGAGCTGGGATGGTGCAGTGAGCTAAAAAACGGTGATGGATAAAGCCCTGATCTTTGGACTGGGTAAGAGTGGTCTGCTTAATTCAGACACTCTGTTCATCACCACCCCCTTTTCTGAATCATTTTTGTCCACCATAAGCGTGGAAGGGTATACTCAGATGTGAGGCCCTAGCTCATTGCACCATCAGGATTCAAGCAAGCCGGGCCGAAGACGGCTGAAATGCCAGAAACCGGTCCCCGGTAGCTTGTTTCCTTCCCAGTATAAGAATTGGCTTGGCAGTTTGGTCTGCCCTGTTCCCATGATGCACTGGGCCAGTGTCAGACTAATTTGCATATAGCCAAGTTCTGAGCTGGGATGGTACAGTGAGCTAAAAAACAGTGATGGATAAAGCCCTGATCTTTGGACTGGGTAAGAGTGGTCTGCTTAATTCAGACACTCTGTTCATCACCACCCCCTTTTCTGAATCATTTTTGTCCACCATAAGCGTGGAAGGGTATACTCAGATGTGAGACCCTAGCTCATTGCACCATCAGGATTCAAGCAAGCCGGGCCGAAGACGGCTGAAATGCCAGAAACCAGTCCCCGGTAGCTTGTTTCCTTCCCAGTATAAGAATTGGCTTGGTAGTTTGGTCTGCCCTGTTCCCATGATGCACTGGGCCAGGGTCAGACTAATTTGCATATAGCCAAGTTCTGAGCTGGGATGGTGCAGTGAGCTAAAAAACGGTGATGGATAAAGCCCTGATTTTTGGACTGGGTAAGAGTGGTCTGCTTAATTCAGACACTCTGTTCATCACCACCCCCTTTTCTGAATCATTACTGTTGATTATAGGCCACATGCTTGTGGTTTTACCAGGTCGATTGATACAACTCTGTTCTCCTTTTTACCAGCAAGGGGCGGTAGTACTACTGATCTTGTTCCGTTGATTGCTAAGACAGGTACTGATTTTCTGTAAGAAGGCCCAAATTCCTTCTTCACCGCTATTTATTCTCTGACTAGATCCCCAATCTTTGGAATCCAGACAGGCCTTGCTGGGGCTGGTGGTGCCTCTTCAGTGGTAGTTGGCTGTTGCTTTAACTTTATGTTGCTTATGGATTTTCTTGTTTCATTCAAGTCCTGTAAAACAGCCAAACGGTCTTTGATGTCAAAGTCTTATCTTCTACCACTGATACCTGACTATCTAAGTCCTGAATGTGCATTCTAGTTCCGAACAATAGTTCGTATGGGCTGAAACCTCTTAGAGAATTTCTTGGCAAATTGTTAAGAGTGAGCTGGACACTTATTAAATGTTTGACCCACCCATCACCCGAACCTAATACCTTCGCTGTTATAGATTGCTTTATGTCCCGTTTTTTTCTTTCCACTACACTGTTCCCTTCGGGGTGTGATGGACAAGAGTATCGCAAGCCAACGCTCATGCTGGCCATGGCCTTCTTATAAGCTCGAGAGCTGAAAGCAGGACCCTGGTCAGAATGGAACATGGCAATTGCGTATGTGCCGATAAAGACTCTCAGATCTTTTATAACCGTTCTGGCGTCAGCCGAGCGCTGGGGCCACATTTTAAGTGAATTTTAGTCTTAAATGATTAATAGGACGCTGGATGGCATGTAGACAGCATTACCCTGCCTATAAACGGTAACCGGGCAACAGACTGGACTCGTTCATTACTGCGATCCCTGTCACAGTCGGGACAGTTCTTTACATATATTTGATGTTGCACGCTCATCCCCGGCCACCAGTATACTGATTGTAATTCAGTCAGAGATTCTTTGATCTTTTTGGGCCTTGGACCTTCACCCATGTGTGCGTCTGCTATTAATAACTTTCTCCGGTTCATGTTTGGAATTACCCTATCCCCCACTCCAGGGATTCGAGTAAAAGGAACGGAGTTTGCATCAATTACGTATGCATAATTGAGTGGATAGTTCACGGGTAGTGCTGCACAGTCCCCTTTTACAGACGTTTTTACTGCCAGCACGGTTTCCCCGTCTATGTATTTTTCTGAACGCTTTTTTGTGGCTACGGAAGCCGGTTTAGTTGCTTCCGCTCTGGCTGTATTAGTCAATGAATTCCCTGCAACCTGAACGCCATCACGTTGATGACTCAGAGTGTGTATCACGTGAGTCTTTTGTAGTTCTTTCTGTAAAAAAACTACCTGTTTCCAAAGCATTTTATGCTTGATTGTGGCACCTGTGTCATCTTTGTAATCATTTTGAACCCAGCTCTGTAACTTGTTATTGTAAGAGTTGACGCAAAAATGCGAATCGCACACGATTAGTGTCGGGAATTCACGTTCTGCATTTTCAAGCGCCATCTTTAAAGATCTGATTTCAGCTCTCTGAGCCGAACAGTTTCTCACTGATTCAGTTTTTGTTATTTTCGGTCTGAATTTACCGCACAGCCAGCGACCTTTAACAATCGTGCAGGCTGCATCGTAGGATTTGTTCTCTACGTTGAAATGCTGTACAAATCTGTCTGTATAGATTATACAGGCGTACTGTGGGAGAGGCAGAAGTTCGATTGGCAGAGGATATTCTTCTTCATAAGTCAAATCATTCAGTTTTTCGAATTGCGGAGCAAAATAGTATTTCACGTCGTCCGCAGCAAGAGAATTTTCCCACTGTATCCATTTCGGATCCAGTGACACTGTAGGCAGGTTTACTGGGCTGAATAGCGCCTCAAAGGCGGATTCCGCTGTGAGGATATTAATCCTTATGCCGTGTGCTAGTTCTCTTTCATTTGCTAGTGCAGTTAGTACTGCTTTCACAGTATTTTCTGTGAGACTGAATGTTTTTTCTGCTTGTGTGTACAAGCGTGATTTGTAAGCAATTGGTACCTTTTCTCCCTCATTAGAGGTCAGGTACGTGAATCCGCATCTTCCTGGGATGACTCAGATTACAAGGTTCCGTGTATTGTCACGTGTATCTAATTTTGTTTTTGCTAACATGTATGTTTGCAGTGATCTCAAAATTTCTGTGTGTTTTTGAGTCCAAGTGATTGGTTTAAAATCAGGTTTAATTAGTTCGTAGAGAGGTTTAACCCTCTCCGCGTAATTTAGAATGTAAGTTCTTCCGAAATTCAGGAAGCCTAGAATCAGTTGTAAGTTCTTCAGCTTTTTAGGTGCTTGAGTACAGCGCACTTCTCTAAGAAGTTGTCCGCTAGGCTTTTTCCTTCACTTGATAATTCGTATCCTAAAAATAATACTGTCAGATGGGCAATTCGAGACTTTTTAAAGTTGAATTTGTAACCCTCCGCTGCAAACCCAAGTATTATGGTGTTCACTCTTTTCAAGTGAGTCTCCAAGTCGTCGTCTGTGAGATAGATATCATCTACATAAGATAATGCCTCATCATCATACATTTGTAGTAACTCTGTTACTCTGGCTGAGAATAGTCCTGGGCTGTTCTTGAATCCCTGTGGGAGCCTACAGAAATTTTTCTGAGACCCCATTACTGAGAAAGCGGTCAAGTATCTGCTTTCTGGTGCAATATTTTGACAAAAGAAACCATTTGATATGTCTAATGTCGTTTTATATTTTTTACGAACTATGTTATTCATTAGTGCAGCACTATGCGAATTTTGTACTGCAAATGTTTTGCAACATGAGTTAAGGTGTCTGTAGTCCAAAACTAGACGATATGAATTGTCTGGTTTGGAGACAGGAAACAAAGGATTGTTCATTTGAGAGGTGCATGTTTCGATCACCCCCTGGTATTCAAGTTGATCTAAAATCTCCCTGACTTGTTTTTTAGCTTCTTGCTTAATGGGATACTGCCTTTGTGCCATTGTGCAGTTGGTTGACTTTTTAACTGGATTTTGTGAGGAGGAGAGTCCTCATCCCATCCTACATGATTTTTATATAATGCTGGTGCCTGGGCCACTGCCCATTTCCTTGCATATATATATTTAGTGTGAATCGGAATGTGATTCGAGAAGGCAGGCATAATAATTTCTTCGCCACGAGGGCATTCCCTGACAAACTCTGGGGGCCAATCTTTTTCAGCTAACAGAATGTCATAGCCTTTTGAGAGTTTATCCCAAAATAGACCCTTTATTTTCCTAGTCTTATCACCCTCTATACGCAGTGTTATTTCGTATATCTTATGGGACTCGCTAACTCTGGTGTCGGCAGTTTCTACTTGAATGTATTCATTCGTGCCCACTGTCTCCAGATGACTCATCAGGATCTTGCGAGCTATGGTGATTTCTGCTGCACTGTCTAGCATTGTCTGTGCCCACTCCCCGTTTTTCAACTGTGTCCTCAGTATTCTCGGCATGTTCGATTACTCTAATACTGGCTACCTTCTTTCTTGGAAATTGAGATTTTTTACTTTGAGCAGGTTCCTTGTCTTTGGACTTGGTGTGCTCTCCTGGGTCTGACCGTCCTCTTCTTTCCGATTTCTGCGAAAAAGATCGAGAGGGACGTGTATCAATACTTCAATATCTATCAGGCTTCTTCAAATTATCCCTATTTCTAAGGTTATATCTTTTCTCAGAGGGCTCCCTCTGGGGAGACTGGTGTTCTCGAGTCGGAGTTCTTTCCCTCCGTCGAGGAGACCTTCCTCTGGACTGGAAAACTTTTTCTTTGGGAGGGGATTGTTTATTTCCACCCTAGCTCTTTTTAGGAGTGTTTGAATTATTTTTAATAAATAATTTTTCAGGATTTTCGAGCAGTTGGGGCTTTACTGGTTTTCCACCCAAGCTGTTCTCTACCTAGTTCTTCATAACATTTTTCTATAATTCTGGCAAGCTCAATTGGTTGATCTGTTATATCTGTTTCCTTCAACTTCTGGCGGATCGCCACAGATGCTGCTTCTCCTTTTATATTGGCTAATAATATAGCCGAGACCTGCTTGAAGTCTTTCAGCAATTTCATACCAAGAGTTAAAGCAGGTTCTGGACCGTATTCATTCTGAATCTGTTTTAGCACTTCTGGTATTACCGCCATTGACGGAACACCATGTGTTTTTGTGTAAATGGAAGCAAAGACTGTACCCCAAGTGTCACAGTCCTCCACGTGTGGTGCGACCCCCATTGGAAGGCAGATGGTCAGAATTCTGTGTTTCTCAATAGGGGTAGTATTCGGAAATACTGCCTCTATTTGAGTAATTTTCTGCGCTAACCAAAAAGGAATTTGTTCCCGTTTTATGGGTGTTTTACCAAGACATGACTGTATGTTCTGTGGTGTAATTTTATTTGTGTTCCCCTGATGAGGGGTCAGCTGTGGTAAATTAACAGCTGTTTGGACTGTTGCAGTCCGCATTACATATTGGACTAATTGTCTATGTATTTTGATTAATGTTTTTAGCTGTGCTAACAGCTCTTCTTTTGACATTTTTGCAATGTCCGGATGTGGTGTGTAGCTGGCTAGAACCGGCCACGTTGCTCCTGGTCTACCTAGTGGACCGAGCCTAGTAATATGATCGTTGTGTTTTAGGGCCCTTTAAACCAGAGCAAATGCTCTTGGTATTTTAATGGGATTTCAATCTCCTCGAAAGAAGCGTACTCTTCTGTTGGATCCCCTATTTTGTAATAGTGGAACTCGTGTGTTGCGGTGTTTGCCGCTGGAATATTTATCCAAGAATAGAATACCTCTGTCTGCCGATATTCGTGTGCCTCTATCACGAAGACGACTGTGCCACCTTGTGTGGTCAGTCCATTTTCTATAAGTTTTGACGTTATAGTTTTTCTTATGTTGACCGGGATGATTATCGCACCCGGTTCAATAATACCGTCGGGACCCTGCTCAGTCGCATTTACTGCGGCTGCAGCGGCTCCGTTTTCAGTGTCTGACATTTTATTGTCAGAAAGGTTTTGCAGAGCAGGTCTCCAAGGAGACAAAGATTAGGTGCACAATATTTTGGAACACTGTATCCTTCAACGTTGAATAAACCAGAGCTTTACATAGGAATCTCTTCCTACTAAGTTCGGGCGGATTTTAACCTTTCACCCACTCCAGACGTCTATTGGAGTATTTAAGGAGTCTGTGTGAAAAATGCACGACTGAGTTACTCTAACGTCTTGCGTTAGTTTTATCGCCTTACCAAACGTTGGGCGCCATGTAGTGTAGTTCCTATTTTCCCTATAGGCCCTGCGCATTGGAATAACATAAACAGTAGTATAGACGTAGAAGTGCGGTCTTCCAGGTCTCCACTGACTATGCTAAACTTAATTGGGTTTGTTACCAACTAGCTCAGAGGTCACTGGAAACTTTCTTGACTGAATAGGAAATGATCAGCTTCCCTGGTACAGACAAGAAGGGATTCAGTTTTCCAACAACCGCATAAACATGACAACTTTGCTCCTTAGAATAAGAGTCAATCTCTAGAGTCGTGTGAAACAATAGACTGTTATTTTACTCAGTCAGTTGTGCAGATTACTTTCACCAAGATGCAGAGAATAGAGAGACGGGCGTTTTCAATAAAAGGTATTATTTATTGAACAGTCTTTCTTCTCATGCAAGAGAAAAGAATTGCCACAATTGCAAGACTAGTTATTATAAAAAGTGCGTACAGTAAAATGAGGATTGCGAAATAATACTGTAAAACCATTGATATGGTTTCTTAGCCATACAATGGTTAAAATGAATAAAATATATACATTCAGCTAACGTACTCAACTGGTGCTTCTAACTACGCCTACCCCAGTGTACCTGACCTAAGCCTAATACTTGGGAGGGAGTAAGTAAGTAGCAGTTTTAGTTAAGTTGATTTTGCCAAGGTTTGCTTCAAGAATTCTCTCTAAGGGTTTAGTCAACACCATACCTCTGGAATAGAATGTTGGAGATCTTGTATCTCCTCTCAGGACTCGATATCCCAGTCACTCGCAAGAGTAGGCTGGAAACGCCGGAGCTGGATTTTCTCGGCAAGAGAAAAGACAGCGTCTCTCTCAGCGCATCAAGGAGGAGGAGGGACAGCGTCCGTGGGCTGCTTGCATCTGCTGGGCTCTGCAAGGGACAGCTGTTCTGCTCCTGTATTCACCACACCATCGCTATCATCGATGTCGTCGCGGCAGCGTTTGCTTAAGGCAACGTTGGTAATATTTATACCTGAAAGGTGCCTTGTTTGACGTAAGTTTTTGGACATAAGACGTCAATAAAGATGTCACTAGGAAGTGATCGTCTTCCAGTGCTCATTAGAGTTCTATTACTAATCAAAACATAGCAAGCAGGGCTTTCCCAGGTTGCTGAGTTTTATCTTGTTGAAGAACTCGGAGTGTAATCTAGGAATCTAAGATAGTGGCTTCTGCTGTGTCATCTGCTGTAATGAGCTGCAGTGGAAGAGATTCTGAAATGTGGCTCTGATCGTGTTAGGCCAGAGACGAGTTTCTGAAATATCGCTCTTGATCGTTTATGCCATCATAGGGGTATGAATGGATTATAGCCGTATAGGGGCATAAGGTCACAGTATTGATCGGGGTCCTAGATTAGAACCCAACATGTGCACTATCTTGATAAACTTATGAAAAGAAGCTATTTACACCCCACCCTCCCGTGTTAAAAACAAGAATCCATAAAGGTACAACCCAGTCATCAAATGGGATAACCCAACTATCATTCATACATCTCCACACATACTCATACAACATACATACACCATTTTGATTTAGTCCATATTCTATTTTTGTGTCTGATGGCTTTTCACTTAGATCTGGTCAGATATTAAGATAGTCAAGGTACTCAAATTTATCTTAGATATATAAAAACATCTAATTCATTCAAACATTGGGGGTTTGGATTTAATGACAGATGTTCCTATATTTATCCTTTCAGCTATGAGCTAGGAGAATTTAAATTAATAAAACTCAAACAGTTGTGGGTTTAACTGCCCTTCTTAGATACAACCTTAAAAATCTCATATCTTCTTACCCAAGAAAGTCTCAGTTATATTTGAGTGCGAGGTCTTTATCCTTAAAAGATAATAAGTAGCTTCTCTCTTCCCTATATGTTACTGGCGAAGAGTTTTAACTCAACAGGTGCAAATGTATATCTATGACAATTTTAGAAAGAGTTTAAAGCAAAATTAGTCACTACTGTTATTATATTCCTCTGACACATATTGCCTATGTTAATGGACCTATGTCATTGCTTACCCTAATGGTTCGTCCTATGGGACGGGAAGGTTCAATGATGTAAAGGTCCTGGTGATCCGTACTTAGATAAACTGTATAATGACGATCTCTCTTATGATGGCTAAAAGAATGGTACATAGATAGAGGGTTTTAGGCTATTATGTCTGGTATTAATAGTGAATACTATCCTAATTTAGTTTATAATCTAATAAAGTGGATGTAATCATATCTCCCAGGCAGCTAACCTCTATACTGAGCCACCCAATTATCATCTAAAAAAATATTTTGGTGACAGGCGATTTTAATGTTCACTGGGACAAAACAGACAAAGATCTACCAACTCGGAAACTACAGACTTCCATGACTGCTTTAGGCCTGGTACAATTAGTGGAAGCTCCAACCCACATAAAAGGCCACATTCTCGACCTCATCTGGTCTTCTATGCCAAAAGTAGCTCTCACTAGTATCACACCTTGTATTTGGTCGGACCACCACCTAATCCTGTGCGATATACCACAAAACAATCCTCAGGTAAGACTTCCATTAAAAACCAAAAAAGTGCGTCAATGGAAAAAAGTTGACCCAAAAACCTTAACTGATGTCCTATCCAAACATATACAGAAACCTATGATCACATCAGATGGCGTAGACCTAGATCTTAACTATGATACTATAGTAGCCACCCTCAGGCATTCAATTGACGAGATAGCCCCAGAAAAGACGCAAAAAATAAAGGGCGTAGAAAAAGGAGCCCCTTGGTTCACTCAAAACCTGAGAGACCAAAAAAGAAGCTCCGTCATCTTGAAAGATGCTGGAGGAAATCTAAGAAGGATACTGACCGAGAACTATATAGAACATCCTTTCAACTGTATAAAAAGCTTATTGTATCAACCAAGAAGGACTATTATGAAACCCGTATGACCAACGCCGTAAATGTCCAGAAAGAAACCTTCCAAATACTGAAAGAACTAAGCAAAAAGGAAGGAAAGGTAGATACACTGAGTGATTGTAACACCTTTCAAGGATACTTTCTTGAAAAAGTAGCGACAATCCTGTCAGACATCAAGAAAGACAGCCCAATTATACACACCACGCCATCGCTCCCTCAAAACCCCTCAACCCCTATTATTACCAGACTTCCTAATATTGACTCCACTACCCTCAGACAACTAGCAGCATCAACCAAGTCAGGCTCCCCTGCCGACCCCTGCCCTCCAGAAATTTTTCGGTTAGCAATTCCTATCCTGGAGGACCGGATCCTAGATCTCCTAAATAATTCATTAGCTACTGGATCATTACCAACCACCTTTAAAGAGGCACGCGTCAGACCCCTGATAAAAAAACCTGGGGCGGACCCAACTAGCCTGAAGAACTATAGGCCAATCTCCCAGCTGCCGTTTTTGTCAAAAATTCTTGAACAGCATGTGTTAAAATCATTGTCACCCCTCCTGGAATCACACCACCTACTCCAGGAGCGGCAAGCTTGTTTTCGTGCCCACCATAGCACGGAACTAGTAATGCTGTCAGTGCTGGACGAGCTCAGATGCATGGCTGACAGTAAAAAGCCAAGCGCCCTGATATTATTAGACCTTTCAGCGGCGTTTGATACTGTCAGCCATGCACTGCTCCTGGACAGACTAGCCATGTCCGGGATAAAAGAACAAGCTCTCCAATGGCTAACGGCCTTTCTGCTAGGGAGAACGCAGCAGATCCAGCTAGCAGATCAGGTTTCCGACGTGGGCGCCTTGGTATGCGGAGTCCCGCAAGGGTCCGCGCTCTCACCACTTTTATTTAATCTATACCTGCAGCCGTTGATAGACTCTTTGGCAAACATGGGCTGTAAAGTCTTTAACTACGCCGACGATACTCAGCTGCTGCTGAGTATCGATAACACTACATCGGCTCAGTCCATGGCCCAAAATATACTACGGTTCACAGTAAACTGGATGACGTCCAACTTATTAAAAATTAACCCAGACAAAACGGAGGTCCTTGTAGTTTCAACCTCTGCTTCCCCCTGGAACGATCTGTTCTGGCCCCAAGAACTTGGACCTACCCCAAAGCCGTGTCCTAGTGTTAAGAGCCTAGGTATGAAAATCGACCAGGAACTCTCGATGACCAACCAAGTATCCGCGGTGGTTGGTTCATGTACCAACCTGATTAGGCAGCTGCGTAAACTTGTCCCCCTACTCTCAATGAATATGCTTCGAACCATTGTTTCAGCCACAATAGTTTCCAGAATCGATTATGGGAATGCATTATACCTAGGTCTTCCAAAAAATTCTATTAATCGTCTACAGGTCATCTTGAACGACGCAGCCCGACTAATTTTCGGACTACCCAGGCGGACCCACGCCTCTCCTCTACTTTATAGGCTACACTGGCTCCCTATAAAGCAAAGGGTTGAATTTAAGAGCCTGTGTATTTGCCATAAAGCAATCTATGGACAGGCGCCAGCCTATATAAAAGATAGGCTTGAAGTGTATGAACCCAAGCGCGCTCTGCGATCCTCCGACTCCCTTCTGCTATCCTGCCCACATTTTAAACTGGCAACCAAAGGTGGCAGATCCTTTTCAGTCCAAGCCCCCACCATCTGGAACAAGCTACCGGAGGTGCTTCGCAGAGAATCCAATCTTCTCCGCTTTAGGAAATCCCTGAAGACTCTACTGTTTAAGGACGCGTTTACATCCCCGTAAGATAGGTTGGCATTTCCATATTCCTTTACCCTGTTTCTTGTTGCTGTACTTGGTTAGAAGCGCTTTGAGACCTGTCGGTGAGTTGGCGCGATATAAAACCCAGATACAAATACAAATTTAATGCAGGCAGAAATCTGTAAGATGGCGTTCTCTCTTGTAATAGCTGGAATAAAAATAAAAATACAAAAAAGTGTGCTGTCACATCTTGGATGATAGGAATACGTTTTCCTGCTTCAATTTGGAATGTACACAGACATTCATAATGCTGAATGCAGAATGGCTTACCTTAATGTCCAATCACTCAGTTATATCCTATATGCTGGTTAAATTCAGGCTGTCGTTATAACTCTTGACCAAAAGATGATAGGCATAGATAATACCGGAAACCGGAAAAGGCTGGATGACACCTGATGTATAAAAAAGGGGGTATGATCAACCTTACCCATCGATTACACCAACTGGTTGAAACCTAAAGTGTCCATGTGTCCCTATCTGTATCTTGTGATCTGCCATTTACTTAAAGACGTATAACCGCATAGAGATATTGTGTAGACAACAGGAGCCTGTCTAAATCTATGTAAATACCCATGAAGTAAAGCCCTACTGACTTTGATGTTGCCAACTAGACCCAATGGCATATATGCCTCTATATGCTGTACAAACTGCAATGAAATAATCCAAAAACAGCATTAGCAACATTAACGCTATCCCTTTGGCATGTCCTGCTTAAATATAAACTGTACTAATAAACTCCAAATCTGGGCTCTAGAGGATAGGCTCACTGGGTCATGCGACACAATATTAACTGTGTCGGCCTCCTTACATGAACCTATGTTTAAGGGATTCCCGGAAAGCCTGAATATACCAAATATATTATATATATTATCCCTTCAGTATCTCATACTTGAATGTAAACTATACAACATGAACTCTAAAAATAATTTCTACAAGATAAACGTCCTGCGGCACAATGTTAACAATCTTGCAATGCAATAGGTCTCAAATGTGTTAAAGTTAGAGCTGTTGGCATTCAAAATAACAATATATATACACATTTGTTTGTTTATTTGTAGTGGCGTTATTATATTTGCATATTACTATTGCCAATGGTATAAAAAACAAAAAGTAAAAAACATCGTCATTTTCAATGCCAACAGCTCTACCTTTAACAAAGGCGAGACCTGTTGCATTGGAAATGCAATCTGTCTCGCATTTGTTGGAGTTAGAGTTATTGGCATTATAAATGCTAATGTTTTTTACCCAGACATGTTGCAGGGTGCCTTACCATATGTGTCCAGAAGAAGTCCCATGGGACCTCTTTTGGCCACATATAGTACTGCACCCTGCAAAGTTGAAGTTATTGGCTTTATAAATGGCAATGTTTTTACCTAGCAGTGTTGCGGGGTGCAGTACTATATGGGGCCAAAAGAGGTCCCATTGGACCTCTTTTGGTCGCATATAGTACTGCACCTTGCAGAAGATATGGTAAATCCACCCTACCAATAATGCATTGCATGAAAGACAGTACCACAAGTACATTCAGATAGCAATGTCCATATATACAGCTAGTAGCTTTGAAATGTGACAAAAGAATGATTATAATAATTCTGGATTAGATTGTACTTTGTGTGGAGTTGATGAAGGGAAATTTATAGAAGGTCTCGTATTAATGTGAGATGTGTTAGTGGGTAAAGTAACCAGTGCCAGCCTTGCTTAGGACCAAGCGTGTGTCCTGCCTGAAGCCCTTTAAGAAAATAGTGCTCTGAGGCTGGGATTAAAATTTAGGGAGTAACAACACATGTAACTGGGTGTCCTCATGTGGGGTTACAAGAAGAGACAAGGCGGTACGAAGGAAGGACTATAGCTAATTGACCAAATGATAGCCACCTTTTACAAAGGACAGGGACAGGAGCCAATTAAAAAGATGGGCGGAAAGTGGGTGGAGCTTTATGCCCATGTCCTACCTACCGCATATCTCAAGGAGACAGCGCTGCCTAGGGGTGACCTAAAAACAGATAAACAGTATATTGCAATTTGGCAATGGCATGAAAATGGCTCTGAAACAGAATAACTTTCAGTTCCTTTTTGAATATGTATAAAAAGGGAAGGGCAGGAGGGAGACAGTACCACATTCTTGTAACACTTCCAAAGAAAGACTGGGTCATGGTCTTCTCTCTTTTGAAGGCTGGCAGTTCAGGTAGCAGGACATTTTCACCACTTAAAAGCTTCAGTTCTTTCAACCAGGAAGCTGTGAGTCACTTTGCGTAGGGATTTGTGAGTAATGCAAGGTAACTTGAACCCTGCACTGGACTCAGTGGGAAGCAATCGTAGCAATTTAATCACTGGGGCTTTGTTTTCAAATGTCTTCCGCCCATCAACAAATCGAGCTTCTGCATTCACTAGCACCCTGAGAGGAGTAAGGTGAATGCTAGGCAAACCTGTGAGGAGAGAATTGCTGTACTCAAACCTAGAGAGAATGAGAACTTGAAGTAGGGGCTTGAAATCCTGCTCAGGTATAAAATGTCTAAGTAATCTGAGTGGGTAGCTGGCACTCTTTGCCCTGACATTAATTTGAGATTGTAGTTTATGTCTGGTGTAGAAGATAACTCCCAAATATTGGCATTGTCAGCAAGAGTATGGTGGCGCCTAGGACATCAAATGGGTACGTCCGACTTGAACAGGTAGGTTGGAATTCTTGGGTGTGGGAGAAATTAGGAGAAATTTAGTTTTGTGTGGATTAATTATCAGGTAGAAGGTGGCTAAACATCTTTGAATAGACACCAGTTTTAAAACGAGTAACTAATCCCCTGGAGGGGAAATCGTGAGATATATCTGAACATCATCAGTGTATTGGGGATACAGGACACCATCGGTCAAATATACCTCTAAGCTGGTCGCAAAAATTGGTTGCAAATTGACAACTGACTTTTTGCGAACAGTATTATATTTTGCAGACCGGTCCATATACTAATAGGCCAATCCACAAAATAAGGAATTGTAGGGGTCACAGATTGACTGCCTATTGAATACTAAATTGCCAGTTCCCAAGTTTTGACCAGCCCCTGGGATTGGGTACAATTACAGCACGGACAGCAGACCACCAAATTACAAAATGTAGAAAGTAGTCTGAGTTCTGAGTTCATTTAAGGAGCTGGAGTTGTGTGTAAAAAAACCCCCAAAAAAAAAACCTTTTCATTTTGGAAAACTTCACTTAAGTTGCCAACTTCACTTAAGTTGCCACCCCAATTCCCAAAGGAGACCCCTACCCCTTTGCGACTCAGTTATGACCAAAACCCGGGAGGCAATAACAGATCAATGGTTTGTGACTAAAATAAAGGTCGCAACCCACTGATGCAGACCACGCCGACTTGCAATTTGGAAGGCTATTACATCCCCTTCCAAATTGGTAGCAGAATCCATTGTGTACGTCAGAATAAGTTTTCAGACTTGCACTAATGTTTTGTAGATATGAATATGTGATTAAGCCATAGCAAGGTCTGTAATTTATCAAATTGTCGCAAACGCTACCACTAAATAAATGAGTACATCTGGCCCCAGAATTCCCATAAATGTTTCATACAAAGGTTGAACGGTGTAGGATAGAGCCTTGGGGGAAGTCTTGATCCAGCAGTACAGTGTGAGAAAGAGTTCCTGATTTTAACCACTTTGAGACTTGTTTGATAGATACCAGGTGAACAATTTGAGTACCACTCTGTCAGTTCAAGCGCTTTGACACCCCGTCATGGGTAGTAATTGCTATATGGATGCAAGTACAATTACATATTCTACCTTTGACGATATTAGGCAATAAGGAGTGACTGACCATGTCAGCGGCAGCTTAGAGATACAGAAGCACTAGGAAGCAGGATCTACCAGCATTAAGGAAACAAAGTATCACCCACCACTTAGAGGACAGCAGTTTCTATGCTGCACTCCAGCTCAGCAATCGGAAAGTCATCAAGATCATTGACCTAATATTTTGAGAAAGCTGAAAGAAGACACAACTCTCTAACATCTCTGTCTAGAAGGGAGGGCCTGAAACTGGGCAAAAATGACTTGGCTCGTTTATGTCCACCAAAGGTTTTTTGTTTTAGATCAGGTGAGACATGAACAATTCTGAGGCAGTCAGGGAAGGTGCCTTGTGGGAGTTATGATAACATATTCCAGTAAGGCGTGATCTGACAGGATATGTTATGTTAGGTATATTTGTATCGCGCAAGGCTGCCCCAGCAACAGGGCGTCCCAGCGCTTGCAGACACGTCAACCAGCGGGGTGCTGTGGAGTGTACAAAGGACTGAACAAAAAAGGAGGGTTGGCCTATAGAGGCTCGAGCTAAATGGAGGCAAACAGCCAGGTTTTTATTTTTTTCCGGAAGAGCCAGTGGACTTGCGTGGTGCGTGCCTCAAGGGGGATGGAGTTCCATAAAGCAGGAGCCAGGGATTTGAAGGACTGTCCGCCACCTCTGCACTTGCGTACCTTGATGGTGTGAAAGGAGCAGAGACCCTGTAGTATTTGGGGGGCCTGGCCATGTAGGATTTTGTGGGTTAGACAGAGTGTTTTAAATTGGATTCTCTGTTTCACCGGCAGCCAGTGAAGGCGGCGGAGGATGTGTGATGTGTGACAGCGTTTAGGTAGGGCAATAAGAGTACGCGCTGTTGCATTTTGAGCCCTTTGGAGTCTATTCATGGTCATAAAGTTGGTACCAGGCAATAGGCTGTTGCAATAGTCCAAGTGTGATAGGACCAAGGACTGGACTATTACTTGTCTGGTGGGTGGCTCAAAAAAGCCCAAAATGGGCTTAATGGTATGTAGTCGTCCGAAGTAGGTGCTAGCCACCTTTTTAGTATGTGACTCAAAGGAGAGAGAGTTATCCATTAGGACTCCCAGATTCTTAACTTCCTTCTTGGGAATCGGGGGAGGGCCCATCGTCGGGGGCACCATTGGTCGCCCCATTTCTGTGAGTCTCGACCGATCAGGAGCACCTCCGTTTTCGAGGAGTTAAGTTGGAGGCAATTCTTCGTCATCCAGCTTGAGATGGCTAAGACATCTTCCTGAAATTTTATCTGGTCCGATATGGTGTTATTGGAGAAGGTAACAACAAGCTGCGTGTCGTCAGCGTACGAGGCCAGTTTGATCCCGCGTTCTTTTACTAGCAGGGCCAAGGGGCGAACATACACGTCAAACAGCGTAGGGCTGAGGGCAGAGCCCTGGGGAACGCCGCATTTGAGAGGAAATTTGCTGGATATGTAAGGTGGAGCATGGATCTGGAAGGAACAATCAGACAGAAAGGATGCGAACCACGCCAGAGCCTTGCCCCTGACACCGATCTCCCCCGAGACGTTTGAGTAAGATCTCGTGGGAGACCGTGTCGAACGCCGCACTCAGGTCGAGCAAGATCAGAGCCGAGGTGAGTCCAAGGTCCCGTGAGGCCCTAAGTTGCTCCGTGACTGCCAGGACCGTGGACTTCGTGCTGTGATTTGCCCAGAAGCCGTTCTGTGACTTGTCCAGGATCCCATGTGTTTCCAGATAGCTGGTCAGGGTGGAGTTCACATGGGCCTCCAACACCTTGGCCAGGTACGGTAGGAGGGAGATGGGTCTGAAGTGTTCTGGCAGGGAGGGGGTCTATAGTGTTTTTTTTAACAGGGGGATAACCTTGGCATGTTTCCATGATCTGGGGACTGTGAAAGACTGGAGGGATCTGTTAATCAGTTCCCCACCCTCGAGCAAAATGGTGTCCTGGAACTGCCTGAAGATATCAGGTTTGACCGGGTCATCAGGTGACCCAGACTTTACTTTTATGGCCAATCGCTCGAGGTCTTTATTGGTCAAGAGCGGAAGAGTAGGGAGGGAGAAGCCGGAGTCCGGCTAGTCAGGCGGGCCGGGAGGTCGGCCGGGTATCAGGAGGGGCCCACTAGCGTTTAGCAGTTTCTAGATCCCCTCTACCTTATTAATGAAAAAGCCAGCCAGATCTTCACATTGGGAGTTGGAAAAAATTGTGTTGTTGGTACCCTCTGTTCCTTTAGTCATTTCTTTGATTAGTGAGAAGATGGTTTCAGATGGGTTGGGACTGATTTTAATCATGTTAGTATAGAAAGCAGCTTTCGTTTTTTTTATGAGTTTATGGGGTGCTTTGGTAGCAGATCTGTATGTATTCTTAGCTAATGGGTCATAGAAACGCCTCCAGGAACGCTCAAGTGTTTTGCAGTGCTTTTTTTCTGCTACTAGTGTCTCTGAATACCATGGGTGTGAGTGCTCGCGTTTGGGCCAGGAAATGTTTTGGGGGATAAGATGATCTAGAGAGTTGTTGATCCACCCTCTGTAGGCTATGTCTGCTTCCTCCAAATTGCTGGGCCAGCCTGGGCGCGAGGCTATGAGTCTGGATTCTTGACAGGTAGCGTTTAAATTGTGCCAGAGGCGCCTCCAGAGGGGGAGGGAGGAGGTCTGCTGTGTAGTGGCTCTTGTGCTGATACAGAAGTGGATAAGAAAATTATCTGTCCAGATCAGCGGAAGGGGGGGCATGAACTTTAATTCCCTCTATATTAGAGAACACTGGGTCTAGCAGATGCCCTGCTATGTGAGAGGGATCTTTGACTAGCTGGGTCAGCTGACAGGCTTCCAGGTCATCCAAGAAATTAGAGATGGCGGGGGAATCAAGACGCTCCAGATGGAGGTTAAGGTCTCCCAATATGCTAAAATTGGCTGTCTGAAGTGCAAGGGTGGGAATGGTCAACGTTAGGGATTCTTTAAAAGCACTCACCGGCACATGAGGTCAATAGATGAGGAGCCCCGAAAAAGTAAAGTTGTCTGTTGTTCTGATCTTGAATATGGTGTTCTCACAGTCTGATATGGTGGCAGGGGAGAGAGTGCAGGAATTAGTTGTTTTAAATATGACCGCTAACCCACCTCCCCTACCTTTGGGTCTGTTCTGGGTGGACATTGAATATCCAGACGGAAGGGCCAGAGCTGGAATGGCTGTCGAGTCACTGGTTAACCAGGTCTCGGTTTGGAAGAGTAGGTCTGGCGACCGGTCCATAAGGAGGTCAAATACCTCTTTGTGGTGTTTTACCAGAGACCTACAGTTCAGGCTGTATACATTCAGTTTGGTGGTTATAGGGGGCTCTGATGGGATCTGGGGAGTCTCCGTGGCCTTAAACCCACATTTATTGCATCCCGAGTGTAGAGTATCGGATGTCTGGGCTGGGCCGCGCAAGGTGCCTACTTTCGAAGGGCAATCAGTTCCTCTCGGGAGCAGGGGGACATCTGCCTGGTCCGAGAGCCAGGGGTTCTGGCGTCTAGCGTCCGCCGGGTGCGGACGGGCGCAGACGGGGGCAGACGGGCTTGCCTTTGGTGCGCCGGCGGCGCGCCCGCTGCGCGCCCGCTGCGCGTCCGCTGCGCGCGTCCGCTGCGTGGGAGTGGTGGGCTTCGGGATTTAACAAGCTGCAAGCCCCGCCTCCACCGGAAGTGCGTCGCCCACGGGGGCTGGTCACAGGTCTATTCATGCCCTCCACGCAATCGGCACAGACCGTGGTGGAACAGGGCTCAGACCAGGAGGGAGGAGCAGAGACAAAGGTAAAAAGCAGTTTTTAAAATATAGTAACATTTTTTAAATCACGGGAGGTCTGATTCCAGAGTGCTGCTGCTAGCGCCCTACTGATCGGCGCGTCCACTGCGCGGGAGTGGTGGGCTTTCGGGATTTAACAAGCTGCAAGCCCCGCCTCCACCGGAAGTGCGCCGCCCACGGGGGCCGGTCACAGGTCAATTCACGCCCTCCACGCAATCAGCACAGGCTGTAGTGGAACAGGGCTCAGACCAGGAGGGAGGAGCAGAGACAAAGATAAAAAGCAGTTTTTAAAATGTAGTACAATTTTTAAAATCACGGGAGGTCTGATTCCAGAGTGCTGCCGCGTCTCTTTATCAGATTTGCCTGGCACAGCATCTTTAGGTAATTAGTGGATTTCACACTGACAATAGTTTTGAGATTAGCCTCCTCAGTGATGTTTGTGAACTTCGCCCATCTTTCCTGAGCCATTCAGCTAAAATTAGTGACAACAGTAGCATACTGATCTGAATTAAGGAATTAATGAAGGACTGATAAATGAATAGTGGGTACAGCTCTCTAGACTTGGCGGCCCAGCGCTAAGCCCAGGTTTGGTGACTCAGTACAGGCAGGTTCAAAAAGTGATATCTTTTTGCAAAAGATGTTTCAGATGTCAAAAGAGGTATATCCGGTTGAAGCACATTCCAGAGATTTGCTGACAATTACGCAAAGAAAAGATCAGCCACTCATGCTGGTCGAATACGCAGTAAATTGAGATTTTACCCAGAGGATTTAGGGGTACATGATGTGGTATACCATTGTAAGGGATTTTGAAGATAAGTGGGACTCTTACAAAATATGGCTCAGAATGTTAGAATGAGAAATTTGAACATTAATCTTTTATGGGCTGGGAGCCGGTGCAGGTAATTCAAATGGAAAGACATGGAATAAGATCTAAGGATTGGTGGAATTAGGGCTCTGAAAACTTTTCCCCTTCTAACCAGTGGTAAATTGTTTGTGTTCTCTGCCGTAAAATCTGGTACAAATGATCTACACCTAATTGGCAAATTTAATGTACTTGTAAGTCCCTAATAAATGGTATTACGTGAACCCGGGGCCTATAAATTAAATGCTACTAGTGGGCCTGCAGAACTCATTGTGTTCCCCCATTAAAGTTACCTTTTAAAACATGTCTCAGGCCTACCAAACCGCCTGTAGTGCAGCTCTAAAATGCAATTTTTTTTTTTTTTTTTTTTTTTTAAAACCTTTATTTACAAATGCACGGTACACAGCGTCTGCCTACAACCCCGCAGGGCCGGCCGCTATGACAAAAAACAGGCTGAGCGAAAAGTGCAATACGAGGCAGCACGTTGCTGGAGCAATCTCTCACATCAACATTATCGGCAAGAGCGTAACATCATACAAATAGGATAAGAAAGGTTTAATTTTATGTTTTTGTCGAAGTGAACACTAACAAACAAACACATGATATCATAGTGGCAAGGGTTGCTGGAGGTGGGGGGGGGGAATGAATGTAGGAGAAACGACGATGGCGAGGGGGGGGTGGCGCGCGCAAGAAAAGCATATGGTGAGAATAGGAAAGGAACGTAAATCACGGAGAGGAGGGGAGAGGGACCTCGTAGTCAAGTGGGGGAGAACAGATGTCTCCACGATAAGCATTCCAGGGAGCCCAAACCCTGGACCACTTCCCCGGACGCCCCCGGGCCTCATATACCGTCTTCTCTCGGAACATGGACCAGTCCATGTTCTCTTTCCAGGCACTCAACACTGGCGGTCTAGGGGAGCCCCAAAGCTGCGCAATATCCCTCTTCGCGATCATATTGCCAAGGGTGACCCAAAGTGTCTGGGCAGCAGTGCAGTCAGACGGTTCCCATACATTCAAGAGACAACGACGCGCCTCAGGAAGCAATGGGACCCCCGTGACACGACTCATCACATCATGCACCCTAGACCAGTACGCTACAATCATCGGACATTCCCAGAGAACGTGAAGAAAGGTACCATCCATCCCACACCCACGCTTGCATCGACCATCCGAAACCAAACCCATTCGCACCAGACGCATTCCAGTAAGATACACGCGATGAAGGATTTTCAATTGGACAAAGCGAAGTCGTGCAGGAATAGCCACCTCCTTAGGGGAGGACACGGCGGACTGCCAGTCCTCGTCGTCCAATTCGAGTCCGTCGGCCGTCCAGGCAGCCCGGAGCTTCTCGAGCTGGTCAGTTCTGTTATTAATGAGCTTCTTGTAAATTAAGGAGATGGTACTGTCTGGGACGTGGCCATCTAGAACTCGATCCTCCAAGGGGGAGGACTGCGGAACGTCCGTACCGGGGGGGAAGACAGATGACAAGGCATGCCTCACCTGCATATACCGGAAGTGCTCCCTATCATCGAGCCGGTATTCTAGCTTCAGCGATTCAAAGGACTTAACCGCGCCACGTGTCCACAGGTCCCCCACCGTGCTAATCCCAATCATGTCCCATTTCTCAAACCCTTTCGTCTTCCACAGGTTGCCCAGACGTTCCGAATCATACAGTGGCGTCATACGTGTCAGTCTACCACCCCAGCCCGTGGCCACCGTAGCGTCTCGCCATGCCCGCACCGCACATTTCGTTGGGCCCGTAAGGAGTCGGAAGGGGGCCTTAGAGTACAGCGCCCTATTAAAGTTGCCACCGGGCAACAGCAATTTATCCAAAGCAAAGGCAGGAGCGGGCTCCGGAGCGTATGTCGCATGGTTAATGGCACTCAGGTGTGAGGCCCAGTAGTATCGTCTAATGTCCGGCAGCGCAATACCTCCGTCGTACCAGGAGAGCGTGAGCTTGGACAAGGCAATGCGGGCACGGCCGTCCCAGATAAGTTGCCGCTGTAAACTCTCGACTTCATGGAAATAGCGAGCTGGAACAGGGTCGAAGAAATTTTGCAGGGCATAGAGGAATCGAGGGAGCGACATCATTTTAAAGAGCGCCGCCCGGCCCAATGGAGATAAAGGCAGATCGCGCCAACGCCGAACGTCCTGCTTCAGTCTGCGGAGTGGGGCATACAAGTTCCGCTCATAGCGGACCGAAGAAATCATGGATACATGGACCCCAAGATACTTAAAACCGTCCGTCGCTACCAGGATGGGGAATCTGCGGGGGAGAGGCGGCAGAGTACCAGCTATGGCGTAGACACAGGACTTGGTCCAATTAATGACAAGTCCCGAGTTTTTACCGAAGGACGTGAGGACGTCGAAAAGAACATTGAGCGACTTCTGAGGGGAAGTGAGATAGAGGAGGATGTCGTCCGCGTACAAGGAGACACGATCCTCAAGGTCAGGGGACCATTGGATCCCTTTGATCGAGGGTTCCCACCGGAGCCACGCGGCCAGAGGTTCGAGTGCCAAAGCGAACAAAAGCGGAGAAAGAGGACAGCCTTGACGTGTGCCACGGCCCAAGGGGAAGGGGTCCGAGCACCGACCATTCACCGCGACCTGGGCTAGCGGCTGTTCATAGAGAAGCTTGACCCAAGCGATGAAATTAGGGCCAAAGCCAAATTTAGCGAGGGCTGCCCATAGGTAGGGCCATTCAATAGTGTCAAATGCCATCGTGGCATCAAGGGAAGCGACTACTGCTGGCTCGGCGAGAATAGGAGCTCTCGCGAGGACACTGTGGAGCCTACGCAAATTAAGAGCAGTGTTTCTGTGGGGGATGAAGCCGGATTGATCCGGGTGGATCAGGTCACAAATCACAGCAAGCATCCGATTGGCCAGCACCTTAGCGAGGATTTTGGGTTCCGCATTAAGGAGGGAGATGGGGCGGTACGAGGCACAACGGTCACGAGGTTTGCCATCCTTATAAATGACCACTATGGTAGCGAGGCGCTGCTCAAGGGGGAGGCATCCAGCCTCAACCGCCTCGAGGAACATGCGACGCAGGTGGGCGGCCATCTTGTCGGGGCAGAGCTTGTAGAGTTCAATGGGGAGTCCATTAGGGCCCATTGCCTTACCCGAGCGAAGGGAACGAATTGCAAGGGCAATCTCGTCGACAGTAAAGGGGGCCTCCAGAGCGAGGCAGTCCGCATCAGACACAGTAGGCAGAGCAATGTCACGTAGGAGTAGCCTGGAGTCGGCCTCATCTCGATCACTAACAGGCGTATAAACCGTACGGAAGTGGTCAACAAAGCACTCAACAATCTCACCCGGATCGGAGACAGTCACACCAGAATCACGAACAATGGAGGGAACAACACGACTCGCACGCTCAGTCTTATCCAACCACGCAAGAAGCTTGCTAGCCTTGTCACCCACATCATACAGTCGACCAAGTTGATTAGACCGCATCAATTTAGCAGCATCCGTGACACAGGCTTTATAGTCTGCTTGCTTTAATTCCAATTCATGCAACAGTGCAGGCGTGTCATTCCCACCCAACTCACTTTCAAGCGCAGTGATTTCAGTTTCAAGGGCCACAACAGCCTCCCTCTTGACCCTACGCTCGGTGGCAATGAGTGACAGGGCGGAACCCCGAATAACCGTCTTAAAGGCCTCCCAGAGAACAGTGGGGGAAGTGACTGAGCCCATATTCTCAGAAAAATAGCAATCTATTGCCTTAATCAAGTCTGAGCGGAGCCGAGGGTTTCGAAAGTGCCAAGGAGGAATCGGGGGAACTCTGTTACCAGGAAGACCGCCCACAGAAATCGTAATTAGCAGGGGGGAGTGGTCCGAGATACCCCGGGGGAGATGTCGAATCTCACGAACAGTGGACAAAGTGGAGGCTAACATAAGAAAATAGTCGATGCGGGAGAGGCTGCCGTGCGCACCAGAGTGAAAAGTGTATTGGTGGAGTGTGGGATGTAGTGAGCGCCAGACATCAACTAAACCAAAAGTGTCAGCCATTTCACTGAGCCACATCTGGGACTGTGGCAATACTCTAGGGGGTAGCCTGTCGCAGTCGCCGGACATGACAGAATTGAAGTCCCCGCCCAGGACCAACAAGCCGTCTGGCAGCCCAAGGAGAGTCCTGCCTAAATCAGCATAAGTGGTAGCCTGCAGTCCTGGGGGGATATAGACAACAACAAACACGACCTGCTTACCCTCCCACCTCCCCGAGACAGCAGCATACCGCCCACGCTCATCAAGGATAACATCGTCGATAGCAAGAGCAAGGGAAGACCTTACCATAATACCCACACCCCGGGAACCCGAGGTGAAACCCGCATGTGCAACCAGTCGATAACCCCGGCGGTCTAAGGCCTTGCAAGCATTGCCAATCAAGTGGGTCTCCTGAAGAAACACAACATCAGGGGCGTGGCGCCTCAAGAATTGCAGTACAATGCCCCGCTTAATCCTGTCACCCAAACCATTTACGTTCCAAGAAAGAATCCGCATTTCACCCCCCCCCATTGCTACAAAAACATTCCACACCCACCCCCCAGCAGAACCCACTATGAAAAGTCATTGCGAGATGTGAAATACCATGTAACAGAGAACAAAACAGATTAAACAAAACAGAACCCAGTCCCCAAACACCAACCCCAAGACCCAAACCCGTTACAACACCCCTCTCCCTGCACCCCTGCTGACTAAAAAGCCACCCCCAACTGCAGTGTGCCTGTCGCCCCATACTTCTACACAAAGAACCCCCCGAGGAGGAAGGGAGAAATCACCCGTTACCGCACCGCCACGGGCAGAGTCATTAGGGAATAAGTCAATGTACACAGTACGTTTCATAGTCTCAATCGGAACCTCTAGGGCATCTGTTACTCCTGGGCCGCTGCACCACCTTCCGCACCACCAGGGCCTCCGCTCCCAAAGTCCTCTGCCGGCAACGAGTCCAGCCAGTCGGCTACACGTTCAGGTTGATCAAAGAAATAGGCACGCTCCCGATATTCGATCCGGAGCCGGGCCGGAAACAGCATGGCATATTTCAGTCCCCGGTCCCTCAGACGACGCTTCACTCCAAGGAAACCTGATCTTTGCCGCTGCACTTGAGGAGTGAAATCGGGATATATGGAGACAGAGTTATTGTCATACTTCAGGGGACCATGTTTACGGGCGGCCTGGAGGATAGCATCCCTGTCCCGGTAGTGAAAAAGCCTGGCGATGATAGGCCTCGGTGGGTTCCCCGGCTTCACTTGACCTCCAGGAAAACGATAGGCGCGCTCCACGGCAAAGAACTTACTAAGTCCCGCCGGAGCCAGTTGGGCGACTATGAGTTCCTCGACCAAGAGATCGGTAGCTACAGCACCATCACCTTCCGGCACTCCGACAAGGCGTATGTTGTTCCGCCTGGCCCTGTTGTCATAGTCCTCCATCCGCTTAAGCAGTAAGTCGTGCGATGCACGTAGATTGCCAATTTCGGATTGCGCCTCAGCCATGTCGTTCACCAGGCTCGACGTTTTAAGATCTAGTGCCTTCACCCGCTCATTTGTTTTGGCCAAGTCGGCCCGAATCAGAGTCACATCCACCGCCACCGTGTCTATTTTGGTCACCACAGCTTCAAATTGTTGACTCATGTCGGCCTTGAGTCCAGTAATGGCAGCCATTAGGTCTTGGAGCGACACTTCCGAAGTAGACGATGTGTCCGTTTGAAGTCCTTCAGCACCCATACATACGGTCCCGGGGGAGCCCCTCGGCTGGGTGTAGCGTTCGATCATGTTTGACTGGATCGATCCCCCCCGGGTTGCCGCCTTCCGGCGTTTTTCGGCCTCCACTTTCGTCGCCATCTCGCATTCAGTGTCGGCCAGGTAGCCAGGGGAAGTGACGAGAAGGTAGAAAAGTCTCGAAACTCCGATGCGCCGCTGAGACAGAGGTGTCGCAGCCTCCTTGCCAGTCCAACGGAGGATAGTGCAGGCTGAGAGGGCCGCAGGCAAGGCAGAGTAGGAGGAGACAGGAACAAAGAAAAGGAAACCGAAAGTGAAAGCAATATACCTCCGGCGGGCCAGATGCCAGGCAGCCGTTGTTGTTCAATTACAGGTCGGCCAAAGTGGGCAGCCGAGTCCCCGGTCGCGCCCGCGGGCAGGCCAGAAAGTTGCAAAGTTCAGAAAAATGGTCCCCAGGGTCCGATTTTGACCAGAGAAGGATCAGTAGCATCAGCGATGATGGCGCTGCAAAAGCCCGTCAAAATGACCAGGATAAGTGAAGGATAGATAAAGAAGGACGGCGCGGGTCTCGGGAGCTCTCTGCTCACGCGACCATCTTGGATGCCCGCGTAGCTCCTCCCCCCTAAAATGCAATTTTGACATGGAAACCTAAACTTTTAGCCATGCCTAAACCTTCCTTCAATACTAATAAGTCCCTCCTAAGGTATGCCCTAAAAGCTCAAACGGTACAAAAGGGGGTGGTGATGGACGGAGCATCTGAATCAAACACTCACACCCAGTCAAAAGATCTGGGTTTAATCCATCACCGTTCTTTAGCCCACTCTGCCACCCCAGTTCAGACATGGCTATATGCAAATCAGTCTGACCCTGTGCCTCATGGGAACAGTCCAGCCCGAACTGCCAAGCCATGTCTTCCCTGGACCGGAAACAAGCTTCCGAGGACCGGTTTCTGGCATTCCAGCCGTCTTCAGCCCGGCTTGCTTGAATCCAGTGGCAAAGTGAGCAAGGGACTCACGTCTGAGCATACCCTGCCACATTTATGGCGGCCAAAAGCGGTACAAAAGGGGGTGGTGATGGACGGAGCATCTGAATCAATCAAACACTCACACCCAGTCAAAAGATCTGGGTTTAATCCATCACCGTTCTTTAGTCCTCTCTACCACCCCAGTTCAGACATGGCTATATGCAAATCCGTCTGACCCTGTGCTTCATGGGAACAGTCCAGCCCGAACTGCCAAGCCATGTCTTCCCTGGACCGGAAACAAGCTTCCGAGGACGGGTTTCTGGCATTCCAGCCGTCTTCAGCCCGGCTTGCTTGAATCCAGTGGCAAAGTGAGCAAGGGACTCACATCTGAGCATACCCTGCCACACTTATGGTGGCCAAAAGCGGTACATAAGGGGGTGGTGATGGACGGAGCATCTGAATCAATCAAACACTTACACCCAGTCAAAAGATCTGGGTTTAATCCATCACCGTTCTTTAACCCACTCTGTCACCCCAGTTCAGACATGGCTATATGCAAATCAGTCTGACCCTGTGCCTCATGGGAACAGTCCAGCCCGAACTGCCAAGCCATGTCTTCCCTGGACCGGAAACAAGCTTCCGAGGACTGGTTTCTGGCATTCCAGCCGTCTTCAGCCCGGCTTGCTTGAATCCAGTGGCAAAGTGAGCAAGGGACTCACGTCTGAGCATACCCTGCCACACTTATGGTGGCCAAAAGCGGCACAAAAGGGGGTGGTGATGGACGGAGCATCTGAATCAATCAAACACTCACACCCAGTCAAAAGATCTGGGTTTAATCCATCACCGTTCTTTAGCCCACTCTGCCACCCCAGTTCAGTCATGGCTATATGCAAAGCAGTCTGACCCTGTGCCTCATGGGAACAGTCCAGCCCGAACTGCCAAGCCAAGTCTTCCCTGGACCGGAAACATGCTTCCGAGGACCGGTTTCTGGTATTCCAGCCGTCTTCAACCCGTCTTTACAAAGACTTGCTGTATGGGGCTTTAGGTGTTGGATTTTAAATCCACCACCTTTCCTACTGTTGTACAGACTGGAGTTGGAATAGTAAATTATACTATTCCAAACTCCGGCGCCCCCCTCTACAGCAAGTCATTGTAACAGATGAACAGTTAGAATATCACTGAGATAGAGACAAATAGGTATTCATCGTGAGGATAGTGCTAAATCTAACTAAGTAATGCATTTCCTGCAGAAGTATTGCATCAGTCTTTTACTACCTTGGTTAAAACTCTGGGTCAAAAGAACATGGTATTGGGGGATCAGTAGCGGAGACTGCCCATCTGTGTCTATTCTGGTATCCACAATTTATGTACCCTCTGCCCACATTAACAATGTAGGATCTTCTACTATCTTCAGCAATCTCTGACCTGTTTGTTGCCTAGTTGAGAAGTTATGTCCTGGCAGATTGACAGCTTGTGGTGGTGGTTTTTGGAGTTGACCTCTTGAGTTTTGGGTTACTTAATAGGAATTCTTCTTCTGCTAGTGGAGATAGGCACCATTATTCCCTGTCAGATGCGGCACTGCTGTTTGACTTGCTGTTTGGGCAGTGAAATGTATGACAAAATATCAGCCACAAGAATTTTGTTCTTCTAATAACAACCTTGACCAAAACATCTCATTTTACATACTTTGAATGATAAGTATATATATTTAATTGGCATTAACGTTATTACAGTTTAAGATAAAGTTACATTATTTCTATAACATTAGTACATTTTAAAAAATGTATATAGAACATAACACTATATAAAAATAAGGGTGTTTATTCACATTACCACAATAAATGGAATTTGGTTCCTGCTGAGTGCGTGCTTCTTTTTAGTGAATGATACACATTCTATATAAAACAAAAACATATAAACATTAAAAAGATATCTTTCTAAAAATATTGAAAATATGTTTATCATTAAATTTAAAATGATCATAAATGTATCATACACAGAAAAAAATGATTGCACAAAATATATGTAAATAGATCATTTAAATTATTGAAAAAATATTTTCCATTTATTCAGCCCTCATAAATAGTACTTAAAAATATGCAACAATCATTATTTGTAAAAGGCTTAAAAAAATAGAGTATATATTTTTAAAATAAAACTTGAATTAAATACAATATTTAAAACAAATATAGACCGTTCAGTTAAGCATGCTAAAAGTATCTTTAATAATTTTCGATTCAACATATTACTTTGTTCTGGATATTTTTAAACAGTTCAAATAACCTATTTTTGTAGAATTGTAGTTAGAATAGTGTAACATGCACATACTGAAGTGTTAAAAATTACTATTCTATCTCCAGTCTAACAAACATTGAGTAAAGTGCATACATTGGGGGGGGGGGGTTAGATTTAGTGTTTTCTAACTCCAGTCAAACAAACGGACAAAGTGCATACAATTGGGGATCAGATTTACAACTGTAACTTCAGTCTAATAAATGTTGGGGACATTGCATATGCTAGGAGGGTGTTGTGGTCAGATTTATTATGTTCATTCCAATCAAACAAACTTTGAAGAGAGCGCCAGCATTGAGGGGAAGGAGATTTATTCCAGCCCAGTAAACATTTGCAAAAGTTCATACATTTGTGGGGGTATAGTGTGGGGTAGATAAGATTTATTATTCTAACTCCAATCTAGCTAACACTAGGGACAGTGCATACATTGAGGGTGCCCGATTAACTATTCCTACTCAAATTTAATATTCAAACTGTAATCAAGCAAACAATCGGGAAAGTGCACATGTTGGCGGGAACAGATTTACTATTGTAACTTCTGTCTAACAGACACTGGGAGACTGCATACATTGGGCTGAAGTGGTTTTGCTCCAGTTCACCAATCATTGGGGAAAAGGCTTACATTGGGATGGTCATATTTTCTATTCTAATTCCAATCAAACAAACATAGTGAAAAGTGCATAAATTGGGGGGTGGCAGATTTAATATTCTAACTCTGGTCTAAAACATTGTGGAAATTGCATACATGGGGGAAGATTTTGTTGTCTAACTGAAGTCCAACCTATATTGTGGAAAATGCATACATTGGCAGGTGTGGTCAGATTTAACAGTCTAAGTCCAGTACAACAAACATTGTGCAAAGTGGATATACTGAAAGCGTCAAATTTTCTATTCTAACTTCAGTCCAACAAAGAGTAGGGAAACTGCATCCAAATCGAGGTTCAAATACAACACAGACAAATGCACTAAATCAATTTCAAAAGTGATTTCATAAATATAGGTACATAGTTAAAAAAAGAAATCTATTAAAATAACTCTTTACATTTTTTTTATTAAATAAATAATAATGAAGATAAACCATAACCCTTAACTGCCCCATGCCAACATAACCCACAAACATATGAGAAATATAAGTAGTAAACTTACCTAATTAGAATGTAACTGCTTTTTAAAATAAAACACTACACACTCATTTCCCCAATATACTAAACATATCAAAAATAATACACTCAAATGTTACAATATTAAACAAGGAACAATAAGTAGCATACTTTTAAAAAATAATACCCCCTTAAACCCCAAAACATAACACTATCCATAAAAATACATAAAATAACAATTTTCAAAATCATATATACAAATATTTTACAATCTAAAACTTTTTAAACATAAGATGAAAACTTGAAAATAAAAAAATTATAATGACTACATTCATTATTATAAATTGAAATATCTACTTACACTGTCACCACTCAATCCCAAATAAACCCTGCAACCCAAAATGAAACTTCATTAAACAATTTAAAACGTAGTAAAGATGTAAATAAATGGATAAAAAATTAACATGACTTAATATTAATTTTAAAAACACTACCCAAGCAAAGCCTCAATAAACTCCACAACCTGAAATAAAAATTGTATAAACAAGTTAAAAAGGTGATTAAAAATGAAAACAAATAAATCATAAACTATTTCAAAGTAAATATATAAAACTAATATATAAAGAGTAAATTGTTATGGGCCTTATTATGATAACAGTTGGTCGGACTGTTACGCTCTATTACGTCAGCCAGGAGATCGAGCGACAGGAAGGCAGCAGTCCGACCACCCAATTATTGTATAGTATTGTATTGTAATTGCATTTATATAGCGCTTACTACCCCTGACGAGGCGTCAAAGTGCTTGTTCGGCGAGTAGCACGCTACTCTGGGACCCATAGAGGACAAGGGTTGAATTAGTATAGTGAAACATGCAAGCACATTTTAAGTGGTGATAGGTTAGTCAGTTATTTGGATTTGGAATGATAGCAGAAGGATAGAGGAGGAAAAAAGGTTTGTATTTATATAGCGCTTGTTACCCCTGATGGGGTGTTGAAGCACGCTACTCCGGAAGCCCATAAAGAATTAGTGGTGAATTAGTATGGTGAAATATGAAAGTAATCGCAGTGCTGGATATTAGTCAGTTATTTGGAGTGAGAAGCATAGCGGAGGGATATAAGGGGAAGAAAGGTTTGCATTCATATAGCACTTGTTACCCCTGATGGGGTGTTGAAGCACGCCACTCCGGAACCTGTGAAGGATTAGTGCTGAATTAGTATGGTGAAATATGAAAGTAATCTCAGTGGTGGATAATAGTCAGTTTTTTGGAGTGAGAAGGATAGCGGAGGGATAAAAGGGGAAGAAAGGTTTGCATTCAAATAGCACTTGTTACCCCTGATGGGGTGTTGAAGCACGCCACTCCGGAACCCATAAAAGATTAGTGGTGAAATACTATAGTTGAATATGGAATTTGAGAAGTGAACACTTTAGTCTGTTAATTTTGATTGAAAAGGATAGTGAGGGATAAAAGAGTCAAGGATTTTTTTGTTTGTTTTGTTTTTAGGTCTTAGCAGTAGGAAGAGGCTTTTGGATGAGTAAAAAGGAGTTTTGGAGGGGAGGAGTCAGAGGGAAGAGTTTAGAAAGGTTTGTTTTGGGGGATAGGCATAGTAGAAAGAGATATCAAATGATACAAGGAGGGGTAGAGTACGAGAGAGTCAAGAAATGGTTATTTTGGGGTTCATAGTAGTGGTATGGGGTTATGATGCAACCACTGGCCTGGCGGTCGGGAAAGTTCTCTTTAACACGACAGCTTGTGCTGCGGCCCTGGAAAAGGGCAGAAGCACTAGCTGCAGTGTAACAGAGCACTTTGTGTGTGCACATCCATGCACTGTGTACCATGCACCATGTGGTGCATAGCACATGGTGCATGGATGTGCACCGGGGCATTACATGTGCCCCCTGGTCCACATTGCAGTGGCCCACAAGGGATGGAGGCCCTGTTTGGCAGCTCTCAAAGTCCATTTCCAACAGCCGTTTCATAGTGGTGGGACCATCATGAAAAGGCTGTCGGAAAGGGACGACGATGGTGTTTGCATAGGCACCACCGTCATTAGGGATTGTAATTGTAACCATTGCTCTGTTGAGCTCAGCGGATCCTGTCGGAGCTGGTGATCTGTCCCCCGTCGAAGAAGGATTCGACCACCTGCATCATAATGCGGCAGTCAGACCGAAGTGCTGACGGTCAAGCCGTCTGCCACTGACGTCCTTTTGGTGGCGGTCCACCCGACATCATAATTAGGCCCTATAAGATTTCAAAATAATAAAAAATACATTTTACAATAGCATATGTAATAACGCAAAAATAATAAAATGTAATAAAACAACTATATTATAATAAACAATATTTTAAACTTTGATATTTGTGTAAGAAATTAAGAGTTACTACTTGCCTTTTGGTCTTTTTGTCCACGCAGTTTTTTCCGTTACAATATTTTGAGTATTATATTTTGGTCAAATGATATTTTTGAATCTATATTCAGGTGGGAACACTGAGAAGTTCCTTGCCAGGCCTGTCTGATCTCGATTCTCACTGTGGCCACATCATAAGGATTGCATGTGTTGAATTTGGTTGGAGCATGCCCAGTATTCCATTAGTGTCATGGACCAAGAAGGAGGCATAGAGAAGATTTGTTCGGTGTTTGAAAGAGCTATAACTGCATGACAAAAGGATCAACCATGTGGGATACTTTCTATGCTTACCGCAAGTTTGAGAATGCAAGTTTATCAACAATTCTGGTAGTCTTTCATTTGTAGGTAGTTTGGCCTGTATATTAAATAAATTATTTTGTTTTCCATCAACAGGTTATGCATCTACCATGTCAATCAGCCCTCATCACCATTGCAGCCATATAATCATGCATCCATTCACTGTGTTATCTCTTGATGGATGCCTATAACAAGGGGTACAAGGCCAAGATGACTGATCAATGAGTTTCTTCTCCCTTGTTCTTTTGCAACATGTGCTGTAGTCTGTTGTGCTTTTACATATGTACAAAAGTGAAGAAAACCATATCTACTTTCCTGGAGCCTCATTCCTGGGCCAGTTCTGGGTTACTACGCAAGATCCTGTGCCTGAGGGTTATTAGACAATGTGTCTTAGGTTCCTAGACAATGTCCTGTGTGTTCTTTGCCGCTTCTATTCCAGCCTCACCAATACTACTGCACTTCAATTTGATAATCAACTTATTCTTGTGCACTAGATGCTCCTGAGGTAATGATGTTGAGGCATATTTAAAGAAGTGTTAATGGGAAGAAACAAATATCTCCAAATGTCAAGCAGTAACCCACTAAGTCACCTATGAGCATACGAAATACCAGAAAGGGACCTGCCGATCTGCTCAGAGCTGCTAGCTTAATGAAAACCCTAAACTGCATAAACTTTATCACACTTCTTCGTCCATCCCACCACAAAGCTCTGTGACCCATAGCACGATAACTGTGCTTTCGTGGTCATCACACACGATATGGAAACACTTCCCACATGGGATAAAAATAAGGACAACACACTTATAATCATACACCCTACTTGGTAATGCATGCTACACCTGTAGGAAAGTGCTACAGTACCCCACAGAGGTGTAGGAAGTGCTATATATATGTTGCAATACAATACAATATTGATTCTCATACCCAACCCAACAATCAAGTTTTGTCTTCATGACAGCGTCCCTTCATGAACACATTCTGAGAGTCATAAAAGTACAGGGTTTATGTGTTAATTTTTGTAGTTTTTTTTTTAGTTTTTTTTTATAACCTTTATTTATAAAAGCACAGTACACAGCGTCTGCCTACAACCCCGCGGGGCCGGCCGCTATGACATAAACGGATGGATAAAAAGGAAATTAGAAGACAGTACGCTGTTAAAGCAATCTCTTGAGCATACACTGTCCTGTGGAACATAGCACCATATCAAATAGGATAAAAAAGGTTTAATTTTATGATTTTGTCGAGAAGGACAACAACACACAAACACATGGTATCATACTGGCAAGGGTCGTAGGAGGGGGGGAAAGGGGGGATAGAACAAAGAAATAAAGGAATACATCTGGCGAGGGGGGGCAAGCATGAAAGGGAAAAAACAGAGGAAATACGGAAAATTGGAAACGGAACGTCAATCATGGAGAAGAGGGGAGAGGAGCCTCATAGTCAAGTGGAGGGGAGCAAATATCTCCGCGGTACGAATTCCACTGAGCCCAGACCCTGGACCATTTCTAGGGACGCCCCCGTGCCTCATATACAGTTTTTTCCCGGAAAATGCACCAGTCCATGTTCTCCTTCCAGGCACTGAGCAAAGGTGGTCTAGGGGAGCCCCAGAGCTGAGCTATATCTCTCTTAGCGACCATATTGCCCAGAGTGACCCAAAGTGTCTGGGCAGCGTTGCAATCCGAAGGCTCCCACACATTAAGCAGACAGCGTCGTGCTTCGGGAAGGAGGGGGATCCCGGTGACACGACCCATAACATCATGCACTCTAGACCAGAAGGCCGCGATCATCGGGCATTCCCACAAAACATGAAGGAAGGTACCATCCATACTGCACCCACGCCTGCATCGTCCATCCGAAACCAAACCCATTCGTACCAGACTCATTCCGGTCACATACACACGGTGGAGGATCTTCAGCTGGACAAAACGAAGCCGAGCCGGGATAGCCACCTCCTTAGGGGAGGATACAGCGGACTGCCAGTCCTCGTCGTCGAGTTCGAGCCCGTCAGCTGTCCAAGAAGCACAGAGTTTCTCAAGTTGGTCAGCCCTGTTGTTGACGAGCTTTTTATATATTAAGGAAATCGTGCTATCGGGGACATGGCCATCCAAGACACGATCCTCCAAAGGGGAGGACTGCGGAATATCGGTACCAGGGGGAAAGACGGAGGACAAGGCATGTCGAACCTGCATATATCGGAAGTGCTCCCTGTCATCGAGCCGGTATTCCAGTTTCAAAACAGCGAAGGACTTCACAGCGCCCCGTGCCCATAGATCCTCCACCTTACTAATCCCAATCATGTCCCACTTATCAAAACCTTTCGTCTTCCACAGGTTGCCCAACCGATCCGAGTCATACAGTGGCGTCATACGCGTCAGCTTACCACCCCAGCCCGTGGCCACAGTAGCATCCTTCCAGGCCCGCACCGCACACTTCGTTGGACCTGTAAGGAGCCGGACGGGTGACTTTGAGTACAGAGCCCTATTAAAGTTGCCACCGGGCAATAACAGTTTATCCAGAGCAAAGGCGGGGGCAGGTTCCGAAGAGTACGTTGCATGGTTGATAGCGCTCAGGTGTGAGGCCCAGTAATAGCGTCTAATATCCGGCAAAGCAATACCACCATCATACCACGAGAGGGTGAGCTTGGACAATGCGATACGGGCACGACCATCCCAAATCAGTTGTCGCTGTAGACTCTCGACCTCACGAAAGTAGCGAGCAGGGACAGGGTCGAAAAAATTCTGCAAGGCGTAGAGAAATCGGGGGAGCGACATCATTTTGAAGAGCGCCGCTCGGCCCAATGGGGATAGGGGCAATTCACGCCATCTTCTTACATCCTGCTTGAGTCGGCGGAGCGGAGCATACAGGTTCCACTCATAGCGGACCGAAGAGACCGTAGAGACATAAATCCCCAAATATTTGAAGCCGTCCGTCGCCACCAAAATGGGGAACCTGCGAGGCAGAGGTGGCAAAGCCCCGGCTATAACGTAAACACAGGACTTGGTCCAATTGATGACTAATCCAGAGTTCTTACCAAAGGACGTAAGAACGTCGAAGAGGACGTTAAGAGACTTTTGAGGGGACGTAAGATAGAGAAGGATATCATCGGCGTACAATGAGACGCGATCCTCGAGATCTGGCGACCACCGGATCCCCTTAATCGAGGGTTCCCACCGAAGCCACGCCGCAAGGGGTTCAAGCGCGAGCGCAAATAGAAGTGGGGAAAGCGGACAGCCCTGACGAGTGCCACGACCTAATGGGAAGGGGTCAGAGCATCTGCCATTTACCACAACTTGAGCCAGTGGTCGTTCGTAAAGGAGCCTGACCCATGCAATAAAGTTAGGACCAAAGCCAAACTTAGCGTGGGTCGCCCAGAGATAGGGCCACTCGATGGTGTCGAAAGCCATAGTAGCGTCTAGGGAGGCCACCACCGCCGGCTCCGCGAGAGTTGCAGCCCTCGCGAGAACACCATGAAGCCTACGCAGGTTAAGGGCCGTGTTCCTGTGCGGAATGAAACCGGATTGATCCGGATGGATCAGGTCGCAAATCACCTTCAACAACCGATTGGCCAGAACCTTGGCCAGGATTTTGGGTTCCGCGTTTAGTAGGGAAATGGGGCGGTAGGAGGTACAACGGTCACGAGGCTTGCCATCTTTATAAATGACCACTATGGTAGCTAGGCGCTGCTCAAGTGGGAGGCTACCAGCCTCAACCGCGTCGAGAAACATGTTGCGCAGATGGGCGGCCATCTTGTCCGGACAGAGTTTGTAAAGTTCGATGGGCAACCCGTTCGGGCCCATCGCCTTACCCGAGCGTAGCGATCGGATGGCAAGGGCAATCTCATCTACGGTGAAAGGGGCCTCCAAAACAAGGCCATCTTCCTCCGATACAGTAGGCAGAGCTATATCACGCAATAACAGCCTGGAATCGGCCTCATCCCGATCACTAACAGGAGTATAAACCTTCCGGAAGTGGTCCACAAAACAATCAACAATCTCGCCTGGGTCGGGGACATTCTCACCAGATTCGCGAACAATAACAGGCACAACACGACTCGCTCGTTCAGCCTTATCCAGCCATGCCAGGAGTTTTCTAGCTTTGTCACCCACATCATACAGCCGGCCCAGTTGATTCGCGCGCATTAACTTAGCAGCATCAGTGACACAAGCCTTGTAGTCAGCCTGTTTTAATTCCAGAGTGTGCAACAGTGCAGGCGTGTCGTCCCCACCCAGCTCACTTTCAAGCGCAGTGATCTCAGTCTCAAGGGCCAGAACAGCCTCCCTTTTAGCCCTACGCTCAGCAGCAATGAGAGATAATGCGGAACCCCTGATAACCGTCTTAAAGGCCTCCCACAGAACAGTAGGGGAGGTGACCGAGCCCACATTCTCATCAAAGTAACAGTCAATTGCCTTCACCATATCTGAGCGGAGCCGGGGGTTTCGGAAGTGCCAGGGAGGGACAGGGGGGATTCTGTTGCCGAGCAGACCACCCACCGAAATCCTGACCACAAAGGGGGAATGGTCCGAGATACCCCGGGGAAAATGTCGAACCTCCCGGACAGTGGACAGAGTGGAGGCCAGCATAAAGAAATAGTCTATACGAGAGAGGCTGCCATGTGCACCAGAGTGGAAGGTATACTGCAGGAGCGACGGGTGCAGTGAACGCCAAACATCCACCAGACCAAAAGTATCTGCCATCTCATTGAGCCACATCTGGGATGGCGGCAGGACTCTAGAGGGCAGCCGATCAAATTCGCCAGACATAACAGAATTGAAGTCCCGGCCCATGATTAACAATCCATCAGGGAGACCAAGAAGAGTCTTGCCGAGGTCGGCGTAGGTGGTAGCTTGCAGCCCCGGGGGAATGTATACAACCACTAGCACAATTTGTTTACCCTCCCACCTCCCGGAGACAGCAGCATACCGCCCCCGATCGTCCAATGTAACATCGTCAATAGTAAGGGCTAGGGAGGACTTCACCATGATACCCACTCCCCGGGACCCAGAGGTGAAACCAGCATGTGCGACCAATCGGTAGCCACGACGGTAAAGAGCCTTACAAGCATTACCAATTAAGTGGGTCTCCTGAAGGAACACAACATCAGGGGCATGTCGCCTCAGTAACTGTAACACAATGCCACGTTTGATTCTGTCACCCAACCCGTTGACGTTCCAAGAAAGAACCTGCATCTCACCCCCCCCATCGCAGCAAAGGCAATCTGCCCCAACCCTCCCCCACAACCCCATGTTCGGAATATTTGCAATCAGTGAAATACCATGAAAAAAGAAACATAACAAACAAAACGAAACACAACCAAGTCCCCAAGAACCATCCCCCAACCAAGAACCCGTTACAACACCCCCCGCCCTGCACCCCTGCTGACTAAAAAGCCACCCCAAACTGCAGTGTGCCTGTCGCCCCATCTGATCTACACAAAGAACCCCCCGAGGAGGAAGGGAGAATTCACCCGCACCCGCACCGCCACGGGCATAAACATAGAGCCCACAGTCAATTTACTCCTGGGCCGTTGCACCACCTTCCGCACCACCAGGGCCTCCGCTCTCAGAGTCATCTGTCGGCAACGAGTCCAACCAGTCAGCAGCACGGTCCGGCTGATCAAAAAAATAGGCACGTTCTCTGAACTCAATCCGCAATCGAGCTGGAAACAACATGGCGTACTTCAGTCCCCGGTCCCTTAGACGACGCTTCACTCCGAGGAACCCAGATCGCTGTTGTTGCACTTGGGGAGTGAAATCAGGATAGATGGAGATAGAGTTATTGTCGTATTTCAACGGGCTGTGTTTACGGGCGGCCTGCAGGATAGCATCTCTGTCTCGATAGTGAAATAGCCTTGCGATGATAGGCCTCGGCGGGCCTCCTGGCTTCCCTTGTCCTCCTGGGAAACGATAGGCACGCTCTACGGCAAAGAACTTGCTGAGTCCAACCAGAGCGAGTTTAGCAACGATAAGTTCCTCGACCAGTAAATCGATCGAGGCAGCACCATCACTTTCCGGCACTCCAACCAGGCGTATGTTGTTCCGCCTGGCCCTATTGTCGTAGTCCTCCATGCGTTTGAGCAGTAGGTTGTGCGAGGAACGCAGATTCCCAATCTCGGATTGCGCCTCCGCCATGTCCGTCACCAGACTCGACGCCTTCAGGTCTAGTGCCTTCACCCTCTCGTTCGTTTTGGCCAAATCGGCTCGAATAACAGTAACATCCACAGCCACCGTGTCTATCTTGGACACGATGGCTTCGTATTGTTGACTCATATCAGCCTTAAGTCCAGAGATGGCAGCCAATAGGTCTTGGAGTGATACTTCAGAGGAAGACGACATGTCCGTTTGAGGGCCCTCAGAGCCCACAATGGTGACATCGGGGGAGCCTCTTGGCTGGGTGTAGCGCTCGATCATATTAGACTGGATCAACCCCCCCCGAGTTACAGTCTTCCTGCGTTTTTCCGCCTCAGGTTTCGTCGCCATGTCGCAGTCAGCGGCGGCCGAGGGCACCAAGGTGCAGCGGGACGATGATAAGTCCAGAAACTCTGAAGTGTAGTTCGAAGAGTGAATACCACAGGCCTCCTTGCCAGTCCAAGGATGGAAAGCGTTCACTGTGAGATTAGCAGGCGAGGACAGAGTAGGAGGAGACAGAGACGATGAGGCCGGAAACCGAAAGTGAAAGTGGCACACCACCGGTGGGCCAGATGCCAGGCAGCCGTTGTTGTTGCATTACAGCTCGGCCATGGCAGGCAGCCGAGACCCCGGTTGCGTCCGTGGTTAGGCCAGAAAGTTGAAGACGACAGAAAAATGGTCCCCAAGGTCCGATTTCGACCAAAAAAGGATCGACAGCATCAGTGAGAGTAGTACTTCAAAAGCCCGTCGAAGTGATCAGGATAATTGCAGGATAGATAAAGAAGGGCGGCGCGGGTCTCGGGAGCTCTCTGCTCACGCGACCATCTTGGATGCCCGCGTAGCTCCTCCTCTATGTGTTAATTTTTAAGTGTAAATTAAACCTGTACTAGTCATCTACATCTGCTTGCCTTTGTCTAGAGTGAAATCAGCTATCAACACTTTTGACGATTTCTGTCACTGGGTGTTTCTGTTTACCTGGGCCAAAGCCTCCGCCTGGGAGACATTCTGCCTTAAGGACCCATCTTCCCCTGAAAAAAACACCCTAAGATCTAGCACGAAGAGCAGTAGCAATTTCACCAAAAACTTCTCTTCTTCATCCAGATTTTCTTAGTTTGATACTTAATTGTGCATCTCGACCATGCTTTCTTTAAGACACCCATCGCTTTGAAGAACAATTTACTTACTTTCGGTAACTATGTAGCTGTAAAAGACATAGGGCCATATGTAGATAAAACGCGAATACCGATTCCTTAATACCGAATTTTACCGAATCGGTATTAAGAAATCGTAAAACGCGATGTAGGTAAAAAATCAGTAAAGTTTACCGATTCGTTAAGATTCGGTAATAAATACCGATTCTGAAAGATTCGTTAAAAAAAAAATCCACAATCCAACAAAGAAATACCGATTCGGTGTTACCGAATCCATTACCGAATCGGTAAAATCCGATTCGGTAATTCAAAAAATCGTACGTAGGAGAATCAGCCAATCCACAACAACCAATTACCTCACAAACAGGAAGTGGGCACACCCAGCGAGGTGTACAGGACCAGGAGCACACAGTGAGGCAGGCAGGCAGTCAGCCAGGAGAGCTGAGGAGGCAGCAGCAACACAGCCACACAGCCACGAAGCAAGACAGAACCCGAAATCAGTGAAATGGCAAGCCAGGACAAGGAGAAGGAGGGAGGTAACAGAAAACGCAAAATGAAGTTCAGTGAGAAGGAGCTGGAGGTCCTCATCCAGGATGTCAGCCAAGAGCACCACAAGCTGTTTGGAGCCCAGTCCCACCAAGTGCCAGAGTCACAGAAGAGACAAATCTGGAGTGCCATTTGTGACAAAAACAATGCCATAGGTGTCACCCAGCGCACCATAGAGGACATCAGGAAGAGGTGGTATGACCTCAGGAAAGCAGCAAAACAGAGGATGGCAGAGAGACACCGGCAGGCTGGCCTTACAGGTGGAGGCAAAAGGCGAGCCCCAGCACCAACACCACTTGAACTGATGGTGGAGTCCACCATCCAGCCGGAGAGTGTGAGCGGCGTGGGAGACGCGGACAGCTCCGCCCGAGCAGCAAGAAAACAAGGTAAGAAGCATGCCCAACATGCTGTGCTACCCCCTCCCCAACCCCAATCTCCATAGTGGCAAAGGGACACCCACTCCACCCCATGTCTTACTGGTAACCTACAATGCATGATGGGTGATGTAGTCAAAGGGGACACATGACTGGGTCAGTCCGGCTATCAAGTACAATACCATGTGAAAGGAATTGGCTACGTCAGGACAACCACTGTGCACAATAGGCATGTTGTTTAATGCAAGACCATTGCTGACAGAGCATTGAGTACATGTACATTTGTGTCATTACAGGCGAGTCATCTCGCAGTGCAGCAGAGGCCAGCAGAGGCAAGTCAGCCAGGCCAGAGGGGAGCCAACATGACGATGACAGCATGTCCTCAGGGACCACAAGCACGGCGCCATCACAGCCACCCATTCCTCCAGCACAGCCATCACCACCGCGCCAGGGAGGGCCGCAGTCCCCACTCACACAGTCCCCAGAGCCACGATCACCGACACCACCACCACCACAGTCAGGCAGGAGGCATGCCGTGCCCAGCCTGCAGCAGATGGAGGGGTAGGAGGAGGAGGGCAGAATCAAAGTCCCTTTGCTGATCGATACCACAGGGAGAGGGCTGGTGCAGCACCCGATGGCTCCCACATCACATCAAGGCACCGCAGGGTGAGGCCGGACAGTCCAGTTGCATCCGAGCAGGGTGACAGTGTGTTTGCTGGACTGGAAGGCAACATGCTGAAGGTCCAGCGCCTGCAATGGAGGGAGATGAAGTCAATGCACAGGGAGGTGGCACACATGAACAAGCACATGCTCAGGATGGAGAAGGGCATCAGTGCCATGGGTGAGAACCTGTGTGCGGGAATGGAGAGAGTAGCTAACTCTGTGGACAACCTCTGCAGCCAGCTTCAGCAGGACCGTCTTGGCAGGCGCGGGGAGAGACAGAAGCTCCAGGCCTATACCAAGTCGGTGAACCGGCTGGCCACTACAACTTCAGTGATGTGCTGCAGGTCCATCGCCATGCAGGAGGAGATGGCGCATTGCAGCAGGGATGTGGCCAGGGGGATGGTGTCCATTACCTCTGTGCTACAGCACATGCAGAATGCTAAGGCTGCCACAATGGAAGGGGGGGGGGGACAGTGAAGAGGCGACCAGCCGTGGTGGCATTACGCCCTCACCCACTGAATGCAGGAGGCGTAGTGAACGCAACGTGTCCACACCAGACAGTGGCGAAAGGGAGCGTGGACGAGCAGCGCGGGGACGCAGGAAGTGAAGAGCTATGGCTGTTTCGATGAATGAGATGGGTGATGTAACCCATGTCCAATTGGACATTGCTCACTATAGTGTAGGTGTGCACAATAAACACCTTTACATGTAACAGGTAATGGCTCAGTGTTGTTACTCACTCAGAAAAAGTTTGACGTAATCTCTGACAGCCTCTGTCTCCCATCTTGTTCAATTGCACCACCAGCTGCGCAGGGCTCTGGCTGAGGGTTGTCGTCGTCCTCGTCCTCTGAGTCAGTTAGTTCCACTGCTGTTCTTTTTTGTGTGGCTAGATTGTGCAGCATTGCACACACAGCAATGATCTTGCAACATTTCAGGGGGCTGTACAGACGTGCACCTCCAGTTTTGTGGAGGCAACGGAATCTGCTTTTGAGCAATCCAAATGTGCGCTCAACCACGTTGCGTGTGCTCCTATGTGCCACATTGTACCTCCTCTCCCTTGGGGTGGTTGGGTTCAGATATGGAGTGAGCAGATAAGGCCGGAGGGCATATGCGCTGTCACCTTTATGAAGAAGTAATTGGTAATGAATCACTGTGAACAACAGCTTGAGGCAGGGTGTACATCAGGGTGTGGCACATGTACTTACCTATTATGTATCCATCTCCAAATTCGCCATCAAGCAGAAGTGTATGGATGCCACTGTTACGGAAGATGTAGGCGTCGTGGCTACTCCCGGGGAATTTGGCCACGATGTCAGTAATGATGTGCTTGGCATTACAGATCACCTGCACATTGACGGAGTGGGTGGATTTGCGGTTCCTGTATATGTATTCGCTTGCTGCAGGTGGGCAGATGGGTATGTGTGTTCCATCAATGTTTCCGATGACGTGTGGAAACTGTGCTAGTTGGTAGAACTCAAGCTTGGTTCTCTGCAGCTCCGCCTGTGTACTGGGGAAGGATATGTAATGTTCCATTCTGTCCATCATGGCATCCAGGAAGGTGTCAAAGAAACGGGATAGACAGCTCTGTGACACTCCACCCACCGCAGCTATCACACCCTGGAAACTTCCTGATGCTAGGAGGTGCAGGCAGCAGAGTACCTGGACATGGGTGGGGATTGCGTGGGCCCTTGGTGTCTGATGCTCCAGATAGGGTTTGAGGTCACGGATTAGGTCCAGGATGGTGTCTGGGTGCAGTCTGTATCGTTCATGAATTTCAACCTCTGTCAATTGGAACAATTTGATGCGTACTCTGTACACCCGCTCTTCACGTCTCCAGATCCTCACTCCTGCTGCTCTCAAGCGTAGCCGCCTTGCAATGACGTAGAGGGCTGCCATTGTGGTCACACAGATGCATTTTGGGCCGCTTTTTATGCACTGCACCTCATTACCACATGCTCTTGAAACGTGGTAAATACCGATTCGTTATTTCCGAATCTGCTCGTTTTCGGTGTTACCGACGTTTGCTACATCCCATTCTTGGGGGTTTTACCGATTCTTTATTTCCGATTCGGTATTTATTGTTTCGGTATTTCCGATTCGGTAACTATGGAATTGGTAATTTTTCTCAGATTCGTTAATAACGATTGCATTCGGTATTTGGTACATCTCACATGGCTGGATACCGCTCGGTAACACCGAAAAGGCCAATTTTCGGTGTTACCGACCGGTATTCGGCCACCTACATATGGCCCTTAGTTTTGTTATACATTTTTTACCTTACAATTACCCCCAGGCATCATACTGGATCCGGAGAATTGTTTCTTAGCAGTACCTCTGCGCATCGGTAGGCGGCGTTGGTCGACTCCCCTTCTGTTGTCGGTGTCGTGGTACCTGGGATGACGTCACGGTGCCTACTTAGACGCCGGCCCTGCGCGCTGACGTCCGTTCTTTCTTTTTCTGCACAAGCCTAGGGCAGATCTGGGGAGAGCTACTGCTTAGTCATTTCATGACTAATCTTTTTTCGATGTTTTGTCGACTTTCGAGTCTTCAACTCCTGGTGTGCGAGGGATGATCCAACGCTGGACCGGGTTCACGCCTTGCCACTCCTGTCACAAGCTGATGTCTGTGACGGATCCGCACTTCGTGTGTCTTTGGTGTCTTGAGCACAACCACGAAGTCGTGCTCTAACTGCCGGGCAATGAATCCAAAGTCTTTGCGGGCACAATCCCGAAAGTTACTGTAGGCACGGCGGTCGCTCCACGCTCTAGCATGAAGAGCAGTAGCGACTTCTCTTCTTCATCCAGATTTCCTTAGTTTGATACTTAATTGTGCATCTTCACCATGCTTTCGTTAAGACACCCATCGCTGCGAAAACATTATTCTGTTTGTTCAGAATTGTTTGCAGAATGTGCGTGCCTACAAACTTAAGGACACCAACTTTTTCAACTGATTTACAACCTGGAAGGTCATCTTTGCCTCCTGCCTGCATTACCTGATTGGCCAAAGCTGTTTATAGAGTAATCATGAACACACCCTTCATTTAAATTGGTTGAGGACTTAGTTGATGAGTGCCCCCCGTCAAAGACTTCAGTGTCTTATCTGTTTTGCAATGAGATTATCCCCAAGCAGCCATTCCTGTGCCTACAAAGAATTTTCCATTGTCATCGGTTGACTCTCCTTCTTGCATGAAGTCATTTCATTCTGCACTTGATAAACTGTCTTACCCTGTTTATTTTTTTGCTCTAAACCTCTGGGGTGACTGATAGATCTGCCTACTCTTGCAAAATGGTTATTTGCTGCATTTTAAACAAAGCATACCTTTCAACACCCAATTTGTTTTGTGTTGGGCTTCACCACAACAAATGCTGAATTTTCCTGTTTGAGGGGCACTCCTTTCATCATGTTTTTAGTGCATAAAAGCATTTTATTGCCATTTAATTCCTCATTACATGAGGTGCTTAGCAAACGGTGCAGGAATATTTGGAAACATACATTTTTCTCTGGGAGCTTATGTGCAGACGTTTTTCATCCTCACACAGGCTTTCATAGAAAAATTGATGTATCTGAAAGAGACACGTTAGTGATAGATTCCTTACCTTAGAATATCCCCAGGCGTCAGACTGGATCCGGAAACTTTTGCGTAACAATACCCCTGCGTGTCGGTAGGCGTTGTCCGCGGCTCCGCGTCCGTCGTCTGCATCGTTAGCGCCGGAATGACGTCGCCGGAGTACTTAGACGCCGCCCTCGTGCGCTGACGTCAGTTCTTCTTTTTTCCGCGCCAGCTAGCGCAGATCCGGAGAAGCTCTACCCCTTAATCAATTTTTGACTAAACTTTTTTGATCTTTTGATTTGTTTTTTCTCGAGTCGTTCGACTCCTACGGTGCCGGTAGGGATGTCCGGGTTCAAACTCTGCGTCGATTGCAGCCGTCTGATGTCGGTTACTGACCCCCTTCGCCGGTGTCTTCATTGTCTGGGCCCCGACCACGACGAGAGAGACTGCTCATTTTGTCGGGCTCTGATGTCCAAGGCTAGATGGGAGCGGTCCAGCAAGCGGCTTGAGCTCCAGCAGTCGGCCCGCGCCGTTCAAGGTCCTGGTCCAGGAGGAGGTCGAGGGACAGGTTGCGGGGTCGGAGTCGTCGTAGCTCCGAGAGTTGGCATCGGTCTTCGGGCTCAAGATCCTCAGGTAAGAGGCATGAGAGGTCGGGAAGGCGTCATCGCTCTTCCGACCTCCCCCGACGCTCGTGCGACGTGGCCGGGGGTTCGGGTGACCCCGCCCACGCGGCTCCACCGGAGTCGCTGCCGTCGCGGCGTGCCCCATACCTTCCGGTCCCTGGGCATGACGCGACGCCGGAGGAGATCGAGCGCTACCTCATGGCCGTGAGGTCGCTCCCTCCTCCGTCGGGTTCCGCGGCGCCTCCGGGCACAGCGGCCCCGACTGGGGGGCCTGGTGGGTCAGGTGCTTCGGCCCCGACACCGCCGGGCGCTTTGGCCCCGGCGCAGCCGGCGATTCCGGTCCCGGCGCCGCAGGCCCCCACTGGATCCGGTTCCGTATCCGGGTCGTCGCCGGTCGACCTCACGACCTCGCCAGTGCTGGCCCCTAGGGTGTCACCCCCGGCACCGCTTCCAAGCGACGCCGTCCCCGATTCTACCCTCGATTCGGTGCCGGAGCAACGCCGGAGCAGCGCCGCTGGGCGCCGCGCTCGACGTCGCTTGGAGATTTTTACTTCAATGAACCGGCCCCATCCTTTGAACCTGAATTTCAGGTGATGGGTGACGAGGGGGATTGGGAGGGGTCTGTGGACCCTCTGGCACAGGAGTGCCAGTCTCAACAGGACTGGACATGTGAGCTTGGGGATGCCAGTGAGCTGGACACTTCGCCAGACACTGGCTTTGTTTCCCCTCCAACCATGGCTACGGAGGAGGGGGCTGCCTACAATGTAGTGTTGATGCATGCGGCCAAGGCATTGGGCCAGGTGCTCCCCGTCGCGGCCGTGAGGACTAACCTCCTCACAGAGGTCCTTAAACCGCAGGCAAGCTCGGCTGAGCCTCTGTTGCCGTTTAATGAGGCCTTGTGTGACGTTCTTTTGGGCACTTGGTCCAAGCCCGCTACAGGTCCGCCTGTAGATAGGAACGTGGCCAGACGCTACCGCCCGGCTCCGGGCGACCCTTGCTTCCTGTCCACCCACCCCACCCGAGAGCCTGGTTATCCAGGCCTCTGCTTCCCAGACCGCATTCCCGACGGCTCCGCCCGATTGGGAATCTAAGAGGTACGAGCAATTCGGTAAGAAGGTGTTCTCGTCCCTAAGTTTGGGACTGTGGTCAGTCAACACTGCATGCCTCTTGGGCTGCTACACCCACACTCTGTGGGACACGGTCACGGACGTGTTGCCACAATGTCCGGAGGGGGTTCGGACTAAACTCGCCCAAGCCCTTGCGAAGGGTCGAGATGCGGGACGGTATTCTATCTGGTGTGGGCTGGATACCACGGACTCACTGGGCAGAGCGATGGCAACGACGGTGGCGGTTCGACGCCACGCCTGGTTGAGGACCGCCAACTTTTCGGCTGATGTCCAGGCCACCCTTCTGGACATGCCGTTTGATGGCCGTCGCCTCTTTGACGACAAGGCAGACCATGCGTTTGAGCGTTTTAAGGACTCCAGGGCTACGGCCAAGTCCTTGGGCCTCTCGGCCCCACACCAGCAAACGGGTGCCTTTCGCTCCTTTCGTGGCCAAAGAAGGGGCGCTCGCACGCGTGCTGCCAGCCACACACCGCAGACTACTACACAGCGCAGTGGCGGCCGTGGAAACCGCCGTGGTGGCGGTTGGGGACAACGGCAAGGCCAGTCCACACCTTCCCCTGCAGCATCCGCCTCAAAACCCTCCTAGTCCGTGCTCTCAGGCCCATGACGCCAGTGGGGGGGCAGGGTTCACCATCACCACTTCCACTGGCACACTTCGGACATGTGGGTGCTGCAAATCGTCCGAAGGGACTACTCCCTCCCCTTCGAGGTGACCCCTCGAGCCATGCCACCGCAATACCACCGCGTGTCGGGGATCATTTGCAACTTCTGCAAGAGGAAGTTACACCCCTCTTGGCCAAGGGGGCCATCGAGCGCGTTCCTGGGCCGGAAGTAGGGTGCGGTTGTTACTCCCACTACTTTCTGGTACCCAAGAAGGGCAAAGGGGGCCTGCACCCTATCTTGGACCTACGTAACGGCAACGGCTTCCTCCGGAAGGAGAAGTTCAAAAGGCTGACATTGGCTCAGGTCTTGGCTGCCCTAGACCCAGGAGACTGCATGGTAGCGTTGGACTTGCAGGACGCTTATTTCCACATCCCTGTCCTGCCGGCCCACTGGCGCTACCTGCGGTTCACGGTAGGCCACGAGCACTTTCAGTTTACCGTGCTCCCCTTCGGCCTTAGTAGCGCCCCACGGGTATTCACGAAAGTGATGGTGGTGGTCGTAGCTCATCTGCGCAGGTTAGGGGTTTCAATCTTCCCCAACCTCGATGACTGGTTGTTGAAGGCGGGCTCGCCCCAGACAGTCGTCAGCCACCTCCAGACAACCGCGGACCTCCTGCACCAGCTGTGGAGTGAGTGGAGCTGCGGTCTGTTGTACGCCTTCCCACCTATACAACTTCTGCCCAGAGTGCTGAAGAAAATCAAGCGTCACCGGGCCCAAGTCATCCTTGTGGCTCCGGACTGGGCGTGAAGGTACTGGTATCCCGAGCTACTCAGTATGTCAGTCGATCCTCCGATTCGTCTGCCTCTTCAGGAGGACCTTCTGTCGCAGCAGCAGGGGACGGTCCTCCACCCGAACCTGTCCAGTCTCCACCTCCATGCTTGGAGATTGAGCCACAACAGTTGAGGCCATTTGACTTGCCTCCTGAAGTCTGTACTGTGATTCTGGCAGCCAGGCGTCCCTCCACAAAGTCGGTATATGCCTGCAGGTGGAACAGATTTGTGGCATGGTGCACAGCAAAGGCTGTGGATCCTCTCAATGCCCCTCTTTCTGAGGTTCTCTTCTTCCTTCTTTCTCTTGCCCAGCAGGGCTCTGCTCTGGGCACTATCAAGGGCTCCCTTTCTGCCCTTTCCGCCTTCTTAAGGCTACCTGATCAGCCATCTTTGTTCAAGTCCCCCATTGTAAATAGGTTCTTGAAGGGCATCACTCATATGTTCCCCCCTGTTCCTTTCGTGATGCGTCAGTGGGACTTGAACCTTGTACTAACTTATCTGATGTGCGCCTCCTTCGAGCCACTTCATAACTGTCCTATCCGTCTTCTTACCCTTAAGACTGTTTTCCTGGTTGCCATCACCTCTGCCAGGAGAGTGAGTGAGCTCCAGGCTCTTTCCTCCAAACCTCCTTTCCTCTCTGTCCATCCGGACAAGGTTGTGTTGCGGACAAGACCCTCTTTCCTGCCCAAGGTAGTCACAGCCTTCCATATTGGGCAGTCCATCACCTTGCCCACCTTCTTTCCGCCTCCGCATCCCTCTAAAGAGGAAGAGCAGCGCCACCGTCTGGACCCTAAGCGTGTGCTTTCCTTATATCTGGATCGCACATGCCAGTTCCGGGTGGATGACCAACTCTTTGTTGGTTACGTGGGCGCTAAGAAAGGACGGGCGGTGCACAAGTGGACCATCTCTCAGTGGATCGTGTTGTGCATCCAAGCGTGCTACTCTTTGGCTAAAAGGGAACCTCCTGTTGGGCTGAGGGCCCATTCCACTCGGGCCACGGCGACTACTACTGCCCTGGGCCGAGGAGTCCCCTTGCAGGACATTTGTCAGGCAGCTACGTGTGCCTCGCTGCACACGTTCGCAAGACACTACTTTCTGGACAGCCAAGTCCGGAGGGATGGCTTCTATGGCCGTTCCGTCCTCCAGGATTTTCTGGTGTGATTATTGGTTCGCAGACCCACCACCGGGGTTGGTATTGCTGGGGTATCTATTCTAAGGTAAGGAATCTATCACTAATGTGTCTTTTTCAGATGCACAAGTTACTACTTGTGTAACGATATATCTGTAAGAGACATTAGTTAGTGATAGATTCCTTACCGACCCACCGATCCTCCCCGCTCTGCGAACCGATATCTAGGGTTACGGTCATCCCCTTCCAGGGCCCTAGTTTCATGGCACCAGTGTTGGTGCTATCATGGCTCTGCGTATCTGGCGCGGAAAAGCTGTGTATAAGAACTGACGTCAGCGCGCGAGGGCGGCGTCTAAGTACTCCGGTACCGTCATTCCGGCGTTAACGACGTCGACGACGGACGCGGAGCCGCGGACGACTCCTACCGACGCGCAGGGGTATTGCTACGCAAAAGTTTCCGGATCCAGTCTGACACCTGGGGATATTCTAAGGTAAGGAATCTATCACTAACTAATGTCTCTTACAGATATATCGTTACACAAGTAGTAACTTGTGCTTCTGACCGCACTGTGTTCAGTCACATCCAAATTATGCCGTGCCAACCTGAGGTCAGTCCCCATTCTGCAATGGTCACGTGCACCTGACATTGTAAACCGGGTTTAAGTCTCTTAGAAGCAGAATATGTCTTTATTGTTCTTTCTAGTCTAGGAGTGGGTCCATTGTTTTGTGAAGTCATTTTCCTCCCCTCTGGCTTTTTTTGGTACTTTTCCACCCCAAGATTCACTATAGATTTTCAGTCCATTCGTGTTCTGTGGGGGCCAGCCACTACCTACAGAGGGAGAGAATTGCTTGCTTAGTTGCGAGCATGAGGTGAGAGGTGACACAGCCTTTCTTCCCCTTTAGGCGGTAGATATCCACTGCTGTGCAGCCCAGTATCATCACATCCGGACATTAGGCCAGCTCCGCGCCCGTAATTTGTTCTATCCTTGCTGAAAATGAGTTTCAGAATGGCTTTTCTTTCAGGCAAGACCTAAGCACATGTGCCAACAGTGTGAATTGACCCCTTGTCTTTTCTGAGCCAGCCTTGCTGGAGTGTAATGCCACCTGTATAAAATGTTAAGCATTATTTCCCTGACTCCTGTGTGGAAGGGGAAGTTGGTTGTTCAGTGTAAGATGTACTGCCACTCATCTGCGTCGAGGGTAATTTGTAACTCTTTCTCTTAAGCGCATTAGGGTAAGACTTGTTCACCCTCCCACCTAATGTTGAACATATTGTATATTTTGGAAGTTGCATGTCTGTCCCCAGTGAGTGTCGGAAGGTATTTCTCAAAGAACGTTAGGACCCTGGACAATGGTGCACCTGCATGTATTGGAAATGTTAAATTTCAGAGAAAGTGTATTCCGTTTTCAACTGCTCAAGTGATTTGACAGTGCCATCCTCCAACATGTCTCTGAGTGACTTGCATCCCCTTCTAGCCAGTGTTTGTAGGCACCCCTGTCCAGTCCAGGAGTGAAATCAATATTTTGGTGTAAAGTGGGAAAGTAGTTAGCCCTTTCTAGGTTGCCAACTTGCCCATACCTCGAAGATGGCTATTGTCACAAGCAATTTGTAAAGTGTGGTGGTTTGCTGGGCCTTGGCCCACCAGGGCACCTCACAGAGGGGTCCCCCCACCTTAGTGTGGTCAATCATATATCAACCCTACTAAGTTTCCCACCTGGTCCAATGGATCAAAAACTGTAAATGCGCTGCCACTTAGTAACAGGATAAGTCAGGCATGCATAGTCATCTGTGGTGAGGCCTGACAAGTATTACCATCTGGCTACTCTTGCTTTACCATGGCACTTATATGCGTAACCTCGATTGGTAGTCATGAATATAATCTTTTTAAATGAGCAGAACCTGTGTTGGGAAAGTTTGAGAGGCTGGCTTAGTATATGATGCTCACTTATGTAAGAATAGTACCCTGCACTAATTCAGATGACCCTTGTGGTGATTTTAGTGGTTTAGCCAACCGTAGAAAGGCTCTCTAAGTGGTAGCTGTGGAGAGCAGCCTTCAGGCTTAGTCTATGAAGGTGAAGGGTGTAAAGCAGCTCAGTTCACCAGTATCCAATCCTTAGTATTGGCGAAGTGAAAAAGAACCAACCAGTGGGCTTATAAAAATAGATATTTATTACTGTCACTCACCAACGCTATACAGTAGCTCCTACCCGGAGATATACTGACAATGCACACAATAGTTGAAAATAGAACAGGAAGCAGAATCAATACACAGTGGTCTCCAGGGGGAGACCAAACCATATATCAAAATAGTAGAATGCGAACCACAGCAGTAGATGAGCCTGGACACAGAAGATGTAGAGAGTTGGGGACCCAAGATACCACTCCAGGTGAGAGTCTAGGTACTGATCACCAGGTAGGGAGGAGGAATAGCTGTTCATTCAGTTCCCCTTGGATAATCCAAATAATCAGTGAGAGAATGGACTGCGTTACAATGGTTCTCTTAGATAACCCTCATAAAAGCTATGTTGATCTTGGTTGCGGTTTATATCGTTTCTCTGCCCCACATATGCGTTATGGCATTATCATCGGGTTCTCTAAATTCGTGCTGTATGCCAGCCTCAAGTCTGAGGCAACCTCTGGTGTAGCGCAGTAGTGTCCAGAGATATATATAAGCCCACAAAAAGTTATAAAAAACAAGCCTACATCATAGAAAATGTTTTCTATGATGTAGGCTTGGGGGGACAGAGTCTATGCTACTCTAGGATGTCCAGGAGGCATGGAAGACGAAGGCCACTCGAGTTCCATGAAACAGGTCAGTTGATGAAGAGGCTTTAAGTATGGGTACACCGAATCGGTAGCTCTGCCAGAGCCACTGTGATGCTGAAGACAACAGAATCTGTCTGTCCAACCAACCGCATCTGCACGGGCCAGTTATAGCGGGGACAGACTCATCGACAGAACCTTTCAATGCGTCCGACTCCGTTGATTCGAGTCGGTCGTGGTAACCGATGCAGTTACTGTGTGATGAAGTGATGCAGCAACGCAGTGCACATGGGTTCGGATGCAGGGCGTTCTACGAGGGATGCTGGCCTCAACTCGACGAGAGGACAACTCAGGCCTCGAAGGAATGCAGAACCACCACCTGTGTTGCTGAGCCTTACGGAGTCCGTTGGAACCCAGGTTCAGCAGACTGGTCGATTGTGTTGAGGTGCTTGCGGATGCAGGGGAGTGACTCCACTTCAAGGGAGATTCCTTTGGATGGCTTTAGATGTCTAAAGGCCCAGGATGTAACCTGTATGGAGCAAGGACACTGATGGTGCAGCGGGTTTGCAGGAAGATGAGGTCAGGAGCAGACCGAGTCTTCTCAGTTGCAGTGTTAAAAATTGGATGTTTGGTAGGCTAGGGATTATGCCAAAGCAAGGCAGAAACCACCACTCTAGTCAGGATAAGGGAGTTACACTCCTAAAATAACCCCTGCTCACCTTCTTGGTAGCTTGGCATGAGCAGTCAGGCTTATCTTAGAGGCAGTGTGTAAAGCGTTTGCACATAACCAACAGTGATACAGTGTAAGCACTACAAAAGGACACCACACCAGTTTAGAAAAATATCCAATATTTTTATATACTTGAGACAAAACAAAAATGATAAAAAAAACACAATACAGTACTTAGAAATCTTCAGTTATCAAAATAACCTTGAAAAACAGTTCCTTTAAGTCGATAGCTCCGTCCAGGGCTATCACGTCGTTATGAACAAACAAATCCAAATAGTTCTGGCTGACCGCCGCGTCGCTGGCCAGCTAGGGTGTTGGGAAGACCCGCAAACAGTACCTTTTAGAAATGCAGGGCTTCAGCGACCTCTTGTTGAGCTTCCGAAAGCACGTCATCCGCAGGCGTCGGTTCCAGATGTCGGTGCAGGAGTTGTCTGGGCCCTCAAAGTCACATGCGTTGCAGATCAAACTCGTCTCTGTTAAAGTCAGGAGCGCTGGCATCGGTAGACGTTGGGTGCTGCAGTGAGAAGTGCAGCAGTGGGGCATGCAGTGCCCTCAGGTCGCGGTGCAAGCAGCGGCTCGGTGGCGGCGTCAGATGGCGTCGTCGGTGAGACCAGGGTCGCGGTGCGAAGTGAATGTGGTGCTGGAATTGCCGTTGCTGAAGCGCTGTCATCGGCTGACGAACGGGAGTGCGTGCCCACAAGTTGTGGTGCAAGCAGCGGCTCGGTGGCGGCGTCAGCAGGCGTCGTCGGTGAGACCAGGCTCGGGGTGCCGCAGTACCCTCTGAGTCGGCAGCGTTGTTGTCATCTGCTTGCTTCTTCTTCTGTTGCAGCACAAAACACACAGTCCCCAGTACTGAGGGCAGAAGAGCTTGAAGTCTTTGCTGTTCCTGAGACTTCTTGAACAAGGGGCAAGCTCTACCTCAAGCCCTTCGAGAAACTCACAAAAGTAGATTGCAGAAAGTTCTGTCCAGTCCTTTCACTGCCCAAGACAGAAGCAGCCACTGCAGGCCAACATAGCAAAGCACACATCAATGTGGTAGTTCCTCCTTACAGCTTCCCCAGCTCTTCTTCTTGGCAGTCTTCTTGGTCCAAAAGAGTACTAAAGTTCAGGGGTCTGGGCCCCAATAATTATATCCCAAAATCCTTTGATCTCTTAGTCAGAGAGTGTCTGTGCCCAGCCAGAACCAGTACTGCCTTCTCTGGTGTGACTTCCTGGCAGGAGGTGGAGATGGCATGGTCAGAGGCAGACCAGGCCCTTTGAGGTGCAAGGAAATCCCCTCCCCCTTCCCCAATTGCAGTCCAGGCCTATTCAGCCCTTTCCTGATCCACCTAGACTATCTGGAGCCACTCCTGCTCCCCAGCCTTCTGTCATCCAAAACCCAGACAGGCAATCCACATTCCAGCAGAGGCACCTTGGATGACTTAGCAAGAAAATACCTACTTTCTAAAAGTGGTATTTTCAAACACAGAATGTAAAAATCCCCTTCACTAAAAGATTCATCTTTAGATTCTGAGTTCAGGCATACTTAACTTTATTTTCCTACCCAATTCCCTAGGCCAGTTATGTTTATAAGATGATAAGTCGCGTCTCAGCGGAGTGTGCTTCGCTGCACGGAATTAGATTAGAGCAAAGGTACCTTAGCCTTGCCTGCGTCCCCTCCCTGGCCCCCGCTTCTTTGCTGCTGCAGTCCGCCAGCTGAAGACTCCCGGCGAGAGCCTGCGTGTAACCAGCCTCCCATCGCAGCAGCATGACCGGAAGCACGCAGTTCATCCCCTGCCGGTCGATCGAGCTGCGAACGCTGCAGCACCACCTGGAATAGTGCACACATAGCCAAGTGCACCATTACACTGCCTCCACGCGCCGGCCAGTAGTTTTGCTAAGATTACCTACAGCGACGAGGTCAGGAAAGGGAAAAAACACAATCCAAGTGTAGCAGCACTAGACCAGGAGAGAAAAAGGAACACCATAAGGAATGCCCATCCTAAGGCAACTCCACAAGGGAGTCACAACACAGCCCACATTTGAACATGATGGATCAGGCAGAACAGGCGGGGCCCCAGAACCTACTGCCTGTGCAACAAGCAGGACACCAGGCCGTGCAACCCAGTTCACAGCATTCCCAAATCAATGCGCTGCCCCCGTTTAGCGAACTTATAGATCCAGCCACAGCGTCACCCAGATGGACAATCTGGATCAGCAAGTTAGACAACTACTTCACCACAATGCGAGAAACGGACGGTGCAGTCAAGAGGTCTCTACTGTTGCACTTCACAGGAGAGGAGATATATAAGTTGTTCACTCACTTACAGGGGCATCCAACGATTACAACGCGGCAGTCAGGGCTCTGAACGCGCACTTCGATCCTCAACTAAACCCCGATTATGAAAAATTCAAACTCCGCCAAGCATGCCAGAAAGAAGGGGAGTCAATGGACGCCTTCCACGCGAGAATTGGCTAGCACAGCACGGCCGACAACCAGAACAAGGAAGTAGGAGCCGAGGTCATCCAAGACTGCAAAACAAAAACCTTCGGACCCTTATTCTTCGACAACCGGGGATCCCTCCTGAAGACATCATCATCATTGAGCACTGTCTTTTTAACATTGAAAACGAGTGATTTTTAAACGCTGTGTTCTTTACCTGCTATTCCCCGGTCCATCGCTGCTGGTGCAGTTTGTGTGGAGGGAATCGGCGCAGGGTCCTAATTAGTAGCGGCCATTACCAGAGTTAGCGTTCTAGCGGCTCCAAGAAGGGTCAAGGGTGAAGGGGAGGGTGTATTAAGGCAGGTGAGAGCGGACATGCGCAGCGGGCGCGCCTAAGGTGCGCCTAAGGCAAGCCCGTCTGTGCCTGTCCGCGCTCGTGCGGCGCTCAGCGCCAGCCATTATGCCCGTCTCTCTAACAACATCACCCTTGAAACTTTGCTACTCTAGAGATGAGATCTTGAGGTTGCAATTGCCGTCATATCTATGCCCTGGGCCCAAACTTGGGGTTCTCAGGATGATAAGGGGGGCCATTGTTGCCCGCATTGCGACTTGACATTGACAAACTTAAAATGCTCTACTAGCTCCCTTAGTTATCCCTTATCCTTAGTAAGAAGGACGCCTCAGTCGTCAGACCTGGGAAAACCCTTGTCTGGCGAAGCCTTGCATGATCCCAGCTTCCTGCCGAAATGATCCTGTGTCCTTTTAAATGCAAGATCAATGATCAAACATAAGTTTGAATTAAACAAATGTATTTGTTCTTTTTCTTTTGACCTGATCTTTGTTGTTGAAACCTGGGCGGATGAAGCGTCTGGTCCAGACATGGCTATTGCCATCCCGCCAGGTTATGGAACTACCAGGAGGGATAGAATTGGAAAAAGGGGAGGTGGTTTAGCGATTATTTATAAACAACAATTTAGAGCCTCCTTCAATGATTCCTTTGATGATTCGGAGGCGGAGATCCTTGCCTCTAAATTCACTATTTGCCCCACCTACTCTTTCAGCGGACTATTAATTTATCGGCCTCCTGGACCGCATTCTAAATTCCTAAATACCCTGGGACATCTTCTTGAAGCCAAGGTTTTGACTCAAGATTTTACTATCCTAGGGGATTTAAATTATCATTTAGATAATATGGAAGATAAAGACTCTCTTGCCTTGCTAGACCTGATATCAAGGGCAAGCATGGTACAAAAAGTACAAGGGTCTACTCATTTAGCTGGTCACCTACTAGACGCAGTTTTTATCGACTCCTCCCGGCTTGAATTTCGGGAGCTTTTGAGTCTTCATTGGTCTGACCATCAGGCTGTATCCTTTACCCTCTTACAACCTACTGAATCTAGGGGACATAAGAGCAGGATCGCCCCTAGTTGTTACGCCTGGAACCAATTGGACAAGGAGCTGTTTCTTTCACACTTAACTTCTACCCTACCTTTAGGGGCTGATGATGCTGAATTTGCATCATTGCATTTTTATGATTGGTTAATAAATGCGGTACATATAGCAGTCCCCCTAAAAAAGTGCAAGAATTGCAGACTCGTACCTACTGAACCTTGGTTCTCGGACGAAATCAGAACCTCTAGAAGACATTGTCGTGCAGCGGAGAAGCGCTGGCGTAAATTCTATAAAGACTGCGACAAAGAATCTTATAAAAAATGTGTGATTGAATATAAAGTCCTGATTAAACACGCTAAAATAGATTATTTTACGGAAAGGATAACTCAGACAAAGAATAATTCAAAGGAACTCTTAGCCTCGGTGCTTAAGTTAAGTAATGCCCCAATTATCGAAGATAACTCAATAGATCAGCAGTTCTGTAATTAACTGGCTTTAGCATTTCGTAAGAAAGTATCCGATATCTTCTATACCTTTTCTAGTCAAGGTCCTTCAAATGTACAAAAATCCAACACAGACCTAACTGTCTTAATGCCCCTTCCGAGGCCTTAATCATACTGAAACTGGCCCAATTTCAATGAGTTTCTCACACTATTTTTATTTATTTATTTATTTATTTTGCGATTTCTAAAGCGCCTGGTGACCCGTAGGCATCCCCGCGCTATTCAACCTGTAAAGATCCAGAGGGGGGAAGAGGGAGTGCCTTATTTGGGGAACAGGAGGGTTTTAAGTTTCCTGCGGAACACCATGTGGGAGGGTTCCAGGCGTAGACTGAGAGGGAGTGAGTTCCACGCTGTGGAGGCTTTGTCCAAAAAGCGGCGACCGCCGGTGCGAGCCTTCCTGAATTTGGGCACCGTAGCAAGATGTTCGGCGTCGGAGCGAAGAGGTCTTGAAGCTTTATATGGGGTAACCATATTTTTAAGCGCGTCAGGGCCAGCTCCATTGATGAGCTTGTGGGTGGTACATAGGGCCTTGAACTCTACTCTCTGGCGAACAGGGAGCCAGTGTAGGGTTTTGAGGGCAGGTTTAGCCAACACTCTAGGAGGAAGGTTCATGATGAGCCTAGCCGCCGCATTCTGGGTGCGTTGGAGTTTGGCCAAGGTGTATTCAGGGGCCCCCAGGTAGATGGCATTGCTGTAATCGAGCCGGGCCAAGACAAGACCCTGGACAAGTAATTTCCTGGATGGGAGGGGAAGAAGAGGCAGGATCTTGCGTACGGACCGCAGGAGACCGAAGCAGGTGCCTGCTGTCTTGGCTGCCTGCGTTTTCATGGTAAGGTCAGGTTCCAACCAAACTCCTAGTGTTTTGATTTCATTTTTAGGAGAGGGGATTTCGCCGAAGGTGTCGGGCCAAGATGTAGGTGGGAAGGTCGTCCATTTATTGCCCAGGAGCATGATCTCGGTCTTTGCGCCGTTCAGCTTCAAGGTCGAGTCACACATCCAGGTATGAATGTCCTGGAGGCAGTGCAGCAAGCTGTCAGGATGGTTATCCAGGTGGGACAGGGATACAACAAGTTGGGTGTCGTCAGCGTAGTTAATTATTTTTATACCGTAGGGGGCCACTACGTCTTCCAGGGGAGCCATATAGACATTAAACAGGGTGGGGCTGAGCGACGACCCCTGGGGAACTCCATTCTTCAGCGGAAGAGGTTCTGACCGGGAGTTGCCGTCCCACACCTGAAAGGAGCGATGGGAGAGAAAGGATTCGATCCACGCTCGCGCCGTACCCACAATTCCTGCCTTGGCCAGGCGGTGTAGTAGGACACGGTGATCCACCGTATCAAAGGCGGCGCTAAGATCCAGGAGGATCACTGCCACTGATCCCCCTGAGTCTAGGATACACCTTGCCTCCTCGATGACAGAGAGGAGTGCGGTGTCCGTGCCATGGCCGGGTCGAAACCCAGTTTGGGATTGGCGCAGGATGTTGTTTGTCTCGAGAAATTGGGATAGTTGCGAGTTGACTAGTTTTTCAGCCATCTTACTGATACAGGGGAGCAGTGAGATCGGTCTGTAATTGGACATGTCGTCTGGGTTTAGTTGGGGCTTTTTCAGCAAAGCCTTCACGACTGTGTTCTTCCAGTTGGGGGGTACCGTTCCACCAGCGAGGGAAGAGTTGATAAGGTCCCTGATGATAGGGGCTATGGTGGAGGACACCTTTTTTAGGAATCTGACCGGGGCTGGGTCAAGGGGGGAACCGCTTTTCATTTTCTCTAGCGTGGACGTCACCTCGGTGAGGGAGACTGCTCTAAAAGTCTCCAGCTGTGGGCTGTTGTTTGCGTCCGCTGTGGCCAGGATGGGAGGGGGGCTGACGGTAGGAAGGGAGTCCAGTATCCGCAGGATTTTAGACTCGAAATAATTGGCCAGATCCTTGCTTCTGTCTGGGGGGGGAGGAGTGAGGGGGGGGTGCTGTTGGGATGTTTAGTAATTCTTTGACTATCTGATAGGATTCTTTGGCTGAGTTGGTCGCGTTTTTTATTCTGTTGTCGTAGAACGTTGATTTAGCTAATTTCAAGGCTGTTTTGTATTGTCTTACCGCGTTGTGATATATATCCTTGTTGCTGTGGAGCCAATCTTTCCTCCATGCTCTCTCAGCCTTTTTGCACACTTTACGGAGCGCTCTAAGTTCAGCATTATACCAGGGGGCATGGCCCTTGGTCTTATTTTTCACCTCCCGATTTTTGATGGGGATGAGGCTGTCGAGGGAGGAGGAAATCCAGTCTCTGAACTGGATGTCTGCCATGGTGGGGTCGGCTGCAAGACTGGGGGTAGAAGCGTCAAGCGCCAAGGCCCAGTTGTCCGTTGAAAGTCTGGCCCAGGATCTATCCTTGGTGAAAGTTGGGGGGTTGTGGGGTTTCTTAAAGGCCCCTGGGAGATGGGTCGAGACCAGGAAGTGGTCCGTCCACGGGAGGGGGATGGAATTGGTGAACTGGAGGGAAGGGATGTTCGAGAATACAGGGTCGAGCAGATGTCCTTTCGCATGCGTGGCTCCTGAGTTAGTCAGGGAGAAGCCAAGGGCGCCAAGTTCACTGATTAAGTCAGACGACCCTGTGTCTGTTAGATCATCGAAATGGATGTTGAGGTCGCCTGTAATCAGGAAGTTGGATGTTAAGTGGGCCAGGGATGAAATGGATTCTAAAAAAGCGGCGGAGAAGGGGCCGAAATGTCCAGGGGGTCTGTAGACCAGAAGGCCTGACAGGGAGTAGGTCGGCGTATCAACTGAGCAAACTTATAACCTGCTAGCTACGATAAAATCTGGCTTCCCCCCTGGATCCCTGTCCTCCCAGGATGATTGGCATAGCTGCAGAATTGATATCACAGCAACTTACTCCAGTTTTGAATTTGGCTGTGGAACATGGTGTGTTTCCTTTAGCTTGGAAACAGACCTCAATCCTACCACTTTTAAAAAAATCCAATCTGGATAAAGCAGAGACAGGTAATTATCGTCCTATTGCTCGCCTCCCCCTAACGGCTAAGGCTTTGGAAAAACACATGAATTCTCACCTCTCCCTCCATCTCGAGAAAAATCGTAAACTAGATCCCTCTCAATTTGGATTTAGAACATCTCACAGTACTGAGCTGGCTCTCATTACTGCCATTGAGGAGGTTAGGAAGGCGGTCGACTCAGGAGGTACTGCTGTATTGATTCTCCCTTATTTGTCGGCTGCCATCGAAACAGTGGATCATGATCTTCTTACCCATCGTCTTCAAGCAGCAGGTGTTGGTGGCACTGCTCTTGCTCTGCTGATTTCCTTCTTGACCCACAGGCGTCAGTACGTTGAAGTGGTAGGGTTTAAGTCTGAAGAGTTTAGACTTCCTTGTGGGGTTCCCCAGGGCTCTTCCCTAAGCCCTTCTCTTTTTAATGTTTATGTAGCCCCCCTTGCTAATAAGAAGTTATGTTTTTAATTTAGTTTCCTACGCTGACGATACACAGATCGTTGTGTCTGTCTCCAGTAATATTTCTGAATCAGCTTCTAATTTTCAAAAATGTATGAGTGATGTCAGCAGCTGGATGGATACTAATTGTTTAAATCTTAACTCTAATAAGACTGAGGTACTAATTTTTGGAAAGGACACCTCAATGTGGTTTGCTGACTGGTGGCCCGCCGAGCTTAGCCCCACCCCACTTCCGGTAGTAAAGGCTAAAAACCTTGGTGTCATCATTGATTCCTCTCTTGGTTTCTCTCTACACATAAACATGTTGACATCCTCTACTTATTACACGCTTCGTATTCTTCGAAAAGTGTTTCCTTTTATTCCAGTTGATCAACAAAGAACAGTGATGGCAGCGCTGTTCATGTCCAAGTTGGATTACTGTAACGGGCTGTTGGTGGGCGCTTGCAAATCTGTGACTGCTGAGTTACAGGTTCTCTAAAATGCAGCGGCCCGCCTTTTGTTCGGACTTTCCCGTTTTTCTTCTGCAAAACATCCCTTAAATGAATTACATTGGCTGCCTATTATAAAGCGAATACGCTTTAAAGCCCTGTGCATCGCCTTCAAGGCGTTACTTTGTACTGACCCGGTGTCTTTGCAGAATCTTTTTCAATAGTATCTCCCCTCTAGGATGCTTGGTTCCTCATCGGCCAATAATGTCAAGATTCCCAACTACTGCCTACAGAGATGGGGAGGGAAAAGCTTTCATCTCATTACGGCCAGGTGGTGGAATGCACTTCCCACTCATCTGAAATCAGCTCAAGATCTTTTGTCTTTTAGAAAAGATTTAAAAACTTGGCTCTTTACCATCTAATCTTCTGTGCTCTTTCTTATGTGGCAGTTGTGATTTGTTTCCGCCAGGCTAGCGCCTAGACGTCTTCGGGTCGTAGTGCGCTATATAAATAAATAAATCATGGCACGGTTGCATGACCTATCAGACGCCAGGGCGACAGCGATGGACATCATGATAACCCAACAAGCAGAGAAACCTGTGACTGTCAAGACCGAAAGGGCAGATGCAGTACGCACACAGACCAGGGTCACCCGAGGGCAGTGGGCAAGCAAGAGCACACAAGGGTCACAGTGCGGATTCTGTGGAAGAGAAGAGCACCCTCAGGAAGAATGTCCTGTGCAAGGATGGACATGTTCAAAGTGTGGCACCCCCAACCACTTTGCGGTTGTGTGCAGAGGGGGACCACGGAATCGAGGAGCTCGGGGAAGAAGACCACCGTCAAAGGAAGCACCTGTCACTCGAAGATCCTGAAAATGCCCAGAACAACGGTGCAGCAAAGATAATACCTAGATGACTCATCTACAGACGAGGAAGGCAGGTGCTACCTCATCTCATTTGCCAGTGACCTCAAGCAGAAGCAGCGCCCACAGCCCACATGCGCCCTCGAAATTGCCGGATCTCAGTTCACCGGGGTGATCAACACAGGAGCGTTCGTTAATGTGATGGGGTGCCAACAATACAAGCAACTGAATCCAAGACCAAATTGACCCTGTTGTATGTTAGGATTCCCACATACGGCAGTCAAACACACCCGAACCCTCAAGAGTAAGATGACAGTACAAGTGAAGTCGGAAAGCCACAAGGTTACCACAATCTTCCACGTGGTGGACAGGGAGCCCAAGATCCTGGTGGGGAGCCACACAGCCGAAGATCCTGGCCTTGTCACGTTTGCCAACATAGTCAAAACCCTGCAAACCGAGGACATTCTAGAACTCTTCCCACAACTTTTCAAATGACTTGGGAGTATGAAGAGGTCACCAATAAAGCTATACATAGATAAGGCGGTGAAACCAGTTGCCTTGCGAACCGACACATACCCTTCTACCTCGGACCACTCATTGAGCAGGAACTCCACAACCTCGAACTACAAGGAGTCATAGAGAAAGTCACTGGGCCGACACCCTGGGTCTCACCCAAGGTGATAGCGGAAAAATCAAAGCAGCCGGGGAGGATAAGGCTATGCATCAATATGCCCCTACCCAGTCAGGCGATCACACGTGAAAGGCACTTTACGCCAAACGTCAACGACCTTCTGGCTGATCTGAATGGATCCCACTGGTTCTCCAGGCTGGACCTCAACACAAGATATCCCTAGTTGAGGCTAGCCGAGTAGAGCCGGTATATCACAACCATCTCGACCCATATAGGATTGCGCCGCTACAGAAGGCTGAACTTTGGACTCTTATGGACGGCAGAGATATTCCAGAAAGGCATCCGAGGAATACTATCAGGACTCTAAGGACTAAATGTCTGTGACAACATTTTAATACATTCAGAAACCATGGAGGAGCACCACCGCCAACTCCTGGCCACTCTCCAATGTCTTGCCGAGCATGGAGTGACCCTTCATTGGGTCAAATGCTCTTTCTTTCAAAACTCCATTGAATTCTTCGGTTATGTATTAAGCCAAGACAAGTCAGGGTAGATCCATGGAAGTCACAGGCCATACAGCGAGCCCCTGCCCCGACAACCGCGTCAGAGACCCAGAGCTTCCTAGGGATGGCCACCTACTGTGGCCGGTTCATACCAAACCTGGCCATGATAGCTGAACTGCTGAGCGCCCTAACGAAGGACCCTACCTGGCAGGGGGGCAAAGTAGAAGAAGAAGCCTTCTAAAAGATCAAAGCAGCACTCCAGGAAAAAACTACCATGGCGTATTTTGACACCACACAGATGATCGAGCTCCTGGTGGATACCAGCCCCGTTTGTCTAGGAGCGCTCCTAACCCAGGTGACAGAGCCAGGGACACAGCCTCCAATCGCCTTCACGAGCAAGGCCCTCACGCCAACAGAAGCCCACTATTCCCAAATTGAAAAGGAGGCATTAGCGATTAAGTGGGCCTGCAACCACTTCCCCTTGTATGTCAGCAAGCATCCTTTTAGAGTTTTGACTGACCACCATAGTTAATGTCGCCAAGAACAAATTCATGGTTATGCATAAAAGTAAAACAGTGAAAGCCAGAGCAGTAATGAATAATGTGCCCCTCGAACAAACTGATTATTTTACCTATTTAGGGGTCACTATGGGCAAAAGATTGAATTGGAAGCCACAGATGGCTCTACTGGTTGTAAAGCACAATCAACTAGCGGAGGCCCTCCTGAAAGAACATGGTTTATCTTTAACCAAACCAGTGGCTCCGGCTATGGCTATTTATCAAGGGAAGGTTAGAACCTCAATAATTTATGGAGCAGAACTCTGGGGGTCCGAAAAGGTATCTTCTTTAGTCCAAGCACAGAATAAGTTCCTGAGGGCATTGACTGGTCTCCCGATGTTTACACCTCTAAGGCCGTTATTGATGGATCTTGGGTGTATTTCTTTTGAAGAAGAAGTGGGTTTTAGTCCTCTTGACTATTGGCGACGGCTTTGGACCTCCTTGGAGTTGGCAGCCTATGCGCAGGCACTTAAGAGTATTAGAGAGGCTGATAAATTAATAAGATTACATGGTTACACAAGATTAAGGTGGCTCTCTTAAGTATGGGCCTTACCCACCTATGGCAGGAGCCAGAAGGGAATTTGTTTCCCCAAAAGCGGAATTTAAAGCCTTATACAGGGAGATGATTTGGCAGAAATCCTTTTCTCCGGTGAACGGAGATTCTTTAACAGGCCTCTTTCTTTGCCATAAAATTGAGCATAGTATGGAGGCCTACTGGGACATCATTACCAGTTTTGGAGACCGGAAGCGTTACCACCAATTTAGAGTGGAAAGCCTCCCTATAAAATCGCTTACTAAAAACTGGGGGTGTGATCAAGACTCACTCTGGACTTCGGGAGTTTTCCGGATTGATGAGTGACCACTGTGCTGATTGACATTTTCAGGAAATATCCAATAGCCAAAGTGTTCGCATCCACATACTTCGCCCACTTACAACCTGTCCTGGAAAAGACATTCACACTCTTTGGGTTTCCTACAAGATCAAGACAGAATGTGTGTTGATTTGTTTACTTTGTTTGAACATTAAACTTAAGATAGGATGTAGCAGTCTAGATACCACAGGAATCATGACCCCGGACCCTTAGCCCGGAAGGTCCTCCACACATTGTATCACTCTCTGGCCAGGCGTGGCCATAGAGCTTAAATAAACTGGTGGAGGTCGCTCGAGACTGCCGGCCCATACTGATACTGAGAGTGGCTGAGTCTTTTGTTGAGCTCCTGCAGCTAGGCCGCACCCGTGGTATTTGACCACGCAACAGTAATCAGGCCTGATTTCTTGTTTGGTTAAGTTAGACAAGTGGTAGATTGATGGGGTGTCTAATAGTCGGGCTCTTTCTTGGATTTCCCTTTTTGATTATATGAGTACACAGAGTGTTTTAGACCTTTTTAACAGTTTTTCGGTGAATGCTGCTGCCAGGGACTCCAGATTTAAAAAAAAAAAAACCTTTTTTTCTGGGTTTACACAAATCATACCTATGCTGCTTTATATAACTCCGGGCCTGATTATGATCTTGGCGGCCAGGGTTACTCGTTAAAAAACGTGACAGATATCCCATCCGCCGTATTACAAGTCCATTAAAGCCTATGGAACTTGTAATACGGCTGACAGGATATCTGACACATTCATGACGGAATAACCCATCTGCCAAGATTGTAATCAGGCCCTAAGTAATTTGTCAGGTTACTTAAGGTCATTACAGTTTTATGCCTCAGACCGGAAACAGATCCTTCTGGTTACTCAGATTACAAATGAAGGCTCAGACTGAAGTGGATCATTGTGCCATGATCCTGTGGGATCATATGTCAGTGCCTAGGGTTACAGAGCCAGTACAGGCTCAGGCTTGAGATATAAACACCATCCTTCATCTTACCAAGAGATTACAATCACCAGAGAGTAAAGCAACCCTTCAGGATACAGAAATATGATAGGCCCATGCCTCAAACAGCAGAGCTACGTTTCAGGGTGCATAGATCTCGCAGGTTTAGTGTTAGACAACAACCCTTCTGACTATAAAGATCATATAAACCAAGCCTCTTAGACATGCCTCAAGTTCCAGAGGTTGTACGGAATTAGGCAGCAGAGTTATGCAGATCGTACAGGCTCCAGCCTCCGACAACCATGCCTCCAACTGTACAGACCTAACATGTTTCGACCTCACACAGTAATCCCTCTGGTTACAGGGATCTCAGAAACTACCACAGAGCAGCCCCTCCTTTTCGATGGAGATGAAAAGGCAAACACATTGTGATGCTGACTTAAATGCATATTTCACCTTGCTTTTCAAAGGAAGTTCAAATTCCAGGCTCACTGCCACCTGTCTTCCTAGCCACTGCTGTTGGTGTCACTCCGACCAGAAACCAGGATCAGCTAAGATTGATCATGCTTAGAAGACACACCATGGGTATGTTCACCTTTTCTGACTTGCTTGCCTCCGTCTCCCTCCATTTCTTTTTATTGCTGCTCATCTTGTTTCATTTCTCTTGACCTTGTCCACCCACCACTTCTCCTGCCCTATCTCTTCCTCAGTTTCCCTCGCGTTAATTCCTTCTGTCTTCTCTTTGTTGGTAATCCCCACTCCTTCTCTTTTTTTCTCTTACTCCAGAGATTTCAAGTTGCCCCATGTTTTTAAGTATTCGGGTCCTAAGCCATGCAGGGTTTTAAAAGCAATGCACAACGCTTCAAAAGCTATGCATTTGTGTACAGGTAACCAAAGAAGTTGGACTAGGGCATGAGAGGCAGATTGGTGCTTAGGAATTCCTAACAACAGCTGTGGTGCAGTATTATGCAGAATCTGTAACTGGGTTTTTTACCGGTGTTGACGAGGACCACGCATCATATCGCACACGCTATGCGCATTAGACCAGGTTCATAGTAGCTGGGTTCCAGACAAGGTTTTATTATTTTATTTTTCCGACGGTGACTTAATGCAGTACCGCCTGTACATTACCCTTAATTGCGGGTATTGTTTTAACCTGATGGGGATAAGCTCTCATTACTTCAGAAGGTTTATGGAAGTTTTATGAAATTTCCAACAATTAGATCTACTCGGGGGATTTGGGATACAACCCATTCCATACATCAGGAGATTTATCCTATGAAGTTCAAGATTGATAATACCATTACAAGGAACGTATTTTTAATACTATACAGATACTGATACTGAGATACTTATTAGAAGACTCAGATTTACAACTGGACCCCTTGAACTCTTTATGGGAGTGGTTTTAATTTGGAAAAGAGACATTATATCATTCTGTCTTGAGAAAGGTGAAGCATTTCAAGCTATAACACCGAAACGCGTCAACGCAAATATATTCAAATTAAATTTGAGGAACTATTAGGGTGTCATTCGTTGATATGAGCCTGACACAATGTATAGATTCTAATCAAATTAATCACGTAGGATGTATCTGAATTGATGCACTTTTAATTTTTGTCTCTTTGTATACATTTTTACTTGTATATTAGTTTTTAGGTCTCGCGACCTATCAATGCGCGCAAGCGCATTGAGCGTAGCGAGAATTCATGTCCTCAAAACGCTCGTGAAACCAAGGGTTTCGTTCGTGCGGTTTTGTTTAAGTTCACGTGAATCACGTGACTAAACAAGCACGCGCATTCACGGCCAGCACAGCACATCAAAGGGCTTCTCCTCCCCTAATTATTCATGGCCGGCCGCAGGCCGGCCATACTTTCAGTTTCCCGGCCGCTCTCCCCAGCCAGCTTCCCCCAGGCCGTAGCAGCACTCCTCCCACACCTTTGAAGTGAAGCTTAGCTTCACTTCAAAGGCCCCTGCTGCTTCACACCATGTCGCATTTCTCCTCTCCCCTCCCCTTCTCTGCCTTCCCTCCATCTTGTTTGTCTTTGTCTTAGCCTGCTTTTGACTTCAAAACAGAAAGAGCCACTGGTACGTTTCATTAATAATATTGTGCATGGGTATTTCTTACACTTTGTTGTATAAAACGGCAGTCAAATCTTTCTAAAGTGTCCTCATTTTAAACGTCATTAACTTGTGTGTGCCAGTGCACGTGTACTAAGTACCTGGCACACTTCCGACTTGTTGAAGCCATGAAAGTTCACTTTGTCGTTAGATTTGACTGGTCTGCTCACACTGCTGGTCGTTCCGACCCAATGTTTAGATTGATTCTGGTTCGTGTTGTTGCTCTTGTCATCCTTCCGTGACTCACAGTAGTTTGCGAGCGCGGTGGGGCCGCCCCGGGCTGCACAGTGAACATCTCCAGCGATGGGAGTGCACCAAAAACTCTGCACACAGTAGGTTACCAAAGACCATCTGGCTCATGGAAAGGAAATGTTTGCTCAACTTATATCGATAGAGAGAAGGCGTAAGATTGTCCTATGTCATCATCTGAAAATTAAATCACGAGTGTGGATAGGCGATCTTAATTTAATTTTACACAGGGGCACATTATATATTAAGCGAGCGTGATTTACGAATCACAACTGCAATCGATCAGACACTTTGAAACATACACATTTTAAAAGGTGAAAGCGGCAACTAATAACTTTCCGTATGAAGCAATCCCTTGTTTAACGAGGAGTTACATTGCCACAGCTATGAGATAATGTAAACAAAGTTGGTTCCTGCTGAATGAGCTAAATAGATCTGTTGGTTTACATTATGATAGCTGTTCAAACAACCGCCTTTATTACGAAAACTAGATGAACGCTCTTCTGCGCTAACTTGCAGTTCCGTCGTTGCTGTCGGCGTCTGACAGAGTTCTCCTATAAAGCCACTCCCAGTAGTAACGATTGTTCTCATGGTTTTGTTCTCATGGTTTTAAAATCAGCTTTATTCTTTTGAACTTTTATACAACACACCTACAGTTCAGAAATTATATGCATAGCTGACACGTTTTTAAGATTGTGTGTTTTGAAAGGGAGTCAGTGATACAACCAAACGTGCAGCCTGTGGCACTGACACCAGGAAAGCGCTTTGATCTATATCTCTTCCCCTCTCCCACTCCCTCCTCCCACTTGCTCCTGCTGAGCCTCACAAGTGGTTGCATCTCAGCTACAGACTTCCTGGCTCGCACGCGTTATGTTAAAAGACCAACAGTCTATTTAATGCTGCCAGCTCCCTCAGTTTCCTACCAGGGCACCCATCATGGGGCATTACAGCACCTCATCCCTCTGCATTGATAACTGCGTCACAGCTCACCTCTCGTTCCTAAGCCTCCCGCAACGGCCATATTAGACGCCGCTTCTCATTCTTGTGCCTCACCCCCTGCCCCAACAGGCTCTCGCTTTTTTTGTCACAGCATTGCCGTCCCATGCCTCACAGTATTACAACTGTGTAACATAATCACACCACGGGACACTCCTCCATCAAGCGCTTCACATCTCAATCACCCGAGAGGCATATTTGGTGCTTTTTTAGCATCCTGTGCGTTACAGCACAAGTCAACATCTCGACAAGAATAGTAAGGCGCTATGTAAATAAATATATACATCCTGTTCATGCCACCCTGTTAGCCTATTGCAATTGCGTCACATTGCATGGCAATACTGCATCTAGCGCTTTGCATCTCACCAGACACCTCTAACTGCGTCAGAGGTGACCTCAACAGTATATATGGTGCTTCCCAGCCTTGTGAGTGGCACTCAACAGGACACACACACAACCACACACACGCACACAACCCCCCACACACGCAACCCCCCCACACCCCCCACATACAACCCCACACACACATACCCACACACACACACGCACACACACACACACAACCCCCCACACACACAACCATACACACACAAAACCACACACACAAAACGGCACACACACGCAAAACCCCACACATGCAAAAAAACACACATAACCCCACATACACTCACAACCCCACACACACACAACCCCCCCCACACACACAACCCCCCACACACACCCACACACAAACACACACAACTACACTTACACACAGCCCACTCACACATTTCCCACTCACACACTGCCCCCTCACACACTGCCCCCTCACACACTACCCCCTCACACACTGCCCCCTCACACACTGCCCCCTCACGCACTGCCCCCTCACGCACTGCCCCCTCACGCACTGCCCCCTCACACACCACCCATCACACACCGCCCCCTCACACACAACCCCCACTAACAAACACAACCCCCACACACACAACCCCTACACACAACCACACACACACACAACCACACACACAGACACACACAACCACACACACAAGGATAGCAAAACATAGAATAGCATAACAAAACATAGTATAGCATAACAAAACATAGCATAGCATAACAAAACATAGTATAGCATAACAAAACACATACACTCCAAATACCACTCAGTGCCACATAATTACGCGCAACCATTCAACAAGAACTGGTTTAAATATGTTCTCTCAATGTTTCAAGCTTTATTACAAATGTCACAAAAAGATGTTAATATTTCACTTCTATTCTTGGATTTTCATCACAATAAAATACACTGAACATAATCTTCACAAAAGTTATTTACAAAAGTTTAAGCTATTTCCATTATAAATTAAAATCACTTTTATTTAAGTATTAATTATTTAAAACAATTAAAAGCCATTGTAATTTGTAATATCAATACATCTAAGTCACGTAAATACAAACATGTTGCATTACAAATACTATAGGTGTCACATTTGTGAAAGTTATAACTATTGGCATTGTAAATGACAAAGCTATTAATTTAGCTATTTTCAAAACCAACACATAAATAAAAAAAAATGTCATTTACAAGACCAATAGCTCAAACTTTCCTACTGCGAGACCTATTGGCAACGCCAGTGCTTGTTCGATATATGATGAATGCCTAGAAAACTATTTTTATTGTGTTTTTAATTGTTGATTTGACCAATTAATAAACTGTATTTGTATTTATAATGATTTAATTTGATTTTAAAAAATTGAGTTGTATAAACATGGGACTTTCTGACGTTTGATGCTGGTGTGTATGAAGCGTGGATCAGATTAGGGCATCCATTAGTATTATTTTCCCACTGGATTTTCTCCTTCTATACAGAATCTGTAACTTATTCAGTAGATGCTTCTTCAAATTGATATACAGGGTGTTGCAATAGTCCAATTTTGAAAGGACGAGGGCAGTGACCACTAGTTTCCTTAGTTCTAGTTGAATGAAGGGGAGAACCTTTCTCAGACTCTTTTATGGTAAAGAAAGATGAGGAGGTCACTGCATTTGTCTGTTTATCAAATGACAAATGATCATCAAATACTATCCCCAGATTTTCTTACTTTGGGGACAGGAACAGGCATGTTTTCCATGTCCAACAGCCACTAATCTGGACACCAAAAGGAAGTATTGTTACCTAGTCAATACTTCCATAACTTTAAACAATTATTGGTCATCCAGTAACTAATCTGTTGCATACAGCTGAGAAAATTGGCAGCTGATTCTGCTGGCTTCCGGCAATGGAGACTACAATCTAGGTGTCATCTGCGTATCCTACAGCATGAACCCAAATCATCTGATAAGATTGGCTAGGGACGTAACAAACCATTTAAAAACGGTAGGGCTCAACAATGAACCCTGGGGTACCCCACCACGAAAAGAAAATGGACTGGAAGAGTAACTATCCATAACTAAATATTGCTCTCTCTCAGACAGAAACGATTTAAGGAGCACAAGAGCTGAGCTTCTGATTCTCACAAAATCGATGCGATCGATCAATACCTTGTGATTGACAGTATCGAATGCTGCCGAGAGGTCTAACAAATTTATTGACAGTATCGAATGCTGCCGAGAGGTCTAACAAAATCAGTGTCGCAGGATTACCCCTATCCAAGATAGCTCGTAATTCTTCTGAGGCTGATTTCAAAGCTGACTCTGTGCTGCATTGACTCCTGAATCCGTATTGTGTGTGATTTAACCATTTATGAGATACAAGAAAGAGAGTGAGTTCTTTGTTAATTGCTTTCTCCACAATCTTGGATGGAAAGGGGAGGCGGGATATGGGCCGGTATTTGCTTAGGTCCAAAGGATTAACATGCATTTTTTAGCAGAGGTAGAATGGGAGCTACTTTCCAAACGTTAGGGAAATATCCTTTACAGAACATTTCATTGAAGATATTAGTTAGGTGGCTGGCTATTGTCTTGGAAACATATTGCCGGATCTTTGGTGGACAAGAGTCCAAAGGTGAGCCGGATCCGGTGGCCAAGATTAGTTCCTGAACTTAATCGACTGTTAGAGTTCTGAAAGCAGAAAGAGATGTTGGGTCGAAATCAGAGGGTTTCACCACAGGAATCTGGGGGAACACGAGACCTGACACTTTAGTGCCTGCATCTAAGGATGTCAAGTAAGCTTGCACCACATTATTAGTAAAGATGTTATAGATGTCCAGTACCTTCATCTGAAATGCAGATGCGAAACTGTCGCATAAGGATTGACTACCATTGGACTTGTCGAGATTTTCAATTTTAGCCATCTTTTTAACAGTGGGAAGATGTTAGATGAATTTCTTTGCTGATATTATTTTTTGTGAAAAAATATGCTGATTTCTAAGAGAAAATCAAAGCTTTATGTTCTGAGATTTTTTTGTTTGTACAAGGTTTTTTTCTCTGGGGTTGTAGTGTTGCCTTCAACTATGCTCTTGTTGTCTGCAAAGATGTTTCCATTGTCTGAGTTTCTCAGACAACAAGGGTTGGGAGGGAGGGATCAAGGGTTGGGGTCTGACCAAGTTAATGGTAATCTCTCTGATAAGAATAGTGAGGTATTATCAGAGAAAATGCAGTCAAGACTGTGACCAGCAGAATGTTGATGGATCAGTAAATAACTTAGTCAAGCCAAGACTGTTCATTAAATCAGGCAACCTTCAGAGTCTCTATCTTCCTTGTTCTTCAGGTGAAAATTAAAATCACAGAGAACCGTGAAATTGTCATTCTCGGCTTTAGCCTTAAGCAGAAAGCAGAACTAAGCCCTGGAGGTTGGTAGATTAGGAGGCCGTTGAAGGAGGCGTGGGTATTGAGAATTACCTTAAAATTCAAAGCCTCATATTCCGTGGAATGGGCGCAGCATAGAAACTACCAGCCAAGTAGTTTTGATACACAAAGGCTAGGCTGCCCCCTCTCTTACCTGTGTGGTCTAGTCTGAACATCGAGTAACCCTCTGGAATTGCTAATACTAAGTCGGGCACTTAGTTATAAATTTATAAATAGAACATTAAAACTACAAGTACCAAAATTCGAAGAAAAAACTGGATTGAATGAACTGCTCACATCTACTTGGACACCTTCAGATCTATTCCTCAGCTTTCATCCTCCCTATTACCCCTCCTTTCCTCTTACCCTTTTATCCTCTCACCTCATTACTCAACTGTTAGAAACTTCTTCTATCCCACTTGTCCATTTCCTCGATCCCTCACCATTTCTACTTCTCATCTCACTTCCCAAACCTCTCTATCTCGAAAGCTACATCAGTTTAAAATTTCCGTTGTATTAGTGGAAAAGTCACATGACTTTTTCCACAGTGATATTTTGCCAATGAGGAATTGTACAAATTTTGCAATTGTGCACTGGGAGAATAAATTGCTTCTGTGGTATTGAACTTCCCCATCTTCACCTCAAATATGTATTCCCCCATGGAGAAACCCTTTCTTCTACATCACCATGATATTTGAGGGTATTTTCTTCTAATGCTCGATACAGAAAGAGATTTACTCCAGCCCTCGGGAAGACTAATGCCAGGGTAGTAAAACGTAAGAGAGAATGTAGACATTCACAAGCTTTGAAGGCCTAGGAGGCCTTTAAAAGCCCACTCCCCAAATCTGCATGGGATGGCAAAGTGAGCTAAAGAACGATGATGGATACAACCCAGATCTGTGACTGGGGGTGTGTGTCTGAACAGTTTCAGCACTCCGTCCACCATCTTGTGTTTCCTTTGTTCCCAACTTTGCATGGTGTTTACTCCTTCAGAACATTGCTTAAGTTCGAAAAAAATAAAAATATTTACGCAGGAAAGATATCCTTCTGTAAATGCTTTGCATTCGTAAATTCAGACATTAACGCTTGAGCCACAGACTAACCAGCACTAATGGCTTGTTAATCAAGTCTATTATACTTAGCCAGGGGCCGCTATAGAGTTCTGGCTCATGCGGGCTACACGTCCGATTCCAGAGGGGTCGCTGTCATCATCAAAAAAACTCCCCATTCTGCACCACACGCACCTGGATAGATCCACTGGGGACATATGCTGGAGTCCAAGGGACATGGAACTAACGTACATACACAATAATCTTGGTTTATGCACCGCCCAAGCTACAGTCACGTACGTTCAATGCGCTCGCAAACATTCTCCTGGACACAGCTGACACCATTCAAGTCATGGGAGGGGATTTTAACGACGTTATGGATATAGAACAGGACCGGTGCTGCGGGTAGAGGGGGGAACCGGACCACCCTATCCCACCAGATTGCTTATATAGGACTCACAGATATTTGGAGATGGCTACACCCTACTCAGAAAGCTTACTCATACTACTCAGGGGCCCATAAGGTATTCTCAAGGTTGGACTACATATTTATGTCTAGACAGTACTTGAAAATGGACGACACTGCAGAATATAAGGCCAGAGGTATATCTGACCATTCGTCATTGTTAGTAAAGGTAGGACACACCAGGGGCGCTACAGGAACCACTTGGCGCCTTGCGACCTGGGTCCTTTAAAATGCAACTATTCTACGTGGCCTAAGAGCGGACATCAAGGTCTATGTTACCAAAAACGAGGGAACAGAAGAGTCGAGTGTCACCTTTTGGGAAGCCTTGAAACCAGTATTACGGGATAGAATACAAAGTAGACTGGGAGAGGAACGACGTAAACTCCAAGCTGAGGTTACGGCCCTGGAACAAATTATCCTAGGTTTAGAGAGGGACTACCAGAGCCTGAATAATACTGTGACTCTTAGAAGACTGCTAGATGCCCAGAGACAATTCAGAAAGCTGGTTACAAATGAGGCTAAGACTCAATCCCTTGCCACCCTTCATCGTCTTAACGATGTGGGGGATAAGTCGGGCAAACTTCTAGCGTGGCTAAGTAAGAAGGAGCGAGCGGCTAGATGGGTGGATAGCATCAGGAACGCAGACGGGATGCTTGTCAGTTCTGATGCGACAATAGCTGACACATTCGCCCCACACTACGAACTGTTCTACGTAGCCAGGCACCTGGGGACGTGTGAGGAGGCTCTTCAGTACATGGCTCAGACAGACCTACCCACGCTGTCTCCGGAGGCCCTTCTGGCCTTGGAGGCGGACATTACAGTAGACGACATATCGGAAGCTATAGCCAAACTGAGACCGGGTAAAACTCCGGGGCCAAATGGTTTCCCGGCCAAGTTTTTCAAGCGTACAGCGGACCTCTTGGCCCGCCATCTAAAGGGTCTCTTTACCGGAGCTTACCAGGAGGGGAGCCTCCCCCATGACCTCTCCTTGGCCACGATCGTCCTGATACATAAGGAGGGAAAGCCGCGAGAGGATTGTGCGTCCTACCGCCCCATCCCCCTCCTTAACACGGAAGTCAAACTTTTAGCGACTATCTTGGCGCTCCGCCTGAGGTCGGTTATCCCGGACCTCATACATCGGGACCAATCAGGTTTTTTACTGGACAGAGCAACCAAACTAAATCTTAGGCGTACCCATAATTGGCTACAGGAAGTGAGGGGGAGGAGCGACTCACACTGGTTTCTCTCCCTTGATGCCGAGAAAGCCTTCGACGCGGTCCACTGGCCTTTTCTCGGCACGGTGTTCCATAAATTTGGTTTTGGCCCTAAATTCCAGAGGTGGGTCCAGCTCCTCTACACTGCACCACGAGCTAGGGTGAGGGTGAATGGAAGGCTATCATGTGAATTCCGTATCTAGAGGGGGACCCGTCAAGGCTTTCCCCTGTCTCCCCTCCTCTTTACTCTTACCATTGAGGTACTTGCAGCCAGGATCCAACAAAATGAGGGCATCTCCGGTTTCAGACGAATTGACACTGACCCCGCACAAGAAAAAATATCACTCTATGCGGATGATGTCCTTCTGTATATTACAAAACTGGAGACCACGGTCCCGGAGTTATGCCGGGAATTAGAACAATATGGTAGACAGGCGGGACACACCATAAATTGGCACAAATCTATCCTCTACGACCCTGGGGACGGGAGCAATGGAGAAGGCTGCTAGAGCAACTAGTGACGACTACAGAAGGATTCCAATATCTCGGGGTATACATCACCTTAGATAAGGCTCTATCCTACCGAAAGAACCTAGAAAGGATTATATTGAACTCGGTGGTGTATATGGACCGCTGGAGGCAGCTCCCACTCACACTCCTAGGCCGAGAGGTCATGTATAAGATGATCATTCTACCTAAATTTCTCTATGCCCTACAAAACGAATATTACCCGCTGCCGACTACGACAATTGCTAAAATTCACTCTGATCTAAGAACCTTTCTTTGGTTAGGCAAGCAACCTAGGGTGGCTCTGACTACGCTCCAAAGACATCAATACAGTGGGGGGATCTCACTGCCTAACCTAGAGACCTACTATTGGGCGGAACACATGGCACCGATCAATGATTGGCTGCACGCCCCGGCGGATCACCCGACCTATGCCCTAGAGAGGCTTAAATTATCGTAAAAAAACCCACTGTACTATCTCTACTGGGGCACTAGACGGGCACTGCACCTCCTAGCAACTACTCTCACACTAACTGCGTGGACCAAGGCCACAAGGCGCATGGGATGGGAGAAGAAGCCCACCCGGCAGACGCCGTTATGGCACTGTCAGTGGTTAACAGAACTCAATAAGCTACGCGGCTTCCGGAGATGCGACGACATAGGTATCTCCACTATAGGGGACGTGATCGCCAAGGGGGAACTGAAATCCTTTCAGGTCCTTAAGACAGAATTTGGGCTTCACCACTCACAGCTCTTCAAATACACACAGCTGCGACACGCGTGGCGGGCCCAGAACGTCCCGCTAAACGATATCCCGGAATACGCACCTTTGGAGGGACGGCTCCTCCAGGAGCGGATCCCGGGGAAGGCGGTTTCCCTCACTTACAAAACCTTAACTAACAATATGTTAGGTGACTTGGCGAAGCTTAGACACACGTGGGAGGGGGAGGTGGGAGACATGGAGGACCTAGACTGGGAGATAGTGTTGATGCATCCCCGGGAGGTGGCAATCAAATCAAGACTACGTCTTATTCAATTCAATGTGCTCCACAGAACCTATTACGACAGAATGCGACTCCATAGAATGGGGAAAGTAGAAGACTCACACTGTCTTCGATGTTGTCAGCACGACGGAGACTTTTATCATACCATTTGGGCATGTGACAAGATACAAACTTACTGGATGCACATATTCATAGAACTGGGGGAGGTTTTGGTGGTCCCGCTCCAACGAGAACCCAAGCTTGCACTACTGGGTATGACTAATGAGGTAGACCTGCCGCGCCCACTCCTCAACTTCCTAGTTCTCGCACTAGTAGTAGCTAAAAGAGATATTGCAAAGTACTGGGGGTCTCCGGAATCGCCAGGGCTAGAGGAATGGAGAAGAGGCTTGGACCTTTACATGGCAGCCGAGAGGGTGACTTATAAGGCGAGGGAGTGCCCCCAAAAATTTTGAAGGGTCTGGACCAAATGGCGACACTACCATGGGTTGGATGGGGGGTTGTGAGGGACGGGAACGCTAGGACTTGGCCATCCCATTGCTAGAGCACTGACAAGAATACCTCGGATGGGAAGCGAAATGATAATCACACTTTGTGTCAGTGGACGCTGAATTGGAGATGTTTCGCAATGCGACAGAACTTTTCGGCTTTGAGGTGGGTGGGGGCGGGAGTAGACGGGTATGTACTGCTGATCTTACGACTGTATTGTTGTGTTCTGACGCAAACTGTTTGTTTATCGGGGGTGGGAGGGGAAAAAAAAAAAAGAAAAGCAGATGGTTGGAACTTTTATTAGATGCCCACACTTGTTTCTGAGTTTGTATTTCCAGCGCTTTAACGATATTTGCCGCCCGACCCTCGGGTTGTGGGCTAAATGGCCGTATGTTGCTCTACAGACTCTATTATGCACTACAACTGGTGAATAGCTGGAATACTGCTTGCTTGATGATAATTTCCTATGTGTCTGCAATAAAAATGTTAAAAAAAAAAAGTCTATTATACTTAGCAATACTATGAGGCTTATGATGAAAACCTGCTTTTGGACAACTTTCTTTACTAATGTTAGAGCTATTTATGGCTTCAGATAAAGTTGCACTATAAAAATTCTCCTACCTCATTAACGCAAATATTACTATTGTTGGAGCGCTACTGATACTTTTTTACTGCTGCTCATCTTGTTTCATTTCTCTTGACCTTGTCCACCCACCACTTCTCCTGCTCTTTCTCGTCCTCAGTTTCCCTCACATTAATTCCTTCCCTCTTCTCTTTGTCGGTAAACCCCACTCCTTCTCCTGGTTTCTCTTACTCCAGAGATTTCAAGTGGCCCCAAGGTTTTAAGTATTCGGGTCCTAAGCAATGCAGTGTTTTAAAAGCAAAGAACAATGCCTCAAAAGCTGTGCATTTGTGCACAGGTAACCAATGAAGTTGGACTAGGGCCTGAGAGGCAGATTGATGCTTAGGAATTCGTAACAACAACAATGGTGCAGTATTGTGCAGAATCTGTAACTTATTCAGTAGATGCTTCTGCAAATTGATATGCAGGGCATTGCAGTAGTCTAACTTTGAAAGTATGAGGGCAGTGACCACTCATTTCCTTAGTTCTATTGGAATGAAGGGGAGAACCTTTCTCAGAATCTTTTAAGGTAAAGAAAGATGAGGAGGTCACTGCTTTTGTCTGTTTATCAAATGACAAATGATCATCAAGTACTATCCCTGGATTTTTTAACTTTTGGGACAGGAACATGCACGTTTCCCATGTCTGACAGTCACCAATCTGGACACCAAAAGGGAGTATTGTTACCTAGTCAATACTTCTGCAACTTTAAACAATTATTGGTGATCCAGTAGCTAATCTGTTGCATTCAGCTGAGAAAATTGGCAGCTGATTCCTTCTGGTTTCTGGCCATGGAGACAAAAACAATCTGGGTGTCATCTGCGTATCTTACAACAAGGAACCCAAATCATTTAATAAGATTGACACATTCGTTCCTCAAAGTGAAAGACTCTTATCATCTTGAAAGTGCCCTTGACTCAATCTCCCCCACACTAACGAGAAAACTATTTCTACAGTGGAGGTATGGATGCCTCCCTCTAGCTTCATTCACAGCGTCATGGCAATTACGATCCACCACAGAACTTTGCCCAGTGTGTGCTCACCAGAAAGAAGACGATGCTCATGCCGTCTTCTTCTGTAAGGGCTACGAGAGGAGCAGGAGATACTGGCTAGTCCCGCTACTTAAGAACTTGGGCTTTAGAAATTTTCAACCTGCCTATAGAATTTTAAAGTCAGACCTCTCTCCCATTGTGGTTTACGCCCTTTCTAAATTCTTGACCTCTATGTGGTTCATCCGGAATCGAGCGCTGAAAAGACTTATATAATAGCACCCCTGAAAATTTTACTGCTTTTATTGCACCCTATGTTGCCTCTTTTCTTAAAATGTTCTTAATCATTGGATCACACTATGTTTAATCTTTTTTTACTGTGTACAAATACTATGCATCTTTTATGATCTGTGATCGAAATAAAGGTCTTTGAAATGAATAAGATTGGCTAGGGGCGTAACAAACCATTTAAAAAGGGTAGGGCTCAACAATGATCCCTGGGCAACCCTACAAGGAAGAGAAAATGGACTGGAAGAGTAACTATCCATAGCTACAAATTGCTCTCTCTCGGACAGAAAGGATTTAGGCAGCACAAGAGCAGAGCCTCTCATTCTCACAGAATCAATACCTTGCGATTGACCGTATCGAAGACTGCCGAGAGGTCTAACAAAAACAGTGCCGCAGGATTACCCCTATCCAAAATAGCGTGTGATCTAACCGGTTTTCTGATTCAAGAAAGAGAGTGAGTTCTTTGTTAATTGCCTTCTCCACAATTTTGGATGGAAAGGGAAGGCGGGATATGTGCCGGTAGTTGCTTGGGTCCAAAGGATTAAGATGCATTTGTTTAGCAGAGGTATAATGGAAACTACTTTCCAAACTTTAGGGAAACCTCCTTGACAGAACATTTCACTGAAGATATCAGTTAGGTGGCTGGCTATTGTCTTGGAAACAGATTGCAGGATCGTTGGTGGACAAAAGTCCAAAGGTGAGCCAGATCTGGTGACTAAGATTAGATCCTAAACTTGATCGACTGTTAGAGTTCTAAAAGCAGAAAGAGATGTTGGGTCTAAATCAGAGGGTTCCACCCGAGGAATCTGGGGGGACAAGATATCGACACTTGAGTGCCTGCATCTAAGAATGTCAAGGAAGCTCGCACCAGATTATTAGTAAAGATGTTATAGATGCTCAGTACCTTCGTCTGAAATGCAGACGCGATATTGTCGCATAAAGATTGACTACCATTGGAATTGTCAAGATCTTCGATTTTAGTCAGCTTTTCGTGGGAAGACGTTAGATACATTTTTTGCTGATATTATTTTTTGTGAAAAGTATGCTGATTTCTAAGAGAAAATCAGAGCTTTATATTCTGAGACTTTTTGTTTGTAGACAATTTTTTATCTGGGGTCGTAGTGCCTCCAACTATGCTCTTGTTGTCTGCAAAGATGTTTCAATTGTCTGAGTTTTTTTTAGGGAACAAGGGTTGGAAAGGAGGAAACAAGGGTTGGGGTCTGACCAAGTTAATGGCAATATCTCTGATAATGATAATGAGTTATTATCAGAGAAAATGCAATCGAGAGTGTGACCAGCAGAATGATGATGGATCAGTAACTAACTTAGTCAAGCCAAGATTGTTCATTAAATCAGGCATCCTTCAGAGTCTCTATCATCCTTGTTCTTCAGGTGAAAATTTAAATCGCAGGGAACCGTGAAATTTGCATTCTCGGCCTTAGCAATAAGCAGTTGGCAGAAGCTGTGTAAGAAGGCAGACCTAAGGCCTGGAAGTTGGTAGATTAGCAGGTCATTAAAGGATGCGTGGTTATTGAGAGTTAATTTAAAATTCAAAGCCTCATATTCCTTGGAATGGGCGCAGCATATAAACTACCAGTCAAGTAGTTTTGATACACAAAGGCTAGGCTGTCCCCTCTCTTTCCTGTGCGGTCTAGCCTTAACATCGAGTAACCCTCTGGAATTGCTAATACCAAGTCAAGGGCACTTAGTTATAAATTTATAAATAGAACATTAAAACTACAAGTACCACAATTAAAAAAAAAAACTACAAGTACCGAAATTCTAAGAAAAAACTGGATTGAATGAACTGCTCACATCTACTTGGACACTTTCAGATCTATTCCTCATCTTTCATCCTCCCTATTACCCCTCCTTTCCTCTTACCCTTTTATCCTCTCACCTCATTACTCAACTTTTATAACCTCCTTCTATCCCACGTGTCCATTTCCTCGATCCCTCACCTTTTCTGCTTCTCATCACACTTTCCAAACCTCTCTGTCTCAAAAGCTACATCAGTTTTAAATGTCCGTTGTATTTATTAGTGGAAAAGTCACATGACTTTTTTCACAGTGATATTTTTCCAATGAGGAATTGTACAAATTGTGCAATTATGCACTGGGAGAAGAAATTGCCTCTGGGCAATTGAACCCACCACCCCTTCACCTCGAATATATATTCCCCCATGGAGAAAAAAGCCTTTCTTCTACATCACCATGATGTTTGGGGGTGTTCCCTTCTAATGCTCGATCCAGAGAGAGATTTACTCCAGCCCTCGGGAAGACTAATGCCAGGGTAGTAAAACGTAAGAGAGAATGTAGATGTTCACAAGCTGTGAAGGCCTAGGAGGCCTTGAAAAGCCCACTCCCCAAATCTGCATGGGGTGGCAAAGTGAGCTAAAGAACAATGATGGATTCAACCCAGATCTGTGACTGGGTGAGTGTCTGAAAAGTTTCAGCACTCTGTCCATCATCTCCTTGTGTTTGCTTTGTTCCAACTCTGCATGGTGTTTACTCTTTCACTAAGTTGTTTAAAAAAAAAAAAATAATAATAATTTTCTTTATTAGCATTTTCATATTGATACAATACATATCAGTTGCAACAACAAAAACAACTTGGTGTATAGTTGTCGAAGTTATGGAACAGTGCAGGACGCATATATGCAACATCTTACAGAATATACACATCGACACAGTGCGGCCCCGGGCGCGCGCCAGCAGAGATTGATAGATAGACAATGGCACAGCGTATTTCCTGAGTTACTCAGTAGGGTATTGCAAACAAAACTGCAGATTCTGCCTATACAATTATTTAATACACAAAACAAGTAGATTACACAACCGCAGTTTGGACACTCATCTCTCCTCCCTCCTCAGCCACACACGTCCTCTCTCGCACCCAGTCAAGAAACGGGTCCCAAATCTCATGTGGTCTCGAAGCGGGTGGCATTAACTCCCAGAAAGTAGAGAGCTGTACTTGACAGTGCGTGAGCTCCCTGATCCATTCTATGAGTGTGGGTTTTCTCTTCTGTCCCCAATACATTGCTATCTGGCGTTTTGAAAATAGCAGCAGGAGGGCATGTAGTTTGTGTTTCTTCACATGCGTTTCTTTAACATACCCCAACAATCCAACCAATGGGATGGACGTTCGCTCTAGCCCCAGGATTTCATTAATGGACAAAAAAAATGTGACCAATAGTCAGCTAGTTTGGGGCATTCCCATGCCAAATGCAAGAATGAGGCCTCAAGTGCCCCACAACGCCAGCAGCAGCTATTTTCCCTAAGGCCCATCTTATGTAGACTAGTGGGTGTTCTGTAGTAGTGATGCAGAAATTTGAAGTGAATTAGACGCAATTTTAATTAGGGGAGAGTTCGGTTAACTGAGTGCAGCAATACTTCCATTGGTAATCAGTCAATGGGGACTCTAAGTCCGCATCCCATTTTTGTTTTGCACTGGGTACAGTCACCGGGACGTCTGTCTGCATATGTGCGTAGAGCCTAGTAATGAGCCTACATTGGGAAGGTGTGCGCAATAAATTCTCCAGAGCCGCCAGGGTATGTAGTTGGGTAGGAAGTTCGACATGCAATGCCCAACATGCTGCCCTGATCTTATGATACAAGAATGTCTCCCCAAAAGGCACCACCTGACCCTTCTCCGCCGTAGGCGGTTCTCAAAACACCCCCCTGGATTGAGGTCCGCGAAAGTGTGGAGTGACATCTTCTGAGCAACTTTTTTGTTCAACTCATCCTTAATGTTAGGTAGCTTTGGGTTTTGTGCCAGTGGGATAGAGGGGGCATATAGTACCGGTCCCCTGCTCTTCTCCTCAGCCCATCCCAGGCCCATTTCAGCATCTCAGATTAGTCTATGCCCTCTAAGGGTCTTTTGTAGGGTTGGTATATCACCACCTGTAAGGGAGTCAGCGCCACCGCATCAGTTTCCACAGCCACGTGTAGTTGAAAAGGCGTAGGGTGCACCCAATAATGCAAGAACTGTGCCTGTGCACACAAGGCATATAGCTTCATGTCCGGGGCGCCCAGGCCGCCTTGTCTTAGTGGTAGGGATAGCAGTTCCCACGAGACACTGACCTGTCCACCCGCCCACACCAAGGAGATCAGCAATGACCGTAGTGTACTGAAGAATGGCTGTGTTAGTATGAGTGGCAAATTAACAAAGAGATATAAAAATTTAGGTAGCACCACCATGTTCAAGTCAAGTTTAAATACTTTATTCGACAACATTGTCATAAAAGCTTTCATCCCTATCTAAGCATAATAAATACTAATCTAATAGTAAAAAAACATATTAAATGACATGCAATATTGCATTGTTGGCGAATAAGAATCTTTAAAATTTACACATTAAAAGTATCATCACAGTCCAAAGGAAGTTCATGTAGTTCATGGGGGTTTTAAAGTGCGCGTGCGTATTATCCAAGCCCATCCCAGGAACTTGGCCACTGCAATTACAAGTTGAGGGGCACAATTTGATTTCAGGACCCTGTAAGCCTCGAGACATCTCCTTGTGCCCAGGTTTTTGCATGCCGGTTTCAGCCATCTGCTCCTTGGGGCAGCGTATAATGGACATACGAATAAAAAGTGCAAAATATCTTCTGCATGGGATTTACAATAAAAGCATGTGCTAACGTTATCAGGGGACCATTTAACAGTAAAAGCATTTAGGGGTAGGGTGCCGACTCTGAACTGAAAAAACAATTTCCTATCTAGAGGCTTGGAGATCAGATCCCAGTACAATTCAAACATAGGGAGTGTTTTTATCTCTAAAAACTGGGATGTCAAGGCGGGGGATTGGCTGGAGACCAATACGGCATTATTTATCATTTCCCAATATAGCTTTTTTAATGCATTCTTAGAAGGAAAGTCATCTGGGTCAGTTTCGGACCACAAGTGTTCAAGGTGCAATTTTTGAAGTAGTTTCCTCACCTCTTTTAACCAAACTACTTTGTGAAAGGTATCAGAATTGTCAACATCCAATAAGGCAGCAGCATAGTGGCTCAGTTCCGGGGTGGTTTTTATACGCCTCCAATATAGGAGGGGGCGAAGTCTAATCATGTCCTCAATCCTTTTCCTCCCCAGATCATAAAGGAGAGGAGTGGTGGGGGTACTCTGTGGGACTCCGATTAAGCCTCGCAGGAATTTATTTTCTGCCGCTGATAAAGCATTCAAATTGGTGAAGCCCCAAAGTTCTGACCCGTAAAGACATGCACCCAGCACTTTCATGCCGTAGATCTCCAATGTTGGCTGTATTGGTTTTGAAAATGAAGTTTTATGCTTCTTTGTTATTGCCCCTGCCAACTGATTATATTTTAACATTACAAAGTCCATATGAGATCTCCAATTCATGCTAGCATTCATAGAGATGCCTAGATAGGTAAAGGCGTCAACTTCTTCTAAGAAAGCCCCATTATGGACCATTTTCCCCTTGTATTTCTTAGAGGGATTCAGGTTCATAAATTTTGTTTTTGATGTATTTATTTCTAAGCCTCGGATCCGGCAGAATTCTCCAAAAGCGTTTAGTGTCTTTTGTAGGCCGCTAGGGGTCCGCGAGACCAGCAAAGTATCGTCCGCGAACATAAGTACTGGAACTCGCTTCCCATCCAGTAATGGAGCATCCGTCGGAGTTTGCTTCAGAAAATCCACAATGCCGTTTATGTAGAGGGAGAATAGCGTGGGAGCCAGGACACAGCCCTGTCTTACTCCTCTCTCCACAGGAAAGGTTTCCGTGACCTCCCCCTGGATTCCCCACCTAATCCGGGCGTAGTTGTTCTCGTGGAGTCTTACAAGCAAAGTTAGTAGTTCCGGGCTTATTCCTAGATCCCTTAGAACATCCCAAAGTTTTTGACGGGGAACTAAATCAAATGCGGCCTTCAGGTCAACAAAAACAGCGAACAGGGGACCATTTAGCAGGGTGACGTTCTTCCAATATATAGTTAAAAAGTGAAACACTTGGTCAACAGAGCTGGTTATAGGGCGAAATCCAGCTTGATAAGGCGAAAGAATGTCCTTGTCAACTATCCAGGCTTGCAACTTCTTTTGGACCAGCCTACCCATCAATTTTTGGGCGCAGTCGATAAGGCTGATTGGCCTGTAGTTGCTTGCTAGAGCCTTATCTCCTTTTTTGTAAACTGGAATAATTTCTGCTCCTTTCCACGTTGGGGGAATCTTCGCCCCCTGTGCGATAGCATTCCCGAGCCATACGAAATATTTACACCAGCTATCTCTGTCTAATAAGAAAACGTCAGCCGGTATACCATCAATGCCTGGTGCCCTGCCTCTGGTCACTCCATCCATTGCCTCATGTGCATCTTTTAGTGTGAATGGTCCATTGGCATAGAAGACCCTTTCTAGGGGAGGAACTACCTGTTGTCCTATATTGTCAGCGTATTGGGGTTTGAAGAAGTCAACCCAAGACTCTTTCGGGACGTGATTTTTTGGGCATTCCGCTACACCCCCTGAACCCCATTTTAGTATGGCCCAAAACTCTTTCTGATGTTTGTCAGCACATGCCTTCTTCAGTTCTAACCAAAGATTCTCATCCCATTGCTTTTTTGCCTTTGCCTGGGTTTTTCTATATTCATCTCTGGCTTTCAAAACTCCCGTTTTAGACCTAAGAGCATTACTAAGGTTATGCCTTGCTACTCTACATGATTGGTCGTACCAACCCTTTTTTATAGGTTGTCCATTTCCCTTCTTCTTCTTGCCAGCTTTCAAAAATAATTTCTGGAGGTTGGCAAAAAACTTTGGCTGTGACTCTTCAATTATCATTTTAAAATTTCCATCATTCATTAAAACCTGCAATCTGGCAACTTCATCAATAACTAGCCCCTCAAGGACCTGCCTATCCTCTGCATTGGCCACTAAAGTTGCCCATCTAACATGACGAACGTCGTTTGTTAAAACAACGTCTGAGGTCATAAGGTTCCTAGCTAAATTTTCTGTCATGATTTTTTGTTCAAGATTAAATGTTAAAGACAGAGGGTTGTGATCACTCTCCAACCTGGATATGACCTGCATATCGATCACTTTGTTCCAGACTCTAATATCTATCAGAATATAATCAATTCTGCTACTTGATCTTAGGTTATCAAAGGTATGCCTACCCTGAGCATCAGAAGGAGTACGGCCATTTACTGCCCTCAATCCTCTGGATAGGCATAAACTTTTCACCTGAATAGCTACTTGTGACCATTTTTTAACCACTGGAATGTCCAACTGAGGAATTCCCCATTTAGTGTCTTCTTCGTAAGTCAGATCATTGTCCTCACAGCCTAGAGGTTCAAATGTTGTATTTAGGTCTCCTCCTACTAATATATTATACTGAGTAGATAACTTCTCTAGGTCCGCATCTAGATCTGCTATTATATCTGAGGGTATACCCCCTAGAGTCCCCCTAGCATAGATGTTGTATATTGCCAGCTTGCAACCATCGTTGCAAGTAAGCAGGATAGAAAGTAGGTCACTGTTGGGAATAAGATTCTGCTTAGTAGTACATTGCAGAGTTTGCCGTAACCAAATGGTTAAACCCCCTGAAGGGCGTCCCTTTAGATTCTTCTTCGCGGGCACATAAAAGTTCAAGAATCCCAGGCGAAATACTGGTGACACTGACCATGTCTCTTGTAACAGTACAATGTCATAAGAATCTATAAAGTCGCACCATTCCGGGGTCTCAGTTTTATGTTGGATACCTGCAATATTCCAAGAGATAATCTTGATGGGACTTCCTCTTTCCATACTCCTCTTATTTAAGGGAGTAGTCAGGTTAGGGGAAGGTTCATCAGATAGGGACCTTACTTCAATCAATGTGATACCTGGTTGAGCAGCTGATAAGCTGTTCTCCACTGATTCAGTGGTACAACCTCTAGGGTCGGGTGTCCTACGGTCTGTTTCTTCTACCATAGTAAGACTAGGATTCCCATGGTGAACCTCTATAATCTTTAGATGCCCTGCACTCTTCTGGCTATCCAGTCAATCACATTGGCTTAATCCTGATATGGCAGAGAACCTGTTTTCTAACGTAATTCCCCAGTTACTTTTGTTTGGTGGGTATTTGGATTTTCTAGTAATGGTGTTCCATTTAGTTTTTAGCAACGTTGGGTTTATGGCATTTCCCCTTTTTGTATAAAAGAAGTCCAGCGTTAATGGCACAATTTCTGTTGATCTTCGCTGAGGGGGGTATATATTAGCTAGAATGTTTGGTAGGACTTCGGGATCTGAGAGGTGCAACACCACGCAATCCCCCCTAAACTTTTTACAGCCACCTCCGATCCATTCGACCCTTCTAGCTTTTACTATTTCTTGTGCCAGTTGGTCCCTGCCTCCTGGTTTAAAAGCCATATTCTTGGATAGCCAATGGAGTGATTTATTTATCAATGAAGGGATATTCTCCTCTTGTCCTGGTTCTAGTTGAGGAACATTTGCTAGAACCAGAATTAATGGGGAAGCTTCTACTATTAGTTCTACAGGACCCCTATCCAAGTTCTCTATCTCGTTGGTATTTCTGGTAGCAGGCCCTGCTGAGTCCTCAACCCTCGGGACTGGATTTATAGTTCCTATCCCTTCTCCCCCTTGGCCAGATTGGTGCGTGGTGTTTTGAGAAGTGCTTGCGGCACTATCTGGGCAGATTATGGCTTTAGTGTTTTTTGGGACTACCATTGTCAAATTTGTTTGGGCTGGCCTAGGTGTTTCTGTTATAGTTTTTTGCAGAAGCGATCCCAATCTAGTGACCTCTGCTGTGAGCGAATCAATTTTGCTTAGAAGTGGTTTGGTGATCACTTTGATTTTGTTATCTATGGCATTCAGTAGCTTTTTGAATTGATCTTCGTCTAGATGGATTCCACCTCCCCCTTTATTCTCAATGTCGTCACCATGTTTATCCTCTGAGGGAGCCTCAAGACATTTTTTTCCCGATCTAAGTCCGCCCCTTTTAGGTATATTTTTACCCTTGTTTTTCGTTACTCTGGGGGCTGGCACCGGTGTAGGGGCTTCCTCCTCTAGGGTATTACTTTCAACGTCTATAGTACAGTCGGGGGTTGTTTCATTAATTTCAACTAGTAGTTGGGTCAATGAGTTAGTATCGGGTATTTGAAAGACCTCATTACTGATGTCAAGAATTGAGACTGGTGGAGGTGTATTGCCAATAAGCATGTCCGGAGAATAGCTAAGACCCAATGAAGACCTCCTATCCTGATTGATTTTGGCAACTTTCTGTACCATATAGTTTTCAATTGTGTTAATTGGAGCGGAGGATGCTTTAGGTTTAGTCATATTAGTGTCAGCAAAGGTAGTCCTTGGGGTGACAGACAATATGAAGATCCAGACGAATACAGAAGTAATAGGGTGGCAGCACTTACTTAGTTAAGATTGAACAGCGTTCTTGGCCCTGCTCCTGCCTCTTCGTGCCGATGAGGGCCGTAGAGGGCCCGCCCTTTGCCCGGGCTTAGCCCGGCTTCGCTCCCGCTCGCTCCCGCGTCGCGGGGGTGCGCCGCAATTTCTAGCGCCTCCGGGCGCCGAGATGACGTTGCGGCGATGCGCCAATGCTGGGGCGCCGGGGAGCCTGGGTAGTGTAGTCCTCACCAGCCGCTGTAGAGCGCTGCGGCGGGAGGACCAACAGCGCGGTGTAGTGGCGTCCAAAATGCCCCCGTGGGACCCTCGCTCCTTCTGGGTCAAGAACAGGCTTGCTGTGGCTCTGGAAAGAAGGCAACCCGCTCTGCCGGGGTGCGCCGCATTTTCTAGCGCCTCCGGGCGCCGAGATGACGTTGCGGCGATGCGCCAATGCTGGGGCGCCGGGGAGCCTGGGTAGTGTAGTCCTCACCAGCCGCTGTAGAGCGCTGCGGCGGGAGGACCAACAGCGCGGTGTAGTGGCGTCCAAAATGCCCCCGTGGGACCCTCGCTCCTTCTGGGTCAAGAACAGGCTTGCTGTGGCTCTGGAAAGAAGGCAACCCGCTCTGCCGGGGTGCGCCGCAATTTCTAGCGCCTCCGGGCGCCGAGATGACGTTGCGGCGATGCGCCAATGCTGGGGCGCCGGGGAGCCTGGGTAGTGTAGTCCTCACCAGCCGCTGTAGAGCGCTGCGGCGGGAGGACCAACAGCGCGGTGTAGTGGCGTCCAAAATGCCCCCGTGAGACCCTCGCTCCTTCTGGGTCAAGAACAGGCTTGCTGTGGCTCTGGAAAGAAGGCAACCCGCTCTGCCGGGGTGCGCCGCAATTTCTAGCGCCTCCGGGCGCCGAGATGACGTTGCGGCGATGCGCCAATGCTGGGGCGCCGGGGAGCCTGGGTAGTGTAGTCCTCACCAGCCGCTGTAGAGCGCTGCGGCGGGAGGACCAACAGCGCGGTGTAGTGGCGTCCAAAATGCCCCCGTGGGACCCTCGCTCCTTCTGGGTCAAGAACAGGCTTGCTGTGGCTCTGGAAAGAAGGCAACCCGCTCTGCCGGGGTGCGCCGCAATTTCTAGCGCCTCCGGGCGCCGAGATGACGTTGCGGCGATGCGCCAATGCTGGGGCGCCGGGGAGCCTGGGTAGTGTAGTCCTCACCAGCCGCTGTAGAGCGCTGCGGCGGGAGGACCAACAGCGCGGTGTAGTGGCGTCCAAAATGCCCCCGTGGGACCCTCGCTCCTTCTGGGTCAAGAACAGGCTTGCTGTGGCTCTGGAATGAAGGCAACCCGCTCTGCCGGGGTGCGCCGCAATTTCTAGCGCCTCCGGGCGCCGAGATGACGTTGCGGCGATGCGCCAATGCTGGGGCGCCGGGGAGCCTGGGTAGTGTAGTCCTCACCAGCCGCTGTAGAGCGCTGCGGCGGGAGGACCAACAGCGCGGTGTAGTGGCGTCCAAAATGCCCCCGTGGGACCCTCGCTCCTTCTGGGTCAAGAACAGGCTTGCTGTGGCTCTGAGTCTTTTCCTTCTGTCCGAGGGACGACGGCGGCTGAGGCACACCTAAGGGACTGAAGAGGAAGAGCCTGTGTGAGTTATCGGGATTGATGCAGGGGGCAGACCCAAACCAGCCACACATGGAGATCAATGACAAATACTGAAGAATTAACTGAGCTTCCAAGCTGGTGACCATTACTTGATTGACCTCGAACAAGAAGCCAGGTGCTTTGAAATTCCGTTTAACTGTATCCACTCTTGAAACACCCGCCATGGGGCCCCCTGAGGAACTAGAAACTGAAACCACCATTTTCACCAATGCAATCCTCCCAGCTAGTGACAGGGGCAATTTAGTCCACAGTGTAACTTTCTCCTCCAGCCAAGTAATGGCCCTGCCATAGTTTAGGTTCCACACCTCTTGCAAGTCTCTGCTAATCCAAACCCCCAAATATTTCACTTTCTCGGCTTCCCATTGTATCGGGAATTCCGATTGCACTGCCAAATTGTTGTCTGTGAGAGGGAATACCACTGATTTAGCCCAATTGATAGATATGCCCGCCAACTCGCCAAATGTGATAAATTTCCGTAGAACTGTGTCTAGGTTTTGCGCTGGGTTCAGTATATAGTGGGTAACATCATCTGCATACATTGATATCAAGAGGCTCTGTGCACTTAATCCTATCCCTTTATCTGTGTGGTGTTGTTGTATATGCGCAGCTAGAGGCTCCATAGCGACGGCAAATAGTAAAGGAGACAAAGGGCAACCTTGCCTCGTCCCCCTTGTAATTTGAATCGGGTCGGATATCAGGCCATTGGCTCGGACTCTAGCCGACGGTCTGGTATATCACAGCTGTATCCATCTGACAAATGGAGGGCCAAACCCCATTCGCGCCAGGATTCTAAATAAATATGGCCACTCCAGCGAATCAAACGCTTTTGTCGCGTCTAAGAATAACGCTGCCGCTTGTACATCGGGATGAAGATAATGGAGGACAGAGAAGATCGTTCTGAGATTATGCGAGGTAGACCTGCCGGGTATAAAGCCCGATTGGTCTGGCAGGGCTATTATTGGGAGCAAGGGTTGCAACCTGTTGGAGATCAGTTTTGCCAGAATTTTAACATCTACATTTAGTAACAACAGCGGTCTGTATGAGTCGAGTTCATTGTCTATTTTTCCAGGCTTCAGCAGTGTCACAATGATAGCTTCCAGCATTGATTGCGGCAAGATGCCTGTGTCGTGGGCCTCTTCATATACCGCCAGTAGCTTGGGTGCAAGTTCAGACGTATGCCTTATAGAAGGCAGTTGTCAGCCCATCTGACCGAGGGGCCTTATCTAGTGGCAGGCTCTTTATTACTGCTGTTACATCCTCTACCGTAAAGGGCAGATGCATGTACTCCCAGTGTCGGTCATTGACCCAGACCAGTGCCATCGAGTCAAGAAAAGACTGAATTTCCTCCGGGCATTCGGTGAGCTTGGCTGTATATACATGAGAATATAAAGCGGAGAATTCTTGAAGGACTTCAACAGGGCCCCGGGATATATCCCCATTGCTGGCTTTCAACTCAGGGAAAAATGTGCCGCAGTGCATGGTTTTTTAAGCATATCTGCAAGAGTCCGACCAGGTCTGTCCCCTTCACCATACCTACCTCAGCATGTTTACCCAGAAACTTCACCTCTCCTTGTGCCTCCTCATTGTATTCCAGCAATTTAGTTTTCAATTGAGCTAGAAGTTTGGGTGACTCTGCAGAATAAAGGTGTGTTTCCAACTCGCGTATGTCCTTCTCTATGTTCTCCAAAGTGGTCCTGATAGCTTTAAGCACACCTGCCTGTCTAGAGATGCACTGGCCTCTAATTAGCACCTTGGACGCTTCCCATTAGGAGGCCATGGTGTCTACAGTTCCGGTATTCAAAGTGAAAAAATCGGTAATATCTGTGCGTATTTCCTCCCGAAATGCCTCATCTAATAATGCATTGGCCGGTAGTCTCCAGGAGAAGATCTTCCGTCTGATATCTGGAAGTGCAATTTTTAACAAGCATGGTGCATGATCAGACAACGTTTGTGGTAGGTGCGACACCCCTAATTCCCAGCTTGCCCTATCTCTAGTAGTGAGCCAGTAGTCTATCCGAGACCAGGGCCTACGATGTTTTGAGAAGCACGTACCCTCTCTAGCCAATGGATTCTGCTTGCACCAAATGTCGACCAGGTCCCCTTCCTCCAGTATGGTATGTCAATTCTTGCTTGCTGCTGGATGATGTGCCCTTGCCACACCCTGCCTATCTAGTTTGTCATGCAGAACTGCATTGAAACCCCCCCTCCCCCCAAAGAACCGTGGTGCACCCGGTAGCTTTGACCCTTGCCTACACATCCTGAAAGAACTCTGGGGAGTCCACATTGGGGCCGTATATCGCCACCAGCACCAATGAGACACCTCCCAGGGATCCCAGTAAGATGACATATCGTCCCTCCAGGTCCGCATTTATCTCTTTCTTCCTCCAGTCAAGCCCACGTCTGATCAGCATTGCCACCCCACACAAATAATTGGAATAAACCGACATGTATGTGAACCCCCATCTTTTCTGTGCGAGTTTGGGGGAGACGTGTGTATGTAGATGAGTCTCCTGCAGCCTACATAAATCTATGTGATGTCTTGTGAGATATGCGTGAACCAATCTAGCTTTCCTACTGTCATTTAATCCTCTAATGTTCCACGTCAGGCAATTCACGCTAGTCATGTAACATTCTGCAAACTCCGAACTGTGCCATTTCTCCACCTCGCAGGGTACCTGGGCCACACAGGTCCCACATTACCCACCCTGCACTTATAAAGCGCTATATACCATTAACTCAACAAACAAACTACCCATCCCACCACCCTCACCCCCACCCCCACCAACCCCACAATTAGGTTGAATAGTACCCCCCAAAAAAGCAACATGCAGCAAAATAGGTACAGGAAATCTCCCATGGAGGTGAGTGCATACCGGCCTACTACCCTACCGCAGCAGAGTGACCCGGAAACTACCAAAAGTCAAGTCTGCATTCCAACAAACAAAACGGAACTTACCCGGCTACCAATCAGTTCAACAGTCGGAGAGTTCAGCAAAAATATACATTTCACAATCCTCAGTTCCCATCATGTTAAACCACCCGTGCCGCCTCCCGTCTGCCCATGATATTAACAAAATGATGAAGTAAAGTAGAAGCAGGGCTTTCATGTGCCTTCAAAGTGAAAATTTTCCGTTCCTGCCTGTTGCGAGGAATCATCAGGCGGGACCCAATCCGGATTCCCAAGGGTATGTGAGCAGCATACAGATGTGCCCTGGCACATTTATTATGGCATTGATCAAACAAGGGTCAGCACAACGTCCCCTCCGATAACCCAAGTCTCGAATTCCAGCAGGATCCCAAAGTTCTACCCACAGCAAGGCAACCATAATAAAAAGTTCACCCTGATAAAACCCCCCCAACCGAAGAGCAAAATAAACTAAGAGTGCCAACATACAGAACAGTTCACTTTTCAATTTCTCCTCAGCAAATTCGTCCAAAGTTACATTTGTAGGGGAACCACAGTGGTTACATCTCACATGTCTCAGTCATTGTCGCTCATCCGGTTCTCCTTTGCCTCCCTCGTCCTGGGACTGTTCTGGTTTGGCCGTAAACCCACATGTCTCGCAAATTTCAGTGCAGATTTAGCATCTGTGAAGAAGTGTGCAGACCCATCATAGGACATCTTTAGTTTGGCAGGGTATAACAATGAGTACGGAATTTGCACCTGCAACAAAATCCGCTTGACTGGAAGGAACTCTTGTCTGGCCGTCTGTACCGCAGGAGTAAAATCAGAGAAGAAAGCAATCCGATTCCCTTGGTGTGTGATCTCCCCCAATGATCGCGCCTGTCGCAGTACTGTCTCACGGTATTGATAGTTCATCATTCTGGTCAATATAGGTCTGGGAGGAGCTCCAATTGGCAGTTTGGGGCCCAAGGCCCTATGAGCCCGTTCCACCACGAAGACGGGCGAAAAGTGCGCAGCAAAGAGGTCTCACAGCAGGTCCGCAACATACGTCTCCATTTTGGTGATTGCCGTAGTCTCCGGTACTCCGGTAATTCGTAGGTTATTGCGACACGATATTGCCTCCAAATCCTCGATCTTCGCACAGATCACTCCCAAGATCTTCTCCATGTTTGATATTTGCTCTTTCGTCTCCACCTGGAATTCATGGAACTCCGTCTGCTTATTCTCCAGCACATCTAGCCTGTGTTCATGGACCCCAAATTGAGATTTCACCGAATCCATTTGGGCCGATTGTGTATCTAGCTTAGCGTCGATTGTGCGAAGGCTAGAGCACATCTCCAGCACAAGCAACCGGATGTCCTCTCCCTGATCGCTGGTCGGGCCCTCTGAAGATCCCCCAGTGGCCGGTTCCGAGTCAGACTCCATTGCATTGCTCGAAGCTAATTTTGGGCTGCTTGGCGTCTTGCTTGCCCATGGTGCTCCTATCTTGTGCGCACTACAGTAAAAACGTAGGGGATCAGTAATAGCAGCCTTCCTGCTCTTGCCACACACCGACACAAATCACTGGTCCGACACCCTCCAGTTATTTACCAGCGCCTATTTAGATATTGTCGCTTTCCACTCTTCTTAAACCCAGCCAAGTTGGGGCGCAGAGGGATCCTCACATAGAGCACAGCACAGGGGGTTGTAGAGGCGACAGGGCCTTCTTCAAATTGCCTCCACACCTTGTCTCAGGATTTGGTCAGGCTCCTGCGAACACTACATGCCCCCATCCAGGCCTATGGTCAATTCACACAGTCCAGCATTCACAAGGCCAATTGGCGTAGGGCAGTATATGCCAATGGGCCGGGTCGTAACCTAGAGATCCGAACTTCAGCCGCCCCTCACCATGCAGATCTGCTGCTCCGACCACTGACGCAGATTCAACAGCAGGCGCCGCGCTTATCCAAAACGCGTGCCCCTCTTCAAATACCAGCTAGTTTGCTCATTACTGGTAGTGCGCTGAAATCACCCGCATCTGTACCACCAGCCAGGAAGAGGTGCACAGTTATGTTGCAGCAGTCTGGCCCGACACTCTGCCTCCGCTGCTAAAATGGCGCTATGGGAGAACAATAACTCATACACAAGCTCCAGGAGGACGATCGGGCTTCACTTCTTCCTCTCCTCTCGTCAATTTGCCCCGCGAGCACCAGGGGCTGTGCTCCGATTTGGACCTCCGCGGATCCCTTGAGGCCTTGGGCTCAATTTCAGGATCATGCCCCAACCCATCTCCGACTCTAGGCCAGCCGCGTATCGCAGTCCGGGGCACACTCCTCGCCGGCCTCACTCCTCGCCGGCAGTTGGAAGCACATCAATCAGTGCCTCTACTGTTCCTCTTCAAAATTCACAGAAATCACAGACTGTAACTCGGGCATGTGCGCGGATAAATAAAGGATAATATCTCGGCCGGCGGAGCTCGCTCACAGAGAGGCCATTCCGCAGCGCACAAGCCACGCCCCCCTTCAGTACGTTGCTTAAGTTCCAAACAAATAAAAATGAATGCTTAGCATTCGTAAATTCAGCCATTAACGCTTGCGCCACAGACTTACAAGCACTAATGGCTTGTTACTCAAGTCTCTTAGTAGTACTTTGAGGCTTATGATGAAAACCTGCTTTTGGACAACTTTCTTTACAATTGTTAGAGCTATTTATAGTTTCAGATATAGTTGCACTATGGAAAATTCTCCTCCCTCATTAACACAAATATTACTGTTGTTGGAGCGCTTCTGATAAGTTGGTACTTCAAATACTGCTGTGTAATATAATGAACACAACCAAAAGAAAGAGCTTCCACTGGTTTCATAAAGAGGCCATAATACAACTCTGAGCAAATTAGGTCCCCCTATCTTTTCTGTCTGTCTTCTGTACGTTGGCAATGATCTACGTTACTAAAGGTGTATGCACGAAGTTCCTGTGAACATTTAATGTGCTTTCTCAGGTCAGCAAAGACAAAATCATTGTACTGATTTTTCACACTGTGAACTCATGTGCGCCCCCCCAAAGCCCGCTTCTTTGCTAATTCTGCCACCATTCACACACTTCGGGAAGACACAGTACACTACTATATGGAGTTATTGTTACCTCTATACTACCTAACACACATATTACTAAACTATTCTGCAAGCATCTTCCCTTTATTTTTCTCCACTCCATTCGTGTTTTTATCCAAGTGTGTCTCATGCAGGATTTTTTTAAAGTATTACATTAAAAACACTAATAACTGAATTATTATAAATTAATTTTTGTAAAGAATTCTTATTGCATTGAATTGTATTGTATTACAACATAATGCCTTCTGCCCACCTTGAAATGGAAAAATAGAAGTGCAGGTAACCTATACCAGAGTACCTACTTGTTTCGGAGATGTGGCAGTACTATCCAATTAAATGTATTGCACTTCTGCTGAGAAGTGCAGGTACCCTCCCTCTGAAAATAAAAAAGTGCACATACTCAGTACCGAATAGTACTTCCCATTTAAAGCACTGCTTCTGTGCCTTGTGGTGGTGCTGAAGCACTTGCCTAAATGGATAGCATGCTGCACTATGTATGGGAAATGGCTGAATGTGTGGTGACGTTGTTTTGATTATATGCAACAAGTTATTTTATGAACTGTGTAGTGGCAAACGAGGTGAGGTTATCGTGTTATGGGATGCAGTGCTTAGCAGTGTGAAGAAGAAGTGTCAGAGAGGCACAAACTAAATAGTTTTCAGTAAGCATGAACTTTTGCATACCTCTGCAGGTCCACTTTTTAATACTAAGCTATACATATAGAACCTATAATGGTTCTATATTTCGGGAGCAGGTGTAAATTATCAATATTAAACTTATATACAACTAATTAGAAGAAATAAATAATGAGGATAATTTGACTGTATTCTAAAAGCATTTCCTTTAATCAATTATGTCTTCTAGTACAAAAATAACATCATATTTTGATTATGCATAACATTAACATGATCAATGGATAATCCAAAACTTTATCCTATATCAATATCTAAAAAGCAACAGCCAACACGTGTTACCAGTATTCATCAAAAAAACTCTTCCTCTGGGCTGTAAAAAATACACATGGAAAAGAAAAAAAGTTACAATAATACAAAACGAAATTTGACATATATGTATTTAACATACACACGGACATTCAAAATGACTACTATTATTAAATCACATCCTCAATTGGTCTACATAAAGTTCATTGCAATGGTTAATGTGTATGCACACATTTTCTGTTTTAACCATAATTGATATTAAAAAAAAGATCGATAATCCTACACACAACAAGTTGACACCAACAATATTCAAATTCAAAGTGGTATATCTGGACAGAAAGTAGAAGTCTTCTTCAAACAGCATTGGCCTTCATTTTAATGTTTTGCTTCATTAAATAATGTAAGTATTCACAAGTTTGTTCTTTCAATACTCTAATTTCTGGATTGCATAAACCCATTATTATTTTAATTTCAAATTGGACCCACTGTATTACACTTGGTTTACAAAGAAATAGGACAGATGGTGAAAAACTATTTTTCAACTATGTTTAATTTTATCATGTATGTCACAATGCAAAGATTTACACTGTTTAAGCAAATCAAGTACATAACTAAGCAACTAAAAAATGATTAACTAAAGGATTGATTTCAAAGGGAAATTGTACAGCGTCCTCAATTAAATTGGTTACTAAATTTAACAGAAAAATGTGCAATCAAGAATACTGTTGCCTTATTACTCACAGCTTAAATAGTTCATACAATATCATAGACATCATAATGAACCTACCGCTGATTTATATACAGAATCCCCTCTTGTATCTTCATGGATCATCTCCCTCAAATGCCAAATCATTTGAGCAGTCACAATAGTTTCACCTTCATGTATCTAAAATGAGGATATATCTACAAAGTATAAGTAAAGCCTATGCAGAGATACCTTAGTAACAAGGTTCAGGTAAAGAAAAAAGGATGTTACAACATTTATGTTCCCCAAAACAAAACATTCACACATAATGTTCATTAAAGGCCAAAGTTCACAGTTTTCTTTTCTAATGATTTGCGATCAAATTCGCTTTGTGTTTGCTGCGAACAAGTTCAAATTGTATTGTCTCACTGTATTTATGCATTCTCATGGCAGATCTGAATTCTACTTCCTGGTCATTGTGCCTGCAAAATCGGCCCGACGATGTAGTAATTTTCTTTGCAGAAAAATATATTTAAAGTACACCGACAACTAATTGAAAAATTGAGCCTCACGATAATAATGCTGTTAATATGCTATTAATGCACAAGCTCAAAGGGACTTACCTTTCAGGGTACAACAGAGACAGGTGCTATATCATCACACTCAAAATAGGGGTAATAAACCCGCTCAACCCTATATTATCTCCTCTCCAATAGGCCATGCCGCTTGATGTCATGGTTAATACTGTTCCCTTGTGCAAGATTCAAAAGAGGAAACCTAACAAAATGCCCCCCCAAGCATTAGCTGAATCTATTCGTGATTTAAACACTCAATTGTCATTTTTTAGTACAAAATCCTAATTTAAAAAGAGAGCGACACACAATTTACAATGACTTCTTATTTTAATTTATATATAGAAAATGTGGTAGTAACCAATGTTCCCTCTAATTTTTTTCCTCTGAGGGTGGCATTGTATGGTCTCTGTACGCTGCAGCCACTGTTATGTGCGCCAAGAACCAGACTGCGCGTGTGGGTGCAGCAACAAATATTAGTGCAAAAATCACTCCAAACATTTGCTTAAAAAGTGAAAAGATGGTGCATTGCCACACATGCAGCACCACATAATGGGTCATAAGTCAGGTTTGCATTCAAATACACACACCTTGACATTAAAGTAGTTACCAAAGCAAGTACACTTCAGCTTTGGAAAAGCACAGGACTTTACCGGTGGTACCAATATAAGATTTTTCATTAATACAAAAACATTTTTTTAAATAAAACCCCACATTTTGCTATTCTGTCTAAATTCATAATGAAACCACATATCTACGTATTTATCTAAGGATTTACGCATTCTGAACATGGAACACAACCCCAGACACACACCCGGCCCCCCCAACAGGTTCAAATTCTATACCATCTATCGAAAGGCACACACTAAATCAAAAAAGGTGTCCATAATGCACGCCTCTTTTCAACTTAATAAAGATGAGAAATGGTTTCACGAGAACACACAAATACTGTAGTACCTTCGCTCTAAGTCCTATTTATCACAGTATAGGATGTATCTGTAGACATAAGCATACTCAAATTAGTGTCAAAATCCAATGCATGATTCCAGGTTATGTTCCTCAGCTAACTTTAAGGAAGTCCTGCTTTCTGTTTTTACCATCTTACCTTATACTTTGATGTAGATAACTATTCAGGTCGGGGTCATTCCTTATTAATCGATTTCAATGCACTGCCATGGTTTGCTTTTAAAATCTGTAATAATATAATAGAGCTCTAAGTATACACCCCTAAGCCTAATGAGTAGACCTGTTGTTTTGCATACTATAATAGACCCACCTTTAAAAATGGAGCTTGATGCGATCCATTAAAAATCTCAAATCATTTTGATCATTTAGGGTTTGTACAAATTGGCCCTTTGCCCAGATTGAACTGAAAGAGACCAAGGAGGAAATCAATAAACAAAATGTTTCTCTCCTACTACCAGAAAAGTGACCGTAGAACTCCCATTCCCCACCTATTTTTCCTATCATAACAGTGCCAGCGGTCCCTTCTAGAAAGCCCGTTCAAGGCAAAGAATTGTATACATGTTAAAACCGTGGGCCCCTATTGTCGTTCGGGAACCCAGGACGAAGCAGGGAGTCTCTCCTGCAACCAACTAGTCTTAGACCTTAGGCCTCACAAGTAAGTGAGACTGACAGTGCTTGCTGTAGCTAACTGAGTGAGTAATATTAATGACATATTATTTGTTTTTAGAAGCAGCACGATCAGCTGCCTCGGTGCCAGTCGTGTTGCAGTGTATGCTAGTTCAGAGTGCTGCTCAGGCATTGCTACAGGCTCGAGGCTGCCGGCGTGCTGTGCGTTACCAAGTGTGTGCCTGAGACAGCCTTTTCAAAATGCCCGGGGCTGCGTGCATGCTGCTGTCTGCCCCAGTTACTGTTTTGCAGTTTTATGCAGTCCGAAGTTGGCCCTACGGTATTTCTATCACATTACATGAGCACCAGTTAATTTACACAAAGTCACATTCCTTTTTAGGGATGGGGGAATAAGGTATTCACAGAATCGCAGTAACAGTGAAACAAAGAGACAGGAAGCATATGGCTGGCATAGAAAGAAGCATGAGGTAGAATGGGGGATAGGCAGCATTGGCATTCGGTATCCTTGGCATTCGCCTGAGTAAAAAATTGGAGGCCTCCCCAATTTTTTATTTTTTTTTGTTCGGTATCCTTACCCTCAAGATCGATGTTTACAATCATTTTTACGATGATTTCGGGCCCTGTAGTGTCCTACTGGACATGTTCTAGTCTTTTTGGTAACTGTACCCACACTATACACCCACCCACCACCGGTGTCACGAGTCAGGTTACCCGGTCAAAAAAGGGGGCTGAGCGCACATGCTCGTGGCCATTAACCAGCCCACCATCCTGGTGTCTGTGTCTCCCTCATTTGCATAATGCGGGCCAAGAGCCCAACACTACAGGCCCCACGCTAGCACTGACTTTTTGGCTTCTGTTTTCTAGTTGACATTCACTGTTATGCACGTTCTATGTGATTGATTTAATTTTTCCAGGTAGGACCTAAGGATGGGGAGGATGCAGCGAACTCTGACTTATTTGTGTCCACATGGTTGCAGCAGACACTGCATCATAGACGAAGATATTTATTTTTAATGCCTTTCTTGTCCCACCACTGCTGTTACAGGCTTAGTTTTAATAAGTGCCTCAATTGCTTCATCTGAACACTTTGGAATTGATTAATTGCCAATATTTAATCCCATAAAAAAGGGCCGATTTGCACAGGGTCCTGCTGCAACTCCAAAATCCTTGGACTCGATCCCATTTTGCTCTAGTGTCGGTAAAAATATTTTTAGGAAACGAGTCCAACTTTTTTTTTAACAATCTTTTGTTTACACATATTTCAAAGTCTATTGCTTCAAAACAAAACTGGATCTCCCTCATCTGTAAAAGTTCTCCCTCATCTGTCAAAGTTGAATAGGTTTGGGTTAGGAGAAAACTTCACGAAGATGGTAATGTCGCTCTACTTCAGTCCTTCAGCCAGGGTCAGAGCAGGAGGCTCGTTCTCCTCACCCTTCCAGCTACAACAAGGAACTAGACAGGGGTGGCCCCTCTCCCCCTCATTATTCTTACTCGTAATTGAACATTTTTTATTCCACATAAGGAATAATGACCGTATCTCAGGAATCCACTTTAACAACTATACAGTAAAGATTACTGCGTATGCGGATGACGTCTTTGTTGTCTCAGAAAAGGCTGAGGAGGCCATCCCTGCTCTCATGTCCACAATTGATAACTTCTCCCGCGTGTCAGGCTACAAATTAAACAAGGATAAAACTGAAGTAAAACTCCTGAATAATATAGGAAACAAGGAGGTATTGGGGTATTCCGGCTTGACGTGGCAGCCAAAATGTTTCAAATACCTGGGGCTGGATTTTGACAAAGACTTAATCTCTACCCTGCACATTAATGAAAATGTAATCTTAAAAAAAATCTCTAATCTACTGGATGGGTGGTCACCTAAATATCTCTCATGGTGGGGTAGGGCTGAAACTTTGAAAATGATGGTGACTCCTTTGGTGAATTACCTTGCAAGCATGTTGCCGATGACTTTCTCCTCTGACTTCTTGATCAAGATTGATAAGCTCTTTAATAACTTCCTTTGGCAGGGGAAGAAGCCGCGGAGGAGGTGGCCGCACTAGTTTATTATGTTCAGCGCCGCCTCCCCAGAACCATCATGGCAGACGGCAGGATCGCAAGCGGCTACGGGCTCCCGGAGTCCCGGACGCGGTGGGAGAAGGTGTGCCGGGCCATGTACCAAGACTCTCGGGTCCGGCGCACCTACAACCAGGCCACCCACCGTTGAATGGATCTCCTGGACCGGGAACGCGATCTGCTCGACCTGCTCGGCCTTGATGTCCCCGGGCTTGGTGAGTAGTAGTAGCTATTTCTTTACTACTCTGTTTTCTCCTGCTCTGTGTGTTATTATATTGCAAATTTTTGTTTTTTACCAAGAGCAATAATGCTGCTGATTACATTGTAGGTAAATTATATTTCAAAATCTTCTGTGCGTTTCAGGTACACTGCTCTCCTTCTCAGTAGCGTTGCTACTATGCTTATTTGTTTTCGATTTTGTGTTCATTTCATTGGCCTGTGAAATTATGTATGAGTGCTGTTTAAAGAACTGTGTAATGCTGCTAGACACTAAGGGTCAGATTTTTAATTACCGGTGCATCCCTGCAAAGTAGCAGGGATGCGCCAGTAATTGTGCGCCACGCCACCACCACCCATGGTGCGCCGTATTTACAATGCGGCACACCATGGGCCCAAAACGTCACCGAAGCGTTACGCATCTGTGCCGTAAAGGCGGCGCATTGCTGGAGTTGCGTCGCAACGATGGCGCAGCTCCAGCAATGCTCTGGGGTGCCCTATCTCCCCAATGCTGCATCAAGCCGTACGTCTTCTTCAAGCAGGCGCAGGGTTTTGAGTCACGCATCATTGTCCTCAAAGTGACTGAAATCTTGTAGATTTCCCTCAGCCACTTTTAGGATGCGTTCCTGTGCAGGAACGCCCTCCCTTGCACCGGAACGCCCCCTGATGGCGCAGGGCTTTACAACGTGATGCATCTCCCATATGCGTCACTTTGTTAATATACGCTGCACCATGGCGCCTCTTTTGTTCTGCCGCTGCGTCACAAAAGTCACGCAACAATGGAGCAAAAGAGCCGCAAGGGGCTTCTAAATCAGCCCCTACATACTCAAGTCCAGTCTTTCCTTTGTACACCTGGCAATAAGAAGAAATAGTGGTGGTGGATTGATAGTTTGAGTATTTTAATGACTGGTTAATGTAGTAGGAAACTTTTTAGTGTTGTCGCTGATCTGCAATCATGATGGACTTTGTCTGTCACTTCGCGTGCTGCGGACTGCTGCCTGCCAGTCCTAGGCGAACCTTTTTAGTAGTTTGTTTAGTGAGTTACATAACGGTCCGCAAATCAATCAATACTAATATCGTAGTAGACCACATGAGATAGGTCAATATATCCCGTGGAATACTTGTCTATTTGCTATTTCGCCAAAATATTTTGTTATTGTTCTTTTGAAATGTTTGATTTGGTTGACAAATATCATCCATGTTTTCTGGTCTTTCTTTCTTTCATGTTGTACATCAGCTCCCCCCAGGGGCAAGAGGGCATTGGAGGAGGCTGCTGCTGCTGAACAGGATCGGTCAGGCGAAGGCACCTTTGCTGGCCCCGGTAAGTTTTAATTTTAATATAGAGTACCTATTTTTTCCTAGCGTTCCTCATTCGATTTTTTCTAAATCGTTTTGATCTTCTTGTAGACTGTATCTAAATTCTTATCCTGCCTCGACTATGACTCCCTGTGGTATTACTAGATTATTCTTATTAGTCTGTCTGTGTAGCTAACTAAGATTGCACATTTGGCAATTCCATTGGACTCCCATTCTAGTCAGCAATAGCTCTATGCACTGAGTGCAGTCCTCTGGGATTGTCCATAATGTCTTTTCAAGTCTTCTAAATGTTTATGCTTTGACAATTGCCAACAATAAAAAGGTGAATGACCACCAAGAAAGAATAAGATACTACTTTACTTTTGGCTTGGATAGGAGGACAATCCATTCTACTACTGTTGCAGGGACAAATCTGCACAAACAGAACTATGGACACTAAATAGTGCATTGTTTATCAATTATAATAGGCGCAGGTAGACTTTCCACATACCTCAGTGATATCAGACTTTGAAGAACCCCCAATCTCCTTACTGACTAGATAGTGTGGCAGAGTCATTTAGCTCCCGAATTCATTGATGATTGATCCCCAATGATGATTATCCAACGCAGGACAAGAGTACGGAGTCAGAGTCCAGAAGTGTCAGAGGCACGGACTCATGCTTGCAAATTGCAAAACCTTTTGCTCATTCACTCATGACCAAAAACCACAGTCTATTTAAAAGCTTTATTAAAAGTAAAAATATTTATTAAAATCAAGCTTGTCATAAAACATAAACGGTTGATTAAAAATGGAAAAGTGCTTATACTCATTTTTTATTTCACACATTTATTGTGGGCGAGCCGAGCCCTCACCTGGTTTGAACTTTCATTTTTCTTTTTGGTGCTGAATCATTGGTCCCTTCGTCCTAATGATTTGTTCTTAGAAGTGAAGCTTCTGTCTGTTATGAGGAAAATGGTGCGTGTTAAAAAGCAAGCATTCATCAGTTGTGCCAAAAAGTGCAGCAAGACAACACCCTTCCCTGGAAAAAGGGACATTTTTACTTTAGAGTAGACAGTCACAAATTATTAGATTGGTTTCTGTATTCACATTTCTTCATTCCTAGACAAAATACTAGTGAGTGGTGTATGTCTATGACATCTAAGATTCTTAAATGTACTTTGTAGGTGGAACATCTGGTGCTGGGCCCAGCGCGGAGGTGGAGGGAAGCTCTGGGGAGGAGGCGGAGCAAGTGCCGGACCAAACTGCTGTGCGGGTTGCCACGGTAGTGGCGGGCAGTGGTAAGCTCTTATATTCCTTACTTATTGAGATTGCAGACTGCATAGTGTGCTGCTCCCCGTGAGAAAACGTAAGGTTTGTCATGATGAGAGACATGAAGAAGAATGATTGACATTTAAGGGCCTATTATGATGGCGGACGGACCGGAGTCCGTCCGCCACCATAGAGTAGGAGGGACCGTCCGCAGGGGCAGCGGCAGTCCCTCCGTGGTAATTAGGATGTGACCGCCACCTTGGCGGTCATATCCTGTATTTATATCATTGTGGCGGGTGCTGCTTGAAGCAGCACCTGCCGCAATGATAAAAATGTAAGTTGTGCATTTACATGCACAAAGCGGCAGGCACCGCGCGGTGCCTGCCGTTTTGTGCAGGCAAATGCAGGGGGGTACCATATGTACCCCGCATGTACACCCCCTTCAGCTCTGGGGGCCCGCAACGGGCCCCCAAACAAAAATCCGTATGCCTTTCCACGTCGGAAATGCCGCCATGAAAGGCATGTTCCTCCAGACATCCTAATATGGCTGGCGGTGTCCCATGTTAGTGCTTTTCCGCCGCGGACGGGAGGCGACCGCGGCGGAAAAGCTGCGGACTGAAAAACGATCCCCCACCCATCCTAATCGGGGGGGTCTTTTTCAGTCCGCTGCGGATTTCCCGCATCCTCCGGCCGGCGGTGGACTCCGCCGGCCCGGAGGATGCGGGAAATCCGCAATCCTAATCTGCCCCATAGTTTGAATGGATGGATGCCTGGATCATGGTACTATCTGACTCTTAGATAGCATATGTGTATCTAGAGAGAGTAGACGGTCACTAGATGAACTAAGTGTTACTTTGAAGAGCATGTAACACCGCACCCGCACGTCCGTCCCAGTGTAGGAAAGGCAAGGAAAAGAAGTTGTAATTTTGTCCGAATACTACCATGAATAGTAGCGTTAGTTTGTATTGCAAGCACAGCATATATCCGGATATTACGATGGCCACTCACTACCTCTGTTAATAAGTTTAGTAGAAGTCGGTCATTCATGTGTGGATGTATCACTGTTCACTCAATAAAAAGCAAAGCACCTAAAGTCATCCCATATGTAAGTAAATACATACCATGTGGAGTGATAGATAATCAGATTATTTATCTTCTTCATTTTCCTTTTCTAGTATTCATTGGCACTGTAGGGTAAAAGTTAAATTAATTAAGCAGTAGCCCTTGTAACAGAGTATTCTCAGTGCCACCCGTAATAGAAAAGTAAGAGCCTCACCACCTGCATGTACTGGACTGGTACAGTAACGCAAGTCTGTCTCACTCATCATGGCGGGCGTCTGTTTTTCTCGGGTGCAAGTTGACTGTGCTGGCATTATGCCGGCTTGCAGAAGTTAACGTACCAATTTTGCTAAACAAGAGAGAAGAAAAAGAATAAGACTGGTGTACTGTCATAGTCGACTCTAATGAGTGAGTCCATAGTGCTCGTAGAATTGATTCCTTAAACTCCCACTAATGTTAGAGCAAGGGTGAAGAAGTGGGAGGTTAGATAGATACTGGCCACAATAGTTATGTAGTGCACTTGCAAGTTGCTAGTTCTACTGTGACACAACTTTCTGCTGAATCATTTTGTGTTAATCTTAAAGAGCATTGGTTACAGACAATGTCTTTCTTTCTTCATATAGATGCTCCTTCCAAACCAACCCGGAAGGAGCTGGGTAGACTGACCCGGCAACGGAGACTGGAGGCCACTGTCGCTGAATATCGCCGGCTGGTGGCCCAGGAGGAGAGGGACACGCAGTCTACAACAACATCTACCGGCACAGCTGCATCCTCCTACGCGCTCCCTGGGTCACCCAGTCAGCGCAGCAGGTCTCCAGGGGTACGGAGCCGGGCTACCGCAGCCACCCGCCACCGCCGAGCAAAGAAATCAGCTGCCCCCCACAGCAGTTGCACCGCCTTTCCCTGAGGGTTTCCTACCTCGAGCAGGAGCTGCTCAACACGAAAACCCTGCTCGAGACCCTCCGCAAGGAGCATTCCGACCTGGCCCGGAAATTCAAAAGCAGCAGCCAGCAGTAGGAGGAGACTATCCCTTGACCCTTTTTTAAAGACTTCTGGGGGGTGGGAATTGGGAGTTGGGTTTTTTCACTTTTTTGGACTTTTCACGGACATTCGTTGGGGTTAGGGAGTGGGGGTGGGTTGGGTCTTGTGGGAGGTTATTTTTGTCAGCGATATAAATATACTTTAAACTTTATCTTAGCATACATGTTTTTTTTGTTACTGCTTTTGAGGCTGGTGGGTGGGGGTTTAACAGTAACTTTGTTTTCATGAAACTTAAGTGGCATCTTGATTCAAGTTGTATAATTAATTGCCCAAATGTTTTCAAATCTAAGTGCCTCTCACAGAGTAAGTGAATTTAATAGTCCTAGGACTTTACTAGTACTAGCGTCAGTCTCTCGTCTCTCCTAATACTCCATTATACTTCCTCCCCCCAAAAGCTTTTCTTACCTGTAATTTGTGTTTGGAAATAGGGCTAGGCACAGGGCTGGCTGCACGGCAAATGGCGATTAAGGTTGGCAATCCTGGGCGGATGAAATGTCATCATTGCGTTGGTACTAGTGGTGTTACACAGTGGCAGTTGCAGCATCTGAAAAAAAAGAAAATGAAACCTTATTTGACCTTACCGTAGCATTAGAACAGTACGATAGAGAATATAGCCGGTGACAGTACACTAGAACAGTGCCACAATGTAGCCTAACAAATGGTAAAGTATTGAAAGTGTAACTAGTACTTGCGTTGAATTTCTTTGACATTGGCTACTACTACAAGAAATAGTACCGAAGGTGAAGGACACAGCAGCGTAATAATTTGCCACGTCTAGGAGGAGGATGTTCTTGATGACCTATCAAGTTGATGGCGCACATGAAAATCTGCTTTCATTTGCCAATAGTGACTGAGTGTGAAGCTGAGTAAGAACAGAATATATCCTCGGATTCCTTCACCAGCCTGTTGCTATGACCTTATCCTCCCCAGCAAGTGTGTGGAATTATTGCTGTCATTTAGTCACACATCAATCAAAACCACACAGCCCGGGGAAGAGGGTTAGGGTTTGGAAAATGGATGGGAATGGGGGATTTTGGGAAAGTTTTGTTGAGAGAAGAAAAAAAAAGCACAGCTTGTACAAACAATAATTGAAGATAAAGAAATCTTTGGGTACAAAGCTAACCATAAATCTTTTAAGTGACATAAAGGAAGTGCATGTACTACTGCATGCATTGTTACTGAAAAGTAAGTAGTACTTTCGACAACCGTGAAAGACAGAATGCGACAGTACAGGACTGCAGCATTTTCACTTGCCTATCTCTGCACTCAGATAAACACTTCTTTCATTAAATTAGGTTTAAAAAATAGCCGAAGTAAAACCTATAGAATGGCTGTAGGGATCAATTTAGAAGCAGAGAGAGATCCTAGAAATGCAGAGTCACACTCATAGAAGTTCACAGCAATAACATTGCTTAAAAGATAATTAGAAAAGAACGGATACTGTATCTGTATGTTGTTGTAGTTGTCCTGTTGAATTTGGTAAGTTGCACGCATCAAACCATTCCTCTTATTAGCGGGACTCCTCCATTCCAGCTGACGCTCCGTCCATCAATGTTGGTGACCAGAAGACACCCTGTCCACTGCCTGCCTGGCGGATGCTGAATTGCGGCTCGCTAATGTGAAGCCTGACTTCATCCTTTTTTTCCCATTGCACAGACTGAAACCCGGCCTATAATTATTGATGGAAAAACAGGAAGTGATATTAGAACACCACTGACAAATAAATATAAGGTGTGTACGCTGTGTAGTGCAAAAAGTCACACTTTGAGTTTCCTAATCGACAGTACAACATTTTTGAAAGTGCGTACTCTGTCTGAGTCTCCTTTTGAAGGATGAATAAGTATGGGCAAATTAATTTAGCGGATCTTTCCCCTCAAGCTAGGTGTACTGTAAACTGTGTTTTAGAACAAAATTAGACCTTCCCAGCAGTGCTCCCACCCAGACCCTTACTAAAGCCAGTCGCAGAAATGTAGAAGACCCCCAATCAGATCTCCAAAAACGAGGCCTAGTAGAAAACTGGTGACAAAACGTACTTTGAAAGTAAAAGTAGGCCCAAATCCCCCCTTACCCACCGTGGATTGTATTCAAACCTCTTGCAAGCAAGCAAAAGTATCCATACCCAGCATCGCTCCAAGACTCTCAAACCCCCCCACAAAAAGCCCCCCAAACACATGCAATACAAATACTGCTAATCCTAACGAGCCCTAAGTTAAGAATAGTGGCAAACGCTTTCTTTAACTATGCCAAATCCCCCCTTTCCCACCATGGATTTTCTTCAAATCACTTGCAACCAAAATTACACATTCCCACGAGTGCTCTAAGACCCCAGAACTCAGTTGCAAAAATCTAGAACATCCCGAAACACATGCAATCCTGCTGCTAGGGCTAACCCTAACGAACCCTAAGTTACAAAAAGTGCCAAAAGGCTTTTCCGCGTGGATTTTCTCCAAACCAGTTTTATCCGGTATTAGACCTTCTCAGCAATGCCCCAAGACCCGCCAACGCACCCGCAAAAAAGCACAACACCCCCAAACAGCCAAAAAGCCAAAATGGAAAATCTCATACTAATATTTTTTGGCCTTCTGTCCAAACGCGCTGTGCAGCTAGGTCATAACTCCCGTTTTCCACCATGGATTTCCTGAAAAGCAAATGCAATCAAAATTAGACTGTGCCAGCAGTGCTCCCAGACCCCAAAACCCACCCACAAACACCCGGAACCCCCCAAAGAGCACCTCAAAGACAAGCAAGTCAGCAAAAACGCAAAAAGAATTTGCCTCCGATTTGGTCCTAACCACTTTTATCCGGTATTAGAGCTTCCCAGCAATGGCCCCAGAGCTGTCAACCCAGGCGAAAACAAGTAGAAGACCCCCAAACAGTCAAAAAGCAAAAGTACAAAAATGGGGACTTAGTCATTTTCATGCAATTTCCAAAATCACTCCGCGCGTGCTCTGCAGTTAGGCCCTAACTCCCCTCTGCCACCATGAATTTGCTTCAAACCTCTTGCAATCAAAAGTATCCATACCCAGCAGTGCTCCCAGACCCCGAAACCCACCCACAAACACCAGGAAGCCCCCCAAACATGCCCCCGAAAACATGATAGTGAGCAAAAAGTCAAAAACTTTTTTAAGTCTGATTTGGTCAAAACCAGTTTTATCCGGTATTAGACCTTCCCAGCAATGCCCCAAGACCCGCCAAGAAGTAGAACACCCCCACAAGTACAGAGTCTTTCTTCATTGGGCGTAATCCAGCCCTCTGCTTTGAGGGAAATAGGAGTCTGGAGGAGGAGGATAGAGGAGCATGTTCTTGTGAACTTGTGAACCTGAGGAATGCAGACTGCGGCACCTTCAAATCAATAAGCAAATAAGTGAAGCCAGTTCTGCTGATGGGCTTGTTTTTGTGATTAGGTGATGAAAGTTTTAATTATATTAACTGTGCAAAACAAAGAAAGACAGACACACAGGAATAAAAGTGAATAAGGACGAAAAAGAAAGTTATTGATTCATTGGCTCATTTTCAGGGCTCGGTGTCAGGGAATAAGAGTTCATCCTCATACTCTGCGAATTCAGGCGGGAGTAGGTCAGTGTCACCTAGCAGAGAAGAAATTATCTCATCTAAGTTGCTGTCCTCCTCATCTTCATCCGGCGTGTGTTCTCGTACTTTGTAATCTGGTGGTATGAGGTGCTGATTCATCTTGATCATTGTTAACCTCTCCACATTTTTGGGCGAGAGGCGGGTCCGTTTGCAAGTTACAATGCCACCAGCAGCACTGAAAACAGGTTCAGAAGACACGCTTGCGAGTGGGCAAGACAAGTAGTTTATAGCCAGGTTGGAGATCTGTGCCCACAATTCTTTTTTCTCATGCCAATACGCCAATGGGTCAGCATTAACATAAACCTCTGTTGACTTTATACAGGACCAGCATTTCCCCATAGATTCTTGCCATATCAGTTGTAAGTCTATCTCTTGATCCGGTATGTCTTTTCTCCAAATTTTTTCCGGGATTGTGAAATCTTCCTCTCCTGATTCAATGAGTGTCCAATACCACTTTGATATTTCTTTTCTCATTATTGTGGTTCCTATCATTTCGCTTTCAAGTGTTTCATTTCCGGTATTTTTCTCTTGTAATGACTTAGCCCAATTTGATAGCTGGTAATATTTGAATTTTGATATCTTACCATCTGTTAGTTCATATAACGAGTTCCATGGGATTATCTCATTTCCTTTTAGGATTTGTCCCCATAGCATAATTCCTGATGTTTTAAGTGGTACTGCTAAAGAATCTTTTAAGCATTCTGGTGACCATGGTGAGTCCCATATAGGTGCTTTTTCACTGTAATATGGTATATTTACTGAAGTTCTTATTTGAAACCACAGTTTCGCAGCGTTATATAAAATCTTCAATTTTATTTTTTTGAAAAATTTTGGATGTCCGAATTTAAACAAGAAATGGTCTGTTTTTTCAGTCATGTTTTGCAGGAAACTTGGGTAGTCTTGATACTTCCTCAATAATGGTCTAAAATTCTTGAATTGAAAGGACCTGTAGTACTCAAATAAATCAGGACTTGCTATCCCACCTTGATCTTTCTTCCTCTTGAGTTTACTCCAGGCTATTCTCGTGCTTTTTGAGGCCCAAATAAAACTTGCGATTTCACCCTGAATCTTCTTCAGGAGTTCTTTTTTAAAATCCAATGGTATTGTATTGAAAAGGTATGTAAATTTTGGAATAATAGACATTTTTATTATGTTGGATCTCCCCAAAAAAGTTAATGGTAGGCTTAACCATGTTTTAAGTAGTCTTCTCATTTCTTTAGCTATTATCGTTAAATTTAGTTGCGGGACTTTCTCAACTTCTTTTACCAAGGTAATTCCTAAATATTTTAGTTTGTCTCTGCTATACAGTGTGAGAGGATTACAGTTCCAGCTCATTGCTTCAGTTTTTTCTTTATTCGTCAAATAGCCTGAGACTTTACCAAAATCACTCATCAACTCATCCAACGCTTGATAGGAGCTTTCATAGCTTGTTGTGAATACCATTAAGTCATCAGCATATAATGCTACTTTCTTTGACCAGTTTTGATATTTAAATGCAGAGATCTGAGTATGGTTCCTAATTAGCGTAGCCAGTGGTTCAATATAAAGATTAAAAAGTAACGGTGACAACGGGCAACCTTGCCTTGTGCCACGTTGTATTTTGATGTTGTCACTCAGATTGCCGTTGATTAGTATTCTAGCCCTTGGGTTCTTATATATTTCTTTTACCGCATGGGCGACACTTTCCCCCAATTCATAATTTCCTATGGCTTCGTTTAGAAAATCCCAGTTTACCCTATCAAACGCTTTGGCGTCGTCGTAGGTAATTATAGTAAGGGGGAGTTTTTTAGAAGAGGCGATATCAATTGCTGCGAATAACTCATGAGTAATTTCATGATTTTGCCGTCCTTTTATATATCCTTTCTGATCTAAATTAATCAAACCAGGCATAACTTTTGCAAGTCGTTTTGCTATAACTTGTGTGAAGATTTTATAGTCGCAGTTAAGTAGCGATATTGGTCTATATGACTCACATGTTTTGGGATTTTTCCCGGGTTTTAGAATCACACTAATTATCGCATCATTCCAGGTATCTGGAATTTTTCCATGATCTATAAGTATGTCGTTCATTAGGTCTGTTAGTTTATTGATTAGGTGCTCTTTTAATGTTATATAGAATTCGTTCGGAAGAGCATCTGGACCAGCGGCTTTTCCTCTTTTTAAATTGTTTATCACTTCTCTAACTTCCTCCGGTTTAATCCTATGATTTATCTCTGTCTTTTCTTCGTATGTTAGTTTTGGAAGATGAACAGCTTCTAAGTATTTACCGATTTGCTCTTTAGTTGGGTTTATGTCTTCTTCATATATACCAGAGTAAAATTTTGAGAACTCCTTTCTTATTATATCGTCTTCGGAGGTTTCTTGTGATTGTTCTAATGTCTGAATGCATGGTATATTATTCCTAGATTGTTCGCATTTTGTTTTCCATGCCAATAGTTTCCCGCACCCTTCCCCGTATTCATAATTTGCTAGTTTACTGTTTTCCCACTTTTCTCTCACAATGTTTTCTAAGTAGTTTGCTAGCTTTTCTTTTAACTCTCGATGTTTTTTCTCTAGTTCTTCTTTTTTACCTGGGGAGGTTTCGTTCTCTAGCTGAAGCTCCGCATTTTCAATGTTTAATTCCATCTTTTTGATATCTAGTTTTTTAGCTTTTGCTTTATGTGCTCCTAAGCTAAGTAATTTAACCCTTATCACGGCTTTGTATGCGTCCCAGGTTATTTGTTTTGAGGTGCCTATTGCATTGTCTTCAAAGTAATGTGATGAAGTAATTTCTAGCTGGCTGATATATTGTTGATTGTTTAGTAAAGATCGATCTACTGTCCATCTAGAAGGAGTAATATCCTTAGGAAAAGATAAAGTTAGTTTTACTGCTGAGTGGTCAGATAAGTGTGCTGGAAGGTGTTCAATGTTTTTCACTATATTTTGTAAGGATCTGTTTAAGAGAAAAAAGTCTATCCTTGATTTGTGTCCTAGTTTTTTATTCTGAAAGGTAAAAGGATATACTTTATCTCCTTTTTGTGACCACATGTCTTCCAAGTTTAAGTCGGTTTTGTATATGCTTAGCCATTCCCTCATCTTGGGTAGGTTAAGGTGTTTATTTGGGGGTAATCTATCTTTTTTAGGGTCCAGTATTATGTTGTAGTCTCCTCCTATTATTATGGGATCAGATGTTGAAAGAAGTTCCGAATATAGATTTTGGAGTGGTACAGGATCATCTATATTTGGGCCATAGTATCCTGCTATATTAACCAAGTTGCCTTCTATTCTTATTTTCGCTACGGCCCATCTTCCTTTACTGTCTACTGTCTTGCTTATAACTTTTGCCTTTAAGGATTTTTTAAAGATAATTGCTACCCCCTTCACGTTACAATCTTGTGTAGTATATATACACGTCTCCACCCAGTTTAATCTTTTTATTATCTGTTCCCACTCAGCACTAACAAGGTGAGTTTCTTGGAGTATAATGATCTCACTCTCTGTCTCCTTTATATACTCCAATATTTTTCTCCTTCTATTGGGAGTTCTTAGTCCGTTAACATTCCATGAGAGAACTTTTATTAATTTTTCTTTCGTCATTTCTTTTTAAAAACATTTTTTTATAGAGGGGATTGTGTTAAGGCAATCTTGTATATACATCCTTTGAGCTCCAGTTTTTGATTTATGAGGATCATTTTTTTCTGATTTTTTCCCTAATTTGCTCCCCACCCGTGTATTCCTTTTTACATTATAGTGTTTCTGCGAGGTTCGTTTCTCCCCCCCGAGGAAGCCTCCCTTCTTCTTTTGGATGGAATTCTCCACCCGATTCGAGCTCCGGTTCACCATTTTCTTAGTTAAGCTAATTTTAAGATTTTCTTCCTTCCTTCTTTTACCTTTTTCTAGAGGGGTATCTCTTTGAATTAGTTTGTTTTTTCCCTTTGAATCTGGTCTTTTATCTTGTTTATGAGGTCTTCTACTTCTAGAGGTTCTCTGATGTTGTGCATTTTGTTCCGCCACATAATTCTAAGTGCTGCTGGGAATTTCATCTGGACAGTGGCCCCCAAAGTTTTCAACTCCTGCATGAATTGTCCCAATTCCCACTGCCTATCTTGTGTGGCTTTACATATATCTGAGCGAATTTTGAAGGACCAGTTATCTTTGTTTAGAGTTCCATTTTTTAGACCCTCACTCAGAATCTTTTCTTTTAGGGTATAAGTCATAAAATTGACCAAGATTTTTCTTGGATTTTTCTTTTCTTTATTTTTCCTGAAAGGATCCCTATGGACCCTCTGAATGTCCTCCATCAAATCGCAGCTTTTGGTCCATGGAAAAAATTCTTCAAGAAGAGAGATAATGAATTGTTTTATATCCGATCCTTCCACATTTTCCGGTATATTCAAAATCCTAAGGTTATTTTTTCTCCCTTGGTTTTCCAATGATTCCAGCTTATCTTTAGTTGTTCTCTCGCTATCTCTGAGTTTTCGAATTTCTTTTTGATTCGTGCTGACCTTTTTACTAAGGGTTTCCACTGCTTTCTCTACTGCGGTGACTCTCTCTCCCAGAATATTTAATTTTTGATCCAGACCTTCACATACTTCACGTATTTTGTTTTGATTCTCCTCAGAGACAGAGAATTTTTCTGTCATTGCTGCCATTATTTTTTCAGCGAACACCTCCATGACCTTTTCTGTTGTAACCACTGTCGCCGTTTCTTGCATTGTTGCTATTACTAAAGTTTCTTGCTCTTGTTCTATAAGTTTGTCTGTGGGTTCGGTTTGTGATGGCAGCAGTGTAGGTGGTGGTAATGTTTCCTCCATTGAATGTGCAGTTATCGGAGTTGCGTTAACTGAGATATTTAGCCTTTCCCTTCCAGTGCTGTTTAGAGTCACCTCACTAATCACATCACCTAAGTCCTTCCTATATGTAAGCGATCTATCTAGGTGAACTCCGGTGCTTAATGAGAGTTCAACAGGCTCACTCTGTATAGACGAACGGCCGCCTCTTACTTGCACTGATTGTTGAACCTTAAAATAAGACCGCAATGAAGGAGTGACTTTGACTTTTTGGTTTGCAAGCAGCTTTGTTTTTGCAGATCTTAATTTAACATTTTCAGATAATTCTGCTGATTTAGGTAACACTCTCTGTTTTCGTTTAGTTGTTCTTGGTGATATACCTTTCTTTTGTGGTTCAAACTGCGGTACTAAGTTGTGATTCCTTCGGCAATAATGAGACTTTCCCCCTGCTTCCAGATCTTTGTCTTTTCCTATCTCAGTTATTGCACTTGTTTCAAAGTCTCTTTCTATTTTCTTGGATCTAGTGTTGTACACCCTCGGTTTAAGCTGTGCTTGGGTGTGCCCCTCTTCTTTACTTTCTCCAGTGTGTTCTCGATTAAAACACCCTGCAATTACATCTGGCGCTGTTCTCTCCAAACTATCTGCCCCACCGTTAGGTAAGTTCCTTTTTATAATATCCTCTGATTCCCTGTTGACCTGTGGGAATGAGGGCAATACTTTCCCCTCAATAATCGGTAGTGCAGTGTTCTTCTTAGAGCTCATTAGCCAGAAGTGCTCCGATTTTACAGGCTTCAAGTTGCTGTTAATAGCGAGTTTTGTTTTGTTTTTTTCGGTTTCCCCCTTCAGTCCCCTTCCTTTTTTACTTTGATTCCAGCACTTAATCTGGCCAAACGGGGTGCTCTGCTCACTCGGCTCACTGACCTGAAAGTAACTCTGTTTGTCTCTTTCTCCCCCACCGATTCTGCCGCTTGTGCCCCGGAACTGGAAAGAGACTCTCTGAAGCGCCTTCCGGCAGTTCCACGTCGCTCTCCGCACACACAACCAGGCTCCAGCGCTCGAAGGAAACTGCTGTAGGGGTCCCAGCTTCACCGGCGTGCTTAAAATCAGCAGGTAGTTGTTTATCATAACTCTCGTGTCTTTCCAAATTTAAAAAGCACTCTTATAACCTTTGCTCCCCTTTTCAAATCCTTCTGTTGAGGATTTTCCTACTTTCTCGATCCCTCTAGTCAAGTGTCCGTATAGCGGCTTATGAAGGGATTAATCTTCCGTTTTCATGAGCGGTGAGTCGGAGCTCCCGACCGAGCTTGTTAGCCGGCCGCCATCTTCCGCCATTAAGGAGGAATCACCTGTTTACAGTTCATCGGGCATACTGGACTCCAAAGAAACTGTCTAAATTTAAAGGATCCAATGTTAAGCTATGCCCCAAATGCGGAGAAGCAAGTGTGGATGATATACATATGTTTCAAAAGTGCCCTGTAATAACTAACTACTGGGAAGAGATTGGTAAGACAGTGAATACGATACTAGAAACCAACATAACTGTAAGTACTTCTTTAATATTTTTCAGGATATACAGAAATACAGGTGATGGCAGAAATAAGTTAAATAAAAAACAGGAAAGTTTACTTTTTGTATTAATGCTGTTAGCTCGGAGAGAAATTTGTATTAATTGGGTTAAATCGGTCGCTCCAAGTTACACAAACTGGTTAAATTATACCATTAAAATCAACAATATTGATAGAAACAGGGGATACACGAAGAGAACAAATTTCTGGGAAATCTGGGAGCAGTATTTCCAAAGTAATTAATACCACTTACCGGGTCATGAATAACAAATCCAATGATTATACGCGATAAACCATAATACCAGGTAGAAATGATGTCTGCCGAGTAGTCAAATTGGCTAGCTCCCCCCCGACCAACCAATGGTATTATTGGAAATGATAAAGGGTAAGTGGAGGAAAACTGATGGATCAAACAATGAAAGGGATACACCCCGAAAGGTAACTTCGGAAAGTGATTGGGCTGTGAAGGCAAAGTTTCATCAGACTCCAGAAACCTTCTTATTTATACAATCGCAAAATGAGGATTAAAAAAAGAAAAAAAAGAAAAAAGAAAAAAATAAACCTCTGTTGAGTCATTCAGGTAGTCCTGCACCATCGACTCAAGGTTCTCCACGGTTCCTCCACTTTGCTTACTTTTTGCTGGGACCTTTTGAGCACCAAACCCAAGCCGAGTTAGCCAATCCTCTTCTTCACCCAATGTTACTGTTGTGTCTGGTGCAGATGATCCGGTTGCCGGTGTCTTTAACGGCTTAGAGGTCACTTCTGCCACAGCCACAGGTGCAGAAGTGGATTCTTTTGACTGGGGATGGCCTGCTGATGCTGATGTACTGCCTTTTCCTTCAATTTTCTGCCGTTCTCTTTCAAACCTCATGGCTGACACAGCTAGCCAATGTTTGTACTTTGTAACATCTTCGTCACCAAAAGCAAAGAATGCTCTGCCTGCCAGTGCCTTTTTGTAGCGTGGATCCAGAATAGTAGCACAAATGTAATGCTGTTCTGAGTGGATCATTTAAAGACGTTCATCGTCAAGTAGGCGCTCTAATAATTTCTCCGCCAAAACAAAAGCTCATTGCTTTTCTTCATCTTTTTGAAACATAGAAGACACCGCCTTCAGTTGGTGCTCCAGCATGCGCAACAATGGGATAGCTTTTCCCAAATTACAGTCCTCCCTGCTGACTGCACGCGTGAAGACCTCAAAAGGACGAAGCATGTCTGTCAGGTTTTTAACTAGCTCCCATTGCGCCGCATCTAGCCTCAGGTCCTTCTGAGCTGTACCCAGTATTAAGAAATACTGATCAAGTACCGTAAACTGCTTATACAGACGCTCAAGCATGTAGAAGGTTGAGTTCCAACGTTTTGGCACCTCCTGGATGAGTGCTTTCACTGGCATTTGGCGTTCATGTAGCAGGCCCCTCAGATGCTTCCGGCCTTAAAAGAATGGCTGAAATGGTTGCACATTCTTCGGCAGGTGGTCACTAACTCGCACACTGGACTGTCTTCACTCAAGAATTTTTTAACAACCAGGTTTATACAGTGCGCCAAAAACGGTACTCTGAAATATTTACCCAGATCCATGGCCTTAACTACATTGGCGCCATTATCCGTGGAAACATAACCAATCTTGCGTTTTTTTGGTGACAGCCAGTTAAAGACCTTTGTGTTAAACTTATTCAAAATGTTTTCTGCTGTATGACGTTTCTCCAAGCCAAACATGGCTAGTGTTGCATGTTTCCGAGCAGCTTTAAAAACTTGGTCCGGGTCAACACCTGCGTTTAGCTTTGCTTTAACCCCTGAAAAAGAGACCCAGTGTGCAGTGATGCACATGTAATCAGTGCCTGCGCCAATGGTCCACATGTCTGTTGTCAGATGTATAGTGTGAACAGCACTCTTCTGCAAAGCTGCCCCAATCACCTCCAGCACATCTTCATGTAGTGCTGGAACCGAAACTCTGGCAAAATAGAACCGGCTAGGAACCTTCCATTTAGGGCTGAGCTCTGCCACTAATTCTAGAAAACCGACCCCTTCTACAAAAGAAAAAGGGAGAAGGTCCAGAGCTAGCATTTTAGCCAGCTTAGTGTTATACAGACGCGTCAGTGGGTGGTTGCGATCATATGGCGCTTCTGAAAACAACATGGTTCTAATGGTGGGCTGGACCATTTTACGGGATGATGATGACTTCTTCGACCCAGTTACGCTCGCTGATGAACTTTTTCGCATTGGTGTCTCACTCTCTCCCGCACTCTTAGTGTGGCTCACAGGGGGTGTGCTGACAGGGGTACTGGGTGTAAGTGAAGTGTTTGACGCTTCTTCCTCCTCGTCATCATCAGATGAAACATCAACGTTTTGTTGACTTCCAATTCGGGCTTCCTTGATCTCCTTTAGGTGCGCAAACAATTGGACAGCGTGCTGTCTCTCAAGAGGACCTCTCTGGCCTCCGGTACCATAGTTGGTACAAAACTTACCACGACTAACTGCAAGCTTACAAATGCTACAAATGGCTATGTTTTCCTTTTTTGGGAAAACACTAAAGCAGTCCCAAACTGCGGACTTGAAATGTCTGTGGGGGCCAGAGGAGGTGATACTGGTGGTGGTCATGCTGCTAATGCCAGATGAAGTGGAGGATGTGTGTTGCCGAACTTTACTACGTTGTGCACTTGCACCACCACTAATTGAGGTCGAGGTGGATGGAGGTCCCTTCTGGCGAGAAAGAAATATGGAAGCGGTAGGTGGTGGTGTACTAGTTAACTCCAATGATGGCGGTGTTCCCATTGCCTCCTCGTCGACAGCATCATCACGCTCAGCAGCTTTTCGGGCTAGGGTCAAAATGTCTGTTTGCTGCATGCCCGCTGAGGCTGGAGTGAAGTCTATGATGACTGTGTCGTCGTCGTGAGACTCTTCATCAACAGGAGTATACGCCACTTCTTGTTGAGCGTCATCACACTCCATAACTATGAGAGTTTCGGGGACCTTCCTTTTACGCTTAGCTAACTTTGTCAGATCATGGTGTGCCTCATTCTCAGACGGCAGTGGTGGTTCCCAAGTTTGATCCGTATCATCAGAAGGAGGTGGGCTTGAAGAAGATGTAGACACCATCCTTGATCTTTTCCTTGCTAGGGATGTGGAAGACAATGAAGGATCAGGAGTGGCTTCCTCAAATGATACCTCGGCTTGAATGTCGATTTCCTGATTTGCCCCTACTTTGGGAGGAACAACTACTGTGGGCACTTGTGCCCCTCCATGCACCTCTGCTTGGGCATCTCCTTGCGCTGCCTCTCTTTCCACATGTACTTGGGCTTGTACTTGCACATGTGGTTGTTGTTGCGGCTGTGGTTGTTCAACACTCGTCAGATGAGTTACAACAACCTGTGTTGATTGAGGGACATTGCTGCTACTTTCTTGCGATGAGCCAACATCACTGGTCGATGGTGATTGAACAAGTAGACTGGCCCTCTGCAGCACTCAAGGGCTTGGACTTAAGTTGGAGTGGTGGTGGTGGCACTGAGCCCAATGGAGCGGGGGTGCTGCTCCCAGCTTGGTCCCCAGCAGATCCCGCTGCTGCTGCAGGCGTACTTTTTTTTTATTCCCAAAAAATGTGGCGGGCGGCACACCAGTCTCCTTGGTAACTTGCTTCTTCTGCTCCTTACTGGCAACTTTCTTGCTAGAGGAGCTATGGGGAACTTTTTTTGGGGCCATCTTCTTCAGAGGTCAGAACAGCAGGCCGCAGTTGCACGAGTTGCAGAGTTGTCTGTGGCCAGACGTGACGTCGCGTGATGTTATGCTGCACACACACACCGCTGCAGGACTTCTTCCTGGCACTGGTGGTTCTCTTGAGTCTTGTGCACCTAAAAGCAATGGAAGACAGAGGAACATCAGTTCAGTTATACACCCCAAAAAGTCGAAAAACACATAAAAATCAGCACAATCCCATGCCATACATGCCCTCAATGATGTTTAAATTCAAGACACCCCACAGAAAGACTAGGCCCATGCACCACTCACTACCCCTGGGCATAATGGATGAAAGCTAGGCAAAATGGGTGCAGGCCGGAGAACACTGCCTGCATTCAAAATGGCCCCTTGCCCCCAGGCACATGGCCAGGGCCTGCCTGTACCAGCACTCAAAATGGCCCCCACCCACATGGCCAGTCCCCATCAACAGCCCAAAAAAATCGAAAAACACAGAAAAATCAGCACAATCCCATGCCATCCATGCCCTCCATGATGTTTACATTAAAGAGACCTAACAGAAAGACTCAGTACATGCACCACTCACTACCCCTGGGCAAAAGGCCCCAACAGCAGCCAAAAAAATCGAAAAACACAGAAAAATCAGCACAATCCCATGCCATCCATGCCCTCAATGATGTTTAAATTCAAGACACCCCACAGAAAGACTAGGCCCATGCACCCCTCACTACCCCTAGGCATAATGGATGAAAGCTAGGCAAAATGGGTGCAGGCCGGAGAACACTGCCTGCATTCAAAATGGTCCCTTGCCCCCATGGAAATGGCCAGGGCCTTCCTGTACCAGCACTCAAAATGGCCCCCACCCACATGGTCAGTCCCCATCAACAGCCCAAAAAATAAAAAAACACAGAAAAATCAGCACAATCCCATGCCATCCATGCCCTCAATGATGTTTAAATTCAAGACACCCCAGAGAAAGACTAGGCCCATGCACCACTGAGTACCCCTGGGCATAATGGTTGAAAGCAAGGCAAACTGGGTGCAGGCCTGAGCACACTGCCTTTATTCATAATGGCCCCTTGACCCCCACCACATTGCCAGGCCCTGCCTGTCCCAGGTCTCAAAATGGCCCCCACCCACATGGCCAGGCCCCAACACCACCTCAAAAAGTCGAACAACACTCAAAAATCACCACAATCCCATGCCATCCATGCCCTCAATGATGTGTAAATTCAAGACACCCCAGAGAAAGACTAGGCACATGCACCACTGAGTACCCCTGGGCATAATGGTTGAAAGCAAGGCAAACTGGGTGCAGACCTGAGCACACTGCCTGGCTTCAAAATGGCCCCTTGACCCCCACCACATGGCCAGGCCCTGCCTGTCCCAGGCCTCAAAATGGCCCCCACCCACATGGCCAGGCCCCAACACCACCCCAAAAAGTCGAAAAACACTAAAAAAGCCCCACAATCCCATGCCATCCATGCCCTCAATGATGTTTAAATTCAAGACACCCCAGAGAAAGACTAGGCCCATGCACCACTGAGTACCCCTGGGCATAATGGTTGAAAGCAAGGCAAACTGGGTGCAGGCCTGAGCACACTGCCTGGCTTCAAAATGGCCCCTTGACCCCCACCACATGGCCAGGCCCTGCCTGTACCAGGCCTCAAAATGGCCCCCACCCACATGGCCAGGTCCCAACAACACCCCAAAAAGTAAAAAAAACACTCAAAAATCACCACAATCCCATGCCATCCATGCCCTCAATTATGTTTAACTTCAAGACACCCCAGAGAAAGACTATGCCTGTTAGACCTGACATCATTGGCTTGAGTCTCTCCTCCATTTTTTCTGTTTGCCTCCACTGTTTTACGCTGTTTTTGCTGGTATATGCTTTGGGCGCTGTGCCACTGCTGATCAGTGCCACAGCGCAAGTGCTCCCTATGTTAAATTGATGTATCTATTGTATCCATGTTTGGCCTATTTGGTTTACTGTCAGTCCCTAGTCTAGTGCACCAGGAGTGCCGGGGCTTGTAAGTACAAATGCCGCTCGTGGGCTTGCAGCACGTGTTGTGCCACCCACAGGAGCGGCCTCGTAAAAGAATGTCTACGGGTCGGTCATTGCGAGACCCACGTGCAGCCTAGTGCTGTCACGCCGGCTGCGCAAGTATACCTACTTGCCAGCCCCTCAAACCTTCCCTTGACTTCATGTTAGTCACCCCTATCGTAGGCCCACGGGCACGGTGCATTGTAAGTATAAGGTCGGACACGCCTGACCACGTTGGCATGTCCTAATAGTGAATTACCGCCATCTTCGTTCTTCACTATTGCGAGGTAGCCTGCTCTCCGTTGGGTAGAATGGGCCGCCGGGATTATTAACGCTATGATCCTAGCTGCTCGGGGAGCATGGTGCAATGTCGAGTTTGGTATCCCTGAACTCGGGGTTTAATTACGCATCCGTTGGTGTGGATGGTTTTTGGACTCTGGGTTTGAAAATAGCACTTTTAGAAAGTGTCTATTTTCTTGTCTAACCATATCTGGTTTCTGCTGGTCTTGCGTGTGTGTGACAGGAGCTGGGTGGCTCCACAGGTCTGGATGAGTCAGTGTGGGATGAGTGGGACATTTACGTTGAGAGTAGGGAGAGAGTAGTTGCTGATGGCCTGCCCTGCCTGACACAATGCTGGCTCCACCTCCTGCCAAGCGGCTGATGGCTCTCTGCCTGCCATGGACGATCCTAGCCCCACCTCCTGCCAGGAGGCCGATAGCTCTGCTCCTGCCAGTGTCACTGCTGGCTCCACCTCCTGCTGGGCGTCTGAGGACCCAGCCCTACGCAATGAATAGGCCAGGTGCTTCTGCCGGGCTCCACCCACAACAGACCCAGGATGTTGGGAAATTCCCCTGCATGGACAAAGGAATCAAAGCCGAAAAGGGGTATAAGAGAAGGACCCCTGAACCAAGAATTTAGATCACTTCTGACAAGGAACCCTGTAACCAAGGACAAGAGGCCTGCTGATCTGAGGACTTGCCTACCCCTTCTGCCAGTGTGCTGTTTGCTGGGGGGAATCCTGCAGTGCTTCTTTATTTTTGCCAAGGAACCAGGAGAGAGGAACTGTGTGTGTACTCTCACGCTTGCTAAGAAAATCTCCAAGGACTGGAAGAGCGCCAGTCTCCTGCTGAAGTCACAGGGCTAAAGGACTTCATCTGCTACAAGTGCTATTTGCTGGAACCTGTGAATCCTGCACCTCTGAAAGAGCCAGCAAACTCGACGCCGACGGACGTCGCCGAATCCAGCTCGACACCGTGAGTGACGGCTCAAGTGTCCCGCTTCCTCGACGCCGGCCGCCGGGCCCGATCGACGCCAGCAGCAACGCCAGTGAGTAGTGAGTACGGCTCCAGCTCCAAGGGACCTCGTGTCTGCACCGCTGCTGATCGCATCGCCCTCGTGCCCTCTCGACGCCGTGAGCGCTGCTCACTCTGTGCAACCGCATCATCGACGACGACGCCTGCTGAGGCTTGATCGACACCGAAGACGCGACGCCGGATTGCTCGACGCCGCTGATCATCGTGTGCTTCATTTTCCAAAGGTACTGTGTTGTTGGGGGTCCGTGTGACTCCGGGCTCGACGTAGCGCTCCTCGCGGTAGACGCCGAACCTTTGGATTAACTTTGCCTCGACGTCGTGTAGCCCCCGTGTGGGTTACCCTGTTGCTAAGAACTGTGTTTCCAAGAAGAAGATTTACTTTGATACTAAAGACTTTGTGCTAAAGAAGAAACTACCTTGAACTATTTTTCCCTTCCCAGAGTATTTATTAAGATTGTGTACATTTTTGTCGTTATTTGGTCTTGTGCTAAGCCGTATATAAAAATACTTATTTTTATAATACTACTGTGTCGTGTCCATTTGTAGTGTATTCACTTTATTACTGTATGTGGTCATAAATGCTTAACACACAGCCTCTGAGATAAGCCTGTCTGCTCTGCCAAGCTACCAAGGGGGTGAGCAGGGGTTATCGAAGGGTGTGAACCCCTTGCCCTGACTAGAAAAGGTGTGTCCCTATTTGTCAGAAGTGTATACCTCTGCCAACTAGAGACAGCCGGTTCTAACATTGGATGCAGCGGTGAGGATTTGGACCTTGCATTTATGACCCATGTGCAGTAATTAGTGTGCGCTACATAGTGAAAGCAGACCATAGCGCAGTCACAATCTGACTTGGAAGGATCCTATTTTTGGTTCTCCGCTTTTCTGAAGCTTGATTTTTTTTAACACTGCCAGTTTTGACCATGAGTGACAACGGAGTCACTACCCCTGTTGTTGTTGAGGAGGAATTCGACAGAGCGAAGATAAATGACTACGGCTTGAAGAAACTGAAATCCTTCTGCAAGCAGTTTAAAGTTCCTACCAAAGCCATCACATTGAAGGAGGAATATCTCAAAGCTTTGGAGGCCTGGTTGGAATCCAGAAATCCCACTGATCCGGTGGTGGTACCGCCAGTGGAAGGGGAAGAGGAGGCGCCAGCGAATGGGCCTGAGTCCTCTCCCGGAAGCAGTGTTTCCTCCAAAGGTCTTTCCCCTGAAGAACGTGAAGAAAGGGCGAAGGAGCGTGCATACAACATGGAAATGGCAAGGCTAAAGATAAATGGGCAGTTGGAGTTAGAAAATGCAAGAGGTAGAAGAGAAGCTAATTTGGAGACCAAAAGGTTAGATTTTGAAAGAGAGAAGTTAGCTTTGGAGCGGGATACCAAGTTGAGGGAGTTGGACATCCAAGCTAAGAAGTTAGAATTGAATCCCTCTGGTGGCAGCATCCCATCTGGGCCTGCAGAAAGTAAGTTTTACTTTCCCAAAGATGTGATAAAAGATTATCATAGGAACGAAGATATTGGTCAGTGGTTTAAAGCATATGAGTTAGCATTGTTGGCCCACCAGGTCCCTGAGAAGAATTGGGGAGCGGGGTTGTGGGGTCGCTTTGTGAATGAGGGAAGAGATACCCTGTTAGACATGCCTGTTGAGGATAGGATGTCGTATACTCATATGAAAGATGCTTTACTGTTGCGGTATGGCCTAACCCCCGAGAAGTACAGACAAGCTTTTAGAGAATGTAAGAAGTTGCCTGGTACGACGTGGGTTGAATATGTGTCTTATTTTTGCAGAGCCATGGATGGTTGGGTAAAGGCAGCAAAGTGGAAAGTTATGAAGCTCTTTATGATTTGTTTGCTTGGGAGCATTTGTCTAATAACTGTTTTCCAGAGCTGCGCCAGCACCTGATTGATAGCAAGATATCTAACCCTAGAAAACTTGCTGAGGAGGCGGACCGCTGGGTCAGTACCAGGGTCCACAAGGGTCCAGTGGGAGACTCAGCCAAAGGTGGGCAGGGTCCCCAGCAGAAGAGTGGGGGGGACAAGGGTAAACAGAAGGAGTCTCAGAAAGGGCCCCAAAGTAATCCCCAAGGGAACCAAGGGAAAGGTTCCCAGCCTCCCCCTGAGAAGAAGCCAGGGGCCCCGACGGGTAAACCTGTTCATAGGGGCTCCCTAACCTGCTACGGTTGTGGGCAGGTGGGACACCGGTTTTATGACCCCCAGCGTCCCAAAAAGGATTCGAATGCACCGCCGCGTGCACCCCCCGTCAGTTGGCGAGTGTAGCCCTGGGAGGGGAGGAGATGGTTGTCCATGGTGGGAGGGGTCCCGCAGAAATGTCCCTGGTCTCGCTCGGAGACATGCAAATGGTCCCTCCACCCCCTCTGCCTAGTAACATTAGTAAATATAGGCAGTGGGTGACCATTAATGGCCATAGAGTGGAAGCTCTCAGAGACACCGGAGCGAGTGTGACAGCTGTCAAGTGTCACTTGGTGTCCAGAGAGCAGGTGGTTCCCCACGCATTCTACCCTGTGATAGCTGCCGACAACTCCCAGAAAGAGTGTGAGGTAGCTCAGGTTTCCTTTGAATGGGGGGGAGTTTCAGGTACTCTTCAGGTTGCTGTGAGGCCCGCCATGCCTGTCGATTATCTCCTGGGCAATGATTTAGAAGACTCCCCTTGGGCTAAGGTGGAGAGGGAGACACATTTGAGAATGTTGGGCGTGCCAGAGTGGGTGTGTGCAACCACTCGATCGATGACAGCGAGTAAGGGTGTTGATGGGGTCCCGGAGCCTGAAAGTACGGCCCAGGACCCAGCTGTGAAGAGAAGAGGCAGGGGGCGCGGGAAACCGTCCCCCGTAGTTCCATTGGTGTCACACTTGCCAGGCAAGTGGGAAAAGCGGAAGGAAGCAGAAGGCTCCCCTCCAACCTTTTCCGGTGGTCAGTACCCCCTTTGACCAGGTGGGTATTGACCTTGTTGGGCCACTGGACCCCAAGACAGCCCTGGGCAACAGGTTCATCCTGGTCTTGGTGGACCATGCCACACGGTACCCGGAAGCCATCCCTCTCAGAACAGTGACGGCCCCCGTGGTGGGACGGGCACTGATGGGTGTTTTCTCCCGGATGGGGTTCCCCAGAGAGGTGGTGTCAGACCGAGGCACCAACTTCATTTCGAACTATATGAAGTCTCTGTGGAAGGAGTGTGGGGTAACCTACAAGTTCACCACTCCTTACCACCCTCAAGGAAATGGGCTGGTTGAGAGATTCAACCGGACCCTTAAAGGCATGATCATGGGTCTTGAAGAACCAATGAGGCGGAAATGGGACGTCCTCTTGCCATGCCTGTTGTTTGCTTACCGAGAGGTGCCGCAGAAGTCTCTAGGGTTCAGACCCTTTGAGCTTTTGTACGGTCACCCGGTAAGAGGGCCTTTGAGTCTGGTCAAGGAAGGCTGGGAGCAATCTCCCAGGAAACCTCCCCAGGATGTATACAGCTACATGCTGGCCTTTCGGAACCAGACTCGGCGCTTCAGAGAACTTGCTCAGGCAAATCTGGAGGCCAGCCAGGAGGAGATGAAGCGATGGTACGACCGGAATGCCACTCTGGTAGAGCTTCAGCCTGGTCAGGAAGTGTGGGTCATGTCCCCTGTGGAACCTTGTGCGCTCAAGGACAGGTGGACTGGACCGTTTAAGGTTGTGGAGAAGAAGAGCGATGTCACCTACTTGGTGGACTTGAAATCTCCCAGGAACCCCTTGCGGGTCCTGCATGTCAACCGTTTGAAGCCCCACTTAGAGAGGTCCGAAGTGGGCATGCTCCTAGCTACAGATGCTGGAATGGAGGAGGAGAGTGAGCCTCTTCCTGACCTCCTGTGTGCTAAAGAGCAAGACAGGTCAGTGGATGGTGTGGTCCTCTCTGACACACTGACCCTTGAGCAGAAACAGGATTGTCGCCACCTGTTGGGACAATTCCCGGATCTGTTTTCCTTGGTTCCGGGTGTCACTCATTGGTGCGTCCATGACGTTGACACCGGAGACAGCCCTCCTGTGAAGCACAAGGCTTACAGGGTGACTGACAAGGTTCGAGCATACATTAAGGAGGAGGTCTCCAAGATGTTTGCGTTAGGGGTGGTTGAGTCCTCTAGCAGTCCTTGGGCCAGCCCAGTGTTCTTGGTCCCGAAGGCTGCAGCGCCTGGTGCTTCACCGGAACTCCGGTTCTGTGTGGATTACCGAGGACTCAATTCAGTCACGAAGACTGACGCGCACTCCATCCCCAGAGCTGATGAGCTCATCGATCGGTTGGGGGCTGCCCGGTACCTTAGTACGTTTGATCTAACGTCTGGGTACTGGCAGATCGCCTTGACCGATGGGGCAAAGGAGAGGTCCGCATTCTCCACACCAGATGGGCTATACCAGTTCCGGGTGATGCCCTTTGGGATGAAGAATGCCCCAGCCACCTTCCAGAGGTTGGTCAACCAGGTCTTGGCTGGACTGGAGGATTTCAGTGCCGCCTACCTGGACGACATCGCAGTGTTCAGCGCCAGCTGGGAGGAACACTTGCGCCACCTCCAGGAAGTGTTGTTGGCCCTGCGCAGAGCAGGCCTCACAATAAAAGCCAGTAAGTGCCAGACTGGGCAGGGTTCGGTGGTGTACTTGGGGCACCAAGTAGGGAGCGGCAAGGTTGCCCCCCTGCAACCCAAGATTGATACCATCCTGGCTTGGGCACCGCCCAAAACCCAAACTCAGGTGAGAGCCTTCTTAGGACTCACAGGTTATTACATGAGGTTTGTCAAGGATTACGGCAACATTGTGCACCCCTTGACTTCGCTGACTTCCAGGAAGCAGCCACGAAACGTGATCTGGACTGATGCCTGTCAAACGGCCTTCGACACCCTGAAAACTGCAATGTGCACAGCACCTATACTCCAGGCACCCGACTTCTCGAAAGAATTTATTGTCCAGACGGACGCTTCAGAGCATGGCGTGGGGGCTGTTCTAGCTCAGGTGAATGAAGAGGGCCGAGACTTGCCTGTAGCCTTCATCAGTAGGAGGTTACTTCCCAGGGAAACGAGGTGGAGTGCGATAGAGAGAGAAGAATTTGCTGTGGTCTGGGCGCTGAAGAAGCTAAGACCCTACCTGTTTGGGACTCACTTCCGGGTTCAGACAGACCACAGGCCCCTCAGATGGTTGATGCAGATGAGGGGTGAGAATCCGAAACTGTTGAGGTGGTCCATTTCCCTACAGGGGATGGACTTTACAGTGGAACACCGCCCTGGTACCGATCACGCCAATGCTGATGGTCTGTCCAGATTTTTCCGCCTTAGTGAAGAGGACTCCCTAGGTCAAGGGTAGTTCTCCCCACATTTCAGCTGGAGGGGACACGTGTTAGACCTGACATCATTGGTTTGAGTCTCTCCTCCATTTTTTCTGTTTGCCTCCACTGTTTTACGATGTTTTTGCTGGTATATGCTTTGGGCGCTGTGCCACTGCTGATCAGTGCCACAGCGCAAGTGCTCCCTATGTTAAATTGATGTATCTATTGTATCCATGTTTGGCCTATTGGGTTTACTGTCAGTCCCTAGTCTAGTGCACCAGGAGTGCCGGGGCTTGTAAATACAAATGCCGCTCGTGGGCTTGCAGCACGTGTTGTGCCACCCACAGGAGCGGCCTCGTAAAAGAATGTCTAAGGGGCGGTCATTGCGAGACCAACGTGCAGCCTAGTGCTGTCACGCAGGCTGCGCAAGTATACCTACTTGCCAGCCCCTCAAATCTTCCCTTGACTTCATGTTAGTCACCCCTATGGTAGGCCCACGGGCAGGGTGCATTGTAAGTATAAGGTCGGACACGCCTGACCACGTTGGCATGTCCTAATAGTGAATTACCGCCATCTTCGTTTTTCACTATTGCGAGGTAGCCTGCTCTCCGTTGGGTAGAATGGGCCGCCGGGATTATTAACGCTATGATCCTAGCTGGCTCGGGGAGCATGGTGTAATGTCGAGTTTGGTATCCCTGAACTCGGGGTTTAATTACGCATCCGTTGGTGTGGATGGTTTTTGGACTCTGGGTTTGAAAATAGCACTTTTAGAAAGTGTCTATTTTCTTGTCTAACCATATCTGGTTTCTGCTGGTCTTGCGTGTGTGTGACAGGAGCTGGGTGGCTCCACAGGTCTGGATGAGTCAGTGTGGGATGAGTGGGACATTTACGTTGAGAGTAGGGAGAGAGTAGTTGCTGATAGCCTGCCCTGCCTGACACAATGCTGGCTCCACCTCCTGCCAAGCGGCTGATGGCTCTGTGCCTGCCATGGACGATCCTAGCCCCACCTCCTGCCAGGAGGCCGATAGCTCCACCTCCTGCTGAGCGTCTGAGGACCCAGCCCTACGCAATGAATAGGCCAGGTGCTTCTGCCGGGCTCCACCCACAACAGACCCAGGATGTTGGGAAATTCCCCTGCATGGACAAAGGGATCAAAGCCGAAAAGGGGTATAAGAGAAGGACCCCTGAACCAAGAGTTTAGATCACTTCTGACAAGGAACCCTGTAACCAAGGACAAGAGGCCTGCTGATCTGAGGACTTGCCTACCCCTTCTGCCAGTGTGCTGTTTGCTGGGGGGAATCCTGCAGTGCTTCTTTATTTTTGCCAAGGAACCAGGAGAGAGGAACTGTGTGTGTACTCTCACGCTTGCTAAGAAAATCTCCAAGGACTGAGAGTGCCAGTCTCCTGCTGAAGTCACAGGGCTAAAGGACTTCATCTGCTACAAGTGCTATTTGCTGGAACCTGTGAATCCAGCACCTCTGAAAGAGCCAGCAACCTCGACGCCGACGGACGTCGCCGAATCCAGCTCGACACCGTGAGTGACGGCTCAAGTGTCCCGCTTCCTCGACGCCGGCCGCCGGGCCCGATCGACGCCAGCAGCAACGCCAGTGAGTAGTGAGTACGGCTCCAGCTCCAAGGGACCTCGCGTCTGCACCGCTGCTGATCGCAACGCCCTCGTGCCTTCTCGACGCCGTGAGCGCTGCTCACTCTGTGCAACCGCATCATCGACGACGACGCCTGCTGAGGCCTGATCGACACCGAAGACGCGACGCCGGATTGCTCGACGCCGCTGATCATCGTGTGCTTCATTTTCCAAAGGTACTGTGTTGTTGGGGGTCCGTGTGACTCCGGGCTCGACGTAGCGCTCCTCGCGGTCGACGCCGAACCTTTGGATTAACTTTGCCTCGACGTCGTGTAGCCCCCGTGTGGGTTACCCTGTTGCTAAGAACTGTGTTTCCAAGAAGAAGATTTACTTTGATACTAAAGACTTGGTGCTAAAGAAGAAACTACCTTGAACTATTTTTCCCTTCCCAGAGTATTTATTAAGATTGTGTACATTTTTGTCGTTATTTGGTCTTGTGCTAAGCCTTATATAAAAATACTTATTTTTATAATACTACTGTGTCGTGTCCATTTGTAGTGTATTCACTTTATTACTGTATGTGGTCATAAATGCTTAACACACAGCCTCTGAGATAAGCCTGTCTGCTCTGCCAAGCTACCAAGGGGGTGAGCAGGGGTTATCGAAGGGTGTGATCCCCTTGCCCTGACTAGAAAAGGTGTGTCCCTATTTGTCAGAAGTGTATACCTCTGCCAACTAGAGACAGCCGGTTCTAACAATGCCCATGCACCACTGAGTACCCCTGGGCATAATGGTTGAAAGCAAGGCAAACTGGGTACAGTCCTGAGCACACTGCCTGGCTTCAAAATGGCCCCTTGACCCCCACCACATGGCCAGGCCCTGCCTGTACCAGGCCTCAAAATGACCCCCACCCACATGGCCAGGACCCAACACCACCCCAAAAAGTCGAAAAACACTTAAAAATCACCACCATCCTATGCCATCCATGCCCTCAATGATGTTTAAATTCAAGACACCCCACAGAAAGACTAGGCCCATGCACCACTGAGTTCCCCTGGGCATAATGGTTGAAAGCAAGGCAAACTGGGTGCAGGCCTGAGCACACTGCCTGGCTACGTGCACGCCTCCACGCCGCAGGGATCAGAGACAAGGCTCTGGATTCGACCACCTCCTTCCTCTCTGGCAGAACCCAGAGCGTCCTCCTCCCCCCAGTCCGTTCCATAGCCTACGAGATCATCTGCGTCGCACCCCAGGGATCCTCCCTCAGCCCGACGCTGTTCAACATTTACATGGCCCCGCTCGCACACGTAGCCCGACAGCATGACCTCAACATAATCTTCTACTCCGACGGCACTCAGCTGATCCTCTCCCTCACCAAGGACCCCATCACCGCCAAAGCCAACCTCCACGAAAGAATGAAGGCCGTCACCGACTGGATGAAGACTAGCCGTCTGAAGCTGAACTCGGGCAAGACGGAGGTCCTCATCCTCGGCTCCAACCCTTCAGCCTGGGACGACTCCTGGTGGCAGACAGCACTGGGGGCAGCCCCGACACCCACCGACCACGCACGCAACCTGGGAATCATCCTCGACTCAACGCTCTCAATGACGAAGCAAGTCAACGCCATCTTGTCATCCTGCTTCAACACCCTCCGCATGCTCCGCAAGATATACAGATGGATCCCGACAGATACAAGAAAGACAGTCACCCAGGCCCTCGTCAGCAGCAGACTCGACTACAGAAACGCCCTCTACGTGGGAGCCCTGACCAAGCTCATCAAACGACTACAACGCATCCAAAACCTCTCGGCACGACTGAACCTCGAAGTACCACGCCAAAACCACATCACCCCCCCACCCGAGAGACCTGCACTGTCTCCCAGTCAACAAGAGGATATCCTTCAAGCTCCTCACCCACGCACACAAAGCACTCCACAAGACTGGCGCAGCCTACCTCAACAGATGGCTCTCCTTCTACATTACACCCCCAACCGCCAGCTATGCTCCACCGACCTCTCACTCGCCACCATCCCGCGCATCCGAAGAACAACTACCGGTGGGAGATCCTTCTCCCACCTCGACGCAAAGACATATCTAGGACCTGATTTATTGATTGATTGTTTGAGAGACATTTGGAAGGCCAAATTAGGGAACACAGTGAAAGTGATGCAGCAAATGTAGTGCATTATGTGACAATACTATTTTGCTGTTTCATCACACATTAATGCTGTTCTCACAAGACGCTCTGCCTCTCTAGTACCAATATAACACTTGGGTGAAACAATCAGGTGAGTAGTTAACATTTGCCATGGCGCAGCACCATGTGTAATTTTTGATCCTTCTGAACTAGCAAAACATTTATTTGTGGAAAAATGCAAAGTGTGTATCAAAGGGTGGAATATTTGACAAGTTTAGAAGATCTTCACTTAATGTGATTCCAGTGTTTATAGCGGTATACATTTACTATTAAAATATAGTATTTATTTAGTATGCATGAAGACTGTAGTATTCCCACAAGCCGAAATATGCAAATGAGGGAATACTAGTTCTATTCAACTACCCTTCAAATACATAACGAACACTTCAATTGATTGCTAAAAGAAGACTAGTCGTATTCTAGAAGAATAGTATTTGAAGCTTAGTGGTATTCTGTTAGGGTTTATTTGCAGCTCCTGTGCCATTTCAAGAAAAATTTCTCATTTATTGTGACAACTTCTTAGTGAGCAATATCTGAATACTAACGGCAATGATTGTGAAGACTCAAGTAAGACTAGCAGAATTTAAAGTGAATGTTAATTGAACACGGGGAAACCTTGTTCAAGTGGTTTGCGGAGTACTGTGCTGTGTTTGCTGTCTGGCACCGTTGGATCGTCTTGGGACCGAGGGACAACTCTACGCCTTGCCGGACCTGCTGCGCGGGTCCCGCTGTACCTGCTGACTCTGTGAGGCTTCGGGAGGGGAGCTGAACTTTCCTGAACCTCTCTCCACACCGGCAGGGCTGCGAGCAGCCTAGCAGGGACTCAATTGCCCAGGAGTCCCTGCGTGTCACACCTGCGGCCGCTCTCCCTGCCGGTCACGCCCCCTGCCCTGCCATAGACCTATTTCTCAGTTGGAGTTACCGCTGCGCGGTAGCGCCCGGGGCGAAGACCGGGCAAAGAGCGGGCCGTTTGAGGCCGTTCGAGGTCTGATGAGTCTGGGATGGTCCCTTCCCCTTTCGTCCTTCCTTGTACCACTTACTTGCTGTTTCTTCTTGCTGTATTTGTCCTGTTTAGCCTAGTAAGAGATGTGTACACGGGTAAGCCGCAGTAGGGCTGCCAAGGGGAGTGTGAAGCAAAATGGGACCCTTGATGACTTTATCACGAGGACAAACATTGCTATAGACAAGGAAATCACTAAAATGCAACAACGTGTTTCCTTAGATTTGGAGGCTGCTAGAAGATTGTCTCAGGACATTGCAAAGTCCAAAAAATCATCCTTGGGCCACATAGCGTCCGCACTAACCCCGGAGCGTTTGACTAATCTGCGGTGTATGATAACACATGTTGACGTCCATCAAACATTACCTACGTCCCCTGTGTTAACACCAACCCCGAGTCCCTCTCATCAGTTTGCAAATCAAATCTCACCCGTGGTTATTTCTGTTCCAGACCACGGCCAATCGAATATTAATATACCTCAGATCTCCGAGATACATGAAAATTCCCCATGCACTAACATTAAGGGCACATCACACAAAAGAAAACGTAACACAAGGTCTGCTTACACACGCAAGAAGGCTAAAGTTGCTAGGGCTCGTCAAATTACTGTTAACAATTTCCCTACGATTAGTGCTGAACGTGGGACTACTTTTCCTGTACAGATGCCTCCAGGAGCAGTTGAGGATGGTGTAACCTTGGAAATTCCCAAGGGTAACATAACAGTAGATGACACCGGGACACAATTAAATGAACAGGAGGGAAAGGACGTCGATTTCATTAAAATAGTCTGGGAAACCCTAAAAAAGTTGCTATCTCCCCTCGATTTAAGACTGTCACGCATTGAGAACCATCTCTTAGAGGTGGAAAAGAGCATTTTAGCTCTAGCAACTCTTGCTCTGCGAGGTCAGGAAAACATTAGTATTCCAGATGGCAACTCAGCTCCACCGATATCCAACACTACCCCTCCAGTACCACCCTTAATCAGGCCAGTACCCAAACCACGAACTAAGGGTTATGATCATAAAACCCCCAAACCCCCACGAAAGTCTCCGAGGCACCCTACTACACAACCTGCTATCCAACATACAGCAGGAATTGAACAAAGGCTGAACTCCAACAAGACTGATTGTCCAACCCCCCAGGGACCACAAAACAGAAGTCATTTTCGTGGGGGCTTTATAGATCTTCCCCCTGATGCAAAGCCATATGTGGTGGTCTTGACGGGTGTCCTGGAAATTGAGAATGACCGCCAAGAAAACCACTGGTCCCTAAAGAATAAGGTTATCCACTGGCTTAATGTGAATAGACCAATCCCAAATGAAACGAGAAGTAGAATTTTAATGGTGCGTAGAGTTCCCTGGGTAGGCCCTTCCCGGAAATCTAGCCCAGGTGATTGTATAGTTGTGTCCTTTGAGGACCCACTTACGGCTCACCATATATGCTCGTGGACTACCTATGGGGAAGACTCAGCCATCGTACCCAGGCCCTTAACATTCTTTTACCCCCCACGTCCTAACCAAAATTATGGGGGGGAATGGTCTTTGGTACGTCATCAGGCCCGAGGAGGGGCAAGAGACAAATGGCAAGTTCCACACAGAAGGTGGTTTGGGGCACCAACATCCAATAGGTTTGGTTGTCTTGAAGTGGTAGATTGACTTCCCATGCCTGTTGGTTCTCCACCTCCTGCAAATGTTTTCTTGTCTCCTGCGGTTCCTGACCCTCTACCTTTGGCTATTAAACCTGTTGGAATCAGCACCTATCTCCCTGGCCATCAATCGGAGTATGCTACGAAAGGATGGGGGGTGTTGGAAAATCTTAACATCATAACAGCTCCCGAAACAACACAGGAGACAGCTGCTCTTCCCCTGACCCCCTTAACATCGCACCCACTGGCCCCGCTTATTAGTAAAAGGAACAATGTTGCTAGTACCCACGACATCTGGGTAACTGTCCCCGCCAAGGAGGAGGCCACCGTAGCCATACTTAGGGCTGTTGTTGAGGCTACAGTGTTGCCAGATGGGCCAAGAGGGTCTAGCTTTGTTTCTGCCCCCCCTGTAATTGACCCCGCATTGGGGCTGAGTGCTGCAGGAAATCCACCGTTAAGGCTCCTTAGTTGGAATGTAGCAGGACTTGCAAGTAACATCGACACTCCTGATTGGAATGCGTTTGTGGAACCGTTTGGGATTTGTCTATTGCAAGAAACCTGGTCCCTGGAACCTCGACACAGGGTAGGTTATACAACCTTCTTTGTGCCCGCATCCCAAGCATCTGGTACCAAGGGTTGCCCTTCGGGCGGCCTTTTGATCTGGGTTAGTATTACACTGGGGCTAACCATAAGGCACATACCCACTAATTCTCCTGATCTGCAGAGACTATCAATCCAATGTCAGGGGGGGAGGAAGCTAGAAGTGTTCAACCTCTACTTAAATTGATTCGAATGGGATGAATGCACTGCCTTGTTTATACTTATTTTTTCTCTCTCTTGGTTCCTTAATTTAGTTGGTGCACTAGAAGGTAACGCCGAGGGTCCAACGGCATTCAATATACTGCTCAAGTAGTGGGTCTAAAGGTACTCTAGAACCATCCCTTCGTAGGCACTCAGAAAATTGTCTCCATGTCATAAGAAGACTTCCACTCTGTAGTTCAATTCATTCATTGATAATTTTATTTTGTAATCATTAGATGTGGTTCATATCATTTTCTTTTGTCGTTTACATGATTATTGACATTTTTATCATATCAGACATTGTCATCTTGGTGTATCCAATGCATTTCGGGCATGCAGTAATATGCCCTTCGTCAGGGACAACGACACTGTCAAAAATAATAACGTTTTATCAGAAATAAGGTCAATGCTATGATGTGCATAAACAGTAACATTGTGGTAAAACGTGGTTTAAAGGGAAAGAAGGTTAGGTGAGGTAAGTGAACTCAAGAAAAAACGTGATAGCCTAAACTGCATGCAATGTGCCTAGACGGTAAAATCAGGGTATGGGTAATAAGTGTTTGTACAGACTCACATGTCTGGGGTTTCCAATGGTGAGGAAAACCTGTGAAAAGAACAAATGAAAGAACGAGGTTCTAGCATCTGCAAAACGTGTCCGCATTTAGTCTTAGGTTCGCGCAAGCGGAGACGCTCGTCTCTGTTACTAACCTTGAATTTGGTGGGAATGCCGATTTCACACGGGTCCTCTCGTGGATACGAGCTGGTACATGGATCAGCTGTGTTTGTGTTATTTTGAAAGAAAGTTCCGGTCATGTGACGAATGACGCGTCACACACATAGAAAAAAGACTACCAAACGAAAGCTTCGTATATGATCGCGTGCAAACTGAATGTGCACGATATTCTAATGTTCTGGCCAGAACAAAGGATAAAAAATTATAACTAAGTTAACAGTGATATTATATAAAATAACACGGACATTCAATTAATAAAAATAATAGGTTACCTCAAAAAATATTTCGGGGAAAAGTCGGGATTCGAACCATGAGGGTTCACATTAATACTGCGAGGTTTAGTGTTATCAGCCATAAGTGACGGCAATAGGAAATGAAGATTATATGTGAGTGTAAGTGTTTATTGCATATGTGAACAACACACAGTATCCACAAGATACAGTCTATTACGAGCAATTAATATAGATTTATAGATAGCATGCAAATTCTATTCTTTCATTAAGCCCCATTGGTTTCTGGGTAGACAATTTTTGTATCCAATAGTTCTCTCTCATCAGTAAGTGTTTGTTGTTGTTTCTCCCTTCAATTTTTTGGACTGTTTCCAGGATTATGAATTTGATTTGCGAAACATTGTGACTTTCTTCTGTAAAATGCAGCGATAATGCTGATTTGGTGTTCTTTAGGCGTATGTTAGATCTGTGCTCAGTTAACCGCACTTTGATGCGTCTCTCGGTTTTACCCACGTAAATCTTGCCACATGGGCATCTGATTCCATAGATCAAATTGCTTGATTCACAGGTGGCATTCACTCTCAGTTTTATTGGGTAACCTTTGGAGGGATGGCTGATTGTGTTACCTCTAATCACACTATTACAATTCCCGCAGTTTAAACAGGGTTTAGTTCCTGTAAATGATGTGTTATCCAGAGATTTCTGTTGTAGAATTTCTCCTAAATTCTTAGATCTAGTAAATGCAAAAATCGGAGGTTCTCTAAAAGATTGTTTAAAATCCGGCTCCATATTGAGAATTGTCCAATGTTTCATTATCGCCTGTTTGTACTTCTTGCTCGCAGTGGAGTATTTGGATACTACAACTGTTCTTGTCTGTTCGGGTTTGGTTTTGCTGGTTAGTAAATGTCTTCTTCCAATTTGATCAATCCTCTTTTTAGATTCATCTACTAGAGATTGTGGGTAACCTCTGGATGTAAATTTATTAGCCATTTCATCAAGTCTGATGTTAAGTGTATTTTCATCTGAAGTAATTCGTTTTACTCTGGCCATCTGTGAGAATGGTAAGTTTTTGATTAGGTTAGGTTGGTGAAAACTTGAATATAGCAACATATTGTTTCGGTCTGTTGGTTTGACATATAGATCGGTCACAAATCCCTCAGTTGTTATGGTTACTTTTACATCTAGAAAATTAACAGACGTATCTGAAATAACCCATGTTAATTGTATTCTTTGGTCATGCTCATTGAATTTAGTTAGTTCCATCTGTAGTTTCTCTTGTGTGTTTGTCCATACGATGAAATAGTCATCAATGTATCTGATCAATAGTTTCAAATTTTTCGTCCATTCGTTATTGGAGAATATGTGTCGGTTTTCATACCACTGCATGAAAATGTTAGCATACACAGGGGCTGCTGAATTGCCCATAGCCATGCCTGACAGTTGTTGGTACCATGATTCTTCAACTTTGAAATAGCTATGGTATAAAATGAAATACATCAGTTCCATCAAGAAGGTTTGAAAATCATGATCTAATTCTGAGTTCAAAAGGGCTGCTTCCATCGCTTCGATGCCCATATCATGGGGGATGCTAGTATATAAGCTGCAAACATCAGCTGTACATAGTATTACTTTTTCTGTTGGATCCAACTGAAGTTGTTGAAGAATTTGTAAGAATTGAGATGTATCTTTGACATAAGTACGCATTGACTGTACTATAGGTTGAAGATATCGGTCAATAAGTTGACCAACTGGTTCATGCAGGCTCCCTCTCGTGGATACAATTGGTCGCATTGGTGGGTCATTGATGTTTTTGTGTATCTTGGGTTGCATTCGTAGTGTAGGACTTTTTGGATCAGAAATCAGTAAGAAGTTTTTTGTTCTTTCTAGAATAATACCTTGTTGTAATGAGCCTTCAATGATATTTTTTAATGTTTTGGCGTATTCCAATGTAGGATTTCTATCCAATTTGCAATATGTCTTATCGTCTGAGATATGCTCTTTAACCTTTTGATTGTACATTTCTGTATTCATGATGACGATGGCGCCACCTTTGTCGGCTTTAGTATATGTTACTTTGTCATTAGTGGCCAATTTATGCAAGGTATCAAGATCCTTCTGTGTGATGTTTCTGTTTTTCGGTTTTACATGTTTGATTTTCTTTATATCCTGTTTTACTAGATTTTCAAACAGATCCAGCGTCTTGTGACTAGTTGGAGCTTGGAAGGTACTATGTGGTCTTAACCCTGCTAGTTGATCTTTTTCTTGTGGTGGTCTCTCCGGTAATGTATTATCAAAGAAATGTCGCAACTTGAGTTTTCGCATTAGTTTAAAAAAACTAACTTCAAGTTCCAAATTGTCAGTTGTAGTGGTCGGTATGAACGATGTTCCTTTTTGTAATAGTCCCAATTCATAAGGGCTAAAGTGATGGTCACTGATGTTGATGACTAGGTGTTTTGTGGTTGATTCTTTTTGGTTTTCTTCTCCTTCTCCTTCTCTTTGGAGGTCATGGTTGTACTTCTTGTGTTCGGTGGATCCCTTTCTTTGTCCTTTACCTGACCCTCTCCTGGGTCTCCTTTTTGTGCTTGGCCCTGGTCTAAAAAAGGACTAGTTTCAGTAACTTTGCTGGTAGTCGGTTCTTCAGCAGTCGGTTTATCTTGGGTGGTAGCTGTGGGTTGTGTCTTGCGTGATCTTTGACTAGTGTCACTGTCTGATGAGGACGTTTCGGTGTTAGAATTGTATGGACGATTTCTGCGTTTTTGCGCATATACTTCTGCCCACGTATATACTTCACCAAGACGATAATCTAGAGTATCTCTTCTAAATTTGCGAATTTTTCGCTCATTTATTTCTTTATGATGTCGATCTATTTGGCTCTTAATATCATTTAGGGTAGTTGTTAGTTCATCCTCTGACATCATCTTGGATTACATGCTAGCACCCTCATCAGATATCATCGGAACTTACGCATACCACGTGGACTCAGAATTGCACTCAAACCGTCCCTATGTAAACATTCCAAAAAGTTTCAGGAGCGCTGGTACGAAATTCTTAACAAATGTTCCTTGGACCTAATTCTTTTAATAATACAAGAATTATCTACCATCTTAGAGGAACTGACTGTAGAAATTGAGGAAACCAAAACTGAGCTATCCAAGATGATGTCAGAGGATGAACTAACAACTACCCTAAATGATATTAAGAGCCAAATAGATCGACATCATAAAGAAATAAATGAGCGAAAAATTCGCAAATTTAGAAGAGATACTCTAGATTATCGTCTTGGTGAAGTATATACGTGGACAGAAGTATATGCGCAAAAACGCAGAAATCGTCCATACAATTCTAACACCGAAACGTCCTCATCAGACAGTGATACTAGTCAAAGATCACGCAAGACACAACCCACAGCTACCACCCAAGATAAACCGACTGCTGAAGAACCGACTACCAGCAAAGTTACTGAAACTAGTCCTTTTTTAGACCAGGGCCAAGCACAAAAAGGAGACCCAGGAGAGGGTCAGGTAAAGGACAAAGAAAGGGATCCACCGAACACAAGAAGTACAACCATGACCTCCAAAGAGAAGGAGAAGGAGAAGAAAACCAAAAAGAATCAACCACAAAACACTTAGTCATCAACATCAGTGACCATCACTTTAGCCCTTATGAATTGGGACTATTACAAAAAGGAACATCGTTCATACCGACCACTACAACTGACAATTTGGAACTTGAAGTTAGTTTTTTTAAACTAATGCGAAAACTCAAGTTGCGACATTCCTTTGATAATACATTACCGGAGAAACCACCACAAGAAAAAGATCAACTAGCAGGGTTAAGACCACATAGTACCTTCCAAGCTCCAACTAGTCACAAGACGCTGGATCTGTTTGAAAATCTAGTAAAACAGGATATAAAGAAAATCAAACATGTAAAACCGAAAAACAGAAACATCACACAGAAGGATCTTGATACCTTGCATAAATTGGCCACTAATGACAAAGTAACATATACTAAAGCCGACAAAGGTGGCGCCATCGTCATCATGAATACAGAAATGTACAATCAAAAGGTTAAAGAGCATATCTCAGACGATAAGACATATTGCAAATTGGATAGAAATCCTACATTGGAATACGCCAAAACATTAAAAAATATCATTGAAGGCTCATTACAACAAGGTATTATTCTAGAAAGAACAAAAAACTTCTTACTGATTTCTGATCCAAAAAGTCCTACACTACGAATGCAACCCAAGATACACAAAAACATCAATGACCCACCAATGCGACCAATTGTATCCACGAGAGGGAGCCTGCATGAACCAGTTGGTCAACTTATTGACCGATATCTTCAACCTATAGTACAGTCAATGCGTACTTATGTCAAAGATACATCTCAATTCTTACAAATTCTTCAACAACTTCAGTTGGATCCAACAGAAAAAGTAATACTATGTACAGCTGATGTTAGCAGCTTATATACTAGCATCCCCCATGATATGGGCATCGAAGCGATGGAAGCAGCCCTTTTGAACTCAGAATTAGATCATGATTTTCAAACCTTCTTGATGGAACTGATGTATTTCATTTTATACCATAGCTATTTCAAAGTTGAAGAATCATGGTACCAACAACTGTCAGGCATGGCTATGGGCAATTCAGCAGCCCCTGTGTATGCTAACATTTTCATGCAGTGGCATGAAAACCGACACATATTCTCCAATAACGAATGGACGAAAAATTTGAAACTATTGATCAGATACATTGATGACTATTTCATCGTATGGACAAACACACAAGAGAAACTACAGATGGAACTAACTAAATTCAATGAGCATGACCAAAGAATACAATTAACATGGGTTATGTCAGATACGTCTGTTAATTTTCTAGATGTAAAAGTAACCATAACAACTGAGGGATTTGTGACCGATCTATATGTCAAACCAACAGACCGAAACAATATGTTGCTATATTCAAGTTTTCACTAACCTAATCAAAAACTTACCATTCTCACAGATGGCCAGAGTAAAACGAATTACTTCAGATGAAAATACACTTAACATCAGACTTGATGAAATGGCTAATAAATTTACATCCAGAGGTTACCCACAATCTCTAGTAGATGAATCTAAAAAGAGGATTGATCAAATTGGAAGAAGACATTTACTAACCAGCAAAACCAAACCCGAACAGACAAGAACAGTTGTAGTATCCAAATACTCCACTGCGAGCAAGAAGTACAAACAGGCGATAATGAAACATTGGACAATTCTCAATATGGAGCCGGATTTTAAACAATCTTTTAGAGAACCTCCGATTTTTGCATTTACTAGATCTAAGAATTTAGGAGAAATTCTACAACAGAAATCTCTGGATAACACATCATTTACAGGAACTAAACCCTGTTTAAACTGCGGGAATTGTAATAGTGTGATTAGAGGTAACACAATCAGCCATCCCTCCAAAGGTTACCCAATAAAACTGAGAGTGAATGCCACCTGTGAATCAAGCAATTTGATCTATGGAATCAGATGCCCATGTGGCAAGATTTACGTGGGTAAAACCGAGAGACGCATCAAAGTGCGGTTAACTGAGCACAGATCTAACATACGCCTAAAGAACACCAAATCAGCATTATCGCTGCATTTTACAGAAGAAAGTCACAATGTTTCGCAAATCAAATTCATAATCCTGGAAACAGTCCAAAAAATTGAAGGGAGAAACAACAACAAACACTTACTGATGAGAGAGAACTATTGGATACAAAAATTGTCTACCCAGAAACCAATGGGGCTTAATGAAAGAATAGAATTTGCATGCTATCTATAAATCTATATTAATTGCTCGTAATAGACTGTATCTTGTGGATACTGTGTGTTGTTCACATATGCAATAGACACTTACACTCACATATAATCTTCATTTCCTATTGCCGTCACTTATGGCTGATAACACTAAACCTCGCAGTATTAATGTGAACCCTCATGGTTCGAATCCCGACTTTTCCCCGAAATATTTTTTGAGGTAACCTATTATTTTTATTAATTGAATGTCCGTGTTATTTTATATAATATCACCGTTAACTTAGTTATAATTTTTTATCCTTTGTTCTGGCCAGAACATTAGAATATCGTGCACATTCAGTTTGCACGCGATCATATACGAAGCTTTCGTTTGGTAGTCTTTTTTCTATGTGTGTGACGCGTCATTCGTCACATGACCGGAACTTTCTTTCAAAATAACACAAACACGGCTGATCCATGTACCAGCTCGTATCCACGAGAGGACCCGTGTGAAATCGGCATTCCCACCAAATTCAAGGTTAGTAACAGAGACGAGCGTCTCCGCTTGCGCGAACCTAAGACTAAATGCGGACACGTTTTGCAGATGCTAGAACCTCGTTCTTTCATTTGTTCTTTTCACAGGTTTTCCTCACCATTGGAAACCCCAGACATGTGAGTCTGTACAAACACTTATTACCCATACCCTGATTTTACCGTCTAGGCACATTGCATGCAGTTTAGGCTATCACGTTTTTTCTTGAGTTCACTTACCTCACCTAACCTTCTTTCCCTTTAAACCACGTTTTACCACAATGTTACTGTTTATGCACATCATAGCATTGACCTTATTTCTGATAAAACGTTATTATTTTTGACAGTGTCGTTGTCCCTGACGAAGGGCATATTACTGCATGCCCGAAATGCATTGGATACACCAAGATGACAATGTCTGATATGATAAAAATGTCAATAATCATGTAAACGACAAAAGAAAATGATATGAACCACATCTAATGATTACAAAATAAAATTATCAATGAATGAATTGAACTACAGAGTGGAAGTCTTCTTATGACATGGAGACAATTTTCTGAGTGCCTACGAAGGGATGGTTCTAGAGTACCTTTAGACCCACTACTTGAGCAACCTCTACTTAACCCCTTTACTGCTAATGCCATTTTCTTATTCTCCTCTAATTTCCATTGAAATCAATGAAAAGTGCATGACGAGTTACCCTTGTCATTAGCAGCCAAGAGATTAAGGGGGGCGAGGGGTGGTGTCTCTAGGCTTTATTCAACAGGAATTGAGGAGGAGCTCGGATCCTGCAATACAGACTCCCTCATCATACTGGCTGGAGACCTTAATTGTTGTTTTGAGCCATTAGCCAGCGAGGACATATTAGATATCTGGGAGGACGACGTTAGGAGAGGTATTCCCTTGCTCTCTCTAAATCCAATCAAAAAATGGACCCAGAGTGCCATAGACATTAACGGCCTTTGTATGGAATATGATCTTAGAGCAACTAATGGTAGATCCAAGTCTGACACCAGAGGAGCACATACTTATAATAGGGTGGGGCACTCTTCACGAATCGACTATATATTGTTGAATCATAAGCTTTGGGTATACCTTCAAGATATGGAGGTCCTACCGACCTCTGATAGTGACCACAACCCACTAGCCTTGACCCTTACTCCCCCGTGGCAAGGCATGACCCCAACCCAGCCACCGCACACATGGAAATCATCTCACGATCTAGTCCCTTCGAACTGTGGTAGGCGGTTAAAATGGAACAAAGTTGCCGCGGATGAGGGAAGGATGGCTCAAGCAAACTCCATAATGTCAACTGTGAAGGTGACGCTGGATTCCTCGGAATTTAGTAATTCTGATGTCTCCAACGTCTTTATAGAAACAACCCTAGCACTAAGTAAGCTGTTTGTTGTCCCGCAGGGAAGAGCAAGGGACAAAAATAGAGTTATGTCTAAGGGTAGAGCCAAATGGTATTCTCCTTCCTGTGCCACAGCTAAACGCAAACTTATACTAGCAGTGAAATCTAAGGTTCCCGGTCAAATTAGCCTCGCTAGGAAAAATTATAAAAAAGTCCTGTCTACGGCTAGGGGTGCCTTAAAAAAAACAAATTTCTGGAACGATCTAATGATGGCTAGTTCAAAGAAAGATTCGAAGGCCTTCTGGGAACTGTTGAGAGACAGGGATAAACCCGCCGACTCTCTATTGACTTGTAACATCACGGGGGAGGCGCTAAGGAAGTTGAAGGAGCAATTAAGTGCCTGGTTGCCAATAAGGCTGCAGGATCTGATGGCATTCCAGGTGACTTAATGCGGGCCAACCCGAAGGTGTGGAGCAACCTTATTGCCCTACTTCTGAATGCGGCCCTGATGGGGGATGTCTGCCTGATTCCTGGAGAGGCGCGGAGGTCGTCCCGATCTTTAAAAAAGGATGCCGGGACGACCCCGCTAACTATCGCCCAATTAGTTTGCTAGATTCCACCCAAAAGATAGCTGGTAAGGTAGTCTTAGGCAGGATCCTACAGTGGGTTGACGATAACCAAGTACTGTCAGACTTCCAGGCTGGTTTTAGATCCTGAACGGTGACCATCGAACAGACATTCCGCTTATTAATGTTATACTGGAAAGTGGTTGTATTGGGCAAGGGCAGTCTGTACCTCACATTCATCGACTTACGGACTGCCTTTGACCTGGTCCCACGTGTCCAGTTGTGGAGTGTCTTAGAGGGCTTGGGCATTCCTTCTTACCTACTTAGCATGCTTATCAAGTTTCACAAGAGTAACTTTGCACAGATCAGGTGGGGAGACCAGGGCCAAAAAACACCACGTATTCCTGTAGATAGGGGGGTCCGCCAGGGTTGTGTGCTAGCCCCCACTCTGTTTTCTCTCTATGTTAATGGAGTGGTGGAGCACCTGCTTAAACATCCAGCAGATGCACCTTCCCTGGCTGGCAGAAAAATCCCTACCCTCCTATTTGCAGACGACACCCTCCTGATCTCAAAAACTCCAATAGGCCTCCAATCCTTACTCTCCAGCTTCAAGATATTCTGTGATTCTAGGGGTCTTGCTATTAATGTAGGCAAAACTAAATTTCTGGTCCTAAACCCCCCAAGGAAAATTGTCATTCCACCCACCTTGGACTCAGTCCCACTCGAAAGGGTTAAAGAGTTCGATTACTTAGGTATCCGCCTCTCTGACTCTATGAACTGGAAGGCCCACCATCAAAAGATCTTTCTGACCCACAAGAGGATAACAGGGGCCCTGTTGAAGGAACAACGGGCTTCGTCCCTCAAACCAATTGGTGCTGTGCTGGACATCTACAGGGCAAAGGTGGTGAGCGCAGCTCTGTATGGGTCTGAATTGTGGGGTGTGCAGAACGCTGACTTCCTGAGGCGCCTAGAAAATAAATTCCACAAAGACCTCATGTGGCTACCACATAGCACCCCTTCCCTTCCACTCTTATTGGATGCAGGCACACGCCCAATAAGTGAGCAGGCGAGGCTACGTCCCCTTCTCTTGTGGGCACGAATATGGAGGGTACCAGAACTATCCAGCTATGCTGAAGGCCTAAGGGAACTCCTCTTAACATCCGGCTGGCACAAGGTCCGTTGGCTTAAAGAAGTTAAGCGGCTTCTTTATGACCTAGGCCTTGAAGACGCCTGGGTTAACAGAACTGCCCCCCCAAAACAGACACTAAAGAAGTTATATTGGTCTTGGGTGGTAAACGAGCGAAACAGCAATTCTAAATTATGTAGATCCACCGTAGAATTTCTGATGGTCAAGGAGCTCCCCCTTAAAGAACCTTACATAGACATGATCCACAAACCTTGGGACAGGGCATTATATTTTAAATTTAGGGTGGGTGTATTGCCACTAGGGCAGTTAACAGCCAGTTGGAAATCATCGCTGCAAACTACTCCATATTGCCCTTTCTGTGACAATAGGCAGGAGTCAGTTGCCCACCTAATGTTTGAGTGCCCAGCCTATGCAGCCCCGCGTCGCATGTGGCTGAAATTTCTATGTTGGAATCTTGGGACTAGATCTCACTCGGTTGCGTTACGCATCTTAAAATCTGATGCCCGTCCCTTGTTTGCTTGCTGTTTGGCGAAATTCTTGGGTTGGGCTTGGAGGATTAGATCCGCCAGACAATTGAGTCTCCATTAATATGAACAGTAATGGCACTATTGCTAGTCTTCTGCTGTTATCAAATTCTTTCCACAAATGAGTTTTCCCTTATATCACATTCTGTTAGTCTTCTTTTTTAACATTTTTAATTGAGGAACATAATGCTAAAATGTATTGTTCTTTTATTTTTCTTGTATTGTAATGCCAGTACTGTGTTTTTATATTTCCTGTATTGTAATGCTTTTATGATATGATTAATATATCGAAATAAAGCTACTACTACTACTAATAATAATTGAACACTAGTCACATTCACTCAGATTAATTTATAGTGATTGGTTTGATTGCTTGCACAGGGCTTCTCTTAATGTTGCCTTATGGGCCTTTCAGACTAAATTTTATTTTTTACATGCTTCTGAGTCAATGATTATAATCTGCCTGTTACAAACTCATTAGTGATGCATTCAGCAAAAATTTTATGATGTGTACCTGGACATGTGTTTATTTTCAGATTACCCAGAAGGAACAATTGTGCAAAATTGAATTAGTCGCCAGATAAAAGCTGTCCTCCTGTGTTGATTTTCCACCAGACTATGAATGTTAGAGTTTAGAAAAACAATTTGCTAAACACATTGTACAAGACTTTTGTGGAATTAACTTGTGAAATGTTCTTAACGAGATGCAGGTGGACTGTGAGATGACATTTTATTGATAGAAGAAACTTGCCGAATGGTTGAACTTATGTAACAATTGTAGACCACATTATTAGTAAACATGTCTACATCAGATGTTTGAATGCTGTTATAGTCTATCAAATTATCAGAACAGATTTTAGAAACCATGACAAATATAACCAGTCCATCTCTTGGCATCTGCACTTTTAGATATATTGCTATCTAAATCAAAGATTATAAGCACATTAGTAGTAAAAGTGTCCGCATCACTCAATTGAGTGGAGTAATTGTCTATCAAATTATTAGAATTGATTTAGAAAAACGTGACAAATATTACCAGTCCATCTCATGCATCTGAACCTGCAATTGCTATCAAAATCAACAAAGCTTCTAAAGTTTGAAGTGGTGAAAATTTCCGTCTTGTATTAGTGCACTTGTTAAAGATCCATTGGTCACTATTTGGAACTTTCCAGTGGTGCTCCTTGCAAAGAGCCCAAACAAATTCTGTAGAATAAATATAAAAGTGGTTATATTAAAAATATATTAACAGGTGAGCACAGTCAGGTCAACTGATTTCTGTCATGAGCATATCCTTCAGTCAGTGTCATCACAGTTCCATTTACCACCTGCACCCCACTGACTCAAAATACTACAGCAACACCTTTGATTTCCCCTCAATCCCCCTCAGTGGTGGTGGTTCTTGTGGAGTACACACAGGACTTTGCTATTGGAAAGAATTGAATAGTTTCTTAGCTGTCGGTGTAGTTTTGCAGCTTGAAGACTTTCTGGATTCACTATGCTGTGCAATACTCCACGGTCCAGTGGTTGGGCCCAGAACCGTAGTCTTTTTTTCTCTTTTTTCGTGGCCCAGGTGGGCGTCGACGTTCCACCATTTGGTGTCCTCCTGTGACGTCGGCTCGCTTCTTCCGGAAGCTCCCACCTCTCTTTCTGTTTGTTTGGATTGTATTATTATTTATCCTTTTTCCATTTATCCATCCCTCCTGCCTCATCTTTCTGGCAGAGGTGGTTCTTTTCGCTAGTGAATCCAGAAAGTCTTCAAGCTGCAAAACTACACTGACAGGTAAGAAACTATTCATTTTGCAGCGTGAATCTTTCTGGATTTACTATGCTGTGCATAGACTTTGTAGCGGTTTGCTATTTTTGCGGCCGCTGGGTGGAGGATGAGCGTTGGTTGTTGAATATATGTTGAAGCACTTTTGGTCCTACTTGTGCCTCCCTGTTCATCTGTATATCTGTGCAGTAGGGTTTAGTGAACGTGTGCACTGAAGCCCATGTTGCTGCCATGCAGATGTCTCGGATGGGCGTGTTTACGAGGAACGCTATTGTTGCTCCCTTCTGTCTTGTAGAGTGAGCTTGTGCTGCTCCTTTTAATTCTTGACCTGCCTGCTTGTGGCAGAATTGGATTGTTTGTGCGTTCCGTTGCACAATGGTGTTCTTAGTTACTGGTCTTCCCATGAAACTGCTGGCGAAAGACACAAAGAATTGTTTTGTTTTCCTGTAATCTTTGGTCCCTTCAATGTAATGCATCATTGCTTTTCCAGTGTTGTGTGCAGTGCTCTTTCTGAGCTTGTGGATGGTCTATGGAAGAAACTTGGTATCTGTATTGTTTGGCTGATGTGGAACTTTGACACCACCTTTGGCATGAAATGTGGGTCTGTTCTCAGGACCACTGTGTCATTGGGAATTTGAATGTAGGCTTCTTGTACTGTTAGCGCTTGCAACTCGCTCACTCTGCGTAGCGAGGTGATTGTCACCAGAAAAGCTGTCTTTATGGTGAGCATATGTAGAGAAGCCTTGTGAATAGGTTCGAACGGTGCCTTCATAAGTTGTGTTAAAATTACATTGAGGTTCCATGCCGGCGGTGGCATCCTTTTTTAGAGGGGCAATACGTTTGGTCCCTTCCAGAAATCTATTCACCACCTGGGATGTAATGAAAGTTTTCCCTGTTTCTCCTCTAGTATAGGCTACTATTGCTGCCAGATGTACTCTTAGCGAAGTGTAGCTGAGGTTACTCTTTAGCAAGTGTGTTAAGTATTTTAGCACTGTTGATTCCCTGGTGGTTTTCTTTTGGAGCTTTTCCGTGATGCACCATTGTGTGAACCTTTTCCATTTCGCCACATAACACTTTCATGTGGTGGGCCTTCTTGCTTCCCGCAGCACCCCCAGTGTGCTTTCTGGGAGTTTCAGGTGTGCGACCTCCAAGTCTTCAGGAGCCAGGCTGCTAGGCTGAGGCTCTCTGGTTCTGGATGAAGCACCCTTCCATTTTGCGTAGAGTGTAGTTCTCTTCTTTTTGGGAACTTGTGTGGTGGCCCCTGTGCCATCTCCACTATTTGTGAGAACCAGGACTGCCTGGCCCACTGTGGTGCTACCAGTATTAGTGTCATGTTCCTGCTTTTGAACTTGCTGAGCACCCTGTGCATCAGTGGTATTGGGGGAAAAGCGTAGGCAAATGTCTTCGACCAGCTGATCCATAGGGCATTCCCTTGGGATTGTTGACTTGGCTGTCTGGATGCGACGTATTAGCATTTTGCATTCTGGTGTGTTGCAAACAGGTCTATTTGTGGGGTCCCCCACTTCTTGAACAGCTTTTGCATTTCCTGTGGATTGACTTCCCACTCGTGGGATGCTGATGTCTGTATGCTGAGTCTGTCCGCTTTCACGTTGTCCTTTCCTGGGAGATGTATTGCCAGGAGGTCTACTTTTAGTGGGATGGCCCATCTCCATATCTCCTGCGCTGGTTCTGATAGCGCCACTGATTGTGTTCCTCCCTGCTTGTTGATGTGGAACATCGTTGTGGTGTTGTCTGTTTGTATCAACACCCTGTGCCCGTACAGCTGCTTCTGGAAAGCTTTTAAGGCTAGGAACATGGTCTTCAGTTCCAGGTAGTTGATGTGTTGGACCGCATCTGTTTGCGTACACAAACCCATCACCTTGAGCTAGTTCATGTGCGCTCCCCTCCCCATCTGGGATGCATCTGTTGTGATGGTCACTGTTGGAGTTGTTGGTGTAAATGGCGTCCCCTTTGTTATGTTCTCCTTTGTCCACTATGTCTTCGCCTCTTGCACTGCATGTGTAACAACCACTAGATCCTCCCAACTCCCAGTTGCCTGTGGCCATTGCTGTTGGAGCCATTCCTGGAATGTTCTTATATGGAGTCGAATATTGGGGGACCAGGTGTATGCAGGATGCCATCATACCCATGAACTTACTCACTGTCCTCACTGTCAGAGCTTACCATTCCAGTATGGACGTGTCTCCTTCAGTATGGCGGAGGTTCTCTTCTCGATGGGGAACACTTTGCCTTGGATGGTATTGATCTGTGCGCCCAGAAAGATCTTCACCTGTTCTGGTTCTATGGAGGACTTCCCCCAATGTACTGAAAACCCTAGCTCTGATAGCGTGTGCATGACCCGCTGAGCATGTAGTTTGGGTGTAGAAATTCGCCTGTACCAGCCAGTCGTCTAGGTAGGGATATACATGTATTACTTGCCTTTGTACGTGCGCTGCTACTGCTGCTAGGCTTTTTGTGAAGACCCTTGGTGCGGATTTTAGTCCAAAGTCTAGGGCTGTGAACTGGTAGTGCACTTTGTTGATGGCAAATCTCAGTAGATGTTTGTGCTTTTGGTTCATGGGAATGTGTAGGTAGGCATCTTTGAGGTCTATTGTGGACATGAATTCCCTGTCTCTTATTTGTGGGATAACCTCCTGTAGGGACGTCATTTTGAATTTTTATGTATTGGTTTGAGACCCTTAGATCTAAGATGGGTCTTAACGTTTCGTCCACTTTTGGTACTAGGAAGTAGTCTGAGTACACTCCCTTGTTTCTTTCTTTGTATGGCACTTTCTATAGCGCGAGCTCTCTGTGTGCGTGTTTTGTTGGTTGGCCTCCTGTTTGGTGGTGTTTTTTCCAGCTCTATACAGTACCCGAACTGTATATTGTTGAGTATCCATTTGTCTGTTGTTATCTTCTTCCATTCCTGGAAGAAATTCTTTAGTCTGCCTTCTACCGGTGTTACATGGTCGAGGATCCTTTCTTTGTTTAATTGTTTTTTGAGTCTTTTGCTGTGCCGCTCCTTTACAGATGTTGTTTGGGGGGGGGGCTATATTTGGTACAGTGGAGTCACTTTGAGGTGGGTTGCTGCCCCCCCCTGCTTGTCTCTCCCTGTCTGTTGGGATGCCCTTTGGCTGCTACTGCCAAGTTTGCTGCTGCAGACCCTGCTGTTGCGCCTGGTTGCTTCCTTGATATGTCTGCTAGAAGGCTTGGTGCAATGTTCCCGGGTTGGCTTCCTCCTCTGCGACCCGGTCTCTTTGAGGGTGTGCCCCTCCTCATCCCTCTGAACTGCAGTGCTCCCATGGATCTTGCAGTTTCATTATACTTTTTGAGTTGTGACAATTTCTCGTCAACTGGGGTCCCAAACAATTGTTTCCCGTTGAAGGACATGATGAGAATATTGTTCTGTACCTCTGGTTTGAAACCAGAGATCCTGAGCCAGGCGTGCCATCTCTCCGTCACTCTAATCATCATAAGCCTGCTGGATGTGTCTGCTGCATCCAGGGCCGACTTTAGGCAGGTGTTGGCCATGTTTTTTCCTTCCTCCACCAGGTGTGTAGCCCTTTGTTAATATTGTTCAGGGAGATGCTTGAGCAGCTGCCCGATCTCCTCCCAGTGCTGATAGGCATGCCTGTTTATTAGGGCACTGGAGTTTGCAATGTGCCAGTGAATCACCGCATTCCTCTCTACTTTTCTTCTCATGAGGTCTATCCTCTTACTTTTCTTGTCTGGAGGTGGCCCTGAGTTTGTGAGGTTGTTGGCCCTCTTCCTGGGTGTTGACGTTATAATTGAGTCAGCTGGTACTGATCCCTGGATATATGCTGGGTCCTTCAAGGAATGCTTATTTTTTTCCAGTGTTCTAGGGGCGACAGATCTGCAGGCTGCTGGTTTCTTGAAGGCTTCCCTGCCCTGCTCCAGCACACTTGAGACAAGGGTAGGAACTGTCTCCTAGTTTGAGCGGGAAGCAGAGTCGCCAAGAGAAAGCAGGCTTTTGGTTTCTCTTCCTCTAACTTTACCCCACATGTTACTGCAGCATTTTTAATGATCATATTGTAGATGCCAATGTTGTCCGGCGGCAAAGACCTCGACTGATATGACTCTACGCCCTCCTTCGGGATTTCGGCGTCGAAGTCCTGCCATACCAGGTCCTGCGCCTCCGAGGATATCGAGCCCAAGTATGTCCGCTGATCATCCTCGCCTTCCCCTTTGTCATAGTACAGGCCTTCTTCGTCCTGTTGCTCTGCCGGTTCATGAGTTTTTGGCATCTCTCCAGCGTCGAACTCCTCTTCGACTTCTGTTTCGGCTACAGTGGCGGGCTTCGAAGGGATGGTGTATCTGCTCATCCGTTTGTCAAAATCTTTTTTCCTCTGGAGGATGCTGTTCATTTTGGCCTTGAGCCTTCTCTTGGTCTCCAATTTGGCCGCTTGTTCGGCATCGAGAGTTTCAGCACTTCTCTTCTCTTTGATGTCAAAGTCTCCTTTAGCTCTTTTTCCTTCGCGTTGAGCGTGCCTTTTCGGGGCTGGGCTTCGACGACCTTGGTTTTTCTAGATCTTTTGCCATCTGGGAGTCCTTTTCCAAGGATCCGCTGGACTGTTTGTCCGTGGATGCAGCTGTGATCGTCAAAGGTTTTGACACCAGTGCTCCTTTCAAGGACTTTGACTCAGTTTTTCGAGAGTCTCGGGCTTTTGGGGTGGACGTATCTTACCTCCTTTGTCGACTTCTTATCTGTCTCTGCGACTGTGTAGTCCTCTGGTCCCTCGCCGATGTTGTCCTCTTCTCTGCTGGAGAGGCCCAAGTCCCGGAGCGATGGAGGTTGCACTTGCCTCTGAATGTTGTGGCTTGCTATCCTCTGTCTCTCCCTCACTCTGAGTGTCTTGGGTGCGAATGCCGAGCAGGCGTTGCAATCCTTGCTTTGATGGTAGAGAGGCAAGCAAAGGATGCAGACCGGGTGCTGGTCCTTCTGCGTGTACTTGTGGTGGCAGTTACGTAAAAATTTGAAAGGGGTTTAGTCCATTCCTGTGCTCAGGGGGCCCCCTGTATGTGCATTCTCCGATGGACATCGAAGTTCTTAATCTTCCTCACCATCTTTGTCGTCCCGGCTCTGCGTTTTTTTCGGTGTGCTGAAAACTCCAACCTTTGGTGTTTTTTGCTCGATTTTCTTCTTCTCTGTGAGAAGTTGGCCTAGCATATGATGTTGACTATTCTAGTGGGCACCTTGCACCAATCCAAACGACCCTTCCTGATGGTAGGTTTAACAACAACCTATATAGAAAGCTATCCTAGTGGGGGCTGTGGAGAGCAGCCTTCAGGCTAAGTCTTGAAGGAATGTTAAGCAGCTTGTTTTACCAGTCTATAATCACATGAATGATCAAATGAAAGGAGAACCACACCAGGTATATATATATATAAAATATATATATGTATGTATTCTAACCACACCCCTCTAGTCTCTTTTTGAGGCTAGAGGCAAAAGTACTTACAGAGAACTTAATAAGCACACAGTAAATTAGCACAGTATACTTTTGCCCTAGGGGCTTCACAAACCATATACTAAAAAAGTGGTATAAGTACCACTACAATCATAGAGACAAGGCCTAGGGCCTGTAGAACCGCTGAGGAAAACAGGAACCACCCAAGGTAGGGACGCAGGAGACCCACAAAGGCATGCACTGTCTGAACACAGCCATGAATAACCATTGACTTCTATGGAGAAAGTTGCAGTTAGATTTTTAAAGATTAAGGACACTTAGGAGTGGACTAGGAAAAAACCCCTGCAGTACTGCACAGTTTCAGAGTCAAGACCGACGGGAGCACTGAAGTACTCGTGTTACCTCACCCAGGGAAACCAGGTGCATAGGTTTCTTTTCGTTTCGGGTTTCGTCGTTGTTTCCTATGGAGAGCTGCAAAGAAGTGCTGCAGGCGACCAGATGAAAAGTGTCCGGATGGATCCATGGGTGGATCGGAGATCTGAAGAACCTGAAAGCAGAGGGGACAGAGTCTGCGTCACTTGACAGTGACCAGGGAGGCAACAGGAAGGTACCAGCCGATGTTGGGTGATTTCAGGTGAAGCTTGAGTCTTCAGCGACAAGGACGCGGAGGTGTCGATGACAACCAGGAGCTGGATTCGAGCTGTCCCACGTCGGATGACGAGTGCTGCAGCGTCGGTATCCGGATTGGACCCAACAATCCTTGGCAAAAGCAAACCACGCAGAATGAAAAGATTGACTTCGGAGCAGACCAGCAAAGTCTGAGGGACTCGTCCTTTGGAGGCGAGTCAGGGCACATCTATGGAGCAACCAGGGAGGCCCAAGAAACAAAAGAGTTACCTTCGTGAGGACCCACCAGTCGACCGACCGGGGATCGCGAAGGGGCCCTCAAGCAGTAATGCTAGAAGCGGGCACACAGAACACTCGTGGAGTGTAGGCCCACAATCTTCAGTGCAGATGGTGCTCAGGGCTTGGACTACGAGTAGCCCAATGCACAACTTCAGGAAAGCTCGGGAAGTAGGTGCACTTGCAAATATGCACGGTGTCCAGGAGTTCTGGTTCCACGTCTCTTGTGACGGCTGCAGGTCTCAGCTTTTCTGTGATCTCTTGTCGGCCTCGGAGATGTCTGGAAGTCCATTTCCTGTGTCGCAAATTCTTCGGGATATGGCGGGAGCCTTGGAAATGCAGGGGAGTCACTCCTTGACCCCAAGGGAGATTTCTTCTAGCTTCTAGTCGAAATAGAATATCAAAGTTTCAGGATATATGTTGCAGTGTTTTGTCCAGGGTAATCAAAAGTCCTAGGGACTGAAGTCCTATACCTATACTAAGTTTAGGGGCTGGACTCTAGGGTCCGACCTATGGGAGGACCTGGGGAGAGGGTGGTTAAACCCCTTCCCCTTTGTCCAGTTTCGCACCAGAGCTGGGGCTGAGTGCCCCAGCAACCGGTTTGAACTGGGGTATGCACAGGAATACATTGTGTGCCCCAGGCACTGTCTGAAAAGCATTCACTGAATGCAACCACCCTGCCCCAATACACTAAAGCCTGGCTGAGGAGGTGGTTACACCTCCCTGGACATGAAACCTATTGTCCAGGCCTTCCCTGCCGGAGTTTCGTCCAGAAGAAGGAGGTTAGACTCGTGTCTGTGGCAGCAGCATCCATTTTGTTTTGCTGGGGCTCTTTTAAACTATTACCGGTCAGGTAAGTGTGTACATGTCTTCTCCCTCTGGAAGGGTGGAATTCGACTCCGCCGCCAGAACTGGTGTGGAGGGGGGTAGAATTCCAAAGTGTTTGACACCAAACACAACATGTTTTGATGCAGCCATTCCAAAGTTAGCATTTACCTCGAGGTTATAATGCACTTAAGAGTATATGGTATGGCTGTGTCACATAACAGCTATAAGGAAGGGATTCTGAAAGCTGCAGAGGGGCTCAGCTCATGCTTGGACACCCTCTCACACAAAACCAAGCACTCTGCCTTCAGGATTGTCAAGGCCTACCAAATGGATTGACTTATAGGTTTATGTGTGTCTGTGTATATAGGTAGATATAGGTGTACTATATCTTAGTAAGGGGTGCTTACACCACCTTACCCAGGCTGCAAGAGCAGACCTGAGGAGCCATTTTGGAAGGCTTCCTAGGGCTGGCATAATACATGCTTCAGCCCCTGGTAGGCCTCTGGTACCTAAGGTACCATATACTATGGACTCACAAGGGTAACCCAGTAACCAATCAGGATTGTACCTAATGTACATGCAATCAGTTTACAGAGGAAGCAGCTAGGCTGGGGTCCTGGTTTGCAGAGCCCCAGCAAGACTAAAATCGATAAATCAGTGAAACACAGCAAAAAGTGGGGGTAACCATAGTAAGCAGAGCCTACTCTCATACATTCTCTTTTCCAAAAACTCTGGAACTCCTCGTTGACGATCCAGACCCAACGGCGGAAAGAAGATTCTGAAGATGGCGCCCAGAGGTGGGAGCTTCCGGAGGAGGCGAGCTGACGTCACAGGAGGACACCAAATGGTGGGACGTCGACCCCCACCTGGACCACGAAAAAAAAAAAAAGGGGAAAAAAAGAATACGATTCCAGACCCAACCACTAGATAGTGGAATAATGCACTGCAATCCAGAAAGATTCACGCTGCAAAACCTTATAACACTTTCAATGGATAAAAATGAAGAAATACACCAAGGTTAACTAGTTCAATATATAAAATATATCCAAACATATTTGAGAGAATGTAAGAATATAAGAATGCTTTCTTTGACCAGTTCCTTTACTGTTTGCCAATTCCAGATCATATGACTCGATTTAGTATGCTCTAGGATCATTTGAAGTATGTGCTCTTGCAATTAAACTATATAGTTGGCCAGTATCTACCAAGATATTGTAACGAAGAGTATTTTTCGGGTCCTTAATAAGTTGTATAAGTGCCCTTGTCTACATTCTCAAAATGCACTGCCCATCTCTTCCTGCATTGAAAGAATGGAGATGGATATTAGAGATACAAACATGAAATTGCCCTGGATATGAAATTAACATTAATAACAAGAGTCTTCTCAGTAGCGTGCAACAGCTCTTATTTAATGCCCCAAGTAACATTTAAAAAACTAATATGAGACAGACCGAGAGAGAGAGAGAGAGAGAGAGAGAGAGAGAGAGAGAGAAAGAGACAGTTAGAGAAATTTAGTGCGAGATAGAGGGATAGAAAATGAGGGCCAGATGTACAACCCTGTTTTGCGTGCGCAAACTGGTTTGTGACCAGTTTGCGCATGCAAAATCTAATAGGCCGTGTAACAATCCTTATTAAGTGAGGGAGATTTTTTTGTGATTCTCTAAATAGGAATTGCGAGTTGCTATTATTAGAAAGGGGCGTCCCTTCCTAATAGCTAGTTGGAGGCCTATGTGAGAATGTTTTGCAACCGCAATATGCGCTGATAACAGTTTGAGCCCCATCCGAGCGCTGGGGCCACACCCATAGGAATCTCGACACTACCTGCCCTTAAAATAATTAAACGAAAACGTTTCATTTTTCTTTTTTTAAATTAATCCCGCTTTCCTTTAAGGAAAACTAGCTGAATTTTTTTTTTAAACTGCTTTATTTAAAAGCTGAGCTCAGCAGGCCACCGTGCCTGGGAGGGCCAGCCATTCTCAATGGTGTCGCAAATTGCGAGTGCCTCATGAATATTGATGAGGCATGCAATTTGCAACCCCATTGGGAATCACAAACAGTGCCTCTGACACTGTTGTACATGGTATTTAGTGACTCGCAAATTGCGACTTGCATTTGAGCGCAATTTGCGAGTTGCTAAATGCCATGGTCGTACATCTGGCCCTTAGAGAGGTAAAGATAGAGATATGCAACACCACCATGCACATATTAATCTTATGAAACTGATAGCAAGTTTTTTTGTATGTGTGAATATGAACTTATACATATGTCAGGGGAGATAGAATTGCAATATATTAACAATTTACACTGAGTTTCAGATGACATCATACACCATTGGCTGAGTGGTTTAAAAATATCCGCTATAGTGTTTTTAGTCTGTTGCTGCTCCATGGTATTCTGGTCTTCAATGTAGATGTGATCATGCCAATACTTAAAAAAAAAAAAACTACGACTACACAGTTTGCATATAAATCTGCTAAAAAATCTCCTGTGTAATCTCAGAAAATCATGCTCCATATTTGACTGCAATATACACACCTTCACTCTGAAAATCTAAAATCAGGCAGCAACTTACCCACGAGTCCAGCTTGTCCTCTAATGTATTTTAACATTATATGCCTGTGTGATTGCTGGAAAACCTGAAGCCCCCTGCCCCTCCAATCTTACTGACCAAGCAACACCCCTGGTGTTGTGTGAATGAAGGTCGTGTGCTTTAAGCAGCGACGAAGTGCATTAAAAACAAGCATTTGCAATGCAATAGGTCTCGCATTTACGCGAGTCTGAGCTATTGACATTGCAAATAACAATGCCTTTTTGTTTTCGTTTTTAAAACAAATAAAAGGCATTGTCATTTACAATGCCAATAGCTTAAACTCATGTAAACGCGAGACCTTTTGGATTAGTGGTGAATTAGTATGGTGAAATATGAAAGTAACTTGAGTGGTGGATATTAGTCAGTTATTTCGAGTGAGAAGGATAGCGGAGGGATAAAAGGGGAAGAAAGGTTTGCATTCATATAGCACCTGTTACCCCTGATGGGTGTTGGAGCGCTTACTACTGCATAGACCCAAAACAAGGGAAAATACATACAATTAATAAGAAAGTTGTTCGGTTTTAAAGTCGATCACTACAAGAATTTTTATGGTTGGTAAATATTAGGGGTGGGCGGAATTTGCGTAATCGTGTTACGCAAATCTCTGCGAAACGGTAAAAAATCTCCGCGAACATGCAGAAATTCCACGAATAAGGGAAATTGCTTGTTCACGATGCTTTTTTACTGTTCGCAATCGCTGTTTGCGTGCTCGGGGGGAAATTTCTCGCGAACACTCATTTGAGAACGCGAACAAGCAAAAAATTTCGCGAAGTTGCAGAACGCAGAATTTTGGGCAATTTTGCGTTCTCTGCGGAACGCAAAATTACCCAAATTCCGCGAACGAAGCGGGATTTACCGCCCAGGCCTAGTCAATCTTAGAAAGGGAATTCATTTAAAAAAAAAAATCTTTTTATTAGTTTCAAAACAAAGAAAGTAATAGACATATCAGGTGCCATACATTGAGACATAATAATAAGGCGAACAGATGTAGATACAGGATAGATACTAAGCAGTGAAGAAATGGCTGAGACGCCTATGCCAATGTATGAGAAACAGGATGTGCCACAGTACAATATACAAATTCACATTAAGCGCAAGCTCTCAGGGTCAGCCCACCCATAGAATCAGGATAATAGAAGAAGCATGGGCACCAGATACTGGAATACCAACAAAGTCAGGATGTTCCACCAACTATACTTATAAAAGGAAAGTGAAAGAGAGTGTGAAGAAAAGGAAACCATAAAAACAAAAGTGAAGACAAAACAATAAACCCATCCCCCCACTCTGCACCCCTGCACATGGCTATCGCCTAACCCCAACTAGCAGTGTGCTTGTCGCCCCAACTAACTAAATACTAAAAGTAGAAGATGGAGGAGGGCTTCTTCATACATGCCCCCGGTCTCCGCTCCCCCCGCCAAAGCCAAGAATCCCCAGACTAAGGTCTCGAAATCTATTAAGCTGTAGTTACGTAGAGCAACAGGGGAAACTTCAAACACCACCCAACCTCCCGAACGCATCATGGTTGCAAACCCCGTGTCCAGTAATACCCGATGGCAAACTCAATCACACAGTCTCACCCTTGACCCTTCAGATCAAACATGTGCGCCCCTTCCGGACAAACTGTCACTTCCGCAGGATAGTCAATTTTTTTTTTTTTTTTGGTGTAAGAAGTTTATTGCACTTTGCAGATAAATAATATACATTTTCGCGCCTACAACCTTAACAGGCCGGCTGCACAATCGTATAGTCCACAAATTATGTTCTTGGTGTACACGGCCCATCAGCCGACATCCATGGGACCGGCGGCGTTGCGGAAAGTAGCCTTTGAGACATAAAGCAGTGCTATATACGCATTCAATCATGCTAGTGATCTTACTTTTTATACATTTTTTTCTTACATAACAGCAAAACAAGTAGAAAAAAGAAACTTCTAGAATTAAGATCACTGTGTCACAGCATCCTCCCCCCCCCATCATCAATTGACAGTCCATTACTGCATTCCATGCATTTGGTCGAAGTTCTTGCTATTAATTATCATCGTTCTCTGCCGTGTCATGCTCCAGTAAATAGGTACGTAAGTACATCCAATAGTCTCTGGGACGTGACCTGGTCGGCAACTCTTCCTCACATGTGGCCAGTGTGTCTCAGCAATATGTTAAATCCTCCAGCCAGTTTTTGACCCTCGGTCCCCGTCTACTATTCCAATGTAGAGACACCCTCCGTTTGGCCAGTAACAGTGCCACTACACAAAATTTGCGCCTTTGCGCTCTCAGTTGTGGAACAATACCCAACAGACAAACCTTAGCCCTACATTCAAGTGATGCCCCAGGCATTTCGTTTAGTACTTGTATCACCTGTTCCCAGTACCCCGCCACCCTGCGACAGTGCCACGCTAAATGCATGAAGTCCGCATTCTCCTGTCTACATCTAACACACTTGGAGTCATCCTGTAGCCCATATCTGTGCAGCCTCTGGGGTGTATAGTACATCTGATGCAGATATTTATAGCGAATGATCCTTAAGTTTCCATTTGGCGTTAGTATGCCAGTGAGCAGGCAAGTGGTTGCCCATTCGTCGTCGGAAAGCGGATCCTCTAATACTGCACTCAATTTGTCTCTCACCCCCTCAGTGTTCCCTCCTATGTCTTGTTGTATGCTTGTGTATAACTTCGATACCAAGTGGGAAGCCGTGGGCGTGGTGAGGACCAACTGCAAAGGTGTCAGGGTCTTGGGCTCCTCTGGGTAAGTTGGAAAGTGTTCTTTTATCGCCCTTTGCAGCCTGTAGTAATTAAAACTAAATAGTAGTGTTGGGTTACTAATATACTCCAGTTTGTCTAGTGTCTGGAAGACTCCATCTTTGTATAAGTCGCCTAGCCTGTCGATCCCTGCACATTTTAACAAATCCATTCCAACCTGTTCCTGCGTGACCGAAAGCGCCGGGTGATGAGCCAGCGGAAGTGCGGGTGCGTAAAGTGGTAGGCTGTCTGCTGCTTTCCCCATCAGTCTCCACGCTGCCGTGGTAGTGTTAACAGGATTAATGTCGTGGTCATGTAATCTAGTTCGTCTGTGTGGTAATATGTTGGCTAGTGGGATCGGGTCTGCATCTCCTGCCTCCACAGCCACGTGGGTCAGGAAAAGTATTTTGTGGTACCAGTAATGCGCAAATTGCGCCTGAGCGCACAAGTAGTAAAGATAGAAATCTGGGACCTTGAAACCCCCCTTAGCATACGGCAGTGTCATAGTGTGTAGGTCCAGCCTGGCTTGCTTTCCCACCCAGAGCAGATTAAGCACCAGTGTTTTGATGTTTCGGAATACCTCCGCTGGTGGTTTTATTGGGATATTATTGAACAAATAAAGGAACTTCGGCAAAAGCACCATTTTTATTATCGCCACTCTGTCCGCCAAGGACAATGGCAGTTTATTCCATCGCTTAATTTTATCTTCTAAGGATGCTATTGCTCTGCCATAGTTAGTACGGATGACCAATTCAGGATCCCTATGGAACCACACTCCCAAATATTTTGTCGGCTCATCTTGCCATTCTAGTGGATAGTCCAAGGGTGTGGGGTGCGTACTGTCCGTCAGTGCCAAAATAAGGGATTTAGCCCAATTTATCTGTAACCCTGAATGTCGACCGAATTTTATGTATTCCCTTAATAGTGGATTGAGGTGCTGTTCCGGATTCTTTACATATAGTACCATGTCATCTGCATAGAGCGAGATGTGTATGGGACGTGTCGGAAGTTGTATGGCCGAATAATGGTGGTGTTGTCGGATTTTGCAAGCCAGGGGTTCTAGTATTAGAGCAAAAAGCATCAGCGAGAGTGGACACCCCTGTCTGGTGCCTCGACAGATTGGGATTGGCTCTGATACATATTTGTTTATCCTAATGCGCGCCATTAAGTTTGTGTATAACATTGTGACCCACCCCATAAATATAGGTGGAAACCCCATACGTATCAGAACTGCGTGTAGAAAGGACCAGTCGATTGTATCAAACGCTTTAGCAGCATCCAATAGTACTGCCACAGCTTTTATTTCTGGCGCCAGGTAATGAGCTAATGCAAATAATGTGCGCGTGTTATGTGCAGTAGATCTATCCGGTATGAAGCCAGATTGGTCAGGCCGTATCAACAAGGGCATTAGCGGTTTAAGCCTGTCTGCCAGTAGGCTTGCTATTATTTTCGTATCTACGTTCAACAGTGAGAGGGGGCGATATGAGTCGCATTTATCCTCTTCTTTACCCGGCTTTAATAACGCAATAAGCATAGCCACCCTCATAGACATTGGTAGAGTCTGGGCCTCGTGCGCTGCTCCATAGAGTCTCACTAAGTATGGGGCTAGCAAGTCCGCGAACATCTTATAGAATTCTGTCACAAATCCATCAGGCCCCGGTGCTTTGCCATTCGGTAACCGTTTAATAGTATCCGTTACTTCCTCCACGGTGATAGGACGAGCCAGGTATTCACTGTGACCATCAGCTAGCCACGCAATTTCCACATCTGCCATATAGGACAGTAGGTCCTCCCGTGGCAGCCATGGACGTGCCTCATATAGCTTACCATAGGATCACATGAATTCACCCGTTATCCCCTTGATGTCCCTGGTTACATCTCCTGTTTGGGTTCGTATAGATGTTGTGTTGGGGCGCGCGTCCAGAGCAAATTCTTTCGGCTAGTGCTCTGCCTGGTCTGCCTCCTTCTCCGTACATTCTAGCAGTTCTACGTTTGGACACATATTTAAGTTCGTCAGTGGCAAACTGTCTATGTTCCACCAGTAGGGCCTGTATTTCTCCCAATACCTTAGTGTCTCCTGTTTGCGTATATTTCTGTTCTAAAGTGTGTATGGCACTCTCACGTGTTTGTAGCTGTTGTCTTATTTCCTTCAGGATACCCGTGGACGTACTAATGCATATCCCCCGCATTGTGGCTTTAAAAGCTTCCCACAGTAGACATGGGTCGTCAGTCGTGGGGCAGTTCAGTTCAAAGTAATCTACCATTGCCTTATGTATGGTGTCTACGTACAATGGGTCACGCAATGCCGCCGCATTGAAACGCCAAGTGAAAGGTTGTGGCTCGTAGTGTGGGATATTGACCTCTAAGAGCACAGGACTATGATCTGAAAGCGTTCGTGGGAGGTGTTTTATTTGAGTAACCCATGATAGTACTTCCTGCGTGCCTAGCCAGTAGTCCAGTCTAGACCAGCTGTTGTGTGCTGCATTAATGTGTGTTGCTATCATCTCCCCTGGGTGACGAGCCCTCCACACATCTGCCATCCGTAAGTCGTCCATGGCGTCTCGGAGCATTTCTCTTGCTTTAACATGTGGTTCCAATGTATGTATCGTCCGGTCTAGCCCGTCCTGTAACGCTACATTATTTATTTATTTATTTAATTTAAAACATTTGTATAGCGCATCTATCACCTGGCAGGTATCCTGGCGCTGAGAGATTACTCCTAAGAAGAAAGTGAAACGGGGGGCTAGGGACGAGTGGCGGTAAGGGAATTAGGGGAAGAGCCAGGTTTTAATCCGCTTTCTGAAAGGGAGGAGTTGTGGGATTTGGCGGATGTCAACCGGCAGACTATTCCAGAGCTTAGCGGCAGCCACTCTGAAGGATCTTCCCCCCGTCCTTACCTTGTTGAATCTGGGTACCGTGACAAGGCAGGCTGAGGCGGATCGGAGAGTTCTGGTGGGGGTGTACCAGGAAAACATTTTTTGTAGGGATCTGGGGCCGGTTCCGTGTAGTGCTTTAAAAACAAGACAAAGTGCTTTAAAAGCTATTCGCTGCTTCAGTGGGAGCCAGTGTAGCTCGGCTAAGGCTGCTGTGGCCGAGGATCTTCTGGTCCAACCGAGAGCAAGTTAGGCTGCGGCCGACTGGACTCTTTGGAGTCTGTCCAGTAAAACAACTGGGGACTCTAGCAGAAGTGCATTACAATAGTCAAGGCGACTAAGGGTAGTGCACCTGACTATTAGTGCTCGTGCCTGTGTTGGAAGTAGTGGCATAATTTTGCGTAGAGAACGCAATAGGGCCGAGCAGGTGGAGACTGTTTTAATTATCTGCGTTGCCATGCTAAGTTTGTCGTTTAACATGACGCCCAAGTTGTGGACACTGGTGACCGGCTGTGGTTTTTCTGGGGTTTCCGGGGGCCAGAATTCCGTAGGAAATAGACGAGGTATCCGGCTTCCGGCGCAGAACAATACCTCGGTCTTTGAGGAATTGAATTGCAGGGAATTATTGTGCAGCCAGCCGGCTGTGTCTCTCAGGCAGTCGTGGAATGATTCCATGGGAATTGCGTCTTCCCCCTCCCAGGAGAGGATAAGCTGGGTGTCGTCCGCTTAGTTTATGGTTCTTAGACTGTGGGATTTAATCAAAGTTACTAATGGTTTCAAATAAACGTTAAAAAGGATCGGGCTGATGGACGAGCCTTGGGGCACCCCGTAAGGTACCGGGGAGAAGGCGGATTGAAAAGGGGGAAGGGACACAGCCTGTTTCCTGTCTCGCAGATATGAGTGGAACCAAAGCAACGCAGTACCGTCGACTCCTGCCTCTTTGAGTCTTTTTAGCAGAATCACGTGGTTGACCGTATCGAATGCGGCAGACAGGTCTAGTAAGATCAAGGCCACTGCGTGGCCCCTGTCTGCACGCATACGAAGTTCTTCCATGGCTGTAAGCACCGCTGTCTCGGTGCCATGGGCTGGACGAAATCCGAACTGGAAGTCGTCCAGAATGTGATTCTGCTCCAGATGTGTTGATAGACAGGAGCTGACCCAGCGTTCCACTACTTTCACCGGGAAGGGTAGGAGTGATATGGGCCGAAAATTGGATAAACACTCAGGGTTCAGTGAGGGTTTCTTCAGCAGTGGGGTGATAAGTGCTTGCTTCCAGGGGGTGGGGACAGTTCCACAACACAAGGATTGGTTGCAGATCCTGCGAAGGGTGTGGAAGAGTTCAGTTCCGCACGCTTTCCAGGTTTTTGGAGGCAGCGGGTCAAGGGGGGACCCGCTGAAATCACCACCCCAAATTATATGGTCAGCCTGGATATCTGCTATGTCTTGCCATATGCTCCTGAAAAACCCAGGGTCCTCTATGTTAGGGCCATAGTTGTTTACTAATACTACCTGTCGCTGTCTCACCGTACCCACCACAATGGTGCTTCTACCGTCGGAGTCTCTGTGTATGTGTGAGATCGTAAAGTGTACTCCCTTCCGCACCAAAATGCTGACCCCTCTAGAATAAGAGGAGTAGTTCGAGCTGGTGACGGATTCCGCCCATTTAGCGCCCAACGTAGTTGTGTTGTTAGCTGCTATGTGCGTTTCCTGCAGGAAAGCTATGTCAATGTGTATGCGATCAAAATATGCAAACATCTGCCGAATTTTTTTCGGGTTGCCTAGGCCTCGTACATTCCACGTGATAAATTTCAGTGTGCTAGGTCGTGTCACGGCATTAAGTGTATTGTCTGTCGTATCTTGCTAGGTTTCTTCTTTATGTATGGTAGGCCTATAGCTTGCTCTATCTCACATCGAAATATCAGTAACTTGAAATGGGGTATATCATCCGTTACAATGCAATGTATGAATAAGGAGGTCGCCATGCTTCTCAGACACAGTGATTCAAAGTGAACAACTCCCAGTTCCCCTTCCCGCCCTCCACCCACTTTAGCGCCCAAACTTTGCCAAAGCCTTCCCCTTACTACAATTAACCCCATAGAAGAACCTGAGTTGGGGCGCACCCACTTGGGGTTGTCGCCAGGTACACACATCTCCATCCACATAGTGGACGTGGACAGACGCATGCGCTTTCAACAAAAGTTAGCAACAATTACCTTTCACTCCCTCGTCCTCCCGCCAACATTTATCAGCAGTATCATGCAACACAACCATAGTCATTTATGCCCGCCATAATACTAATGTGCAATACAGCAATGCCTTCTTGTGCGAGATTAGCACAGCTGTGACGTCCAGTAGGACTGTGCAGTTGGGTTCAATTCCTTGTCTGTGCACATTGGGCCCAGGCGTCTCCCACCCCCATGAACAACGGGTCCAGAGTATCGTTCTCAGTAGGGCACTGCATATCACGCCATTGGTCAGGAGGACTTTCCTACACCCCTTGACCGCAATGCACCCTCTGTTTACTCACTGTGTAGAAGACCATCTCACGCCAGATCAGCAGTGAATGTAGTTCCTTGACCTCTCGTCGACGCAATGTCCGTCAACACACTCGCCAATCCGTGGCGGTAGCTAGATGTCGCTAGTTCCAGTTTGGCCAGGAATGCAAAGTGTTTTTCCATTTCCATGTCGATTCCCACCCCCATGAACAACGGGTCCAGAGTATCGTTCTCAGTAGGGCACTGCATATCACGCCATTGGTCAGGAGGACTTTCCTACACCCCTTGACCGCAATGCACCCTCTGTTTACTCACTGTGTAGAAGACCATCTTGCGCCAGATCAGCAGTGAATGTAGTTCTTTGACCTCTCGTCGACGCAATGTCCGTCAACACACTCGCCAGTCCGTGGCGGTAGCTAGATGTCGCTAGTTCCAGTTTGGCCAGGAATGCAAAGTGTTTTTCCATTTCCATGTCGATTCAGTCGATATCACTTGTTGGTTCGTCTCGATCCTGCGCCTTCAGCCGTTTTCCCAATTTTTTGAGATACTCCTGTGCTGCTTGAACTGTTGGAAGAATAACAGGTTTTCCCGCATTTGTGACTTTAAGTTTCGCCGGGTAGAGCATGGCATACTCCAGGCCAAGATCACGTAGTTTCTTTTTCCCTGGAGCAAATTCCTTGCGCGCCAACTGCACTGCCATGGCATGGTCTGGATAGAATTCCAGGGTATTTCCCTGATATTCAATTTTACCCATCTCTCTGGCAAGTCGGAGGATCGCGTCTCGGTCCCTGTAGTTGAGCATGCGAGCAATGATCATGCGCGGGGCAGCACCCGGTTTTGGTAAGGGCGCCAGGGAGCGGTGTGCCCGTTCAACTAGGAATACCGGTGACAGCTTGTCAGCGCCAAACATCTCTTTCATTAATGTCTCGATGAAAGACTCCATTTTGCCAGTGTTGGTAGAGTCCGGCAGGCCCGATATGCGGACATTATTGCGCCTAGACCTCGCTTCCTGGTCCTCCACCTTGGCAGGTAGGCTCTCCACCGTTTTTTCTAGGCCGCCGCAGACTTTCGATGTAGTTCTGGAGTCGTCTTCCACCTTAGAGATCCTCTGCTCAGCTTCCACAATTCGCTTGTCATGCTTTTCTATCTTCTCCGCCATATTGTCCACTCGTAACATCACGTTGTCTAGTTTGCTGTTCATCTCCTGTAGACTCTGCTGGATTGCTCGCAATAATGTCTCCATGCCATTCCCATCAGCCATCCTTTCTCCCCCTCCACATCCGAGATGGTCGCGTTGTTCTTGACCTGTCTCCTGGTCTCAAACGGGAGTTTGGTTTGTTGTTTATCCGGCTTTCCCATAGTACCAGTGTATGTTGGTGGACTCCTCCTCGGCGTTCTCGGGCTTACCGCTGTCGGAGGGCTTGCAGTAGATAAGTTGCGGCGTGCCGGTGTTCTAGATCCCCACTGCGAGGTATTTTTATTCATCAGACGCTGTATGGGTGTGCATGCCCCTTTGTGATTGCACAATAGAGTCCAGGCGCCAGGTTGCCCTTATAGTCGCATCATCATTGGCCCCCACGTGCTACTCCTCCCAATCACACAGCACCCCTGCAATCCTTGGGGTATGCCTGACTCATATGTCGCTGATAGTCTTATGGTGCACACTTCGCTCACATCACGCTACTGGTCATCCAGGGCAGAAGTGCCAGCATGCATACTGTTGTCGGTGACCGTCTCCCGACGCAGGTAGTTGCTCCAGCTGCACAGCAGGCACCTCCAACAATGCGTCCTACCTCCCTCTGTGGCTGACCGTCAGTGCAACAGCGAGTCGCTGGGGGCTACGATCTGTTTCGCGCCTTCAGGGTGAGGGTGCTCCCCTTCTCGCCAGCTCTCCCAAGCGCCTTCCGCCCCAGCTGGCCGCCGCGGAAAGACCTCCCGTACTTGTGGCTCCTAGCGTCTCCTCCTGGGGAGCCGCCGCTATGATTTACTTGCGTTCCATCGCCGCCGCCATTTTGTGGCCGCTGGAACGCATACCGGGTTGCGGTGTTCTCTTCGTCCGCATTTAACCATTGCTGACTCGTCGCGCTAGCGAGCAGACAGTACCTTAGTGTTGCACTCAGCCGGTCAAAGATAGTCCGGTTTCGATCTTGTAGCTGCCCAAGTCGCCATCAGCTCTGATCGTCGGGCGCGGCCATCTTGAGGCTCCGCTCGTCTCCGCGGTGACTTTCACTGATATTTCCCACAGTTGTCTCTATTTCGGCATTTTGCTGTTGGGATGGTGTTGGCCGCTTATTCCGACGTCCGTTGCGCGCTTTTTCGGTTGAGTGGCGGTGGATTTGGAAGGTGAAAGGCCGCTAGTTCCGCGTCCGTCCGGCGGAGCTGACACACTAGCCAGCCATTCCGCAGTGCGCCCTCTAGCGCCCCCTTCCGCAGGATAGTCAATGCACGAAAAAGCTGTAGCAAAGTTCAAACCGAGACGAAGCAGAGAGATGAAAGTGTTGAGAACTCCGCTAAGTCCAAAGACTCCCCACACCGTCATGGATTCCCAAGGTTGTTTCGTCCGCCATCTTAGCGGTGCTGATGCATAGGGGAGTGACGCAGTTTCAAACCAACAACAGTTCCCATCAAAAGTCTCCGGAAAGGGAGCATCAAGTAGTCCTTCCATAGTCGTACAAAAGGGGGTGGTGATGGACAGAGCATCTGAATCAATCAAACACTCACACCCAGTCAAAAGATCTGGGTTTAATCCATCACCGTTCTTTAGCCCACTCTGCCACCCCAGTTCAGACATGGCTATATGCAAATCAGTCTGACCCTGTGCCTCATGGGAACAGTCCAGCCCCAACTGCCAAGCCATGTCTTCCCTGGACCGGAAACAAGCTTCCGAAGACCGGTTTCTGGCATTCCAGCCGTCTTCAGCACGGCTTGCTTGAATCCAGTGGAAAATTGAGCAAGGGACTCACGTCTGAGCATACCCTGCCACACTTATGGCGGCCAAAAGCGGTACAAAAAGTGACCCTATGGCTGCCAACACAGTTCGTAGTGACGGGTCACTCTCAGTCCGCTTCACAACATCTCGCTCAGTTTCGGTCATATTTGCGTCCCCAGAGAGCCCGGTCTCCACGGGGGGAATAGGTGGATGCGGAACGGACGACTTCAGAGGGGGACTTATCGTTGGGGACAATAACAATCCGAACTCAGCCACCGCAGTCGGAGATCCCAACCCAGCGAACACCGGCGGGCCCTAACCGGGCCACCGGGCCAGGGACCCCCGTCCACCGCTCCAATTGTGTGTCCTCACCCCTCCTTCGATATTCACCAATTCGGCCAACCATCATCAACTTCGGTCCAAGAAATTTTTTTCACCTCGGTAGACCGGATCCTGTCACACAACTACAGCCGATGTTGTTCAACTGAAACCCAGCTGGGCCAGTACTCGAGACCCCGGCTTCCAGGCTGGTCTAGGCCACAAATTGCCACACAACGTATCTTTGTCTACCAAATTGGTAGAAATCTCGGGATTGCACCATTAAGCTCCAGTCCGGTCCATACACACGGAGGCAGGGCGCAAAAACAGGATAAATAACAGGATCTTCTGGCAGGAGTCGGAGGTCGGCGGAGCCGGGAGCTTACGCGGCCATCTTGTTTGCTGGTGTAGCTCCTACGGGAACTCACTTCTTAACTATGTTTTGCTAAAATTTAAACATCGCTAAAATGGAGAGGAAGGGTGGTATCAGAAAGTAAAACATAGTTTGGATAGTGAATAAAAAACCAATATCCAGCGGCATGCTCCCAGCATGATCCAATGGATCACTACCCCATACATATATCCTCCCATCCTCAGTTAGACAAGAATACATCACAAAATCTGATAAAAATGTTAGCAGTGACGAAAATATGTTAATTAAATGGACGGAGCAACTGAGGTTTGAAATTGGATTTCACCCAGAAAGGGTTTAAAATATACTCAAAATAGGAAAATAGGATGGTCATGTTAGGTCGGTGTTAAACTAATTATGTGGCAACTGTATAAGCTTCAACAACAAGGGGCTTTAAAAATATGTCTTAGGCTATCAAAGGGTAGGGAGTTTCTGGAAGGAAAAATTACAAAACACTAAAATGCCGTAGCTTACTACAAAGGTGAAAACCCTCTGCAGCAATGTCAAATTATGTAAAAAATGAGAATACATCTTCACTGGTCCAAAAGTCAGAAATAACCTAAGACCAAAGGAATTTAGCTCTGGCTAAGATTAGAGAAACACTCAAACCGTATTTTGAAAATTGGTGAATACCCTCGAAATTGATTTCGAGGGCTAAGAAGTGCAACTCTGACCCAATACTTGCATGAGTATTTAAGACTTACTTTCAATGGCTGTTTCAAGAGAAAGGACTTCTTCATCCCTAGATGGTGCTAATTAAAATACTCAATTTCCTTTATCCGACCTTGCGTGTGAACAGTTCTACCTGGCGATTCTCTTGTTCCATTTTAGGTCTCGCTAGAGTCAGCGCATTCGCTGTTCTTGCGATAAATTTAGTAGCTGCTTTAAAAAGTGCTACCCAGGCCGGCCACCTGCTTGCTATTACGCGCATAAGCACGCGCGACGTACACAGCACTTTTTAACGATGCACACGCGCACCACTCGCGTTAATTTTTGTGAGCGTGGACACAACTCCCGGGCGGGTCGCGCGGTCAATGCTTGTTGTAAATATCCTGTGCCCCATGCCTCTGCCTTTAGATTAACTGTCAACATAGCCTTTGGGTTGATTATCTTTCATCTACAACCCTTTGACAACAAACGCACCCATGGAAACTTGCGTGCATCCGCCCTCCAGCACCTCAGCTGTTCTTTCACTTCTCCCCAATACCCTGAAGGTGCCATGTGTTCAGTGTCACATGCTTGTTTTTCCAGTACCCCAATACTCTATCCTCTCTTGTGCTTCCATGCCCAGTGTATGCTTTTCCCTGTGCTCCCACGTCCTGTACGTGCCACATCTGGTGTACAGTTCAAGCTATACATGTGCCCTGTCTTGCTGTGAAGTCCGCATGCCAACACAGCACCTACTGTTCATTCCATTAATTTCTAGTGCCCTATGCTGCAGGTGTTCGCTCCCCAATGTAATATCTGCGATGGACCCATGGGCCTGCTTATATGCACTGCACAATTATTTACAGGATCCGATAATGTGGAAGGGGCTTAGTCTGTATTCCAGTGCCATTCAGGATACCATCCTGTGTCCTCCATATCCTGCGTGGGTTGTATGCCCCAAGTACCTTTGTTGCCTCCATGCTCGGAGGCATCCTATTTCAACCACATCGCACTTGTGTCTTCTCTCCGAGCCAAGCACATTTCTTACCGTGATCACATACTCTGCAGAAACATTTTCTCCAGTGCCTCCCAGAGACAGGAGCGTTCTCATCTGTGCCCTCATAGCACACGAGTCATGTGTTCTGTGTTGCCTCCCCACACCCACCCGGCAAAAGCCCTCTTTTAAGTGATCCCATGACAAGGAAGAACTGTGACCACCTGTCTGCTACTTACATGGGCCGTCCGTGAATTCTGTCTGTCAGTCGTCTGTTGTTGATCTTTGAACGGATGTCATTTGTCTGTAATTTTTGTTACTTCCAGGTCGCATAACAACCAATCCCACTGCTGAACATACTGCGAGAGTCGTTTAGGGGCGGTGGGAAGGATACTGTGTGAGGCAACCTAGGATTGGACCAATGGGGACCCCACAGCCAATACGAGTGTGCTGTACACAATTTGGAAGTGACTGGGTCTTATTGCATCATTCCCTCCAGCTGGTATACTTTTGTCTTTTCTTTCAAGAGTCAAAAATTTGCTAGCATTCGCGCCAAGAATTTTCAATTCTATTAAGGACACGGAGGCGAGGATTATGCTTCTCAATCTTTACTGCAATAAACACAGCAGCCAATGAAAATAAACATTTTCATAAATAACAGTGAAACAAACTACATTTCCCATGAGTACACGAGTATAGGCATGCCCCCATAGTCCATAAGAAGCCCTTGCGTGCTCCCATCATCCTCTTTCTTTGAGGCGAACCAAGTTATTATTATTATTATTATTATTTATGGGCTTGTAGCGCGCCGGCATCACACCCGAAGGTGTATCTCCGCGCGGAGCTGTGAGGTAAACAGGTCGAGCAAAGCACCTCCTAGAATAGTACTGTCTTTAGGTGTTTCCTGAAAGCTGAGTGACTCGAGCATTCTCTAAGGGAGAGGGGGAGGTTGTTCCAAAGACGTGGGCCCATGATGGAGAGGGCACGGCCTCCCTGTCTGGTCTTGTAATGTCTGGGAACCTGAAGTAACAGTTGGTTACTGGACCTAAGATTGCGGGAAGGACGATGGTACACAAATTTATCTGCCAAGTAGTGGGGTCCCAGATTGTGAAGACTCTTGTGTATCACACAGCAGATCTTAAATTCCACCCGTTTCCGGATGGGAAGCCAGTGAAGGGCCTTAAGGAGGGGGAGGGACGGCGTTCTAGGGGGGGTGTTAGTTACCAGCCGTGCCGCGGTGTTCTGCACCACCTGCAGTTTATTGAGCACTCCTTCATTGGCTGCTAAGAATAGGCCATTGCAATAGTCCAGGTGACTCAGAACGAGGGCCTGGACCAGGGTCTTCCGTGTATTATCTGGTAGAATAATACACGGATACACGGTACAATAACTTGAACCCGGAATGTACTCCGCTATCACCGAGATCTGATTCTCGAGGCAATAGTGCCAAAAGTCCTTGGCCATTTGAACAAGAAGTGACGACCTCGTGCCGCCCAACTTGTTGATATACCTCACTGCGGACACATTGTCCAGCCGTAGAAGGATACAACAAGATTTCTGCTTCGGGAATAACGTGCGAATCGCAAACGATCCCACGAGCAGCTCTAGGCAATTTATGTGTAGCGAGAGTTCTTGCGTTGACCACCTGCCACCTGTGGAGATATCTCCGCAGCGCGTGCCCCAGCCCCATCTGCTGGCGTCTGATTCGATTAGCACCTCTGGCTGTGATCCGAAGATCGCCCTGCCATTTCAGGCCTCTACATGACCTAGGCACCACTGTAACTCGGTTCGAACCTCCTCTGACAGTGGAATGGAGTCCGTGTATGATAGACCTCTCTGAAGATGTTTGATCTTCAGGCGCTGAAGTGCCCTGTAATGGAAGGGACCCGGGAATATTGCTTGAATGGATGAAGCCAATATCCCCACTACTCTGGCTATTGCCCTGAGTGTAATCGTCTGCCTGTCCAGCAATTTCAGAATTTCCTTCTTCAAGTCCCTCAATTTTGCCTGAGGGAGGCACAACTGTGCTGCCTTGGAATCTATCGTGAACCCTAGGAATTCTATTACCTGAGTCGGTACCATTACCGACTTCTTCTGATTGATAACAAACCCCAGGCTCTGAAGCAGTGACGTTGTTAAGGCTAATTGCTGTTCGAGCGTGGATTGGGTTTGTGCCAGAATCAGAATGTCGTCTAGATACATTATGAGCCTGACTCCTCTCCCCCTGAGGTGAGCTACTACTGGCTTCATCACCTTGGTTAAGCACCAGGGAGCTGAGGAGAGCCCGAAAGGAAGAACCGAATATTCGTAACACTGGCCGTTCCAGTGAAACTGCAGGAACCTGCGGTGTGGAGGAAAAATTGGTATGGACAGATATGCGTCCTTGAGGTCCAGTTGGACCAACCAATCCCCTTCCTGTAGCAAATCCGCCAACAGGTGAATACCCTCCATTTTGAAGTGGTTGTAAGTAAGGTACTAGTTGAAGTCTCTGAGGTTGAGCACTAACCTGTTGCCACCCCATTTTCTTCTGTACAATAAAGACGTTGCTGCAGAAACCGCGAGGTCCGCCTTGGCATTGTACAATCGCGTGCTTCTGCAGCAGGTCTGCAATTTCCTTTTCTATGAAACTCCGATCTTGTTGGGAAAAATGGAGAACAGGGGGGGACACCTGTGTCGGATGAGAGTAAAATTCCAACTGAAAACCTTGTACAGTCTGTAGAACCCAAGCATCTTGCGTCAATGCCTGCCATTGTGGAAGACAGTGTCGTGTGCGACCCCCCAGAGGAAGCAGAGATAAATCTGTTGCACTCACCTGTCTTTTGCTGGGACTTGAAATTCGCCCTGTTGTTTCCCGATTGGAAACGGCCCCTGTTGAAGCCTCTGCGGGACGGGTAAAAGGTACCACCGCGGGTGGAGTCCGATTCTCCTCTTCCGCGACCATAATCGCCTCTCTGGGAGCCTTGTTGATAGCCCGGCCTGACGAGCGGCCCCCGCCTCGCCTGGCCCTGTTGAAAACACCCTGGGTAAGGGCTTGTTTAATCCCACACTGAGCTTTGTCCAAAGCAGTGAATGTTCCAACGTATTAGGACACATCCTTGACTAATCGGTCTCGGAACAATTGACCATCCGCCAGGGGGCCTGGTTCTGCCTCGGCCAGTTCTGCCAGGTTGCTGTCCATTCTAAGGAGCAATGACTTGCGTCTCTCTGCGGAAATCGCACAGTTTGCGTTACCTATGAGGCAGATCGCGCGTTGAGTCCAGCCTGCTAAAATGTCCGGGTCGACTGGTGTTGTACCTTCTTTGGCCGCCAGAGCCATCTATGGTATCTTTGCTAGGGGACCCATGACGTTGAGCATTTTATCTTGGCACCCCCCCCAAGCCTGGTCGAGTCCACGCTTGGGGTCCCTCGAGAATTTTTTCAGGAAGGTCAGCAAGCTGGCATCAATTTCTGGAGTTTCTGCCACATTGTCTGGCAGTTCCGGATGGGGACATTCAGATTTTAACTGATTGCGAACTTCTCTAGAGAAGCTCTTCCGTAAATTATCATGCAGGTATTCAGACACTGCAGGAGGCGGAATCCAGTCTGAGGACCGGGGATGCATAATGTACGACGGGTAAAATGTGAAAGGGGTGTTGACCTGTCGCCGTAGCCTTAGGGGCCACTTTGGCCTTTTTCGGGGGAGGAGGTTCCTCCGAAGTGTCATTGTCTGTGTCCGTGTTGGTGGTTGTAGTGTCTGTATCTACCTGAGCCGGGCGCTTTGCTTTCGCCTTTCCTCCTGCATAAGCATGCTCCGCTGTACCTGATGCTGGCAAAGATGCCAGAGTTTAAGAATGTGGCCACTGATCTTGGGACTTTGAAGTAGTGGCTGTGGAAGGGACTTGCTCCTTCTTCTGTTTCTTCGGTTTGTCATACCCATGACTCTTGGCAAACCCTTCTAGCTGCTTTCTAATAGGCCGAAGGGCCACAGCTAGTGCCTGCTGCACCGTTTGAGGAACCTTAGTCTCCATGGCTTTGTTCACCAAAGCCTGGACTGAAGCATCTAAGGCTTCAACAATGTTGTCCTCCAAAACAGCCTCCTGCTGTCCCTCACCAACTTCCTCCGGTAACTTACTGTTACAACGCAACTTTTACGTCGTAATGCTGTTACAACGCAGCTTTTACAACGCTGGTTCCATTACATCGGATGCTATTACAACGCAGGATTTTACATAGCAGATGCTATTACAACGCATACCATTAAATCGTAAGTATTGGTAAGTATATAATTTTTTTTTATTATTTAATAATATTTAATTAATTGAATTAATATTAATTGTAAATAAATATATTTATTTATGTTTTTTAATAATATAAATTAAATATATTAATTTAAGTAATTTTTAAAATAAGTATGAGTATAGGAGTATATGTTTTGGGGTACTGAGGTATATGTTTTGGGGTATAGGGGTATTTTTAGGTTTTAGGGCTGGGTTTGGGTTTTGGGGTACAGGGGTATTTTTAGGTTTTAGGGCAGGGGTTGGGTTTTGGGGTACAGGGGTGTTTTTAGGTTTTAGGGCAGGGTTTGGGTTTTGGGGTACAGGGGTGTTTTTAGGTTTCAGGGCAGGGTTTGGGTTTTGGGGTACAGGGGTGTTTTTAGGTTTTAGGGCAGGGTTTGGGTTTTGGGGTACAGGGGTGTTTTTAGGTTTCAGGGCAGGGTTTGGGGTACAGGGGTGTTTTTAGGTTTTAGGGCAGGGTTTGGGTTTTGGGGTACAGGGGTGTTTTTAGGTTTTAGGGCAGGGTTTGAGTTTTGGGGTACAGGGGTGTTTTTAGGTTTTAGGGCAGGGTTTGGGTTTTGGGGTACAGGGGTGTTTTTAGGTTTCAGGGCAGGGTTTGGGTTTTGGGGTACAGGGGTTTTTTAGGTTTTAGGGCAGGGTTTGGGTTTTGGGGTACAGGGGTGTTTTTAGGTTTCAGGTCAGGGTTTGGGTTTTGGGGTACAGGGGTGTTTTTAGGTTTTAGGGCAGGGTTTGGGTTTTGGGGTACAGGGGTGTTTTTAGGTTTCAGGGCAGGGTTTGAGTTTTGGGGTACAGGGGTGTTTTTAGGTTTCAGGGCAGGGTTTGGGTTTTGGGGTACAGGGGTATTTTTAGGTTTTAGGGCTGGGTTTAGGTTTTGGGTTACAGGGGTATTTTTAGGTTTTAGGGCTGGGTTTGGGTTTTGGGGTTCAGGGGTATTTTTAGGGTTTATTTTTTTTAAAGTACGACTTTAATTAAATTAAATTAATTAAATAAATTATAATTAATTAAATGTATTAAATCAAATTAATTACAATTTTAAGATTATTTCAATTATAATAATTAAATTAAATTAATTAAATTTAAATAATTACTATTATTAAATTTATTAAATTAAATTATTTAAAATTATATTAATTTAATTTAATTACATTAATTCCTATTTAAAATTAAATTAAACTTATTTAAATAAATTATATTAATTACATTTTTACAATTATTTTAATTATATTAGTAAAATAAAATTAATTAAATTAACTTAATTACATTTTTTTTAAAAGTTATACTTACCTATACTTACGATGTAATGGTATGCGTTGTAATAGCATCTGCTATGTAATATCCTGCGTTGTAATGGCATCCGATGTAATGGAACCTGCGTTGTAAAAGTTGCGATGTTACAGCATGCGTTGTAAAATAACGCGTTGTAACATCATAGATCCACTTCCTCCTCTCCACCATAATACTCCTCAGATTCCTGGGCCCACTCTTCCATTTTGGTAATGCTTGGAGTACTTAATACCCTGGGGCAGATCCTTACTGTCCCCACTCAGGAGGGATAATGGGGGGGTCAGCCCACTGCACACTGACACACTCGGAGCGTTACCTAAACCCCCTCAGCAAAGCTGTACTCAATAGGGTCAGAGACCTGGCCAATTATTTCCAGGAGTGTGTGCTCACTCCAGAGGCCTCTTATTTTACAACCTTTTGCTAATTCCCAAAGGCGATCTCACAGGGAGCCTGCCGGTGTGTGGGACGCATAGAAAATGCGTCCCGTGTCTGCTTGGGGATCGTGCCGAGGCGCACAGCCCAAACGCGACCAAATCCCACTGAAAAAAACCCAAATTGGTCAGTGTTTGGGCGCACGCGTCGGCCGTGAGCCACCCGCCCTGAACGTAAAGGGCGTATCAGGGAAGCCCAACGCGCGCTGAAGCGCTACCGGGAACGGGCTCCTCTGAGCAATGCGACCGGCTCCCTGCCGGTCAGAGACCGTGGGTAGAAGCGCTCGAAGCGCGCGATCGGAGATAGGCGTCGGAAGCCGGGAAATACCCAGCGACGCCAGACCCCGAGTCCCTGAGCGCTTCGGACGCGAGCAGCCCACAAATTTGCACAGCACAAGTAAGCGGAATATGTGTTAGCAAAATCGTACAAAACACTCTCAATAAGCCAAGAAAGTCATATAAACTGAATAAATCACATAGCCATATCAAGCGCATTCAATACAAACAAATATATCCCCATGCTAAAGCAGAGTGAGGGGACCAGTAAATAGGTGCACTTAACTCTTGCTGTGAGCAGCAAAGAAAGAGGATGATGGGAGCACGCAAGGGGTTCTTATGGACTATGGGGGCGTGCCTATACTCATGTGTACTCATGGGAAATGTAGTTTGTTTCACTGTTATTTATGAAAATGTTTATTTTCATTGGCTGCTGTGTTTATTGCAGTAAAGATTGAGAAGCATAATCTGAAGCCTCCGGTCCTGTAATAGAATTCTGTGCCAGGGTCTTGCGTGCTTTTTTTTTTCCTTTTCTTCAGCGCGTGCGCTCACACAACTCCCGGCCCGGGCATGTTAAAAGCTAGGGGACCATTGGTCAGGTATTGTCCTGCTGTTAGGTTAAATCCTTGACTAGCTCGTCAATGGACAATGAAGTGTGTTCAGCGTGCTTGTCTTCGAGTTTGATTATGCCAGCTCTTGTACGGGTTTCAGGCTTTGTTTGCACACTCATTTTCTTGAGTTCTGCACAGAGCTGCAGCAGAGTATCAGGAACATACATAGGCCGCCGTTGTCTTTGTTTTGGACAAGCATTTTCTCCAGTAGTACTTTGCCAATGCTAATAGTCTGGATGGACCCTGCTTTCGGGACCATTATTTAATACTTTTGCCACCAACTGCCTGCCACTGTTAGCTACGCCTCTGTATTTAATAGAACAGTGAATATGCTCCGCAGTGGTTTTTAACCAGGAAATGCTAAAATCGCATATTTTCTGTCAGGTTGATATTTTAAACATAAATGAAGGCCCATCGTACAATCATTTTTTTATTTTTTCTATCTGATTCTTATCACTGTCTATACTCGAGTATATGCATGTAGGTATTTATGTATGTTTGCGCGTGTTTGCATGTATATAGTACACACACATAGATGGAGATCTAGATCGATAAAGTATTCGTTTTTGAACCATGTTTATTGACAAATTAAATAGAAATTTGAGGGTTTTCTTTCAGCAAAACACCAGCAGTTGTGTAGGTTTGACATTCCAGCAGTGCTGTAGTTGGTGGTTTTCCCTCTCGAGATGAGACTGGGTTCACATGTGAGTGAGAGGCATTCTGGAAAGGCAGTCTATAACAACACCTAGGCTGCACATATTCAGTGCTGCTCTGGTTTACACTGACTAGTGATTATTCTGTTGGAAATTGAGATATACTATTGTTCCAGATCGAAGACTGCTCTTCCCCAAACACATAGTTACATTTGGTTTAGTGTTAAGTGTAATGGCAGAGGTTTTTTTTATCCGTAGAAATTTTTGAAAATTTGACATTTCCACGTTGCAGGCAAGCAAGCCTAAGAGTGCTCTTTAGTATTTTTATGGTGGTAATGGTTTTACATTCAGTCAGTCAGTAAAGCTTATTACAATGATATTCTCATCTAAGAAGTTTATACATTGGCTGCATGTATTAGATATACTCTAAGGTATTGAAATAGCTAATTGACTTATGGACCTCCAACATTTAGAAATTGGGTTAGTCTGTGATTTCCAGTTGATATCTGGTTTGCATTCTATGAAGTAATTTTTTGGGGGGGCTTTTTGAGAAAGGCGACTTTCACTGAATTAAGCTTGCCCAAACTAGGTGATTACACGAAATTCCACAATAGTGGCAAAGCAAAACAGTATTTAGGGCCAGATGTAGGTCGCCAATTACCGGCCGGTAACGGCCGATTTCGGCCGTTACCGACCGGTATTTGGGATTTGGCATGTTGGGGGCATTTTAATGACAGAATCGGTATATTTACCGATTCAGTAAATTTACAGAATCGGTAAAATACTGAATCGGTAAATTTACCGATTCTGTAAATCAAGATGTAGGTGGCACTGTAATCAGTGCCACGGGCCCTTACCGAATCGTTATTTACCATGGAATACTATTCCATGGTAAAGAACGAATTCCAGTGTACATGCACATCTGTGCATGTACACCTGTGCCATGTGGCACACAGACATGGCTTCAAGGCCCATAGGAATCAATGGCAAATACCGATTCTGTAATTACAGAATCGGTAATTACCGAATCTTACAGATTCGGTATTTTTACCGAATATTTTACCTGCATAGCAATTACCGAATAGTGAATACCGAATCGGTAAAATTCGGTATTTACCATTCGGTAATTTGCTATTACCTACATCTAGGCCTACGTGTTATATTTTAGCGCAGAATGCTTACATTTTGGAGGCAAGTGTACATTATGTGCTTAAAAAAACATGAAAAGTAGAAGTGCCATGAACAACTGCCACTCGAGGTTTGGTCATACATTTAGTCCTGCGCTAAAACGTTGCCGCAAAGGTGGTGTAATTACACCTCGTGGTGTAATGGTGGAATTTTGGGTAACAATTAATTTGCAAGATTACGTCTGCATAATAGACATTGTGCCCAGGTCTAGCCAAAACATTTGTTGACGTGTTAACCAAACCTATACAGCTGAATTTGCTGCACAATAGCAGTTAACTGCCTGCTGAAAATTGTATGTTTGTGTATGATAAAGATATATATATTATAAGCCATTATTTATCAGCCCCCTGCTTAGTTAGATACCATTTTGACACTCCTAGCAAGAAATATACATTTTTATGATGATTTGATTTGTGCTTTATCCTGATTTAGATTGTACTCTGTATACATTGGGAAAACTATTACGTTACGCTTGTGGTATACTTGTGCAGTTTCCTCGTCCAGTGTCATCTGAAATGGGCTGCATGTAATCTTTGTATACTTTTTGGTTCTGTCACAATACATTGATTACTATGGAACACTTACATTTATATTGTTATCTACGTGTTAACTTCGTTTGGCTTGGCTGGTTGCTTTGGGTATTGGATACACACCTCTGGGTCAGACATTTCTTTTGGGACACTGCATGTAAGTGACGGGCAGACTTTGTAGTTGTGTATAATTGAAAACAAGTGCTAACAATTGACGTGAGTTGTTAAAACTTGAATGGAGCGCTCCTTTTTGAGCAAGTGGTGGTGGCAGTGTTCTGTACCTTCACTTGTGTTGCTTTCTTGGAAGGAACGACTTGGGAAAATTCTGCTCCGGAGTTGAGTAAATGGTTGAGCGTGAACAAGATTACAAGGTACCAAGGAGCTGCCTTTAAATTGAATTGTGCAAGTTATGCTGATGCCGAAATCATTCACCCCTCAGATGGAATGGTTTATAGCAGGAGAGCATGCAGCTGGATTGAGAGACTGCTGGACAAGATCCTTGACCAAGCAGCTTAGTTCATGGGCCATGCATCTGCATCAGCGTTGGTTAGTTTTTCCATGGGGTGTGTCAATACAGGTACTTTGTAATGAGGACATAACAGCCAGACTGGTATTCTCTTGATTCTTACTGTGCAAGTTAACAACTCTCACGATAAGAATGTTGTTCTTCAAATGTCATCTACTAGGAGAACATATTGAAATGCCTTCAGTGCTTAACTGGGTGTCACAAAGTGGAATAGCACTTACAATGTACCTACGTTTCCAAACTTCCACTTCGTCATACGTGTGGGCTCGGAGCTGTTTGCTCTGGTTATGCAGCCTTGCTTTCACCACGGTTTAGAAACTGGCCCATGAAGCATTCTCGACCCTTTGCGACTTTTTGATTATCTTTTTATACTTGAAACGCTTTAGATTTTCAAGATTTTGTTGACTGCACTATGATTTTGTAGATCAATATGTAGGGAGGGCAAATTGGTCTCTGCTATTTTTTCAAGAGAAAAAAGTAGTACGCTGTCACTTTTTTTCCGTTAATCTACACAATCAAGATAGCTATTTTTGAGTACTTTTCTCCTTGTTAAATCGGTGCTATGCAGGGGATCAGGTCGTACGTATATTCTAACACAGTCCTTATTTCATTGTGTGAACTAGGCATGTCAAAAGAAACACTCTATCCCCCTTAGCCTTTCCCTTTTAAAAGTGTGTTTTACTCTCTAGCCAACTAAACAAATTGCAGCATTGTTCAAATACATCTTGCTGTTTGAGGCATAGGACACAGCAATGTGATGATCAGTGAAGTCAATATAAGGTTGTGACTAGTATTTAATAACATTTTAAGAAGTACGTATGCGAGAAAATGAAAATTTCTGTTAGCAAGTAGGTGTGGCCAAAAGCTCTTCGAAGTTGAATTTTAAACTTCCAATTTCTACCTTTTTGTTTTCTGTGGCAACCATTGTATGATCATGTTTCTTTGAGCAGTATTCAGCACACAAACTCCAATGCCCTCCACGGCTCACAGTTTTCTCCCTCTGTGCAGAAATAAATGTAAGTGTAGACTGACTGAAACTAAAAGTTGGTTAAGGGAGAGTACTTAAGAAAATCTAGCCCGTAGGGGTTAGGTGTGTATTAAGGAACATGTTTCAAAATGAAGATGTTCGTATTGTTGGAGAGGGAGTACAGAAAGTACTCGAAGTTTAGGGATGAGCATTTGTTGATTTGTTTACATGAGTTGGAGCGGTGCAGCAGCAATTGTAAATGTTTAAAAAAATAGGAACCGTATCAAATGCTTTGAAAACTTTTTTACTTGTTTGTAATTTAGACTGCTCTTCATGCTTCTAGCCGTGTTCAATGCAAGGAAAAAAACGAATTTAACAACGGGGCTGATCTGTCATCTGATGCTGACTGGTATGATGTGGGTTCTACATATGCAGCGAAAACGTACGCAGCATAGAGGTTTAATCGTATCAGGTGACGGACAAGGTGTCTGTCAAAGTGCTTGAAAATAAACTTAACACAAGTAATTAGACTGAGAACTGCTAAGAATCTACAGGGCTATCCTAGAAGGTAAGAAGGCAATGCCGTGTGACCAGCTGTTGCTTCGGTCTGGCCAAAGTACGGCAAGGTAATTCTCCAACAGGTAAGCTACAATTTAACTCATTAATAGGATTTACTTGGAAGAAGGACTGGCGATGAAGCATTGGCAGAGCCAATAGGTCTCACCTTTGGGACCTTATAAGTGTTTAGCCATGCAACAGTTGATGTTGTTGCACCAAGGATATTGCACTGCATAACTAAATACTTATAAGGTTCCAAAGGCGAGACCTATTGGATATGCCAATGCTTGTTTATTAATTAATTAATTTTTTTTAAAGGCGAGGCTATACAGTATTTTCTTTTAAGTAAGGGTAGACTTTAAAGCACTGATGTGCTATTTGTCAGCAGCTCATATAATGTCGTCATTTGCATCCATATGTTCTGTAGAAAATGATTTTAACAAAATGTATATGAAAAATAAAATGAAAAGCAACATATCCAAAGGCCTCCGCTCCAGCGATTGCCAGTCCCAAAGCAGCTGATTTACCAGCAAGATAAGTTGCTGCCAACAGTGCAAGAGCACACACTGTCACTGTACTAGGAAAGCACCAGGGAGGGAGGCAAGACATGCAAATCAACAAACATTAGCAAAACCAACTGTAGAGCAACCATGTAATCCACCTGAACTATGCACACTCTGATTAATCATTTATCCGCTTTAGTTTCTCATGACTAGTGTCATAACGCTGCCAGGAGGTGACAAGAAGCGATATGTGCCTTAAAGAAACGTTTATTATATGAAATAGCGCAAACCATTTCCCGGTGGTTTAATTTTGAGAATATGACCAATATCAAAGTGACATGAAATGTCTGCAGCATTCACTTTTACAACTGTGTGAGCAATAAACTGCAGGGCTCTTAGAGTGATGTGGATACGTCCACTTCATTACTGGAAACAACTGGGGTTCTTTGTGCATTTTATAATTTCGCTATAAGATGTGGTTTGCTCTTATATACGTATGTTGCATTTTAAAAGCGGTTGAACATTTTTTATTTCACGAAGCAGGAGGGGAGCAGCATGCATCCATTCTTCCCCTTCATGTGCAGGCCCAAAGAGTGTGTGTCAGGCAATAACTCCACTCCACGGTGTTACTTGAAGTGTAAAAGGTCATTTTATTAGGACAAGGTTGCAATCATTTAGACTTATTAACAGTACATCAATGTAAGAAATATACGTTCCCACGCATTGTCCATTCTGCCTTCTCAAAACCATCTCACCTGTTTGACTCTTCCCCATTCACTCGATAACCTCCTTCCTTTCCCCATTCTCACCTTCACTTGCCCTTTAAGCATCCTCCGTTGACTTTGCCTTCATTGCTCATTGCCTCCCGAGCCCCGCGAACAGTCACCTGTGTACCGTTCTCCCCCCGGCCGAGGGGTGGATCCGCCTGTATGTGACTCCCCACCCCTGCAAAGTACCATAACGCCTCTGCTTCGCAACCTGCCCTAAACTGGCACCCCCAGACCAAAAAAAACACCTCTAGTCCTTCACTGAAAACTTGTAGGGTGGGTGGGTTTACAAAGTTTCTAAATCCTCCCGGTGGTGCTCAGGTGTTAGGAAGAGGCCGGATCTTCCTCTCCTGACACCTTATATGCCCTCCCAATCCCACCCCTTACTTTAACCCCTCTAGTCCCGCCCCCCACCTTGTCCTTCCGCTATTGCGCGAATACCCCGGGGGAAGACTGGTCTGCGACCTTCACTTCCCCCGGGGGCCACATCGCGCAATAACTACACTCCACGCTGTTACTTGAAGCGTAAAAGGCCATTTTATTAGGACAAGGTTGCAATCATTTAGACTTACTAACAGTACATCAATGCAAGAAATACGTTCCCATCCCATTCCCATGCATTCTCCATTCTGCCTTCTCAAAACCATCTCACCTGTTTGACTCTTTCCCATTCACTCGATAACCTCCTTCCTCTCCCCATTCTCACCTTCACTTGCCCTCCAAGCATCCTCTGTTGACTTTGCCTTCATTGCTCATTGCCTCCCGTGCCCCGCTATCAGTCACCTGTGTACCGTTCACCCCCACCCGAGGGGTGGATCCGCCCATATGTGACTCCCCACCCCTCCAAAGTACAGCCAACCAGGGAACCCCCGTGGGGTGGTTACCTGCCCCACCCCCACACTGTCCTGTGCACCTTTCGCCTCCTGCCAGCCGACCCTGCGGCCTCCTAGTGGACGACCATCCACCACCTCACCCTGTGTCCTGCAGCAAAGTAACATTCTTGGTACAAACGTGAATCGCGAAAGGTGCCAATCCAAAGCGGGCCCACGTGCCCTTCAGTCCTGTGCGCTTAAAGGCTGCCCCACTCTGCAGCACCTGGTGAATGACCATCCACCTAAACATGCGTCCCCTGCAAGTCAGGAACGTTCCCGGGACAAACCCCAAGAAGAAAAGATGCTCTCAACGCGGTGATAGTCCATCACCCCACCTGTACCTGCGTGCCGGGTAAGCAAATAACATCCCATGGGGCCACTCCCTGCCGTAAACAGCACCCCCCAACGCGGTGAACGACCATCCACCACCTGGACCAATGCCCGTATAAACCAGCAACATGTCCGGGGCCAATCATGTGACCGAAAAAAGGTGCCCCCTCTCGCGGTGAACTGCCATCCACCACCTGGCCTGCATCCCGTGGAACTGGTAACCTTGCAGGGCCAATCCCTGTCCGCAAACAGACACCTCCCTCGCCGTGAACAACCAGTCACCACCTGGACCTGTGTACCATGTACATGCAACCTTTGTCGGGCCCAATCCTTGACCCAGAGACAATTGCCCCCCTCGTGGAGAACGACCGTCCACCACACGTACCTGTGCCCAGCAAAACAAGCAACTTTTCTGGACCAATCTATTGATCACCCAAGGTGCCCCCCCCCCCGAACCTTCGAGGTGAATGACCATCCACCCCTTGTACATCCGTCCTTTGCGTCCCTTGATAAACAATAAGATTTTAGACCGCTCCTTCTCCATAAAAAAGTGCCCCCCAACTTTGTGTAGCATGTAGGTTTGTTTCCCTTCTATATTTAATTGCATCGCATCTTTTTTTTTGTGTGTTAGATGTTTATTGCACAGTTCAAAAGAAATGTAATACATCTTCTCGCCTACAACCATCCAGGCCGGCTACAGTATGTACAGTAAATATGCAATGTTACTTGGTTTACACAGCCCATCAGCCGACATCCGTTGGACCGGCGGCGTTACAGGTTAGAACACCCGATCATTGTGCAATACATCCCGTTAGTCATCTCATGTTTATAGTCTTACACATTTTATACCAAAAGGAAAAACCACTTACTGTGGCGTGCCCCCGTAGGAGCAACAGCTAACCCATTTACTAACAGTGTAAAATTGTGAAAGAACAAAACAAACTTTGACCACTACGGCACAGCATTCTCCCCCCTCATCTTATACGCTGACCTATTCTCGTCTACAGTATTAATATACCAATTATACACACATTCTTATTCAGTGGTGTCCACTGATTGCGCTTGAAGGTACTCTCGCAAGCAAAGCCAGTAGTCTTTTGGACGCGACCTAGCTGGTAGTTCTTCTTCATAAGTCATTAATGTGTCACGACAGTAGACTAGGTCCTCTAGCCATCTCTTCATTTTCGGCCTTATCTTGCTATTCCAATGTATTGAGACCCTTCTTTTGGCCATTAAAAGTGCGACTGCACAAAATTTGCGCTTCTTCGCTCTGAGTTGCGGAACCAGGCCCAACAAGCACACTTTAACTGTACAGTCTATTGACATGCCTAACATAGCGCTAAGCGCCTGCGTGATCTGCAACCAAAACCCCGCAACTGCTTGACATTGCCACGCCAGATGTAGAAAATCTGCATTTTCTTGCTTACATCGCACACATCTTGAGTCATCACGTAAACCATATCTGAAGAGCCTCTGTGGCGTATAATACATTTGGTGCAAATATTTATAGTGAATAATTCTCAGGTTACCATTTGGTGTCAACAAAGTGGTGAGTGTGCAGGCTGCTGCCCATTCTTCTACAGTTAGCTCATCATCCATTATGGAGCACCATTTTTCTCTCATTTTGTCAGTGTTCCTCCCTATATCCGCCTGCAAGCTAGTGTATAATTTCGATACTAGATGTGATGCTGTGGGCGTTGTCAATAAAAGTTGTAGTGAAGATAATTGTTGGGGCTCTTCTGGATATGTTGTGTAGTGTTCTTTGATAGCCTTCTGTAATCTATAATATGTAAAATTAAATAACAGTGTCGGATGGCTTATGTAAGTCAGCTTGTCCAGCCTTTGGAAAACCCCATCTTGATATAGATCGCCCATCTTGTCTATCCCTGCTTGTCTCAGCAAATTCATGCCCACCTGCTCTTGCGTGACTGACAGTGCCGGATGATCTGCCAGTGGTAGGGCTGGTGCATACAGTGGCAATTTCCCTGATTTTTTCCCCATCAGTCGCCATGCTTCGTTCGTGGCATCAATTGCGTTAATGTCACACTCGTGTAGCTTCGGTCTCTTATGTGGTAGTATGCTTTGCAGCGGTATTGGTGATGCATCCCCCGTTTCTACCGCGACATGTGTCAGGAATGGTATTTCATGGTACCAGTAATGTGCAAAACTGCGCCTGAGCACATAAGTAATAAAGAAGAAGGTCCGGAACTCTAAAGCCCCCTTGTGCATATGGTAGTGTCAACGTCTGCAATTCTAGTCTAGCATGCTTTCCCGCCCAAATTAGACTGAGGACCAATTTGTTAATATTTCGGAACACCTCAGCAGGAGGCTTGATAGGGATATTGTTAAATAAGTATAAGAACTTAGGCAATAGCACCATCTTCACTATCGCAGTTCTGTCCGCCAGTGACAAAGGTAATCTGTTCCATCTTTTGATTTTGTCCTCTAGTGATGATATTACCCTACCGTAATTTGTTCGGATGACCAACTCTGGATCTCTGTGGAACCATATGCCCAAGTACTTAGTCAGTTCCTCCTGCCACTCCAGCGGATAGTCTAGGGGAAAAGGAACAGTGCTATCCGTCAATGCCAAGATCAATGATTTAGACCAGTTGATCTGCAGTCCCGAATATTGGCCAAACTTTATGTAGTCACGCAATAAGGGGTTCAGGTGGTGTGCCGGCTCTTTCACATAAAGTACCATGTCGTCCGCATATAGGGAGATGTGTATGGGGCCTGTTGGGAATTGTAGGGCTGAATAGTGATGGTGTTGCCTGATCTTGCACGCCAAAGGTTCTAGTACCAGAGCGAACAGCATTGGTGAGAGCGGACATCCCTGTCTAGTACCTCATTGTATCATGATCGGATCTGTGACGTACTTGTTAATTTTAATGCGTGCTGATAAATTTGTGTATAACATCGAGATCCATTGTATGTAAATTAGCGTAAACCCCATACGAATCAGTACAGCTTGTAAGAAGGGCCAATCTATTGTGTCAAATGCCTTAGCGGCATCAAGAAGCACTGCCGCGCTTTAATCTTGGGAGACAGATAGTGTGACAATGCAAATAGCGTGCGCGTGTTATGTGTGATTGATCTATCAGGTATAAAACCAGATTGATCCGGTCTCACCAGTAGGGGCATGAGGGGTTTAAGTCGCGCTGCCAGCAGGCTCGCAATGATTTAATTACATCTGTGACTTCCTCAACTGTTACTGGCCGTGAACGGTATTCTCTATGGGCATTAGACAGCCACGCTATTTCAACATCCGCCATGTATGACAGCATGTCTGCCTGCGACATAGTCTGCCTCTCAGCATAGAGCTGTCAGTAAGTGATCATGAATTCGTTCATTATACTCTTAATGTCTCATGTTTTACCGCCTGTGCATGTATTGATTGTAGCTATATGCTGGGGTGCGTGACCTGCACATATTTTCTGAGCTAGCGCTCTCCCGGGCCTGCCCCCCTCCCCATACGTTCTGGCCACCTTGTGTTTCGTTACGTATTTGAGCTCGTCGGCCGCACATTTCTGATGCTCGGATAGGAGCAGTTGAATGTCAGCCAGAATTGTGGGATCACGTGTTTGTGTGTATCTGCGTTCCAGTGCATTTAGAGCACTTTCCCGCGTTTGCAACTGGTGTCTTATATCCTTGAGAATACCCACTGTCGTGCTTATACATGTCCCCCTTAGCGTCGCCTTAAAGGCCTCCCACAAGAGTCCCGTATCATCAGTCGTAGGGCAATTTAGTTCAAAATAATCAACTATAGCTTTATGTATTGTGTCTGTGTAGAGAGGGTCCAGTAATGCTGTGGCGTTGAACCTCCAAGTGAAAAGAGGGGGAACGTAATGTGGCATGGCAACTGCTAATAGTACTGGAGCGTGGTCAGACAGTGTACGCGGTAGGTGCTTAACGGATATAGTCCATGCCGTCACCTCCCTTGTTCCTAGCCAATAATCTAGTCTAGACCAGCTGTTATGTACTGCAGTAATGTGTGTTGCTGCTAGTGTCGCTGGGTGGTTGTCTCTCCACACATCACTTAGTTGTAGGTCCATGATAGCGTCTAGAAGTGTTGCCCTTGCTTTCTTGTGTGGTTCCGTAGTGTTAGGTGCGCGATCCATACCCTCCTTCAGGGTTACATTGAAGTCCCCCCCCCCCCCATATAACGTTTGCAACCTGTAATTCAGAAATGGTGTGCCATATTTTTGTGAAAAAACCTGGCTCATCTGTGTTCGGGCCGTATGTATTTATTAGCGCCAATTGTTGATTTCTCACAGAGCCTACTACAATGATGCTCCTGCCTTTCTCGTCTTTCTGGACTGCTGTTACCTCAAAATTCAATCCCTTCCTTATCAATATGCTTACCCCGCGGGAATATGAGGAGTAATGCGAGCTATATACTGATTCTGCCCATCTGGCTCCCAGTGTAGATGTGGTGCTACTTGCAATATATGTCTCCTGAAGAAACGCTATATCTACGTGCAGTCTGTCAAGATATGCAAAAATCTGTTGAATCTTTCTAGGGTTATTCAGGCCCCTCACGTTCCAAGTAATAAAAGTTAGTGCGGCGGGTCGTGTTACCTCAGAGTGTCATAGTTTTATAGCATAAGTGCTCTGCAAGGCATTTCAGCGGCAACATCTTTAGCTCTACTCGACTACCACCTCTGCAGGCGATAGGTCGTGCTATTTGCAATGTCGAAGAGGTCGCAATGCTTCTCAGCCATAGTGATCTAACTCGAACAAACCCATAGTATCCCCCCCACCCCCCACCCACTTTAGCGCCCAAACTTTGCCAAAGCCATATCCCGAAATGAAGTGAACAGTACATTGAAACTTAACTGTAGGTGGGGCACACCCGCTCGGGGGTTCCACCAGATGCACACAACTCCATCCACATAGTGGATGGGGACGGGTGGTATGCGAATAACATGAACCTTACTGTTATGTCTCCTTGCCCTCCTCACCCTACTCGCAGGGAGCACTATAAGGGAGGTCGTTTGACTTGTCATCCTTCATCCTGCAGCGAAACATGTTCCTGTTCCGCACTGCTAATATGCATCGTACATTCTAATAGCTAACTCGGTATTTCAGACTTCTATACCCGCACATTCAGACGATCTGCTTATAACATATGTCTGCTCTACTAATCATGTAGTGCCAACAGCTGGGGCAAACAGTCGCTTAACAGTGATCATTACAGATAGTCTAATTTCCACTATCCCTTAACATTTCTTTGATATTAACATTACTCACTGCGTGCTTGAAAGTTCAGTTCACAGTGCACAATTTATAGCAAACTCCAGGACATCTTCAACATTCATCCGTGCCACCATCTTATCTGGTCTGGTCCTTTTATCTAGTTCCTGTGGCCCAGTTTCAAACCCGCGGCAAGGCCCGCTACAGCCAGCCTGCGGGAGGTATCAACGAAGCGCACCACCTCGTTTAGTGTTCACCAGTACACATGACTTTCACATAGTGGAGCAGTACAGTCATTTCAAGTACGTCAGTCTTCATCGCTGCCCAGTTCCTCGCGACCTTGCATTTTGCGCCGCCGTCCTAGCTACTTGATGTATTCTTGTGCTGCCTGAACTGTGAGGAGGATTGTGGATTTGCCAGCGTTCGTAACTTTGAGTTTCGCTGGATACAGCATGGCGTATTCGATGCCCAGGTCTCTCAGTTTCTTTTTTACAGGATTGAACTCCTTGCGCGCCATTTGAACCACCATGGTGTGATCAGGATAGAACTCTAGTTTATTTCCATGGTGGTTGATGTCTCCCTTTTCTCTGGCAAGTCGGAGAACCGTGTCTCTATCCCTGTAGTTAAGCATGCGGGCGATTATTATTCGCGGAGGAGCCCCTGGTTTCGGCCTAGATGCAAGTGAGCGATGAGCGCGTTCTACCAGGAAGACCGTTGATAGTCCTTCTTCTCCAAACAGCTCCTTGAGCAACGACTCCACGTAGTCCTCCATCTTGCCCGTGTTTGTGGTTTCTGGCAGGCCTGCTATTCGGACGTTGTGGCGTCGAGACCTGGCTTCCTGATCCTCCACCTTAGCTCGCAACACCTCCAGCATTTTCTCCATTCCTCCACACTGTTTTGTCGTGGACGCTGATTCATCTTCCACCTTGGAAAGACGTTGTTCAGTCTCATTGTCCCCTTCATTCTCAGATAGCGCAGCAGCATTTTTTGGCTGTTTCTTCGTTTCGAATTGCAGCTTTGATTGTTGTTTCCCAGGTTTCCCCATAGTGGTCGTGTGTGGCTTATAGTTGAGCAGGTGTTGTCACAGTCCTTCAATATATAGATTGTGCTCTCTGTGTTAGCTGGGTGTATGTGCCTTAGTCAGAACATCAGGGCCATGGTATCTGTAGATCGTTATCTGCTATTTATCGTGTTCACAGCACCTACCCTCCGAGGTTCCCGACTGCCACGCCTGTACTGGGCATGCAGGAGCGTTGTTGTGTGTATGTGTGCAGCTATGAGGAGTGGCAGGCAAGTCCAAGCATTATGTTATGTCTTTATTTGCGGCAAAACCTCAACAGCGCCATACGTTTGTGCTTCCCTGTTCTACTGTGCTTTCCGCTGCTGCCATATGTAGCCAGTAGTTGACTCAGAGGTCGTACTTCTCCGTGCTTAATGATTGCGCCCTGCAGCGTGTAATTCACGGCGTTTCATTGCTGACTTTTGCTCCTGCAGTGGTGGGCCATTTATCTTGTAGCGCTCCCGGTCATTAGTTCTTACAGTGCACCGCAAATAGCAGTTACAGCCGTCTCCTGCACATGCGGTTTACCCTCCTTGCACTCTCCAGCGTTATTAGTACCGCCACTGCCTCATTCTCACCCGGCACACTTTCATTACAGTCCTACCAGCATTGCGATAGCTCCGTGCTCCCCGTTGCTCACCACCGCCGTCTCCGGGTCTATGCGTTCCACTTACGCCGCCATTTTGGGCACAGTGGAACGCAAACGCGGTGCCGTTCGTGTTAAGTGCAGATCGCACCGGGGCTTACACTTTGGGTTTCGTGCTGGTTTCGCTGCCTATGCCGAAGTTTTCCTCGAATTGGAGCCCTTGCCTGACATCAGTAGTCGACTCTCTGTCACTCGGTCTCAGTGACCGGGAGCCGCCATTTTGGGTGCCTCGGGTGACTGCAGTTCTTACATCCGATATCTCGCTCGTCTGGCACTATTTCAGGTCCTTAATGCTCGCAGTCGGCGGACTGCATGTTCCGATTGCGTTTTCCGAAGTTCTCGCTTTTCTCTCGGTCCATTTACATACTTTAGGCCGCTGTATGTTACACCCGTCCGGCGGAGCTGGCTCACAAGCCAACTATTCCGCAGTGCGCCCTCTAGCGCCCCCAATTGCATCGCATCTTTAAGGAATGTTTAACCTTGGAAGTTCCTGATGACACAGAAGTATTCTAGAACGTGTCGTGATCTTCAGATGATCATAGGATTGCAAAGTGAACAAACTTTGGTCTTTGTTAAGAATCAAACTTCTGCATGTTAATCTTTAATTTGTCTCTTATATCTTTGTGCTTTGAATATTTACATTTGGATCCCGCTACACGCAGTGAACGACTATTCACCACCCGGGCCTGCATCCCGTACACAGAACGTTCTCGAGCCAAACTTCGTCCATGAGAGGCGCCCCCCGTGGACGACCATCCACCACCTGCACCTGTGTCCAAATGTGAGTAACAGTTCCCGACCATTCTTGGACCGTGACAGGTGCCCCCCCTTGAAAAAAGACCCCCCCCCTCAATTTCACCTCAAACAGTCTCATCACCAGTGCGCCATGGCCTGGACCTCCAAATCCATAACCCCCAACCCGTCCTCTAGCAAGCACAATCCATGCGCGTTACCATGATGCCCCATGCTCCGTTCACTTGAAACACATCCCCGGCTAAGCATCCCAGGATAATGCCAGACCTGACATATCCCAGTAAACTTCTACCCCGCATGTATTCTCAGATCGGGGCAACCTCATATTTTCTGCGACCCAAAGTCAACCGTACTGGCAACAAACATCCCCCCACAAATTTAATTCGACTGGTTCCCCCATCATCTCACAGCCTGATGATTGTGGTCCCTGCCCCAGTGATGTCTGCACACCCGCTAGTGCGCCTCCTGTGCTGTCCAAATGCTGGGAGAAAGACCACCCCCATCCAGGCGACTGCCCTGGCTCCCGCTCTACTTCCAGATCCTATGGTAGAAAAAGAAAAATTAGTTCTGCAAGAAATACATTGTGGTCCCCAGCCCCTTACAGCAGTCGTCCTAAACACCTCTGCAAAAACCCATGCCCCCAGTACCTACGTCGCCACAGACACCATACTGTACTCCTGTCGCCCGAGTCCGCAGCCCCCCAAAGGATTAGCCCCTGCTGCTCTGCTTGAAATGCCTGTGCCTAATTTTTGGCACCACCAACCGCCCAGCGCAACCCAACCTGCCCCCCCTACAGCCCCCTTTTATCCGTAGCTCCCTCTGAACCATAAACTCCCGCCTCCAGGGTGTGCAGTACCAAGCACGCAGTTCAACGAAAAAACTCAGACAATATAACCCAGCGGCTCTATACCTCTACCACAGCGTTCCATCTTCCTGCCCCACCTCGGCCAACCCCGCACAAAACCCCACGTTACGCGCCCTTGTCAGATCATGCGCACTTGCCCAAACAATGGCCACCGAGCCGCCACCTGCACCCCTGCACACATGCCTCGCCTTCAGAATCTCCTCGTTCCCCCGCCAAAAAACACACCTCCCCCTACAATCCCACCAAAATACCCGGCCCATGCCGACGTGTCAGTCACCTGTCACCTTATTACTTTCACCCACGAACCCCTTGCGTAGCACCATCATACCCGTGTTCGCTATCGTAGACTGTGCCTTCCATCCTGCACTCGGCTCACGTGACCCCCACCCCGCCCCCAGGAAACTGCAATGCAACAAATCCCGAACACTAAAACCTTTTACCATCCGTTATAGCCCGTCACAACTGGCCCCCACCCTGGTGTGGATAGCCCATCTGACAAGCCCCTACCCAGCACATCCGATGAGCCATGATGTGAAGCATGCCGCCTCCTACATCATACACCAAAAAACCTGGCTTCCTCCCAGGAGACATCTAGCGCCATGACCCCATGACCCCCAGTTATCCAGGAAGGATCCCCCAGGCCCCGAACCTCAACCCGCCTGCGTCACATCTGTGGAATCCGTCCCCTTTGACCACGGGGGACCTGTCCGGCATAATACCTCCTGCAGAAACCTACCCCCCCTCCCCAATCTGCCCTGTCCCCTCCTCTGCTACTTCATTGAGCACACGTAATGCTGCCAAGCTCGCCAGCAAGCCATGTTGTGGGTAGTGTCTGCATCTTGCGAAACACCCCCCCCGCCGCAAGGGTAATTGTCCAACCCCTGAGCCCCACCATCATATGAATACCAATGCCTCGCCACCAAATGACCGCTTGTGAGCCGACCGGCCACCCTTGCTACCCCAGTTGCCATATTATCCTCTCTGACTCATGCCACCCTACGTTGGGTTCCCATCGTGACTCCTGCCACAGCAGCACTTGTATCCCCACAACACCCCCCCACACTCATAGCGCACCGCTGCTGAAATGCCAGTGTCCCCGCCAAAAGCTTTCTGCTTTCCCAGGCCTCAGCCGTAATCACGTAGCTGAGGGTTAATCCAGTACATCTTCCGTTTGTTCGCAGCTGCCGTGCCAACAGTGGCCGTACCCACATGTCATTACGTGGCCGCACTTGACCCCTGCAACAATAAGGAAACAGTCCAGTTGCCATGCACCCCCCTCCCCCCGCAGCAACCCACTCAGCCCCAGCCCTTCTCACTACAACTTCCATTCCCCACGGCCTCCCCATCACACACCATCCCAGAGCCCACTTTGCCCTTCACAACGACGCCAGCCGACCCCCACTTTTCCCTCAACATCCATGGCATCTCTCACGCATTATATCCGTAACATTGTCCGACTAAGAAAGCTGTATTGGTCGCTGCGCGATCCCCCGACCGAGGGCAGGCCGCCGCGGCCCCCCCCTACTGCTTCTGGCCAGCGTTCGGAGGCCGTTGTGCGCCCCGCTGGCATCACACCTACTGCCGGGCTCGACCGCCGGCATTGGTTCGCCCCCTCCCACCGGGTCGCTACAACCAGGTGGGCCCAAGCACCACCGGGCCTCGTGCTGTGCTGGCAGTCCCTCAACCTTGTCCCGTATACCCTTCACAGCGCCATCTACAAACTCCGACAGGGACCCGTCGCCCGACCCCCCTCCATCCCTCCCACGCTGTAAACCCCCAGCTGTCTCCAGTGCACCATGACCAACTAAATGGCGCAGGTTCCAAGAATGGATGGGCTCATACCTCCACCTCTCTGCTAGAAAAAGATAGATGCCTGATGGAACCACTGCCGGCTCCGAGGATTGTCATTAAAAAATGCTCACAGTCCACTACCTAACCACATTAAAAAAATCCCCTCTGCAAAATTAAGGTGCCACTATCTGAATTAGGGAATGGAATGCCACCGAAAGACGGCGAACAGCTACCACAAAAACTCATCCCTGTGCTTAATCTGGGCCCGATCACGCACCCCCCTGGCACCCCGACTCAAGCCCCCCAAGCCTGAGGATGCGATGAAACCCCCCCCCTCGCTAGGGGGCCCCCAGCAGCCGCGCACTCTGGCTCCAACCCCCCTCCCCCATTCCCACCCCGCGGGCGAAGGCAGCATGCAACGCAACCACAGATAACGCCACAGCAGATAACGAAACCACAGGCGCGCAGCGAGACTCCACCGCCCGCTCCCATAATAGGGTGCCCCGTCCCTACCTGCCACGTCCGACGTGTACGGTGGTGGCTCCTCCTCGCAAACCACCACCGCAGCAGCACCCGGCCGTCCCTCGCACGTGCACAAATTTTCTCGCGAAACCCCATTCAGGCCTAGGTCTGCGCGTGCTGGACTCGCCCACCGCGACCTCTCCACACGGCCTGCTCGGACTCGCACACACATCGTGGCAAAGCCAGCCACCGCGCCGTAAGTCTCCCTGGGGGCACTTCAAACTGAGACACTCTACCTAGTTCAGCCGCGACAAATTGCTAAACCCCCGACCACCAGCCGATCGACAAATCGGCCTCCTGTCCCCAGCCATCCTCCTACCTATAAACTTTCTTAACCACAAACCTTCTAAATCCTCCAGGTGGTGCTCAGGTGTCAGGATGAGGCAGGATCTTCCTCTCCTGATACCTTATATCTCCTTCCTAATCCCACCCCTTCCTTTAACCCTTCTAGTCCCGCCCCCCACCTTGTCCTTCCGCCATTGCGCGAATACCCCGGGGGACGACTGGTCTGCGACCTTCACTTCCCCGGGGGCCGCAATGCCCATAATGTGTGCACGTAGTAGGGGAGTGAGCAGAAACATGAGGCTGTAACCGAAACCAGGCCAATTCTCATTCAGCCATTGTATGTCTGCGATGGGGGGGCAAAGAAAAACGCTCATTTATGGTCGCACGCTTCACCAAGACAAATGTTCTGCCTGACCAGCATCTTACGGAATACAGGCTAACACGAAAAAAAATCTGTATTTATTTTTACACCAAGCAGACTTTTCTCTGAATACCAGGGCGCAACACAGCATGCAAATAGCACAACAATAAACATCACTGTTCCACATAAGGGAGGTTATTCAGGACCTTGGCATCAGTGAACAGCGCCTAGAAGCCTGCTTCATTGTATAAGGACCGTCCCATTTCGAAGGCACCTGCCTTTACTCTCTTGGTTGTCCGCCTTTTTACAACGTTTACGAGTGGTTGCGAGCCATAAACAATAAGTAAATTCCCCTGATGCGTGTAATTTGTAGGCGCATGATCGCGCTCCCAAAACTGAGTGCGTTATTTATCGCAGGGGTATTCTAACACTACAGCGTGGGATAGAAGGAGAAGGTTATCCCATTCAACTTCGAAATCGTGGCTTTAAAAATGTATGGCATAAATTAACCCATACGTACCACCCGCTTTAAGCCCACCCCGTTCAGGATGACTGGGCACATGTGCAAACTTACTTTATCTCTGACTCCCTGGGCCTATAACAAAAGAGTCACTATCTCTGCGGTGTCGACTGAAGAGATCGCCCGCGTCATCGCAGCTTTTGAAGATAGAGCTGCAGGGGCTGGCCAATTTAATTGCCAGGGCTGTCATTGGTAGCGCTGCTCTATTGATGGCCCGGTGACCCAGTTCACTGCAGCCATGTAAGCAGCAGGTGTGCTTGCAGTGCACGTAAACGCTGCAAGTCCATTGTCCAATCATGATGCACAGCCATTCTGCGCACGCTCAAGAGGATTGGAGGTAACTGCCAGAGTGTGACAGCCCACTCTGGTGAGTAAGTGAATTACATTTGGGAGATATGGCACTTTAGGGATTGGGCAGCAGACTAAAATCTTTTTGTATAATAGAAATGTTATTTTCCAAACATGGACAATATCCGAAGAGGTTTCTTTACGCATAGCTGCCAAGGTTTCAGATTGCTGTGTGTGACATTCTCATATTTACAGTGTAATTATGAGTGACATTTCAACGAGTACAAGTGACACTTTCTTACAAGCAAAAATCAAGCAATGAGGACGAAGTAACAATAAATATTGGAAATTAGACTCATTTAGGCATAGAGAAACTCTAAGAAGATCTTAAAACTAGGCCTGGGCGAAGCACTACGCTACGCTTGCGTTGTTTGCGAAGTTTTTGCTACTTCGCCCTACGCATACTGCACGTAGCACAGTGCAAACACGCGTAGCGGTCATTTTGACATGCCGGCGAGACTTTTTCCTCGTTCGCAATCAGCAACATCAAGTTGCTGAATGCGAGTTTGGAAAATAAACCTCCCGGCAAGATTCTCAACGCGGGGAGGTCAGGTTTCTCATTGCAAGTGATCACGTAACCTCGCGACCGCTCGCGATGAGAAACTACCAGTCCTTGTTGAGAAAGCTGCCGCTCAAGTAAAAATCTACTTGAGTGGCAGAAAACTACAGCTCGCACTGTACAAGATGCCGTTTTCTATGAATGCACAGTGCCAGATGCTTGTCCGCACTATGCAATTATTGAAAACAGCATCTTGCATAGTGCGAACCGGCTACTATGCAGTTCTACGCGTAGCTCGCGAAGTGCACTTAAAACTGGTGCAAACGATGCGGCCGCTGACGCATAATTGCAATGAAATTATTAACTGTCACACATAGCAATCTGAGACCATGGCAGCTATGGTGATTTAACCACTCAGTGCATTCTGGGAGCTGTAGTCTTGACATGCCTCAGTGGAGCGCTTTGTATAAACACACTTGAAAGCAAAGATACCTACAACGAAAGGCTTGGATTGTAAACATGGTGTGCTGCTCTTTTTTTAGAGGAATGGGACACATTTTTCCTTATTCAGACAGGGTACGGGATAAAGGCAGAAGAAAAAGGGGGGAATAGGAAAACTGTAAAAAAAGGAGAAAGCATAAACAACAAGCATTGGCATAGCCAATAGGTCTCGCCTTTGGGACCTTATAAGTGTTTAGGTATCCAGCACAATATCCTTGGTGCAACAACATCAACTGTTGCATGGCTAAAACTTATAAGGTCCCACAGGGGCGACCTATTGGCTATGCCAATGCTTGTTGCCCTTGCCAAAAAAGACACACACATTACTTGAAACTTACTGTCTGGTGTGGCGGAGGCGGTGGGTACTATGATGACAAGGGGAAACACTTTGCCGTGGTAGAGCAGGCATGGGGTGCATGCTGTCTGCCTGGTGGCCCCCATGCCTCCCATTCTTCACGTGCAGGCTGCTTCAAGTCAGCTGAACGGGACTGCTTTTGAGGATGTCTCACTGAAGAGAAGGCTCCTGTTTCTGGGACAGTACACGTGCTCTTGTGTCAGCCCATGCCAAGGTAACTGGTGCGGGTCCTCCAGAAACACCAGAGGACAACCCCAACAAAGCGATCAGATCAACCCCCCGGTCTTGCTTCCACCAAAACCACAAAAAAACATTTTCTTCCCCACCCTCCCTGTCGATTTTTGGTGCAGTCAGAAAGATGCTTTTTGCAGAGGAAACACGCCAGCCGCTGCCTTTTGCTGAGGTGTGCACAGGGGGCATCGGCCAAACCATTTACCACCCCCCTTCAAACACGAGGTAAAATCTCCACCTGCGACTACACAGCACCACCCACTTTCCATTTCACAGGACAGGACCCAACCTGGTCCAGATTCTTATTTACCTACCCTCAGTATGCCCCGCCCTGGCTCCGCCTCCCGCTATACATCCACCGGCGGAGGAACCTGTCAATCAGTGATTCCTAGAATGTGTGTGTGAGTGTGTGAGAGAGCGAACGTGAGCTGTCAGCTTTTGGCACCTGCATGTCTAAAACATGGGGCAAATGTGTTTTTTGCTTGTTCTGTTTTGGGTTGCCTCAATTAAAAATATTTATCCTGAAAACCAAAATTAGACAGATCTTGCAGCACTGGTCGAAGAACAAGTTTCTTTTTCGTGTTTGGGAAATAAGCGATGCCAGGGCAGGTACACCCTGGAAGCCAAGCAGACTGGGTCGCGTGCCAAAAGGGTGGGTAAATCTACTGCAGAACAGTTCAGGAATTTTAACATGTCCCGCAAGAATAAATAACTATTTGAGCCCAGGTATTTACCTGGTCCAATTACAAGTTTACTGCTGATTTAAAACAGGTGGTGTGGTGTAAAGAATGGCCTCACAGCAGCTCCATTGGAAATTCCGATGGCGCTATACGGAAGAAAATGTACACCTAAACAATGAAAATGTTAAGTACATTTGCACCATGTATAGGTCCGGCTTTACTAACGTTCTGCGTGACAATAATAACACTACCATCACTATAGTCTGCATTTCAGTAGAGATAAAAGGAAATACTTTCCGGCGTACCTTCAGAATGAAAGCAAGCGTGCCCCTCGCACGGCAGCAGGGGAGGGGGCCTGCTCGATTCCCTTGCGGGAGCGTGCAACCATATGGCGCTGCGCGCTCCCTTAAGGAAATTGCCACACGTGCATGTATTTGCCCCCAAAGCGGTGCCGATGGCATTGGGTCTCTCTCCTATGCAGCGCATGTGCGTTGCGTAGGCAAGACCTAAAAATGAACCTATAAAAGAGAGATAAAGAGACACGCAGGGTTGGGGTTTGGGGTGGAAAAACGGGCATTAGTTATCTACAAGGCACTCTAGCCTTTTACTGCTCCTGCAGCGGGCCCCTAAGAAAATCTTTGGGGCCCTGTGCTTGTTATTTTTTAGGTCTCGAACTGATCATGCGCTGGTCTGGCCGAGACATTTAGTAGCTGCTTTTAAAAGTGCTACCAAAACGGCCACCAGCTTACTGTCACGTGCACAAGCGCGCGAATCCCTAGCGTGCTTTAGCACGTCATCGCGATCGTGATCACCTGCGCTATCAGAGTGATCGCGATCGCGATGACTTTCGCTTTCACGGCCGCGTAGCGTTACTTTTACTGCTGCGCAGCCAATGCTCGTTTGGATATCCTGTCTCTGCTCCTGTTAAAGGCTTAGTTTGGTTTACTTCCTATAAGCCTTCCCAGCCGCTTTATTATTCTGCTTGCCCATGACTCATCTTCCCGATCTCTCGTGCCTTGCCCAACACCATCTCACCACTCCCACTTGCCCTCCGAGGTCACTGCGTTCAGTGACCTCTTTCCGCTACACTGTGTATTGATTTCCTCCCTCCCCTTTTGCAGTTTTATACAAAGCGATCTCGGCCCGTAGGTATTGGAGCGCTTTACACAAGCATCAGTTTCATAACACACGGTAACATTAATTTTTTGGTAGCGCCGGTATTGCTTTGTGTTTGCTGAATTGTTTTAACAATCAATGTTGGAGGTCGTTTCGACAGACCGGTAAATTGAGGTCTTCTTCAATTGTTGGTGCTTGAGGTTAGAGCGTGGGTTTGCTGGCAGAAGCCACTTGAAAGCTCAGTCTCTGTCTGGAGCTTTCCGTGGCTCCGCCACATATACTTAAATTGCACAGGATGTTCCAGACTTAACAGAGTTCTTGTAAACAGGCACCTACGACAGCACATACTTGCAGCACTGATAAAGGACATTGTTTACAGAATAGCTCTAATAAGTGACAGCTCACAATGTTCCACTTTGATAGCTGCATCTAATGTTTCTCACTCTGCACCTCTTATAAACGCCCCCTCTGATAACTTTGTGTGATGTTAATTCTCACATGCCATTGCCTATAAACAACCCGTAATGTTTTAACTTCTCCCTCTCTGTCTAATCTCACAAGCTTCAGCGCCTCTTCTAAACAGTCCGGATATCAGCCCAGCCCCAAAGCACACTCTTGCATAAGAGCTATATTTCATGTATGGAGCAAATGTAATGTTGCTGCAGTCTTGCTTAGCACTGTTTCTTATGTCTCTTTCCCGTTTGTTTTTTGGCATTGTTTCTTATCTCTTTTTCCCGTCTATCTCCCCTTCACTGGCTCCCCACCCTCCCCCTTCACTCTTCCTCTCTCTCCTCCCTCTCTTAAAAACCTGATAAAACACTACAGTTTACTTTATCTGGATATACTTTCTTTCGTTATTATTTTTTAGGATCCTTGCCCGTGCTTAATTGCGAACTCGTACTTAAAGGCACATTTCGTATCTGTGGGGGAGATCAGCACCTAAAAAGGATACATCAAATCCATTTTGTGCACCTTAATTAGTGAAACCAACAAATGGATCACTAGGCACTTGCACAGCCCCTCTAAACACACTACCATTGCTGAGGCTTACAAACCATTCATTCCTTCTCTGTAGGCTGTATGTCAGGAGGCTCGACTTGCTTAAAGTACTTTTTGGAAATATAAAAACTGGTGTGAGTAGCTATGTACAGTACTGCACAAGTAACTAATTGCCACCACTTTGGTGCCAGCTTCTCAACCATTACATGTACAGACATCACACTGTACAAAACATTTCTAAAAACAGTTGCCATGTTGTCCCACTATGGGAAGAGTTTGTGGAGGGGTGCAAGAGAGTAGAGGTGGTAGGGTTTTTGTATCAGTGAAATCTAGGCACCAGCTGAGGGGGCCACTACGCACTAAGAACACTTTGTCATAATTAAAGCTCAAGTTAAAACCAGCAGCTTCACTAAGAGGTTTACCTTGAACATAAGGGTTAGTAATAATAATAATAATAATTCTTTATTCGGTTAATCACGAAGAAAACCATAAAAGAAACAGTCAGCATAAAAAGGTCCATACACATACAAGTAAAAAGACATTTCATAGGAACGTTTGTACAGTAAAGAAGAAAAAACAGCTGACATATGTTTAAAAAGAAGGGGAGTTTTGCTTTTGAAAATCATTATTTTTTCCTAGTGCAATTTGCTAAAGGTTTTTTCTATGGTTCATGATACATTTTAAAAAGTTTAAGACCAGGTAACAGACTTCTTCAGACTCTAAGGTTTGCAGTCTAAGAAAGGCCGGTCGACATAGTCTGAGGCCCCATCGCCTATATAGCGGAAGTATCCAAAGTTTTCTGTGAGGTTGGTAAAATTTACAAAAGATGATGACGTGGATATTAGATTGAGTTGATTTCGCATCGCAGGGACACGGAGGCAGGTTTGAGTCCCAGGCCTTATTTAGGGGAAAAGCAACCAGTCTGAAAAAAAGGTTCAGTCTGAGCCTGGTGAGCAACATCCTCTCATATGTTTTGGTATGCAGAGTAAGGTACGGTTGAATGCCAAAAGTTTGCTGAACTGTGTTCGCGTGAACCACTGAAGGTTTTACAGCCTCGGTTGACAGTCTTAGTGTTTCCAGATGTCGTAGTGCAAGTTCCTTGAGCTCCTTTTTTGGGAGGGCAACAATCGATTCTGGATGAATATAATATTTTTCGAGGCCAAGGTCAGTAAAAAAGTTTCTAATGTAGCGGAGCCAGTTTAGTCTAAAGGAGTGATCAAGTGACATTGTGTCGGCCACTATCGACTGTGATAGCGTGTTAGCATCCGAAGTCCATATACGCCTCCACAAAAGCAATGGCTGGATTTTAAGGAGATCCTGCAAGTAAGGAATTCCCAGTTCCATGTGGGAGGCGTAGGTTGGTGAACCTTTCGGAGTGGCGAGAAGAAATCTTATAAATAGATTTTCAATTTTTTGTAAGGCTCCAACGTCTGTATGGCCCCAGACCCCTGCTCCATAAAGAGCAATCGCCTGGCACTTGGCATTGTAAATTCTTAACAGTTCTGCTGGACGCCTCCTTCCCAATTTCCGTGAGAAGGTCTGCAGGGCTGCTATTGAACGCTTAAAAAGGTGGCATCTCGCTTCCACTGCTGGTTTCCATGTTAGCTTGTCATCGATCATGATCCCAAGGTATGGGTATTGTGTAGTGATCTCCAGTGGTTGACTATCAAGGAAGATGTTTTTTTTGCCTTTCTTCGCCCCCCCCCGTGATCATGACGAACGTTTTTTTTACATTAACCTTTAGATCCAAGGTGTTCATGAAGGTGGTATATCTATTTAATGAATGCTGGAGTTCGCGCGGCGTTCGGGCCAGGATGACGGCGTCATCCGCGTAGAGGAGCGCTGGAATCGGTCTCTGTTTCATTTTTGGGAGGTCCTGGGCCCCCCTCAGCATCTCCTCCTCCAGGCCATTTGTGTAGAGCGAGAAAAGGAATGGGGCCAGGACACAGCCCTGCCTAACTCCTCGCTCCACGCCAAAGGATGCTGTCAGCTCACCGTTCTTTCCGAACCGAACTCTCGCCGAGGCCCCAGAGTACAGCTCTCTCAGAAGGTCCAGCAATGAAGGATCCACGTTCATTTCTCTTAGGACTGTCCATAATTTGGAGTGTGCAACACAGTCAAAAGCGGCAGACAGGTCCACATAGACCATGTATACCGTCGATTTCTTTGCGTGCGTGTATTTGGCCATTATAAGGCTAAGGTTTAATGCCTGCTCTACTGTCCCAAGGCCTTCTCTAAAGCCGAATTGTAGATCCGAGATAATAGCTTTTTCCTCACTCCACTGTTGTAGTCTCTCCAGAATGACCCTCCCCACCACTTTGCCAAGGGAGTCCAGGAGGGATATAGGACGATAGCATTTTGGGTCCTGTCGGTCCCCTTTCTTGAAGATGGGGACCATGATTGATCTGGTTCAGGAGTCTAAAATGCCCTCACTGGCTGCTGCTGTGCATACTCTCGTCAAGATAGGTGCCCAGAGCTCCTGGTTGAATTTAAAAAGGTCCACAGGGACGCCATCAGGGCCCGGGGCTTTTCCTGTCTTACTTTTTTCCAAAGCCGCCAGGATTTCGGAGATGTCAAAAGATATTGGAATTGGATATTGTACTTCATTGTGGAGGTGGGATGGGTGGTCTGTGGTTCCTTGGTCTTTGAATATGTTGTCAAAGTGGGCTATCCAAGTTCCCTCATCTATAGCCACCTCTATCTTGGGAGAGTTGTTGTCCGAGAGGTATGGGGATCTAATCGTTCTCCAGAAATCCTTGCTGTTTTTTGATAGGGAGCTCTTGTCTAGGTCTTTCCAGAGTTTCTCTTTCATTTGTTGTAGTTTTAATTTACGTTCCAGTTTGTATTTTTTTCTCAGAAGTTGAATAAGGCCCACGTCTCTTGGTTTTTTATGGAGGGCAGATTTTAGGTCAGTTAGAGCTCTCGTACAGTTGTGGTTAAACCAACCTTTTCTTTCTGTGTGTTTGTTAGTTGTTTTCCCCGTGAGTAGTCTCATAAGGGTTAGTAGCAGCATCAAAACTATAAATTACCTTAAAATGAGAAACCCACTGAGGGTCTGTGGTTTGAGTACTTATTATAGTTAAAATGCAATCACGTACCCAAATTGAATTGATCGTCTGCTAGAAGATATTTGGACTGCGCCTCTGTAAAACTAAAAACACAATTGCAATTCTAATGCTTAAGCTCTGTTTTGGCCATTTTGAGGGCAAGTTTATAATGTGCTCAACCATCTATGTTTCTAGGTTTTGTAAATGGTCCCACCCACAAACGCCTACTGGCAAGGGAACATAAGGCATCATACCATCAAGCTGTTGCCTAATTGCCTTATAGGTAGGGCCACTGGAAATATACTGCAGGAAAGGCCAAATTATGGGGCAGGACTGAGTAAATTATGCGGCAAGAAAAGGCAAATTGTGCAGCTTAGTGCTGCTTATTTTGTAATAGTATTACTTCATTATTTAGTGAGGTCAAAAATAACAAGCATTGGCATAGCCAATAGGTCTCACTTTTGGGACCTTATAAGTATTTAGGTATTCAGCACAATATCCTTGTTGCAACAACAGCAGCTTTTGCATGGCTAAACACTTATAAGGTCCCAAAGGCGAGACCTATTGGCTATGCCACTGCTTGTTTAATTAGGCACTTTCTCTCTCTTTACCTCTCCTTTTCAAGAGTTGACAATCCATGCTTCCCTAGTTCAGACCGCCCCTCCCATGTGGATAATTTGTCCTCGCTCCCTGGGAGACCTGGCCTTCACAGGTGCTCTGTGAGGGCTCCCGGACTCCATGCCTGCCAGCTCGTGGCCTTGCTGGTGCCGTATATAAGGCCACCTCAAGAAGCATGCAAAGCAGGAGAGAAGGAATGTGCGGGAGGGGAGGTCCAGACAAGGGAGACTTCGGCAGAGAGAACACAATCCTGGGACTGTCTGCCATGAACATCCCCGGACACAGTTCTGGGAGTGTCTGCCATGGCTGCCAAGGACATCCACACAGCGGACGCCATTGTGCTGTTGTTGCTGCAGCTCAGCCTCACTCGAGCAAAAATTAGCTATTGCTCGGTCGCCCAAAAATGAGGAATTTCAGCCATGCCACAACTCTGTGGCTAACTGCGCCGAAAACAGTCGAACAGCAGCATGAGCAAGTAGGATTTTGTAATGAGACACTTACTTTTGCAGCAGTTGCTGCCAACGAGCCTGCTCCTTGTAGCCGCAACTACACGGACTGCTGGGCCACTCTGCTGCGATGACTGTCCCCTGAAACAGCTCCGACCGCGGTCCAGGCCTCGAGTCGAGGACAGTGCCAACGCAGCATTGATAATGGCCTCAATGCTGCTGGACACGCTACAGGTTGCAGTGTCTGCTGATGCACTGTCACTTTGGTGGCAGACGGGTTGGCGATGACGGCGTGGGCATATTACAGTACATAATAATCTGACGTAAGTGAATAGTTATGCGCAGTGTGAGCACTCAGCAGAAACGGTCTGCGCAACCTCGCGCTCGCGGCACAGGTGAATTAGTTAAGTTTTAACCCCACCTGCTTGAGCCTTGTGGCGTGCGAGTTGAGCCAGCCCCCCAAACAAGCCTGCAAGCTGCGCGCTCCGAGTGCTGTCAGCTTTCTGTCTGTAGTGTTAATTTACAGCGCTCCTGTTTGTTTTGAGAGCCCAGGAGACGCTATATAAATGCATGACTTTCCATTTCAGTGCGGTGATGCGGACCACCACACTGAAATGCATTAGTCTAACAACACCTGATGCGTGATACTTAGCAGGCCTGCCGATTTAGTCGGACTATTGAAGGAATAAGATTGATTCATGGGTCCTTTCTTTTAAGGGATGATCTCCTGGTTGCTGAAGTGGTAGAGTTCTATATTCTGTGGCATGTTTTTGCTGGTTAAAGGTTTGGTTGTAGATTCAAAATCAATTGTGTTGGAGGTTTTTTTTTACCCTGGCGAGTATACTTCAGTGACTGTGAGACACGTCCTAGAGTAATTGGTATTATTTGTGTCACAGAGCTTCCAATTGGTGCTCTTGCCTCGAAATGACCTTGTAGATCGAATCGGTCACGTTCATCACCACAAAGCCACAGCACTGTTCGTTTGTCCAGTTCGAATCCCCTCCGAAGTGATAAAGATGTCTTTTAATTGAAATCCTATATCCCAATATTAACAGATTATTTGAAACGAGCAGCTTTAATATAGCTCTGCGATTATGCAGAATTGTGTGGGGTTGCAGTAGTCTCATATTGGTAAACCCTTCTGTTGCATACTGAGTGGCCCCAGCAGAGTTCAGTTTTTTCAGGTCTCCTTTGGCAGTGCAGCATTACATCTTGTGGGATCAACCGAAATAGCTTTAAGAACGCTTCTGAGAGTGGTGCTTGGCTCTCCCATCCATATTGGTTACCTTGAGTTCAGTATTTGAGTTGTACTTCAGAAGACACCAAAAAACAGTAACTTGTCAACCTGCAGAAATTTATCAGGGAAAAATGTCTGGGGGAAAAAAGGCAAAGCGTTTGCAATTTGGTGTGTTGGAGGCTAATTATGTTGGGCGTTGTTTTCTTGTTGAAAACGTGAAATAAGAGGTATTTACCCTGAATGGTAAATACCTAACCATACGATAATGTTATTCACGTGCGGTAAGTATGCCGCCCAATAGCTTAAGACGGTCTTCCTCGATTCAGGATGGCTCCATTTGAAGGTCTTGCAGAGTATGCAGAGGGTGTTGAATCATGTGTGTAGATCTGTCAGTTCATGGTGATAAAGAAGTTGAGTATGATGGCGAGTTTGTAGGCAAGGTCCACGGGCATGGGAGTGTTTCCGAGGGCGGCGGGCCTCCAGGTGCCGTCCCACGAGGAGGGGGTGGTTTTGAGGATGATGACTTCTGTTTTCTCAGAGTTGAGCTTCAGGCAGCTGCTGCTCATCCAGGTGATGCTCATCCAGTATTCCTAACACTTATATTTATGTGACACAGTTTTCAATAAAGCATTGATGTTTTGAAGTGCTTGATCTGCTGTGATTTATGAATATCTGAAGAAAAATGGTCCTTAAATGTAGCTATCAATGAACCTGCTTCGTGCCTATGGGTCTGCTGCAAGTTAAGAGCAAATTAAATATTGTAGGGGTACGTGCCCAAATTTTTGCAATGTTTTTCCTGTGCCTGATGATTTGCAGCTTGTGCGTGTTCAGAAAGCACAAGTTGGCTGGATGTCTGGAGGCGCCTCCATGGTGATAGTCGGGAATTCACCTATTTATCCGCAGTACATAACTCGTTCTCCAGAATTGACTATCTCTTTGTCCCCAGGGTGACAGTGAGTACAGTGGTGTCAGCGGACATTCTGCCCCGGGGCCTGTCAGATAACTCCCCGGGGGCCCTTACACTTCAGATGGGTCGAGGGCGACAGCCGTTTAGGTGGCGTATGTCTGTGTGGCACCTGTAGAAAGATGACTATAAGGAGCGCATGAGTTAAGCTATCTATCACTACCTGACTGTTAACGTGGGGTCCGTTTCCTGTACTGAGACACTGTGGGAGGCACTGAAACCCATGCTGAGAGGGGTGGATATTTCGTGGTGTGCAGCGGCGCGTAGGGAGCGTAAGAAGGAACTACTGCAAGCGGAGGCAGGAATAGAGGTGCTTGAACGTTGGAGCCTGGAGGTAGAGGGGGGCCCGGTCAGGTGGCAACTGTTAGTGGCACAACAAAATTATGCGGCCCTCTCAATGGATGAGGCCCGCCAAGCCTGGCTGGCGATGCGTAGCAGAGTGTATCAATGCGGCCCGGCGGGAGAACCAATTATCGACTCCCCGACTATTGCCGAAAGCTTGGCTGCTTATTATGCGGAACTTTACGCTTCAAAAGAATGCTGTAATTTATGAATTAGCTGCCGTCATAGGTAAATTTATCGATGATTTACCGTCTAAAGATGTGTCGGTTGAGGTGCGGAAACAATTGGAGCTGCCACTGACAGATGAGGAGTTGGGTACTGCACTATGAGAACTCAACCTGGGAATGCCCGGGACCCAACGGATGGCTCGCTCCCCCGGACTGGAGACATGTGGAGGTGGTGGTATTCCAAAAACCAGGTAGGCCCCCAGAGCAGCATGCTTCATACCGTCCCATCTCCCTCTTGGATGTGGAGGCGAAGGTTCTGGCCAAGGCTTTGGCCAACCGTCTTCTGCCCCACATTTCCACTCTGGTGCACCCTCGATAGGATTGCATTATATGCGGACAATGTTCTTTTCTTTCTCACGGCTATAGATAGGACGGGGCCGCGGCTTTTGCGCATTCTGCAAATCTTTGGGGAAACTCCAAGACTCTATATGAACCCTCATAAGTCAACACTATCAATTTTAGGGGATCACACTGGAGTAGGAGTGTCGGAGTCATCGGTCCAGCTGGCGGCGGGGGAACTGCAATACCTGGGCATGTTTCTATCAGATATACCAGCAGTTTCTTGGGAATGCAATCTGGTCCCAGTGTGGGAACGCACTCGGGAAGATCTTAAGTCCTGGTCCCATATGCCTCTGTCCCTATACGGGATGGTGGCACTTCCTCTGCTCCTCTACCAATTGCAGAACCATCCATACCAGATCCCACCCCGATGGTTTAAGCAAGTGAACGCACCACTGGGTCAGTTCCTGTGGGAGGGGGGAAAGGTGTGGGTGGCCTTGCGCAGATGTTTCCTGTCCACCTACTGTGGGGGGCTGGCGTCCTCGGATGTCCTCTCTTAATATCAAGCTTCGCACTTGCTGGTTCTTAATGAGTGGTGGTACAGTGACCAGGGCGGACCGGCATATGCAGTTGAGCGGCAGTTCATGGAGCGCCATTCCCTACATACAATATTATATTCGTTGCTACCATCGGTCATGCGAGCAGTATTTCTGATTTGGAGGAAAGCTCTACGCCACATGGGGTGGTGGAACATTTTGACTCGTGAGACCCCCCCGGGACAATGGGCTTCTGCCTCAGCTAGCAGCCTTACAGGGTTTCCGGGGTTGCGACGCAATAGGTATCTCGGTCCTTGGCGATGTAATAAGGGGCGGGACGCTCAAATATTTTAAGGACCTGCAGAAGGAATCTTCAATGCCGCAATCCCAGTTTTACCGCTACTGCAATTTAGGCATGCCCTATCCCCTAGTTTAGAGGGCCTGGAGTCACTGCCGGAGTTCAGTCCATTAGAGGTGAAGGTCTTCATCGGAGATCTCACTGACCTGAAGATCTCTCGAATTTACCAATCCCTGGTCACTCACTGCTACCCCACGCTACAGAGGCTTCGGAAAGCTTGGGAGGAGGATGTGGCACATTGGAGGAGGAGGATTGTACTGAGGCCTTAGCAGCCCAGCGGGGCCGGCAATAGCGATGCGCCTTCGGCTGGTGCAGTTCAAGTACCTACAAAGGGTCTACTTCACCAAAGTGCGTTTGTGGAAGTCAGGGCTGATCGCCTCCTCTATGTGCCTTCGCTGTAATCGAGAGGAGGGCACATTTATTCACACGTTCTGGAACTGTCCGTCTCTTAGTCGCTTTTGGAGTTGGGTATATTCCTGCCTCTCGGAGGTTCTGGGATGGGAGCTCCCCCGCATGCTGCAGCTTGCCCTACTGCATGTTATGGAGGAGGTAGGGGGCAATATCTATAAGCGACACCTCATGCAATTGGGCTTTACACTGGCAAAAAGGGATATTGCCAGGACATGGAAGGCACCTAGGGCCCCATCGGTGGCTGCATGGAAGAATGGGCTGGAATTCTGTATGGGGCTAGAACAACCCATTTTCATTGCTAGGGGGTGCCCGCGCAAACACTACAAAATTTAGAAACGGTTGGCAGATTATCGGGGTCTGATGTTGGACCTGCCGCTGGTGGTAGAGGCACATTTGTTAGAATTATACATATGCATACTTTTAGACCAGGGGGGCAAGTTGTGGGAGGGCTCGGAGGGGCTACCAATCCTGCTGTGTCTCTAAGTGGTGGACAGGTTTGTGTGGAATTGGCGCGATCTGGGGGGTGGAGGGAGGAGGCGGTAGTTGTTAATATGTGTTTGGTTATTAAATGTCAAAGTCATTATCACTGTATGGTTGAATTGTGCAGTTGTCTCTGGGGTGCAGAGCCCTGCAATATATTTGCAACTTGACAATTAAATTTGTTTAAAAAAAAAGAAAGCACAAGCTAGTTAAAATGGTCAAGCCAAATAAATATTATAGCACTTAAGGGTGACAAATAAGGGTGGGCTTCTAGGCGTCTCAGTCATTGTATGTGGAGATTGTTCATTGTATTACTGATAAAAATTCATATACTTTTACTTTATTGTAATCTTAGGACTTTTGAAAATAAACCAAATAGTCATATGAACAAACGGTCATCAGTGCTGAAATACTTTGACCATTAATTCATACTAATATATTAATTGAGGAAGTTGTGAGATCCTCCAATCTATGCATGTGTAATTAGGAAGTATCTGCTAGTGTACCTGTTTATTTGTTAATATTATGATATATTATTAACCTAGCCATACCGTGCGGTTTAGATTTAACAGTTTGGACACAAAATGCTTTGAACATCTTTTTAATATTTAATAACTAATAACGTTCACAATCTGCTACGATTATGCATGCAGCTCGATTAGAATGTTAAAAGTAGTCTCGGTAAAGTCCAGTAGTATTCAAATTGTTTGTATTCACTAAATGTTCTGCATTGTAAATGAAGACTATACGGTTAGCAAATAAGTATTTGCTTATTATTCTGTTAGTGTTTAAAAAGTATCACTCACATATCATGCCACTATGCAGACTTTTTCAGATCTCCGTGCTCTGTGCGGAGCTCAGAGTGGGAAAAACTCAGTAAAAAAACTCCTCAAGTGCAGCAAAGTTTAGTGCCCAGCTAATAAACAGAATTATTTTCTTCATGTTGCTTCTCTTGCACATGTCTGAGCCAAGCAAATTCATAGACAAGACCAGTGTGTCCCTGTGTTTCAAATTTGTGAATGTGATTTAAGGAACATGTTCCATCCAAATCTTAAATCCTGCATAAAAACCTTGCTGAGAGTGATTTTTCAAGAGTGATGCATTGTGTTGCAATATGCCGCACACCTGCTTAGTTTTGAAACTCTATCTTGAAGGATTATGCCAGTCATGTAGCCAAGAATATACAATAGCTCTCATTAAAGGCAATAGTATTTGTTTTCTTCATTTTTTTTATTTAGTGCCAAGGGCGCTTAAAATGCATAACAAACAAAAAATGTACAACGTTTACATTCAGTAAGGTCTGGGTAAGAACATTTACATTACATTTATTTTAAAGAGTCAGATTTACTTTACAAATAGTAAGCAATTTCATATTCATCATAGCTGTACAATAACTGTTTATTAACTGCTTAATATTGCTCAAGTTGGGATGAACCAATGTTTCATGGCTGATATTGGAGAATGATTTGATGTAGGAGCCCCAGACTCGAGGAAGCAGTCCTTCATTGTCATTGGAGGTGATTCTAAGCCGCTGAGATGCTGTCGTCATTCTTCGCCAAATCACAAAAGTCGAACCTTCATGTTTCTTTACAGCTGGTGAAGCTTTACTATTCAATGATTTCTAAATGTTCTCTGCAAGTCCTCTGGTGGGATATGGCATTTCAGCACTGAATGCTTCTCAGAAAGGAAATGGCGAGGGATCCTCCATAAATGTTGTCAGTGATATCAGTCACAGTGGTCAGAATCAAAAGCTAAAGAGATGGCATTTAGTCTGGAACCTGAAAGTTGAAAGGTACAAGGTCAGATTGGTCAAGTAGGCAATTTCCCATCCTTACAGTCTAGCAAGCAACGTGGAGGTACCATGGGCTCATAAAATATCTTTTGCCTTGTTTTAAACGTTGGCTTGCAAAGAACTTGAATAACTTTAACCAATGTAAAGGGGGAGTTAGCTGGGCAGAGATTGGGCCTCTTTAAACACAACAAGAGGTAAGACAGTTCATAAAAATGTGCTGCCATACAATATTGTACTCCAGTAGCTGCGTCGTCTCTTCTCCAGTGTCACAACCTCTCCCATGCAGGAGTTACTCCACAGAATTCTAACACTCTTGGAAGTCTTTAAACAGCCAGTAGGTGTTTTGTAATCATACAGATTATTTATAACAATGTGACCGCGACCTGATAACCACCAGTCTTAGACTCTAGGGGGCAGATAATGTTACTTACCCATTGGTCCCCCTTGCATCTGACCTAGATTTGCAGAATTATTTTGCTCTTCTGTGGCAATCCCAAAGCATCCATAGTGGGATGACTGCCAAGCTCTTGGGGGTCCATTTCCACGTGATGCACATAATGAATTCATATAAACAAAGTCTTTCTCTTTCAAAAGGTTTTGCACCCAATCTTAATCAACATAAAAGTGTTTCTTTGATGATGAGGACTTGAATGACCCTACCCCAGAATAGCTCCTCCTCAAGCACCAATGGGATATGAGCCTCAATCTCTCCATGTCGTATGTTGATTACATTTTTCCCCATGACTCTTAAAAACCTATGTATTTCGTTCTTTTTCTACACACCCAACTGTAATGTAATTTAAAACATTAATCAAAGGTCTTCTATCAGAAGTGGCTCTGGAATTCTGAAACTATGAAGGGGCGATTGTATTTTTGAATATATAGGACAAGAATATTGTGGCACAGTAAAAGAGTGGACAAAATATCGAGGGACAAAATAATGATTGGTAAATGTATAGAGGAACGTATACATTTGCCATTCTTAACGCCACATAAATGAAGATATATGTGTATGTTTTTTTGGTACACCGATGCGGAATTAGGTGCAGAAAATCTATACACATACCTTTTGATATTTTGTCTCTCGATTTTTTGTCAATGATATTAGTGCTTCACAATATTGATATTCAGAGACACATTTGGAAGGCCAAATTATGGAACACAGTGAAAATGATGCAGCGAATGTAGTGCATTCTGTGACAATAGTATTTTGCTGTTTCAGTACACATAAATGCTGTTCCCGCAAGATGTTCTGCCTCTCTAGTGCCAATTTAACACGGGTGAAACAATCAGGCAAGTAGTTGACGTTTGCCACGGGGCAGCACCATGTGTGATTTTTGATCCTTCTAAAATAGCAAAACAATTCTTTGTGGAAAACTCAAAGTGTGTATCATAGTGTGGATTATTTGGCAAGTAAAGCAAACCCATTATTGTATGGAAGAAGCCCCTGGATACCCTCTAGGGTGACAAGCACTGCTCTACAAATCCACCTTACATTTACATTACATTCCAGCGACCCCATTGAATAGTGACGGTTATTTGTGTGATTCTTTCAATTAGATAGTACTCATGCTCTCTCTTTTTGACAGAAAAAAGCATCAAAATCTTACCTCGTTCTATGCAGAAAGTATGAACTCATACAACCTGAGAGTGCTTTTCATCATTTTGATCATGTTCTCAAGCTGATACATAGAGGGAATGGAAACAAGAAGGCTATTTAGACATGTAAAACAGTTGATTTATTTTTCTCTAAAATAGCAAACTGTGGGCATTACCAATAACCGGTTGATCCTAGGTAATAGGATAGGATAGTATTTATAAAGCGCACTTATACCAGCTGATGTCAAGGCGCTAAGTGAACAGGGAGAAATAAGCACCAACAACCTGCTGGGAGGCAAATAAACAGGGGCCAGGTGTACGACCCGGGCATTTAGTGACTCGCAAATTGCTCTCAATTGCGAGTCGCAATTTGTGAGTCTCTAAATGCCATGTACAACAGTGTCAGAGACACTGTTTGTCATTCCCAATGGGGTTGCACATAGCATGCCTCATCAATATTCATGAGGCACTCATAGTTTGCAACCCCAATAGGAATGGCTGGCCTTCCCAGGTATGGCGGCCTGCTCAGCTCAGCAGGCCTCCATGCCTGAAACTGCTTTTCAATAAAGCATTTTTTTTTAATGCAGCCCGTTTTCCTTAAAGGAAAACTGGATGTATTTTAAAAGAACATGTAACGTTTTAATTTTCCCCTGCAATTGCAAAGTGGAAGGGGTCCCCTGGGGACCCCTTCCCATTTGAGAGTGTTTTATCACCCTCTTGAAGAGGGTGGTAAATTGTGAGTGTTTTGCAACTGCAATTGCAGTAGCAAAACATTCTTACATAAGGTAGCAAGTCGCAATTAGGAAGGGGCACTCTTGGAATGCCCCTTCCGAATAGTGAGTTGTAAATCCTATTTAGCGAGTTGCAAATAAATTGCAACTTGCTAAATAGGGTTTGTACATGGCCCTATTAGTTTTTGCATGCGCAAATGAGTCCATAACCCGTTTGCTCATGCAAAAATGGGTCGTACATCTGGCCCCATTACTTTAAGAGCTTCCTACAGACCGGAAGTGAGTCTGCCTTGGAAATCGGAAGGCGCAAAGATTTCCAGAGTTTTACGGCTGCCAAAAAGAAGGAGCAGCCACCCCACTTGCACCTGCGAAATCTGGGAGTGACCAATTTTTTAAGAGAAAAATATTTTTTTATTCTTTGCTCAAAGCCAATGCCAGTTGAATCTTTTGCTTAATTTAGAAGTGGGGATACATTTGATCCTAGAGTGAAATGGAATTTTTGAGCCCATAGTTTTTTGCTCGTCCACAAGTAGGATCAACCCCGTGTTTTTTGTTCTCGTCTCGCACAGAAGAGGTTAGTCTAGTAGTCAGAAGGATGATTGTTTTAATTAATCCCTGTTTCCAGCAGGAGATAGATTCCACCTCTGTCTGTTTACACTGTGCACTAAAACCAGCTTTGAAATTTAGAGATCAGCTGTAGCTCTCTAAGGGTTCCAGTGGATGAGAGACAGATTGAGTTGCTACACCATTCACTCATTGCTAGTACCGTAAAGAATTCCTTTGTTTCTGAGAATGGAGCGCATTTTTCACAAGCAGTTATTCCTGTGATATCTTGCAAATTTACTTTGATTTGTGAAGATATAATGGAAGAAATATAGTTTGAGAGAGAAGGAACATGAACATGATGGTATGGTATTTTAAACAAGACTCAAATGTTTCTCAGCTGCCAAGGTGGGGATGTTGAAGACATCCCTGTGTTCCGGTGGTGTTACTTCTTCAAGTAGTTTATATGGATACTGAAAATATAATAAAAAAGATCAGCATTACCAAGACCATTGTCAACAAATGTAGACTGTCATGAGTTTCACAGAGACGGAAGTCATGTAACGCTGCACATCTCAAGGTACTAAAAATTTTAAAAACCATTTGTACAAGTAACTGCATGCTATGCTTGCTTACCATTTTGGCATTTCACATCCATAGCACTTTGTGTTCATCACCTTCTAAAGTAGAAGATAGGTGTGAGTGAAATATTTCTTTCTGTGAGTAATAGATCAAAGATGCAGAAACAGTGAATAATGGTGAGCTGGCTATGTACAAGTGTGCTGCTACCAGAAGAGCTCACTCTGCTCTTTACCCAAGAAATCTTGTGTGACTCCTTCTAAACAATACAGTTTCTACCTGAAATGAGGCGCTAGGGGGCGCACAGCGCAATGGCTGGGTGAGACCGCAGCTCCGCCGGACGACCGAAGGAAACACGGTCTGTGCTCGCCCCGAGGCCTGCAATGTTGCCGACGGAATATGGCCCAGACGTGTGAATACATCAGGATGGTGAAAAAGCGAGTTTGAACGTCAATATTTCGAGCGGAGTAGAGAAAACTGTGGACAAAAGAGAGCGGGACTGCGCGGCGATTCAAGATGGCGGTCGCCGCGTCTGCCGACTCGTACAAGCTCAGAAATCCGAAGTAAGCAGCGCGGAGACCAGCGACACCGTTAGCGCTGTACGGGTGGGCTGTGACATGCGGGCTGAGACGAGCACCGGAAGGTATGGATTCAGTGCCGGACCGTAATGGCTGGGGTACGGCTCCTTTAAGCGCCCGGGAATGCACTGAGGCAAAATGGCGGCGCTCGTGTAACCTGTGATCGGCAGGCGAGCATTGCACTTACTATACGACCAACGTGATATGTGCGACTGGGTGAAGACTGCTCACTGTAAACCAAGCCTTGGATGTGGAGGCGGCAGTAGCGTCCAGAGCACGCGCGGTGCTTCGCGGCCCAGGAGGCAATACTTCTCCAGGCGCTATGGCAATGAAAGGGCACGAAAACGCACGGACTGGTCAACCCTGTATGCAAGCGAAGCCTACGAACTAGGACGATTCACTGTGGTGCCATTGGGAGGATACGGACTTGCAGTGGCTCCTGATGCGCTGTGTCGCTCCATTCATGCACCTGATAAAGCCAACACTGTACTCAGCGTCCAATGATTTGTCAGGGCTGAAGGCTGCTCGCCCTTAAACAAACATCGTGGGGATCAGCCATCCTGCTGGGTATTGCAGTGGTGCTCCCCTCAGCCCCATTACAAGATAACGCTTTGCACCCCACCAGGCAGCTCAAATCACGCCTCGGTTGGACATCGGAGCGCCGGCTCTAGGGACCCTGATTTGCACGCGGTGCACATAGTTAAATATCGCTTGGCAGCAATGACGGCGGCATCAACCAGGATCACCAGGTCCTCGCTTCAGGCTGTGGAACTAAGACCACCACTGCCAGTGAAGATGGTTAAGCCAGACAAACAGCAGCAAAAGATTTCATTTGAAAGCAAAAAAGCACCTAAACCCACGGAGCAGATGGCGGACGGCGAGGTGTCGACCGACCTGGCGCGAGTGACAATATGGAGAAGATACTGCTTTCCATTCAGGCGAACTTACAGGACATTAACGGCAAATTGGACAACTTGACGTGCAGGATGGACGGTATGTCTGACAAACTGGAAAAACATGGCGAGAGTTTGGAAACGACCGAAACCAGGATATCAACAGTAGAAGATGAGTCGCGCGCCACGACCAACAAATGCGCCGGCATGGAACGCGTGTTGGAGGTGATAAAGGCGAAGGAGGAGGAATTGGAAGCGCGGTCCAGGCGCAATAATGTGTGTATCACTGTCCTTCCTTCCGGAAACAACAAACACCGGTCGCATGGAGGTATACATAGAACAGTTGTGCAAAGATCTCTTCGGTGCAGACGCGCTATCTCCGATCTTCATAGTTGAGAGGGCGCACAGATCCCTCGCACCTCGTCCACCGCCGGGAGCTCCACCACGGCCCATAGTGGCGAGAATTCTTAATTATCGTGACAGGGACACCATCTTGAGGCTCGCACGTGAGAAGGGAACGATCACCCATCAAGGTAACACTTTAGAATTCTACCCGGACCACACTGTAGCGGTACAGCAAGCAAGGAAAGAATTTGCGTCTGTGAAGGCCAAGCTCCGAGATCTCAACATCAGTTACTCCATGTTATACCCGGCCAAATTACGTGTGTCTTGGGAAGGTAAAGCTGTACTGCTGTCGACCCCTAAGGCCGCGCAAGAATTTGTGAAAAAGGTGATGAAACAGAACAAACTTAATGCAAGAGTGGAACAGAAACCGGATTCCGACTGAGGGGGATGGACAGATGGGCAGTACTCCCGCGAAAACTGTGGTAAGACGATCTCTGATAATTTGTTGTTTGATGTTCCCAATAACTGGTACGGTCATGTTCACGGCTTGCAAACCCCAGTTGGCATCGACTTCCAATTTCCGCGGCCCGCACTAACTGTTTCAAAGGGCTGTCAGATATGCAAACTATTGCTTTGGGTGTAATCGTTGGAGGCCGCTGGGCGTGACAGGACTAGAGACTGGCCCACTGTGTGGCCATGAGAACTGTATCATTGCTACGCTCATGAACACGGCGTTGTTATGCATTAATCCTAGCCTCCAGAGGGCCCTTTATCGCTATGGGTTGCACATCACTGGCATATCTGCATTACGACCCTAACTTACTTCTGATGTAATGAGGAAGTGCCTTGCTGGCTGATTGTTAGTGCTGGCCAATGGGTCTGCACACGCCCTCTATACCTTCCCGCTCCACTCGGGACTCTGTCACTCTGCATGATGATGTTTCACGCTCCTATGCGTCCTGTAGACCACTGCCCATTTGACGAAAGGACCAGGGTGAACAATGGCAAAGGAGCACATGACCTGTGATTTGTGGTGCGACCATTATGGCCTCACGCAGTGTCATAATACGGAAGGTTCGATATGACCGGGTGAGATATATGTGCACACTGTATACCTTGTTATCAGCCTTACACAAAGCCCCCTAAATCGCTGGCATCTTCATGCTGGACTGTCATGCTCTACGAGGTCACTGATGTTACTACTCACAGACTGTATCCAGGTTCCTGTTGGCGGTGGGTGGGATAGGGGCAGCCAGCCATACCACACATGTGTGAATCGATCGATAAGTGAGTCGTCCGCATCCATTAAGTTGGGTGTTGAGTTGTGCCCCAAGCGGACCTCCGCAAGGGTATCCCCCACGTAAGTTCTGTTAAGATGGGAATTGTTCTGAAGTTCTCTAGGTTGAAGGGTATGTTTCAGAAGGGCAAATGGCTTCGGCAGATTTGGGTTGCTGGAGTGGGTGGGGGGAGGGGTAGGGGTATTGTTCATGTTGAGAGGCCAAGAAATCTGGACAATGTCAAGTTCCTGTGTTTTGTATGGCAAGGGGCTAATAGGTCACACGTGACCGCACACATTGCAGTGCGTATGGATTCTGATCATGATTGTAAGTTGTTGCTAGCTTGGACTCAATGGCCTTATCGATGACTCAGGAAGGTAGAGGTACAGGTAGAACACATTTAAATTTCCTCACGTGGAATATCAGAGGCTTTACACAACCAAAGAAAATAAGACAGGTGTTTGCCTACCTAAATAGATGGGACATAGATGTGGCTGTGCTGCAGGAGACACACATCACACCTAACACACATCAGCACATAGGCAAACGCTGGGCGGAGTCGTCCTACACTGCTACTTACTCCTCTTATTCGAGAGGGGTGATCACACTGATCCGGAGGGGTGTGAACTTCACAGTACACCGGGTGATACAGGATACCAATGGGAGAAATGATATTGTGTCCGGCACATTACGTGGGTAACGACTAACGCTCCTTAACGTGTACGGTCCGAATGTGGATGCACCCGAATTTTTTCTAGAAGTGTGGGGGCATTTACAGACACTCACAAACACACACATCATATGCGGGGGTGACTGGAATGTGGCTATGGTGGATGGTGTAGACCGTTCCTTACATTCCTCAGAGCAGCACAAGCAGGCAAGGACGAAACTCGTTCATATGCTGACGGACCTGTCGTTAACAGATCTTTGGAGACACAGACACCCTGACACACCGGGGGCCACACACATTTCAGCCATCCACAATAGTTGGTCACGTTTGGACTACTGGCTGGGCACGGATAGCATTGCACTGTGGGCACAGGACTTGCGCGTCCTACCTAGAACACTGTGAGACCATAACCCTGTATTGTTAAAACTCACGATACCGCATTACGCACCACCCCGTTTCACTGGAGGTTAAACTCACGTGCTCTAGCTGACAATGTTTACTCTAACACCATCAATAAAGCGATTAGGGAATATTTTCAGATAAATGCACCAGTGGTGGAGGATCCAGGGCTGTTATGGGAGGCATTTAAGGCCACAATACGGAGCGTGTGCATGAGCACTACAATAAGCATATGAAAGGACATTAGGCAACAGATAAAGCGCTGCTAGACACGCATGAAGGAGCTAGAAATGGCCTTTGAGACCACTCACGATATCACCCTACTGGGGGAACTGCGTCTAATACACAAAGAACATCAAACATTTGTTGACGATGAAATAAAGTATATTAATCGGAAACACACAGCTAGATCTTTCGGTGAGGGCGGTAGACCTGGCGGCTACTGGCAACCAAAATATGCGAGGGCAAGGGACACACTGCTATACTGCGCATCAAGACTAGGGATGGTACATTACAGACACAAGCCACGGACATTCTGAATGGCTTTGTTGAAACTTACGGGGCACTATACAAATCACAACCGATAGTGTCGGCGGAGGATATTTTTAGCTACTTGGAGGATGTGGCAATAGGTTGGCTGTCGGACGGCCAGAGGGAATATTTGGCGTTACCCATTACGGTAGAGGAAGTGACTGACGTGATCAAATCACTTCCGAACGGGAAGGCACCTGGCCCAGACAGGTACACAAATGAATGTTATAAACAATACGTAGATGTGCTTGCGCCTTATATGGTAGAAATTTAGAAATGCACGGTGCAGCTTTCGACCGGGCAGAATTACCCCCCACACTTCGAGAAGCTGTGATAATCACCCTATCAAAACCCTCCAAAGACCCGGAATTGTGCGACTCTTACAGACCGCTATCGCTTATCAATACCGATTCCAAAATACTCTCGAAATTACTGGCGGTTTGACTGACTCCACTGATGACGAAATTGGTCCTCCCGGACCAGGCAGGGTTTATCCCTACGCGGGCAACTTCCATAACACTAGGACACTGTTTGCCCTCTCGCACTATCTTCAGCCTTCCACGGGCGCATCCTAATGCCATTGTCGGGACCCCTGCACTGTTAGCGGGCGGTCCACTTCTCCGTTAGGGTGGCGGGCGGCCAAAGCCCGCCCGCCATCCTAATGGACCCCTAAATGTTTTCTCCATGTACAACAAGAATAAATCCCATATATAGGGGGATCTATTATCTATTATAAGTTATCTATTACAAGGTCTAGTCTTTTAGCAATCTAATGCTGGGCAAGGTCGTATTACAACCATCATATTACAGCGATATATGGGGACCTAGGGCAGCATCCTTTCGCGGATTAACACTGTTTGTGAACAGACCATAGGTTTTGTATATTGTACAGTTCTCTGTAGAAAAAAAAAAACGTAGCACTATCTTCTCCAGTATTAGGGGTGTCTTTCATAGATTCACATGCTTGAATATTCCCCGTCGTCGAAGTGGGAGTCCCACTGTACATAAAATAGCAGTAATATATGCATATATAAGTAAAATTATTATAATTATCTAAATACATATACATATATAAAATACAGTAAAATATTCAGAAAACTCAAAAGTACCATAGAACAGAATAGGCCCATAGAAAGCCTAAGGGAGAAACTCAACTTGGTAACATATCAGTGTCATTATGTTTTGGTCCAAATTCCAGCCAATCAGGCTGTAGCTCCCTCTAGAACCTTCTCCTCAGAAGCCCAAGACCTCAGATTTTCTACTGCACCTCGTGTGAAGGGAGTCTCCCTGAGCTCTGCTCAGTTTTTCAACTTATTTAGCTGTTTTTCAACTCTAATGTCTTCTTCAAGGAAATCTTTGTTCAGATCTTGTCCATCCTGTGGAAAACTGCGTCTCTTTCATGAAGATCCACACAGTAAATGTATTTACTGTCTCTACCCTGACCATGAAGTGAAGACCTGTAAGTACTGTCGTACTTTTCCACCTAAAACTTTAAGGGACAGAGAGGCCCGTCTCCTTCTGTGGCTTCAGAAGTTGAAACAACGGACGCTGTGGTCTCGGAGGATGAGAGTGTCTCTTCTTTTCAATCAAAGACCTCTCAGAAACGTGGGTCGGAGACTGAAATACCTTCTCCTTTTCTGAAGAAAAAGAGACTTGTTGATGTTTCTAAGGTTGTCTCCCCACAGGATTTACCTCCACATGCGCATAAGAGACCTGGTTCTCTGGCGTCATCGTCCAAAAGCCATGCCTTCATCCTCTAAACTGGGCATTGGCTCGTCGACGCGTCCGTCGACGACGACGAAATCCGTGGATGCTGTCTCCACGTCGACGACGACTTGCTCTATGTCCTCCAAAACTACGTCAACGACGTCCACCTCGTCGACGACATCACATGAGGTGAGGCCTATTACCTCTGTTTTGAGGATCTCGTCTACGGCTGCTAAATCCACCTCGTCGACGAAGACTCACCAGTCGACGCGCCTTTCGTCGACGGACTCCTCGTCATCGACCAAGACTTCTACATCGCCGACGGGTCGTCGCCCGTCGACGGGACCTGCTTCGACGACGACTACCTCGTCGACCCCTGCCTTACCATCGACGACCGCTTCGTCGACGACTGTCACTCCATCGACGGTCCACCCTTTGTCGACGGGACCATCTTCGTCGACGAGCAAGTCCATTGCCTCGTCTACGGCGCCGTCGATGGCGAAGAAATCTTCGTAGACGAAGCCTAAGACACATCCGTCGACGGAATCCTTGCCTGTGGACACAGTGCAAACGCCTCAACTGGCTGTTGACTCTTCCATCGCCACGTCGACAGGCTTGTCAACGCTGCACCACTCTTTAGCCACAGCTTCCACCTTCACAGTGGTTACTGCTTCTACGCTGCGACGCGTACCTCTAATTCAACTGAGTCCAATTAAGAGTGGTTCTGCACTTCCTGAAAAGTTATTTCAGTCTGCGGAGGAGGACTCCAATGATGATTCGGAGCACGATAATGCCTTTGGTCAAGCGACTATTCCAGCCGAGCTGCCCATTAAGTGCCAGGATTATGATGAGGAGGACGAAGAGTACGTCGAAGATGGGACGGAACTTTTTCCAGTAGATAGGTCGGAAGCACTTATGTCAGACCAAACGACACAGATACCACTGTCTTTGGTAAGGAATCTGCAACACATGCTGGATGATTATAACCACAGATTTCCTCCATCTCAGTCTGTTTCTCCAGTCCCGCAGCCTCCTCCGCAAACACAAGTCTCGGCACCAGTTCCGTCACGATCACCGGTGTAGGCCCTGCCTGATACGGACAATGACGATCCTGATCCTCAAAATACGGATCCAAATGATGATGACGACAATGCCCTTCAAGAATGGGATGATTACAGGGCTCACACACCTTCCACTCCACCAACGTCGCCATTGGCTTCGCCTCCTGTGGACATTGGCAGCTTCCACGATTTGATGGTCCGCGCGGCTAGGAGATTTCATCTCACTTTGGACGTCCAACAAACTGACTGTTTTCTCTTCGATTTTAAGGACCTACCTCAAAGGCAAGCTCACACTATCCCTATAATTGACCACATTTGGGAGGAAGGTCTCAAATTAATGGAGCGGCCGAATTCGATCCCAGCTGTCCTGCCAAGACTTGATAACAAATATAAAGCACCAGCAAATTCTCCAGCATGTTTGGTGTCTCAACCTAAGGCGGACTCCGTCATTACTTAGGCGGCTCAAAAGAGGTCTCGCAATCCTTCCACGCCACTTACTTCTCCTCCAGATCAGGAAGGCCGAAAGCTGGATTCCATAGGGAAAAAATTTACTACCATGGCAGCCACCACTGTAAGGGCAGCTAATTCCTTGGCCATTCTTGGAAGGTATGACCGCCAAATATGGTCCGAGATTGTGGCATTGCTTCCACAACTTCCAGATGATATTCACGCAGAGGCACAAACCATCATTCAGGAGGGTGAAAAAATCTCCTCTGAGATCATTGACTGCGCCATTGATATTTCCTCTACGGGGTTTAGACAGTTGGCGGGAGCTGCTGTTTTATGGCGTCAAGGCTGGTTAAAATCAACAGCATTTCGTCCTGAAGTCCAAGCGAAAGCCCTCGATCTTCCTTATGATGGGGAATCGCTTTTCGGGAAGCATGTCGACGAGGGCCTCGAATCAATTAAAAAAGACATGGATACTGCCAAGGCGTTGGGGTCTCTCCAATATAAGAAATGCCCTTTTCGAGGAGCACGTGGTAGAGGCGGCAACTATTCCACTTTTCGTGGCTCAAACCAATATCGCTCCTACAATGACAACCGGCAAAGACAAACTTACCAGTCCCAGAGTCGTCAGACCTCCTCCAGACCATACCAAAGAAAAACTACCTGTAGTGGTGGTTCAAATGCAAAGAAACAGTGACAGTCCCAGCACTATTTCTCCACCGACTGTAAAAATTGGAGGTCGAATCTCAAATTACATCTTGAATTGGTCCAACATTACTTCCGATCAGTGGGTCCTGGATCTGATTTCAAAGGGACACACCTTGGAATTCACAAAATGTCCTCCACCTCGCCCTCCTACTGGCTCACCTCCTCCCCATTTCAAAGACCTTTTGACTCAAGCCAAATTAATAATCAGGAAGGGTGCTGCCGAGGTAGTACCACAAGGCCAGCAGGGCAAAGGATTTTACTCCCGCTTTTTTCTAGTCAAGAAAAAATCGAGGGAATGGCGCCCAATTTTGGATCTACGAGCTTTAAACAAATTCATCACGTCCAAAACGTTTCAAATGTTAACCCTGCTCCAGATTCTACATTACCTCAATCCCGGAGAGTTCTTCTCCACGATCAAACTCCAGGACGCATATTTTCATGTTCCGATCCACCCCAGGCACAGAAAATATCTTCGTTTTACAGTTGGACACCTACACTTCCAATTCAGAGTCCTGCCGTTCGGCCTCCGTTCAGCACTGAGGGTCTTTACCAAGATCATGGCCCCGGTAGCTGCTTTTCTGCGCCTGCAAGGCATACAGTTTTATCCATACCTAGACGATTGTTTCATAAAGGCTCCGAACCTCCAACTGGAAATCCAGCATACTCAGTCTTGCATCTCCCTGTTTCAAGACTTGGGTCTTTCCATCAACTGCCAGAAGTCACACTTTCGCCCGTCTCAGCGGCGAGATTTTCTAGGAGCCTCACTAGATTCTCAGCTGGCAATGGTTTTTGTCTCCCAGGAAAGACAAGATCGCATGCTCCAGATGGTACGGTCCCTGCAGTCAAAACTGTACATTTCAGTCCGGATGTTGAAATCATTCCTCGGCATGGCTTCCTCAGCCATACAGTTGATTCCCCACTGCAGACTACATATGAGGGTCGTCCAAGAGGAGATAGACAAGCAGTGGAAACAGATTTCAGGATCATTCAACAACAGGATCCTTCTCACGCCCCGCATTCAGGAAGCTCTGGAGTGGTGGGCTCACCCTCCAAACATTTCAAAAGGTTGGTCTTTTCAAGACGATGTTCCAAATCTGACGCTTACAACCGATGCGTCCCTGGAGGGCTGGGGAGCGCATCTCGAAGATCTGTCAGTACAAGGGAAATGGACTGCGGTCCAACGCACTTGGCATATAAACCGCCTAGAGCTTCTGGCGATCTTCCTTGCCCTGAAGTCTTTCCAACGGATCGTTCAAGGTCAATCTCTGCTGGTGAGGACAGACAACACCACCAGCATGCATTACCTGTACAAGCAGGGCGGCACAAGGTCCCTTTTGCTTTCCCAACAAGCACAGGAGATATGGAATTGGGCGATTCGTCATCAAGTTCATCTCACATCCATCCATGTGCCGGGTGCTTCCAATGTTCTGGCGTATTTGCTCAGCAGGTACTTCTCGGACAACCACGAGTGGGAACTCAATCAACCAACTCTCGAGTTCATTTTCCACCAGTGGGGCCAGCCGCAAATGGATCTATTTGCGACTATCACCAACAGGAAATACCAATGCTTTGCAAGTCTTCATCCCCACAGAGAGTCGAGCGGAAATGCATTTTCGATCAGCTGGTTGAACGCATTCAGCTATGCTTTCCCTCCGCTTCCTCTGATTCCGCGCTTGTTGCACAGGATGAGGCTTCAACCCTGCCAAATCATCCTGATCGCACCCAAGTGGCCGCAGCGCCCATGGTTCTCGGACCTGCTCTTGTTCTCCCAGAACGAGCCAATTCTGCTTCATCCACTGCCTCACCTCCTCACGATGCAGCAGGGGCAGATTTGCCATCCGGATCCAGCATACCTCCAGCTCCATGCCTGGAACCTAAACACCATGAATTTGCGCGTCTGACCATCGACGCTGACTGTAGAGAGGTGTTAGCGCATCCTTCCACCATTAAAACCTATCAGTTGAAGTGGAAGCGTTTCTGTGTCTGGTGCCACGCCAAAGCCTTGGATCCGATGACCGCCAAACCAGAACAGATCCTGCCTTTCTTCCTATCCCTTGCAAAGTCAGGACTTTCCCACTCCACTCTGCAGGTCTTTCTGGCGGCTCTCTCCCGCTTCCGCCATGATGGTTCTACCTCACTGTATTTGTCTAGAATCATTCAACAGTTTTTGAAAGGCCTCTTCCGTATGTTTCCACCCATTCGGCGTCCTCCGCCTACTTGGCGCTTAAATCTGGTTTTGTCTCAGCTCCTCCTACCTCCTTTTGAACCCATCCATTCAGCAAGCTTAAAATTCCTCACGTGGAAATTTGCCCTATTGCTCGCCTTGACGTCATCTAGGCGTGTCAGTGACATTTAGGCATTCACAATTCAGCCTCCTTTTCTCCAGTTCTCAAAAGAGGCTGTTACACTACGTGCTAATCCTAAATTTATTCTGAAAGTTCCCAGTGATTTTCATCTCAATGAACCAGTCATTTTAAAAACTTTCTTTCCTGACCCACAAACTCCTGCGGAACGTTCATTACATTCCCTAGATTTGAAACGTTGTCTTAAGTTTTACATTCAGCGCACTACATCCATCAGGAAATCTGATCAACTGTTCGTAGCCTATGGCCCGATCTGCAAAGGACAACCTGTCACCAAACAAACTATTACTAGGTGGATTTCTTCCACCATTACCTTTTGTCATCAACGGGCTGGCAAGCCTCTTCCAGCTCCAGTACATGCTCATTCAACTAGAGCTGTGTCAGCTTCTACTGCCCTCTTTGCGGGGGTTCTCTCTGCGACACATTTGCAGAGCTGCTACGTGGTCGAGCAGCCATACTTTTACGAAGCACTACTGTCTGCAGTCAACAGACGCCGCAGATGCAGCAGTAGGACAAGCGGTGCTGCGGAATCTTTTCCATTAAAGGTGAGCCTCTGTTGCTACCCGCCTCCAGTCATAAAGGTTTTTTCTATTTAATATGATATGTTTATTGTATGCTTGAATTTACTGTTACCTTTATGACTTATGTGATGAGTACTGCTTTCTACTCTTATTCAAGCATGTGAATCTATGAAAGACACCCCTAATACTGGAGAAGAACATAAGTTACTTACCTGTAAACTGTGGTTCTCCAGTATTGGTGGCTTTCATAGATTCACATGCGACCCTCCCGTCCTCCCCTCAGAGGCTCTCTTCTCCTCAGGCACTTATGGTTACTCTGTGCTACGAAAATCTGAGGTCTTGGGCTTCTGAGGAGAAGGTTCTAGAGAGAGCTGCAGCCTGATTGGCTGGAATTTTGACCAAAACATAATGACACTGATATGTTACCAAGTTGAGTTTCTCCCTTAGGTTTTCTATGGGCCTATTCTGTTCTATGGTACTTTTGAGTTTTCTGGATATTTTACTGTATTTTATATATGTATATGTATTTATATATTTTATAATAATTTTACTAATATATGCATATATTACTGCTATTTTATGTACCGTGGGACTCCCACTTCGACGACGGGGAATATTCAAGCATGTGAATCTATGAAAGACACCAATACTGGAGAACCACAGTTTACAGGTAAGTAACTTATGTTCATATTGTTCTACAATTTGCACACAATCAAATCTCCTTAGGCCTTAAAGACGGGTACCCCAAGAGGCAGTTATAGGCCTTTAGTGAGGCACTATACTCTATAACATGAGTTTTCATATATCAAGTAAAGACGAAGTAACAAGGTGCATCATGAGGATAGAAATCCCTCCCGAGCGTGCTATATTAAGCCTGCCATAAAAAAGCACCAAACCCTCATTCTGCTCATCAGATCCCATCCCTCCCAATTTTATAAACAACAAGAAAATTCTCTATAAGTGTTGGACTTGGCCCTTTTTGCAGGGTCATCCCTGAACTTTTTGCCTTCCTCCTCTATTTTTTCTGACCTGTTGTTGGCTGTTTTTTGACTCTGGGCTAAGCATGGGCGGAAAATCCGTTTCGCTCGCGGATTTTGCGGATTTTCGGTAAATTCGCAATCCGCGAGATTTGCGAATCTCCCGCAAAATCCGCAAGCAGCGGATTTTATGGCTTGCTCGCACTGTTCGCGTGAGTTCGCGGCTTCCCAGTACAACTTCGCGCCCCGCGAATAAGCGCAAAATTGCAGAAATATGATCTTAGCAAAACTGAAACTACTTACCAGGTTCAAAAGTTCAGGCTCATCATTAGTAGCCATTTCCTGTAGTGCTTCCTGAGGGGCCCCTCCAGAGTTCAGTTGCCAGTTGCAACTATTATGTGACCCTGCTCTGACCCTCAGAATAGTTACACATATGCCACAAAGGTCCTGAATTACAGCTAAGGGAGACAAGCAGGAGCCAGGCTGGAAGTTCAAATCCATTAATCAGCCCCTAATTCATTATTGTCAGTTGGGGCAGGGCAGGTGTTGTAACTAATTTGGCAACAATGAAAGCACTTAGCAAGTGCAAAAGATCACTAATCAGGAAGCACTAAGGAAGCAGGTGCCAGCTAAAAAAATATTCTGTGACACATTAATCAGCCCCAAATTAATTCAGGTCACTTGAGGCAGGGAAGGTGTGCTTGCTTTGCCACAATAATGTACACTGACTGGACAACCAGAGGGTGCTGTGATGAAACAGAGGGTGGCATGGGTGGGCCAGAGGGTGGCATGAGTAGTCAGAGAGTGGTAGTGGTGACAGAGAGTGGCAGTGATGAGGAAGAGTGTCCCAAACAGGCTGGACACGTAGAAACAACAAGTTCGCGAAACTTGCGACCCGACAGGTAAGTTCGCGTTTGCGAAATTGTACAAAACCCTCGCAAACTGGCAGAAACCCGCGCGAACACACCCAAAAAAAAAAATCCGCAAATTCGCGAGAATTCGCGGATTTTGCGAATTGCGAGTTCGCAAATCCGCAAAATTCGCGAACGCGAGATTCGCAAAATTCGCCCATGCTTACTCTGGGCACTTTACCACTGCTTATCAGTGCTAAAGTGCATATGCTCTCCCTATTGTAAATTGATGTATGGATTAGTGATTCCATGATTGGCTGATTTGGTTTACTTATCAGACCCTAGTACAGTGCACTGAGTGTGCCCAGGGCTTGTAAACCAAATGCTGTTAATGGGCTTGCAGCACTGGTTGTGCCACCCACAGAAGCAGCCTGTAAAAGTGTGTCTTAGGTCTGCCATTGCAGAGCCTGTGTGCATTCTGCTACTGCCATGTTGACTGGGCAAGTGCACCCACTTGCCAGTCCCTAAACCTTCCCTTTTCTTCATATCAGACATCCTTATGGTAGGCCCCAGGGCAGGGTGCATTGTAAGTATAAGTTAGGACAAGCCCTGTTGTGTGTGGAATGTCCTAATAGTGAATTACAGCAATTTTCGTGTTTCACTATTGCAAGGATACCTGTTCTCCATGTGCCAGAATGGGCAGTTAGATTAAACATCTTATAATTCTAACTGACTCAGAGAACATGGTAGAAATTCAAGTTTAGTACGCCTGAACACAGAATGATAAAATACATATTTTAGTGAAGTTGGTTTTAACATTCTGTGTTTGAAAATACCACTTTTAGAAAGTAGGTATTTTCTTGTCTAACTACCCAAGCCTGCCTCTACTAGGTTGTGTATTCCTTGTCTGGAGTTTGAGTGACAGGGCTGGTGGATTCCAGGAGACAGGATGAGTCAGCCCAGTGGTGAATATAGAGATCTGCATCTAGATGGGTGGGAGGAGTTGCACTTGGGACCTGAATAGGGCTGTGCCTGCCTTCCACAATGCCGGCTCCACCCCCTGTGGTGCATCTAATGTCTCTGCCCTGCACTGTGAAAAGAGAGAAGGAGTCATGTCAACAGAGTGCTCCAGGGCTGTGCCTTTCCTCCACAATGCTGGCTCCAACTCCTGTGGGGCATCTGATGTTTCTGCCCTGCACTGTGAAAGGAGAGAAGGAATCATGTCAACAGAGTGCTCCAGGTCTGTTCCTTTCCTCCGCAATGCTGGCTCCACCTCCTGTGGGGCATCTGATGTTTCTGCCCTGCAATGTGAAAGGAAAGAAGGAGTCATGGAAATAGAATGCTCCAGAACTGGCTTGGACTAGGCAAAACCCCCTCTGCCCTCAGAGGACAAAGACTTTTAAGGGTATAAATATTGGGACCCTGATCCCAGGAAATTAGATCACTTTTGGACAACAAGAAGAAACCTTTGCTGAGGAGAGGAACCTGACAAAACTGAGGAGAGACTATCCCTAAGCTGAAGTGCTGCTTGGGGGACTGGCCTACAGTGGTTGCCTGACTGCCAAAGAAAGGAGAGAGGAACTTTGTGTGTACTTTCATCAACTTGTGTAAGGCTCTCCAAGGGCTTGCAACAGAGCTTGCCTCCTGCTGAAGTCTCAGGGACAGCAGACTTCACCCACCAGCTCCTCAATAGTTCTCCTGAAGTGCCTGCAGTTGTGTTGGACTTTTTAGGGACTTGCGCGTCGCAAGGAGCTGGTAGCACGACTCAAGATCGAGAAGCGTTTCGCAGAGCTGCCTCTTCACAACACGAAGTGCCTCGCATCGCCAGAGGAGAGTATCGATGTCGCAGCAGACGCCGCCGCCTCACTGGGAAGCGTGTCGCAGGAGTAGAGGATCAACGTTGCATCAGTCGCCGCCGCATCTCCGAGTAGCATGTCGCAGGGCCTGTCGCCGCTCATCGCCGGAGAAGAGGATCGACATTGCAGCAGATGCCACCGGGAAGCGTGTCGCATCAAGGAGAAAGCACCATCTTTATTTCTTTGCACCGGATCTTAGCCACATTTCCATCGTTGCAACACTTTCGTTGCCCTTCGTGTCGCATCTTAAGGTACATAGACTCAAAGTGTTGCATTTTAAGAACTAAAGAGAACTAAGCTAAAACTACCATCTTAATTTTAGGATTGTGAATTTTTGTTGGTAGTGGTCTTGTGATAAGCCTATATAAAGAATACTTATTTTTGATATAAAACCTGTGTGGTGTCCATCTGTTATACAACAAAACTTGGTGGTAGTGTTCCTCACTCAGAGAAAACGTCCGCACCTTCTGTAAAGATTATTCTCACTGAACATATTATGCATGAAGTATCAGAAAGAGGTGCACTGCGAACTTGATAAAACACCCCACCACCAGGGGTGTATGAACAATGCAACTTAATGCAAGTACCACGAATCAAAAGACAACCAAGTTGCACAAGCACCCTCCACAAAGTCAATTTTCAAAGACGCATTTCCGTAGGATAATGGTATTGTTCCAAGGTTGTTACACCAACTTCAACCGTAGATTCAATAGGAGCTTCAAAATATGGATCCAAAAACAAATGTTTTACTTCAAGTTCTTTATTAATCAAACATAGTAAAAGTTTTCCAGCTTTACACTGCCGAAACGTGTTTCGCCCTCTCCAGGGCTTTTTCAAGGCTATCTTTGTTAGTCTATACAGGTCTGGCGTCGGAGAGGTCTATGTTTCAAAAGATACAAGTATGAAGCGTCGATATTAAAGATCTTTGTAGGGTAGTACGACTCGCTGCGTGGAGATGATTCTTATCTTACTGGGGTAAAGGTTCCTAGAAGACCTTGATAAGTCTTTACGTTCGTTCTCACCAGCGTCACGTCTCCACTGCCGTCCATCTGTAGTGTCACTTGATTACTGTATGTGTTCACAAATGCTTTACACACTGCCTCTGAGATAAACCTGTCTGCTCATGCCAAGCTACCAATAGGGTGAGCAGGGGTTATTTTAGGAGTATGCCCCTCTTACCCAGACTAGAGGCAAGGGGCCCTATTTGTCACAAGTACCTACCTGGGCCAACTACAGACCCCCAAATCTAACAATAAGAAAGGACATTTTGAGACACATAGCTACGCGGTTTGTTTACTAATTACCTTGTCTCTTACTTATGCCAGAGAAGCCATATGATCCTCAGTTGCATCTCTTCCTTCTTAGAATGAATCAGGAGTCGAAAAAATCATTTGGGGTAAAAAGCGAAAAATCTCCTGTGAGTTAGGGGCTTAGATACTCTTTCACTTTTTTTTTACTTTGTTATTTATTTCCTCAAGAAAGATGTATGTGCCCGTTACCCTGCTCAAGGACACTATATAATAATTGAAACAGTGAGATTTTTTGTCCATTGAAACATCCCAACTAACAAAGATGGTTGAGAATAGTTGAAGAAGATTCATAAATGTGATCAGCATGGATTTGTTTTTTATGGTGATTTGTGTAAATGTGGTTTCTTAGATTCTTCATGGCTTTTTAATGGCTGGCATAAGCGTTTACATAAACAAGGGACAAATTAGTAGGCTTGAGTGACAAAAAATTCCACAGCGCTCCATGGAGGACCAGAAGCAGCAGAGTGAGATAAGTCACGCTGCTGATTTTTACCACAAGAAGTAAAACAGCGTGAACAGCACCACAAGCAGAGCAAGAGGAGCAAGCTTCTTTCTGCCAATTGAAAACATGTTTAACTTGAGTGGCAGCTTCCTCAATGCAAGTGGCCGGTTTTTCAACATGAGCAGTAACGATCTGCTGTGACCACCCATGTTGAGGATTCTCGCCAGGAGATAGTCTAGCCTTGGTGAGCCAGGAGAGAGGAAATACTCCACTGCATGCCACTTTGCAGAGTTTTTCAGATCTCTGTGCTCTGTGCGGGGCACAGAGTGGGAAATACTCTGCAAACTCCGGAAGTGCAGCAAAGTTTACTGCCCAGCTAATTAACAGAATTCTTTTCGTCATGTTGCTTCTCTTGCACATGTCTGAACCCAGCAAATTCATAGACAAAGACCAGTGTGTCCCTGTGTTTCAAATTTGGGAATGTGATTTAAGAAACATGTTCTATCCAAATCTTAAATTCTACATTAAAAAACCTTGCTGAGTGTGATTTTTCAAGAGTGTTGCATTGTGTTGCAATATGCCCCACACATACTTAGTTTTGAAACTCTATCTTGAAGGATTATGCCAGTCATGTAGCCAAGAATATATGATAGCTTTCATTAAAGGCAAGAGTATGGATTTTCTTTATTTAATTTATTATGTTCCAAGGGCACCTTAAAATGCATAACAAACAAAAAATGTACAATGTTTACCTTCAGTTAAGTGTGGGTAAGAACATTCACATTACACATATTTTTTTGTGTTGAAAATTTGTATTGAGTTTTATAATATAATACAAGTTAATAATAAGGCATCAATAAGTGGTTAATAAATACAATACTAATAAAGGATATCAATGGAGGTATAACATTTGCTGTTGAATAAAACAAATAAATATGGAATACATAAATAGGTATATAATAAATGTTTATTTAAATAAATATGTAAAGAAAGGAAACGGTGAGGGATCCTCCATAAATGTTGTCAGTGATATCAGTCACAGTGGTCAGAATCGAAAGATGGCATTTCGGCTGGAACCTGAAAGTTGAAAGGTACAAGGTCAGATTGGTAAAGTAGGCAATTGCCCATCCTCACAGTCTAGCAAGCAACGTGGAGGCACCATGAGCTCATAAAATATCTTTTGCCTTGTTTTAAATGTTGGCTGGCAAAGAATTTAAATAACTTTAAGCAAGGTAAAGGGGGAGTTAGCCGGGAAGAGATTATGCCTCTTTAAACACTACAAGAGGTAAGACAGTTCATAAAAATGTGCTTCCATACAATATTGTACTCCAGTAGCGGCCTCATCTCTTCTCCAGTGTCACAACCTCTCCCACGAAGGAGCTACTCCACAGAATTCTACTACTCTTTGAAGTCTCTAAACAGCCAGTAGGAGTTTTGTACTCATTCAGATTATTTATAACAATCTGACCGCGACCTGATAAACACCAGTCTTGGACTCTAGGGGGCAGATAATGTTACTTACCCATCCGGGCCCCCCTTGCATCTGAACTAGATTTGCAGAATTATTTTGTTCTTCTGTGGCAATCCCAAAGCATCCATATAGGGATAATAGCCAAGCTCTTGGGGGCTCTATTCTCACATGATGCACGTAATGAATTCATATAAACAAAGTCTTTATCTTTTAAAAGGTTTTTCACCCAATCAACATAAAAGTGTTGCTTTGATGATGAGGACTGCTTTGAATGACCCTACCCCAGAAACGCCCCTTCTACAGCACCATTGGGATGTGAGCCTCAGTCTCTCCATGTCGTATGTTGATTAAACTTTTTCCCAAGACTCTTGAAAACCTATGCATTTACTTCTTTTTCTACACACCCAACTGTAATGTAATTTAAAACATTGATCAAATGTCTTCCATCAGAAGTGGTTCTGGAATTCTAAGACTATGAAGGGCCGATTGTATTCTTGAATATCTAGGACAAGAATATTGTCGCACAGTAAAACAGTGGACAAAATATAGAGGGACAAAATATCGAATGGTAAATGCACAGAGGAATGTATACATTTGCCATTATTAACGCCACATAAATGAAGATATATGTGTATGTGTTTTTTTGGGACACAGATGTGGAATTAGGTACAGAAAATCTATACAAATACCTTTTGACATTTTGTCTCTCGACTTTTTGTCAATGATATTAGTGCCTCACAATATTCATGTTCAGAGACACATTTGGAAGGCCAAATTATGGAACACAGTGAAAATGATGCAACATAATGTAGTGCATTCTGTGATAATACTATTTTGCTGTTTCATCACATATTAATGTTGTTCTCACAAGACGTTCTGGCTCCCTAGTACCAATATAACACTTGGGTGAAACAATCAGGTGAGTAGTTAACGTTTGCCACCGCGCAGCACCATGTGTTATATTTGATCCTTCTAAACCAGCCAAACATTTATTTGTGGAAAACTGCAAAGTGTGTATCATAGGATGGATTATTTGGCAAGTAAAGCAAACCCATAATTGGATGGAAGAAGCCCCTGGATACCCTCATGGGTGACAAGCACTGCTTTACAAATCCACCTTCCATTTACATTACATTCCAGAGACCACATTGATTAGTAACGGTTAGTTGTGTGATTCTTTCAATTGGATAGTACTCACACTCTCTCTCACATTGACAGAAAAAAGCATCAAAATCTTACCTCGCCCTCTGTAGATAGTATGAACTCGCACAACCTGAGAGTGCTGTTCATCATTTTGATCATGTTCTCAAGCTGATAGATAGAGAGAATGGAAACAAGAAGGCTATTTAGACTTGTAAAACTGTTGATATATTTCTCTCTAAAATGGCAAAACTGGTTGATCCTAGGTAATACGATAGGATAGTATTTATAAAGCGCACTTATACCAGCTGGTGTCAACGCTGTAAGTGAACAGGGAGAAGTGACAGCAACAACAACCTGCTAGGAGGCAAATAACCAGGGGCCAGATGTACGACCGGGGCATTTAGCGACTTGCAAATTACGCTCAATTGCGAGTCGCAATTTGCGAGTCGCTAAATGCCATGTACAACAGTGTCAGAGACACTGTTTGCGATTCCCAATGGGGTTGCACAATACATGCCTCATCAGTATTCATGAGGCACTCGCAGTTTGTGACCCCAGTAAGAATGGCTGGCCTTCAAAGGTATGGCGACTTGCTCGGCTTAGCAGAACTCCATGTCTGGGACTGCTTTTCAATAAAGCAGTTTTTTTTAAAAATCCAGCCCGTTTTCCTTAAAGGAAAACTGGATGTGTTTACAAATTAACGTTTTTGTTTTCCCCTGCATTTGCAAAGTGGAAGGGGTCCCCTGGGGGCACCTTCTCATTTGAGAGTGCATTATCACCCTCTTGAAGAGGGCGGTAAATTGTGAGTGTTTTGTGACTGCAATTGCAATTGCAAAACATCCTTACATAGGGTAGCAAATCGCAATTAGGAAGGGACACCCTCGGAATGCCCCATCCTAATTGTGAGTTGCAAATCCTATTTATCGAATTGCAAATAAATTGCTACTTGCTAAATAGGGTTTGTACATGGCCCTATTAGTTTTTGCATGTGCAAACGGGTCGCTAACCCGTTTGTGCATGCAAAAATGGGTCATGCATCTGGTCCCAGGTCTTCAAGAGCTTCCTAAAGACCAGAAGGGAGTCTGCCTTGGATATCAGAAGGGGCAAAGATTTCTAGAGTTTTACGGCTGCCACAGAAATAGAGCGGCCACCCCACTTGCACCTGCGAAATCTGGGAGTGACCAATTTTTTAAAAGAAGATTTTTTTATTATTTGCTCAAAGCCAATGCCAGCTGTATCCTTTGTCTAGTTTAGAAGTGAGGCAAAATTTGATCCTAGAGTGAAATGGAATTTTTGAGCCCATAAGTTCTTGCTTGTCCACAAGTAGGATTAACCCCGTGTATTTTGTTCTCATCTCTCACAGAAGAGGTTAGTCTAGTAGTCAGGACAATTGTTTTAATTAATCCCTGTTACCAGCAGGAGATAGATTCCACCTCTGTCTGTTTACTCTATGCACTAAAACCGTCTTTGAAATTAAGAAATCAGCTCTAGCTTTCTAAGGGTACCAGTGGGTGAGAGACGGATTGAGTTGCTACACCATTCACTCCTTGCTAGTATCGTAAAGAATTCCTTTGTTTCTGGGAATGGAGTGCATTTTCCACAGGCAGTTATTCCTGTGATATCTTGCAGATTTACTTTGATTTGTGAAGATGGAATGGAAGAAACAGAGTCCGAGAGAGGAGGCACATAAACGTTATGGTATTTTAAAGAAGACTCACATGTTTCTCAGCTGCTAAGGTGGGGATGTTGAAGGCATCCCTGTGTTCCGGTGGTGTTACTTCTTCAAGTAGTTTATATGGATACTGAAAATATAATAAAAAAGATCAGCATTACCAAGACAATTGTCAACAAAGGTGGACTGTTATGAGTTTCCAGAGATGGAAGTCATGAAACGCTGCACACCTCAAACAACTAAAAATGGAGAAAAAAAATTGTACAAGTAACTGCATACTATGCTTGCTTCCTATTTTGGCATTTCACATCCATAGCACCTTGCGTTCATCACCTTTTAAAGTAGAAGATATGTGTGAGTGAAATATTTCTATTTGTGAGTAATAGATCAAAGATGCAGAAATAGTGAATAATGATGAGCTGGCAGTGTACAAGTGTACTGCTACTAGAAGTGCTCACTCTGCTCTTTACTCAAGAAATCTTGTATGACTCCTAAACAATACATTTTCTACCTTATTGATGAATACCATCCTGGCTTCAAAGGGATCATCTACCATTGACATATCACTCTCCTCCACTACATTGTAAAGAACATCAGGGAAGAAATTACTGGGGGGTGTGGCCAAGCACCCTAGGATTGTGGCCACATTTTTAGCAAACTGGTGTCTGCTCTGAGAATCGTGCTGAATCCGACCCTTAGGCGACCTTTTTTCGGTTGCAAGCACCTGAACAATGGCCCTCATATTCACCCCCTTTGGCCCATCCAGGGAGCCCGGGATGAGAGTATGACCTGCCGAGAGATGGCTTGTCGGTGGCAAATTCCACCTGGAGCTGTGAACCCACAGTGGCAAACCCCCCTTTGCATCGATTCCTGGGATGAGCGAGGGAGAGAAGACAGCGGATTAGCCGGGGTGTGGGACAAAGCTGTTTTCACTTCCAAGCGGTAGCTCGTAATAGCGGAACGGGTACCTTAGAGTGGAGGAGATGGGCTGGGCGCTATAAGTAGCCAGGACTGCAACTGCATCCTGGAAGAGCTGACTATGGGACAACCTTTTCTCTGATGCAAAAATCCATGAGGCGGCCTCTACGATTTTCCCCTTCAGCTTACCCAAGCCGGGGACAAGAGAAACGCATTAGGCAAACAACGCCCTGCCGCGAGACTGGCATGACGCTAACGGACACAACCTAGAGCTGCAATCCCACAGCAGCGACCCACGTTTACCTCAGCATTCACTCTTGGGGCACAGCGAGTCAGAGGAAACAGTCACATGGAGAAGAGAGGTAGGGACCCCCTTTCACCTTTAGGCAGCCACATGGGCTTGTGACAGCCCAGCCAAATTGGCGGACAAGGGTAGATGAGACAGACTGAGCAACATGAGAATCCAGGACTACGATTGCAGCCTGGGTGGGTGGAAACCCACACATGACGTCTCACCCCAAAGGTAGGAGATGGGACACAGCTTCCCCCTCAGGAGGTGACCCCCCAGGAGCCCAAGATCCTGGGAGACTACTACAGCAAACACTGGTCTTGGACGGTCAAACAAGTACAGCAATACTCCACCTCACTGTGGTGTCTCAAGAGGATAGAGGGCGTGGCTTCTGTCCTGGACCAGCGTAGGCAGATGTTACCTGTATCAGGTGTAGGGGGTGACCCTCCTCTGCCCTTATGGCTGGTGATTAACAAAAAGTGAGCATTTATCAAAACAACAAGTGGTCCTGAGCATACTAAGATAACGAAAAAAATGGTAGATATAGATCACAATGGAATTCTATATAGTTTAAGATTCCTTGACCAGCCGGCCAGGGAATATTTATTGGTTCAATTGTTTAGGATCTCAAAGATACAAAAATTAACCCAAATGGTAAGGGTGAAATTGGGGCACAGTCCTGTGCCATATAGAGAAGAGCAAGACAAGAGGGTAAAGGTAAGTGAGAAAAGTTATTCAGGCAAACAAAAGTGAGCTAGCAGATCACTGGCATTAAATATACATTAGCAGTGTATCCTGGAGTCATTCATACAAACAGTGGTATCATATAAGTACATGTATGAACTACTCTGAGGTCGACGTTTCGATCCCTAGCTCGAGTATCACGGGATCATCATCATTGATATTGCCTGAAAGTAATTATTTATAACACCTGTTTTGAAAAGAAGAAATAAAGAAGGAAGAAAAACACAGATATACATAGTCATTGTTTGTATAGTCAATGCTCACATTGTACCAACAGACTTTTCATTCGGAAACGCAGTGGTCGGTGTTGCTATGAGGCGTGCGTATTCCGTGCAAACCCTCTGAGAAGCATGCACTTACTGTGGGCGGTCAGGCCTGGTGGGGTGAAGTGTCTGTGATGGGGCACATTGGAATTGTGAATCAAAGTGGTGGAGGGAATTTGGGTAAGCCGTGAATAAGTGAGGCTTGTGTTGGTGGGACAGTCGTCGGGGGCGAATTATCAGGGCTTGGGGTGAATGTAGGCCCAGGAAACCTACCAGGTTGGTGGCCCGGGTGGTTTAGGCTTCACTTGAGAAGGACCTTGTTGCCGGGGAGAGCTCGTGATTCTGTTGAGAATAATTGGTATTAATACCGGTCTCATAACTCATAGGAAAAAGGAAACTTGGTGTTGAATGAGCCTGGGTACCTTGGTAGGTGCACCGTAATTCAGATTGCAGTTTCATCTGAGATTCTGTGGGGGCGCCGGTATAGGTTAGAGGGCATGGCCCAATCTAAAAATTAATAATAAAAGGTTGCATACTTTTACTAGGTGCATGCACGTTTGAGGTGTTGCCACGGTGAGGAATTTAAATGGGTTACCTTCTAGGTTGGTATGGGTTGAATAATAACGAAGTCACAATTCTTTGATGTGTTCAGTTTTAGGGGCGTCTGCACCTCCGCAATTATTTGCTATTAAGCGGAAGAGAGAAAGATGGGATTAATTTACATTAATTTTTCTGTCAGTGGTATCATGGGGTGTCGAATAGGCTGCAGTTACCCTCGTTCGGTGGGGAATGGCACAGATATAGCATAGGTCCGAGGCAGTTACTGAAGGTACTGTCTGCTGGATCTAACTGGAGCGCGACACATTGGTCAACCTGTAAGGAGAAACGTGGATGAGCGCAATTAGCTTAGGGGTAAAGTGAAAAGTTTGTGGGGGCTGCCGGCGATTCGCGTTATGTTACCAGATGTCTTCCGGGTGGGTGCGCTGTCCTCACGCGTCTTACAATGGAGCCGGGTGAGGGAATGCGGCCAGGTAAATAACTGGTCCGCTGTGGGGTAAAGGAGAAGGAAGTTAAATTCTGGCATGTTTCTAGAACGGGGGCGTTCTAGTCAGGATAGAAACTGACATGCGGCGAGCTTACCAGTGGGAGACAGCAGTTCTCGGCGGATGCCGGTCACTGAGGCTGCTCTCAGTCGAACCCTTCCGGATGCTTGGCAGGCACCCTGAGTATTGGCTGGGAGAGCGATCATGTGATTAGGGAGGGTGCGTGGTGATTGGCTTGTCACAAGTCATGTGACGGGGGAAGCCGGAGGCCATAATGGCTTCATTGCCCACGGGGGCGGACATTTTGAGCTGGGTAAAGCTGTTGTGATTAAAAATTAAAATTACCCATTCACTTACTTTAGGGGCATAAGTTTTGGAATATAGGGACTGGGAATCAGTGGGGGATAACGGTAGAAACAATTATAAAACCATTTAAAGGTGCAGAAAAAGTGCTTGAATAGTGAATAACGTTTTTGTGAACATTACTTTTCAATCACATCTAGTGTTTAAAAGTTCATGACCAAAATTGTACTTTACATAATGTCTACAGAAAATTGTCTTTTCAAGGTTTGGGGGTTCTAGGTCAAAGTCAAATAGTTGTAGGTGGTTAGCCAGCTCACAGCAGGGTTGTCCAGTCCTCACTTCTGTTTAACCCTGTGTGGATGGTGTCAAATTGTATGATTGTCTTCAGTTCCTCTCTGTTGAGGAGTTGAGCCAAGTTGCCTCCTCTTTGTGGGAGTTTCACTGTTTTCAGCACTGTCCACTTGATGTCATCCACAGTGTGTTTCAGTTCTGTGTAGTGTTCAACGAGCGGTGCGTTTGGGGTCCCACATCGTACCCGGCTTCTGTGCTGGCCAATGCGAGTATTTATTTTCTGAGTAGTTTGGCCAACGTACATTTTCGGACAAGGGCATAGGATGGCATAAATGACGTTATTGCTGTTGCAATTAGTGAAGCTTTTCATGGTCACTGTCACATTGTTATGGTTGAAATTGCGCGCCTCAATAGTAAATTCACACATCGTGCAACAGCCACACTTAACGTGCCCTAGGATAGGAGGGAGGCCCCAGTTGGTTTCAATTGTGGTGGATGGGTTAGGAGCTGGTAACGCTGCTCTTATTAGATGGTCTCTTAAATTTTTGCTTTTCTTAAAAGCAAATACAGGCCTCTCTAAATTAATTGGACCTGCATTTAAGGTGGGCCAGTGCATGAGAATAGATTGTCGAATTTTGTTGGACACAGGGGAGAAGGTGGTTACACACGCTATGCGTTCGGTTTTGTCCCTTATTTTTGGTGTCAGGAGGGCTTCACGAGGGCAGTACTAAGCCCTTTTCGTGGCTGTTTTAATCAGTCTTTTGGGGTAGCCGCGTGCCCTCAATTTACTCGAAAGCACATCAGCTTCCCTGAAGTAGTCTTCTTTAACTGAGCAATTTCTTCTTATTCGTAGAAACTGGGAGTAGGGTAGGGAATCTTTTAGTGCCCTAGGGTGGTTGCTTTGATAGCTTAATAGTGTGTTACGTTCCGTTGGTTTGCGGAAGAGGCGTGTCAATAGTTCATTTTCATGATGAAAGATGGTCAAGTCTAGAAAGGCTATCTGGTTTTTATCATGAGTCAAAGTGAATTTTAAGCCATCACAGTTGTTATTAAGCCAGTGATTGAAAGATTGCAGTGAGGGTATGTCCTGGTTCCATATGAGGAAGATATCGTCTATGTACCTCCGCCATAAGCAAATCCCTGCATAGAAGGGATTGCTTTCTGTCAAGATGTTACTAGTCTCCAAGGCATCCATAAACAGAATTGCCAAATTGGGGGCAAAAATAGCCCCCATAGAAGTGCCCTTCACTTGCTGGTAATAAGTGTTGTCAAACATGAAATAGTTTCTCCTTTTCAAAACAGGTGTTATAAATAATTACTTTCAGGCAATATCAATTTCTTGTCCTGATGATGATCCCGTGATACTCGAGCTAGGGATCGAAACGTCGACCTCAGAGTAGTTCATACATGTACTTATATGATACCACTGTTTGTATGAATGACTCCAGGATACACTGCTAATGTATATTTAATGCCAGTGACCTGCTAGCTCACTTTTGTTTGCCTGATAACTTTTCTCACTTACCTTTACCCTCTTGTCTTGCTCTTCTCTATATGGCACAGGACTGTGCCCCAATTTAACCCTTACCATTTGGGTTAATTTTTGTATCTTTGAGATCCTAAACAATTGAACCAATAAATATTCCCTGGCCGGCTGGTCAAGGAATCTTAAACTATATAGAATTCCATTGTGATCTATATCTACCATTTTTTTCGTTATCTTAGTATGCTCAGGACCACTTGTTGTTTTGATAAATACTTGCTGCCCATGGTCCCGAGTGATTCAATGGGTTCCCCTTGTCCTCGTTGATAACAAAAAGTGAGCGACCCAAATAAACCCTTGAGGGCTTTGGTAATTAAACTGAAAAGGTAAAAGTGCCTTCAAGGGAATTTATTTTAGTATGTATTTTGTAATTTGTGATGGCTTTAAAAGGATGAATTCATGATCCTTAATGTGAACAAATCGAGTGCTATTAGAGATGAGGTGTATTAGAAAAATAGATTTTTATCAAAAGGAATTTTAAAGGATACACTTCATATACAGATAAGTAAACAACCAAAGAATAGGTCTGTGGGTACACACAGAAATAAATCAATACGTGACTCAACAGAACCTAAAAGACATCTATCCCCAGTCACATTGAATAAAACAAGATAGGGATAAGATGTAGGGTCAACGTTTCGGTTTCCTAAGAGTTATTTGTAGAAACCATCTTCAGGACTGCTGTCAATTGAAATCTGTACAGAGATATTGTAATCTATTCGACGTTTTCAGCACCCTCTTAGCATATAGAGCAGGTAGTGGACTTTACTGTGCTAATGGTGGCGTTTTGAGGTATGCAATCGCCCGATGAGCTGTAAGTCATCAAAAAAGTGAATTAAATCACAACTCCAAGTTAGAAGATAAATCTTTCCATACGTAGGTGGTCAATTTCAGAGCAGATAATTCGACAACCATACGGTGGTAATCTATTTCAAGTAGCAAACAAAGATTGCATTGTATCAACCTTTGGGACCAGTATAAATGCCGAGCCGAGTCAGAAATTATCTTGCCGCATGTAGAAAATTAATTTCAAAGCGGAGATTCACCAAGTCATGGAGCGAGAAACTAGTAACAAGCAGAATGCCGCGCGACGTTCTGTCAGCGATTATGGCTGGTGGGCCTGCCAGAGGGCATGTAAAACCAGCACCCAGAGAAATTCCTCATGGAATACTTCAGACCCTGGATCCTGGATTGTGAGTTTTCCCCCTACTTTGTTCTGGAAAGGGCACACAGTTGCCCTAAGTCCTCCGCCGGGGGGGACCCACTAGAGCCATTGTCATCAGGGTACTGAACTTTGTGAACTGATAATATATCCTGTGGCAGGTACGCCAACATCTAGACATCCATTGCACCAACTCCAGGGTTATACTCTTCCCCGATTACACAACTAAAGTGCAGCTCCTTTGTAAATCTTTCTTAGAGATTAAATGGAAAGTCAGGGCTGTGGACATTCAATATATGCTGATATAACCTGCCAAATTGAAATTAATGTCACAGTGGAGAACCATTTTCTTTGAGAGCCCGGAAGAGGCCTGGGACTGAGCAGTGGAGAGGAAATAACTGCCCATATAAACAAAGGAGCCAATGACATCTCAGGAGACTGTAGGGGGTCAACCATCCCACCCTAAGAAGAAGTGTAGCAGACTGATCGGAGGGCAACTCTGGTCACAACCAGAGGACAGACGTAGAGCATCCTCCTCAGACAGGAGAATTTTGGTACCCTTCCTTCCTTTCCTCCATGTATAGCTACAAATGTTGTCTCATTCACTTATGGAGAAGAGACACATTGCCTCCAGATAGAGGGGCTTGCTTGGAGCGAAGCTACACAAAACGATGGTGATTACTTGCTGCCGACTTCATCCCTCCCACCACTTCACACCCCACCGCTGTTACCTGTGCCAGCCGTGCCTGAAGTTGCGTACTATAGGGCTGATTTCGGTTGCAACACTATGCCTCATGCAAGACACATTACACGGCCACGGATCCTAGTCAAACGGGCTCCACGACTCGCCAAGACCTCTGACAACAAAACCATCCACTAAAAGCTGTTGTCTTGCAATGTCAGTGGGTTGCTGGATAAAATAAAATGCACAACAATTCTCAATAGGTCCACAAGCTGACCCTGGTGGTTCTATTGTTGCAAGAGACATATTTGCTTGGGAGTAGGGGTTCCTTTTTGGTACAGCATGGCTTTAACTGCGTATATCATGCAGGGTTTACTAGGTGCTCAACAAGAGTTACCTTTCCCCTGATGGTCACGCAAGCTATCTGAGACACCATGGATAGATATGTGGTGGTTACTCAATTCCTGAATGGCATCCTATGGATGGTAGTGTCTGTGTATATTTCACCGAACCTGCAGGCGACCACGATGAAAGATCTGATGACAGTTATCACCACAGTCTCGGAGTGGGACCTTATTGCAGCGGGCCACTGCAATAATTTCATGCACCTACAACTTGATGTGAAAAGAGAGGCTCAGCCCTGGTGCCATGGGTGGAGTCCCTGATGCTTTGCAATCAATGGAAAGCAAAGAACTAGTCAGTATGTATTACTTTCACTGCTGGACTCCGATTTCTCAGAAGGGTACCATTGACCACTGACCGATTTAACTAATTGGGGATGCCTAGGTCTAATACGCACTGAAGCCTTCAGGTTGGGTGACTGAGGTATGTTAGATTTTTGGAACACATGAAGGAAAAGATATAACTCTACCTCAGAACAAACTCCACAACAGATGTCTCCCCAATCACATTGTGGGAGGGAAGGAAAGCAGTTCTTCAGGGGAACACAATAGCAGACCCTGCATGGACAGCATTGTCCGATTCTCAAAAACAGCGAGAATATGGGAACATTGCTACACAGGTATGCAACCAACTCTGGTAGACTGGTTTGTCCCATAGACACGGGGCCCGACAGTGAGGTGACACACGATGCTGAGGCAATCGGCAATGACTGCACACATTACTATGAGAAACTTTACCAATCAAACACGTCGGGCAAGTGGAGCAACAACACCCCATAGCTGCAGACCTGATCATGCTGCAGGACTTGGATGCACCTCTGTCGAAGGAGGAATTATTTGCAGCCTTGCAGGAGATGCATTCTGGGAAGGTGCCCGGTTCAAGTGTATTACCTATGCAATTCTTAGAAAAGGTTACACCAACACTACTCTCTCACTTCTTTACAATGGTCGAAGCTGCATGTACAGCTATGATAATTCCCTATCATATCTAGGGGGCCTCAGTTGTAGTTTTCTCCAAACCATATAGGCCACCTACAGACTGTGCATTTTACAGCCTGATTCCCCTAAGTAATATTTAAGCCAAAATAGTTGCAAAAGCCGTAGCACCAGGGTACTGAAACAGGCGAGATTCCTAGTGATGCAACTGGACTTAGAGAAGGCCTTCGACTCAATTGAATGACCTTTCCTCCACGCCATCCTTGAAAAGATTAATTTTGGCCCTAAAGTCCTTCAGTCTGTAAATATGTTATACACATTGCCATGTGATAGGGTCAGAGTGAACACCATTTACTCACAACAGTTCCAGCTAGACAGAGGCCACTGGCAGGGCCACCTGCTGTCTACTCTCCTGTTCGCTCTTGTGATTGAAACACTGGCCAAATAGATCGGGGGATGCGCAGGTGTGGGGCTTGAGGTGGGGTGTAGAATTAGGGTACTGCATCTCTTTGTATGTGGTATGATGTCCTCCTTTATATTCAGCACCTAAACCAACTGATCCTACAGCTGATTTGCATTCTAGAAATCTACAAAGAAGAAACAGGCCTGAGGGTGAACTGGGGGAAATCAGTCATAATCCCTGTGGTGGCCATTCCTCCAGAGTTACTTCCAGGTGATCTGGAGCATTTAAATAGTTGGTGTTTGACCTGTCAGCCCGAGGCTGGTCTTCCCCAATCTTTTTGCCTCCACATTTGGCTAAATCTATTGTTGGTCCTAAGACTCTGAGCGCTTTACCACTCTGAATCAGTGCTAAAGAGCATGTGCTTCTTCCTTAAACATGTGTATAATTGGTGTATACTTAATTGACCTGTTTATTTAACTTGTAAGTCCCTTGTAAGGTGGTATATCATATGCCCAGGGCCTGTAAATGTAGTGCTACTAGTGGGCTGCAGCTCTGATCGTGCCACCAACAGAAGAAGCCTTTCAAACCTCTCTCACGCCTGCAACTGCAGTGCCTGTGTTTGCAGTTTAAAGCTACTTTGATTTGGCATTTAGAACTACTTACTAAGCCTTAAACTCCCCCTTTATTACTTATAAGCCACCCCTAAGGTAGGCCCTATGTAGCCCTAAGGGCACAGTGTATGCAAGTAAAACGTAGGACATGTACTTTTCTGTTTTGCGTGTCCTGATAGTGACAAACAGCATATTTCACTTTTCACTACAATGAGGCTTTTTCGTGTTTTGTATGTTTGGAATGGTAGTGATAAATCCAACTTAGTGGTGAAGTTGAATTTAACATTGCTATTTTAGAAATGCCACTATAAGAAAGTATGGAAAAGAAACAATTGCTGGACAGAATGCTGGACAATGCAAACATTCACCCCCGGTCACAAGGATCTGGGTTTAATCTATCATTCTTTTGCTTACCACACCACCCCAGGTTGGACCCAGCCATATGCAAATCAGTCTTGACCCTGTTCCTTATGGGAGCAGTCCAGCCTGAACTGCCAAGCCAGGTTCAAGACTGATTTGCATGTAGCCAAACGGTCAATTGTACTGCATGAACGTTATGGAGTCCTGAGTGATGTCGAATAGAGGAGATTAAGATGTAAGTTCGAAACTCCTATCTTTGACACTCTCAAAATTAGTGGAAGAGTGTAAATTAATATTGTTTCTATTATGACTTCAGATCTTCGCTAAGTACCAACCTGAGCTGATTTATTTGCGGCAGTTGCGTATCATTGAAAGAAGTATGGTCCCCCTATTTGACTGACATATCAAGAACTTGATTTGTGAGTAACATCTCGCTATGTTATAAGAGATTTACACAAATGTCAGCTGGACTGCATATTTATGTCGTCTCTTACTATGCCTTTAGATCTTTTTATCTACGGACAACATTAGTGAATCGGACGATCTTTTTTAGCAGGAAAAGACGTTGCAGACAACAAGGTAGACTTACATTATTATCCATTATTGAGTAATGTGATTATAAGTGAGAACTGAGACCATGAGAATACTTCTTTTAATACATGCCTTGGCTTTCATCTATTACCCATTAGGACAAAAGATCGATTGATCTATGCCATTATCCAATATGAACCATTTTGAAACACAGTTTCTACCAGATCGTTATATACCAAAAAAGAAAATGGGTTTAAAATACTGTGGCTTAGAATGTACAAGTGTATAGGATGTTGGGTTTCGAACAAGTGTATAGGATAATGGGTTCCATACAATGCCCCAACGCTAATAGAAATAAGGAATATCTATGTTGAATGAATATGTGTAGGATGTGAGGGACATTTTTGGGTTGAGTGATATCACCATAAGTCATGTATGCTGTATAATGAAATTTTCTCTCCTTTTTATCTTCTTTATCGTGCTGTGTGAATTATAGAACTTGTTGGTTTGAAATCGCTCCAAAGTGATTAGGCATGTATAGAACTGTTCTTAGGCCTGAAAATGCCCAAAATGATCATGTGTGTATAAGCCTGCCTTTAGGTCTGTTTCCATGACAGAATACAAATGTTATCTTTCGTATGGTATAAATGTAATTGTTTTAATTAGGAGCTTGTGCAAAACAGTACTATTTCTGTCTTTAACTAATATTTGATGTGATGTAGAGGATTGTTCATTTTTATAAAGTAACTAAAGGATATATTTCTAATTGCAGAAATTAATTTTGGGGAAAACAGCAATACATTCCTGATGAAGGCGGCTGTATTATAAGAGTCCGACGAAACGCGTTGAATGAAAAGGGAGAAGTGCAATATACATCTATGAAGGGTCAGTCTGACTGTTGTGGAATCTGTACCTTTATTTTGCACCTCCCTTATTAGCATTAGGAACTGTTTAGGTTTAGTAATTTTATATGATTTGTTCCGTTTTTGTATTGCCTGTGTTCCCAAAACTTAAAAAATTCAATTTTACCTTATTTTTTAATATCTGTCTGTTTTTAATTGGTTTTATATACATATATGAATAAACTGTGCACACTGAATTTATTAATTTTGACAGAACTGTTTTGTTGTATATTGGTTTGTTGTATATTGCATTGCTCCACTTATTAGGTTTCGATGAATGAATGACATCTGTGTGATAGACTGGGAGAACTGTTGTCTTCTCATTGAATAATCCAAAGGGAATTTTTGTTTTGACATATAGTCAGTTGCGGTACCCTATCCCTTTGGTGCAGGGGTCCCTCTCTCTTTTATTAGAGAATGTGTCGAGTTTGGCACAGGGGCGGAGATTCCGGCCCGACTGCAAACGTATAGATACGACTCATAAATGACCTCTTTGAATACCAAGAGTCGTAAATAACTTCTGTGAATACCAAAAGTCGTAAAGTTAGGCTTTTGTCTCAGATTGCCTTTGCTACTCGGCCCCAGGATGTCCTGAATGTAGCACAACACACCAGGGCCAGTGAAGGTTGCCTCCTGGCTTAGGCCAGTCACTATATCAACTGGAGTTATGAACAGAGCCCCTCCCCTTTCCTCAATGTAACTGTATTGTGTATCCTGTGGATACAGAGCCCAGCCTTTAGCCAGGCCTGGTATTTGATCCTGAGTACTCCGCCACCTCGGAGTGCAGGGACCGGTCTTAGACCCTGTCTTGTATTGATTCCTAAATGCGAGTCGCCTTGGAGGGCAGCCTTTCCCTCTGTGCTCTATCACTTCTGAAGTCATGAGTAATGCAAAGGAGGAAGTAAAGGTTGAATGTTCTTGTTGTTTATAGTGAATTTAAGACATTGTTGCATTTGGTATCATAAGACCCTTCAAAATAAATATTTAAATTTCTTTTGTTTTCGGTATTGTAGACCACCTACGCCTTTAGACATAGTTTTGCTTTTCTTTCTTGTAAACTGTTATCTAATTGCAAATTACACTTTTATAGATGTGATTCGCCACTGCTGAGGAAAGTTGGAAATATGAGACAAAAAGAGATGCATGGTTCTTACCAGGTCAATAGCAAAAAGATAGCCTTTGTACTCTTCAATCACCCGACGGCTTTCGAATGGATGAGTCTTGGCACATGTTTGAAATCCAATTATTATATCCTGTAAAGAGTGAAAGACAACTCACAGCATTAGGGAAACATTAACCAAACACAGGCATTTAGGAATTGAGATTCCATATTAGAAAGAAATGATAATGATACGGTTCTTGATTGGACAAATCAATGGTTCTCCACTAGTAAAGCAAATATATTCAGTTTCCAGAAAGCATGATTTAAGGATACCCCCTATACAACTATGCTGGAGTGTCCTTACCATGCTACTGAAGAAACATCTATGGACAATAAGATGAGAGTTCAGTCACTATTTGTGTTCTGTAACTTGGTTCTTTCTGGTTTTCACCTAAAGAAACTGCAATGACTTTTTAGTACACAAGCATTTGGGAAGAAGGAGTGCACTTTCTTTAGAAGGAATGCTTATCCTCTCTTCCTCAAGGGTACTGTGCAGGGATTATACCAGATTCTGCTCTGTCCTTCATTCTTTGAGAAATCGCCCCCCTCTGACAACAGGTAGAAACAGACAGCTCTGTTATCTATTTGGGCCTTTCTGAAAGCTTCACAAAGCTTTAGATCGTCATCCCATTTATCTGCTGCATTGATTAAGGTTGAGTTATATAATTAATTCACTTGTGTCTATCAAGACGGATCATCGAAAAAGGCAAAAATAATCCCTGTTGAAATGCAGCAGTAGTAACCTGAACAAAGGCGCTACACTTCTAGTTTCAGCTAGCTTACTCTTCATCCACTCTGCGGAGGGTTTCCACTCTGATATGATTTGGCTATCCATAGGGTAGATATTACACTTTTGGGTGACAGGATGTGCTGAGTGAGGAAGGTGTTTCCTGTCATCAATAATTTACCATCAAGCTCCTTTAATGAAGTTACAATCCAGAACAATATAACCCAGATGCTCTTCAGTCCCGTAAGACTCCTTGTGTTTGTTCTGGTCATACAGGGTCAAATTTTACCTAAGGGGAATAGAAATACACTTGATACTTACTGCATGGTGAGGAGTTGCAATAAACTTAGTAGAATTGAACATCTTTCGAAGGTAACGTAAGATCAGCTCAGTATCATCGCATGCGGCGAGGCACTTCCCGAGGCACCGGTAAATAAAACCCTAATATGGGAGTAAATTAAAGACAGTCTGAGTTAAGAATGAAAAGAAACTCCTGCCCACTCTATGAGAGTAATTCTTATAGAGGAGTATTCATCTTTGATTCACTCTACACATGTCTTCAACTCACAGTATGAAACAGCTCTTAATGAGTTGAGCGAAATGTTTGTTATGTTATGTCATGTTATATCTTCTGGACATTGTAGAGATTTGGATATGGCCATGAATATGACTCAAAACAATGAAGAGGGAGGACTGGGAGCCAGTAAAGGTCCAGTACCTATGCTCCGAAACAGCTAATCCAAAAAGCAGTGGAGGTACTGTTCCTTTCAGAAAGCAAAGAAAAAGAAAGGGTGACAAAGAAGGGAGAATCCCTTTGATTATATTTTGGTGCCATCACACATCCATGAAGATGTACTATATCATCATAGGACGTGCTCCTCATAGGGCTGGTGCTGCAGTGCCCCACGAAGGGTCGCTTTAGCAAAGACCTTTTTAATTTTGCTATCTGATGACATGTGCCAGTGTGATGGCATTTTGAATGTGTGGGGTGGAGTGAATGGGTATAGTGAAATGAGGGGAGACTAAAACTGTCTAAGAGATACCACGCAGGACTTTAATGTGATGGTTCCCTCAGCAAGATTGAAAAACTTAATTTGGTAGGGGCTACTACAGGGACGTGATGTATCCAAGTAGCCTAAATCTGTAAGTGTGGTCAGGTCAACATATGTCGCGCATGATGGCCCAAAAAGGATCCAAAGTGCTTCTTCAGAAACTAAAAAGGGGCGATAACCCTACCCCACACCTAAGACGTAATATGCAGTGTAGGTATTGCCCTAGAAGAAAACTTCTTGTTCAAAAATTTTAAAATTGATCATTCAACCTAGAAACTAAATTCGAAAATAAAGAAGACACACTGTAAACAAATTTGTTTCATGTATGGCAAGTAACTCATGTAGTCCTGTTAAACTTTTCAGAAGGGAGCAATGGTGTATTTTCTGCCTCTCCATGAACAGCAAAGGTCTGAATGATTAAATCCCTCGGTGCAAGGTGTAATTTCCGGGTCAGTCTCCTGCTAAATCAGATACTCCCTTACATTGGATTTATTGACATTCCGTCATACAGGGGATCTGATCTACCATTTCACCATTGAGACCATGTAACATACCTGCTTTAGAGTCTCATATACCACAAAAAGCAGTGCTTATGATAAGCCTTTTGCGTCTTGCCATGGGTATCTTCTTCATTACTACAAATGTTTCTGTGGAAACAATGAGGTGGTACCCTCCATAAGAAAACATTTAACTGTGTTAGTCTACTGTTTTAGACGCCGCTTTACTAATATAATTGATGACTTTGAGCCAGCCCACATTTAACCACACCACACACTCCAGGATGGCCACCACTGAAGGATGATACTTCTGCTACACCAGCACATGAGGGTCTCACTCCTATGACTTCCAGCACACCCCTTCTCTTCTCTCTTATCCTCATTAGCCATTTGCCCAACAGTGCTCTCCAAGCATGCAAATCCATTGGCAGTAGACCACTTAGCCGCCGGTGTTACTTATTAAATGTGACGGCCCATATTTACAACATGAACATAGATGCCAATATGCCTAGAATAGTCCATGAGGGATGGCAAGCACTTATGTGCACCTGACTTGCTTCCCGTCACTATATATGCGTGAGCACTTAGTTGCTCCATACATTTCTCTTACCATCACCTTCCATTAATAAAACCTTCAACTGTCTTAGTTTACTGCTTAGATGCCACCTTTCAAAAACCATGGTTGACTTTGGGTCGGCCAGCATTTCAGCACTACACACTCTGAGATGGCCGCCAATGAGGGATGATACCTCTGTTACACCGCACGTGAGGGGCTTGCTCCTACTGGCTCAAGGTTACCCCTCCTCTCCTCATTGGCCATTTGGTCATCACTTCTTCCCGCAAATGCACACACCACACCTGTAAAAATCACTCCAATTACCTGCACCTTAACGCAGAGGAGAATAGACTCTTGTGCTCTCCGTGCAGAAACCATGTGAGTATGGTTGCTTCTCTAAAATACTCCCTATCATTTCTCTTTCCACAGTTAGCACTTGAGTGCTACTCTCTGCTTTTGAACTATGGGGCATAATACATTGTATCAAAGTGTAAGACCCTGCGCTCACACCTGAAGACAACCAATCACTCATGAAGCGATGTGTAACACCACCAGAGATTGGTTTTATGTTGTCTGTTCCACGTATGTCCACTTGCTTTATCTGTTATATTGTAAGTACAAGTGCGTTTTTCACATTTTTCACATTTTGGTGACTGATCAGCACCAATATTAGCATGAACATTTGTACCTTTGCAGACAATGTGATACAGTGAGCTGGAAAAGCTATTCCAGTGAATCATTGGACCATATATACAAAACATTTGCTTACTGTGTGTTTTTTTTATATTCTCATTTATTTTCTAGATTGGATGATCAATTTTTAACTTGTTGAACCGGGTATTTTCTTTTGAGGGAATACCTATACTGGATGTCACGTCTTAGGTGTGGGAAAGGGTTATCCACCCGTTTTTTAGGTACTGAAGATGCATTGTGGATCCTTTTTAGGCCATTGGGCGTGAAACATACCGACCTGCCCACACTTTAGGCTACTTGGGTACATCACCCTACTAAATTATGTTTTTTAATCCTTGCAAGGGACCCATCACATTAAAGTCCAGTTTGGTATCTCTTAGATAGTTTTAGTCTCCCTTCCCTTCACTTTATACTTTCACTCCACCCCTCACATTCAAAATGCCCTCACACAGACACTTTTCATCAGACAGCAAAAATAAAAAGATCCCCGCTAAAGCGACTCTTTGTGGGGCCCATAGAGCATTACAGTGATGGCCTTACAAGGAGCACGCCCACTATGAAGCATGACATCCTCATTGATGTGTGAGGGCACCAAGAAATTATCCTTAGGGTTCCCCCTTCTTGTCTGCCTTTCTTTCATCCTTGCTTTTCAATAGGAACAATAGCTCCACTGATTTTTGCATGAATATGACCTTACATCCACTGAATGGGGAGTGGCTCTAATGAAGAATACCTATTGGCTAAAGAAGATCCATTAGGGCAAGGAGTATAGCCCTGGTATGTGGTGTCTCCTAACGAGCCAGGTGGAGAGGAATTACCTCATGGTGTTTATCTCCATCTGACTCTAAGAAGGTTGGCTTTTCCAGGGAGTTGGAGAACCAAACCTGATTTTCCCGACTGACTAATTTCAGTGCTGTGCACCCATAGTATACAAGTGTAGTTTACCAATCACAGTGCGATTGGAATACAAAGTTATATCCTTCTCTGACTTTGTATTAAACTGCCTTTCCAAATGACCCTTGAGAGCACTAACCTCCTCATTCTCATGATGGGCAAAACTGTCAATTTGTGCGGTGAGTTCTTCCATAAAAAAGGCATGCCATTTTCTGTATGGTGCTTGCTTCAGGATAGTCCCCAGGAACTAAAAAGAAAACAGTGAGAGACTTTAATGCAGTAATATAAACATTAATGCAGTATCCACAGCTGATGTTTGCAGTGACTTTGAGAAGATATGGGAAAACAAACTTCAGCTGACAACAACCTCAGTAATGATGAAATAATGTGTGGACAGAAGAACCAGAGAACACATAGAGCAGCATGTAAATAGTGTGGTGTGAAATCAGTGGTCAGAAGAAACAGGATGCCTTTACAGTGGCAGAGATTTACACAGAAACATGCGCACCAAAAGCATGCTGCCTGCAAATTATTGTGAAAAGAGTTACAGTGCAGCCATCCAGACAGAAAACACATGGGGATTTTGCAGCTATATCATATACTTAGGAGCAGAATGCAAACCTCTAGGGGCTGATTTACAAGCCCCTTGAGCCACTTTTAACATGGGAAAAGTGGGAAAAGTGACGCAAAAGTGGCGGACGGGGTTGTAAATCTGCTCCATATACTCTTAGATCACCAGAGTTAGGGCTGAATGAAAATGTAGTGTTAATAAGGGTGAAGACTGAACACAAGGAAAAGAAAATTACCTCACAGGAGCACAATAAAAGCAAAGTGAAGTGTGATGACCTGGCAAAGAATACACTGTTACAAGGGAACCAAGTAGGAGTGCGACAACCAAGGATTGAATAGAGACAGTTATAACCTGGCCATTACAAGGTTACACTAGAACAGTGACAGAGTAACAATTCAGATGAATATGGGGAGCACTGATCACATGCCAAACTGATTGCAGAATATAAACATTCTGATGATGTGAAAAGCAGTTGGCAGACCCGGAAGAGTGATATTGTGACAATCCAGGGAAAGAAGAATGTTGTGCTAGTGTGACTATCCTGGGGACAAAATGAGTCAGAGGACCTGATTTCCAACGCGGGGCTACATTTCTAACCCTGTGTAAAAACAGTCAGATTGATTTAATGCAATAATCACTGCAGTGCCTGTAATTTATGTAGGTAAAACATGGAGATAAAATCTGATACATACAGGACTATCTGCAGTAAGCACGTAATTCCAAGGTTCTGAATGTGAATATGGCCAATGAGGTTTTAAATGGTTCTGGTAAATATTGCATTCTAGGAAAAAGTTGTGTACCGAGATTGGCTTCTCCCTCACCGTGCCCATTCACAATCCAGAGAAACAATAGGCATATGGTGAACATATTGCAACCACATAGCAGAACAGCACTATGATGGGGTGAATTTAATATCTGCATTAATTCACTCTAAATGAGTGAATATGAAAGACAATGCGTTAAGAGCCATGTGTGACATTCATTAGCAATTAATCCTTACTGAAACAAGCGCGCATTTCCACTGTTCCAAGTCAAAGTTTCTTTCAGTTGCAGCTGAAATAGCAGTTGGGAAAAAAGAAAATATGTAAGTAAAAGTGAACAGCAGGCAACATTTCAAATGCCATGGGCTTAAATACCAAGCACTAGCAGAAGTAGAGTCACACAATTCAAAGTGTGCAAAATCTGGCTGTTGGCTCAGCCTGTCCTGGGATTTGAATTCAATGTCATCAGTTGTTCATGTGCCCTTGATGTCACTCTTACATCCTTATATCTGGTTGTAATTTTAGGTTTATATATTTTGGTTTCCTTTCTTATATAACCGAAAGGCTGCCACACCACTTGTTTGCAGAAGATCTATTTTTACAGAGCTTTAGCCTGTAAGCATTTGGCTGTCAGATGCAGCCTTGATCACATAGGGGATGGCCGTCGTGGTTCAGAGATAAAAAGTGCATACCTGCTCTAAAATTACATAAATATAGAAAAATACTCCTTTATTATAACCAAGACCAAAATGATTATAACATTTCATAGTTCATCTAAGCAAATTTATAATTTGTAATGAAATCTTTCTTAAAAACACACTAAAACACTTCTGCTTGATATCTGGTATACACAGGCTGAAATATAAGTCTTCTGTTTAAGACAATAAGGATGTCTAACCTAACAGAAATACGTATCAATTTATACATTAACAACGTAATATCACCAACTCTTTTAAATGTTCCTTACTGTGAAATTCTCACATAGTAGGATTCAGTTATGCAATATTTAAAACATTAATTTTAGCACAACATATGGTTGACCAGAGACCTAATATTTTCTTTCATATTTATTGCTGTGAAATGCCCTGTTCAGCCTTACTCATCATACTAACAATGCAATGCCCAAATAGGCTAATCTAACCACCATTGACCCTGACTAATACCTGCTTCTAATACAAAAGCAGAGAACGTGTTTGGTGCTAATAAATGTGGTTTGCAAAGTCTCTTATGTATTGACGCCACCTGGGTTCTTTGTTTCAAGCTCAATACATTACAAGAATTGGTATTGCTGTGTTGTTCAAATAAAACACAATTAAAATAAAAGACGTTGCAGAAATGGGAAGTGTAATAATCATGAAGACTTTGCATACATTGAAGAAGTATTTTTTCTATGTTTATGGAATTTTTAGCACATATACACTGAATCAAGATGCAGCTTCCTCATGTGATCAAGGCTGCGTCTGACAACTGAAGAGCGTCATGGCAGAAGCGCTGTAATTAAGTGATTTTTTGCAAACCGATGTTGTTAACAGCCTTTCTGTTATATAAGGAAGAAACCCAGAACTTGGAAGAGGTTTCTGTTGATGCCCCATTCGCTTTGGAGTACGGCCAGCTACAAACAAAACTGTGTGCATTCTGATTAATTGTCTTGCTTACTTATACAGGCTTTAAGTCAGACCTCCTCATCTGTTGACCTATTGTTTCATATCATTAACATTCTCTTCTGCCCTCCACAGCATTCATCATGGGCCAAATCAGCCTTAAGCTAACTTCACTGTAAGTGATGGCATTCTGCTTTTTCAATCAATCAATCAATACACTTGTAGAGCGTACTACTCACCCGTGAGGGTCACAAGGAGCACATCCACAAAGTATTTTTCTTTAGTTCCAGGGACTACTAAGGGAATGTGGGCTTTTTGAGTACCTGGCATCTCCTCCTGTAGTAAAGGCTTACAAAAACTGTGAAAAAAACAAGCGTGGACAAAGCCTAAAAACTAGCAGCCAACACCAGGCTTAATAGCTTTGTCAATGCTTGTTTGAAATACCATTAATGCTTGTTTAAATTGGGTGCTCAATGGCTTGTGCTTTGGGAACTCACCTTCCAAATATGTTATCAATGGGGGGATCTTCATTCTGATGAGCCTTGCTAAAAACGGGTAGTTTGCAGGAATCAGGCGTTCGAGAAGAGCCAAGACAGCGGTTCCCTTTTCGACATCCCAGCGAGGATGTGAAGAAATGACCTGAAAACCCACAACAAGAATTCAGCAAGAGAATACTCACTGGTCTTTAAAGCATCTGGAAATGCTACCTTGTTTTCTATACAGTACTTAATACCTCATTTTGGCTGTTTCTGTGTGATATAAATAGTATGTCTTACTGATAACCAATTGACTAGAAATAAAACCATCAATTTCAAAAGGATAAAAGCCGAGTTGAATGCAAGCTCTCCATGGGCAGGTTGCATAGAAATGCCAGCAAAGAACTTGAGGAGAGGGATCTGTTGGAAAATGGTGGGGGTGGATACTCACAAGCAATCTTATGAAGAGGCTGTGTATTGGAATTCCTTTAGCTCTTTAGATACAAAAGAAAGAAGACATGTCATACTCAGTCCATAAAATACTGAGCAACACTTGCCAAAGGAAGACATATGGCTGACAAACACACTTAAGACACTCAGTAGTATCTGCAAAGAATAGGATGGGGTGATGGGTGGTATTTCAATAAGGCACTAGAGGTCATGAGGATGCTTTAATGTCCCTGCAGATACTGACAAAGACACCCCCACCACAGAGGGTGCTGCTAGTAGTATACAGTACCTCAATGGTCTGTGCTACAATGCTCCACCTCCCTACCCCAACAATTGCTGTCAAGGAATGACAGCCGCAGAAGATGCTACCTAAGCTGTCATGCAATGGTCCTGCTTCAGCTGTCATTGAGTGACAGAAGACTACAGTGGGACAAGAGAGGATGCAACAGGAGCCGTGGACACGCCCTACATATTGAATGGACCATGCTAAAGAGGAGTCATTCTGCGACAGCGGATATCACAAAAGTAAGAGGACACCAAAACATGTTCTTGCATAACCATTTTCTAATAATGTTAACCACCTGGGGAGCAGGCTATAATGAATACATAATTGCCTGTTCTGTTCTGCTTAGGACCCTTTACATGAGTGACAAAGAAATAGACTATGATACCATCTGCCCAGGTTACTTGTACTTTATCAACATATTCATTGGAAAGTTGAGTGGGGACCGCTAATTGGAGCTCTGGAAATGTAGTCTTCAATTACAGGTTCTCACCACCAGATGCAAATCTACTTCTTGACCTTGGAGTCAGTCCAAATAATTATTTTCACTTACCCTCATTGAGTAGGCCTCCCTGTCTATCAGGTCCATATGTCAAATGAGAGCCAATAACTAGCAATTTAGTCTGGATCTGAAGTCCAAAATAAAGAACCAGAAACATTGAAGAGACAAATATCGTAACCTAAAGTAACTCCATAGAGAAATAAAATACATCCATTTTGCGGCTGACTAAAGTAAAAGCGTATAAATAGGTACCATACCCAGAAAGGTCTGATCACCATACCAGAGATAGGTAACTCCATGGAGAGCAAGAATACTCCAAGGTTTGAAGAGGACCATTAGAGGCTTGAGAAGTCTCACAGAGTGTGGAAACCTGAGACAGTCAGCACATTGCATTTAAGTGGTGAGGGTAATAACCAGATGAAGAGCTGAAACCAACAGAAAGTAACTTTATGGCTGACAAACTACAATAAGTATATAGAGAACAAGGCGGCTGACCCTCCCATATCACCGGGCACATTATCTTTAAGCGACCAGGGGAGGCATCTATGCTAGTCACAGATAGAAGTACAAAAGGGGGTGGTAATGGATGGAGCATCTGAACCAATCAAACACTCACACTCAGTCAAAAGATCTGGGTTTAATCTTTAGCCCACTCTGCCACCCCAGTTCAGACATGGCTATATGCATATCAGTCTGACCCTGTGCCTCATGGGAACAGTCCAGTCCAAACTGCCAAGCCATGCCTTCCCTGGACCGGAAACAAGCTTCCGAGGACCGGTTTCTGGCATTCCAGCCGTCTTCAGCCCGGCTTGCTTGAATCCAGTGGCAAAGTGAGCAAGGGACTCACGTCTGAGCATACCCTGCCACACTTATGGCGGCCAAAAGCAGTACAAAAGGGGGTGGTAATGGACGGAGCATCTAAACCAATCAAACAATCACACCCAGTCAAAAGATCTGGGTCTAATCCATCACCATTCTTTAGCCCACTCTGCCACCCCAGTTCAGACATGGCTATATGCAAATCAGTCTGACCCTGTACCTCATGGGAACAGTCCAGCCCAAACTGCCAAGCCATGCCTTCCCTGGACCGGAAACAAGCTTCCGAGGACTGGTTTCTGGCATTCCAGCCGTCTTCAGCCCGGCTTGATTGAATCCAGTGGCAAAGTGAGCAAGGGACTGACGTCTGAGCATACCCTGCCACACTTATGGTGGCCAAAAGCAGTACAAAAGGGGGTGGTAATGGACGGAGCATCTGAACCAATCAAACACTCACACCCAGTCAAAAAATCTGGGTTTAATCCATCACCGTTCTTTAGCGCACTCTGCCACCCCAGTTCAGACATTGCTATATGCAAATCAGTCTGACCCTGTGCCTCATGGGAACAGTCCAGCCCAAACTGCCAAGCCATGCCTTCCCTGGACCGGAAACAAGCTTCCGAGGACCGGCTTCTGGCATTCCATCCGTCTTCAGCCCGGCTTGCTTGAATCCAGTGGCAAAGGGAGCAAGGGACTCACGTCTGAGCATACCCTGCCACACTTATGGCGGCCAAAAGCAGTACAAAAGGGGGTGGTAATGGACAGAGCATCTGAACCAATCAAACACTCACACCCAGTCAAAAGATCTGGGTTTAATCCATCCCCGTTCTTTAGCCCACTCTGCCACCCCAGTTCAGACATGGCTATATGCAAATCAGTCTGACCCTGTGCCTCATGGGAACATTCCAGCCCAAACGGCCAAGCCATGCCTTCCCTGGACTGGAAACAAGCTTCCGAGGACCGGTTTCTGGCATTTCAGCCGTCTTCAGCCCGGCTTGCTTGAATCCAGTGGCAAAGTGAGCAAGGGACTCACGTCTGAGCATACCCTGCCACACTTATGGCGGCCAAAAGCAGTACAAAAGGGTTGGTAATGGACAGAGCATCTGAACCAATCAAACACTCACACCCAGTCAAAAGATCTGGGTTTAATCCATCACCGTTCTTTAGCCCACTCTGCCACCCCAGTTCAAACATGGCTATATGCAAATCAGTCTGACCCTGTGCCTCATGGGAACAGTCCAGCCCAAACTGCCAAGCCATGCCTTCCCTGGACCGGAAACAAGCTTCCGAGGACCGGTTTCTGGCATTCCAGCCGTCTTCAGCCCGGCTTGCTTGAATCCAGTGGCAAAGTGAGCAAGGGACTCACGTCTGAGCATACCCTGCCACACTTATGGCGGCCAAAAGCAGTACAAAAGGTGGTGGTAATGGACAGAGCATCTGAACCAATCAAACACTCACACCCAGTCAAAAGATCTGGGTTTAATCCATCACCGTTCTTTAGCCAACTCTGCCACCCCAGTTCATACATGGCTATATGAAAATCAGTCTGACCCTGTGCCTCATGGGAACAGTCCAGCCCAAACTGCCAAGCCATGCCTTCCCTGGACCGGAAACAAGCTTCCGAGGACCGGTTTCTGACATTCCAGCCACCTTCAGCCTGGCTTGCTTGAATCCAGTGGTAAAGTGAGCAAGGGACTCACATCTGAGCATACCCTGCCACACTTATGGCGGCCAAAAGCAGTACAAAAGGGGGTGGTAATGGACGGAGCATTTGAACCAATCAAACACTCACACCCAGTCAAAAGATCTGAGTTTAATCCATCACCGTTCTTTAGCCCACTCTGCCACCCCAGTTAATAATAATAATAATAATACTGATACTTGTAGAGCGGGAACACCTACCTCACGAGGAGGTGTCCCGGCGCTGGTAGAGTACTTCAGCAAGACAGGAGGCACGGGGGTTGCTTAAGTTTTCTGCGTAGTCAGGTCTTTAGAAGCTTCTTAAAGCTAGATTCTGTTGTAGCAGATTGAATAGCAGAAGTCAAGGCGTTCCAAAGTTTCGCCGTGCCGACAGAAAAAGACCTGCCCCCAAGTCTGGCTTTTCTAGCTCGTGGGACGAGTAGCTGAAGCAAGGAGTTAGATCGTAAGTGCCTCTCCTGATGGTAACGTGGGAGTCTGAGTTTTAAGTAATTAGGGCAGGTCCCTCTTAGTGCTCTAAACGCCAGGGTAAGAACTTTGAATTTTATTCTACTTGTCACTGGGAGCCAGTGCAGTTCGCGCAGATGCGGAGAGACACGCTGTCTGAAAGGAATGTGCTTTATCAGTCTCGCAGTCGCATTCTGCACGATCTGCAGGCGTTGCACTAGATATTTAGGCAGGCCGAGATAAAGGCCGTTCGCGTAATCCAATCTGGATGTAACTGTCGCATGGACTACCATTTTGCGACACTCTTCTGGTAGAAAAGAGAGGAACTTACGGAGGTTTCTGAGTTTGTGCAGAGAGCCAGTAGTGACCTGTTGTATGTAAGAGGAAAAAGAGATTCTCGTCCCATCTTACTCCCAAATTCTTCGCATTGGTTCCGGGGGACGGTGGTGGATTCATTTCAGGTGGCCACCACAGGTCGGAAGGGGGATGTGCGTTTTTACCAAAGAATATTACCTCCGTTTTCCTAGCATTCAATTTTAATTTGTTTGCATTCATCCAGCTAGCCACATCTCGAAGGCAGCCCCTCATTTGACTAAAAGCTGCCTCCGACGCATCCAAATTGGGGAAGACTAATTGCGTATCATCTGCATACGATATCGCCTTGACCCCCCATTTGGCAATCAGGGTAAAAAGTGGGGCTAAATAAACATTAAAAAGTAGAGGGCTGAGTGCAGACCCTTGAGGGATGCCACACCAGAGGTGTTTAGGTTTAGAGGAAAAGGAGCCCAATGCCACTTTCTGGGAGCGGTCTGTAAGATAGGATCCGAGCCAGCTCAGTGCCCTATCTTCCAGACCTATGTCCTTCAACCGTAACAGCAATCTGCTTTGATCCACCGTATCAAATGTGGCTGATAGATCCAGGAGCACCAGCATAGCTGATGCTCCTGAATCTAAGGACCACCTGATTGACTCAGCTACCTTGATAAGGGCGGTCTCAGTGCTGAAGCCGGACCTGAAACCTGACTGTGTTTCATGTAAAATCCCTTTTTCCTCGATAAAGCTGTTCAGTTGTCGTTGTATCAGCTTTTCGAGCATTTTACCTGGGGCTGCTAGGAGGGAGATTGGACGGAGAATACTTAGGTCATCGGGAGCACCACTGGGCTTCTTTTTTAGGGGGAGAAGTGTGGCATGTTTCCAACAATCGGGAAACGTGCCTGTTTCAATGGACGTATTCCATATATGTAGGAGTGGTAATACAATTGCGTCCGACATCATTTTCCAAAGCTTAGGCGGGCAGGGGTTATCAGGGGCCCCTGATTTGCATTTTTGTATTTCCTTCAGAGCCTCAGGGAGGGAGATAGGATGAAATTGAGCTAAGGATAGGGAGGGCAGCTCAATTTTAGCCATGTCCGCCATAGCTGTGGGCTCGGGACTCGTGAAGGTGTCATACACTTTCACAATTTTATTGTCAAAGAAGTCCGAGATGTCTTCACAGAGTTTTGCCGACGGGGTAACTTCTATCTCAATAGCCCTAGGTTTAAAAAAGGATTGAACAATCTTAAAAACTTCTTTGCTTGATTGCTCCGCTTGCTGAATGGAGGTCACAATGAATAGTTTTTTGGCTTTTTTTATAGATTGATGAAGGCCACGAAGGGCTTTTTGCAACTAGTTTTTGCTGTTTCACAATAATTTGCCCGCCAGAGGCGCTCCAACTTTTTACAATTGCTGGAGCACCGGTTTCTGGCATTGCAGCCGTCTTCAGCCCGGCTTGCTTGAATCCAGTGGCAAAGTGAGCAAGGGACTCATGTCTGAGCATACCCTGCCACACTTATGGCGGCCAAAAGCCATAAACCGGTCCTCGGAAGCTTGTCTCCGGTCCAGGGAAGACATGGCTTGGCAGTTCGGGATGGACTGTTCCCATGAGGCACAGGGTCAGACTGATTTGCATATAGCCATGTCTGAACTGGGGTGGCAGAGTGGGCTAAAGAACGGTGATGGATTAAACCCAGATCTTTTGACTGGGTTTGAGTGTTTGATTGATTCAGATGCTCCGTCCATCACCACCCCCTTTTGCACCGCTTTTGGCCGCCATAAGTGTGGCAGGGTATGCTCAGACGTGAGTCCCTTGTTTACTTTGCCACTGGATTCAAGCAAGCCGGGCTGAAGACGGCTGGAATGACAGGAACCGGTCCTCGGAAGCTTGTTTCCGCTCCAGGGAAGACATGGCTTGGCAGTTCGGGCTGGACTGTTCCCATGAGGCACAGGGTCAGACTGATTTGAATATAGCCATGTCTGAACTGGGGTAGCAGAGTGGGCTAAAGAACAGTGATGGATTAAACTAAGATCTTTTGACTGGGTGTGAGTGTTTGATAGATTCAGATGCTCCGTCCATCACCACCCCCTTTTGTACCGCTTTTGGCCGCCATAAGTGTGGCAGGGTATGCTCAGACGTGAGTCCCTTGTTCACTTTGCCACTGGATTCAAGCAAGCCGGGCTGAAGACGGCTGGAATGCCAGAAACCTGTCCTCGGAAGCTTGTTTCCGGTCCAGGGAAGACATGGTTTGGCAGTTCGGGCTGGACTGTTCCCATGAGGCACAGGGTCAGACTGATTTGCATATAGCCATGTCTGAACTGGGGTGGCAGAGTGGGCTAAAGAACGGTGATGGATTAAACCCAGATCTTTTGACTGGGTGTGAGTGTTTGATTGATTCAGATGCTCCGTCCATCACCACCCCCTTTTGTACCGCTTTTGGCTGACATAAGTGTGGCAGGGTATGCTCAGACATGAGTCCCTTGTTCACTTTGCCACGGGATTCAAGCAAGCCGGGCTGAAGACGGCTGGAATGCCAAAAACCGGTCCTCGGAAGCTTGTTTCCGGTCCAGGGAAGACATGGCTTGGCAGTTCGGGCTGGACTGTTCCCATGAGGCACAGGGTCAGACTGATTTGCATATACCCATGTCTGAACTGGGGTGGCAGAGTGGGCTAAAGAGCGGTGATGGATTAAACCCAGATCTTTTGACTGGGTGTGAGTGTTTGATTGATTCAGATGCTCCGTCCATCACCACCCCCTTTTGTACCGCTTTTGGCCGCCATTAGTGTGGCAGGGTATGCTCAGACGTGAGTCCCTTGTTCACTTTGCCACTGGATTCAAGCAAGCCGGGCTGAAGACGGCTGGAATACCAGAAACCGGTCCTCCGAAGCTTGTTTCCGGTCCAGGGAAGACATGGCTTGGCAGTTCGGGCTGGACTGTTCCCATGAGGCACAGGGTCAGACTGATTTGCATATAGCCATGTCTGAACTGGGGTGGCAGAGTGGGCTGAAGAACAGTGATGGATTAAACCCAGATATTTTGACTGGGTGTGAGTGTTAGATTGATTCAGATGCTCTGTCCATCACCACCCCCTTTTGTACCGCTTTTGGCCGCCATTAGTGTGGCAGGGTATGCTCAGACGTGAGTCCCTTGTTCACTTTGCCACTGGATTCAAGCAAGCCGGGCTGAAGACGGCTGGAATGCCAGAAACCGGTCCTCGGAAGCTTGTTTCCGGTCCAGGGAAGACATGGCTTGGCAGTTCGGGCTGGACTGTTCCCATGAGGCACAGGGTCAGACTGATTTGCATATAGCCATGTTTGAACTGGGGTGGCAGAGTGGGCTAAAGAACGGTGATGGATTAAACCCAGATCTTTTGACTGGGTGTGAGTGTTTGATTGATTCAGATGCTCCGTCCATTACCACCCCCTTTTGAGTCACAGATAGAAGCCATGGCTTTTAATTATACCCTATTTAAAACTTGACGCCAGGAGATATTAACCTCCTTAGACCCCTTAGCCTCTGGTGAAGAGACTCCAAGCTCATTTATTAACATCGCCCAGTCGGTCGCTGACTTGTTTATGGCGACCTTATTCAGCACTGCCCCAGAACACCTGAAATGGTTTGATGCTGAGTGTTCATGGGCCCTTGGCCTCCTGAAGAAAGCTCTTAAGCAGTCCTCCACGAAATAGAGTATGGGTGGCAAATTGCTGTAATAATTGCAAGGAGGCATTGAAAGAGCGGAGGCGTCTAATACAAAGACAGGTATGGGCCAAATTAGCCCAATTGACTGAGCTGGGTGATAGTAAACTCTTTTGGCCAATAAATAGGCCCTGTTTTACGGAGCCATCAAGGCCTGTGCTATGCCATCACATTACCCCGGAATAATGGGTTGATCACTTTGAAAGGGTGTACTTCTTTGGATATATTGAATTGCCCCTTAATGAGATAGAACCCGGCCTGGGTGATACAACAAGTGCTTTCTCTTTGGAGAAAGTATGCCTGGGCATCGAGAGATTGTCCTGGATAAAGGTGCCTGGACGCGATTTGATCCCTCCAGATCTTTTCGGGGAGAACATAGACATGTGGGCCCTAGTTTTGACCAGGGTGTTAAAAGCAGCAGCAAGTAAAGGGATGCCGCCTTCTTAGCCAACAGCCACCATTATACCGATTTTCAAGAAGGGGAATAAGGATAACCCCTACTGCTATCACCCCATTTTCATCATTGATTCCACAGTTAAGGGCCTGGATCGGGTTTTACTGACTAGGCATTTTTTCCTGGGCCTACACAAACAGAATAATCTCTGAGGTGCAGTTTTGTTTAAGTTCGGGAAACTCAACCACTGCTCAATGTATTAACCTCTATTTAATAGTGTCCAAATACATGGTAGCTCACCCTAGTGCAGGTTTTTAGGCTTCATGGACCTTACGTCCACCTTTGACCGGGTCAACCACAAGAAATTGTGGAATCTACTTAGTTCCTTGGGAGTCAAGCCCACTATCGGAACTTTACTAATGAACCTTCATTCCCACACTACAGCAGCAGTCAGATATTCACAGGGAGCGGGCCTCTCAGGGTACGTAAACTGCAGTAGGGAGGTCCACCAAGGTTGAATTCTTTCCCTCTTTTTTTACTATCTATATTAATCATTTATAAGCCTCCCTTTCCTCATTACAGCCTAATTGCCCGCCAGTGGGCAGGAAAGCAATCAGTTCTTTTATGCGCTGACAATACGGTGCTGGAGGACCACACACCAATCGGCCTCCAAGTCTTTATCAATGGGTTTGTTTCTTTTATGGACAGGCTGTACCTGTATGCCAACTTCACAAAATCGTACATTTTGGAAGTTGGCTCTCTGGCAACTGGATCTAAAACTTTTAAGGCAGGTGTTCACACCTCAACGAAGGTCCCGGCTTTTCATTACCTTGGAATTTTATTGGACATAAAACACAACTGGAGACAACTGATGGAGGGAAAGTTGTGCGACATGCACAAAGCTTTGGGAGCTATTGCCAACTATGTCCACAGATTGGGTTCTTGGTCCCCTGATGTGATTTTAAAGGTGTAGCAGTCTATATGTGTTTTCAAGGTCTTTTACTGTAGTGAGGTTTGGTGGTGTACTGCGGCCAGCAAGTTAGAGGTCGCTCAAAATACGTTTTTGAGACAAATTTTGAGGTCCCACAGGGCACCCACTCGTTTACCATACATGAACATCTAGAAGTTAATTACATCACGGATTTGGTGGCAGTAAAACCTTTGTTGTGTTGGGTGAAGATATGGTCTAGCAGGGCTCACAAAATCATAAAAATGTTACTAGAACTACAGGTCAAGTAACTTTAATAATCTACTCGACCTAACTGTGATGTACTTGACCCAGGAACTGGTCTCAATTGAGTGATCCTGGGCAAATATTTTGTCTTAAGGAGCCGCCGTTTCCGTTATTATCACATCAGAAAGCACCTTCAAATATGCAAGTTCCCTCTTTCTGATGTACTAAAAAACGTTTTATTTACTGGACAAAATGTTTTCTCCATGTATAATAAGAAGCAAGGCCATTAATAGGGTGCACATGATGCATGGCTTGCCTCTTAGTTCACTAAAAGCATTGTCATTAGGGGAGGAGCAGTAATAATTCCCAGTTCATGTTTAAAAACTCACTTTTCATAAATAGGGTCTTCATAACTAGTGAAATATATTTTTCAAGCAACATCTAGGGTTGAGGCCGAGTTTAACCCCTTGATTATTTTATACTGTTTGTCACTAGATCATACACTTGAAATTCCCTTGCTACAGTATGTAAAAAAGTCCTTTCTGGCTCTTGGCAGGGCGGATATTTTTCTGAAATGTGCTGCAGTGTGGCCAAAGGACCTGAGAATAGTCAAGGAGCTTTTTTTAAACACACCGCTGCTCATCGCGAAAATACTGAGTTTATGCAACCAACCATGAGAGGACATGTTTTGATAAGTCAGTGCAGGGAAGGGAGAACTATCTATTTACCCTCATAAACCCCTTAGATAGATGTTTAGTAACCCGTTTTAGATTCAATCTGCTCCACCATCTACTGGTGTCCCTGTCTGGTTATTTACCTGAAAATGTAAGAGGGGCCTGTGGCTGCAATGACAGGTCTCCACAGGAAACCTTACACTTTGTCTTCTTATGTAAATATTTTCCCCACCCCAGGAGATTGATTCTTAGGCTCCTTTTAAAAGCCATGAAATTTAGACAAGCCTGGGTTGTAGTAATGCATTTGCAGCTTTTGCCTAACAACCATACCCTTTTTGTTGCCACAAATTTCCTGAGGGATTCTTTTAGATCAAGAAGCTCAAGATGCGACTGACGTCAGCTTGGACCATGCAAATTTGCACAGTATCTCTTTTAATGTAATGAAGTTCTTCTTATAGTTATATTTTATATTTTTTTGAATCTTTTATGGATGTGACTACTTCCGAATGAAGATTTATTATTATATAGAAAGCAGCAACATCAACACAGATACATATATCACTAAAGTGAGAGGAAAAACTGTTATTGAAAGAATGACACCCACATACTATAGTAAATTAACCAAACTCCTGAGCTAATGGACTGGTTCTTCACCTTATGCCAGATCATTACTAAATATGAGGGAATCTGGGGAGAGGAGGAGGAAGCATTAACCACCTTCAATGGTAGATCCCACGGCATCAATGAGTAGGATGTTTAAGACTCACCACATTCCTTAAAGTTGATGCTTGCTTTCTTATCTACAACAAGTACCATCTGGCACAGTGCTGGCACAGATGAAGTATATCCCTCTTCCAGCATGTAGAGCAAAATCTCTTTCCAAAATTCCTGCAAGAAAGAGTGGTGAACGTGTTATTTGTATCATTAGCATTTAATAAGGCTTTATTCCCACAGATAAACAATCATGGCTGGTGGGAGGGTTTTTGGCATTTTATGTAGTTCATAGGGCATTTTGCAAGCTCCCATATCCAAGAGATGGGGCTATATTTGATTCATCCCCTTGCTGATACAATTCCTCGCTGATGGGGTCCAAGGCAGATGCCTAGTATTACACTGATGTAGCACTAACCCTGTTTAATGCTACAATCTGGGATTCTGCATCCAATCCAAATGAACCCATTATGTGCAGAGAATGTGTGAAACATGTTACTTTCCAAAAACCCTACAAGTGAGCTGAAGTTTGCAAATTAGCTAATTATCTGTTGGAATCTTCATAGAATCATCTTTAGGAATGTGCCAGAATACGAAAAGCAATGGCTGGGAATGAACAACCATGTTGATATGAAATATTGGTGCCTGATGTATCATGGGACAGGTAGCAAATAGGAGATGCAAATTGAGAAGCAAAGTTATGCAATATAACCGATGTACCATTAAGTCTCATTTCAGTCTATTTAGAAGAAGCTGCAAACCCTTCTGCCTCATTCTAATGAATGAGGTAGGATTCAATTGGTGCTCTTGTACAAATGCTCCAAACCCTGGGAAGTTCTGCATGGGACAGCAGACCTCCATTCCTCCATCAGAGGACACAACTTTTACATCGTATCTCGAACCACAGTGTGCATTAACAATGTGATCCAACTCACTAATGCATCTTTACAATGTATTCCTTTACCACACAGGTAGTTGCGATGCCTTGCCTAAAGGAAAGCGTTGTTGGACTAATTTTGGACTTTAAGGCCAACACTTTCCCTACTGTTGCACATAATGGAGTTGGAATAGTACATTTTACTATTCCAAAGTCCAGCGCTTTCCCTAAGGCAATTCATTGTAACGACTTCTGTGGTAAAGGAATGTGTTTCAAACATGCAATCGTGGTTCAGAACACGTTGTTAAGGCAGGTGTGATAAATGCCTGCATGGTTCCAACATACAACCCTGCAGCAGAGGGAGCTTTACAAAAATGTGCTTGTATGTGAGCCGGAGGATAATGAAGATCACCCGGGAATTTAGGAGTCTTTGGACATTCTGCAAGTTATATTTTCTATACACCTAGTTAAATAACCCACCTTGTTTCACATCCTCCTCGCTTACCTCATCAGTATTTCTATGGTGTAATGCAATTGTATTGAGGAGCTGAGAGATTTGGATGAGGATGGTCTCTTCCTCAACATCAGATTCATCATCCAGGTGACTAGCGAACTGTGGAAATGTGGAAAAGAAAGCAAAGTAAAATACGATGTATTTGCACATAATTTTAATTGTGTTTTCTCTCCTTATGGAGGGACAAGAGATTTGAGAGTTAAAACATCACAACTTTCTAATCAAGGTTGTCAAGCACAAAGAGAACCTCTTGACAAATCCAAATGTGAAAGCAAAACTAGTAGCCTCAAACATGTAAATAGAAATGTACAAATGCGGTTATGCTCTCATGCTCCGCTCTGTTGAGTATAAAAGTACCCATTCATTAGGCTTGGGAGGGTATAGCATTCATATACTGTCAAAATACCGGTGGACTCACTTATAATATATAAGGTTCTGATACATGGGACACTACCCCTGAGAAATTGCGCCTCTGGCACCACACGGTAGTATCTCGTGCTCACCACACAGATTTGCCCTTCCCCTATGACTTGATGAGGAAGTATGTGATACCTTATGGGACTTAATACACTCAATAAAGACTAAAGAATACCAGGAACCACGTTTATGGTAGGCAGTTTTGTATGAAATACTGATTTGAAGTATGTTCATGCTACTTTGCGCTGGATTTGTTGGTTTGCCCTGTTAGGCATTTAAACTGTAAAGTGGGGTATGCAACAGAAAATAACCCACTAGATAATGCACTGTCAGTGAAAAGCCCAGCTTATCAGCGCAGTAGCTGAATGCCCATGTGCCTTCCCCGATCACCCCAGAAATAGCCCAGTTAGCCTTGGTAAAGTCTAAGAGGCAGTTGGATCTCATAGGCTGGATTGTGTGGTTGGCCTCTGTACTGCCTGTGAGCACTGCTGTTGAGCCAGTCCCATCCCCAAAGTGTCTGAGCATTTTATTTCTTTGCGCTTAAGCCAGTCAACATGTGCATCAGGTTAACTAAGATGGGATCTAGGTGTACAAGCATCATTCTTACAGTGCGATGCAACACAAGGACAGGCATCTGAATTGTCCCCAGCATCAGACCTTGTTAGAATAAAATTGTTTTTGCTGTTTTGATTATGCACTTATTCATGTAAAAATTTGCATTTGCGGCACCATTTTATCTTTGGCCACCATTTTGAATTGAATCATGACCAAAACTGACCCATGCCTTTCCGAAAAATGGCTTTTCATAGGTTTTGTTTTTTTAAGGTTGGGCCTTGCTTAACTGTCAGTCAACATGAGCTTTATTCGACAGATGTCATAAAAGCAATTCACATAAAAACGATTTTCCAAGTTATAAAAAAAATACAATAGATTGAAAATTTCAATAAAAAGAGAGAATCAAACACATTAAAAGAGCATATACTATATGTTAATAGACAAAATTAATGCTACTAATTGATAGATATTTTAAAAAGTGTCCAAGCATTAAAATATAGCATATTATTATTATTATCGGTAGGAGACTTCATTTACAGAGGTACAAAAGGAGCCTAGATCTAATTGTCCACATCCATCTCAAAAATGTTGCCACTGATACTGCGCACTGGACTGATGGATCAGAACACAATATTCTCATTGCTACACTTAACAAGTGAGTACCCATGTTCCTACAAATGGGTGTCAGCCAGGCTTTGCGGGGAGCAGCGTACGCCGGACAGACAAACAGCACATGCGCGTATGATTCTTCAGTGTCAGTGCAGTTTAGACATTTGTCATCGGCCGCAGTGGACCATGCAGCTGTAAAGGACTTCAAAGGTAAGCAGCCTGCTCTAAACTGAAAACACAGTTTGCGATCTAGCGGCTTAGTACTAATTAGGTCACAGTAAAACATGGATTTGGTTTAATTTGTTAGAACTTCCCTGTTAGAGAGGTGGCATCGCTCATTCTATTTGCTTCTTGCACCATCGGTTCCCAGTACTTTGCTTAATTAAATGTTTTGGTGGGAGCCCAGTAGCACTAGGATCATCCCACAGTGATGGCATACCCATGCTAATTAGTAATGATCTGATGTTGCATAGCCAGCCAATCTTGTGGAAGTGATCTGCCTCCATTATATCTTTAAGACCGTCTGCAAAGATGGCCAATTCTGGGTTACGCCAGATTCCACGCCAGAAGAGAATAGGGCATAGCCTTGTAAGGTCTACTATGGCTTTTCTGCCTAAATCATAGGGGTACTTTGATGTAGGCTTGTTATCCCACTCAGGAACTTATTCTCGGAGAAAGCTAGAGGGTGCATTTTCTCTAAGCCCCATAATATAGATGTGCAGTGCCGGGGTAAAGGGGCTTAGTCAGTGATGTCTTATGTTCCTTTTTTCATGGCTCCGGCCAACTGCATGTGCTTTAAGGCCATGGTGTCACTATGCGGCCTCCAGCTAAGTCGTTTATGCAGGGTGATGCCTAGATAAGTAATGCATCAACCTGATCCACGGGTTGCCCATCCATTACCCCCCATTAAATGACCTATGTGGTTTAAAGGTCATGAACTTTTATTTGAACTATTGACTGTTAGGCCAGGCAATAAGCAGAATTCTTCAAAATGCAACAGCGAATGCTGTAGCCCACTCAGTGTTTTAAACAGTATAAGCGTATCGTCCGCAAACATTATTATGGGAATTTTTGTGCCTGCTAAAACTGGAGCATCTGTGGAAAAGGAAGCTAAAAAGCTAATAATACCATTAATAAGGAGTGAGAATAACGTAGGTGCTAAAACGCAACCCTGACGTACTCCCATCTTTACCGGGAACTGGTCAGTCTTGTTTCCTTGCGCCCCCCAACAAATGTGGTCATAGTTGTATTCGTAGAGGCGAACAATTAGGAAAAGTAGGTTGGGGGCAAGCCGGGTTCCTGCAGTACCCTCCACAGTTTGGGCCGTGATATCAAGTCAAAAGCAGACTTAAGATCAACAAAGGCTGCATAAAGGCTTCCTTTTCCAAGTGTTACTGTCCACCGATAAATTTTAATTAATCGGAATACTTTATAAATAGTGCTCATATTAGCCCAGAAGAGGACTCAAAATGTCATTATCATCAATACAGGTTTTAATTTTTGCCAAGATAAGTTGAGCTACGACTTTCTGGATTGAGTTTAACAGGCTTATTTGCCTGTAGTTCCCGGGTAAGGATGTATCTCCTTTTTTTATAAATAGGGATGATTTCCGCCCCTCTCCAGGTATCCGGGATCAGAGCTCCATGAGCAATTGCATTTGCTAAAAACATTATGTTTTGATTCCATTGTCTTTATCCTGGAGAAAAATATCTGCGGGGACCTTGTCTATGCCTGGCGCTCTCCCAATGGTAATAGTGCTCAGCGCCATTGTCACATTAGCTAAGTTGAAGACAGTATCCGATGATTTAAAATAAACCCAAGAAGGGTCTGTTGGAACCTGAGATGTCAGGTCACCTAGGGTAGCCTGGCCTAGGGTAAGGCAATCTCAACAAAGGCACATGTGTAAAGGTTGCAAACCACCCAGCAGTAACTCAATAAAATTCCACTCAAAAAGAACGACACTACACCGTAAATTATGGAAAAATATGGATGACTTTATAAAAATAGATTGGTTATTTTCTTGTCTGTATTTCACACCATCATTTCTCCTTTTTGTATTGGTTACTTTTAGAATTGATAATCACATTTCATAGTCCAATTACATTTGCTTTGTCAATTTCACTCGAGTTCACATTAAGCCTTCTATTTTCTACAGCTTTATAACAGTACAACTCAACGTGGTGGGAAGCAGGGCAGATGGACGTTTGAATAGCCCTATATAGTTTCCTCCAATTACAACCCTCCTTCACCCACACTTCTAATGGAGAGGTACAGTCATTGAGCAAAAGACAGGAGTGAGGAGAATCAATAAACACATTTACTACAGTGTAACATTAGCATGGTCATCTAATGTAGGTTCTCCAGGCAAATGACCCAGGAATTCCACCCCGTAGGACTATTATGATAAATCTCCTTTGCCACCCCTAATATCAGATCTTCTCCTGACCTAGTTCCAGGACCGGAGGCCCTTACAACTTTATAGACCTACAAGTCTCCGATGTAAATCTTTGAGGGTTCTTGAGTTAATTTCCTGCGCATTTGATTCTGCGCCGCAAGAAAGGGCTCCCTGCGCTCTGGCTTCCCACACCCCCACTCTCCTTACTTCCAATGAGGGCTCTTTGTCTCACGCCGTCTAAAATTACTGGAGGAAGGGAAGGTAGGCCACAAGAGGAGCTTCACAAGAAGCCGCTTGCTTCTTAAGCCGATCCCCCCAGACCAGCCGCGCTCCCTCTGATTAACGCTAGATGCGAGGCTCCTTAGGCGGTGAGAGGCGTGGGCGCTTCCTGCCGGGTTCCTCGATGAAAAGCTCTTCCGCCTCACGTCGGATCCCGCCAAGGGTGTCCTCCAGCCCTTCACTGGGCCTGCGCGTCACCTGGACGCTTCCGTGTTTCTGGGGGCCGCCCGCTCACCGAGGCTGCTCGCCTCAGAGACAGCGCTTTGCCTCACTGGCACTGCCCCGCCTCCCGCCGGCCTGCGCCTCTCTCGGGCCGCTACCACACTTCTGGATGCAAGGCAGCGCAGGCGCGGGTGACTAGTGTTCCCGCTCGGCGCCGCCTCACTTGCTGCTCGCCCGCCCTGACTCTGCTTCTGAGCCTGCGCTCTCTCTCCTCACCCTGCCGCACTGTTGAAACTGCCCAGAGTCGAACGCTCACTTCCTCAGGGACGCAAACACTCCGCTGTCACTCGCCTCTCCCCTGCAGCTTCTTGGAGGTGCAGGGCGCCACACCTCGCTCCAATCCGCTTTCACCAAAACGCTGGTAGGTGCAGTCTACCAAGGGGATGTAGGGAGAAGGTCCCCAGCAGGAGCTAGGACAACGGGTGACAGAGGGGCCAAGGGCTCAAGGGGGGGGGGTTTCCGCCACAGCCAGGCCAATTTCACAGAAGAAGAAGGCGGTTGGGAGGGTTTGGTCAGGGGCCCAAGGGGGAACGTCTTCCTGTAGTGGTTGTCTATCACATGGACAAACTAACTGCTTCCAGTGCGTCCTCCTCCTCACACCACTGCCTCTCTCCTCCAACTCCCTGAACTACACAAAATAGCTCCCTGACCCCTGCCCTTTTATAGCCAAACCACACAGGGTCCAGTAGGGTCCAGAAAGTTCTGGAAGGCCTAATGTTAACCTATGGGGCAGTCTAGGATGTGGCAGTTGGGGACAGTTGGTGGCCACCATTTTGTGAAACTTCAGTTAATCCCTGACAGGAAAGGCACCTAAGCTGAGGTGAATGATTATGAGGGTAAAAGAGCACCTATCCCCTAGACCAACACCTTGAAAAATCTAGTGGACACAAAAATTAATAAAGGCATGAGGGGCAAAAAGGGGACAAAATAAATAATAAATTGGAGGGACTACGCAAAAAGTCAGACAGGTCTAACACGCGTCCCCTCCAGCTGAAAGTGGGGAAAACTACCCAACCCCTTGGGAGTCCTCATCACTAAGGCGGAAATACCTAGAGAGACCGTCTGCATTGGCGTGGTCAACTCCAGGTCGATGTGAGGAAATATAAATTTTATGGTCAAGTAATGTTCCCTACCGTGTACCCCACCGTCTCCATGTACCAGCTTAAAGTGCATGTAACTTCCCTCCTGTACCAGCAATGAAGACGCAAATACATTTGCGTCCAACGTTAACATGTCCTCTTTCAGACCCACCCTGAATGGGTTGGATGCTCCGTTCCTAAGTATGCTATGCCAACGTCTTTTTGTGGTGTACTTTACACGTTTTTCAGCTCTGGCAAAGTAGGGCCTGAATTCTGCCATCGAGCCTTTTTTCCTGCTTTCTGACTCCGAAAACTTCAGCCCAGGCTGTCTCTGTACCCGTGACCTCTGCCTTACTCCCTGTGCGGCTCATGGCGCTTAGCTCAGCCCGCTGCCTGCCAAGACTGTATTCAACCTTCGAATTATCTGTTCCGCTCCTCGAAAATGCATTCCTGCCTACTAGTTTAAGTAAACATCCCCCCAGCTGCAGAGCAAAGGGCCCGGCCTCCCTGTCTCCGTGCAAGTAATTCATAGCCTCTGTTACCATGGTAGGCCCATGCCCCTCGCATTCTCATGTAGAAACTTAGGCGCTTAATACACGCACTCCCAGTTAGTATAGAATAGCTTCTGCCCCAGAGACCTTTTCCGTTTAGATAATATGGTTCCCAAACATCAGATATCAGATACGATAGAAGTACGAGTTGATCTGACATGCCAGACTTCTGTCTCTTTCCGTCAGTGTAAATGTCAAGTCCCCTGCACCCTCCAGTTTCACGTCAATCACACGTCATGCAGCTGCGCGCGCATCCAAGCCTCAGATTTCTGCTGACATTACAAGATTCTGCTTTGTGCCACCCACTTGTGACACCTATCTGTGACGTTTCTAGCACACACCTCTATGTTCACGCCTAGTTCACGCCTTCTAATTACGTATCACTACCATGTGGATGCTGTTATCTTGTTTCTCTCAGCTGTTACGCCTACTGTATTGGTTTCTATAATGTAACTTAAGTATATAAGCTATGTATTGTCAATAAAATATTGCTCTATCCCTTCCTGAACCCCTGTGGTTGCAGGAACATGATATCCAGTTCTAGAACCATTCCTTTTTAAGGAATAAAACCCCTAAGAACTCTAACACCACGGACTCTGCCTTTTTCTTTCCGATTGAGTTATTATTGATTAAGTACTTACCTGCATAGAAATTAGGACGGTAAATCAAATATTTACCACATTATTCTGGCGCCCGAATAGGGACCCCTCCCCCACCCCACGCGCCGGTTGGTGCGTTGCAAGCTCTGTCCCCTGCCATCAGTTAGACGGAAACTACGCGTACTGGCAGGATTTCCTGTATCTCCCTCTGGCCCACGGAGGTGACGAAGACTGCGATCAGCACCCAGACGAGGCGGTGAGGAGTGCGGAGGATCCCGACCAGAGCCTAGCCGAAAGAAGCAAGGTCCGAGGTGTCAAGAGGCCCACCAGTTTCCGAAGTATCCACGTGTCGAGTCGAGTCCAGTCCGGTCCAGTCGAGTTTTCCGAGGCCTTCTGTTTCCGTGCTTCCCGGTGAGTACCATTGCTGGGACGTATCAAGACGGGTTTGGGTACACAAATTCGGTCTGCACTGTTTTAGACAGTGTATCTGTACTGTTTAGCAGTACATCAGTCATTCAAGTTCTTGCATTGTCTCCGACAGTGTATCTGTGCGGTTTAGCAGCACATCCGGTATAGGGGGTAGTCATATATGTCTCAAATGTCTTTCATGTGATTAATGTCGTGGTATGAGTGTGACTGTTTTTAATGTGCATTATTGTGTTCTTGTGTAACTAGCTGTATTCAGTATTAAGTAAACAAGATGCCGTTTTTCAACAAGTTAAAGCAGATAGGAACTAGGAAAGGGATACTAGAGGAAGAAATTCCTATCCCCCCTAGGGACACTCCTAGAAATTTTATGTACCACAAGCATGGCTTAGATGCCATATTGTATCTAGATTTATGGGCCGATTATACTAAGCATCTAGACGAAAGACATAGATGGCCTGTTACCGGAACATGGGATGCCGAGTGCATCATAAAGGTAGAAGAAGCACTATGGAAAAAGAAAGCCAGACAGTCTCAGAAAGACGCCATAGAATTTTGGCGTAAGGAATCACATAAGCGTGCTGAAAAAGCACTCCGCAGAGAAGACAGACTTAAAGAATCAGATAAAGCCCAAGAAAACGAATTAGTTACTGAAGGGATCCGAGTAAAATCAGAGCAAATAGACCGCGCACGAAACAATCTCGTAAATGGCATGTACCTCGTGGCCGAGGGTTCGCCTGAGGCCACTTCAGAAATACCGAAAAATCTGCCGCCACCATTGGTTCCAACTAAAGTAACTCACAGGACCACTAAAGACATATTCCTGAATTCCTATCTAGAGGATGTAGCACCCGCTTACACCAATCTGCCTGTCCGCGTCCCGCCTACTGACGGTGACGGGGGTGGCAACCCGCCTCCAGACCATATCCCGCCATTACCGCAACCAGGTTTCCCCGTTCGACAGCCCATCATTCCTCCACCTCCACCACTTCCCGCACCTAAAATTGATATACCGAAACCGCTTCTACCTGATCCTACTAAAAGACAAATTCAAGTACAGATACAGACTCCGCAGAGAGGTAATGTCCAAGCTTCCGCCTCAGGAGGTGCGGCCGGGGGTCACCGGACCCCGCCACCAACACACAGATTACAGCTTAGGGATATGCAGAACCCTTTTACATTCCAATCACCCCGCCTCGACATACTCAAAGAACCGCTTTCAGTTTGCAGATATGATCCAGTACCCGGCAAAGACGATAGAATGATGATAGCATCACTACGCTTACGACATGCTACAGATTACCTACTGTTTTTCTCAGGAATGAAAGAGCACCTAGATAGAATATATCATTTTGTCCAGACTGGGGAAGACCCTGACAGTATTAAGGAGGCCATGGCACATCAGAAAGTTGACACTCAAGCATATATACTATGTTTTTTCATAAATTGCTTAATAAGAGAACGAGACAGGCCTGAGACAGAACAGGAGGAATTAGATGGACTCAACAAGTGGGGTCAAAATATATCCGAAGGAAAACATGATAAAGGGGGTTGCATAGCCAGTATGTACAGGAAAATACGAAAAGCAGTAATAGAAATACACGAAAAAGAGAAAGAAAAAGCTTCCTCCTCCGAGGAGGAGGAAGAATCTGAAGAACAAGAAAAGACTACAGACACGATAGCGTATGTAGGTAAGGGAACTTACCTTAGGAAAGGCATTCGTCCGGAAAGCAAGAGAGTTTTTCTCTCTGGCATAACAAAACCGAATTCTCCGGAACACCAGTTCCAAGAGACTGATAAAAGGCTTCGAGAACGAATGGGGTACCATGTACTCAATTCTATGGATGAACAAGAACTAGCCCGGTCAGCAGTATTATGGGCTGACAATCCGAACATATACAATGATGACACAGTAGCGCAGACATTTCTGAACCTTTCCCCAGACGAGCAGAAATTAGCAGGTGTATACATGATTCAGCACCTTCTCACGTTATACAGAAACCAACATTCTGATCCAGGTCCCTTACACGATACATTAGAAGCACTACTCATGGATAGATGGAAAGGCCTAAGTACCAAGTTAATACAAATAATTCTAGAACAACGACATAGATACAACACGTTCTTGAGCTCCGAATATGTTCCCGCTCCACCCCCAGAAAGAAAAATGTATCATATGGAGCGTCTGCATGGCATTGAAAGTCAGAACCCCTTACGAGAAGTACATCCAGTTATGGGTACCGATAATAACTTGAAACGTGTGTATGTACACACGCCTCTGACCAAATTAGAACTGTTAGAAATGAAGAAACTAGTACCCTGTCATGATAAAGACCCTGCAGGTTTTCACAGAGAACTTAAAGACATGTTACTAATGGGGGATTACACATATGAAGATATCATGAAAATGTTAAAAGTACTGTTGCCCACGGGCATCTACGAGAAACTCAAGGAAAAAGAATGGGAGGTGGGAGACAAAAAGATTGTATGGGCAGAAATAGAAGACGAGGAGGAAAAACGTACCCCAGGGCTAGGCCTTGGGGAGAAAACTAAAGCATTACCAGGTTTGATAGTACAGGTTCTGCCAAGATTACTGACAACTAGAAAGGAAGATTGGGACGCAATCTCGGCCTGTAAACAGAAGCCAGATGAAGATACTAGTGACTTCTATTCAAGATTCGAGAAATGTTTCATTATTAATAGTGGTCTTAAACCAAGTAGCGAGTCGTACCCGCATCTTTTTGTATCGAAGTTAGTGGAGAATTCCCTGTTAGCAGTTAAAAACCGTGTATACAAGGTTGAGAGTACATGGCAAGCAAATACGCCATCACAGATGTTACAAATGTTACAATACCATCAGAACAGAATTAGAGAAGAACAGGATCATGAACAGAAACGTATGAAAGACACGAAAATGAAAATGTTAGTGGCCCAATCGGTTCCAGCCGACGGCCAAAGAAAGGGTACGACCCAGACAGGTCACGCCGCAGCTCCCGTTAAAGGGACATGCAATTATTGCAAGCAGCCAGGTCATTACGTACATGAATGTCCAGTTCTGAAACATAACATAGCAACAGGTAAAACTAAAGAAAGACCGCATCCACCGAGACAAGATCAGGCCCAGCAACAGACTTCACAGAATGTACAGCCCATGCAGAATTCACAGCCTATGCATGCTTCATCTCATACAGCACAGACGGTAGCGGTACCACAGCCACAGCCCATTGCCGCGACTCAGCAAGTTTCACAACAGATGTACCAGTATGCCCAATCTGCTTACCCCGATTATCCACGATACACATGAAACAGCCTAGAGAGGGAGTTTGGCTTGCCTCTTATTGAGATTCCTGTAGATCAAGAGGGTCCTTATGTACACAGTCAAGTATTGGGAAAAGACAGAAAGTTTTTAATTGACACAGGGGCAAGCCGCACAACAATCAGCCATGACGAAGTCCCAGGGGCACCCCTCTCAGGCTCACAGAATGTTTCCCTTGGTTTTTCAGGACAGCCTATTGTAAATGAGGTATCAGAACCAGTCCCCCTGGCTGTGGGTCCATTATCACGCGTCACAGACTTGCTACTTACAAAATCATGTCCAGAAAATCTGTTAGGTATCAAAACATTGAAGGCTCTAGGAGCCGTGATATGCTGTTCTCCGGAAGGAGTTAGACTCTTTCTGCGAGATTTCAAGGGTCACTATGTATTACGAGAGTTTGATGTCAGATTGAAAAATGTACCAGATCACTTGTGGGCACAAGGCCCAACCGATGTAGGCTGCATGCACATTACACCATACCGTGTTACACTGAAATCAGGTGTTGTGTTACCACGAATCAGACAATACAAGTTACCACCCGATGCTGTAGTGGCTTTACTGGAAATCATTGAAGAGCTCATTGCCCAAGGAGTGGTCGTAGAGACCGACTCCAATATCTGTAATTCCCCTATCATTCCGATTCTTAAACGTACTGATCCCAATGCACCGCCAGTATATCGGCTGGTGATTGATTTACGAGAACTGAATAAATGCATTGTACCACAGTACCCTGTGGTTCCCGATATCTCTTCCCTATTGACTGCTATTGATTCTGAAGCAACGTTCTTTACTGTAATTGATCTCAAGAACGCCTTCTTTAGTGTACCTATTGACCCCGAGAGCCAATACCTTTTCGGATTCAGTTTAAATGGACGAAGTTTCAAATTTTCACGCGCACCTCAAGGATTCACAGAAAGCCCCAGCATCTATAGTCAAGCACTGAAAAGACAACTAGATTGTATTCAAATGCCAGTTAACACCGCTTTACTGCAATACGTCGATGATCTGCTGATCACCGCACGAAGTGAGCCCGAATGTGAACAAGCATCACTGACAGTTTTACATTTCCTGGCCGACAAGGGACACAAGGTGTCCCCTTCGAAGCTACAATTCTGTGTTCAGCAAGTTGTGTACTTGGGTCACTTGCTGTCCAAAGTGGGGAGACAGCTCACTCCTGATCGCATTCAGTTAATTGTAAATATGCCGCAACCCCAGACACAAAAGGAAGTGCGGGCCTTTATAGGCCTCACCTCGTACTGCAGACAATGGATTCCTCAGTATGCATTTCTAGCTAAACCACTCATTCAGTTAACAACACAGGAGGCAGCGACTTCGACTGACCTTCCTTGGACTCAGGAACACACACAAGCTTTTGAAGAATTAAAGAAAGCTTTATGCCAAGCACCAGTTTTAGCGACACCATGTTACAGCAAACCTTTTACACTTTTTGTTACAGAACGTGATGGTACAGCATTGTCTGTCCTCACTCAAGATCAAGCAGGTTCACATAAGCCTTGCGCTTATTTTTCAAGTACATTGGATTCAGTAGCCCAGGCACTCCCTGCGTGCTTAAAGTCAGTAGCAGCAACAGCACTAGCAATCAGACAGAGCGACTCAATTGTTTTAGGACATCAATTAACAGTACAAGTTCCACACTCTGTAGAGGTTCTTTTAAACAGAACTCAGACTCAACACTTGACTATAGCACGACTGACAGGTTATGAATTAACACTATTCCAGCCACACATAGAAATCAGACGCTGCAGCATTCTGAACCCCGCTACATTGTTACCTTCAATTATGACAGATCCAGCCCCGCATGATTGTATAGAGATCATTAATACAGTAACAAAGCCTCGACGAGACTTAACGGATGTTCCATTGACAAATCCAGACCTGACACTTTACGTGGATGGTTCATGTATGAGAACAAGTACAGGAGAATTAGTGGCCGCGTATGCAGTGACCACTGAAACTGAAGTTAAAGAAACATATCGTATTGACACACTGTCCGCTCAAGCGGCAGAGCTTATTGCTCTGACCCGAGCCTGTATACTAGCCAAGAACAGAAATGTTAACATATACACTGATTCCCGTTATGCGTTCGGAGTTGTACACGACTTCGGAATGTTATGGCAAGAACAAGGTTTCTCGACCTCTCATGGTGCCAAGATCCAACACGGTCCCCTCATTCAAGCACTGTTAGAAGCAATACATCTGCCTTCAGGCATATCCGTCATGAAGTGTAAAGCACATACTAAAGTTACAGATTCTGTTTCCCAGGGTAACAACCTGGCAGACCAGACAGCAAAACATACAGCATTGACTCACACTCAGACAACTGACGTGACAAAAACAATAGTACTGACACATTGTATGACAGTCAGGGATCCCGCCCTAGATGTAATCGATATTCAGACACATGCTACTGCAGATGAAATAAAGAAATGGACCGAACTAGGAGGGATCCAGACAGATCAAGGTTGGATGACGAAGGGAAAATCTACATGGTTTCTCCCCGACTCTATGGTTCAAGTCATAATCAATACAGCACATAGTCCAGCACATCTAGGAGAGAAAGCGATGTTAGACAGTTTACAGAATCTCTGGTACAACAAACACTTACGAGCAGCAGCAAAACAGAAAGTGCGTACTTGCATGATCTGTTGTCAGTTCAATCCAGGTAAAAGCGTCCCTGTAGAGCAAGGTGGATTTCATCCTCCCGATCACCCTTTTGAAGTCCTCCAGATGGATTATATCCAGATGGACCGCTGTCGAGGATTTAAATATGTCCTCGTAATTGTTTGTGCACTTTCCCGTTGGACCGAAGCATATCCAGTCCCAGATTACACTGCTCCGACCACTGCCAGGCAGCTGGTTCGAGAATTTTTCCCACGATACGGCTTGCCCCGTGTCGTGTATTCAGATAACGGACAGCCATTCTCATCCGAACTTATGAAACAAGTTTCCTTGCTGCTAGGATATCAGTGGAGATTCCATTGTGTCCGACATCCCGAAGCCGCTGGCCTTGTAGAGAGGCATAATCAGACACTAAAGACCCGCCTTGCTAAAGTTTGTAAAGAGAAAGGGGTCGACTGGATAGTCGCCCTGCCAGTTGCATTGTTCTATATGAGGATGGTCGCCCACTCGCGATCAGGACTATCCCCGTATGAAGTGGTCTTTGGCAGACCACCGAATATGTGGGGGACGCCCTTACCTAAGAAAATTACCGATGTCGATTGTAATATGCTGACAGATTACCTTGCCTCCTTGATGTCTGCACTCCAATCATGTCGTTCACAGGTTGCCGCAGCTTTCCCTGACAACACTGATGTAAAGCCGCATGATGTCCGTCCAGGAGATCTGGTCCTAATTAGGAACTTCAACAGGAAAAGTCCGCTGGAGCCCCGCTGGAAAGAGCCGAAGACCGTCCTTCTTACAACGAGGACCGCCATCAAAGTTGAAGGCAGAAAGGGGTGGATCCATACCAGCCATATAAAAAAGTGTAACGAACTGATGCCAGAACAAGACTCGTCCACCCCTTCCAAAGACTGTATCGAACCTAGTGACTTTAAAGTTCCGAAACAAGAGAAAACTCCCCAAGAAGAATACCGCATGAAACTCCGATCTAGCAAGTCAGACAGTTTAATTGTTTAAGTCCTCCCCTAGGTGAATCGGTTAAATAGTTTCTGACATGTATCCCCTAGATCGAGATAGAGAGAGAGAGAGACAACTCAAGAAACGTACATATTGCAAATCACTCCGCAGTCACTGTATAGTGACATTATTGATTATGTTTTTTCTAAGTCTTCTGATTATTATTGCGAGTATATTGCTTCCTATATACTACCCTATTTTCAAGCGTGAACAATCTGCTTACAATGTTTCTGCTGAACATTCTTTTAGTGAATTACCTCCCCACGAACTTTCTTACAGACTTGCGCTGCGCAACCACACATTCATTAGTATGTTACATCACTCCCATCAGACCAACAACGCTACCAACTGCTGGATATGTGGCCGGCTCCCTCCCTACCAGAAATACAAGGGAGTTCTGCCCCTCTTTCCGTACCCGTTCACTCACAATGGCTCCTGTGGTGCATGGTTTAGAATAATTAATTCCCTAGATCCTGATATTGCTGTTTTCAAAGGGAGCTGGGTTTGGGGAAACTTGAACTTAGTTCTGCTTAATGCCTGTTACCCCGACAAGAAGGGACTCCCCACTAGAATAGGAACTGATCTAGAAAATGAAGTATATGGATTGGGTAATTATACAATTAACCTTATGATTCTTACTGTTGAATCCGAAACTGTACCAGTTCTCCCTGCTATGTCAGTATTACCAGTCACGGGTGATTTATGTGTCAGTAAGAAAGGTTCAGTACACTTAGGTCATAGTAAATGTACTACTGTGGTCGAATTCAGTGATCAAGGTAAATCTTCCTTTAGAGCTACCCGTCATTCCTACTTTGTTTGTGGTCATACCGCATACGTATGCTTACCTCTAGATTGGGATGGTACCTGTTACATTGCATTCCTTCTGCCACCTGTTTTTCTAGCCCCTCCCGATTATCACAGAAATACAAATCTAGTAAAGAATAGGCTCCGAAGAGATCTCCCGATTGTCGACTACACTGAAACGGCATGGGAGCAGTACACAGATTTCAATAAAGGATTCTTTTTCTTCACAGGCCCCGTCCAAAATAGTAAACTAATACGCAGATTAACTAGAACACTTGAAGCAGTAGTGAATGAAACTGCCTCCGCCCTAGGTAACTTAACAGAGGAGCAGTCCGCCATGCGGGTTGTTGTTCTTCAGAATCGTCTTGTTATTGACGTCATCTTGGCAGATAGAGGCAGAGCTTGTAAGGTCATCGGGTCAAGTTGCTGTGTTTTCATCCCAGAAAACGCGCCAACGGTATATCAAGCTATTACACGTCTTCATAAAATTGCAAGTCAGATACATCAGAATCCAGGCACCTGGACTTGGTCCGGTTGGTTCTGGACAACGTTAACTGCTTGGGGATGGAAGATCCTATCCTTCCTAGGCATTGGCCTAGTCATAGTATTCAGTTGCTGCCTGTGCCTACAGTGTGGGCCAGCGATTTGTGGACTGTGTGCCACATCGTGCATTGAACATTCCAGTCTTCTCTCAAAACGTGAAAGAAAGAAAGAAGAACAAATGATGTTACAAGAACAGACTGATCGATTTATGAGGATCGATATATCATGAAGGGTCCGTAGGGAACAAGGAGGGAATGAGGAAATATAAATTTTATGGTCAAGTAATGTTCCCTACCGTGTACCCCACCGTCTCCATGTACCAGCTTAAAGTGCATGTAACTTCCCTCCTGTACCAGCTATGAAGACGCAAATACATTTGCGTCCAACGTTAACATGTCCTCTTTCAGACCCACCCTGAATGGGTTGGATGCTCCGTTCCTAAGTATGCTATGCCAACGTCTTTTTGTGGTGTACTTTACACGTTTTTCAGCTCTGGCAAAGTAGGGCCTGAATTCTGCCATCGAGCCTTTTTTCCTGCTTTCTGACTCCGAAAACTTCAGCCCAGGCTGTCTCTGTACCCGTGACCTCTGCCTTACTCCCTGTGCGGCTCATGGCGCTTAGCTCAGCCGGCTGCCTGCCAAGACTGTATTCAACCTTCGAATTATCTGTTCCGCTCCTCGAAAATGCATTCCTGCCTACTAGTTTAAGTAAACATCCCCCCAGCTGCAGAGCAAAGGGCCCGGCCTCACTGTCTCCGTGCAAGTAATTCATAGCCTCTGTTACCATGGTAGGCCCATGCCCCTCGCATTCTCATGTAGACACTTAGGCGCTTAATACACGCACTCCCAGTTAGTATAGAATAGCTTCTGCCCCAGAGACCTTTTCCGTTTAGATAATATGGTTCCCAAACATCAGATATCAGATACGATAGAAGTACGAGTTGATCTGACATGCCAGACTTCTGTCTCTTTCCGTCAGTGTAAATGTCAAGTCCCCTGCACCCTCCAGTTTCACGTCAATCACACGTCATGCAGCTGCGCGCGCATCCAAGCCTCAGATTTCTGCTGACATTACAAGATTCTGCTTTGTGCCACCCACTTGTGACACCTATCTGTGACGTTTCTAGCACACACCTCTATGTTCACGCCTAGTTCACGCCTTCTAATTACGTATCACTACCACGTGGATGCTGTTATCTTGTTTCTCTCAGCTGTTACGCCTACTGTATTGGTTTCTATAATGTAACTTAAGTATATAAGCTATGTATTGTCAATAAAATATTGCTCTATCCCTTCCTGAACCCCTGTGGTTGCAGGAACATGATATCCAGTTCTAGAACCATTCCTTTTTAAGGAATAAAACCCCTAAGAACTCTAACACCACGGACTCTGCCTTTTTCTTTCCGATTGAGTTATTATTGATTAAGTACTTACCTGCATAGAAATTAGGACGGTAAATCAAATATTTACCACAGATGTTCCACCCGGAAGTCCATTCCCTGTAGGGAGATGGACCACCTCAACAGCTTGGGATTCTCCCCCTTCATCTGCACCAGCCAACGAAGGGGTCGGTGGTCAGTCTGAACTAGGAAGTGCGAGCCAAACAGGTATGGCCGCAGCTTCTTCAGAGCCCACACCACTGCGAAAGCTTCCCTCTCAATCGCACTCCACTTCTGTTCCCGGGGAAGCAGTCTCCTGGATAAGAAGACCACAGGCTGATCCAGGCCCTCTTCATTCAGTTGCGATAACACTGCCCCAATGCCATGTTCTGATGCATCTGTCTGGACAATGAACTCCTTGGAGAAGTCTGGGGACCTCAGGACCGGTGCTGCACACAGTGCCTGCTTCAGTTTCTCAAAAGCTTGCTGACAAGCGTTCGTCCAAACTACCCGTCGAGGTTGTTTCTTAGAGGTGAGCTCTGTGAGGGGCGCTACAATAGTGCCATACCCCTTCACAAAGCGACGGTAGTAGCCTGTGAGGCCCAGGAAAGCTCGGACCTCAGTCTGTGTCTTGGGGGGTTCCCAGGCCATGATTGCCTCAATCTTTGCCTGCAGGGGCTGCACTGTCCCCCTACCCACCAAGTGTCCAAATCCATCTGGTCCCAAGAATGGTGGCCACCGGAACTTGGACCCTGCCCATCTCCAAAAGACACTGTTCGGAACCTGGGCTTCATCCTCGATGACAAGCTGTCCATGGCCCCCCATACGAACAAATTAGTACATACTTGTATAGGCCTCATGAGGAGCCTGAGGAAAATATTCAAATGGCTGCCCTTGTCCTATCGTAAACCACTGATTCAAGGCTTAATTACCAGCCGCCTTGACTATGGTAACGCTCTCCTTGCGGACGCAAACGAGGGCACACTAAGTAAATTGCAGACACTTCAAAACGCAGCAGCCAGACTGACCCTTGACCTACCCCCACGCACCCCTTGCCTCAAGAAACTGCACTGGCTTCCAGTCCGAAAGCGCATACGATTCAAGATCTGTTGCCTAGTGCACAAATCTTTGAATGGACAAGGCCCGAAATATTTAAAAAATAAACTTCAGGAATACTGTCCGGAAAGAACATTACGATCTTCAAATAAATATCTCCTAAAGACACCAAAAGTCCGCACTGTCAGAAATGGAGACAGGAGTTTCTCGAAGGTGGGCCCCACGGCATGGAACTCCCTGCCTATGGCCTTAATATCCAATCAAAATCACAAAATCTTCTGAAAAGATCTCAAAACTCTACTATTCAAGGCACCAGCATAACAACTCCTCTCTCTCTCATGACTCATATCCTCTGCCAGCGCTGTGAGACCTACCGGTGATATGTGCGCTTTATAAAAATAAATACATAACATAACATAACATACACAACCGACCCCTGCCCAATCTGGCATTTGCTGGCCTTAATTGTCAATCCAGCTTGTTTCAGGGCCTGGAGAACTGCTTGCAAATGTTGCAAATGGTCCTCCCAACTGCTACTGAAGACAGCAATGTCATCCAGGTAAGCAGCGGAGAAACTCTCCATTCCAGAGAGGACCTGATTCACTAGCCGCTGCAGGGGCATTTTTGAGCCCAAAGGGCATTACACAAAATTGGAAGTGTCCCTCAGGCGTGGAGAAGGCTGACCTTTCCTTTGCTCCATCTGTCAAGGAGATCTGCCAGTACCCTGAAGTGAGGTCAAAGGTACTTAGGTATTGGGCAGCTCCTAGCTGGTCAATTAATTCATCCGCCCTAGGGATCGGATGAGCATCAGTCTTTGTAACTGAGTTCAGTCCCCGGTAATCCACACAGAACCTCAGTTCTGGTGTGGTGCCTGGTGGAGCGGCTTTTGGCACTAGCACCACCGGACTGGACCAAGGGCTGTTGGAAGGTTCTATAACTCCCAGCTCTAGCATCTTGGCAACCTCTCCCTGGATGCTAGCCTTCATCTTGTCGGACAGCCGGTAGGTCTTCGACTTCACTGGTGGGCTGTCCCATGTGTCCACATCATGGGTACACAGGTGAGTCCTTCCCGGGACAAGGGAGAACAACGTAGAGTACTGCTCCAGTATCTGGCGGCAGCCCTCCCGCTGTTCAGGAGTTAGAGTGGGAGAGAGAATCACTCCCTCCACTGACCCATCCTTCTCTTGAGACGAGAACAAGTCTGGGAGAGGTTCGCTTTCCGCTTCCTCTTCCCCATCAGTCACCATCATTAAAATGACCTCGGGCCTCTCATGGAGGGGTTTGAGTCGGTTGGCATGCAGCACCCGTAGGGGCTGTCGAGGGGTCTTAAGGTCCACCAGGTATGTGGCCTTGCCCTTCTTTTCCAACACCTCAAATGGGCCTGTCCAGCGATCCTGGAGGGCACTAAGCTCTCCAGGTTCCATCACCCACACTTTCTGGCCAGGCTCCAATTCCACCTGGTGAGCATTGTGGTCATACCACTCTTTCATGACTGCCTGGCTGGCCTCCAAGTTGTCAGAAGCTTGCTTCCACAACTTCGCCATTTGGCTCCTGAAGGCCAGCATGTAGCTCACCACATCCTGGGGGGGTTTCCTGGGAGACTTTTCCCAACCATCCTTCACCAGGCTGAGAGGACCGCGTACAGGGTGCCCATACAGAAGTTCAAAGGGGCTGAAGCCCACTCCCTTCTGTGGCACTTCCCTGTAAGAGAATAGCAAACAGGGTAGGAGAACGTCCCATTTCCTCCGCAGGCTTTCGGGCAGACTTCTGATCATGCCCTTTAAGGTTTTGTTGAACCTCTCAACCAGTCCATTTGACTGGGGGTGATAAGGAGTGGTGAACCGGTAGGTCACTCCACACTCCTTCCACATTGCCCGCATGTAAGCTGACATAAAGTTGGTCCCCCTGTCAGACACAACTTCCTTGGGGAAACCCACTCGGGTAAAGATCCCCATTAGGGCTCTAGCCACCACAGGTGCAGTGACTGTCCTCAGAGGAATTGCCTCTGGGTACCGTGTGGCATGATCCACCAGAACCAGGATGAGCCTGTGACCAGCTGTTGTTGGTGGATCTAAAGGCCCTACAATGTCGATGCCCACCCTTTCAAAGGGGGTGCTAACGACTGGAAGTGGTTCCAGGGGAGCCTTCAGCTTCACCCCTGTTTTCCCACTGGCCTGGCAGGATACACATGTCCGACAGTAAGTGTTGGACGCCACTTTCATCTGAGGCCAGTAAAAGTGGAGGACAAGCCAAGCAAAGGTCTTGTCCTGACCTAAGTGTCCTGCCAGGGGTTTGGCATGAGCCAATTCCAAAAGAAAGGCTTGGTACTGTTGCGGGACTACCAAGGCCCTTGATGAACCAGGCAAGGGTACCTTGGGTTCACTGTAGAGGAGTCCATCCTCCCAGTAAATGTGGTAATGTCCCGTAACATCACCTGCTGCTTGGGCTTCAGCCTGTCGCCTCAGTCCCTCAAGGGTAGGGCACTCACTCTGCCCGTTACAGAATTCCTCTCTGGTAGGACCTCCCTCCACATGCCACTCAGCAGGGATGGGTAAATCCTCCAGAGAGTCTACTTCCCCCTCCACGGACTCCTGGTCCACCACCGCAGGTGGCCGATCTGTCACATGGGGTGTGGAAGCCGAAGCAGGCTCTTCCTGTCTTCGGGTCTGTCCCTTTTTGGCAGCGGGTTGGGCCATTGTTCCAGGCTCCAACCCAGGCGAACTCCCTCTCCGGGCAGTCGCAGACCGTGTGCTCACACAGGCCCAGTCAGGTGTACCCAGCATCGCAGAGTGCGTCTAGTATTCCACCTCTCTCCAAGTGTTGTGCTCCATGTCATTCCCCAGCAGACAATCAACTGGCACGGCAGGGCTTACGGCAACTCGAAGTGAACCTGCAACCCCTTCCCACTCAAAGGGAACCTCAGCCACTGGATAGTGGCCCATTCTGCCGTCAGCCATCGCGGCGGGGTGGAGTACATGGGGAACCACCTGCTCTGGAGACACCAGTTGACTTCTCACCATAGTCATACTGGCTCCTGTATCTCTCAGAGCCTCCCCTCTCTGGCCATTGATGGTGACCCATTGCCCATACTTAGCAGTATTTGGGGGCACCTGGATCTTAGGAACCATCTCCCGTTCTCCCAGGGACACTAAGGTGACACCCGCCCACTCACCCCCCTTATCTAAGGGCAACTCCTCCCCGAGCGCTACACTAGCTACTCCCGGTGGTTTTCCTCCGGTGGGAGGGGGTGGTCTCTTTGGGCATCTGACATCTCCCTTATAATGTCCAACACCACCACACTCAAAACAGTGGAGAACCCTTGGCTGCTGGCTTTGGCCAGGATTAGGGTTTCTGGGGGGGTTTGCCTTAGGGGTGAAACCTGTTCCCTTTCCTTGGAAATTGTTTTGGGGACCTTTAGAGAACTCCCTCTTTTTATCTCCCCCCTCCTTCTTCTGGGGGGCGCCCTGTCCGGCCTTTTGGGAATCCCCTCCAGTGCCGTTTGAGGACACCCGGGTACTTGCCCAGATGTCCGCCTCCTCTGCAAGCTTCCGGGGATTGGTCAGCTTGCTGTCCACCAGGTGTTGGCGCAGCTCGGGAAAGCATTTCTCGAGGAGGTGCTCTTTCAAAAATAGATCATACAACCCCTCACTGCCCTTGACCCAGCCCTCCAATGCCTTTCTTGCGTAATCAAGGAAGTCCACCCAGTTCTGGGTGCTTAACTTGTGGCTCCCCCTGAACTTCTGGCGATACCTTTCTGGGGTAAGCCCAAACTTCCTTACCAATGCTAGCTTCATGGTGGGGTAGTTGGTCTGCTCCTCTGGTTCCAGGGCCAGCAAGGTGTCCCGACCAGTAGGAGGCATGTACTTATACAAACCACCCCCCTAGTGCTTCTCCTGCACCCCATGGGCTCTTAGGAAGACCTCATAGGCGGCCAACCATTTTGCTATGTCATCCCCCTGACTAAAGCTAGCAATAAGGTCTTTTGGCAAATAGGGTCTGGACTCCCTGGCTGTTTCCTTGGATTCGCTGCCACCATTCATTACAGGAGAGGGCCCCCGTTGTAGGGCCTGGAGTTCTAGCTCCTTCAACCTGAACTCGTGAGCCATCCTCCTCTCTTCCTTCTCCAGCTCCAGCTTAGCCAACTCCCATTTTAATTGTCTCATTTCCCTCCTGTCAGTGAGCTCGGCTTCGGTTAGGCTTCCCCCGGAGACACTACTGCCCCTCCTGGAGTAGGACACTGATCCTGGGAGTAGGTTTTCCCCCTCAGAGTGGAATAATCTATCTATCTCCACAACCGTGTCCCGGTCTGCCCCTCCTTTCCTTCTTTGTGTGCCTCCACCCAAGCCCTTAGACTGGTCTGGAGTTCCCCCTTCCTAGCACCATGCTTAAAAAATACCCCCATTTGTTGGCAGAAATCTTTCAGCTAAGCCACAGAATAGGTGTCTAGGTTTTCTAGTGCAAACTCCATTTTACAATAGGCAATACCAAGTTATACACACAAGGAAATTTGAGTTGCAAGGGCAACCTGAAGCTACCTCCACCCCACCACCAGGAACAAATTTGGAAAAACAAAAGTAAAAATTAGGAGGGCCGCTGGGAGAAAACTCCAGGTGTAGGCTGGTGGATTTTACTAAATTACTACAGAGTAGTTGCAACCACATTCAAGATCCCACCGCTAGACACCAACTTTTTGGAACCTGAGATGTCAAGTCACCTAGGGTAGCCTGGCCTAGGGTAAGGCAATCTCAACAAAGGCACATGTGTAAAGGTTGCAAACCACCCAGCAGTAACTCAATAAAATTCCACTCAAAAAGAACGACACTACACCGTAAATTATGGAAAAATATGGATGACTTTATAAAAATAGATTGGTTATTTTCTTGTCTGTATTTCACACCATCATTTCTCCTTTTTGTATTGGTTACTTTTAGAATTGATAATCACATTTCATAGTCCAATTACATTTGCTTTGTCAATTTCACTCGAGTTCACATTAAGCCTTCTATTTTCTACAGCTTTATAACAGTACAACTCAACGTGGTGGGAAGCAGGGCAGATGGACGTTTGAATAGCCCTATATAGTTTCCTCCAATTACAACCCTCCTTCACCCACACTTCTAATGGAGAGGTACCGTCATTGAGCAAAAGACAGGAGTGAGGAGAATCAATAAACACATTTACTACAGTGTAACATTAGCATGGTCATCTAAGGTAGGTTTTCCAGGCAAATGACCCAGGAATTCCACCCCGTAGGACTATTATGATAAATCTCCTTTGCCACCCCTAATATCAGATCTTCTCCTGACCTAGTTCCAGGACCGGAGGCCCTTACAACTTTATAGACCTACAAGTCTCCGATGTAAATCTTTGAGGGTTCTTGAGTTAATTTCCTGCGCATTTGATTCTGCGCCGCAAGAAAGGGCTCCCTGCGCTCTGGCTTCCCACCCCCCCACTCTCCTTACTTCCAATGAGCGCTCTTTGTCTCACGCCGTCTAAAATTACTGGAGGAAGGGAAGGTAGGCCACAAGAGGAGCTTCACAAGAAGCGGCTTGCTTCTTAAGCCGATCCCCCCCAGACCAGCCGCGCTCCCTCTGATCAACACTAGATGCGAGGCTCCTTAGGCGGTGAGAGGCGTGGGCGCTTCCTGCCGGGTTCCTCGATGAGAAGCTCTTCCGCCTCACGTCGGATCCCGCCAAGGGTGTCCTCCAGCCCTTCACTGGGCCTGCGCGTCACCTGGACGCTTCCGTGTTTCTGGGGGCCGCCCGCTCACCGAGGCTGCTCGCCTCAGAGACAGCGCTTTGCCTCACTGGCACTGCCCCGCCTCCCGCCGGCCTGCGCGTCTCTCGGGCCGCTACCACACTTCTGGATGCAAGGCAGCGCAGGCGCGGGTGACTAGTGTTCCCGCTCGGCGCCGCCTCACTTGCTGCTCGCCCGCCCTGAGTCTGCTTCTGAGCCTGCGCTCTCTCTCCTCACCCTGCCGCACTGTTGAAACTGCCCAGAGTCGAACGCTCACTTCCTCAGGGACGCAAACGCTCCGCTGTCACTCGCCTCTCCCCTGCAGCTTCTTGGAGGTGCAGGGCGCCACACCTCGCTCCAATCCGCTTTCACCAAAACGCTGGTAGGTGCAGTCTACCAAGGGGATGTAGGGAGAAGGTCCCCAGGAGGAGCTAGGACAACGGGGGACAGAGGGGCCAAGGGCTCAAAGGGGGGGGGGGGTTTCCGCCACAGCCAGGCCAATTTCACAGAAGAAGAAGGCGGTTGGGAGGGTTTGGTCAGGGGCCCAAGGGGGAACGTCTTCCTGTAGTGGTTGTCTATCACATGGACAAACTAACTGCTTCCAGTGCGTCCTCCTCCTCACACCACTGCCTCTCTCCTCCAACTCCCTGAACTACACAAAATGGCTCCCTGACCCCTGCCCTTTTATAGCCAAACCACACAGGGTCCAGTAGGGTCCAGAAAGTTCTGGAAGGCCTAAAGTTAACCAATGGGGCAGTCTAGGATGTGGCAGTTGGGGACAGTTGGTGGCCACCATTTTGTGAAACTTCAGTAAATCCCTGACAGGAAAGGCACCTAAGCTGAGGTGAATGATTATGAGGGTAAAAGAGCACCTATCCCCTAGACCAACACCTTGAAAAATCTAGTGGACACAAAAATTAATAAAGGCATGAGGGGCAAAAAGGGGAGAAAATAAATAATAAATTGGAGGGACTACGCAAAAAGTCAGACAGGTCTAACAGGGTCATAATCCATTTTATCATTAGATGCATATTGATCTGAAAAAACCTAACCTACAGAGCAGGCTCCACATGATTTTGCAGTGATTACATGTGCCTCCTGCACCCCATTTTATCAGGCTCCAAAAGTGGTGCATGTTCCTCTCCTTACAAGCTTCAATAAGGTCCCGCCATCTTTCACAGTGATCAAAAAGGACATGGTACATTTACTGTTCTGGAGGGATTGGGGAGAGCATAAGCAACTGTGGCCTACTCTCACAGGGACACTGACAAAGCCAAGTGTCCTGCAGCCTTCAGGCACCATGCCACCTCTCATTGCCCATGCTTCCACACCATCACCTGCAGCCCCACAAACACTGGTGAAGGGCACTGATCCAAAACTCATTCCTGTCCCCTAGTCAGATGACAGGTGTTTCTACAGCGACTAGAGATATGATCAAAGTGTAAGCGTCCATAGGACTTGAGAAGGTCCAAGAAAAGAGAAGAGGCAGAAGACGTGCCCTATACAAAATCACACATTGGATCTGTGGAGGAAGAGGAGGGCAAATAATTAGAATGAGAATAACTAAAGGATATTATTGGACCCTTTTCTGATGTGCGTTGTTCACAACATTGAACAATTTTTCACACCACAAGAGCTTGATGAAAGCCATCAAAGGATCAGAAGGGCCACAGTCCTACTCAAACCAGTGGCAATGACTCTTATTTGGGGACACTGACTCCACTTGTGTTTGACATCAAAACTCGGACCCCACAATAGTAAGGGTACATTGTGTTAATCGTTTCGCAATAATTGAAAAACCATGGATAGGGTATACTTTTGCTGTCTAAGTTTTAAACCTATAATAACTGATAAACCCTCACCAGTGTAAACTTATAAACACTGAAAAAACACCTGCGTACCACTAATTAAATGCCATTCAAAGAAAGGAAGAGGAGAGTGAAAGAGTCATTTTTTCCTGAGGGGGCTTATATAATATAACTTTGTTATATAAGGTGGCAGCTAGAAAGACTGGGCTAACATTATTCTGCTTGAATTTTGCTGTTGAGGGATGTCACTGAAATAATGTTTTTTCTTCCTTTTGCTTTTTGAAGTTTTGTGGTCTTTGGTCTAAAGATGCAGTTTAGAAGCATGTTTTAGGTCGTGTTTAATAATTTGATAAACTGTAGAGAATCAGGAAATATCAAAATCATATTTGATATTTTGGCTGTGTTTGATTCTTTCACTGATAGGTAAAATGGCTGGTTTCATACAAATCTGTCCCAAAATGTGCCATCACATTTATCCACAGAGAATGGGTAAAAGCCCTTTATAGATCAGCCCCAAGTTTCTAGTGAGTCAGTATTGATAGTAGGTGAATTGACAACACCACAGGCTTTAAACGTTCAATGCAATGTATAATGACAAGTATATGTGAAAAAAGTGCTATCGCCTAGCATCTGGGATAGTGGTGAAAACATGACAGGATGAAACATGGATCGCAGTGTCACTCGGTATGCTGCTGCAAAATTTTTCTTTCTAAATTCAACAAAGATTGGAGTGATTTTGATTGTACTTGCAGTGATTCAGCTACAAATATGAAAAAGCTGTGTAATGACCTTTCAAAATTGATACCTGTAAGAGATCCTTTCCACTTGTTAGATGGTATGCTAAAAGCATCTTTACAATCTTCAGAGTTAATGAAGAATGCTATTGACTTTTTAGTCCATCCTAGTGCACTGTTTTGTTGTGCGAGGGGACTAAAACACAAATATTTCTCATTTTGTGCTTTGTGTGGCATCAAAGAAAAAGTCATCCCAACTGTGTCACTTAGCTGATGGTTCTTGGACCAAGGGGCTGTGAAATGCTATAGTACCCATGTGGAAACCGTTTACAAAATTTTTGCTGAATGATGATGCCAAAGGCAAGAAATGTGAGGATATTTGTTCGCAAATTACTAGTGATCTGAAAAGAAGTACACTCTACTAAAGTCTTAGATGTTTACAGGAAAACATAACTGCTGTAGTGGACATACAAAAAAACTAGAGTTGGAAAACACCCTGGTCTGCCAAGTGTTCTGCATACTTGGTGTAAATGTGAAACATCGTCTTGAGAGTTGTCTGGGTGACACCTTAAATTGACTTTGGCACTGCAACATGTTCCATGTTAGAGTGCTTGCCATATGGTAAACAAATCAATGTTGAAGAGCAATTCAGGAACTTTTATTTTACAATGTACGAGAAACGGCTTGACATAGAAATGTCCCTTCATCAACCATGGCATTTGAAGTCAATGAATCCTCACTGTGGTACACTGTGCAAGTTCTAGTTCCCTTCAGTAAAGGGGAATTTTCTCAGTAGTTTCAAAAGTGCTTCTTTATTTTTGACCACTTCAATAACTCGGAGGGCAGAATCGCCCAGTTCAAAGCAAATGCTGCAGAACCTGTCCAGAGAATTGCAATCTTCAAGGGCACAGTGTAGGTATAGAAAGCTATGTCAGTGGCCAGGGTTAGCAAATAGTGTACTGGCTGTCTTGTCATTGCCCATTTCAAGTGCCAATGTTGAGAGGGCCTTTTCACAGAAAAAAGGGACATGGGAAGGAAAAAGCGAGCGCACATGACCAAAGACTCATTGAAGAAGTATTGTATGGTGTACTACAATACGTTTGATTTGCAAAAATGTATTGGGCCTCTTATACACTGTACATACACTGTCTATATACCATGCATTATTAGTGTAGAAAGCAAGCAATAATAAAAGCAAAATGTTCCATACACACCAGAAAAACACTGATTCTGGTGCTTTTCATGGCGCGAAAAAGTTGTAACCCCTGACACCACTGATTAGGTCTCGATGAGTCAGCGCGCATGCGCTGTCCATATAGTAGCGGCTTTGGGAAGTGCTCCCAAAGCAGCCACCAGCTTGCTAGAATGCGCACAAGCACGCGCCTGCTGCGCGCGCATCCCTTACGTGTTTTGGCACGTCATCGCAATCACTTTCGTTTTCACAGCGATCGTGATTGCGATGACCCACTTTAGGTTGCTGTGCTTCATGTTTAGACATCATTTGCACCTACAATGCTTTTTCGGCCACCACCTACGTGCTCTTTTCAAAATGTCCTTTTGATGTTTAGCATGCGCGCGGGCACTCCCCCACCCCTCCCTCTCGTTTACTTCTTGCCTCGTGCGCGACCACTCGTGTGCTGCTGAAGCTTGTATTTTTTTCTGTTTCTTTCACTATTATACTTTCAATGTTCATCTATAATGAAACCAAGTGAGATACATGTGGCGTCTCTGTTTCTTCCAGCATGCAGCTGTATGCTCTCTGTTATGTGCCGGGCAGATTCTAAAGCAAATGGTCGAATTCAAATGCATGGTTTTGTTTAGTTCCGGTTGTTTCTAGTTTTCTTACATTCTTTGGCGAGAAGGCCCTGTGGGAGTCCATGCTCAGTCTGAACCACAAGGAAGCTGTGATGGAGGTTAGGCTCCACCTAGTGGAGGCAGCAAGCAGAGAGAACCTGCCTATCAATTCTTGCATTGGTATGTTTGGATTATTCAGTGCTGCATTTGACTGGGTAAACGTGGTCGCTCGTCGCTTAACGTATGTCTTGTAAAAGACTGGCAATAGATATTTACTCTAGCTGTGCAGGATGTGTGACTGTAGATTCGCAATGTGTTTGCTTGGCTTGCAAGCCCTGGAAGTAATTAAATATTGGATTCCACAGAGCTTCCAACCAAGCCCAAGCAAATGAGTACTGGGGTACCAGTCTGTCAAAGCACGTCTTTGCACCTTTCTAGGATTTTGAAGTGCTTTATAGGTGCAACACCAACTTCTGATCTACAAAAGTTTAACAGATAAACCATATTGTTTTCCGTATCCCCATAGTCTCTATTTTTCCCGTTATTGTTAAAAGTGAACACAAGTATTGTTAAAGCAGTGCAGCTCACAAGCCACTGTTGTTCCTCACTAGTAGTCCATGTTGTTTAGCATACTCGGTGCTCCAGGCAAAGAAGGAAAGCCGTCTATTTTAGTGGCCTTTCCTTGCTTTATTGCGCCACCTAGTCCTAATACCCTGACTTTGCTGCCTCATTTCGCCTTATGCGAGTCATGGTCCTGCTGCATGGAACTTTATGTAATATTAAAACCGCACTATTTGCCCATTTATCATGAACAACTGATGAAAAGTGAGGGCACACATCTTCTTTTACATGGAAGTGCGAGATAGTTGTTTCGGAGCTGGGCCGGTGCTGCTACCCTGCTGCAGGACTCCATAAATCATAATAATTCTGACACATTTGCCCAGTCCTATCTCGTCAACAGCCTGTCCCTTACCAGTCCTGGTGTAGCCACAGATGGCTCTAAGCTGCTAGCGTTCTGTGAGGAACTCTGCAGCCCACCTCTGCCAATTCTTTCCACCATTATGCTCCATTATGCTCAATAAATTAACACATTTACTCCCTTTGGAAACCCTTTTATCAGTAGTTCTTAAACATCCTAATCAGAAAGGATGGTTTAGGAGCTCATTGCGAGTGGCCTGCTGGGGATGGCATTCTTTTACATCTAACACCACGGGGATCGGAAATTAAAAGGTGCCATCATTTTTGCCTGTTACAAGTGGTGCCCTTTAAAAGAGGGCATAACAGGGATATTGGTGATTTGCACAGCAGAATTTACATTTAATCCTACTTACCGGGTGTTTTGCTTGGGAAATTGTGGAGATATGAGATTTTCTAGGAAAGCTGTAATTTTGATCATTGTATAAACCGTTGAGAAGGGATTTTAAAACAAGCATTGGCATAGCCAATAGGTATTTCCTTTGGGACCTTATAAGTGTTTAGCCATGCAACACTTGCTGTTGCACCAGGATATTGTGCTGGATAACTAAACACTTATAAGGTCCCAAAGGCGAGCTCTATTGACTATGCCAATGCTTGTTTTTTAAAGGTATTGAAATAACTTGAAAACATTGAAAAAAAAACACCAGAATGGACCACAAATAGAAACTGAAAACAGGAAAGCCTAGGTATACTGAAAGGATGACTGTCCAAGTGAAGCTACAAGTAAATATACTGGAGTGCACTTGAGTGGCTTGGTTCACGTCATGGGCACCCTGAAAGAACAAGACATAAAGAAAAGGCATATACAGTGTTGACACTGGTAGTCAGCAGCTGAATTTCAGGTTCAAATGTAATCAGCCTGATGGAGCAAGGGAGACCCATACGGTTGAGGGAGGGTGAAAGACGCACTGGAATGCAAGTGGGGAACATCAGGCTCAAATGGAGAACATGGAATGTTAAGTGGGCCTATGTGAACTAAATAGAGGTACATAAGGTCTATATTCCACCACCAGGGGCAAATATGGAACACTGCAGATCTGTATTACGTGGCAAACAAGCTACATTGGGGCACAAGGGGGCTAAAAGGTCCACTTATTTCTTTTGGGCTGACTACGGTTGCTGTTCCCCTAACACATTCACCCACCCAAATATGTACATCTGCCACTTACCTGTTCTTCAATGATGAGACTGTTTTTCCTAAGCACATATTCCATCAAAGCTCTTCCATTCATATCATAATATCCTTTGGTTGTTAAATTGGATATTAAACTTAAAGTGGCAAGAATAACCTGTGATGAAGCAAAAAATGGTAAGCATGGTTAGTGAGAAACCCTTTTGATGTATAAATAAAACCAAATCCCACATTCTGGTGAGGGAGCAGCACGGGAATGTGAGAAAACCATACAATCTCTCCTTCCTTTGTGTTCATAGAGGAAATAGAAATACACTTGTATGTGTGGAAAGCTAGTACCTGGATATAGCCTTTTAAAAAATATTGGAAAATGGTTATTAAGACACTCTGAGAATAAAACTTGAATCAATTTAATTAAACTGTTTTTACAGAATGTCTGACCAAAGCGTGATTGAGGGAATATTCAAACATTCCAGGTGGTGTACGCCTTCTATAGGTGATTGGAACTTGGTAAAAGATTGAAAGATACATTGCAAAAGATGTCTAGGTAGGTTACAACTAGCAAAGAAGCTCTCAGGACCTTGTATTGATTACAAAAATGCAAATGAGAAATCAGTAGGCTGTAGATTCCAATAATGTGGAAATGAAAAAAACCTAGAGTAGTCTGTGGGAAGACTGATGGCCGCTGTCTAACTCAACCTGCAGGATTTAGCAGACCTACACCATCCCAACACGGCCAGCAGATAACAAATGGGTTAAAGTACTCAGTGTCCATTGTCCTACACCTTGTTGTTTGGTTGATCCATGTCACTTTCAAGAAATCATTTTGGCTCAAGACCGTAAATAGTCACAGTCTCCTCTAGTAGCCGGGTTAAAATTCACATCCCTAACATGACTCTGTTCACTGCATATTTGCACAGGCTGGACCCAATGGCTTCAACCTCCAAAGAATACATCCATGTTTTATTTCTTTGATTCTTATATTTATATATTTATATATTATTAAATTTAAGGTTTATATCATGCCCTGAGGTTAAAAAATGGTCAACTCAATAAACCTCTCAAAGAGAATACACTAGAGACCCAGTCATGGAAATACAAGTTTTTGTTGGTTATCCAAAGAAAATGACTTTGTTGATTTTCCTTCATGCCTATATCCTGTGCTTGCTTACATGCTGAACACGGTGATGCTGATGCTGAAGTTGCCTGCTTTCTCAATTGCACTGACATTGGGCACATTGTGGACATACATGGAGTCAACAGAGTTACATATATTCCAATTTCTACACAAAATACATCTTTTATATCACAATCAGACTTTTCAAATGTGCACATTGAATATTATCCTGTATTATTGAACCATGTGTGGTGAGAATTGTTTCTTAACACACACTTATTCAGCAATTAGGGAACAGGGACTTTCTATGGGATTGGGTCTGAAAATGAGTTGACACAGAGAAGGACAGGAAAACTTGGATATGTCCACTTGAACAGGGAAACAGTAGACACAAGACACTGAGGAGACACACATGAATGGAGGTTGCATGACCCAACACCTGCACGAAAGACCAGCCTTAGAAAAATACAACAGACTGTGGTATACACACCACTACAATGAGTCCACGTAAGTAGAGAATAATGCACTATTCAAAAAGTGCATAACTTAAATTAGATTGTGTTGCTAATTATGAAATTGCTTGACCACAGAATGCTGTACACATAATAACTTGATGGTACCTTGTGATTGTCATCCTCAAGCACGTGACGGACAGCATCCAGATAAGAGGCACCTTCTGAATCTATGAAATGAAGCCATACATCAAATGTTCATAACACATAGATATTGTCTTTGTCTAGTAAGATCAGGAATAATAGATAAGTAGATGAAGCTTCCACTATTACATGTGCCTACCTACCTGAGGGTCCTGTCAAGTCTTGGTGTGTGTGTCTGTGACTGTGAGCCTCATGGGCCTATCAATGTCTTCCTGTTCTACTGTTCATGTCTGTGTCATCATGTACCACTGAGTGGGTCTGTGTCTTCCTGCCCCATATTTTATGTCCCTTTTTGTTCCTCATCGAAGTCTATGTCAGGATCTCTTTCCACAGTGTCCCTGTCCCATTATTGGCTCACAGTGGGAACAATTTATCAAAAAGACAGATGTGGAAATGTTTGACCACTACTTTATTTCTTCACCACGACTCATGTTAACGATGGGAGGATTTATTCTTAAATTACAGTGCTCTACCAGGAACTGTTGGCAGTCAGTGTAGCTGAGGAATATGAAATTGAGGTGATTTGCTCATTGCTGCACCATGTTGGTTAAGTAAGAGGGTAAGTTGGAATTATAACTTAGGGCTCCACATTCCATGAAAAGCATTCAGTCCTTTAACTATCTTCCATGTCTATCAAAATCACATGCTGCCACCCACCCACTGAGAGGCTTACCAGTTTCAGCAAGAAGCTTGCAGAGCAGCTTTATTGTTGTGGCACGGGACTCTGCACCCATATGGATCAAGCTACTTCCAAAATATTTAAGGACCTCACTAGAGCTAGAATGGGCTGCAAGAGTAAAGTGAAGAGAAAAATAGACATACATGAAAAATTACATACAATAAAATCATGCACGGAGGAACTAAACGCAGGGGAGCAGGTCATCAAGGACAAATGTAAGGAAATTTTCAACGCACATCCAGGAGGTACAATATCAATAGTTTACAACATTTAATGATGATCGGTGGAGCACATGGTACTCATGTGACTACTATAGCTGTATATAGTAAATTGGACAGAAAGCTAACAAATGCACTGAGAAGGGAGATAATTACTGAAGCAACAGTAGCTTTTAAGAAGATCAAGTGATGTGCAGAGCAGTGGACAGAAATTAATGTTTCGGAGGACCCGATCACTGGTAAAGACCGTCATATACTTGCAGTATCACAAATATATACATATATACATTTATGACCAACTCACCCAGTGACAGGATAATGGCCGTGGACACCTTGACTGACTCTTCCCTTTCATCTGAACCTCCACGGTAGGGTGCGCAGATCTGTCAATAACAAAGCCATATTAAACAATAATGGAAGCTAGGCTATTTGAAAGCCAATCATATACATCTGGAAAGCAAATTCCATTCAGTGGGGAAATGACGGCATAAGAGTTTGTCAGGATTTGTGGGGCCATGATGGTGGAATTGCAAATTCTCAGTTGCCATTCTAAGATTAACGCCTTAGTTTCCTATGGTTTCTGCATGGTTTGGAGACTGAAGTCTCACGACATTGCAGCAGGCAGTCGTACTGAATGCTATTTAACACAGTTGGCACTAGTGACAGCGTCTGCTGTTCAAGGAAATCAAGACAGAGGCTGTTGTTGCACTTCAACTTAGTTTATCTCCAGGGACTGTAAGTGCGTTCCCCCTTTGCATCTCACAGTGTCTGGCTAGCAAGGTGGGTTGCATGCTTTTCAGAGCGGGCCTCTTTTGTGCACTTTTCCTCCCTTTTGCGTCCCCAGTTTCTGGTTGGCAGAGTAGTGAGCGAGTGTTTCTGTTGGTGCCTGCATTAGGGTCTTTTTCAGTTCTCACCGCCACTCGCTGCTTCTGCCGTACCGCTAGCAATAATTTCTTTTTTTTGTTCTTTGCTTGCATTCAGTTCTCGCAGATTGGTCCCCATCAGAGCTGCATGTCTTTTTGGTTCCTGTTCATTGCAAATTCCGCACACCAGCATTGCTATTTGGAATTTCATGCCATGGTCGTCAAGTTGTGTACTTCCTTTTTTAGGTCTTGTGACATAGGCAGCGCATGTGCTGCTCTCGTCTTACGAATCTTCTTGGAATTGATACAATTTCAAAAGCCTCGTCTTAGCTCCACCTTCAGCTTTGATTCGTGTGCGACGTTTGGCATCACAAATTATGCCGATAGCAGTGCAATGATTGCTGCTTGTTGCCATCCTGTCTCCTTTTAGCCATGCCTAGCGGGATTGGATGTCTTACCCGTGGCGTGACACAGTAGGTATATTATCAGCTTGCCACACTTTTTTGTAAGCTTCTTTATTCTCTGCCGCCATGACGGTAAGCGTATGCTTCTCATAATTATTTATTTTGTTCATTGCAGCACTTTTTTTGTAAGCATGTTTTATGTAGTAGCTATTAAGTGACACATACTTTTGTAGAAGGGAATACTGAATATTACTTTAAGGGTGATTTGTCATCAATTATGTTTGGCCATTTAAAAATAAATAAAACACGTTTTCCTCTCCTATTTTAACAAACAGTTTGAAATAGGGATCCTGACATTTCACATCAAACCTTTAATTACTCATTTCCTGCCGGCTGCTCTCTAGCAAATCCCAGGCATTACACTGCTTCTATTCAAGCAACATGGCGTCCACGCTTGCCTTACTTGATCGACATTACAAGCTTGAACTTTACCATTCTAGTCTTTTGGGCCCAGTCCATGGCCCATCTTGCCTCCGGGAATAGAAGCTTACTGGACCATGGCTGAGGTGGGTAGCGAGGCCTCAGGTGGAGAGGAGGAGGGTGGCAGAGCCCGCAAGGACTGCAGGATCGCAGCGGCTGGAGCAACGCGCATCTGGCCGCCTATCTGCTGAGCCTAGACCTGGGTGAGACTTGGGACCCAAGGGTCCCTGTGCGACATGCGAGTATGAGTGGGTGCATACCTGTCAATCACTTTCATGTTTCTTAGGTCTATGACTGAGTAGTTTGTGTAGTTGTGGTGTTTTCATTGCACTACGATACTTTAACCAAGCTGCTAAGTAGCTCTTTCACCCCGTAAATGTCTAAATCTTGAGTGTCGAAATATTTTGTTAAATGCTCTTATTTAAAAAGCCACTTCTGGCTGAACGTGCCACACCTGAACCGGTCATTTAAGGAGTTGTGACACTGGTCTTCGACTCCAGCCACTCTGATGACTGGTTGGTGCCATAATTGCGGGTGAGCAGCCACACGGAAGATGACTATGTAGGTCTGTTAGTAGGGAAGAGCATGATAATGGGAGACAACAGTTACAACGCGGTCTTTACACCGCGATATGTTTACAACGCGGTCATTACAACGCAAGTCGTTACAACGACTTGCGCTGGATGGCGCTATATAGTAAGGAATAGTATGATTTACTATTCCAATACCTTCCCTACTGTTACGTAGCTGGAGTTGGAATAGTAAATCATACTATTCCTAAGTCCCTCGCCTCGTGCGTAAGTCGTTGTAACAACTTGCATTGTAATGACCGCTTTGTGAACGTATCGCGCTGTAAAGACCGCGTTGTAAGGTCATACATTCCATGATAACAGCAGGTATGTTTTGACATGAGCACGACATCTTTGTAAGTCATCTTTGAACACGTGTGAAACCTAAAGCAGCATCTTGTCGGTGATTGGATGAAACCGAAACAGTTATGGATAGAGCGACTCCACTGAACAGTGGCATTTCCTTCTAGAGACAATTGGTAAAACCCTATGATACTCGTGGTTCGAGGTTCATTGCAGGGAACTTGATTCTAGGAGTTTGACATCATGGGATTTTGACAACTTGGCTTGTAGGTATGCTGCTTGCAGGTTAAAGTCCGAGACGGGGACAAGGATTGTGACACAATAGGAGATATAGAGAATGACAAGACAGGTACATGCCTTGAAAGTTGGTATGTCTGGGACGCATGAAGATGCTCTTTAAGCCTGAAGGATATTTCACAATAGCCTTGGCTATTCGTCTGAAAAGGCGAGACCTGTGACTTCAGATGTTAGAAGCAAAACCCAGCTCAGATGCGTTCTACCCAGATTGAAGCCTGACACCATCCGGGTATGGTGTGCGACAAGGCGGGTTATGAAGAATGACAGGCAGTGTATGAGGGTTATATGTATTGTTATGGGTGGAGGAAGAGAGACTAGGGCATGAGGACTTTGACATGGCGTAAGGGAGACGGCTTGATGCATGATGACAACTTCTAGTAGCGGAATACCTGCACATTGAGGCTTGCTACCGGGAAGACACAGCGTGACACATGAAAATACTGAACAACTTTAAGTCGGTGATAAGCATGACACTAGTAGGAAGGGGTTAGGAACATTGCATATGTTGAAGTGAGGCGGAATTGCCACTACAATTAAGTGGTGTTTAAACTTTTGACATCTGTAAACAGACACCGACTGAATCACTACTAGAAGCTGGAGCCCCTGCCTGAGCACAATTGCTTCGATTCAAACATCTAAACAATACAGGAAAATAAAGAAACAAGTGTACATCAAACAAAATACACAACATATGCAATTCTTTCACTCACAAATAAAAAACTATGAAAAAGTTGACATTTTAATTGGAAGGTTGGAACTTTTCAAAATGTGTTTTTATTTCTCAGATTCAAAACAATATGCTAGACTGTTGCAAATCACTTTCTTTTTTGTTCCTACTGCTGGCGTTTTTCGTGTCTAGCAGTGCTCCAGTTGAGGCCACCATTTGTCCAACTGGATTCTAGTTGCTGTTCTTGTGCTGCTCCCACGCATCGTGCTAACAGTACCAACTTAATTTTTAGACTCCCAGTTGCAAATTCCTACTAATTTATAGAACATTAAAACATTTTCGATGTTTAGCTAAGTTTGCTTAATTAATTTGCTATGTGATTCGATTTTCTATTGTGGGCAGCCTGAGTAGGTGTTGCAGAATCCAGGTTAAGAACCACTGCACTAGATGGTAGAATCTATATTACCAGGCTGGAGGCATGGCTTTGAAGAACAATTTTCATGTAACATGAGCCAGGTTGCCACCACGTCGATAGTTACTCCGGAGACCGAGAGCATATCATTAATTAATAGATGTGAAGACCTAGAAAATAGGTCCAGACAGGCAATCTAAGAGGCTGTAGTATGGAAAAGGAAAGGGAGAAGAAGGAGAATATGTGGTGGAGTGCTTGAACAGCTCTTTAGACTTCCCTATAGGGATTGAAAGAGCCCACAAAGGGGGAGAAAGAGCTCTATCACAAAGCTAGACCTCAGGACATTGTGGCAAAGATCTCCTTGTGTTTGCCAAGATATCCACATACCATCTGAATAAATTAATTCTTGCAGAGAGGAGCAAACAGAAGACCATTCAAAGAGGAACCTGTAAAGGGATGGTTTTCCAAGACTTGATACACGACTCTCGGAACAAGTAGACTGTTTATGGGATAGCATGGTTTTGTCTAAATATAAATAAATCTGAAACACTTGCACTGATGCCTGCACAAACAGAAGTGAAGGGATTTAAAAAATAACTTCTATTACACTAAATATTAAAGACTTTGCATCACCCCATCACTGCCAAAGATGGTCCCTGATAAATGGTTAGCATTAGTAAAAGATATTAAGCAGGATCTGAGTAAATGTAGTATGCTCCCAGTCTCTTGGAAAGTACTCATAGCAGCAATAAAAAAAAAACAAGCATTGAAGATGCATAGGTCTTGCTTTTGATTAAGTTAAAGGCATTTGCTTTGCTAATGCTATTGTATAGCAAAGCGAATGGCTTTAACTTGATTTTGAATTATGCATTTGGATTGTTTGAACTTATTTGTAGGGTAGTTTCTGACTTTAGGAACCCCAGCTGGATAAATAATGAATTTACTTTGATCGATGACATTAATCAGATGTATATGATATATACTATTTATCATTATTTATATAAGTATATATGTTATATAGTAAAGTCTAGATGGACAATTGACCCTCAGAGATAATCATTGTTAGTGATTATATATTTGTTTGTAAACCATTGTTATTGGGCAAATCTTTTCTTTTTCATGTCTCCATCCTTGGTGTACCTCCCTGTGTCCCTTCCCTTGTCAGGCCACTCTGTTGCTACCTATTATCAGAGCCAGAGTTGCTGAGAGGTAGACTTATGGGTGGTTCCTGCTGATGACCTCTCAACGCTGAAAGATCTGACAAAGGTATTTGCATTGTATTCTTTCTTTGCATCCTTGAAGCAAATTGGTTCATGTAGGCTCTTTATGGGTGATAATTTAATATTTTATACAAGCGAGTTCCCAAATGTTCCCCTCTAAAAATACTCTTACTATAAATTGGATTAATGCAGGGCCATCTTTGTTAGGAAATGTCAGTTGTCTCCTGCTGAAATACTTTGTATGTCCTCATGTATATACTTACCAGGTGATGCAGAGCCGTAAGCACGGTTGGCACAGTTTCCTTCAGTGCTCTGCAACTCTTGGTAACAGCTGCCTTCATGCATAACTCAAGGGTCTGCAAGGAGATAAGTCAATTGAGATGAGGCCAAAGGGCAAAATTGAGGACATGGTGAGGGTCAATGGTAAATGACAAACATCAAATTATACATTCTGTATGAATGCTAGAGTGAGTTTGTGTGTGAACAAGCTCTCTTATGTACTAATTCTAAATACACATGACCACAAGTATTTTTTGAAAGGTGACCATTAATATTTCTAATTGTTTCTTCATTGATGGCTCTGTTTTTTTGACTCACAGTGCCTCACACAGGAGTACCCTTTTATAATTAATGCCTGTCAGCAATCAAGATCTCTAATGTCCATAGGGATTTCTGTAGAGGTTACCTAATGGAGTCAGATTTTGGATTATAGACCTTCAAGGAAACACAAGAGGACACATGCAGCATTTAACTGGTGTAACTGTAATAAATGATGGATGGAATGCTGAATGATTCAAACATTCTCCCCCAGTCAAGAGATATGGTTTAAATCCATCATTCTTTTGCCCACTATGCCACCAGAGTTTGCACGCAGCCTTATGCAAATCAGTCTTGACACTGTGTCTCATGGGAACAGTCCAGAGCAAATCGCCAAACCAGGTCCTCCCTGGACCAGAAACAAGCATCCTGGGACCGGTTTCAGGTTATGTCACCCTTTATCAGCCAGGCTAGCTTCAATACAGTGGCACAGTGAGCAAGGGACCCATGTCTGTGAATGTCCTTCCCACTTAGGGTGAAAAGTGTAACTGCAACAAATGATGGACGGAAAGCTGAATGATTCAAACATACTCCCCAAGTCAAGAGATCTGGGTTAAATCCATTGTTCTTTTGCCCACTGCTGCACCCCAGTTTGGAACCACCCATATGCAATCAGCCTTGACCTTGTGCCTCATGGGAACAGTCCAGAACGAACTGCCAAGCCAGGTCGCCCTGGACAGGAAACAAGCATCCTGGGACCGGTTTTATTTCACCCTTCATCAGCCAGGCTAGCTTGAATCCAGTGGCACACTGAGCAAGGGGCCCACGCCTGGCGCATACTCATCCCACTTAGGGCGATAAGTGTAACTGCAACAAATGATGGACGGAATGCTGAATGATTCAAACATTCTCCCCCAGTCAAGAGATCTGGGTTTCCTTTGCATATGTCACCCCAAGTTGGAAGGGTATGCCCAGACGTTGGTCCCTAACTCACTACACCACTGGATTCAAGCTAGCTTGGCTGATGAAGGGTGATGCCCTGAAACCGGTCCCAGGATGCTTGTTTCCGGTCCACGGAGGACCTGGCTTGGCAGTTTGAGCTGGATGGTTCTCACAAGGAACAGGGTCAAGACTGATTTACATATGACTGTGTCGCAACTGGGGTGGTGCGGTGAGCAAAAGAATGATAGATTTAACCCAAATCCTTGTGACAGGGGGTGAATGTTTGCATTGTCCAGCATTTCGTCCATCAATTGTTCCTTTACATATGTCGCCCTAAGTGGGTGGGTCCCATGCTCACTACACCACTGGATTCAAGCTAGCCTGGCTGATGCAGGGTGATGCTCTGAAACCAGTACCAGGATGCTTGTTTCCAGTCCATGGAGGACCTGGCATGGCAGTTTGGGCTGGAAGTTCCCACAAGGAACTGGGTCAAGACTGATTTTCATATGGATGGGTCCAAACTGGGGTAGTGTGTTAGCAAAAGAATGATGGATTTGACACAGATTGTTGTGACTGGGGGTGAATGTTTGCATTGTCCACCATTCTATCCATCAATTGTTCCTTTTGCATATGTCGTCTTAAGTAGTACGGGTATGCCCAGATGTGGGTCCCGTGTGCACTACACCACTGGATTAAAGCTAGCCTGGAGGATGAAGGGAGATGCCCTGAAACCAGTCCCAGGATGCTTGTTTCTGGTCCAGGGAAGACCTGGCTTGGCAGTTCGTGTTGGACTGTTCCCTCAAGGAACTTGGTCAAGACTGATTTGCATATGGCTGGGTCCAAATTGGGGTGGTGTGGTGAGCAAAGGAATGATGGATTTAACCCAGATCTTTGTGACTTGGGGTTACTGTTTGCATTGTCCAGCATTCTGTCCATCAATTGCTCCTTTGCATATGTCACCCCAAGTGGGAAGGTGTGCCCAGACGTGGGTCTGGTGCTCATTACACCACTGGATTGAAGCTAGCCTGGCTGATGAAGGGTGATGTCCTGAAACGGGTCCCAGGATGCTTGTTTCTAGTCCATGGGAAGATAGGCTTTGCAGTTCAGGCTGGATGGTTCCCATAAGGAACAGGGTGAAGACTGATTTGCTTAAGGCTGGGTCCACACTGGGGTGGTGTGGTGAGCAATATAATGATGGATTTAACCCAGATCCCTGTAACTGGGCTTGAAGGTTTCCATTGCCCAGCAGCCCGCTCATCAATTGTTCCTTTGCAAATGTCGCCCTAAGTGGGAAGGGTATGCCCAGACGTGGGTGCCGTGCTCACTTCAAGACTGGATTCAAGCTAGCCTGGCTGATGAAGGGTGATGCCCTGAAACTGGTCCTAGGATGCTTGCTTCTGGTCCAGGGAGGACCTGGCTTGGTAGCTCAGGCTGGACTGTTCCCACAAGGAACAGGTCTAAGACTGAATTGCATATGGCTGGGTCCAAACTGTGGTGGTGTGGTGAACAAAAGAATGATGGATTTAACCCAGGTCTTTGTGACTGCGGGTGAATGTTTGGATTGTCCAGAATTCTGTCCATCAATTGTTTCTTTTGCATTTAACTGGGGCATGCCCTAACGCATGTAGCCTAGAATCACTTCTTGTCATTGTGGGCCCTGTATTCCTAACCACAGTTGCTGAAGGCCCTCGTTTCGGTTGTCCTAGTTCTCTTGGGGATTCTAGTTCTCTGGGTTGTCTGCTATGCCTGCTTCTTATGGCACTCTTGTCTAGATCCTCTTGGCCATTTTAGTCCCTCCCCCCAGTCATGGTCTTCTTGTTCCTCATCCTCCTGCTGGTCTTGATGGTACTAACCAGTTTTGTTGCTCTCCCTTTCCCTTTTCAAATCCTTATTCTGCATTTGCTACACCCATCCCTAGTCCTCCTAATGCTTGTTCTCACGATTCTCTTGTTGCTTGTATCCTGGTCCTCCTGGTCATGGTCCACTGATTCTCTTGGTGGACCTGGTAATCCTAGTGCTCCTAGTCTTCTCGGCTGCCCTGGTCCCTCTGCTCCTCCTGGTCATTCTCCTCATCCTGGTCTTCCACCAGCAGGTTTTCCTCTTCATGCTCCTGGTTTACCAGCTCTTCCTTTTCCTAGTTCTCCTAATTTCATGTTGGTTTTCAAGCTATCCTTTTTTCTAGATCTCTTCCTCCTGATTATCTTCTTAATCTTCTTTACCCTGTCCCACCTTGTAGTTTTCCTCAAACTCTACTTCTGGTCTTCATCCACATATTCTTGGTCCTGATCTTCTGGGTATTGATAATTGGTCATAAGTGGCCCTCATCCTCCTGAGACCCTTGTCCTGTTGGTAAATATTATCTTTACCATGGTGCTTCTTGCTGTGTCCCTCCTTGTTGTTCTTCTGGTGATCTTGCCCTGGTGTTCTTGGAACTTTTCATCCTTCTGTTCCCAGTCCTGCTGGTCCTCATGATCTTGCTTGTCCTTGTGTTCATGGTCCAGCTAGTCTTGGTCATCCTCTTCCTAGTCCTCTGGATCCTCTAGTGCCATTCCTCCTAGCGGTCCTGATGTTGACCCTCATGGTGATCATGGCGGTGAGTGCTGTTCTGTTCCTCCTGGCCTCCTCTTTCTCCTTCTCTTCCTAATTCTCCTCCTTTTTCTGGTCCTGCTCCTCCTGGTTTTCCTCCTTATTCTCCTAGTCCTCTTGGAAGTCCTTTTCCCAGTCCTCCTGGTCTTGATCCTCTTGGTTTCCCTAGTACTTGGACAAGGTATTGGCCCCCTGTTGGTCAAGTGACCCAAATCCTTCTAGTGGTCCTGGAGTTCATAAACTTCTTAGTGGTCCTGGACCCCCTTCAACTCCTCTAGTCATCCTCATGGCCATCTTCCTTCTCCTCATCCTGTGTGTGGTCTTTGTAGTGGTCTAAGTCCTCCTTGTGGATCTGGCCGTCTTCTTCCTTCTTGTTCTTGTGCCCTAGTCCTCCTGATGCCCCTCGTTTTCCACTTGCCAATCATTCTCCTCCTCTTTGGCCTCCTGGTTCTGGTATTCCTCATTCTAATTCTCCTCCTGGTTTTACTGACCCTCCCCTTTGTCTTGGGCATGCTGGTCCTCATGTCCTTGTGGCCTCTGTCATTCTAGCAGACTTGGTTTTTGGTGCCTGATCCTCCAGGTCTTTTTCATGGCCCTACTGATATTGCTTTCTCTTCCTTCTTTTGGACATCCAGTTCCTAATCCTACTGGTGGACCTGGTCATTCGCCTCCTCCTCCATTCAGTTGTACTGGCCCTTTTTCTGGTCCTTTGTAAGATTCTTGTACCCTTGTCCTCCTCGTCTGTGTAACCTCTTCACCCCTTAGTTCTCCCTCTTCATCCCACAGGTCCTCTGGGTATCTGCCTGATTCTGCAAGTGCTTCACCAATATATCCTCATCCAAAGTCAACCAGATACAGCCTCCAGTCAGAGGACACACTGAGATTGAGAATGTTTAGATGGACACTATTGAAAGGAAATTAGCCCCTTGTTTGCATTTAGACAGTAAAATACAGTCATAATTTGGATGTTCCCCTAAACCCTGGACCTAGGTGCCACTACACCTGTTTCAGTATTAGCATTAGTGGATAAGGGATTTTTCAATGTCCCTCTTGCAGCCCTGCACATTGTGAACCAAGGGAGTGCAGATGTGCTTAATAGGGGGAGGGGTTGCTTAGAAGAGACACCGAGGTGACTTAGAGGCAGTAGCTGCAGCACATAAGATGGGTGACTGAAAGCAGATTTAGGAACACATTTAGGTTCACAGATGTTAATGAGGAGAATGATCACCTGCAGTGAAGGCTCAGAAGACTCATCAGGGGAACAGCCTCAAATGTGCATGGCCAGTAGGGTTTACATCAAAATGTTGTCATTTGTTTTTGGTTTGTAGCTGGCTTTCAAATTTTTATTCTAAGTGGAGGCTTTCAAAAGAAGGCCCATAAGGGAAAGGTAACACCCTGTCCTTTGAACTGTAAGAGCTCAGACCAGGCAGAAACTGAATCACTTTGGACCTCAACATTAATCTTCTAGTCTCAAGGCTCATAAAAGTATATTTATGTGCAAATGAAAATTGGCAGATTCAAGAAGTAATGATTCCAATAGCGACTCAACCAAGGTCTGTCTCTCTTGCTTTTCCAGCAAATACAATTCACACCCCAGTAACTGTAGACTATTTAATTTGCAAAAATATTTTTTAAGTTCACATTGCAACCACAAATAGTATCCAATAATGCAAACACATTATTGATTTCCAACATGGTACATTTCAAGGGCTCCTCTTAAGACTGCTTTGTTTTACCTGTTTGGTCACCAGGAGTGTAATGCAAAGTCATTGTGATCTTTAGTGAAGGTCATTTATACATTTACTTGGACTGTCTAACTTGTATTTCAAAGGGTGTATGCAGCCCCTCAGACTAGAGAAGATACAATGGCACACAGTTTGTTCTAAGAGGTCTTCTTCTTCAACCAACTTTATTTCGTTTCAAGAAACCATAAAAGTGCACAGGACAAAAGCAATATAAAAACATAAAAGCACAATAGATACGAATTACAGGTCATAGCAGTGTAATATATAAAACAATTACATTAATAATACATTGATTGTGAAAATGCTAAAACAATACTAAGACGAAAGCCGAAGGGACAAAAACCTCAGAAAAAATTCTAGGAAGTGGGCTCATTAGGGGTCGCCTATGTTACCTGTGTTATCTATATTATTGTCTAGTATGGGGAGGTCAAAAATATTCACTAAAATAGGTGGGGTACTAATGAGCCCTGCAATGATTGAAATAATATAATTTTCAAGCAATAAAACATAAATAGATGTCATTATACTGATACATTTCACCTAGCTGCTTGTCCTAATATAATGATAGGAGACTTATATTCGATTTTGCGATACAATCATACAAGTACATAAGAGAATCCATCACAGTAAAAAAAAAGTATATGAATAGATTCATATGGCATACAATACAAGTGGTATTGTCCCCTATCGTACCACTTTATGAACCCCTCATATGAAACATTGATACTTTATAATATATTAATTGCGAATTTAGAAGTTGTAAAACAAAAAAGTTGCCCTGTCCCAATCAAAGGAACCAATTAAAAGAAGTGGATTTGAAAATTTGCGATGGAGATGTTCAAACATAGGACATATCATCACGATGTGCAAAATATCACTTTTAAAAGACAAATTACAGGAACAAAATGGAGAATCGGTATACTTAAACCATTTTTCCTCTGGATTTAACAACTGATGAAACAGACCCAGCCTAAAAAAGTTAAAAGACAGTACTGGTGAACAGGCATCCCATAGAGTAAGTATGACTGGAACTGTCTTAAACATGATAATTTTTTTAAATAATGGTTTGGCCAGTGATAGAGCTTCTCTCTCAGCAGCCTGGAACTAACTGTCTGTTGGACTCCTCCCTGCGGTCATGTGCATTCTTGTCAGCAAGCGAGTGAGGCTGCGGTGTTGGAGAGTGGAACGGCCGTTTGGAAGTGACATTGCTGGATTTGCCTCATTGTAGCCGTAGCCGTAACCGTAACTCCTCTGCCACTCCTCTGAGGGCTGTGTTGGGCACTCCCGCTGCTGGTGCTGCTCCTTCAAGAACCTGGCGGTGTGTGCCACGGTTGCTCGCGGCCTTTTGCAGCCTCTTGCGGCAGCAATTGCAGTTGCAGCTGAAGTGATACGAGCCAAGAGCCCTTGTGCCGGCAAAGAACACGGAGCACCAATGTCATCTGGAGGTGAGGAGAAGAGAGAGGGGAGAGCTAAGCTGAGGGGAGAGCCGTGGTCAAGTACTTACTTTCGCTTAGTTGCGGCCCCCTCTTGACTCCCACTTGACCCTCTTGACTCTGCCCAGCCCCTCTTCAAACCCTGATGGCCATAAGGCCCTATTGCTCTTTCTCGTCCTGCTGCCTCAACTCTTCACAAATTCCTGCCTGGGGACCCGTGCAGAGGAGTAAACGGTAGTCAGGAGGACTAAGTCCCCTGAAATCCAGAGATGCAGCATCAGCCACAGTAGAGCGGCCATCAGGCTAATTAGACGGGTCGCGGGACCAGCAGGTTGGGAAGCCAAGCACAAGCGCAGCAACCATTAGTAGGTGGCTGCTAAGTGAGAGACCCGGTAGCCAGCAGAAGCGGCCCGAACAGGACTGGGTGCAGCTTGCAAGCGAACTGCATTGTCCCCACTTGTTGGCCCCGATTGCCTCCCACCTCTCCTCTGGCATTCAGGAGCAGCATCGCAGAAACAGAAAGGAGAGCAGATTAGCAGCAGAGAATAAAACAAGGGCAAAGCGGTGTACAAAGACAATTAGAGATGGTAGCAGCTCTGTGGGGTTAAGAGTTCTTTCTTGTCCTGTCGCTGGGGGTTGAGAGACTCGGGCCCCCGGCTTCTTACTGCACCTAGTCCAAGAGGGGTTCCAGTAGGTGTTGCTCAGTGCACTTACAGGTGGCTGACCAGCTGTCCTCTGCTCTCAGCGTCTATTCCTCCTTGTTGGTGAAACTGTCTGGTACCCTAAGATGCAACTAGAGCCAACAAGCAGATCCACTGGAAGTGAAACTGTGAGAAGGTGGCCTGGCATATGCTGTCCACTATTCTAGTGGGCACCTTGCACCAGTCCAAACGACCCTTATTGATGGTAGGTTTAAAGATAACCTATATAGAAAGCTATCCTAGTGGTAGCTGTGGAGAGCAACCTTCAGGCTAAGTCTTGAAGGTATGTAAAGCAGCTTGTTTTGCCAGTCTATAATCTCATGAATGACCAATTGAAAGGAGAACCACGCTAGGTATATATATAACATGTATGTATTTATTCTAAACACATCCCTCTAGTCTCTTTATGAGGCTAGAGGCGAAAGTACATTTGGTAAACTTATTTAGCACACAATATATGATTAGCCCTAGGGGCGTAATAAACCATATACTAAGAAAGAAGTATAAGAACTACAATAGACATAGAGACAAGGCCTAGGGCCTGTAAAACCGCTGGGGCAACCAGGAACCACCCAAGGAAGTGACAGAGATGACCCACAGGGCACACGTGCAGTGTCTAAACACAGCCGAGAATCACCATTGATTTTATGGAGATAGTTGAGGTTAGAATTTTAAAGATTAGGGACACTTAGAAGTGGACTTGGAGCAAACCCATTTAGAACTAGGCAGTTCTAGAGTCAATACCCACGGGCGCACCGGAGTACTCGAGTTACATCACCCGTGGAAGCCGGGTGCATAGGTGTCTTTTCTTGTCAGGTTTCGTCGTCGTTTTCTATGGTGAGCTGCGGAAAAGAGCTGCAGCGACCAAGTAGAAAGTGTCCGGATGGATCCAGGGGTGGATCAGAGAGATGAAGAACCTGAAAGCAGAGAGGACAGAGTCTGGGTTACTAGCCAGTGACCAGGAAGGCGATGAGCAGATGCCCACCGATGTCCGGTGATTTCAGGTGCAGAAGGTGAAGCTTGACTCTTCAGCAATGAGGACCAGGATGCCTCAACAACAATAAGGAGCTGGATTTGAGCAGTGCCATGAGGGATGTCGAGTGCTGTGGTGTCGGTATCTGGATTGGACCCAACAAGCCTTGGCAACAGCAACCCATGTAGAAAGCAAATAAATTGGCTTCGGTGCAGACCAGAAAGGTCTGAGGGACTCACATTTTGGAGGGGAGTCAGGGCACATCTGGAGAAATCAGGGAAGCCCAAGAAACAAAAGAGTTACCTTCATGGGGACCCACCAGTCGACGGCCCAGGGATCGCAAAGGGGGCTCGAGCAGAAATGTTTGAAGCGGGCTCACGGACACTAGAGGAGTGTAGGCCCACAATCTTCAGTGCAAATGGTGCTCGGGGCGTGGACTATAATTAGCCCAATGCACAACTTCGGGAAAGCTTGGTAAGTTGATGCACTAGCAAATGTGCATAGTGTCCAGGAGTTCAGATTTCAAGTCACTTGTGAGGGCTGCGGGTCTCAGCTTTGCTGGGATCTCATGTCGGCCTCGGGGAAGTCTGGAAGTCTGTGTCCTGTGTTGCAAATCTGTTGGGATCCGGTGGGAGCCTTGGAAATGCAGACCGGCAAGATGCTTCTTTGGTGCCGGTTTGAACAGGAGAGTCACTCCTTGACCACAAGGGAGATCCTTCCGTCTTCTAGTCAAAATAGAATGTCAAAGTTCCAGGATATATGTTGTAGAGTTTCGTCCAGGTATAATCCAAAGTATTAAGGACTGGGTTCCTATACTTATTCTAAGTTTAGTGGTTAGACTTACTCTACGGTCCCAACTACTGGAGGACCGAGGGAGGGGGTGGTTACACCCCTTTCCCCTTGTCCAGTTTCACGCCAGAGCAGGGGCTTAGTGCCCCTGCAACCGGTTTGAACTTGGCTATGCACAGGGACACCAAGTGTGTCCACAGCACTGTCTGAAAAGCATTCTATAAATGCACCCACCCAGCCCCAATACACTAAAGCCTACCTGGGAGGTGGTTACACCTCCCTGTGATAGGAAACCTATTGCCCAGGCCTTCCCTGCTGGAGTTTGGTCCAGCAGCAGGAGGTCAGGCCCGTGTCTGTGGCTGCAGCATCCATTTTGTGATGCTGGGGTTCTTTTAAACTATTACCGGTTAGGTAAGTTTGTACATGTCTTCTCCTTCTAGAAGGGTCGAATTCTACCCCCGCCGCCAGGACTGGTGGGGTGTAGGATTCCAAAGTGTTTGACACCAAACACATGTTTCCATACAGCCATTCCAAAGTTAGCATTTACCGCAAGGTTATAATGCACTTAAGAGTATATGGTCTGGCTGCATCACAGAACAGCATCAGAGAATAGATTCCGAAAGCTGCAGAGTGGCTCAGCTCATACTTGGGCACCCTCTTACACAAAACCAAGCACTCTGCCTTCAGGATTGATAAGGCCTGCCAAGGAGTGACTTATAGGTTTATAGGTGGCAGTGTAGTAGTAGTAGTAGAAAAGCTTTATTCGATTTCACAAAATATAAAATCATAAAAGCGACAATTCATTTGTTAAGTCAAACATTCCAATGAATTACAGATGAGAACAGTAAATAGGTTCATAAAAGTTTTAAGAGCTAATTAAACTTTTCCTTTTCCTCAAGATACTTTTTAAAAAACCTGTCATTGTTCCAACACAGTATGTATCATTTAAAGATTGTAGAAACAATAGAGCCGGGCGACATTGATGCCATGAACCTTGTTTTTTTTTAAACGGTTTGATCCATCTTGTCCTTTCTGTTGAATAAAATTTACCAAAACATATTACATGCAGAGTAGATTGGTCTGATATATTATCGCACGGGCATTTCCAGAGCATTCTGGACCAATCGTTTACTTTAGAAAATGTAGTTAAGCGAAAGAAATAGTAGAATCTAAATCTTGTCAGGATATACCTATCATAGCCCTCCTGACACTAAACCAAATAGGGTTGAATTGAGGCCGAGACCAGGGTGAGTTGGTGTTGTAATACCGTTTTTTTATTTAATTCCACTCCTAGCCTTAATGTTTCTAGACGGTTCCAGCAAAGTGACTTTAAATCTTTCCTCGTTATGTTGTTTAGGGAGTCTGGCTTATGGTAAAACTCTGGTCTCCCCAAGCCATTTGTAAACTTGCGAATATAACACAACCATGGAATGTTGGCGGCCTGATCCAAACCCAAGGAATCTTTAATTATATCTCTATTTAAAACTAGGACAGGTGAGGTCCAGGCTCTGTGCCATAACAGTATTGGTTGCATGCTTATCAAGTCGCTGACATGGCCGATGCCCAGTTCAGAATGACAATTAAAAACAGGAGTACATTGAGGAATAGCTAAAATAAATCTTAAAAAAGCATTTTCTACTTTTTGAATGGATGAGCTATCACAGGCTCCCCAAACGCCTGCTCCATAAATAGCTGTTCTTATGCACTTAGCCTGATAGATTTTTAGCAGGATTTCTGGTGGCCTTTTCCCCATTTTTCTTGCAAATATCATGAGATCTGCCATTGCTCTTTTAAACGACAATGTCCTGCTTCTAATAGCTGGTCCCCAGGATCCCAATTCTTCTAAAATGATGCCTAAATAGGAGAATGTTTTAGTGGGTGCAAGTTTTTTTCATTCCCGGCGAACAGGGCGCAGGATCTATCCTTGCCCCTCCCACAGGTCATAACAAACTTTTTTTAACATTAAGTTTCAAGCCCCTATTATCCATAAAGTTTATATAGGTGTCTAGAGCCGTCTGAAGACCAATTTGTGTTCTCGCCATTAAGACGGCATCGTCGGCATACAGGAGTGAAACAATCTGTTTATGGTTAACCTGGGGTGAGTCTCGTACTTTGGCCACCAGTTCTTTTTCCAAATCGTTGGTATATAAGGTAAAAAGAAAAGGGGCGAGTACGCAGCCTTGTCTGACGCCTCTCCTCACATGAAAAGGCTTGGTACATTTACCTTTTAAACCAAATCTCACCTTGGCTGTAACACCTGCATAGAGTTGTCTTAAAAATAATATAAGTACCTCATCCACCTTCATGTCTGATAAAATCTGCCATAAACGACTATGGATTACGCAGTCAAAAGCAGCGCTTAAGTCGGCAAACGCTGAGTATAATTTGCCTCCCTTAGCCTGAGTATATTTTCCATGTAAAATGGAAAAATTTAGCACCTGCTCTACAGTGCCCCGCCCCTCCCTAAACCCGTATTGTACTGGACCTAATACGTTAGTATCTTTTGCCCATTGTTGGAGGCTGCTCAAAATAACCCTGCCAGTAACTTTCATAAAGGAGTCAAGCAGGGATATAGGACGATAACAGGAAGGATTATCCTGGTCCCCCTTTTTAAATATAGGGATAATTACTGATTCGGACCAGGTTTTAATGAAGCCCAACTTGCAACTTGATTCAAGAACTCGGGTTAATAGTGGGGACCAAAGTTCAACCGAGTACTTTAATAAGTCGATCGGGGTGCCGTCGGGGCCAGGCGCTTTACCTCCCTTACTTTGTTTTATTACTTCTAATACTTCCTTGTTACTGATAGTAATTTTAATTTGTGCAAATGTTTCTGGACCCTCCTGGGTTGCGATCCCCGTGTATGCAATTTTATCAGTCCCCCCAGGATTATATACTTCTGCGAAGAAGTCTACCCATAGATCTTCTGATATAGCCACCTCAATTCTCGCCCCATCCCCCGTGCTAAAAAACGGTGCCTTAACTGCTCCCCAAAAGAGTGAGCTATCCTTCTTTAACAAAGCATCATATAGATTGGTCCAAGCCAGCTTGCATCTCTTTCTTGCTAAATAGTATTCCTTCCTGCAACTCCTAACTTTTTCAGAATCCCTCCTCGTACTATGTGAGGCCTTTTTCAGTTGGGAGTAGGACTTTGTACAGTCAGAGTCGAACCATCCATTCTTGTTGGATTTAAAATCTCTGTTGGGGTGCTGTAGGATTTTTGGGATTATCCTTGTAATATCGGCAAAAGAACCCAGTATGTCTAAGTGTGATGCCTCTTCCTGCAGACACTTTAAAATTGGAGTTATAGCCTCCATGATTATTTTCTTATTAGTGACCTCAGGGTCGCTCTTAGCCCATCGAAGGGAATACCCATTTTGTCTATACAATACACACCCTTGAGTCCAGGCTAAGCTCTCTACCAGCGAGCTTGCCTTTTTATGAGGGAATAAGATGTTAATACTGAGCGGGAAATGGTCACTGATCCCAACTGTATGGGTAGCGAAATCCGCTACCCAGGTTGCGTAGCTGTTTGAACAAACAATGAATTGATCAGGGTACTGAGTCCTCTCCCTACAAATGTTGGACTAAAATCAACAGTTAGAGAAACCTAGGTTATGTGTTGCCATGACTTCGTTAAAGCTGTCGCCCCCATTAGTGTGGATAAAGTGGGGCTGGTGGTCATCATCATCAATCTCACAATCGCCACATCCGCTCAAGAACTGTTGGCAGAGGTTGTGATGAAAATCGCTGCCCTATATGAGGATGCAATCCTTCCCTGAGTTATCGCTCACACTCTTAAGGTCCTTGTTGAGTCACGGAGCATATCACAAACCTGGCCCTTATCCAGATTATTATACATGTTAATGATTGTTAACTCAACCAGTGAGGACATTTTGATGACAATAATTTGGTAATAACTGGACGCTTTCACCATTTTTATCCCAACTGCCCCCAAAAGATTTGTGACATACAGACAGATCCCCCCTTTATTCCTTCCATGACTTGAGTAACCCGCAGGAACATGAAACGTTTTAAAACCGCTAAGATGAATTTCCTCCAAAGACCATGTCTCCTGAAGGCAAAGGATGTCAACATTTTTAATGAAATCTACCCAAATTGGGTTAATAGTCTTGGAACGAAGACCGGAAATATTCCAAAATACTACCCTCGCCCGTCCCTTTACAAACGACTCTTGGGTGCCATGGGTAACCACACTCCCTGCCCTGTGTTCCTCCCCGATTGTTACTATGGAAACCGGGGTGACACCTCCATCACTGCCAGAAGTTCCAGGGCCTAAATGCGGCAGTTTGTTCAGCAGTACTTTTTGTGCCTGTTCTGAGGTGGTCATTCCCGTGTCAGCATCCACCGGGGGGTAGAAAATGGGGAGCAACCAATTTTAAGGTTTGTCGTTAGCATTCCTAACCTCGTAAATGAATACTCCCTCATGCCCTGGGTCTTCTATAATTGGGGGCATTGGGTAGCTGGTTGAAATACTACATTCCCGGGAGACCCTTGCCAGTATAGGTAAATCTACTTCATCTAGCGAGTGTAGAGGGGCAAACCTATTTGTAACTTCCAAATTATACCTCGGTGGATTGTTAAGAGGGTGACCAAAGGGGTGAATATTAAACTTATTTGGCATTTTGAGATAGTGGAAAAACCAAGTGGGAGCACATTTATGCCCGCCGTCCGCTTTCTATTATCCCCGTCCCGATCCAAGATTTCTTTGACTAAGGGTGGGGAGGCAAATGATAAAACTAAGCAATCCCCAACAAAGGACTTATTATTTGGGGCACGCCACCTTACTCGCTTTGCCATTTTAAATGAATGGAACATATCTCGTGTTAATCCCGTTTTCTGACCCAGGAAATGAATAGCTTTGTTTCTCAGTGTTTCACAGTTTTCCCTCACCCCGTCCTCCACTATGGAAACGTTGGCCAAAACCAACGTATAAGGAGCTGCCGCGGGTGGGAGGTTCAGATTTGGCAAAATATAGCCGTCATCTTGGTAAGGAAGTGTACTACTCCCCGTTTTTCCAGGTCCATCTACCGTGGGCATTGAAGAACGATGCCCACTATTATTTTGACTGGCAGAAGTGGGGGGGCCTAACTTTGTGCGGACTGCAAGGCCGCCTAGGCTGAGTGTTGCTAGTACTACTAGGAGTAACCTGTTTACTGTGTACCTCTTTCCCTTGCACTGTGAGTATTGTCAAAGTGGACTCTATCTGTCCCAATCTGTTCCCCATCAAAGTTATAGCTTCTTTCACGACTATGGTGAGATCAACTAATGACTTCATGATGTCTCCATAATCAGTGTAGTTTTGGCCCTTGCTTAAGCGTTCATCGTTAGTGGATTTTGGACACATTTTTCTTTTGTTCCTTTCTGCTTTTTTTACCTCTTTCCCTATATGTGATTTACTTTTACTCTTTAGGACATTTGGGGTTGCTGGAAATTCATGGATCTGAGGTACTAAAATAGTGTGGGGAGGATTCTTGGACACGCATACTCTTTTTTGGCAGGGGAGATCAGAGCCCTCTAGGTCAATTACAGAAATCTCGTCGCTACCCTGCTGTAAACACACATTGTGGTGATCCAGGGGAGATACATTTGCTATAAAAATTGCAGGTACATCACTCAACTCGTTTCTAACAGGTTCAATGATGCTTGTTGCGGACAGCCCTATATTGAGTTTTTCCTCTACGTTAGAAATTCGCTTCTCTATGGCTCCTACTGCATCCGTCAAATATTTCATTAGGGTCGTACTCGACTCTACAATAGACGTTTTCTTGCCCGGTGGGCTAGTGTGTAGCTTTCTTTTCCCCATTTAACAAAAGGCCAGTTAGTAACTGCTATACCCTGATCGGTTGATGGAACTATACCCTTGCTGTTGTTTCACAAAGTTGGTACCTACTTATGAGTAAACAGCCCTGCACGCCCTCGCCACTTACATGTACAAACTAGACACAATAGACAGAGTGCACAAGTAAATATCCGGGTATTTAACTTACAGTGCGGTTGATAATTATCACCAGCTTTCTTTCCTGGTCCCCCTGTTGGCCCTCTAGGTTGATTAGCAGACCCAATAAGAATATGGGGTTGCAGACCCCGAGTCGATTATGGGTTATTGCAGACAGCAAGGATTACATACAATAAAGTCTATAGTGTCATTTACCCGTGGTTCAGTATTTCAATCCGCTCCAAAGCTAGTGATGAAACCAAAAGACCTGGTCCTGCCCAGCTCAGCCTCCTCCGGCCTTTGACGGGCGTGGACGGGCCCACCCTTGGCCCGGGCTGCGCCCGGTCACGCCCGTGCGTGTCCCGCACCGCAGGAGGCGCTTTGATCTTTTAAGGGCCTCCGGATGCTTAGAGGTGATGTCAATCAGGTGCGCGGCCCCCAAAGCACCCTTGGAGGTGTAGTCTGCTGGTTCCGGTGCTGCGTGGGCGGCAGTTCACTCCGGCAGGCGAGCCGGACCTGCAGCGATACTGCTGATGTCCCCAAACAAGTAGGATTATCCAGAGAATGCAAGTAAAAGTGTCCCGCGCCGCAGGAGGCGCCCTGATCTTTTAAACGCCTCCGGGCGCTTAGAGGTGATGTCAATAAGGTGCGCGGCCCCCAAAGCACCCTGGGAGGTGTAGTCTGCGGGTCCCGGTGGTGCGTGGGCGGCAGTTCACTCCAGCAGGTGAGCCGGACCAGCGGCGATACTGCTGATGTCCCCAAACAGATAGGATTATCCAGAGAATGTAAGTAAAAGTTTCCCGCACCACGGGAGGCGCCCTGATCTTTTAAGCGCCTCCGGGCGCTTAGAGGTGATGCCAATCAGGTGCGCGGCCCCCAAAGCACCCTGGGAGGTGTAGTCTGTGAGTCACGGTGCTGCGTGGGCGGCGGTTCACTCCGGCAGGTGAGCCGGACCAGCGGCAATACTACCCAAACAGGTAGGATTATCCAGAGAATGCAAGTAAAAGTTTCTCGCGCTGCGGGAGGCGCCCTGATCTTTTAAGTGCCTCCGGGTCAGGGTCGGACGTGGAGGAAGGCTCTCGCCTGTTCAGCTCTGACGATGAGGGCAGTGACGCACCTGCGTCTTGAGAAGGCTCAATGACGCCTCCAATAGTGACTCCTCAAACAGCTGACACATTGATATAACAGTCTAGTGGGCGCCCAGGACACACAGTGAGAGTTGCATGACCCGGAACTGAACCGCGTGCATGCGCAATGGCATCCAGTCACCGGGATGTAGAGCGGCGACCGTCAGGACTTATGATGATTATAACACAAAGTCACTCTAATCCAGTGAAAACAATCAACACTCACTGTGATGCAAGGGGGCACATTCCTGCAGTCTTTTATGAATGTGCGGCCGCACCGGCAGAAGTCAGGGAGAGGAACCGCCACTTCCCCACAACAATGAACTAAAGTCTACCTATGATGACCAGTTTGAACGTATTCCCTCCAGCAGTAGGTCCCCCAAGTTGGGACTGTTCCCCAGAGTTGCAGTTTGTCCCCCTTTCTTTCCTAAATTTCCCAGATATCCTTAAGCGGGTGAGATGTGAAGAGACTGGACAATACAGAGTTCTCAGAGACGGTGAGCGGTGGGGGGCGGGTGGGGTGGGTAGGGGGAAGGGGACAATACAGCAAGAGAAGAACGTGGATTGTTCGTGTGACACGACACATAACACACACATAAAATTTGTCACACTGAACGTCAGGGGTATGCATACAGCTACGAAACGTTACTCTGTCTACGCCTATGTTAAGAGGCAACAGACCCAAGTGGCCCTCCTACAGGAGACACATCTGACAGAACAGGAAGTAGGCCGCCTGCACAAAAAATGGCGGGCATACTCTTGTGCCACTGTGTACTCCGCCTTCACCAGAGGTACACTTATATGGATAAGACCAGGGGTGCCCTTTAAGGAACAAACTCGACACATAGATAGGGAAGGGCGATATGTAATCATGACAGGGCTATTAGAGGTCAACCTATACTCATAGGATGTATATACGCCCCCAATGTGGAACAAGACCAGTATTGGGACAAACTTACAAACGTGCTAGCTCACTACACAGCGATCCCATGGCTCCTAGGGGGAGACTACAACTGCGTACTAGATTTACGCCTAGATAGATCACATTCCCCACCACTATACTCGCCTGCGCATAAACAAACTGACCACTTCCGTAGACGGGTAGAGCAGTGGGCACTAGTGGATGCCTGGAGGGCGCGGAACCCAGACGCCAGGATGTACTCCTTTCACTCCATCCCTCACAACTTGCGAGTTAGACATAATAGGTTCCTGGGCTCCACAGACCTCTTACCCAAGATGCAATACGCTTACTATATGGGAAGGATAGTGTCGGACTATGATGCACACATAAGGACCCTTAGATGGAGACCGCCCCAACCCCCAGTCCCAACATGGAAACTGCCCCAAGACTGTCTCACTGATCAGGCCTTTCGCCACATCCATGGGGAATATATACAGGAACATTTTCTACGGAACGCTGGCTCGGCCTCTTCCAGGGCAATAGAGTGGGATGCATATAAGGTCAGCGCCAGAGGACAATGTATCCAACAGGTGGTGGGGGTACGGAGAACACTAGAACAGACACTAAACGGAGCGGAGAAAACATTGGCAGACATGTCCCGAGACACGGACCAGGGGATGGCCACACTAGCGCAGCTCTCAGTGGCAAAACTCTTACACGCAGAGGCGCTACGAGACCTACGCAAATACAACTTCGGCGCATATGCAACCAGGGCACACAGGGAGGGCAATAGAACGGGAGCGTTACTGGCATGGGTAGTCAAACAGGAAACGGCGTCACATCCCATCACAGAGCTCACAGTCAGGAATGGGCACCTAAAACACTCCCAAATCGACATCTTGCACATATTTCAGGACTGTTATACAGAAGTATACCGTGCCCCGACACCGGAGACACCAAGTGAGCTGGCACAATTTATGGACCCATCGCCTATGCCCACAATCTCCCTGGCAGATAGGAATGATTTAGACAGCAAAATTACACCCTCCGACATAAAGCATGCAATCGGGCCGTTAGCAAAGAAGAAAGCGCCGGGTATGGACGGATTCCCACTAGAGTACTACAGCTCGTTCGCTGCCCAGATAGTGCCCCACCTAGCATCCACATACGACGACACCCTAACCAGAGGCATTTTACCGGAGTCGTTCTACGAATCGGTGTTGGTGACATTTCCGAAACCCCATAGAGACCCAACACTCCCGGCCTCTTACAGGCCGATAACACTTCTGAACGCAGACTGCAAGATCCTGGGAAAGCTGTTGGCCAATCGCTACAGTCAAATTCTCCAAGCCTTGATACATCCTGACCAATGCGGCTTCGTGCCACGATTTAATACTTCGCATAATTTACGTAGACTGTTTCATATACAGGACAGGGTAAAAGACAGATTCCCACTTGCGGCGTGCCTGATCCTTGATTTAGAAAAGGCATTTAACACACTGACATGGCCCCCTCTGTTTGAAGTCCCTTGGAAAATAAATATTGGCCCAACACTGATGGCATACACAAAGCTCCTATACAGAGGCGTCACCTCTAGGGTGAGAGTCAGCAAACTTATCTCAGCCCCATTCCCGGTGGAGAGGGGGACTAGACAGGGGTGCCCCCTCTCCCCCCTCCTTTTTGCACTGGCAGTGGAACCCCATGCCATACGATTACGACGAGAGGGGGAAGCATGGGGTATCCCGATAGCGGAAACACTACACTGCGTATCGCTATACGCAGATGATCTGCTGATATACGTTCGGGATGTAACAGGCAGCTTCACCTCAATATGGGCAGCTTTACAGGAATTTGGAGAGACCTCCGGTCTCAAAGTCAACTGGGGAAAATCAACAGTTTACCCACTCGGTCCCCAATTGGCGCCACAGAACATAGAGATAGGCACACAGACATTGAAGTGGAGCGAAGCGACCCCAGATATCTGGGAGTACGCCTATATCACTCCCCGGAGGACCTCTACGAAGGTAACCATTGCAAAGTGTTAGCAGGCCTACGATCAGCGGTGGGCTTCTGGAAGACACTACCCCTGGCACCTATTGGGTGGGTAGCTATAGCTAAAATGATTATGGTTCCCAGAATGCTATATTACTTCACAAATCTTCCAGTGATCCCACCTCGTTCCTCCCATGATGCGAGTGCACAGAATGTTGAAAGGGCGGCTGCTATACTCCCCACTGCTTCCCTTGGTGGGCCTCCCCCGAAAGGAAGACTACTACACCGCGAGAGCCCTGCAGGTATGGACCGATCGCAACGTGACGGAAGTAGAAGCTCTGTTCCACGAAGGGCAGCTAAAACATATGAGGACATGGTTGAACGGTACGACCTCCTGCAGGGGCAATTCTTAACAGATAGGCAACTCTTGGATAGCGGTCGCCAATGCTGGGACCTACGAGATGGGGAACCCCCAACACACCCGGTACTGCACACGATATTACGAATGGGGGCAGGCAGACACCTGGTAACATGGCACTACAAAGCGATCGGGGAATTGACCAATGTCTCCCTGGACGGATTGAGACATTCGTGGAAGGACGAAGTGGGTCGAGCCCTCCAAGACAAAGAATGGTTCCTGGCCTCAGAATACCCTAAATAGGTTTACAGGAATGCACGTTTCAAAAACATACAGTTTAATATCCTGACACTAGAGGCGAACTTCAGACACATGTTCTGGGACTGCCCATCCATACAAGGCTATTGGGACAAAATACATTGCACACTACAAACAATAGTCAACCTGCCACACATTACCACATAGGAGGAGTGTGCCTTTGGAATTTACCGAAAAAAAGTCTGATAAGCTGCAGTGGCGATTCGCATCCCTAGCTATCCTCCTAGCAAAAAGAACCATAGCCATGCACTAGAGAGCCCCTACAGGACCCCCAAAAGCAGCTTGGGTGGGAGCGGTGAGCAAATGGGGGGCAGCGGAGGAAGAGACCCTGAGAGAGGAAGAGGTGAAAGGCACACTTAAACACCCAATCTCTATGGAGTGGGCGCAACTATTAATACAATTTAAACAAGAGACAACAGTAGAGGAGGCACCGTAGCCGACACAACCCCCACCCCGCAACGCTTCCCAACACCCCAGGTCACAGGTCTCAATGCCAGCCGAGTGAAGCCCCCGGTGAGAGGATAGAATAGGACAGGCAGTCAATACTACTGAGACTATCGTCTGCCCCCATGACAGATCACTCATTCCCCATCACGGGTGGCACGCGACCCCACCCCCTAGGCCAGTACCAGGCTCACATACCGCCCGCCATGGCCACCTGTCCTCACTCACCCCTTGTACTCCCCCTCCCCTCTCTTTTGTGAGATGTTTCTTCCCACAGTTTCCAGTTACGTTCCAGGCGGCGATTCGGAAGCCGACCTATTCACAGAGCACTACCGATTGAACACGCAGTAAAGGATGATCATACACAGGTAGAGGGGAGGAAGCTACACCAGTCCTCGCCATTATACAACACAAGGGACCGGACGCAATACTGCACAGCATCATGTAACAAGACGATTTATTAACAGATACCTGAGAGATGATGTGTAACCATATTTGTAGGAATGGAACCCGAATGATAATGATGTGCTATAACTGTAGCTGATGTGTAATCAATAACTTATGTGATGATTGACCTGTGACCTGTCTGACGTCCCACATGGGAATCTGTAAAGTAAAAACCTAATAAAAAGATTTAAACAAAAGTCATTCAGGGGTGTCACAATGGAACTATACCCCTTGACAAATCTCCTGTAGTACCCAGTCAGGCCCAGGAAAGCTCTGACCTGAGTCTGGGTAGTTGGAGCAACCCATTCCATGATGGTTTGGATTTTGATCTGCAATGGTTGAACCTGGCCTCCACCTACAAGGTGGCCCAAGTACACAACCTGACTCTACCCTATCTGGCACTAAGTAGCCTTGATAGTTAGGCCTGCCTTTTGCAGGGCCTCGAAAACATTTCACAGGTAGACCAGGTGATCCTCTCAGGTGGAGCTAAAGACAGCAATATCATCTAGATATCCTGCACTATAGTCTTCCAGGTCTGTTAGGACTTTATTCACCAACATTTGAAAAGTGGCAGGTGTATTCTTCAGACCAAAGGGCATTACCACAAATTGATAGTGCCCACAGGGGTTGAGAATGCTGTCTTTGGCTTCACATCATCAGCTGATCTGATCTGCCAGTAGCCTGCTGTAAGATCAAATGTGCTCAGAAATTTGGCTGAGGCCAACATATCTATAAACTCATCTGCTTTTGGGATTGGATGGGCATCAGTCCTAGTGACTGCATTGAGACCTCTGTAGTCAACACACAACCTCATCTCTCTCTTACCACCTTGGGTGTGAGGTTTAGGTACCAAGTTTACTGACTAGCCCAAGGGCTATCTGCGGGTTCAATAACTCCCAAATCCAACATTTTCTGGACTTCAGTCCTGATGCAGTCCCTGACATGATCAGGTTGCCTGTAAATCTTATTTTTAACAGGCAGACTGTACTCAGTGTCCACTTCATGAGTGCACCAGGTGGTCTGACCTGGAGTCAGAGAAAACATATGTCTGAACTGATTGAGAACTTGTCTGCAATCAGTTTGCAGCTGGTCAGTGAGGCTGCCTGCCAAGGTTACACCATCAACTGACCCATCATCAGGGTTCTGGGAGAGCAAATCTCGGAGAGGGTCACTCTCTTCCTCCTGTCCCTCATCAGTAGCCATGATTCTGACCCATTTGTCTGCCACCTTTCCCAATTCTTGGGGAGAGGTCAGATCAGAGTTTACCAGGTGCTGATGCAACAGCTGATATTGACAGTTATTAAGGATCTGCTCCCTCATGATCAAGTTATACAATCCTGTATAATCACACACGTTACTGCCCAGTAACCAGTCCTCCAGAGCCTTAGTAGCACAATCAACGACGTCAACCCAGTCCTGTGTCTGTGTCTTCTGGGTATCTCTGAACTGTATTCTATACTGCTCAGTGGTTAAGCCAAACCCATCTATTGGAGTACTCTTCATGACTTTGTAATCATCAGCATCCTCTTCTCCTTAGCGAGGAGCATGTCTCTACCTTTGTCTGCAAAGGAGAGCAACAAAATTGCTGCCCACTGCTCCTCGGGGACCTTTTGTACTTTGCAGGCCCTTTCCAGTGCAGTTATCCATTTGTGGATGTCATCCCCACTCTGGTAGGGAGGGAGAATCTATTTAAGTGTCTATTTTCATAGGACCTTTCCCTACTACTAGGGAAGTTGCTGTCACCCTGGGACTCTAGTCCCATCTTTTTTCTAGCTTTTTCAAGCTCTAGGGACTCCCTTTCTAAGGCTAACTTTTGTCTCCTTATTCTCAGATGAGCTTCTTTAAGCCTCAGCTGTCTCTCTCTTCTCCTGGGAGGTGTCCCTCCTATGAGAAGAGACAGAAGTCCCTACAGAGTCGTCAGAATGGTCAGATTCCACTGAAAGTGATCTGGGTCTTCTAGGCACACCCTCAACTCTTCCTGGGGGGACACAGAGAGGGCCACTATGGCCTTCTTCATCTCCAGTTAGAGCTGGATTGTCCAGGTCTAGGTCATGTTTGCCTGCCTGGTCAGCATCAGAGTCTAGGTCCTGTTGGTTTGCCCCACTGGGCCCTTCTTCCTCTGCTGTCCCCATCCCACTGCCTACCCTTTCAGGCTCTGAGGCCTGTCTAAAGTCTTCAAGCAGCAATGCCTCAATGAGGCGTTGGGTATTGGGATTTTGTCCTAGCTTCAATTTCCTCATAGCACACAGAGCCCTTAACTCTTGAATAGGGAATGTGTCATATTTGGATGTCTAGACTTAACTGACATCTGGCAGAGACCCATTAGGTCCTGTCCTTAAAGTCATGACTAGTGAGGTGTGGTGTATGCACTACCTACTCTAGTTGTTTACCTACTAAACCTCTCTTGAGTTGTGGAAAGGGTGTACTTAAGACCTTGAGAGACAACGCTAAGTTCAGTAAAACTTACTGTATTTAAGCTTGCATTATATGTACCTCTGGTACCTTTAGTGGTTTTCAAATGATTATGATTTTCTGGTAAAACAATGGCAAGCTGGAATCCCACACACTGCACATAAATGTGAGAAGGTGGCCTGGCATATGCTGTCCACTATTCTATTGGGCACCTTGCACTAGTCCAAACGACCCTTATTGATGGTAGATTTAAAGACAACCTATATAGAAAGCTATCTTAGTGGTAACTTTGGGGAGCAGCCTACAGGCTAAGTCGTGAAGGAATGTAAAGCAGCTTGTTTTACCAGTCTATATTCTCATGAATGACAAAATGAAAGGAGAACCACACTAGGCATATGTATATAAAATATATGCATTTATTCTAAACACATCCCTCTCCTTATGAGGCTAGAGGCAAAAGTACATTCAGTAAATTTATTTAGCACAGAGTAAATTAGCACAATATTTGACTAGCCCTAGGGGGCGTAACAGACCATATACTAAGAAAGTGGTATAAGAACCACAATAGACATAGGGACAAGACCTCAGGCCTGTAGAACCGCTGGGGCAACCCGGAACCACCCAAGGTAGTGACACAGGAGAGAATCACCATTGATTTCTATGGAGAAAGTTGCAATTAGAATTTTAAAGATTATGTACACTTAGAAGTGGACTTGGAGCAAACCCCTTTAGAACTAGACATTTCTAGAGTCAATACCCATGGGAGCACCAGAGTACTCAAGTTATCTCACCCAGGGAAGCCGGGTGCATAGGTGTCTTTTCGTGTCGGGTTTCGTCGTCGTTTTCTATGGCGAGCTACGGAAAAGTACTGCAGGCAACCAAGTAGAGAGTGTCCGAATGGATCCAAGGGTGGATTGGAGATCTGAAGAACCTAAAAGCAGAGGAGACAGAGTCTGGTTCACTAGCCATTGACCAGAAAGGCGATGAGCAGATGCCCACCCATGTCGGGTGATTTCAGGTACAGAAGGTGAAGCTTGACTCTTCAGCCACGAGGACCAGGAGAAGTCAACAACAACCAGGAGCTGGATCGGAGCTGTCCCACGAAGGATGTCAAGTACTGCGGCGTCTGTATCCGGATTGGACCCAACAAGCCTTGGCAACAGCATCCCACGCAGAAAGCAAAGATTGGCTTTGGTGCAGACCAGCAAGGTCTAAGGGACTCACCCTTTGGAGGGGAGTCAGGGCACGTCTAGAGCAAACAGCGAAGCCCAAGAAACAAAAGAGTTACCTTTGTGGGGACCCACCAGTCGATGGACCAGGGATCGCGAAGGGGCCCCGAGCAGAAATGCTAGAAGCGGGCTCTCTGAACAATCGTGGAGTGTAGGCACACAATCTTTGGTGCAGATGGTCTCGGTATTGTACTATAATTAGCCCAATGCGCAACTTCGGGAAAGCTCGAGAAGTCGATGCATTAGCAAATGCGCATGGTGTCCAGGAGTTCCGGTTCCACGTCACTCGTGAGGGCTGCAGGTCTCAGCTTTGCTGTGATCTCGTGTTGGCTTTGGAGAAGTCTGCAACTCTATGTCTTGTGTCGCAAATCCATCGGGATCCAGCGGAAGCCTAGGAAATGCAGACTGGCAAGATGCTTCTTTGGTGCCTGATTGAACAGGGGAGTCACTCCTTGACCCCCAAGGGAGATCTGTCTGTCTTCTAGTCGAAATAGAATGTCGAATTTCCAGGATATATGTTGCAGAATTTCGTCCAGATATAATCTAAAGTCTTAAGGACTGGTTTCCTAATCTCATACTATGTTTAGGGGTTGGACTTACTCTAGGGGCCCACCTATGGGAGGACCCAGGGAGGGGGTGGTAACACCCCTTTCCCTTTGTCCAGTTGCGCACCAGAGCAGGGGCTGAGTGCCCCTGCAACCGGTTTGAACTGGGGTATGCACAGGGACACCAAGTGTGCCCCCAGCACTGTCTGAAAAGCATTCTATGAATGCACCCATCCAGCCCCAATACTCTACAGCCTGTCTGGATGGTGTTTACACCTCCCTGTGACAGGAAACCTATTGTCTAGGCCTCCCCTGCCGGGGTTTCATCCAGCAGCAAGAGGTTAGACCCGTGTATGTGGCTGCAGCATCCGTTTTGTGATACTGGGGCTCTTTTAAACTATTACCGGTTAGGTAAGTGTGTACATGTCTTCTCCCTCTAGAAGGGTGGAATTCTACCCCCGCCACCAGGACAGGTCGGGGTGAGGGGGGGGGTAGGATTCCAAAGTGTTTGACACATGTTTCCATGCAGCCATTTCAAAGTTAGCATTTACTGCAAGGATATAATGAGCTTAAGAATATATGGTCATGCTGCATCACAGAACAGCCTCAGAGAATAGATTCAGAAAGCTGCAGAGTGGCTCAGCTCATGATTGGGCACCCTTTCACACAAAACCAAGCACTATGCCTTCAGGATTGATAAGGCCTGCCATAGGAGTGACTTATAGCTTTATATGTGTCAGTGATTGAAGGTAGATATAGGTAACCTATATCCTAGTAAGGGGTGCAAGCACCACCTTACCCAGGCTGCAGTAGTAGACCTGTGGTGCCATTTTGGAAGGCTTCCCAGGAGTGGCATAGTACATGCTTCAGCCCCTGGTAGGCCTCTTGGGTACATATGCCCTTGGTGCCTAGGTACCACATACTAGAGACTCACAAGGGTAAACAAGTAACCAATCTGGAGTGTACCTAAAGTACATGAAATCAAGTTAGAGAGGAAGCAGCTGGGCTGGGGTCCTGAATAGCAGGGTCCCAGCTAGACTTAAGTTGAAAAACAGTGAAACACCAGCAAAAAGTGCCATAGTAAGCAGATCCTACTCTCCTACAGAAACGAGTAAACATAACCTGATTAAGGCAAATACGAAAACTCAACAGGAACTCAAGGAAGGTAACAACCTTAAATAAATATGTGATCTGGCAAGGTCAGGAAGGACCAGGCGACAAACCAGGAGCCCACAAAAAAGGAACTAAAGGAAAACAAAACACTAGGGAAGCGTCCAAAACAACCGGCGCTAGTACTACATGAAGGAGTCCATTGATCTCACCAATGGCCACTATGCTTGGAAGATCAACTAAGAGCACTCAGGCAATACGAAACACCTCATATTTCAATTGCTCGAGGACCCAGGTTTAGTAATCTTTGCAGCAACAGGAGATACTCCAGGTTTGGTGACTCCCCATTTGCTGACACTCAGTCCAATTATAACAAGAGGTAACATCTCAACAACAACAGCTCTTGTACACACAGACTGCAAAGAAAACAATATAAGGGTAACCCATGTGCAGCCACTTAGGCTAAGAAAAACTGAAGGAGACAATATCCCAGTAAGTCTAGTCACTAAACAAGAGAAATAAGCACAAGACATCCCACCTGGGGCACTCTCTAGGACTCAAGACCAAGTTCACATATTTATCTCCCAAACGTCTCAATTGAGTAACGAGGACCTAGATCTTTTATGGCTAAACCTACATATCCCAGAAATTGACAAGGTTTACTCGCGCACTAATAAGTTCAAACAAAACTCGCAAGATGGTTTGCCTGAGGTGTGGCAAAGAGAGGACATGGAGGAACTCCTACATAGCAATAACAATGTGCCAGTTCAACAAACAATGTTGCCTCAAAAATGTGCTATTAAGTCTTGCCCACCCCCAGAGCTCACTGTAATTGCCAGTTTAGGTACAAATTTTCCACTCGGACCTAAGGAAAATGCCAGACAAATTCCCCTAACAGACAGCGGGGCAAGGACCACGACACAGATTCCGATGGAACTCATACCCCTGTTGCTGCAAGCATCAACAGAAACTCTGATTATGCAGTCAGACAGGCTTGACATTCAAATAGACCTAGTAAACTTTATTGCATCTTACATTGCAGGTATAAAGTCAAAACCATAATTGACTCCACACAGCCCACTTCATGTGCATGCGGCCCAATACTAGATAAGCTAAGTTTTCTACCAACTTTAATGGAACAGATTCTTTGTCTTAACAAACGCATGGTTCACTTTAACCCCCATCCGGAGAGTATCATTACAGATCATACCGATTCAACTTCAAACAAGCAGCCTCATAAGTAGTGCCAGTCTCCGCACTTGGAATTAATAGCACAACCCAGTCTTCTACCGCAGAGACGGGTGAATATGCAAATGCGGAGCAATTAACAAAACCATTGCTATATCCAGGTCAACCAAACACACTGTTGCAATCCAGAAGGCAAAAAAAGAGAGTAAGGAAAGCAAGAAATAGAATAAAGGAACATCCTACTGAAAGCTTCACCAAACTATACCCAATCTTTACTACATCATGTCAAACTAAAAACTTAGATGTGAGTCTATCGTCATCAACACTTGCAAATCCCTCGCTAATCCAAACCATTTCAATTAAAGAGACCGGAGGAATGAATACAGAAGGCTCTGGGTCTCTTAAAAATAAAACCACTGATACCACTGTCTTGGTTTATGCTATAACCCCAGGAGGAAATGGAAACACACAAGTCAGTTGACAGAGCTGGTTTGTGTGCATCAGAACTCAAGAGGCGAACAGAGAAGGGTCCAAAAAAAGGGGAAACCAAGCTCCTTTAAACTCACATCTCTGATCAACCGCACACTCACTGCCTCCAGTTCGGAATCTTTTACCCAGAATAACAGTAGATCCTAAACCTGTCAATTAATCAACGACGATACACTGGGCTCCCAGCAGCAGGAAATAAATAATAATACAGACCCACCAGAGATTTCCGGAATCATTGCCGTAAGCCAAGAAACGATAAAGGGAACCCAGCTATCACAAGTACCACTACGATATCATATTGCAAGCCAGATAAACCCTGTATCAAAGGAGAGTACACTTAAGGAAAGCTTAAGGGACATAACTAAGCTCAACAGCACAACTCAGCAGATAATATGGACTCCAGAATATAATTTACAAGGCAGCCATGATATCTTGAACAGAAGTAAGATACTAAGACTCATGGCTGTAATCCCGGAACCTAAAACTGATACATACAACCAAAATTCTGGCAGTCCAGTTCCTTACAGCAGACCGAAAAGACTCTAGGGAACAAACATTAACTACATGGCAATCAGCAGAAATTGCTCAGCTAATAACAGCTCCCAACAATATGCGGACTGCGGTATAAAACTATCTATACCAACAAGCCCTTGCTACCCCTCTCCACTGATTGATAATCACTTACATCAACCTAAACAAGATCTCAACAATCTTCTGGTTACTAAACAAGTTTATTCCATACTGCAGAGCGCTAAGGGAAGCAGCAGTTCACATGCAACATTGGACAGAATAGCCATAGATCGTCACCCAGTAAACAACTGAAGCTTAAATGAATGACACTGGCTTCCGGGTACACTAGCCCCCCAGTAACAGAGAATGACAAAGAACAAACAAAACTAGAAATCCTTACGAGGACGAGATTCACATTCTATCCTGGAATATAGCTGGAGCAAATACATTTCTTGAAGAAGGTCTTCCACTACAAGAGTGGGTCTTCTGTGACATAATTAACCTTACAGGAGACATAGGCATTGGAAGACCTTCCTATAGTTGGATTTGCTCATTACACAGTGGTGGCAGAAAAATGCAAACAACATGGCTGGACAATGGGGTCCTGACAGTTTGCATTCGCTCTAAACTTTACCTCTTAATAGTTGAATTCTCCAGAATAGAGTATTCAACATATTAAACTTACATACCATTGCTTGGGAAAAAGACATCAGTAATATTGATCAACTACTACACGCAGCCGAATGCCCCCTCCAAAAAGAACAACAACGCACTTTTACTTAAAACCATCTCGGAATAACATTGGGCTGAACCAGCATGGGATATAGTTCTAACTGGGGATTTCAACTAAACTTGTTCCACACATCTGAAGAAGATGAAATTCTGGGATCTGACAATATTTTCTGGAGCGTACCGCAACAGCTCTCAAATAGACCGACTCAACAGGACAAAATCAGCGACAGCTGGTAAAAGCTCTAGAATACCAGGGAATGTGTGTGATTAATGGAAGATCGGAAGAAGATACCCCACCCAAATACACATACCACGGCCCAATGTCACAGCCGACACTTGATTAAACGATCATAACGCTACCATTAACGCCACTTCTTACTCATTATTGTATTGAATACACCACACTGAGCGACCATTCAATTCAGCACATTGTTTTTAACTTGAACTTGACACGATTTCAAGCCTCTACATCTCAGTAAGGAAACTTGAACACAATAAAACTAAAATGCCTCACCTCGTCAAGTGGAAGCAATCAGCTGCAATTTACAACAGCGAAAATGCAACTCGGTGAGTCTACTCAAGCAACTGTAAGGATTAAACCTTGTCACAAGATACCATGCTTTAACCCACATAAATGATTAACAAGTGAGGTACAACAATTAAGAAGAGATTTAAATAAAACACTAAGGAAGCTACAAACAAAAAACAGTGATGCCCTGCATGGGAAGCATTATGAGAGCAGAGAAAACATTATTAAAAAAGCTATGGGGGAACAAAAGATCAAAAGCGGATAACTTCTGGGTAAAACTATTACACAACACAAGAAATCATAACTCAAAAAATTTTGGCAAACAATAAACAAATTGAATCGGCCAAGGAACACTCTAACATTAAATATGCAGGAACAGGAATGGACAAACTATATAAATCAGAAATTTGGAATACAGCACCATATTTCCCAACGGACACAGACAGTGCAGGTTCACATAAGTCATCCACAGCAACCAGGTGCTGACGACCAACCACCTTTGCATATGCCACAAACAAGATCTTTGGTAAAATAACGGAATCTAATACAAGCAAGTCCCCTTACACAGCAGATGCAATAAAAAGTATAAAAAACAAAGCAAAAGAGATGAAGCAAAGGGGCACAATGGTGTCCCGCACGCCTTTGTTAAACATGACCCAGTTTTCTGGAGCTCAACACTAGAGAACCTTTTTTTTAGGCTGAGCTCCTAAACCAAATTCCAGAGAGCTGGCAAGGATCTATTTTTACACCAATATAAAAAGAAGGAGAACAAACAAACCCATCCAACTATAGGCTAATAGTACTGCTGGATGTCGAATCAAATTACCTTGCCTCCCTGATCCTGGGAGATCTGGTTAATTGGTCTAACAAACTCAATCTGATTCCTGCAAATCAACCGGGCTTTAGAGAAGGGATAGGAACTATATCTAACATTTTATCCATCTCCCTAATTGCAGAGAAATGCAAGACAAAACAAACAGAATCTGCATCTAGTTTTTATTGATCTAAAAGCTGCATTTGATAGCGTGGACCGGAATCTTCTGTGGACTAAACTGCGAGTATGGAACATTCTAGAAAGAATTCTAAACCTGAGAGTCAAATAAGAGCATTTAGCGCTGGGGCAGAGGTTGCCATGTTGTCAGCAAACAGTGCTAAGTTGCACTACGCCGGAGACATGAAACACACTGCCCGCAACGGTGTTAATCACACATCAGCAGTTCTAGGGGGGAACTGGTCACTCACACTCAGAGTAGGTGAGTGCAAAGAAAAATCTGCAAGCATAGTGCAACAACCCCCATCCTTGTGAGTAATCATAGCAAAACTACAGCATAATATTGCATTTCAGACCCCATATCAACAGTGCGTAGCCTGTGCGCATAGAGCACTTCCCGGACCCTTAATCTTTTGTGACTGCTGCTGTAAATTCACTTGTAACGTTAGTCTCTCCACAGCAGCTTTGAAATCTGCGCAGTCCAAATCCCCCCTCCCCTCAATCCCCGGCAGTCTGGAATTGCTCCTCCATGAGGCACTACCCCTGTACCTCACCGTAACACAGGAACAGTTGTAGGCAGCGAATCACTCCTGCTCGTCCAGTTGACTGCTCCCTCCAGCCTTGCTGCTAGGTACGTCAGCAGCCTTGCGATTTTCCTTCGACCAACCTTTTAGAGCCTGCTGCAGGGCGCGTGGGTCCGTAAACAGGTGAGAGTGCTATTACTATTGACCCTTAGCTTCACCGGGTACAACATCGCGTAGTCCAAGCCTAAGTCTCGCAACTGTTTCTTATACGGAGCAAAATGTTTGTGAGCTTCCTGTACTCTGGCGGTGTAATCCGGGTACAACGAGATCTCCGATCCCTCATATTGGAGCGTTTTCTTGTCTCTGGCTTGTCGTAGAGCCGCATCCCTGTCCCTGTAATTCAGCACTTTAGCAATGATTGGGCGTGGGGGGGCACCCGGCTTCGGTCGCGGTCCCAAGGATCGGTGGGCGCGCTCGATCACAAACAGCGGAGAAAAAGTTTCCTCTCCAAGCAGAGTGATGAGTAGCTTTTCCACAAATCTCTCCATGTTTCCCGTCTGTGTTGTTTCCAGAAGACCCGTGATCCGTAGGTTACAGCGTCGAGACCACGCCTCCAAGTCCTCGGTCTTGTCCTGCAGGGCCTTCATCAATGATTCAATTTTTTGATGCCCGGTGTTCAGCTCCATGTGCGCTTCCTCCACTTCAGTTAGCCTCCGCTCCGACATATCAAGTCTTTCTGCATGCTTGTCTATTCTTTCAGCCATCCGATCCATACGGTATGTAAGGGCGTCAATTTTAGACCCCAATGCCGCCATGCTATTTTGAAGGCCCTTGTCCATCGCTAGCAGCATAGATTTTATGTCAGCATCTCCTTCGGCGCCTTCGCTCTCCTGTGAAGCATCATTTTTCGTGTGAACTGCGTCCTGTGACTTAGACCGCCGTTGATCAAAGGAAAGTTTAGTCTGAGACTTGTCTCCTCGACCCATCATGTATGGCACCTGCAGGGGTAGCCCTCCCCGCGATGCAAAATGTGTACCTTTGATGAGCGCACTATAGCCGTGCAGCACTCTGGGCTAGGGCGGTGTTTATCTGGTGCTGTCGTGCCCTCGCCTTAATGGTGGCCCCATCTCTGTCGCCGCCGGGCGGCTCCGTCTTCCGGATGACGATCCGGGTTCGTTACAGCCTAGTATTGGGCTATCAGCGGGATTAGGTCGCAACTACTGCCCTAGTGCTTGGCAACTATCCAGCAGGGCCCCACACCTCCGTTGTTTCGGCTATCGAGGAGTGGAAGGCTCGGGTCAGGCACCCCATGCGCATTCCAGAGCACGCACCCGCTAGATCCGTCCTTAGTGCCCGACTTTCACCTCCAGACAAATTATGCCCAATTTATTATGTATAAGCTCCAGGAGTTCAGTCCCGAAGCACAGTAAGGCTGTCAATTTGGGCTCACCCGCTGACCTCCGCCGTACTGTCTTAGCAGGTGCCCAGCAATCTCCAAGTTATGGGTTACTACCCCTGGGCACTTTCGAGGGTGCACACTGCCAGCGCCGACCGCCTTAGTTGACTCGGGGCCCCGCAGTCAAACCCCCCAATGTGGCGCCCAAACCAGACAGCAGCAAGCGCCATGCTATGCTCCCCCTTTCGCCAGGCCTCCTTTGTTCTTGAATCGCCACAGCCGCCAAACGCGGTCTACCTCGCGGTGGAAGGGGGGGCGAGGAAGCTCAAATTAAGTCCTCCGGCTTTGCGGCAGCGAGGCGCCGTCACAAGGCAGTCTCAGCCGTTGTCCCTCAGCACCCGTTTCGGGCAGTTGGTTAGGATCCGCAACACTCCCGGGTGGACGTCACTCCTCGGCCGCACGCACTGCTACAGCGTGCGGATCGCCTCAGCACTCGAGGCTGCTGCTTCTCGGCCCACCGCAGCTTTATTTTGTATTTTTATTTATTTATTTTGTATTCTTATAGAGCGCCAGACTAGACCCCCGAAGGGGTATCTCCGCGCTATTGCTGCAACAAAGAGAGTTCTGATTCAAATTGTATGTCCAGACTGAAGGTGGAAAGGTACAGGGCGTTATTTTCTAGGGTACAGATAGGTTTTTAAAGTTTTCCTAAAAGTCAGGTGACTAGAGAGAGATCTTAGTTCCGGGGGCAAGGAATTCCAGAGTATTGGTCCGGCGTGGGCTAGTGCACGGCCGCCTTGTCTGGTCTTTTTTACTCTGGGTACTTGCAGTTACTGCTGATGACTAGAGCGCAAGAGGCGCCCTGGAGTGTAGGGCTGGAAAATTTTGGTCATGTATTTTGGGCCCTCCCCTATCATGCTCTTGTGGATAGTACAAGTAGGCTTGGCCCGCCTACTTCTCGTTCGCAGGGATTCAGGGTCGGCGCAGAGTCGGGATTTCCACTCGGCACAGCACAGCTCTCCTCCGGACAGGAGGTCAGAATTTGCACGCTATATTTACTGCTAATGTAGGATTAGTGCAGGATTATTGATATCACCGAGCGGAGCTCGGGGCTTATGCAGCCATTTTCTTCGCCGCAAGCTCCGCCCCCCGAACTTCCACAATTTCTAACAGCAAACAAGTTAGAATCCTACACAACAAAAACAAAAACCATGCTTATTAGTCATCGGGTAGCCCGCCTGTATAACATCTGTCTGAAAGAAAAATCCTTAGAAAATGTGTCTAGCTACAAATATCTAGGATATTACATTGGCAATAAACTGACTCATTGCGAACAGCAGAATTATATGGCTCAACAGGAAAGTGCACTAACTTTTGCTTATAATTCACTTGCAAAAAAACTGGAGGGCCAATCATTCAGACCACTGATTTCAGTAATGGCAGCCAAAACACTCCCAACTTTAATGTATGCCCTTTACGAAAAGACTCAACTTTTCTGAATAACTTAATAACTATTATTTTTAAAAAGGTCTTCCAACTCCCTTAAACCGCTTCGCCAGCTCAAATGCCCTTACAATTTGGCCTAATTAATGAAACACTGGGCCGACTTAACTTTACTCATCAATAAAAGTTTGGTATTGGATAAAACAATATGTGGAGAACGCTAGCCTTAATGAGGCATTGTGGCAAGAACTCGAGAAAGGGAATAAATCACCATACACTGTTTTTTTGCACAACGCACTTAAATCCTCTTGCACTTTGGGCCTTTGGAATAAAAATCTTTCCTTTTTAACAATTAAGTTAGCACCAAACAAAGCCGCAAAACTCCATTCTTTATGATTGAACAAAACTACTTTTAGTCAAAGATCTCATTCCTGGACAGTACTCAACAACTATAAAGTCCTCAAACCAGCGGCCTATTTAGACCTAACTTTTTAAGTCCACAAAAAAAGGCTGATGGCACTACGGTTTTGAAATTATCCTTCACTATCAGGCGCTCCCAGGTGGAAAAACATTGGCTTAAAAATGTGTTGCTTGTGTGGTAGTCATCAGGAAGATCTTACACACCTGATATGTACCTGTCAGAAACTTCATCCAGAATGTGTCACTTTACTAAAGGAAGCCTTCTGGATTAGAGGAATATGATCCCGCAGGGCCGCTGTTATTACAGGGCTTGATCCATCTGACCCTCAAATGAACTGAAAACTGGTTAAGTTTCTTCATATACATGATCAGGCTCTGAAGTCTAAGCCACCATGTGAGGGTTCATCCACTGAAGAAACAATGCCTACAGCAACCGGTCCTAATGACTAATATAATAGACCTAGGGCCCCAACATTTAATTTATAAATTACTCCTATTATAAATGAAACTAATACTTTTGTCACCCATTATTTGATGGTTTTCCATGTCAGTCCCAAACAAATCAATAGTCTTACATAATTTAGATGCCAATTTTGAGAGTTTCTGCCAACACTGATAATTGAGGATCTTTGTTTTATGACGGTGTGATATTATATTGTGACATATTGGGTTGATGAAATAATTTCAATGTATGTTTTTAATCAAAGTTGATACATGTAGAAAATATTGGTATGGTTTTAATTAACTAAACAATAAAGAGATTACATGCTTCTCGCTCAGTAGCCATTCTTACATTAAAAGCTTCCTTTAACCAGGTCCTGTCTTGTTTGGTAATATTGGATGGATTAGAAAATAACCCTGGTCTTTCTAAGTTTATCAAATTATCTCTGATGTAAACCAGCCATGGTATATTGCATATATTGCCTAATTTCATGCAATCAAGTATGATTAATCTGTTCAGGTGTAGAACTTCTTTTAACCAAACGCTACACCAGAGCTGTTAGAGCTGTGACCTAATATAATCCATAATGCAACTGATACTTAATTCCTCATGTATAATTTCAGTGGAGATATATTGTCCCAATGCCAAAAGTCCTCTGAGATTGTTATTCTCTGCTATCATTAGTTGTTTTATATTCGATTACCCCATATTTCACTGCCAAAGGTTGCAATTGGTATGCATTTGCCTTTGTATATATCCAGAATAATTTTCAGAGGTGTGTGGCACAAACAGAAGGAGAATTCATTAACACCTGCACATGTTCTCATAAAGGTACATATGTTCTTTTTAACTAATGGTTGCCAGCTAATACGATACTTAAATACGGAAAGTTGTCCACCTTACTTAAATATGGCCCTGGGGCAAAAAGTGGCACTTTTTATGTACTTTAGTGTCAGGTTCATAACATGTGATTTAATAAAATTGGTCGCAGATCCAAGCTATTCATAAAATCAACAACAAGGGTTAAATGCTGCTGTAATGATCTTGCTGTATGCACAATTAAAACAGCATACTTTCAAGAGCTCACTGAGGCTTCAGTAAGCCTCCCAACTGCTCAGGATCTATCACAGGGCTCTAGTGTCTGAAGATTTGGGCCTAGATGTAGGTAATAGCAATTTACCGAATGGTGAATACCGAATTTTACAGATTCGGCATTCACTATTCGGTAATTGCTATGTAGGTAAAATAATCGGTAAAAATACCGAATCTGTAAGATTCGGTAATTACCGATTCTGTACAGAATCGGTATTTGCCATTGATTCCTATGGGCCTTGAAGCCCATAGGAATCAATGGCAAATACTGATTCTGTAATTACAGAATCGGTAAAATTACTGATTTTGCAAGGGTGACAGGGTGTCACTTTGACACCCTGTTGCACCCCTGTTTCTGGCTTGTGTGCCATGTGACACACAGACATGCCCTTAGGGCATGTCTGCGTGCCACATGGCACAGGTGTACATGCACAGATGTGCATGTACACTGGAATTCGTTATTTACCATGGAATAGTATGCCATGGTAAATAACTATTCGGTAAGGGCTTGTGGCACTGATTACAGTGCCACCTACATCTTGATTTACAGAATCGGTAAATTTACCGATTTGGTATTTTACCGAATCTGTATGTTTACCGAATCGGTAAATATACCGATTCTGTAAATAAAATGCCCCCTACATCTCAAAAGCCAAATACCGGTCGGAAACGGCCGAAATCGGCCGTTTCCGACCGGTATCAAGGCTCCTACATCTGGCCCTTGCTGTTTTGTTATGATCAACGCACCAATATGGAGCGTCAGTATGCTTGATTTCACTTCCATAACCACATTTTACTTACTCAGTATCACAACAACAGGTGGAGAAAAATACTGCAATGCTGATGTTTAATCAAATTTCAACACCACTGTTTGGTTCATATTTATTTTTTATTTATCCCAATTTCATATGTAACAAATAAAAATGTTAGTTTTGCTTCTCAGGCTGCCTTCACGTATTGTGTACAAATCAAAATGTATTTAGTTCAGTATTTAGACTGAATGCTGGAAAACTATATTCCCCCTAATCCCTTAATCTCCCCAAACAATACACCAGATCAATGCTTAAGAAACTACCATGCTTGAATGTGTCAAATAGTGGGGTACTACAGTCTGAATCGTATAGTATTTCTATTTCTCATGGGTACCTAAGGTGCAAGCTTGGAATCATGCATTTTTCCTACATCTCAAAATTATTGATACCCACAACATTGGTACTGTCAGGTGTGGAATACCAATGTGATGAGCTAATAGTCACATGATGGAGGCCTGAACCATCTCGGACACTAAATGTGGTGTAACTGACTCACCAATAGAACCCTTTAGTTCTGTATTCAGCCCTCATTTCTCAATAATGTATTGTTTCATTGCAGCTAATCACTCACTATAGGAGACGGTGTTCATTATGAGTGGATCACTTGGGATTGGTTGAAGTGACATGCATGGACAGCAAATAGAGGTCACACTCACCGTGAGCAAACGAAATGCCATATCAGCAGGCAGTTGGGGCTGGAGCCTTTTAACCTCATTGACCAACCATGGAAGCTCCTTATCTAGTTGCTCCTCTGGCAGGACGGAGGCCAAATGTCCCAGAGTGGTGATGACCTGTCCCCAGACCTGTTAAGATAAATCACAGCAGGTTTTCAGTTCCACACACTAGACATTAACTACTAAGAAAACATGAGCCACATGTGGAAGGTGGGGGTTCCCTGGAGAGGCAGCTGCACTAGACATCTGTTACCTAGGAGGTGATTCTGCCATGCAAAGGCAGTGGTTTGTTTTTACTGGCAGCATAATCTACAAGACAAATTTGAAATGTTATCCAAGAATTTGTTTCCACAAATATTTCAAATAAATTATAGTACCAAGTTGTTATATTTATAATAATTATTGAATGTAATATCAGAGTAATTGCCTCATATTCCGTTGCTAAAATTGCATTGATCCTTTTGTTCGCCACCATACCTTCCTATGCTGCACCCCTCACAACCCTCTCTTGTTTTACTTGGATGAGGGTCCCCACCCACCCTCTTTGTTTTCTCCCCCTCATCCATTCTTTAAATGTATGTATTTCCCCTGCCACTCCACCACATCTCTCAGCTGTTTTTAACAATTTCTACTCCCCTACTTAAGTCATCTCTTCCCAGAAGCTCCTCATTACAACTCCTGCCATTAACCCTCACAACCACTTTTCAGCTGTGCCATCATTTTATCCCAATGTCCTCTCTGACTCCTCTTCATGTACAGGCTGTGGTAGACATAAAAAAGAGACTACTGTAACACTGATTTTATTAAATTGCCATAGAATCTCTCTATGGCACTTTCGTTTTTCAAAAATGCTTATTAGACTTAAAAGTGTTGCTTAATACTTTAGTATTATAACATGGTTTAGCTTTGATTTTGTCTGATATAGCGGACCTGATATTCTTTTGATACTTGGTGTGGTACAATAAAGGTTTTTACACATTTTAGTTATCTACAATAATGGAGATCACAAATGTGGGTCAAGAGAATGAATTTCCTTTTTTTGTATTTCATCAAATGAAGTACATATGCAAAGGTAGAGGGAGGGGCAGTCAATGTGTATGCATCAGTCATCTCACAAAACGTAACAGCTCTCAACCTTCATCCACTGCGCTCTGTTCTTTTCCCACTTTCCCAACTTACCTCCTGGAGATTGGGGATGGTTTCTAGAAGAAATGCCTTACAGGTTGAGTAGGCTTCAAAGAAAAGTGTGACTACAGGAGTGTCTACACTGGCAGCAAACTGGCCTGATAACATCTCAATGACTTGCAGAAAAACAGAAAATCACAGTTAAAGCTCAAAGGCTTAAGTGTTGCATTTATCTACATATTTCCCACCTTGCCTGGTAGTGCATAGGACATACTGAGCAAAAACAGTGCAATGTGTCTGCTGATATTAAACAATTATTCACAGGTAATAGTCTCAATACACATAGCTTTTCTCTGACTCTCATGGGTCATGTAATGGTTTCTATTTCGCTTCTGCATCCTATTGCACTTTTGTAGCATTCTAGACAATACATGGTAATAATTCCACATTAATGCAACTCATTGTTTTGAACTCAAAGGAAATGAAAGGCCGAATTTGTGTCACCAGGTTGCTTTCTACTTAAAATTTGTTGCAAAGCAATTCCATTTTGCACAGTATTGTTGTTTTTGAAATAAGAGTGGATAAATCAGATTTGCACAAGTTCATAGTGTATGAAGATATTGGCCCTCTGGGCAAAATAAAAAAAGTGCATGTAAAAATATAAAAGATGATGCATTAAAACATTCCTTATTAGTAATTTTGTGAATCATTTTATGTGGTTAACAAAGAAGTGCTGATTCAGAGTAAAAATGTGGTATAGTGGTTATACACTATTTTACTGCTCAGGCAGGAAGAAACTGGACTGATTTAATATCACATATCTGAAAAAACACTAATTCACTAAATTTCCTATTTTAAACATAGCAAAAAGTGTGAAATTACATTTCTCCTTTTTCTGTCCTATTATTGCACATGTTTAGTTGGGTGCAGATCTTGCTTCCTGCATTCTTTATTTTTCCTGTGGGAAAAATGGTTAAAATATGTGTACTCCCTGATTTGCACCAGTCCAAACCTTTACTTAATATGGTGCAGAGTTTGCAATTGTGCGAGCTGTAGGTTGCAACTAGATGTCTGTGCCATGGAAATGAACAATGACCTCTTGAAATGTATGTACAATTTCTACAGGCTTTAATGCTCCTCTTTCCATGGATGTGATTTCACAATATAAGGCCTGTATTTTTTTAGTGTTATATAGCGCATACTAGACCCGAAGATATCAGGTATCAGAGTGCTGTACATGAGCACCAGTTTCATTACACAACGACATATTCATTTTGTTAGGCACAGGGAGATTAAGTGATTTGCCCAGAATCACAGGATGTTCAGCGTCGTTGCCGAGACTTGAACCCTGTTCCCCAGCTTCGAGATCATCTGATCTAGCCATAAGGATACATCCTCTACAGATGGGTATCCCATCAAAAGCATGACGGGATAGCCCCTTCCGTCTTATTACACTTACAATATGTTATAAAGAACTTATAATAAATCAGTTGATGGAACAGACGTCACGTTTGTGATGGAGCAACATGTCCCCCAAAACTTTAAATCAGACCCTTAGATTTTTGGTACGGAAATTAATAGGGTGTCTCTCAGAGGTGTACTCTTCAGACAAGAGATGTGTTCCAGTCATGACATAGCAAACTTGACACAGCAGCTCAGCATGCCAGTTCAATATGCAGATGTACTAGAAAGTAGGGGAGTTACACTTTATGCAGACCAATGTTGCAGTTGAATTCTGATTTGGGCAACAAATGAGAGTTCAATGTAGATAAAAAAAAGGATGAATATGGACTGGTATTCGCTGCATCAAACAGAAATTGCATCTCTTTGCATGAAGGGTGTTCTCAGGTAATGTTACAAAAGAGAACTTAATAAAGGTGTACTCTCCCCACACTCCCCAAGCATCAAACAGAGCCCCACCGTTACACCATTGCAAGTACACACCAAGGCTAAACCAAAATTTCTGGTTGACTGTAGAAGCAGTCTTCATTACTGGACAGAACGTTCTGAGAATCAGACCTAGGCATTGTTCCATTTCTGGTTCTAAAAGAGAAAATAGAAAAAACATCATTAATAAAAAAAAGATGAATAAAAACTTGAAATGAAGAGTGTGCTGTAAAGCTTATGTTTTTTTATAATACATTTTGCAAAATAACTTGATGTATTGCTTTCTAAATGTTCTACTCAGCAGAACATAAAACTTCAAACCCTCCAGGTATATGGGAACCAGATTTCACCAACTTTGATACAGAGAAATGAGGACCTTTCTTTTCTGACAAAATGACTGCAACTCTTCCTTAACATGACTCACACAAGTAAGACTTTACTACAATTTTTGCATCTTGGTGTAGTCGACACTTTTCTGCATGTACAGCAAAGTTTATACTAACAGTTCTGGAGAAAGCAAGTAGGGAGTCTAGCCAAGGGAGCCTCTGTTGCCTAAGCCAAGCCAAAACAATGTTCCTGCAATGCATCTTTTCACAACGCACGTTACGCAATCGACCTTTATCAGTAGGCAGAAAAGAAAGTTTCACATTGTTTTTTCCCTGGATTCACTTGCACCTTTTTATGACGGTGATTAAGGAGTTCAGAATTATAGCAGAGTTGCTGCATTTCCTTGTACAAATAAAGGCTTAATAATAATAGTTAAGTAGCTGGTTGGTGTAGAGCTGTTTTACTTTTTAACTGTTTTTTAGCAAGCGACATAATGAAATAACACTTGTAAGGAACATCTTCTGCTGGTATGTGGTGCTGAAATGTGTATCTGCAATTTGACATTACCACAAACGTCAACACATCTAAAACAATATTCATCATTTTAACATAATAACCAAAATAGCAGCAATGCATTTTGTCCTTCAAAAGTGGCTGTCAGTGGACCTGTATTTAGCTAAAGTTACAACCATACACTTCTAAGGCTTCTTGCTGGAGTTGCATATTTTGAAGCTTCCTGATGGCATGCTTGTTTCTTTCATGGGCACTGTCTAAAAAGGAATCATTTTAGAGTTTATGTGTATACCCATTATGACACTTGGTAGAAAAGCATAGTAGTGATGTTTTATTTCCTTCATTTCAGTTGTCACATTCCTCAAAAATGAAATGTTTTAAATATGCAGGTTAAAATGACAAAAATTCACGGGCCTCTATTCTCAATGCCGCCATTGTTTGAAATATTTGTAGGAGAGAACTTAAAATTACTGTGTATGGCTTTTTTCTGCTTTCAATTTGTATTGTATATGCAATGCTAGTGATTGACCCATTTTTAATCACCACTATAAAATGTATAAATCCACAATACTGTCATTGGTTTATTCAAAATGTGAAAAACCTTTCACAAGCAATGTATTAAGGGACCTAAATGAACAAGCCAACATCTGTTGGAACATGTTTCAAAGCCCACTCTCTGTGTATTTGAGTGTGGTGATGGCATGAGCCATAGTAAGATAACACTATTTGCAGCCAGACCTAAAAGTAATGTAGATTCCAGTAGATTCAACAAACAAAGAGAACAAGATCAAAGCGAAGTTTCAATCAACCCAGTCATCAGGGTCATCAGAAAAAGTCTGCCTTGCAGGGAACCCATTTGGTTTATCGAAGAAACCTCACTCACCAAACTAGTTGGTGGCATGCTTCATCATAAGGTTCCCACCCAGGGGGCAAGTGCCTCCTAGGTGTGCTTAGACGCCTCATTACAGCTGAGCTGTTTTTATTGTTGTGTTTCTTTTTGGTGAGGAGTAAATACCGTGAGAGTGAAAAATTAAGGTTAAAACTATCTCCGGGGTACCAAATTCTTTATTATGTGGTCCCTGGGGTAGGGTTCAAAGCAAGTTATTTGGATGTGAGTGAGAGAGTGTGATCTTGCACATCTCTTAAAGGGTGTGAAATGGTCTACATGTTTCAGCCAATGCGTTTCCAATTAATTGTCTTTCTTCAGGGCCTGTGGTTCAGAGTAAAAATAGCCCTGAACCTACATGGACTAAGCATACATGCTAATGTGTGCATAGGTGTGTAAGGTACATAACTTACGGTTACGGTTCACCGTCAGATTTGATCATTTCTGCATGAGAAAAGGAGACACAACATAATTACAAACAATTAAAAGGTCCCCCTTCGTAGGGACCTGTCATCCATGCATGTGTCCCGGGCAGTTAATTATCCTCTATTGATAGGTGTGCCTGTGAGAGTAGTGGTTGCATCGTCTGGCATGCAGCACTGAATGGCCTAGTAAATAGGGGCTATCAGATGGTAATTCAGATTTTTGAGAAAATCCGAATCACACCTCGTGTGCCATCGGATTATAAATTAGCCTGTGATTACCATTTATTACCATTTAAAATTAAAACATCAAAATGCCCCAGCACGTCAATTAATATGGCAGGGTGAGTCAAATAAACTGAGTACCTGGGCTGAGGAGAATAAGACAATCTTGGATATCCAGTACGGGTTCCTCCCAGGTCACTCGACAATGGCCCAGTGCCTTAACCTTTATCTGATCCTGGGTAAATACACCATCGCCCGCCCTGGGACGATCTACATGGCCTTCATGGATCTTTCCCGGCCTTTGACTGTGTCAACCGAGGAAGGTTGTGGCAGTCCATGGAGGCCATGGGGGTGGAGCGATCTCTGGTGAACTTCCTAAGGGACCTTCACAGAGATACCAAGGCCAACATCCGATACTCAATAGACCTGAAGGTATACAGGAATTTTAACACCGAACGGGGGGTACGACAAGAGTGCATTTTAGTGCCCTTTCTTTTTAATCTATATATTAACAACCTAGAAGGAGTTTTGCTGGACACGGTGGCTGATTATCCTTATGTAGGACAGAGAGGACTGCCTGTCCTGCTCTATGCGGACGATGCAGTCCTCCGCACACGCACCCCTAAGGGTTTACAAACCCTACTTGACGCCTTTCATGGATTCATGACCAAGCGAGATCTGGCCATGAACAACACCAAATCCTACATGATGCAGGTGGGGTCTAGCTCCAAAAGAAAGTACATTTTCGCTGTGAATGGAACCAGAGTGTCCAACTGTTCAACCTTCTCCTATTTGGGTGTTCTTTTAGATCACCGGCTTAACTGGGTAGCACTCCTAAATAAAAAAAGGGGCGAATTTACCAGGGAAAATGCCGCTTTATTCGGATTTGCCAAACAAAAAGGGCAGTCGACCAGTGGCAGCTTTGTTAAAAATATATCGAGCCAAAAGTCTATCGATAGCCAGCTACGGGAGTGACACATGGGGTTACACTGGCCTTGTAGGCTTACAGGTGACTGAAAATAACTTTTTTAAACAACTACTGAGCATCCCAAAAGGGACAGCGAATCTGTCAGTCCGTGAAGAAACTGGTTTACCCTATGTAAGTGACACGCTGGCCTTACGCCCGTTGACCTTTTGGCCTCAATGTTGGCTCAACAAGCGCCTAGGTCTTACACATAACCTTATGAGGGACATTTTAAACTTAAATCACAGGACCAAAATTCCCTGGATCAAGTATTCAAAATCTTGGGGCATATTATCAAGGGGGTTTATCTCCGCTTTTTTGGCTTTAAAAGCCAAGAAAGCGGAGTTAAATTATCTCCCTATTACCTAGCTGTCGCTAACACCAGTTAGCGACAGCTAGTAGGAGATAGCGACCATCTTGGGCCCCGCTTTGCATGTCAGTGATATTTATCACTAATGACATGCAAAGTGGGCGTGCCAAGATGCTAGCGACTGGAAACAGTCCCTAACATCACTATCTCCTATTACCAACTTTTGGAGATATTCGCGCTAAGCGCGAATATCTCCAAAAGCTAACACCTGCCCCTGAGCAGTTCTTAGCCATGTTATCCAATGGTAGGTGGATAACATGGCTAAGAGCATTAGCTCGGTAATGCATGAATATCGCTGACTTTTCCGCGATATTCATGCATTTTGGCCGATTTTTATCGCTTAGGAGATAAACCTTGATAATAGCAAGGTTCCTAAGCGATACAAATCGCCGCAGCTTGGCGATAAAAATATTGCTGCTAAACCAACATAGCGATAATTATCGCTAGTTGTTGGTAATATGCCCTTAGTTTTAACGATCTGGGACGTCTGGACTTATTCACAAAACCTGAAGGTATAACTAGAAAGGATATAACGTTCGTAAAACACTCCTTTATTCTCAACAAAACCTGACGCTTAAAACCTCCCCAGATATGGAACCATATCTGTCCTTGCCAATATCTGCATATGAGCGTTTTCTACTTACTAGGTTTAGACTAAATCTTTTCCACCTGTTATTAGCAGTACCAAGGGGAAGTCACAAAGGGAAAGTGTTAGCATCCTGTGGCTGCGACAACAAGTCTCCACAGGATCTGCTCCACTTTACGTTCCTCTGTAAATACTATGAAATGCCCATATCCCTTTTTTAAAACCCATTTTAAAAAAGTTAAATTTCCAGCATATACGTCCAGCTCTTTTTTACCAGCAGTTGCTGAACCCCAAATGTGTCCCTTTTGTGGCCGTTTTTTTAAAAAGTGCAATGAAATGTAGAAAAAGTCTAGATTTTTAATTGGATATTGTATTTTTAAGGTTCTTTTTAATATGAAAATGTTTTTATGTCACCAACATCTCTACAACGAAGTAATCAATTTCCTGTTAATGTCTTGCCATAGGGTAACGAAAATGTATTATGTGTTTGTACTGTATCTTGGATTATTTAACTTTTATGGTTTCTGAAAATGAAACCCGAATAAAGTACTTTTGAATTTGAATTTGAGTCAAGGAAGGTGCATAAGGATATTATAGCAGACTGTCAGAATAAAATGCAAGTGTCAGCAAATGGTTTTTAAGTACAAACTACTTTCACAACATAGTTCCCGGTGGGAGGCGGTGCCTATTGTCACACTCTGTACATGGTAGTAAGGGTAAAAAAAAAACAGGGAAAAAAATGGTTTTAACACAGGCTGTACCTGTCATGTGGCATCTCAAGTGAGTGGTATTGTGCTTTAGTTACTCACTGCATCAAGGTCAGCCGCCTGCATACTTACCTACTCATTTGTCTCTTCTGGGATCTCGGTGAAGCAGTGTTCCCTGGAGGTTTAAAAGACTACATCATCCTTCCTACGGTAATGAGCGGTTCACATTGACACGGGGATGAGGCTTTCTGATCAGTTGGGGTGAGCCCCTCTGGTGAATTAACCTTTACCTCTCAAGGACAGTGGAAAATCACAAGCCATCTAAAAGCAATTTTGTCATCCTTTGGGCCATAGAACAAAAGCGGTTCAGGGTAAGTTATGCACCCTAAACACCTATGCACACCTTAGCGTGTATGCATAGTTCATGTAGGTTCAGGGCTATATTTACTCTGAAGCATAGATCCTGAAGAAAGCCAATCAATTGCAAAATTAATTGGCTGAAACATGTAGACTATTGAACACCCTTTAAGAGATGTGTGAGATCACAATCTCTCACTCATGTCCAAAGAACTTGCGTTTAACACTACCCCTTAGACCACATAATAAATAATTTGGTACCCCGGAGGTAGTTTTAACCTTAATTTTTCTCTCTCACTGTATTCACTCCTCACCAAAAAGAAACACAACAAAAAAATATCCGCTGTAATCAGGCATCGAAGCCCACCTAGGAGATACTCGGCCTCCTGGGTGGGAACGCTATGATGGGAACATGACACCAACTAGGTTGGTGGGTGAGGGTTCTTCCATAAACAAAATGGGTTCCCTGCAATGGAGACTTTTTCTGGTGACCCTGATGACTGGTATAATTGAAGCTTAGCTTTGAGTTTGTTCTCTTTGTTAGTTGAATTCAAGGTTAGTGGAGACGAACGAGCGCCTATGTTCCCTCCTCACTCTTCTTCTTTTGTAAGTAATTCCAGTAGATTGCCACAGATCACAGTGTTCCACAACTAAATAGCATTATTTCAAATTACCATATAGAATTGCCATTTGATGGATGGCCCAAAACACTATCTCCTCTGGAATAGAAGGCACCGTAAATAGATTTACAATCCTAGAAGATATTGAACGTGGTATCCCCTTGGTAAGCGCAATTTGACACATCAATGCCATCCTTTCAAGTTCAGCAGCATTCTCCTAAATATGCAGAAAAAGGAAATATTGGTAATTTGAATGATTTATGACAAACAAGAAGAGACAAACAAACCCAAAACAAGAATTAAGTAAAACGTATCAGTCATTGAGCAGTTATTGTGACACAGGAGAGGCTTAAACCCATCATTAAGGGCCTGATTATGAGTTTGGTGGCTGGGATACTTAGTCACAAACATGATGGATATCCCGTCCACCTAATTAGTTCCATGGGATATAATGAAGTTGTAATATTGCAGACAGGCTATCCCTCAAGTTTGCGGCACACTAACCCTTCCCGGCAAACTCGGAATCAGGCCCTACGACTCAATCAACAATAAGACAGAACCGGAGCAGATAAGAGAAATATATTCACTCCTTGAAATACACCAAGTAGAACCATGAGTTGCCAAAACAGATTGAAAATAAGGATGTAGCCTAAGATTTCTTGAGCACTAGCAGCAAGAAAGTGTATAGGATAAAGATGGGTCATATACAGAATAAATATAGTGGTGCGCCCGTTAACAATATCAGAAATTCTTGCCTCTATTTCACATCCAAGATAGTTTTATTTTTTATAAATGTATGTCTTTCTGCACTGCAGAGAATACCAAAAGCGATTGATACCATTTAGAGTGTGCACCAAATGTATTTCTAGGGACTGGCTGGGAGGTGTGAACTATTTTCATAGCCACTTTCTGTACTTGAAATGGGCATTACAATCAAAAGTAATTAATTGCATTTGGCTATTCTCTAGACTTGTATTAACTTACAGGTACATGCATAATTGTTGGCTTTTGCGATTTCTTAATTGCGATTTTTAAGGAATCGCAATTAAGAAATCGCAAAAGCCTATGCATGAAGAAATCGCTGAAAAATTAGCGATTTCTTAAAATTCCTTAATTGCAACTCGCAAATTGTGAATCGCAATTAAGAAATACCTTCCCATTCCTTCCTATGGGCCTAGAGGCCCATAGGAATGAATGGGAAGGTATTCTCAATTTGCGATTAGCAATTAGCGAATCGCAAATTGAGAATGCGATTTCAAGGGTGCAGGGGGGTCCAAAGGGCACCCTGTTGCACCCCTGAAATCAATCTGTGCACATATGTTATGCACACACATGCCTTTAGGGCATGTGTGTGCACAACATGAAACTTTGAAAAATGCACAAAAGTGCATTTTTCAAAGTTTTCGCAAATTACCATGAGGTTCAACCTCATGGTAATTTGCTCCCCCTAATTGCGAATTCGCATTTTTTTTAAGTTTCATGCATTGCATTTAAGGAATCGCAAAATGCGATTCCTTAAATGCAATTGCAATTTGAGAATTCGCAAATATTTGCGAATTCTTAAATTGCGAGGGCCTTCACCCTTCATGCATTCCAAAAGCAGATTTTGCGATCGCAAACGGCCGATTTTTGCGATTCGCACCGTTTGCGATCGCAAAATCCTTTGATGCATGTGCCTGTTAGTGTTTTCGAACTATAAAATAGCTGTACTTTAATGTGTGATTTTGTGAATTATTTACCTTCTTTTCAAACACAATACATGACATAGAGACTGCAATATCTTTTTTTATCAGAACAAATAGTAAACAGGCTTTAAAAACACTGAATAATTATTTTTACAAACATTTATCTTATTTTAGGACTAACACTCTAAAATGATGGACTGTTTTAGGTAGCAATAACGGGAAATACATGAAAAAGCATCATGCCAATAAATCAAAAGTACTATAATAATAACATACATAAACTGCATCTTAATGACAATGTGATGTATTACAAAATAGGTCTACAATTGCTTTGTCTCTTTGTATATTTTGTTAAAAAGTTGACCTCTCCAGTGAAGTTCTGAACTCTCAGAAGCCAAAGAGAGTGCAACATTTGAGGATGTGTGGCACTTCCATGCTGTTCTGTTTTCTACTGCCAGCATATCGGACTGCATGTTGAAGTGGATACACTACTTAACTTCATCTTTCTTTATGGGGATGACTGGGTCCCTGAGACTCCTCATGGCTCCTCTCAAAGTGTGCCTGGGTAGGTGTGCTAGCTTTGCACCGCTTCCCATAGACATCTTCTGGGATCCAGTTTGCCTTTGTCAGTGCTTAGTAATTTGACATAAAAACCTGGACAAAAGTGGTCCCTCATTTGTATGGGGCCAAACCTTACAAGTGGTTTAATGCATCTTGATACACTGAGGGGGTGAAATGGGTGTAAGTACAATCCTTGTTAAAAAAGGACCCGCACATGCCTTGGCAGCATCTGCTGCAAAAGAGAAGGGCCAACGGGGTGCAAAAAAAAGGAGCTAGCACCACCTGTTTCTTGTACACTTTGCTGATCTAGTCCATGAGGTGAAAATGACTGGTCAGGTCTAAACTGGGGTGGCATGGTGAGCAAAAGCTTGATGGATTTAACCCAGATCCCTTGACTGGGGTGAATGTTTTGATTTTTTTCTGAATTCCGTCCAGCAATAATTGTGTGTCTTGTGAAAAGAAATGCGGTTCCATCTCTCTCTCCCTTTCTTTCTCTCTCCTTTCTCTGTTTCTCACACACATACACAACTACGCAAACAAACACATACGGACATGAACAGACCTTTCTGTGTGCACGTCAGGCACTAAAATAGGCAAGTAATTCTACAAAACACAAATCAAAATCTACAAGAGATCTTTGCTTTTGAATCTATAAGTCTGTTACGTACAGATTGAATCTATTTTGTGTTCTCAGCCCTTGCCTACATGTGGAATCTGGGCTCGCATATGATACTTGCTTGTCAACAGGCTTGTGAATAGGCAGGTGCCCACCTGATAACACAGCTATTAAAAACACTGTGCCTGTTTCTATGATTTAGGCAAAAGCTGACACTACTAGATGATGTAGACTATCCTTTTCTGAAAAATAATTTCTTTTTTTTCTACTTTATTTCCACTTTCTTTCCTTGTCTTTCTTTTTTCTTGCTTTCCTGTCTCTCTTTCCATTTCTGTATTTTATTTCCTCTTTCTTGCTTTCTCTTGTTCTCTCTCGTTCTCTATCTTTCTCACTTTCTTCCTATTAGTTTGCACTATTTCTTTCTTTAACACTTGTTGTGCAAACCTTTTTCAGTTCTACCTCTTTTATCTTCTAAGCTTAATTTGCATTCTTGCTCTTTTCCCTTTTTTCTCATTTCCATTTCTATTTGGTCCTTTTCCTCCATTTTCCCATTCTTTGTCTCTTTCTTACTTCTTTTTTCCTCTTTAAATCTCTTTATTTTTTCTCTTTTTCTTGGCGTATTTCTTTTTTCCAACTAATTCCTTCTTCTCCACCTTTCTTTCTCTCCCTGTTTCTCTCAGTGATTCTTTCCTTTGTTCTTTCATTCTTTCTTTTTCTCCCATTTCTGTGTTTCTTTTTTCCATTTTTATTTTTATTTCTTTCACCTTTACTTGATTTCTCTCCTCTCCTTCTTTTCTTTTGTCCTATCTCTGTCTTTCTCAATGTCTTTCTTTCTCTGTATTTTTCTCTTGTTGTTTCCTTCTATCCCTCCTTTTGTTCAATCTGTTTTCCCTGCCTTCACTTTTCCTCCTCTGTTATTCTTTTTCTGTCTTCCTCCTTTTGTTGTATTTACCTGTTGTTCTTTTTTCTTTCTTTTTCTCCTTTCTTCATCCCCTAGTGACCTGATCTCCTTCATTCTTTTTTCTTCTACTTTCGTTCTCTTATTTTTTCCTTTCTTTCCTTTCTATTGTTTTCTCGTTGTCTTTTTCTTTCTCTTACCTTCTTTCGCTACTCTTTCTCTGTTGTGCTCTTCATTCTTTCTCCTTCTACCTCTTCCTTTGTCATGCCTTCTTTATTCTTACCGTCTTTTCATTCATACCTTCACAGTTTGATTCTTTGTTTTTCATTTGTTCTTAATTTCTTTCTTCCTTCATTTCCTGTATTGTGCTCTTTTCTCTAGTTATGTAGATATTCACCTTTATTTTGCTGTCTTTCTGAATATCGCTTCCTCTTTCCTATTTAATTTTGTTTTCTTTGTTTCTTGCCTTTTCCCCCTAATTCTTTCATTCTTTCCATTTATTTTCTTTCTCTTCTCACTGCCTCTCTTTTTTCTCTCACATCATTGTCTGTCTCTCTTTCTCTCACTCTCTCTATTTCATTCTCTTTTGGTCTTTCAAGGGCAAAGGAACACAGCTGATCTCCAAGGATACCAAATGTAAACCTTTGTAATGCATCTCCTGTTCTATTAATACTTTATGTTCCCTGTATCTGGAATGAGGTACATTAGGGGAAGTATTTAAGTAACTTGGTATCTATGTACATGTATAAACTTCCTATATTAGATAGTAGCTCAGGAAAGGTTGAAGACACCTGTTTTAAAGAGTGCTGATGGCAGTGTAGGCTGCATGTGGTGGTGAAGAATGTACATGCTAGCTAGTCGTACCTGATGTAGTTTATGTTGCAAGTGTGTAGAACAGCAAACATTAGGATGTAGGTTTCATGTATGATGTAGGTAGTGAAGGTGTGGTGTGTAAGTGCAGTGTAGGTGCAGGTTAGAGTTTAGCTGGTGATGTCAGATGTCCCTAAAATGTATCAGAGTGGCATGTTTACACTAGTTTATACTGCAACCTGATGTTCACTGCACTCATTTTATAGAGGCAGACCATTTGAGGCACACTATTACTTCCTTCCTCAGGACACTCCTCATTATCAATATAATAATTCATCCCTATCAACTCTAAATTACCACTACACCAGAATAAAGGACCTCAGTAAAATAACATGCAAATACTAGGTAACAAAATGATTAACTGTTGTCTTGTGAGTGCTTTCTGCAGAGAGATTCTCTACTAAAACTCTTAAATGGGAATAATAGAATATTGCACCCACAATAGTATCAGCAATGGCAAAAAAAGGCAGCACTTTGTATTTTACTCCTCCTTAAAGGCTTCTTAATGGAAATAAATGAGAAACCGGTGTGTAAAAGACAAAACTGTTTGGAAAATGCCATATTTTATAGTTAGTTACTTTTCTGATTTTATTATCCATGTAATTTGAATAACCATGCACTTTACAAATAAACGTACATACTTAAACTTACTCAGTTGAAAAGGTCATTGTTAAAAATAATGTGTGTGCACACAGTGGTACGTTAAGTGTTTGCATTTTAATTGAAATAGAAATACTATGACTGCATTTTACACTATGTGAAACCAAATATATCTTTTTACTGCAAGTACTGCTGGACTAGCACCTAATATATCGTATAGGTCCACCTGACATAATCTGATGATGCAGAAGCATCTGGTGTCAATGCATAGTTATTCTGCTGTGCCTTCAATGCACATGCCCATGCACAAGATCAAAATATGGCCATACAAACTGGATTTTCATATGGTGTACCTGCCTGTCTGAGTGCTACAGATTTACCCGCTATCACCCCTTATATTATTTAATCTATCATCCTATGCCACATTCTATTGAAGGTGTGGTACCAGAATATCTTCGTCAGTATATTGTCTGAAATACATTTTTTTAACAAACATTGTACATAAAAGTTTTTGCCACATTTAGGACATGATGGTGATGTCAAATGATGTACTATATATAATATTTTGATATGTAGTCCTATTGATTATTACATTCCCACCCACTGTAACACTAAGTCTGTGCTGTCTTTCAAAGAACTGCCACATTTCTTGCAGCTCAATGAGATCTCCAATCTAACATCCTGTGGTACATCCTACAAAGTCCCTCCTATTCCCATTGGGTAAAAAATGTGACTTTTTCATGTCAAGAAGATCTTGCTATTTTGTATGCCTCATTGTATCTCCCATGTACTACTTTTGCTGGGCTCTTAACTCACATCTATTGCAGAGACAAGTTAATCTTCCAGTGCTAATTATTGCAGATACTCTAAGAGAGCCATCTGTATAACCCTGTTAACCATCCAATCACACCTTTGCTGGTTTCTATACTGGCTGCAAACCATGACGGAACTATCTGGGATACCAAAGGTCTGACTGAATGATCAGCAGTAATTCTGCTTTGCTGTGCCAGGAAAGATGCAGTGCTTTGCAGCCCCTGCCCTGAAGGTCCTGAGGTTTTCCATGACTGAGTGAATGAGCACCATCTGTCAGTGAGACCCTGCTGCTTACCGAGCCTGTCAGGATGCGATCCAGAGTGTCAGCTGTCACAAACATGGTCCTCTTTGTCACCTCCCTTTGAGTGATGGTAGTATACATACAACGTACAATGGCTAGTTCCTGCAGGGGTGTTAACTGGGAGAAAAAGCACATTTCATACATGTGAACAACAGGATGAATCAGGGACTTATTCACAAAGTGCAACATACTACAAAATGTTTCCCCAAAACCTATATCTGAAGACCTCTCTTATCTTTTTTACAAGGAGATATCTGCCCCACATGTACACCTACCGTTTTGTTCTACCTGTGGGAAGAACAGGGGTGCCTGGCTGGAAAATGGGAACTCTTATTACAAAATGATAGAGGTTTAGGAAAAGGCAAGGAGGGGAAAAGGAAGAATTATTGATGTGTTTAGGAAGAGACAAACATCCACCGCCAAAGGTTTAAGCTTCTTGTACAAACTGTACAAATGTTATTACTTCAGCCATACAGGTCATAAAGTAGTTACAAATGTTTTTCAGGCCATATCTGGAGAAAGTGCGGTCACACAAGGCAAACTATTGAAATTGCAACACGATTCCATTGCAAATAATGGAGATATAAATGAATGTTAAAATACATGAACTTATTTTGACTTTTAAAACCTACGTATATACACATATAATTGTGTGTGTGTGTGTGTATATATATTACCTACTGGTGGTCGCCAGTAGGTAGTTATAGTTAGGACCTATTTTCCATAGGAAATCCGCAACATTCTATTTGTGGGCTCCATATCTATGTGTGGGCTCCATATCTATTGTGTGGGCTCCATATCTATTATTACTTTTTAATGCAATTCTTCATGGCCTCCCAGCACCGTCCACGTGGGCTGGTGCAGAGATCATTCCGATCTATAATAAAGGGTCACCCATTGAACCTGCAAATTATAGGCCAATTAGCCTCATTAATGTTACCCAAAAAATCTTTGCAGGGGTGTTATTAGAAAGACTACAGGATTGGATGGAAGACTTTGATGTTCTAACTCCGTTGCAAGCAGGCTTTAGAGCTGAAACTTCAACTGTAGATCAGCTGTTTAGCCTTCAGTTGATCTATTGGAAGCATGCGGTTCTGGAAGGTGGGAGCCTGTATCTTACCTTCGTGGATTTGAAATCAGCGTTTGATATGGTGGACCGTGACCAGCTGTGGAGCATCCTGCTGGACATGGGAGTTCCACCATATCTTTTTTTCCAACTTAAACGCCTCCACGAGGGCACATATACTAGAGTAAGATAAGACAAGAATGGCCAACTAACAGCCCCCTTCCCTGTCGGTAAGGGGGTGAGGCAGGGATGCGTGCTTGCGCCGACCCTCTTCCTAAACGGTTTAATTGAAGATCTACTTGCCGCCTAGTATTTGGATTCCCCTAAAATATCATTCCGCAAATTTCCCGCACTAATGTTTGCGGATGACACCCTGCTCCTCTCGAAATCTCTGATGGGGATGCAGCGAGTGTTAAAGGAATTTAGCCAGTTTTGCAAAAAGAGGAACCGTGTAGTAAATATCAATAAAACAAAATATATGGTCTTCAATGTCAATTCCACTAACTGCCCACACCCAATGATGGATGACAGGCCGCTCAAGCGGGTCCATATCTTTGATTATTTGGGCCTTTCCCTAAATGATAAAATGGGTTGGGGTCCCCAAATCAACAAGGCCAATCTGAAGCTAACCCAGGCAATCGGGGGAATCCTAAAAGTCCAGAAGAGTTGTGACTTAAAGGTCATAAGCCCACCGCTAGAAATATACAGAGTACAAGCCCGGTCGGCTTCTTTATATGGGGCAGAATTGTGGGGGCACAGTCCATCTAATGCCCTGACCTCACTGAAAATAGGTTCATTAGACAAATCCTGGCTTTGCCAACAAACACACCCCTAGTACCACTAAGGATGGATTTGGGTATCCTACCAATGGTGGATTTATTCTCGTCCCGACCGTTGCTTTATTGGCAACGGCTGTGGAGTACACCAGAGTTGAGACACTAGAGGGAGGAACTAAAAGCGGTAATGTCATCACTGGGGGCTGTGGGTAGTATACCTTGGTTGTCCTTTGTTAGGGATTCTTTTCGAGCTATGGGCATGGAGGACTCATAGATCACTACCGAAGAATCTTGTCTAGCCATCCCTAAAAAAACTTTAGCTAAAGTAGTGAAAGAGTTTAAATTGACTAGCCTTATACAGGCAGTCAAAACTATGAGTTTAACACATGGGTTCTTGGATTTTAAGTCACATTATCAATTTAAGCAGGTGCTAGATTTAATACAGCCCCCATTAGCAAGGAAGTTGTTTCTGCAATTTAGATATGGGACGCTCCCGCTCTATGCAATACTAATAATTGGGCGGGCTCAACCCATTGCCTCTGTCCTGGATGCCTAGTGGAGGAGGAAACAGTAATTCATGTATTGTTCTTATGCTCGGCATACAAACAGGCAAGATCTAAATGGGTTATACAATTGTGCAGAAAACTGGGCATTAGGAACCACCGTGAATTCTTTAGGATCCTAAAATCTGACACTGACCCAGTTTATGTTGCTTTAATTTCGAAATTCCTCCTTGCTATGTGGTCTAAACGAAGGTATTTGTTAAAGACTGGCACTTAGTTTTGCTTTTTTATTACCTGTGATTCTCCACTCTGTTATAGTTAACCCTGAAGCAAGGCATCTGGAGTTAACTCTATGTGAGAGATAGAGTTCCCTCCTCCCGGCTGGTCCACTGACAATGGACGTTTTAAAAGATATTGGACGTTTTTAATAATGTTCTTATATGCTTTTATTGTAAATTATATATATTTTTCAAAAGTATTTTTATTGGCATTTCTTTGTAAAACACAGAAAAAAGGATGAAATTACGACAATCCCGCGCATCTCCCACGCAGGGGTTAGCTGTGAAATTAGAGCCCACCTTCAACCCACCTTACCGGACCGAACTCATTTCAACCAGGCCCCAGGCACATCAATTAGGGTTCAAATAGGTGCAAGCCTGATGAAGAGGGGTGCCTCCCGGCTCGCTGGGTAAATGCACAACCAGTGGCAGGTAGGCCAGACCCCTGCAGTGCTAATCAATCAAAGTCTGACCGGTATTGTCCAACATAAAGTCAATAACCATCCTCTCATGGTGGGTCAAAGGCGAACATCCTCGTGTGGCACCCTGGTGGGGTTCGCCATGAAGAAGCGATCAGCGGGATACACAGTAATGGTAACAAAATTAGGAACCCCCCCATCCCCCCTCCACAATCCTCCCCCTCCCCCGTGGTGGTAGCAACTCGTAGGTACTAAAGACAGGCGCACAGTGTGAACAGATCACAGTTGAAACAAGTGGAGGGCTCTAGCACTGGCAGGACACACTGCGGAAGGCAGTCCTTTGGAGAGGAAAGCAACCAAGGGGCCCCAGCGGAATTCAAAATTCTTAAAGTCGTCTAGGAATATGTCGGCCATTCTTTCCATACTTAATAGCCTCCAAAGGCGCGAGTGCCAAAGAGAGATAGCCGGTGCTTCCCTCTGTTTCCATGCAGCAGTGAGGGTGAGCTTGGCAGCCCCGATGCTGAGCCACATGACCCTCTTGTCCGCCCCAGTTTGATGGTTGAGACTAGGATCACGGAGACCCAGGAGGGTAGTGGCTATCGAGGTAGGAATGGGGTACCCCAGCATCTCCTTAATGTGGGCCAAAATTTCCTCCCAAAATGGTCGGATGATAGGGCAATCCCACCATATGTGCTGGAAGTCTCCCAAAATTCCACACCCCCTCCAGCATCTATCTGAAGTGTCGGGGAATATCTGTCGCAGGTTGGCCGGGTACAAGTACCAGTCCATCATGGTTTTCATGTGTGCCTCCCTTAGTTCCACAGAGTGGTTAAATTTAGCTATATCCGACCATACGTGTGTCCATTCCGTGTCAGGAATATCCCGTTGGAGCACACCCTCCCACATGGATATGTAGTGAGGCCGAGGGGAAATGGCGGTGGAAAGAAGGAACCCATAAATAAAGGTGATAGCGCCCTTCATGGAAGAGGATTTGGTCATAAAGGCATCAAACTTGGTGAGGGGACGTGTAGCTGCTTCTCACACCTGAGGAGATAGTGCCCAATGTAGTAGCTGTGTGTGGTGGTAGCGTTCGGTCTCCTGAACCCCATAGTCCCTCTTACAGTTGTCGAAGGTGAGTGGGTCCCAGTTACGGAAATGATGTGTTAGAGCTAAACATCCCCCTTCCCTCTAAGTATCAAAGGGGCCCTCCGTCATTGCTGGTTGGAAATCAGGGTTAAAGTGCAAGGGAGTGAAGGGGGAGTTGAATGTTGTCCACCTTTTGTCCCTGGAAACCGAGTCCCAGACCTTCAACATAGTGCTAGTGGGGGTACTGAGGTACGCATTTTTTGGTCTGTCGCTCTTGGCTAACCACACTAGATCCCAGATCGTCCTTCCCGCTATGCTTCGATCCATATGGAGCCAGTGTTTTTCTGATTCCTTTTGCGACCATTCTACTAGCACTCGGAGTTGTGCAGCTTTATAGTACAGGTGAATGTCAGGTAGTCCCACACCTCCCTCTTTCCTTGGTCTGCACAGGATGGTGAAGGAAAAGCGCTCACGACCCCCCTGCCAGATAAACCGTAGCATCATGGATTTTACTCGCCGAAAGAACTCCCTGTCAAGGTCAATAGAAAGAGCCTGGAATAAATAAAGTAGTTTGGGAAGAAGAGACATTTTAATCGCGTGGACCCTCCCCAACCATGATATGAACATGGGCTTCCATCAGTTCAGGTCGGTCTGTATGTGGGAGAGAAGCGGGGGAAAGTTGGCTGAGTAGAGTTTCCCCAGTGTGGGGGTCCAGTGGATCCCCAGGTATACAATGGAGGAGTTGGCCCATGAGAGACGTGTTGATGACTGCAGACGGAGGACTTCAGAGTGGGGTAGTGTGAGGTTCAACACGTATGATTTGTCATAGTTAACCTTGAATCCGGCAACCGCCTCTAAGCGCTCCAGTTCCGTCTGCACGTGGGGGAGAGAACGGCCCGGGCCCGAGAGGGAGAGGAGGACGTTGTCTGCAAAGAGCGTGATTTTGTGTGCTTCCCCAGTGAAGGGTAGGCCTTGAATATTGGGATTGTCTCTCACTGCCATCGCTAGGGGCTCTATACTGAGGGCGAAGAGCATGGGAGAAAGGGGGCAACCCTGTCTAGTGCCCCGGGAGTGCTCAAAGAAGGATGACGGGTGCCCATTTACTACCACTCTGGATCTAGGGGAGAGGTAGTTCACCCGAATCATCGTCAGAAACCTTGAGGAGAAGCCGAAGGTGGCCAGCGTCTGGAAGAGGAATCCCCAGTCTACCCGGTCAAACGCTTTTTCAGCGTCGAGCCCCACCAGGACCGCTGGGATTTTAAACTTGTTGGCTTTTTTGATCAAATGTAGTACCCGCCTCGTATTGTCTTGGGTCTGGTGACCCTTGATGAACCCTGACTGGTCTGGGTGTATGAGAGCCGGCATCAGGTAATTGAGCCGTCGGGCGATGATAGAGGAATAGAGTTTTGCATCCAGATTCAGGAGGGCTATTGGCCTATAAGAGGCGCACGTCTTGGGGTCCTTCCCGTGTTTGGGTATGACGGATATCAGAGCTTCCGCCATTGTGCCCGACGTCTCCCCCTCACTTGCCATGTTGTTAAATAATGCGCCCGTCCGCGCCAGCTCCGGGCCAAGGGCCAGCAATGCTGCCGGTTCCCACCCCGCACAGAGGCAGGTCTGGACTAGATCACAGCTTATTGATCTTGGAAAGACAACTTGCACTCCCTCAACACCATGCAACCTCTCTCTGACTAGCCCCCTCCTTTTTAAATGTCATAGCTGCCCTTTTTCGTTCTCCCCTCACACAAAATGTCCCCATGACTCATTAGTTAGTCACCCCACACCCATAAAAACATATTCTATGGGATTGGTAAATTGTCGCTCTTTACCATGCCACGCTAGTGACATTTGGTTGCTGCTGTCTTCCATGTCCTGGGACCTACTGTTCCTGACTGAGACATGGATTAAAGACTCCTCCAACCCAGACATTTCCCTTGCCTTGCCCCCGAGATACCGCCTTACAGGTATAAGCCGCGAAGGCCGCAAGACGGGAGGTGGAATCGCGGTAATCTTACAGACTCACCTGACGATCACGTCGAGAAAAATCACAAATATAGGGCCCATAGAGGCACTATATTTCTCCATCTCGGACACTACTACAGCCATCTTGTCAGGGATCCTGGTTTACAGCCCCCCTAACACCCCACAGTCTGCCATTTCTGAATTATAAGCAGTCACCGCAGATCTGTCTCTTAAGCACCCTCATTTCACGGTATTGGGAGACTTTAACCATCACATAGAGGTAGGTGGCTGCAGCCGCGCCACCCATCTCCTAGACTCCATGCACAGTATGAATCTGACACAAGGGGTTGAGGCCCCACACATGTTGCGGGACACACCCTTGATCTAATCTTTTCTAATTGTACGAAGCTTAAAATTCTTCCTTCCACACCTCTGCCATGGTCTGACTATTCCCTGATTTCGTTCGAGGTGTCCTTACCCCAATCTCCTAAGAAGGAATCTGCCATCAGAGCACAAGGCAGAAAATGGCACAAGATCTCATGTACTGCCCGAGAGCAATCGTACAATAATAGCTCAGACTCACTCCCTGACGATCTCAATGGAGCGGTTCTTACATTTAATAAAGATCTCATGAACGCCATTGAGAAAGTCGCGCCCCTACAGACCCTTACCTCCCGCAGATCTAAACCTTCAGCTCCCTGGTTTACCCTGGAATTAAGGGAAAACAGAAGCAAATGTAAAAAACTGGAGTGCCTATGGCGTCGGACCTATGATCCTGCAACCAAATCTCTTTACAGACAGGCCCTTAAAGAGTTTCATAAACTCAAACGTAATACCATGAGTGTATACTTTGCAGAAACTATTGTCAACGCAAAAAACTCCACTAAGGCCCTCTTTAACATCGTTAAAGAGTTCACCAATCCCACGGCTCTGTCCGCTCCCGTCACCCCCTCCCAAGCACTTAGCGAAGGCCTATCTGACTTTTTTGCGGAAAAAATTGCCAATATTACGGCAACAATCCTTCAGAATCACACAGAAATCACCTTAGATTCTGACACCACCTGCACTAAAGCATTTACAACTTTTAAACCACTCACCAAGGAGTATGCCCTGAATCTATTTCTAAAATGCAAATCAGGCTCACCATTGGATCCAGCCCCGGCTCTGATTCTGAATGAGATTGCCCCGCTAGTTATTAACCCCCTGCTTGAATTCTGGAACTCCTCCTTATATTCAGGTGTTGTCCGTTCCATATGGAAACACGCGTTAATAAACCCCATTCAAAAAAAGCCGGTGTCGATCCTACATGTTTGAGCAACTACCGACCGATCTCACTCCTACCCAAGCCAGCCAAAGTGCTCGAGAAGGCGGTATAAGAACAGCTGTCCAACTATCTTGAGTCAAATTCGCTGTTCCAAGACTCTCAGTCAGGATTCAGGCCGGACTTTAGTACCGAATCAGCACTACTAGAAGTGTACGAGTCGATTCGTAAGTGCACGGATAGGGGAGAGGAGGCCATGCTGGTCCTCCTCGACCTATCCGCAGCATTCAACACCATCTCCCATTAAACACTACTCACACGCTTGCAAGAGGTGGGAGTTAGTGGGACCCCTCTCGCCTGGGTCAAATCATTCCTCACGGATAGATTCCAACAAGTGATGCTGGGCTCCTTCTTTTCCACCAAGAAACCGTTGACATGGGGGTTCCACAGGGATCTGCCCTTAGCCCGCTCCTGTTCAATGTATACCTGAAGCTTTTGGCAAAAGTGGTGGAATCATGGGGCGTCAGAGTGATCTTCTATGCTGACGACACTCAGCTGGTGTTCTCCTTCAAAGATCATTCTGAAAGCTCGTTGCTAAATTTTCGCAACTGCATGGTGAACATCGCCACCTGGATGTCCTCTAACAATTTAAAACTGAATACAGATAAGACTGAAGTCTTATTTTTTAACCAGAAATCCCCCATCTCTTCCAGCCTCTGGTGGCCGGCTGAATTAGATCCTCCCCCTGTACCTGTCCAAGCTGCTCGCAATCTGGGCTTCCAATTTGACACTGCCCTCTCCTGCAAGACCCAAATTAACAAAGTCACAGCATCTTGTTTTGGAAAGCTCCGCATGATTAAAAAAATCATCCCTTTCCTGCCATTAGACTCACGCAAGACAGTAGTCCACACCCTCATAACTTCTCATCTGGACTACGCAAATAGCCTGTACGTTGGAGCCCCGGCGTATCTCATCAATCGATTACAGACAGTACAGAAATCAGCGGCCAGGCTGATCTGTAATATCCCATACCGTCATTCCATCTCACCCCATCTGATCAAAGTCCATTGGCTCCCAGTGAGACTACGTATTCAGTTTAAATCCCTTACCCTTACTTTTAGAGCTCTTAATGGCCGAGGCCCCGCCTACCTGAGACACAGGCTGAAGATCTCACAGGCATCCCGAAATCTCAGATCTAACCATCTCCGCCTTATGATCTGCCCCCGTTTTCGTCTAGCGCGAATGGGAGGAAGGGTCTTTGCAGTATCCACCTCCAGATTGTGGAATCACCTCCCAACAGAACTGAGATTACTGACTTCTGAGCCTCTGTTTCGGAAGAAACTCAAGACCTGGCTCTTCTCTCTGATCTAGCCCACTCTTTTCCTCCTGAACCCCTCTGAACCTCACAAGATATTGTCTTCAGCGCCGGGACACCTCCGTCGGAGGTAGCTGCGCGCTTTACAAACTTCAAAATAAATAAATCTGACCAAGAATGGACTAAGTTCAGAGGCGAAGGTCTTATAGAAGATGGCTGTGTATCCATCTGCCCCCGAGGCCTTGTGGGGTTTCAGACCCTTAATGGCCGCTAACACGTAGTCTCTGGTAAAGGGTGCAGAAAGCGTCTCATTCCATTCGGTCGACACCTGGGGTAGCGGTAGCGTTCGTAAGTACTCCGTTTGCTGGGCGGTATCATGGGTCTCCCCCGAGTAGAGGTTTATATAGAAGGTACCAAAAAGCTCGGCTTTTAACTCGTCCATGTGTGTCAGTTCCCCCTGATTGTCCAGAATCCCCCCCTTTATATATTCTTTGTCCCTCTTGTCTCTGAGCTGCCTGGCGAGATGCCTCCCCACTTTGTTGCCTTGGGAGTAGGAGAGACGCCTCAGTTTGGGCAGCGTGTATTCTGCCCTATTATTGTAGTGTGCTCTGAGTTTCCCTCTGACTGCTGTGAGTTGTCGCACTGCACGTCTGGAGGGGTTAGCCTTATGAGCTTGTTCTAGGGTGGAGAGTTCCTCCTCTAATTGTTCCCATTCTCGACCCCGCTGTTTATTTAGGGAAGCATTCAGGCCCAGGTACTGTCCCCGTATGCATGCTTTAAACGCGTCCCAGGTGGTAAAGATGGAAGTGTCCCCCGTGTCGTTAAGTGTGAAAAACTCCTGTATAGCTCCCCTCAGCGCGGTACAGGAGGTTTTGTCCTGAACCAGGGATGCCGGAAAGTACCATCTAGGGCTAGTCCAGCCCTTCACACTCCAGTGTAGGCCTATTGCATGCAAACTATGATTGAACACAGACAATGGGAAAATCTTGGCTTTGTGTAGATCGCCTCGGAGGGACTGACTCAGGAAGAAGGGATCTAGTCCGGAGTAAGAGCGATGAACATGTGAGAAAAAGGTGTAGTCTCTGGATTGGGGATGTAGGGAGCGCCACGCATTGAAAAGCCCCATATACCTGACCTGCTGTTGTGTCTCAGGGGAAAAGGAGCCCATGTCAGACATCTGCGAGTGAGTACTATCCAGGTCTTTCTGCCATACCAAGTTAAAGTCCCCCATAATGAACAGCGGCCCTTCAGCAAAGTCTACCACTTTCCCCAGTAGAGTCTGAAGGAACCCATTCTGGCCTGTGTTTGGAGCGTACAATACAACAAAAGTGCATGGTCTATCCCGCAGAAGCCCCTTCACCATGATCCAGCGCCCCTCTTTGTCACCTTGGACCCCCATGGGCTAAAAGTGCAGGGCTGAGCGGAACATAAGGGCCACCCCTTCCTGTTTTGTGGAGGCTGAGGACCTATAAATAAGTGGGAACTGTTTATGCTTAAGGCGGGAGTCATCTAATTTAGTTAGGTGTGTCTCTTGTAGGCCCACGATATCCAACTGGTGGTCAATAATATATTTCCAGACCTTTTGGCGTTTTTGGGGTGAGTTAAGCCCCTTTACATTCCACGTCCCCAGTGTTATCGGCATCGTCTATGGAACCATCGGGACTGCTCTGTGGGGGCCATCCACCCCTTACCTCCATATTGAGCCCATGAAAGCATAGTTTCTCCACTGCGTATCTCCTTCCCCTTAGCGGTAACGGCATAGGACCATCCAACCCCGATCAAGCCATTTCCCAGTACGCAGACCCCCGGCCCTCCTGTCCTACCCCCTGCGGCCCGTTTCGTATATAGGATGCCATCAGTAGTTCTGTACCCTCAGTGTACAATCCCCTGCTACCACCACGTCCCACCCTAACTCCCCCCACCCACTCTCCCCAAACCCCTCAAAAGCAAAACAGAAGATAGAAACCAATATGAAACAAGACCCAAAGGAAGGCGGGCATGGTACCCGACAGTTGGTCTCCGGGTCGTAGTGCAGGAATCCGTCATGAGCGAAGATCTAGAGCTCAAGACTGCAAACCCTCCCGACACCACCCTGCAGAGCATACCTGGTCTTCATATTAGTGTCAAGGAGCCGGGTCATTTTCAGTCACCAGCGCCACAGAGGAGACGGCCGCCTCCCTTTCCAAGAGGCTTGCAGAGGGGTCAGGCTTCCCTGTCGGTAGTGGTCTCCCCACTGTTTGCCATTCGCTAGACCGCCTGCGTCGTCGGCGCGGGGAGTCGTCAGTGGCTGCTGCTGGATCCGGACGAGCCAGGCCCAATGCCTCAAATGCTGCCTCCAGAGAGCGTAGCTGCATGAGCTTCCCTTTGTATTTGAAGATGATGCAAAACGGGTGGCCGCAAGAGTAAGGGATGCCCTGCTCTCATAGAAAGGAGGTGATAGGCCTGAAACTGCGGCGTTTGATGAGGGTGGAGGTCACCAAATCCTGAAAGAGGGCAGGAAGGTGCCCACGGAATTGGATGCCCGCAGGGTCCCTTGCTTTGCGCAGGATTTGTTCCTTAATCTGGAAGTCATGGACGCAAACCAGTATGTCCAGTGGCGGGGCCTGTGCCCCTCTTGGCAGGCCAACCCTGTGCACTCTGTCCAGTTTGAGCTCGAAGTCGTCCCCCTTGCCCAGGACCTGGCGGAACAGAGCCAAGACGTAGTCTCGGAGGCTTTCCCCCCTCACCCTTCCAGGGCACCGCTCTAAACCTGATGTTGTTCCTCCTCGAGCGGTTTTCCAAGACCTCCGCATGCGCTTGTAAATCCAGATTTTGCTCCGTCAGGCGAATGATGTCTTGTTGGAGGTGGTGCAATTCGTTTGCGGTGCCCACATCATGCTCCTCCAGAGTGGCCACCCGCTCCTCAATAGAGTCAACATCGCAGCGCATCTCCCGCATGTCCGAGGAGAGCTGGGAGCGTACCTTCAGAATGTCCTCCTTATTAGCAGCAAAGAGCTCCATCATGAATGCCTTGGTGGCTGGGGCCTCCTCGTCGGCCTGATGTGTCACCTGTGCCGCCGCCTGCTGTAGGATCTCACCGTTGTGGGGGACATAAAAAACTCACACCATGCTGGCTCCGTCCAAAGTTTTAATTACAACATCTTCCTAACGTGTTTTGAGGCCAGTGAAGAACAACAGTAGAAGCTGCTGCTACGATACTTGAGCACATGCGCTAATTATTTCACAGTTGTGTGTTTCTCTGATGGCAAGCTGGTACCTGTAGTCTCTTTATGGTGAATAGTGCAGTACTACCACAGTGGGCACTGTAGTTCAGCCCTGTATGAAAGTACATTAGAATCCAACTGGGCCTCTGGGCGGAAAAGCAGGCAAATACTCTGAAAGTGTATATATATATATATATATTGAACTGATGAAGAAGCTACAGGCCAATGAGGAACTTGTTATTAAACAATCTGGCAAAGGGGGCAACATTGTCCTTTGGCCAAGACTCATGTACATGGAGGAGGCTTACAGCCAACTAAATGTACTTTAGCCCCTAAAATCCCAATCACTGATAATGGCGCCAGCAAAAAGGTGAGGGTAATTGTCACCTATAATAAACAACAGGCGGCCATAAGAAAAATACTCAGGAGGCATTGGGATTTATTGTTGAAGGATCCTGTTATCGGTGAGGATTTGATTAAGAACAACCATACTCCTCAAATAACATTCCGCAAAGCCAGATCCATGGGAAATTGTCTTGATAAATGTAACCCTGAAATCAGGCCCCCATCTAATTGGCTTTCCAAACAAAAAGGCTTTTTCAAATGCTTTACCTGAAAAGCATGTAAGCATGCTAAAAATGTCAAGGAATACAATACTCCTTTCCTGCCCCAACCTGTCAAAATCAAACGACTTATTACATGTAAAACTGAATACGTTGTTTATGTGTTGGAGTGCCCTTGCGCATTACGCTACATTGGCAGTACTAAGTTACCCGTGCACATGAGGATCCTGCAACACCTTCGGGCTATTAATAATAAGGATCAAACATACCCAGTTGCACGGCACTTTGAAGCCAAACATGCCGTGACAACACTGCCATGACTACTGCCAAAGTACTACTGAAAGAATTTTTCCCTCGCTATGGACTTTGTCTAATTTTATGGAGCGACAATGACCCCCACTTCATAGCTGAGGTTATCCAATTAATCTTAAAGGGGTTGGGGGTGAAGCAAAGGTTTCATGCGGTCTTCCACCCCCAATCCGCCGGTCTGGTGGAACGCCATAATGCCACACTGAAGTTGAAATTGTCAAAAATAGTGGCCACCACCGGACTTAAGTGGCCAGACGCCCTCCCACTGGCCTTACTATCAATGCACTCCACTCCCACTAAACACCATTTGACCCCCTACGAGGTCGTATTCGGGCGACCGATGAACCTCTGGACTGCTCCCAAGCCGACCTCCATTCATGACGTCCCGGACGTCCTACTGTCTGATTATTTGTGCAAATTAACTAAGACGTTGTCTGTCATTCATCAACAGGTGCAGCAGGCCATCCCCGATGCTTCCAGGGGTCCCGGCCACGACATCCAACCGGGAGATTTCGTTCTAATACGAAATTTCCAGCGGACCAAGAGTCTGGAACCCCGGTGGACGGGCCCCTGGCAAGTGCTGATTACCACACGGACGGCGCTTCGAGTGGAGGGGAAGAGGCACTGGCTGCACGCACATCACTGCCGAAAGGTCTCTGCGAACCTGGCCACGACCGAAAACGTCAACACCCAAGAAGAGCTCCTGAACAAAGACCGACCGACATTGAACTGTTATCCCGATACTGAGGCACTTGAACTTGCAAAATTCTCTGATCCCACTGTGCCATCCAGAGAAGGGTATTTCCTGCGTCGAAAGGAGGGAGCTTCGGCTAAGTAGGCCACGGACTAAGTTGAATCTCAGAACGGTGACCTAAACACAACCAAGGGTTACCGGGAGAGAAGCTAAACGAAGTCTGTGGTTCTGCCCGCTACCGAGCCCCTTGAAGGTGATGGAAGCGCCAGATAAGAAGATGATGGAAGCGCCAGATAAGAAGATGATGGAAGAAACAGGAAATACCCACTATAGAAACCCAAAGACTGACAATTTGCACAAATCAAAGACAATCGCCCTCTTTATTGTCTTCCTCTTCTGCCTCCTCCTCATGACCTCCTTCTGGATTCTGGAGGAAAGCACACCGGCTCATGAGGCATTGCTACCTACTGCACAGCCAACACCCCTGAAAGAGCATCACCTAGTCTCTCTGTCGCCTCAGCTCCGAGAAAGGCGCAGGGAATTCTGGAACAATTCCTTCGTGCAACTGTTGCACCAACACAACCTTGCTGCAAATGCTACGAACTGCTGGATCTGCGGGTTGCTCCCGCATGCCACAGGACACTCCATCCCCTTCATCCCTTCTCCTTTCTCAGTTCACGGCTCCTGCCTCGCCTGGTTGATCCTCATGCAAGAGAGCCACAAGGACAACGCCACTTCCGGCCAGACAGTGTCGCACTTCTACTCTGGGTTCTGGCTGAACAAAACCGGAAAGACCTCTGCTCCCCTGTGCCCTGCGCTCACAGGCGCCACCTTCCTCAAAGACATTCCAGCCAAAGAACGTGTTGAAGTACAGGTACTCCACAATCCAGCTAGATCCACCTTCTCTCATCTGCAAAAACAAACCACCGCCACTCTGACTGTGGCCCTGTCTGTTATCAATATCACCGGTCTTGTGTGCCTAGAAGGCCAGGGAACGCAGCTGGTGGGTCACAGTTCCTGCCGAATCACCAGAACATTGGACTCAGTTGACCCCCCTTCTTTTGTTGCCTCTCCGAATATGTACTTTGTGTGTGGCACCAAAGCTTACACCTGGCTCCCGAAAGGTTGGAAGGGTACCTGTTACATTGCCTTCGTTCTTCCACCCACGTATGTAGCCCCTGCCAACCATCACCGGCAGAGGCGTGCAGATGACATTGGACAAGCCGACTCCACTGGAGCACAGTTCCTAGATGCAGCAAAGGGACTTGTTCCTCTGTGGGGCCCAATGGCAAACAGCCGCGCTATCCGGCACCTGACCCAGGCAGTGGAAACAACGATCAACATCACAGCTGGCATCCTCGCTAACAACACGGCAGAGCTTCAGGCGGTCCGCCTTGTGACCCTCCAAAACCGCCTTGTCCTAGATGTGGTCCTAGCCGACCGAGGAGGAGCATGCCGCATCATCGGATCTAGCTGCTGCACCTACGTGCCAGATAACTCGCCATCAGTCTACAAAGCCATTGAACACCTCCACAGACTTTCCTCGGAGGTTCACCAAGAACAAGAAGGATGGTCGCTTGGGAGCTGGTTTTGGGACACTTTGAAGAACTGGGGTTGGAGGTTGTTTTCCTTCGTGCTGATACCTGTTGTGATATTATGTGGGTGTTGCTTAGGTATCCAATGTCTGCCATCTTTGTGCGGCCTTGTTTCTAACTGTATGTGCCCAAAGACTTTGGACTTCCGAAATGAGCACATGAGTCCCCTCTATGAAGTAGAAATACGTGGCCTTATGGGGATAAATCCGAACTGACAAGTTGGCGAGACATGTTAAAAGGGAGGACTGTGGAATTTTAGTTTGCAAGCTAAACATCATCTGCGCCAGCTTGTCACCCACGTACAGCGCGCACAGCGGCCATTTTAGGTATCATGGTCTCCCTGTCCGCGATCTATCGTCAGCGCGCCCCTCTGACCCAGCAAGCATCCTCCGCGCACCCTGGCTCCCCCTCCCTCCCTCTCATGAGCCTAACCCTTCTGCATGACCCTGTCCTTGGGAGTCACGCCTGCGCCTGACCAGCACCTCCTCTCCTCCCATGAATGCCCCTCTGTTGATGAACCTTCCCTCCGCGCTCAATTGTCCACGCAGCATGAATACCACTCCTTTGATGACCCCTTACCCCGTGTCCGACTGTCCACACAGGTCCGAGGCCATCGCCTAAGCCAGGAGATACCATTTACTTCCCCTCATTGTATGGAGTCATCCCTCTTCAAAAGACACACTGTTGACCAGGGCCTCCCCACCCCCTGGGGTATGATCAGACGCACACATCCTAACACTTGGTGGAACACTCAGCTGCGTGATGACCCCCTCCTCTTATCAGCAGGTTAAGGACCTCTATTGTGAAGGTATACGGGGGTGGGATTGACACGAGGATTATGGGGATGTCTTTTCCTTGCCTCACAATGTTATGATTGTAATAAAGAAAGGTCACATGCCATAAACCAGTGTATAAGAGGCCAGGCCTCCGAGAGGCTGTTAGAGCACCTCGAGACGATACCTTGTTGTCTGATCTGATGTGTTCTGCTCCGTCGGAATAAAACTTCTGTTTCCTGTCTTCTGGTCTCCGGCGCCTGCCTCATTGCTTGGTAATTTGAATGGTACAAAGGCGGTTAGCGCCGGGCAAATCTTGAGAAAGGTCATAGCCCTACCCTTTTTCTACAGGTTTCCTTCTATCTGAATCTGGGGATATAAAGATGTGCCTAGCATTGAATTGCCAACCTGTTTGGAATATTTTACACATACAATTATAGTTGTATTTATATGGTACTGCAACAGTTTTTCAATATCTACCTTATGCCCTAATTTGTTTCTCTACATATACATCTGCGCTCTATATATTGAAACTAAGTATTGTTCTTTTAAAATTCACTGTCACTCAACACATTGGTGGTTATATGTTAGAATCTATTTTGATTCACTTTTGGTTCACTTATTCACTTTTAAAGTATATCACAGTATTTCTCGCCATGATATTCAGGCAGCTGATATAATCGATTATCTAGTACTTGGACTTGGTTGCCTATTTTTTAAGTGCTTGCCCACTTGGGCAGTATTATGTAAACAGCAATTTGCAGACTGCATTTGTATACACGCATAGTGTGTGGCCAGTGGTTACTCTACACATGAATTGATGTGTTTGAAGCTCCGTAAAATCAATTGAGGAGTAGCATACAAACTTTATTTATTTAGAAATATATATTTTTATAAAGATGTATATATTTTTGTATATATGTAGGTGTACATTTATGAAATCTATTGATGATGATTTTAACCTTGTACATTCCACTGGAGTTTGTTGTATTTGTTTTGCAGTCTGGTTTCTGTATGGTGCATTGCATAGTCTGTTTTTCAGTTCTATGAATGTAATGACACAGCTGCTAGCAATTTACTGAATCTTGCACTTTAAATTTGGCACCGGTCCATGAGTAACGCGTCATGTGATCAAGGTCCAGGTCGGACCGAAACGCGTCATGGCGGCATAATGATGCAGGGCGGAAAACTTTAAATAAATGAAGAAAACGCACAAAGAAATTGGGTCCGTTTTGTCTATCTGAGTCCGTGTTTGCTACTGGATTCCCGAAGGATAGAGTACTGCAATATATATATATATATATATATATGTATATATATATATATATATATATATATATATATATATATATATATATATATATATATATATATATATATATATATATATATATATATATATATATATATATATATATATGCAGGCAAAGCACGAAGACTGAAATCTGGAGCCCCAGACCCAGAAAACGACACGAGTCCCAAAATCAAGGCAAGTTCTTTTTATTTTCTTAAGGCAGAGGCAGCATACGAGACTGACGCGTTTCGGGCAGTTGCCCTTGTTCACAGTCACAGATTACCCTACATGCCTGGTTTTTTAAATTGCTAGTGCACACCATGTGATAGTAAAAAACATAGAAGAGTTACTATTACGGTTTGGGTTATACATCTTCTGGAGTATGGCTGCTATATTGAAAAGTCCTCTTGTTTTGAATACCCAAAAATCAATTTGGTAGTTCATTTACAAAGTGGATAATGTAACACAGGATTGTATCTGCATAAATGCATGATTATGGTCTAAAACAGTCTCTCATATAAAGTGCAAAGTGCAAGGTGCTATATTGTGCAAATTGTAGATCTTTACATCTTGTGCAAAATAGGCATTTTTAGTTATAAAAGTATAAATACTTAAAAACTTTCAATACAAAATTAATTGTTATATCATAAAAATGTTATATCATATATACACATTAAAAGAGACAAGATCTGTAAACATATATACTCTGTGCAAAATCGCAATATAAATACAAGAACCTTAAAGACCAAAAAATACTGTTGTCAATCCTGCAGGGACATCTTAAAATGATGGCAACCCTGTTTATCCTAAATAAATTGTAAGGGACATCAAAAAGCGATGGCAGCCCTATTACTCTCCTTGATTAACACCCCGTCTGGTAGATCTCTATGTCAAATGTTCTAAATGTGCTGATAACACCATAGTGCCATGTGTTAAACTCAAGATGGAACATAAACTAATCCATTTCAATTTGAGTGAACCCCAGTGCAAGATATATATAGAAAAGGGAAGGGAAGAAAGATAGACTGGAATCGACAACGAGGGAAAGAGTGAGGGCCACAGGGAAGGGAGAAGGACAAGGAACTATAACAGCACAACCATAAAGTAAGAGACTACACAAGGGTCATTAATGGGTGTGAAATTTGACAAATGGAAAAACTCACAAATCAATTAAAGAAAATGATAGAGATCCTCAGTGGTGTTAAGTCCATTAGGAACCTTAGTGTCAAGCTCTAATATCATTCTAGATTCCATCTGGCGCAGAAGTTTGTCTCTGTCTCCCCCTCTTCTTGGTTGTGCAACTGATGTTAACACAAAATAATTCAAGCATTCCAAGTTGTTGTTATGAACTTGTTTGAAATGCCTGGCGACAGGATAAGCATTGTCGTTGTTAACAATTGCACGCAAGTGTTGTAATATCCTGCCATGTACTGCTGGTCGGGTACTTCCGATGTACCTCAGGCCGCAAGTACAGGTCAGGACATAGACCGCATATTCGGTCCTACAGTTATAATTCCCCTTGATTTGTAGGGGAGTTGGACTGAATGGAGTAGAATATGAACATGTATTTATCCCGCACTTACATGCCCGACAGCTGTTACACTTGAAAAACCCATTTCTGGGTGGTAATCGGGTAGGTTGTGTAGTAAGTTCTGGGAAAGGGTTGGAGACATGGCTACGTAAGGAGGGTCCCCTCCTAAACGTAATGATTGGATTGGCTGGAAGATCTCCGGCTAGAACTCCATCTGTTTGCAGAATTGGCCAATTTCTCGTGAGGATAGATCTTATTTTTCTGTCCTGATAACTGAAAGCTGTAAGGAACCTAATATCAGAACTTTCAAAGTGTTCCTTTTCATTCAGAATCTTTTTATTTTGGGACAGAAGGGATTCCCTGGTTACTTGTTGGATTTTTGTAACTGCTGTTTTAAGGGTTTTGTCTTGGTATCCCCTGGCCTTAAATCTGCTGATGGATTCTTCTATACATTTGTCCCTTTCTTCTGCCACACTACAGATTCTCTTAATCCTGAGTAGCTCACCATATGGAATGTTATCTATGGTATGTTTCGGATGGGCACTACTGGCGTGCAACGTGGAGTTGCCCGCTGTTTCTTTTCTGTACAGGGTGGTTGCCAACCGGTTGTTTTTGGGGTAAACTTTTACATCCAAAAAATTAACTGATGTTTTACTGATATGGTGCGTGAATTTTAGATTGTATTCATTGGTGTTTAACATTGTTATAAAATCCAACGCACTGGCTTCATCCCCCCTCCAGATTAAAAACACATCGTCAATAAATCTGACCCATTGTTCCACACATTTAGAAAAGATGGCCTGATGTTCCCCCATGAGGACCCGCTTCTCCCAATAGCCTACGTGCAAGCACGCGTAGCTAGGGGAGAAGCAGGCCCCCATGGCCACCCCCCTCCGTTGCAAATAAACATCCCTCCCGAACATAAAAAAGTTGTGATAGAGACTCCACTCGACCAAGTCCACCAACATTTTGTTGTGGTTGTAGCAGTTAGCTGGTCTGGTACTTAGAAAATATTCCAGAGCTTTTAGACCAGTGGAGTGCTCAATGCTCGTATAAAGAGCTTCTATGTCCAATGTTATTAGTAGGGAGTTTTCTGTCCATGTGGTGTTTTTAATCTGCTGTAGGAAATGTCCCGTATCCTTGATATATGTGGGCAGACTAGATACCAAAGGTTGTAGAAAATAATCTACATATTGAGCGAGATGTTCACCAATGCTGTCTATAGCCGAGATAATGGGCCGTCCTGGGACTGGGGATATCCCCTTATGCACCTTGGGGATTAAATAAAATCTGGGCATAATTGGTAGCTCGGTGTGTAGAAATTTGAATTCTTGCATAGAGATTAGGCCCTCCCTTCTATATTTGAAGAGCATTTTGCGTAACTTCTCTCTAGCCAGATCATAATCTTTCAAATTAGTCTTCATGTAACAAGTCAGATCTGATAATTGTCTGTTGGCTTCTGTTATATACTGTTCTTGTGGCCATATAACAACATTTCCTCCTTTATCTGAACCACAGACTATATTACGATGATCCTGTTTTAACTTGTTCATGAGTTGCCAATATTGGTTTTCATGCTCTCGCTTGGCTCTTCTTCGATGTTTGACCTGATGGTAAAGTTTTTTCAAATCTGCTGTTACCACATCATGGAATGCATCTATTGCATCTTTGGGCATGGTGGGTGTGAATGTCGATGCTGGTTTAAATGGACTGGAGCCCGCTCCGATTTGGGAGATGTTGGCTTCCCTGAGTTCCTCTTGCGTGGATGTGCTGGTATTTGGCTCATTGTTATCATCACTCAGGTGATGAAGTGTAAGCATGCCTCTGATATCACGGGCTTGTAACACAGGTGTGGTTGGATTTAAGTCCACTGTTTCAGTAATATTTGGGCCCTCCTTAATATTGAAGAATTTGCGAAGCTTCAATTTTCGGATGAAACGAAACACGTCCACTCTGGTGGCTGTGTAATTGAAGTCTGTTACTGGGCAAAAAGTGAGGCCTAGACTTAATAATTGGTTTTCAGCAGTGGTGAGGGTAGTCGAGGACAAGTTTATAACGGTCTTGTCATTTAATTTCTGTTCTTGCGCCATTGCTTTTTCTTGTTGTTGTTGTTGTTGACGCTTGTGTTTTTTGCGGCGCTCTTTGCGACGGCGGTTGATTCTGGCCCTTTTTTCTGTTGACTTTGCTGATTTCGTGGGCGCAGCGTTTGTAACCGCGCGTTCGCTAAAAAATCCACCTCCTCACCTAGATCCAAAACCATGGAGGGTTCTCCTTCTTCATAACCCATTGTTAAGGCCTCATCATCCGAATAAATGCTACTTCTGTTGCTGCTTGTAGAGTTGGAGTCGCTATTTGTTTGTGCATCTGCCTGCACATCCGTGCGTGGGCCATCAGCGGTCACTTCTACCCTCGTTGATGATTTCGCAGGGGCTGACTTTTGGCTCATTTTCAGGCGTTTTGCATTTTCAAATTTACGAGCAAAAGTGTAAATCTTCCCGTGCTCGTAGTCATCTTTATCACGCGCAAATTTCCACGCTTTGCGCGCTTTTATTTTTTCCTCGTGTTTATTCACTTTATCTTGAATTTCTTTTCTCATTGTTGCAATGAGGTCATGAGGTTCTAATTTTGACAGCTCTCCATTGATTTCTTGTAATTCTTTAAGCAGTTCCATGCGGTCAATTTCCGCATATTTTATAAGGATTTGGACCAAATTCCGGGAGGCATCCAAGTTACTGTGACCCCACTCCTTCAACATTTCCGGGTGTGGCTTATCGTAACTGGGAGCAAGTAAAATTCTTAAACCCCTTGGGATTCTTCCTTCCGCAATATACATTGAAAGGGATTTATGCTCCCACCACTTTGTGACTTCGTTTCTCATAGTTTTTTCTAAGCGTATATAGTATATATATGTTGTTTTCCCTCAGAAAGACGCTGGTCACTCAAGGATTCTTGTTTCTTGATATTTCATTTTCAATTGTACGTGCAAACTACAGCTGGCAACACTTTTCGGCTCCCTGGCCTTTGTCAATGTCAGCTACCCATAGTGACAAAATGTGTTCAATCTAAAATCAATGCATTAGGATTGGCAGAATCTTAAAGCATATACATAAACAGAGAACCGTTCAAATCAATCTCAAAAGATTAAAAACGAGGCGGCCATTTTGTAGTCACATGCAGACATAGAATACATAATCTTTTGTGTTGCACATGATTAATATTTAATGTTAATGTTAATGTTTCTTAATAAATCGGAATAGATTTGCCATTTACCATAAACTTCACAATAAAAACATGATTGCGCTTACAGTTTACAGAATCAACTATCATGATTTAAATAAATACTTGTCTCCTAATCTATGTATCTATTTACCCAATTTCTAAAGCACGAATGTTATATTAAATAAATAAATAAATGTCGAAAATGTACTTCAAGGATGCCTGTAATCCCTCAATGATGCTAGTCATCGTGAAATGGACATTCCATTCCCTACACTGCTGTGCAACCTATATAAAACATGCATGCTTATCATGTGTGAAACCTCTTTTGTATAAACTTCCTAAAGAGGCTGCTCCAAATATCTAGCATTGTATAGACTGCGTATTTAGATCCTACAGTTTGTTTATTTCCGGTACTTACAAACCATGGCATGTACCAAGAGAATGTACAACAGCAGCATCAATTAACAAAGTTGGCACTTAGGGGTTCATTATGATAGCGGAAGGACCACCACCGCTGGGCCGGCGGTGGCGGTCCTCCCGCCACCTGACTCCCATTTCCCCAGCCACATTAGAATGGCAGGTGGAATCAGCCTTGTTACAGCGGCGGTCACAAAGACCGCCCTTCACCCTTTCACCTCAGACAATCGTCACGATTGCCTGGCGGAGCGGTCAGCATGGGTAAAATGGCGGCAGTGCCTAGCCGCCAAACCCCACCAGATGACAATGCTAGCTTCAGCCAGTCTCTACCATGGAAACGCTGGCGGAGGATGGGTTTGGGGACCCCTTGCGGGCCCCCTCTGGTTGGTATGTGCACTGGGGTACCCATGGTACCCCCTACATTTTCATTCACAAGGTGGCACGCACCGCGTGGTGCCTGCCACGTTGTGCATGGAAATACGCTACGTGGCATTTTGGCATTGTGTGTCCACAATGATCAGGGCCCTGAATGTGCCTGCCATAGTGGCAGGCACCTCCTAATTCACTCAGTGGGACCGCTGCCATACCGGCGGGTAGTCCCAGCACCGCAACTATCCACCATCGTAATGAGCCCCTTAATTTTGATCTCCCTCAATTTCAATATATATGTAGTGTGTGGAGTCATCACTTGTAGTAAACCACCTCTGCAGATTTCAAGCAATGGTAGTGTCTCTGGCCAATCTTTGCTACTAAGGAGAATGGTTGTATATGTGTGAGACTTGGCCCTTTCCCCAAAATCTTTCGCCTTTTATTTCCCTTTTAAATCAGAATGCCCTCATGGTTACAACAATGTATAGGCCTTGTGTGGTGGAGAATGCCCTGTGTTGTTTAAAACTAGTGTTAAAATGCAGGTGTCTTATATCCCTAACATGGCTGCCACTGACCACTGCTGCTGCAGCGGGGTTTAGTGGGCGCATTCTAGTGGCCAGGGCCTGGCTGGAACCCTCCAAACAATGTATCAACTTAGCCTGCCAGCCTGCCCACAGGTAGAATGGTGGAACCTCCTGAAAGCCTCTGGAACCTTCTGGAAGAGGTGAGGTGACACCAACTGCCACTACCAACTGTCAACTGGCAGTATATAAGGAAAGGGAGGGCAACTTTCCTGTCAGAGTGACTGAGGGGAGACCTGGGGGAGGAACCTACGCAGGAGTTTAGGCAGAGGGGCCTAGTCAGGGACTATGATACTGGAAGTGACAGGGCTTAGAGTGCTGCCTTACAAGTATTGAGGACTCCTGTAAATCCCCCCTGACCTAGCCCAGCGTAAGGGAACCCCCAGGGACCACTTGAAGGGATTGGCTGAGAAGAACTTGGAACACCAGCCACCAATTTATCCCCCCCTTCAAGGAACAAGAAACCAAGCAACTAAACTAAGGGCGCAAGAAACATCACGCCAAGAAGAAACTAAGCCACCACAGGACTTTTGAGGAACTACCCAGGTATTGGCGCTGTGTCGCTCCCTGTGCCCCCTGACCCCACCTGGGGTCCCTGCGCTAACCTACCGCTGCTGTGTGGCTTGTCCTGTGAGCTGCCTTTATTTTAAATCCACTACTGATGAAGCGCTGTACCAGAGACTGCCTGCTGTCCTGCTGGGGCTCTGTAGGTTGATGTGCCTCTGTGGTGCTGTGTTGTCAGCGTTGTTAACAGAACTGCTGCCTTGCCCTGAAGTGCCGCGAAGTTTATGGGCGCTATCTCTACTTGAGACGCTGTGCTCTGTGGAGCTGCTCTGCCCATCGGTGGGGTTCTGGAAGCGTTAGCCCACTGACCAGCTTGAACCTGCTGAATGTCCCAAGCGCTACATCTTCCCAGCGCCGTGTGGGCATCTGAGAGCGCTGCCTACTGATGCGCTATATGAGATTCCAGAAGCGCTGCATCTGCCGAGCGCTGTGCCCTGAAAGCGCCGCTCGACCTACCCCAGAGCCGGTTCGGTGTTCACCGCCGCAGCCCAGTCCACTGGAGCGCCCGAAGCACTGTAGAAACCCCCGCGGCAGCCCCCGGTGTGAAGAGAGGGCCGCTGGAATCTGAGGAGGCCTCGTAAATTCCTGTCAGCGTGATCTCCAAGAGGGCCGCGCTAGGCCCAAGAAGCCTACCCCTACCGGCTCATGTGACGGGGGCGCCCGCATCATCGGCCGCGCCCCTGCATCACGTTATTGGCTTACCCGGCCGCATCCCTTTGCCGGCGGCGCTGTGATTGGCGGCCGGCACCACACCTTCCCAGTGAAGCCTGCGATTGTCTCCCGGCTGCAAGGAGGCTCGGGCAAGCCGGGAATCCTCACGGAGGGGGCCGGAGGAGCGAGAGCCCCCTCCAATGTGTTACACCTACCCCGAGACTGACCCTGTATGAATCCCGGGCCCCCGGAGGCAGAGCGAGGCCCGGGGACAAGAGGAACTACAACCGGAGGGCTCCAGATTGGAGTAGGAGCTCTCCCCTTCGCCTGAGACCACCGAAAGGGGCCCGGAGAAGGCCCGAAGAGACAGGTAAACCCCGGGGAGGAGGGCAGAGGGTCCTATGATCGCCCCTCCCCGGGAAAACCCTGTTACTTGGCCCGTTGGCCCCATTTAATGTGTACAACCCCCCCTTTGGTGGAGGAGAGGGGGATTTAAGTGCCTACAGGCCTGCTGGGCCCTTGAACTGGGCCAGGAGTTTATTATTAGCCCTGCTGTAATGCCTACCAAGCCCCTGTATATTAAAAAGGCCTGGGGGCTGAGAACTGGAATGAGGATAATCTCCTAATGAGAAGTTGATTCCTAGTTGAGGAACTGGTTAGTGTTACCTAAAGGAAATGGGTACCCTTGCATAGTGAATTGAGATCCAAGCACTAATGAGATGTGTTGCCTTTTTGAGGGATACTACCCTGATGGAATGTCTATTCAATTGGAAATGTTTATTCCTGACTAAGGAAATGTTATTTATGGTTGGGGAAATGTTATTATTCCTGCCGGACTTCTAGTGTAATGTTGATTCCTGATTAGGGAAGGGTTACTCCTATTTTCCTGTAATGTTTACTCCTGATTAGGGGGATGTTACCTATGCTTGGGGAAGAGTTTTGAAGTGGTTATTCCTGCTTGAAGCCAGGATTATTCTGAACTATAGAAGTTTTATTACACCCCTGCCCCAGTGTACAAACCTCTACTTATATTCCGGGGTACTCTTGGGTGCTGAAAGGGTTATGCCTGCTTAATGTAGGTATTAGAATGTTGATTCTGACCTGGGAGGTGGAAACGCCAACAGCTGCATAATGAACTGTGTCTGCTGACTAATGAAACATTTATTCATGTTGGTTGAAAGGTGGAGCACATGCCCACAGTTATGGAGTGAGATGCTCCTTGCTTTAAAGAAATGTTTTCATTTACTAAAAGGTTTTACATGCATAAGCCAAGTCCACTAAACTCAGGCTGGTTTACTAAAATGCTTAATGTTGTGCAAGGGGATGTTTACTCATAATGAAATGTTTGATCAACACTTAATGCACTGTTTATTCCTGCAGTGGGGAGGTGTTACTGTTTTGGAACTGTGTAGCCCTGATCTAGGGAATGTCTACTCCTACTGGGAGGGATGCATACATTGGTCATTCCTGATTAAGAAGATGGATATACTTGCACAAGGGGATGTTTATTCTTAATGAATTGTTTTCTCCCACTTAGTGCTGCATATATTGAAGACCTACAGTTATTTATTTACCTATTTATGCTTGGTGAGACATGGGTAAAATACCCACAGAACCAATGAGATGTAATGTTATTTGGTTGTCTCCTTAATGCATTTTTATAGGTGCTGTCAAGAAGCAAGGCGAAGGACAGGCCTGTGGTTTTCTGAAAATATATTTATCTAATATCTGATATTTATTGAATATTTACTATTTATCTAAATAATATTTATTGATCCAATATTTAATATCTATTGATTATTTAATATCTATTCATCCAATATTGATTGCAAGTTTTGAGACATATGTATTTTAAATGAACTTGTGATTTCCCTGATCCTGCTCTATCTATCTATCTGATTATTTATCTTAATACAAATCACTTGTTTTTATACAAGCTCTGGAGTGGAGTCATTTATTGCGTGCCCAGGTTTCTGTCTCAGTGTGAGTGTGTGCTGCATGATCGCTTAACACATGTGCTTTCGGATGCCTACCCGCTCGTGCCATGCTACCCTAGGGGACTGGTGACCCCCCCAGTTCCAACAATATGTATATACGCTTAGGGAAATGGTGCTGTGGCAAAAGCAGTAAAGTTACTGCAAAGTCTAAGAGTAAATGTACACATGTGTGTAAATTTACTTTTGTGAATAGGTCCCTCATTGTTTTTGCATTGGTAATCATTAACCTTTTCCTGGTGCCATATTTCTTTATTTTTTTCAACTGTCCATACCCAGAGTAGGAACAAGGTATGAATGTTTGCTCTTTCAGACATTTCTTCTTTATATGACACTCAACATAACATTGTTAGGTCTAAAATAGCTAAAGATGAGACATTTCTATTCACATATTAGTTTTAATCATGATCAGGGGGTTTCAAAAAGGTCTCGCAAGGCAAGTTTCAGGATAAATTCCTGGATTGACCACAGAGTGTTGGAATGATCTTCTTTTCGATTGTGTTATGTATATTTGTTTTATAGGAAGATCTGGAATACCTGGCATGATCCAGTCTTAATGGTTCTAGGTTGCACACCTAAGAACTGAAGTATTTTTACAGTAAACTATCAGTGTAACTGTTCTTTCTTCAGTCCAGTGACTTTGCCATGACATGTAACAGTAAGGTAATAGTGTCCAGCATTGTCTCCCACAATCTCTAAACTAACAGAGGGGTGCCGTAGTTGCTGTGAGAGGAGTACTGACTGTCCTTGTCTGGCTGCCACTTTGGGGAGATCTTACTGCTAATTACTGCCACTGCTTGCCGCATCGCGGTTTCTGGACGAGAATATACACTTCCCTGGGCATTTGCTGGAGCCTGCGACCTGGGGCGGCTCCTCAACTGAAGGAGATTACGCAGAGAATGCCTGCAGGGACTCACTCTACCAGGAGTCCTTGCTTCATCAACACCACCTGGTCCCGCGTTGTGACTCTGCCCACTGGATCCCTCCCGCGACAAGTTAGTAGCCTGGGCACCCGCTGCATGGAGCGCGCGGGAGCATCCCGGGAGAAGCCCGGGACAAGGGCGGGACTGTCCAAGGCCGTCACAGGCTGGAGGAGGCCGGGCTGGGCCCATCCCTTGACATCTGCTACTTGGGCCACATCGGCCAGAAGGTACTGATTATTAATATTGTAGCACAAATACCCCGATTGCATATATACCTATTAGTAACTCTTGTTAATTTGTAGGGGCCAAGAAGTTTTTGACAATGACTAAACGCAAGGGAGCTGCGGGAACTCTGGATGATTTTCTTGTCAGGGCTGACAACTATTTAACACACGAAATTGAGCTTACTGTACGGCGTTTGTCCTTGGATGCTCTAACCGCTGAAAGACGTGCATCCTTTTACGTATTAAATCAGGGCGATACCCTTTATCCTCGTCTTTCTTTATCACCAAACTTACAGCCACTGTCTGAGGCATCACCCTCGCCAACATTATTGATTACGGAGACTCCACCTATTGTTCCACCTAATGGCTCAAATTTCGTTGCCCGGGCACGCGCCCCCAAAACCATGGCCTCTACCAAGCTACAGGAGCCTGCAGCAAAACGGAAACGATTCATTCCACCTGTTTTAAGGAAACCCAAAATTCCTCCTAAAAATATAAGAAGCATCGTTCCTTCTGCATCCATACTGACCACCTCTTCTATTGGTATTCAGACTGATGACGCACCACCCCCACTAAGAACAGGTAACATTATTGATGTTTTGGACTCTAGCTTGAGAACCATGATGAGTTATATTAAAGCTCTTTTTGAAAAGAACATTGGTATACTACAAAAAAGATTGGATGCCTTAGAACGGTTGATTACACCAGAGCCTGGTATAAATAATTTCAGAGACTGTGCTCCTCCTCCGATTATCGATCATACCTTGGTGACCATGGCAGCTAGTGTCAGTAATTCATGTACTAATGGTCAAGATGGCACCACTTTAAAACCCATTGCTGCTACTAGCCCTGGGTTGGAGGATTGTAATAAACAGCCCCCTTCTTGTATATCTTCTAACGCTTAAGAACAAATTGGTTAATACTAGAGTGTTGCCCATCTGTTAACAGCCTAATACTGATGTCTTGAATCTTCCCCGGCTTCCTGCCCCTATGTCTTGGTTCTGGCAGGCGTTCCTAGTTTGTCATCTAATGGGAGGGAGTCATGGGTCGACCTACGGAACAAGTGTGTGGACTGGCTTAAGAAACATAAAGGTTTCAATCCCGCTAACTTGCATGAAATACTGATGGTGCGTAGAGTGGGGTGGGTTGGTTTATCCCACAAAAAATCATGGGGGACTGTATTGTTATTAACTTTTAGTAAGCCCCAATCGGTGCATAATATCCTTTCCTCACGGGAGCACATTTTCAGTGCTTGTACTGACATTTGCGCCCTTCCTTTGGGCTACTTCTACAAACCCCCCAACCGCCCGCATTCTAACACACCTGCAGACCTACTTTGGGTTAATCGCTTTTCTGCTCTGTCAGGTCTGGATGTTCCTGACTGATAACCACCTTTACAAACTTACCATCTAGAGCATGCCAATGTCTCCTGTGCCTTATCTCTTTTCTCGAACTTTAATAACCCACCCAGACTGACTAGAATAGCCGGAGCTAACAACCTAAAAGTCCTAACCTGGAATGTCGCTGGTCTTCAATCCAGGTTAGAAGATGTGGAGTGGCTCAGCCTGAAAAACCAGCAGGATATTGTGATGTTTCAGGAGACCTGGGCCACACAAGAATTGCACCTTAATGGGTTCCAATGCCATAACACCCTAGCTGTTAAACCAAGATTGGATCGCCCTTCTGGCGGTCTATCAACTTAGATTAACATTTCTGCTGGAGGGTGTGTTAAGAACATACCAACTGACAATTTGCACTTCCAAGCTTTTTTATATAAACGGAAAGTTTCATTATTTTTTATTAATTTTTATAACAACGATTTTAACACTTCTCCTAATAGGAATTTTCTTGATTTATTCAATTTTATTACTAATTTAGAGTCTAGGCCAGATTTTCATAAGACTTGTGGTATTCTCCTGGGTGGAAATTTTAATGCTATGCTGACGAGTGTGGCCCCACACAACAGGCGAAATGGGCAAAGCACTTCTTGTCAAAGGGGAACTAAATTGTCCTCCTTTTTACATACCCATAACCTGCAAAATGTCATGGACACCGTTGTTAATTTCCTTCCTAATGCCCAGTTAGTGCCAACTTTTAGAGGCAGGGGGTGTTCCTCAACTATTGATTATTTCTTTGCCTCACCCCGTATAGCGGACTGTCTACTGGATGGTGCTGTCATCCCAATGAGCCAAGGGGATCACAACCCTATTAGGGTTGTCATGAGTATGGAATCACGGCCCATCTTTAATAAGGAGTGTGGTGCTAGGAATCTCTCACCCTCCATAGACAAACTTTGACTCAGATGGCGGGGGATTAACATTAGGGAAGTGTTTCCTGCCGTAGTCAGAGATAATTTATATCTCTTCAATTCATGCTTATTAGACACGGCCCCCCATCCCAAGGCCGTCTGTTATTTTGTCAAGATTTGTTCAGCCTCTAAAACGTTATTATCTGTACCTTGCAAGGAATTGCACAAGATCCCAGATGGTTTAATGACGAATGCTCCAAGGCAAACAGGGAAGTGCGAAGGGCACTGTCTTTTAAACTAATCTGTTCCATTAAAATAAGAGAAGCTAGATCCAGGTATAAAGCTGCTGTTAGTAGAAGGAAAACAGAGATCTTAGAAGGTTGTGGGGCTGTTTTAGCCAGAGCCGCTGACCTAAAGAAGGGTAATACCTTTTGGTCGGCTGTTAAAGACTTATGCTCCTCTGGACAGCTCATGACCCCGATCAGTTGTACCATCACAGGTGAAGCATGGGTGAATCATTTTAATGCCATCTATGCCGCGCCCTGCCCGGAGCCGACCCCATTGTCTTTTTGCCATCCACCAAGGGTTGAAATAACTTTACCTGAAGTGGAGGATGCTATTAATCAGAGCATGGGGAGTAAGGCACCGGGCCCTGATGGCCTACCCATTGATATTATCAAAATAAACGTAGACGTCTGGGCTCCACTTCTTTTAAATGTGTTCAATAACCTTACTGTTGCTCCCCTTCCTCGTACTTGGTCAACAAGTATTATCGTCCCTATTTTTGAAAAGGGAGACCGTTCACAACCAAACTGCTATAGGCCCATCTCCCTTATCGATAATACGCAAAAAATACTTGGCAGGATCTTATACAATAAGATCCTGAGTTGGACCGAGGATAATGGTATCTTGGAACGCTGCCAATTAGGTTTCCGTAATAGGGTCGGAACCATTGAGCAGTGTCTCAATTTAAATTTAATTTTGGGGAAATATAATATTGCATGCAGATCGCCAGTCTATCTCGCCTTCATGGACCTGTCCTCTGCAGTCGATTTTGTAAATAGATCAAAGCTCTGGACAGCTCTCTTGAACTACGGATTAGATGAGCCCCTTGTGCACTTCCTGGCCTATCTGCACAAAGATTTGGAAGCCTGTGTTAGTTTGGTCAGACAGGGCTGCGTTTTAGCTCCCCTTCTCTTTAATATTTATATTAATGGTCTGCATAAAACGCTCACCCCTCTTACTCACGACGTGCCGAAAATCTTGGGCAACTCCCTTCCCGTTCTGCTTTATGCAGATGATGCAGTGCTTATGGGCCGCACCCCGAATGATTTACATAGATTTGTTGACTATATGGAATCCCTTGACTTAAAAACTAATTTCAAGAAATCTTTTATTATATCTTGTGGCCCTAATAAACGACAGTTAGGTAGTATCTTGGTAGGTGCAGACAAACTATGGTCCACTAATAGTTTTCCCTACTTAGGGGTCGTCTTTGCTGCGAGCAACTCCTGGACTGAGCATATTGCTCACTCCAGGAGTAGGTTCTCAAAGGCCATCAACTCAATCCTCAGCCTACCCCGTTCTAAACACACTGGTACCTTATCTGCCATTTTAAAAATGTATAAAGCCCAGTGTACCCCCGTTGCCACTAACGGCGCGGAGGTTTGGAGTGTGACCAAGTGTGGACCTATTCAATTGGAAGAGAACAGATTTCTCAGGAAGATGCTCTGTGTTCCTATCTCTACTACACAATATGTCTGTCACAAGGAGTTAACCTTCATTTGTGCTCGTCCTGCCCTGATCTGGCTTTCTATTTGGAAGAACCCGGCGACTTCACTTTCCAGAGATATTATTACTGATTGTCTGAACTGTGATAAATGTATGAGTATCCCCTGGCTTTCTGGAGTGTATAATAGTTTTTGTAGCATCAACTATGGGAATGTTTTTATTAAGAACACTGCTGATAATCTCCCACATAAAAATGAAATAAGAATTGCTCTATACACACTGTATGATGAAGAAAGACTGGACAGGGAATCTCCTAAGATCACTGTTTCTACATATCTGGCTTTTGATTTTTTAACTTCGCCCATGCCCCACTATCTGACACTTCCAAAGAGCCACTGGGTGCGGGGTTTATTATTTCGCTTGAGGGCAGGTTCAATCAAATTTGCACTTTGTTTTCCCCTTGGTCACCAGAAAGAACTTGATTCCTTGCTCTGTCCGTGCGACGGATCGAGTGGCCAATCTGTGTTGCATTTTTTATTCTTTTGTAAATTTTATATAAAATACATTAAATGGTTTTTAACTCCGTATTTAAAAAAATTAAAGCCTATTAGCTTGGAAAATGCATATTTAATGATATTAACTATGGACAATGATGAACTCATACTTCGCACTGGCACTTTTTTGCCTATAGCTGTTCGAGCTAGACTGACTATGTTTGATCTGTGAACCTGTATGTATTTTGAAAATTTACGATGCTACTTTCTTTTTTTCTTTTTAATTGTTTTGTGACTCTTATGTTCTTTTAGGTATCTGTACTTTTATGGATACTTTGTTATCCAAATAAAGTTTTATTGATTGATTGAACAGAGTTGAAATGCTGAAGCAAAGGTTACAATTCTGTATTCCCCAATGATTCCTCCAAGAAGTGCAATATCAATATGCATACTTAATGGATGCTTTAGATGAAAATATGTCATCCCAGGTACTTGCAACACAACACAGCATGGTACTACACTACAATACATCATTGCACCATGCTACAACACTACACCATAACACACACAAAGCTGCACTACTGTAAAGCAGGTCACTGCAAAACTGTACAAGACTATAATACACTGCAAACATGTGATATAACACTGCATTATCGCACTATAACTTATTTATACTGTACACTACAGCACGCACTGCTCTGCACTGCAACCCAATACAACCTAACATATTACAGCAATACTTCACACTACACAGTCCTTTACAGTACAGTAAAGCACACGTCACAATACAACACTACAATATACCACAATGTTAGACAACCACATATGTAGCTAAACCTCATTGCCTCTCATTGCCTTAAATGCCATGTAAAGTAATGAAGACTGATAGATACCTTTTTTCGATGTTCCAGGATTTTACAGCAAGATAAAATGGTCTCATCTGGTTCGACAGAAGCAGACGTATCCAAAAAACCCATTAGGGTTTCTATGTCCAAGCGCCGGATCGATTCCGTCAGTCGAACTGTAATGACAACCCCAAGAAATAGACACATGTACGAATATTGTCCAGACAGATGTTGTTCAACATTCTTTAGTCATTTAGAAAAGAGTATCATAAGACATTCTTAACTCGCAGCACAATCTGCATGAATTTTTCAAGAAAGGACAGATGTCCATGATGCATTTGTTCTTGCGCAAATTATGTTGTATGTTATTTTCTTATGGATTGATCACATATGGAATTCAAGTGTTATGCTCTTGATATATGTGCTTATGAACTACTGGTAAAAATAACATTGGCAAAGCCAATAGATCTTAACCCCTAAATAGGTTTGCCACCTTTCCAAAAGAAAAATGTCACCATTTGTTGTTGGTTTAAGAGCCTGTAAAGGCCCAAAATAGGACTTTAAACAAAATAGTATGTATTCATTTGTAAAATGGCTCTTCTGTCTTAGTTTAAGTGAGTTATTTGTCATGGATGATTTACTCATGTCTAGAACACAGATAAGGGCTTAAAATTCCTGCATTAGGTGAGTTTGCTTATTTTTATTTCAACTGAGACATTAAAATGATGGTGGCTCTGCTAGGGAGCAAGTTAGGTGGCAACCCTAAACCTGAACCATATTGGATTTTCCAATTATTTTTAGGTGACTTCTGTGGATGCACATGCATTCCTGGTTGTCAGCTTTGAAAGGATATTTTATGCTTTAACCCCTCGCTGCTAGGCCTCCCCCCCCTATGCTAAGCCTTTGGCTAATTGGGGTAGTTCGCGCTTAGGCCCCTGTAACGTTTTGACCACATACGGTATGCATGCCAAATCTGGCTCCTTTTTTTCCAACATCATGGGAATTCAAAAGGTGCCCCGGGTTTTTGGATTCCCTTTGAGGGGACCCAGAAATTAGAAAAAATGCAGCAAAATGTTATGTTTTTGGGGAAAAATGGGCTACAGATGAAAGCGTCTGATTTTTTCCCTGCAAATGGTATAAAAAAAGGGGTTGTGATGCTGAAATCACCATCTTCCCAGCTTTCAGGGACAAGCAGACTTTTGTCAGAAAACCAAAATGTTTTACACAGTTTTTGGCATTTTTCTGGGACATAGCCTATTTTTGGTATTTTTTGTGCTTTCAACCTCTTTCCGGTTAATGGTAGAAATGGGTATGAAAGCAATAATGGATCCTGGAAAGCTATACATTTTAGATAAGTGGACAAAATTCTGAATTCAGCAAGGTGTCATTTGTGTAGATCCTTTAAGGTTTCTTTGTAGAGACTAACCGTTGAATATAGGAAAGATTGAAAATTAGTGGGAAAAAACAGCCATTTGTTTCAACGTTTTAACCTGTAACTGAGCAGGGTCTTGCAATGTTTTTTTAGTATGTACCTGGTATATAGCAATTCATTTGGGAAAATACATACATGGAAAAATCGGTATGAAAGACACCTATGTATTTCTGAAATTGCAACAAAATATAGAGGGGCAGATTTACAAGCCCCGTACGCCACATTTGTGCTGCTGTTGCGTCACTTTTGTGACGCAGCAGCAGCGCAAAGCCAGCACCATGCTGATGGGTATATACAACATGACACATCTAGGGAGATGCGTCACATTGTAAAACCCTGCACCACATGAGGGCGTTCTGGCATGGGGGGGCGCACCGGCACAGGAACGCCTCAGTAACATTTACGGCCATGCTGCGTCAAAACCCTACGCCTGCTTGAAGCAGGCGTAAGGATTGACGCAGCATGTTAGGCATAGGGGCACCCAGAGCCTCGCTGGAGCTGAGTCGCTCTTGCGACGCGACTCCAGCAATGCGCTGCCTTTCCGCCAGGGGATGCGACACGCATCTGACCATCTGGGGCACCACGGTGCAGTGGTGGTGCAAGGGTGGGTTGGCTTGTTGCAACTGTTCTGGCGCATCCCTACTGATTAGCAGAGATGTACCAGAAGTTGTAAATCTGCCCCAGAGTTTAGAAACAGTATATATTTGCGCATTTCCGAAATTGTTAGTACCCATACTAGCATGAGAATTATGGGCCATTTTTCAAAATGACATCTTTTTTCACATTGTCTTTCATTTGGAAGGCAGAAATGCATCAAACATCTATAGGTAATAACAGTTGCTCTACAATTCTGTTACTGTAAGTCTCCCGATAAAAATGGTACCTCACTTGTGTATGTAGGCCTAGTGCCCGTAACAGGAAATGGCTCAAAATGCAACATGGACACTTTCTTTTAACAGTGAAAACTGACCCTTTTTTGTAAATTGTCATCGCTGTAGATTTTGAACCCTAGCTCTGCTGGCACATAGGGAAACCTAGCAAACCTACATATTTTTTTAAATTAGACTAAGGGGAATCCAGGACTTGACTGGCTCTCACCCGGTTCTATTACCCAGACCCCCTTGCAAACCTAAATATTTGTAAACAAACCCAAATGTTCCTCACATTTCTGTGGTGGAAAGTTCAGGAATGGGCGTAAATCCACAAAATTCCCCCCACTTCGAGTTCCCCAAAGTCTTCTGAGAAAAATGTGTAGGTAGGCCTCGTGCCCGTGACAGGAAATGGCCCAAAATGCAACGTGGACTCACTACATTTTTACAGTGAAAACTGACCCTTTTTTTGCAAAGTGCCTAGCTGTAGCTTTTGAATCCTAGCTCTGCCGGTACCTAGGGAAACTGAGCAAATCTATACATTTTTTAAAGCAAGATACCTAGGGGAATCCAGGATGGGGTGACTTGACTGGCTCTCACCAGGTTCTATTACCCAGAATCCCTTGCAAACCTAAAATATCGTAAAAATAACAAATTTTCCTCACATTTCTGTGATGGAAAGTTCTGGAATATGCGTGGATACATGATATCCCCTCCACCCAGCATTCCTCAAAGTCTTCCAAGAAAAGGTACCTCACTTGTGTGGGTAGGCCTAGTACCCACAACAGGAAATGGCCCAAAATGCAACACGGACACACCACCTTTTTTGCAAAGTGCCTAGCTGTAAGATTTTGAACCCAGCTCTGACGGCATCTAGGGAAACCTAGCAAACCTATTTATTTTTTATAACTAGACACACAGGGAAATCTAGGATGGGGTGACTTGCTCATACCAGGTTCTGTTACCCAGAATCCCTTGCAAACCTAAAAATGTGTAAAAAAAACACATGTTCCTCTTATTTCTGTGGTGGAAAGTTCTGGAATTTGCGTGGATCCACAAAAGTCTGCTCACCCCATATTCTCCAAAGCCTTCCGAGAAAAATGATACCTCACTTGTGTGGGTGGGCCTAGAGCCCACAATAGGAAACGGACAAAAACACAATGAGGACACACTACATTTTCATAGTGATAATGACCCTTTTTTTGCAGCGTGCCTAGTTGTAGGTTTTGAACCCTAACTCTGCCTGCTACTAAGGAAACCTAGCAAACCTATACATTTTTGAAAATTAGACACCAAGGGAATCCAGGATGAGGGGACTTGACTGGCTCTCACCAGGTTCTGTTACCCAACATCCCTTGCAAACCTCAAAATGTGTAAAAAAACACATTTCCCTCACATTTCTGTGGTGGAAATGTTCTGAAATCTGTGTGGATCCACAAAATTCCACCCACCCAGCATTCCCCAAAGTCTTCTGAGAAAAATGGTACCTCACTTGTGTGGGAAGGCATTGTGCCCGCAACCAGAAATGGCCTAAAACGCAACGTGGACACACCACATTTTACAGTGGAAACTGAAACTATTTTGCAAAGTGCCTAGCTGAAGATTTTGAACCCTAGCTCTGCCGGCACCCAGGGAAACCTAGCAAACCAATACATTTAAAACCAGGCACCCAGGGGTATCCAGGATGGGGTGACTTGTCTCGCTGTCTGGCTCTCACTAGGTTCTGTTACCCAAAAACCCTTGCAAACCTCAAAATGTGTTTTAAAAAAACACATTTCCCTCACATTTCTGTGGTGGAAAGTTCTGAAATCTGCATGGATCCACAAAATTCCACCCGACCGCGTTTCCTAAAGTCTTCCGAGAAAAATGGTACCTCACATTTGTGGTGGGCCTAGTGCCCGTGACAGGAAACGGCCCAAAATGCAACGTGGACACACTACATTTTCACAGTGAAAACAGACCCTTTTTTTCAAAGTGCCTAGCTGTAAATTCTGAACCCTAACTCTGCCTGCACCTAGGGAATTCTAGCAATCCCATACATTTTTAAAAACTAGACACCCAGTGAAATCCAGGATGAGGTGACTTGACTGGCTCTCACCAGGTTCTGTTACCCAGAATCCCTTGCAAACCTCAACATGTGTAAAAAAAACTCATTTTCCTCACATTTCTGTGGTGCAAAGTACTTAAATCTGTGTGGATCCACAAAATTCCACCCACTCTGCCTTCCAAAATTCTTCAGAGAAAAATGGTACCTCACTTGTGTGGTTAGGCATAGTGCCCACAACAGGAAACGGCCCAAAACGCAACGTGGATACACCACATTTTACAGTGGAAACAAACTATTTTACAAAGTGCCTAGCTGTAGATTTTGAACCCTAGCTCAGCCGGCACCTAGGGAAACCTAGCAAACCAATACATTTTTAAAAACTAGGCACCCAGGGGAATCCAGGATGGGGTGACTTGTCTGGCTCTCACTAGGTTCTGTTACCCAGAATCCCTTGCAAACCTCAACATTTGTCAAAAAAACAAATTTTCCTTACAATTCTGTGGTGATAGTTTTGAAATCTGTGTGGATCCACAATATTCCACCCACCCGGCGTTCCCCAAAGTTTTTCTGAGAAAAATTGTACCTCATTTGTGTGGGTAGGCCTTGTTCCCGCAACAGGAAACGGTCCAAAATGCAACGTGGACACAACACATTATCACGGTGAAAACGGACCCTTTTTTTGCAGAGTGCCTAACCGTAGAGTTTGAACCCTAGCTTTGCCTGCACCTAGCGAATCCTCTCAAACCTATACATTTTTTTAAACTAGACACCCAGGGGAATCCAGGATAGGGTCACTTGGTTGGCTCTCACCAGGTTCTGCTACACAGAATTCCATGCAAACCTCAAAATAAAAAAAAATAAAAAAACACAATTTCCTCACATTTCTGTGGAGGAAAGTTCTGGAATCTGTGTGGATCCACAACATTCCACCAAACCATCATTCCCCAAAGTCTTCTGAGAAAAATGGCACCTCACTTGTGTGGGTGGATCAAGTACACGCAACAGGCAAGGTCTCAAAAGCTATTGAGGCGACTTCAAAATTAACTATCACAAAACCACCTAGTTTGGCAAGGGGGGGTCCCATGAGTTTTTGGCACCGGGCTCGGCGGCCATCTAGGGAAAATACCAATCCCACACAATTCTGAAAACTAGAGACCCTGAGGAGTCCAGCAAGATATTTCTTGCGTGCGTCCCCCAGGATTTCTCTACAGAGAATCCCCTACAAACCTCAAATTTAGATGAAAAAAAACACTTTTTTCTCAAATTTCTGTGTGGGAAAGTTCTGGAAACTACATGGATCCACAAATTTCCTTCTATACAGCATTCCCCCAGGTCTCTCGATAAAAATGGTACCCTTACTCACATGGGTGGGTCAAGAACCCAAAACCTATTGAGGCGACATCAAAATTACCTATCACAAAACAACCAGGTTTTGTTTGGTGGGTCCCGTGAGTTTTTGGCCCTGGGCTCCGCGGCCACCTAGGGAAACCTACAAAACTCACACATTTCTGAAAACTAGACACCCGGGGGAGTCCTCCAAGGTATGGCTTGCATGGGTTCCCCAACATTTCCCTACACAGAATTCAAATATCTATTTTTCCTCACATTTCTGTGTGGGAAAGTTGTAGGATCACAGGGTTGACACAAATTTCCTATCACCCAGCATTCCCACATGTCTCCCGATAAGAATGGAACCTTACTTTTGTGGGTAGGCATAGTGGCTGCAACAGGAAATGGCCCAAATCGTACTGTGGAAACTTCAAAGTTACCTATAACAAAAAAGCGACCTGGTTTTGGAGGGGGGCACCTGGGATTTTTGCCCCGGGCTTGCGGCTACCTAGGGAAACCTACCAAACCCATACATTTCTGAAAACTAGACACATCGGGGAGTCTAATGAGCTATGGCTTGCATGGATCCCCCAAAGTTTCCCTACCCAAAAATCCCTGCAAACCTCAAATTTAGCTGAAAAAAACCACATTTTCTACATATTTTTGTGAGGAAACATAGTGGTAGCACAAACGGCCTACCCCAGAGCGTTTTCATTAGTGTCTCAAGTAAAATGATACCTCACTTGTGTGGGTGTCCAAAGCAGAACTAACTAAAACGTATTTTTTTTAAAATGTAGCACTTGGAATTCTAGGTGCTATACCCTTTTTTCCTATGTCTTGGGCTCTTCCCAGTCAGAGGCCCTTGCCCCACCCAAGGTATAATTTTACTCTGGAGACTGAGGGGAACACTGTGGGCTAGGACATATGTGCCGGCACAGTGATTCCACCCAAAAATATGTGGAAAATTTGTTTTTTTCAGCTAAATTTGAGGTTTGCAGGGAATTCTAGGTAGGAAAAGGTTGGGGGACCCATGCAAGTCATACCTCGCTGGACTTTCCAGGGTTTCTAGTTTTCAGAAATGTGTGGTTTGGTATTTTTCCAAGATGGCCACTGAGCCCAGGGCCAAAAGCCAAGATGACCCCCCCTTGCAAAACCAGGTTTTTTTGTGATAGGTAATTTTGATGTCTCCTCAATACGCTTTGGACCCTTGCCTGTTGCAGGTACTTGCCCCACCTATGCGAGTGAGATATAATTTTTATCAGGAGACCGGGGGAGTGCTGGGTGGTAGGAAATTTGTTGATCCACGTAGATTCCAGAACTTTCCCACACAGACATTTTAAAAAAAAGTTATTTTTTCAGCTATATTTGAAGTTTGCAGGGCATTGTGGGTAGGAAATCGTTAGGGGACCCACGCAAGCCATAACTTGCTGGACTCCTCCGGGTGTCTAGTTTTCAGAAATGTGTGTGTTTGGTAGTTTTCCAAGATGGCCATCGAGCCGGGGCCAAAAACCCAGGTGACTCCTCTTGCGAAACCAGGTTGTTTTGTGAAAGGTCATTTTGATGTCGCCTTAATACGTTTTGGGCCCTTGCCTGTCGCAGGTACTTGACCCACCCTAGCAAGTGAACTACCAATTTTATTGGGAGACCTGTGGGAACGCTGGGTGGTAGGAAATTTGTGGATCCACATAGATTCCAGAACTTACCCACACAGAATTTTGAGAAAAAAATGATTTTTTCCTCAAAATTTAAGGATTGCAGGGGATTCTGGGTAGGAAAAGGTTGGGAGACCCGCGCAAGCCATACCTCCCTGGACTCCCCTGGGTTTCTAGTTTTCAGAAATGTGGGGTTCTGTAGGTTTCTCTAGATGGCTGCCAACTCGGGACCAAAAACTCAGCTGCCCCTATGTATCTGAAAATTACCTTGTTTTGCAAGGGGGTGTTCACATGAGATTTTGGTCCCGGGCTTGGCGGCCATCTAGGGAAACCTACCAAACCCACACATTCCTAAAAACTAGACACCCGGCGGAGTCCATTGAGGTATGGATGCCTAGATCCCCCAACATTTTCCTACGTAGAATGGCTCTCACCAGTTTCTCTTACCCAGAATCCCTTTCAAACATCAAAATGTGTCAAAAAACCAAATTTTCTTCACATTTATGTGGTGGAAAGTTCCTAAATCTGTGTGAGAGCCAGACACGTCACCCCATCCTGGATTCCCCTGGGTGTCCAGTATTTTAGAATGTATAGGTTAACTACGTTTCCCTAGGTGCCGGCAGAGCTAGAGTTCAAAATCTACAGCTAGGCACTTTGCAAAATAGTGTCAGTTTGCACTGTAAAATGTGGAGCATCCACGCTGCGTTTTGGGCCGTTTCCTGTTGTGGGCACTAGACCTACGCACACAAGTGAGGTACCATTTTTCACAAAAGACTTTAAGGAACGCAGGGTGGGTGGAATTTTGTGGATCCAAACAGATTCCAGAACTTTCCACCACAGAAATGTGAAGAAAATGTGTTTCTTTTCACAAAGTTTGAGGTTTGCAAGGGATTCTGGGTAACATAAACTGGTGAGAGACACACAGGTCATCCTATCCTGGATTCCCCTTGGTGTCTAGTTTTCAAAAAGGTACAAGTTTGATAGTTTCCCCTATGTGCCAGCTGCGCTAGGGCCCAAAATCCACAGGTAGGCACATTGCTAAAAAAATAGTCTAGTTGGCTTTCTGCCGCCCTGGGGGGAATAGGAGGGGGGGGGGGATTTGCCCTGAAATGTCCCCAAGGGGAGCAGAAAGACTCAGGCTAATTGTGGAGGGGTGGGGTCATTGGTATGCACATTCTGGGCAGCCTCTATCCATGCAGCCAGGGTAGTCGCTGGTGCCTAGTGGGCTTTCTGCCCAGCCGGGGCAGATAAGGGGCCACTGCCCCATCTGCCCCCGGGGGAGCACAAAGACTGGAATTTCGCTGGGGTGGTGGCGGTATTGTCATGCCCATTTTCAGCAGCCCCCACCCCTACATGAATACAAAAAAAATCCCTGGTTTCTAGTGGGCTTTCTGCCCCATGGGGGGGAGGGGCAGATTGGGGCTACTGCCCCCATATGCTCCCCAGGGGGGCAGAAAGACTGGATTTTTTGTGGGCGAGGTGGGGGCATTGGCATGCCCGTTTTGGGCAGCCCTCACCCCTGATTCAAATTGGCAAAAAAATCCCTGGTGTATAGTGGGCTTTCTTTCCCTTCTGGAGGGGCAGATTGGGGGCTACTGCCCCATCTACCCACCAGGGGGGCAGAAAGGCTGTAATTATGGCAGGGTGGGGCATTGACATGCCCATTTTGGGCAGCCCCCACCCTAATTAAAATTTTCCCTAAAAAATCCCTGGTTTCTAGTGGGCTGTTTGCCCCCCCCTGGGGGCGATTGGGGGCTATTGCCCCATTTGCCCCCCAGGGGGACAGAAAGGCTGTAAGTATGGCAGGGGGCATTGGCATGTCGTTTTGGGTAGTCTCCACCCTAATTAAAATTGTCCCAATGGTGTCTAGGGGGCTTTCTGCCCCAGGGGGTCAGATTGGTGGCTACTGCCCCTATTTGCCCCCCAGGGGGTGCAGAAAGACTGTAATTGTGGCAGGTGATGGGGGCATTGGCTTGCCCATTTTGGGCAGCCCCACCCTAATTAAAATGACCCCCAAAAATCCCTAGTGTCTAGTGGGCTTTCTACCCCCGAGGGGCAGATTGAGGACTACTGCCCCATCTGTTCCCCAGGAGGGGCAGAAAGTCTGTTGTTATGGCCGGTGTGGGAGCATTGGCATGCTTGTTTTGGGTAACCCCCACCCTCATTGAAATTGCCGCTATAAAAATCCCTGATGTCCAGTGGGCTTTCTGCCCCCCATGGGGGCAGAAAAACTGAATTTGGCCAATATTTTTGCCCCTCCTGGGGCAATCCCCAAGCAGGGATCCACTGGGGAGATTCCCCCCTTTCCAATGATACCTCTTCTGTCTTTCTACGTGCTCAGGGGGCTGAGATAGACCCCTGAGCACATAGAAAGTAAAACTGAAATGAGCCTAAAGGCTCATTTCAGTTCGGTTTCTGTGAAATGACGTAAGCGCAACGTGCGCTGATCACCATTTCATAGAAACCACGGGGGCCTCTGGAGCTGGGGAAGCTCTTCCCCAGCTCCCGAGGCTTTGGGGAAGAAAAAGAAATCCCTCTGGTGCCTGCACCTGAGGGATTTCCGGTGCTTTGTGCCAGGGCAGCCAGGGGCCAACCTGCGCACACAAGCACCATTGAGCATGACGGCTCCCGGCCGTCGTGCACACTGAAAGGGTTAAGAAAATCCATTCAAAGATGATATCGGCAAATGAACACACATCTATGTCAGCCATCTAAGAATGGATTTTCTTAAAGCTGATTAAAATATATTAGGAGATGTCTGTCATATATACGTGTGCACATGGAAGTTCTGTCAGACATATTGTAATGGTTCAAACATGTTTTATGATTATCATCTGCCAATACAACATTGAGCTGAGCTAAGAGCCCGAAGTCTCTAGAGGATGAAGGACATGTTGAGAGGGTTGTTTTAAAAAAGAGAAGGTGACGGCAGAAGATGTAGCAGCAGGAGTAAATAAGAGAAAATAATACTTCATATTCACTGCAGTGCAAGATCTGATGCATGTAGTGAAAGGAATCCTGCCATACAATCAAAACAGAGTGAGAAGAAAAGGCTTGAATGAGAGACAAATACAATAAGAGGGAGGAAAACAAGACAAGAAAACCATCCAATCATGATCAAGGAACTGACAGAAGGACTACTCTATGTTTTGTATTGCTCAATTGGGCTTCATTAATAAACAGCTAACACGAAAGAGGCCCAAAAAAGCCCCAAAACTAGGGAGTCAGCCAAACTCCCTTTTCTAGGTTATTCGGGCAGGTGGAACAACTCATTGAAGTTTTTGAGTGATGAACTAGTCAGTGGTGGCATATGGCATGTTATCATAATGATGCCATGGAGCCCTTAGTCTTGCATATGGTGGCTGGCACTTAGCCCTCTCTTCCAACTGTTTGGAAGGGTTTGACCAGTGCTCAATTTATCTTGGCAAGTCAACATGATGTGTAAAGGGTAATTTGGGGGTAGAGTTACATGATGAAAGTGGGCTGATTATTCATCGTGATAAGAAAAGTTAAGTTAAATTTGTCAGAACTTAAGTAAGATAAGCAGTGAAAGATGTAAAAGATTCTGTAAATAGGAACAGTGAGATCAAATAGAATTAGACAATATGCAGGTAGGTGTGGCGCCCTGAGGATCCTGTATACCCATGAGGACAAATGACCAGTATTTCATTAAGAAGGAAGCAACACGTAGGGCAGATGAGGGGGGGCAGTAGGACCTCTCTGAGTACTGAACACTAGATCATTGGACAAAATGTAGCCACACCTCATGACAGAGGACCAGTAAGCAATGAAATAATGAGGAAAGGGCTAAAATTAGAAACATAAGTGTGGGAAAGGGAGATAATTATATAGCAAAGTAACTGTGGAATGATTTGTTCCCTTCAAATATATTTTGATGAAAAACTTGTGAACACTCAAATGAATGACTTAAAAACATCCTATCATAAATTTCATATATCAACTTTTTCTAAACTCAAAACCTAAATAAAGGGGTACAAAGCTAAATGTTTGGTATTTTGCATTGCAAGTTTAGGTTGTCTTATATTTATTTAAATGCCTCAGCTACAGCTGAGTTTCTCTGCATGTTAAAATATATTTAAAGCATTTGAATAGTGCACATTTTGTCTTTGTTGATTTTCGGTTTTATCAGCAATCACATATCATGTGTGTGCTCCATGTCATAGGCCTGACTCACAAATTAAAATCTTGATGGATCAGGAGGGGTGACCAAAGCACTACCCTCATAGTGCTGGAAGGCCACTGCCTTGACCCAGAGTTAAGCTCTGTGGCGGCAACCTACTGGGTAGATGATGATAGGAGTGAACAGGTCATTTTTATCCTGTGTTACTGGAGTTAGGTCTGCAGGCTCACTCCCCATTTTAAAAGTTCCACTGCTGTGTGCCTAACTGACCCTTGTGCTACTTGCCTAAAGTGCTGCGTAGGAGTGGTGACTCTGCACTGGTTGTATGTGTGCTTGGAAATGGTACAGTACGGGGATAGAGCAGTGCTGTGCAGTACATGCATGGGGAGCGCATGTATTGGGTGTATGTTGGCAGTGTGAAATACATAATATGAGAGATGTAGTGCTGTGCAGTGCATGCACAGTGAAAACATGTGCTGGGTATTTGGGTGCTTGCGAAAAGCATAACACATGAAAGGTTAAGTGTTGTGCAGTATGCTTATGATGAATAAGTGCGCTGGCTGTGTGTGTTTTTAAGTAGAACATCATTGCACAACAAAGAAAGGCTACTGTAATGAACAGTGCCCAGAGTGAATGTGTTTGCTGAATGTATGTGTGCCTGTGAGGATACTATGCATGAATGTAGCAGTACTGCATAGAGTGTGCACTGTGTTCACACACTGAGTGTGTAGTGGGCCTGAAAAGGTACATTACATGGAGGACCCTGGGTTCCAATTTGGGAAGCCTCTGCCTACCTAATGAAGACATTAATTATAGGAATGCCCAAGACAGCTTTGCTTAATGCTGCGTTTCTGTGAGCAGGAGGGGACACATTGGAGAAGGGAGAGAGACCCCCCCCAGTCACTGTGAACTGGCGAATGGGGGATAACTCCAACCACATTAGACGAAAGAGGGTGCTACAGGGATTTACCTGTTAAAAACTGGAGCCCTAACCTCAAGAGAATTATTATTGCTTGTCAATGCTGAAATACATTTTTGAATGCGTAGAGTTAAAAAGAAAATAATACTTTTTAATATAAAAACAAAACATTGATTTAATGACAATATTAGTTATGAGTCATGCTAAACAACCTGTTTCTACACTTCCCCTATGATGGAGCCTTTGACTGATTATCTACAGCTATCACAGAGAGTCAAGTGCAGAAGGGGTACTAGGCCCAGTTTCTCAGGGTCCATAGTAGGTCGGAATATAGGAGATCAGGAGTAAATTACCTCAACCACTACAATTGAGCCCATGAGCTCCTGCATACCCTGTGGCCCTCTGAAAGAAGTCCTGACACTGTTACTCTTAATTTCCATAATCAAACTCCTCAAATATTATCTCATGTTAAAGTCCCCGGCATACAAGACACCAGACCCCATGAACTGTCTAACCTATCCAATAAGGCCTTGATTGGAGTTCTTTGTATTGCACACCATTAGTATTTGTCATCGACATTTGGCAGCATGCATTCACAGGCCACAATACCCGTGATCATTTTAAGTGTCGTCTTTAGGATTTTTTGGGTCCTTGGCAAAACATGATTTAAGGGCCCTTGTACAGTCCAAATTCGAATGTTATTACCAATTTCCTGGAAATTCAAGCCTGCATGATTCCAAACAGCACTAAATTATATATTAACGGGGTCATATAATTAGTTGAAATATGTCTTGACCAGGGTGACAAAAGTCCTTAAAATGACACAGGGGTGAAAAGAGTCAGTTGTAGCAGTAAGCAAAGAGTGTAGATAGAGCAATAGAATAGTCAGAGATCAACTGGAGAGAAAGTTCACTTTCCAATAGAGTCTCTTGGAAGGGAGGGGAAACTGGGCAATTGCCCATTTTGCCCATCTTGCCTGATCATCCTGTGGTCACAAAAGCCCACCACCCACATACCATAACGCTCTATTAGATTTTCAGTGCTGCATTTGGTTATCGTTTGAGCATTATGTTGGGGTGGTGCCAGGATTAAGTACCTCCTACCACAATGACTGAAGGCCCAATACGCCCAGAACTGAATACCGAATGATCAATGATGCCAACACATCCACTATACATTCTAATACTGAGTGACTGCTGCCTCCATATCTGCACAAACTTTAATATTAAGTGATTGATTACCCTGCAATTCATGTACTATGAAATTACATAATAGCTACAAGGACAGCTTGTTCTCTGCTGAAAATGTACTTGTTCCATAACTACACTCATTTGTTTCACTAAAACTATAAATAATGTGAGAAGGCAAACAAAAGGAGAACACCCAGAGTACATTTATGTCTAGTACCATGAGACAATGAGGGGTTTTATTTTTGACCACTTACCTCCTTCAGACACTGCATACGGTTTGCAGCAGCAGATTACTGCCCTCCGACGGGGACGCATTTGCAACTAAACGAAGAGCAGAAAGAATCATTAGGTCATTCTCTCTAAAACCAGATTTAATAATTGAGTCATTTTGTTATTCAGTGTTACACCCTGTGCCACTCAACCGCCTTCTTGTTGAAATGTAGTAGCTAACTACTGAAGCGAACACCTACATACTCAACTATAATGGTCTCCATGCCACTGGTCTCACCACATTCTATGAGCTTTCTTGGTGTGCTGCCCTATATCTCACTCCTGCCTTGAATGGGAAATAAATTGTTTAGTCCAGTGTAACTCTTTCACTTCACATTGAAGGCCTCTAGTAGGGTGAGCACTAAACATGATGTTTGTGCAATTTTGGGAAAACGATCAATCTCCTGCACTTTTTTTGTAGAGACTAATTTGATTGTGAACAAATCTGTGAACATCCCAATATCACTCACTCTTTTCATCAAGGGGGACACTTTAAAGTAAGCACTATAATATACTCACTACTTATTCTCCCTAACTTTTATTCTCCCATTGTGAGTGGGGAAGAAACCCTATATCCAGCTCCAATCATGTCTCAGTCACCAAACTAAAACAAAGTTCAAAGCTCACTACAAAAACTGTCCCCTTTCCCTGTGTTTATAATAATACTAAGTGCCTCATTATGATGTCGGTCGGAAAGCACTGCGACCAACTCGGTGTCGGAAACATTTCCGACCAAATCAGATTTTGGGAGTTTGACTGACTGATTACAATGTTTCCGAACTTTTCCCAGAAGTACTCCAATTGACTTTAATGAGAGTCTGTGTTTCGACTTACAACACAGGCTCCCATTGGAAAATGGGGTGAGTGCGGAAAATGAAGCGCCCTGGGAAGCCTGTCACACTGTGCATGGTTGTAAAGAGGGGTCCCAGGGTTACCCCCACAGGCCCCATTCGGAGTGCCCTGGGTGAAGGGGGGCCTACTATGGGGCCCCAAGGGTGGATTCTAACAGCCGATCCATGTCGGAACAAACGATTTGGACAGGCTGTCCGAATCTGACATCGTAATCCATTGGTCGCAAACGAGGTCCGTAGACCTGAACAAGTCGGCTCCGACCAATTCGGTTCCTCAGAAGACCATCGGAACAGAGTCACAACCGAGTAGGACAGTCCAAACTGTGCACAATCATCGTAATTGGTCGGTCGGAAGGGTTTCAAAGTCGGTTGGAAAGACAGGTTCGGAATCAGATTCGGACAAACCGAATGCCGCTCGGAGCCTTTTCGTCTGACATCGTAATGAGGTCCTAAATTGTTTTCTACTCCTATTTTAAAACACACGCATGCCTCGTGTTTTTCCCTTGCTCTCTTGCATCTTCCTTTAGGATCTTTCTACTATATTTGCTGCTATTGTCTCAGGCCTTAACCTCTAAACTTTCACCCTAATTAGTAGTAAACATTTGTATATCTGAAACTCAATCCCTGGTAACGACAATGAAGCAAAAAACCTCATCTAAATTTACAGGCAGGAAATAAGAACTCACATTTATGGACATCTTGACCAGAGTAAAATTCAAATGTCAGCTGTGGTTGATGGTGCACACCCAACTGGATGATAGGCAAACAGCTAGAAATTTAAAAAAAAAGTCAATGTGTGAAGTCAAGAACTTCAGTTGTCACAATAGTTTTCGAGTAAAGAATTCCATGAGTTGTGAGAGTCTGAGATCAATGACAGAGCCTGCGACATTAGGAAACATTAAACAATAAGAGTCATATTTACCAAAAAATGCTGGAGCATGGTGTTATGCCAAATTTGGCAATGTCATGCTTCGACATTTTTCAAAGTCAGGGAGGCGCCATATTTACACAAATACAGTGCAGCCCAGAATTTTCTGTAGCCCTGGTCTAACAAAGGTGCCTGCGCTGCAGAGGTGATTGTGCACATGCAGGAGGGACAACTTCCCACACATAAACAATCAATAATGGCGATTTGCTGAGTAGATAAGAAATATGTGGAGAAAAATGTATAATTTCTCCTCGTATCACCAGTCTAAGACCAAGTATTACCTGGCCTTAGTTTTTGGTGCTGCCCCAGCCTTGTAAATCTGGGGCAGCCTCATAAAGCAATAAGTGTTGCGGTGGAACGCCCACAGCAACACCCATTGTATGCCCCCTTGCCACAATGGACTGTGGAGGCAAAAGCATATTTACAAGATGGCGTTAATCCACGTTATGCGGTTTAGCACCACCTTATAAATATGTGAAATGCTGCAACGCCACCAGAGCATCAAAAAAAGTGACACTCCAATGGCGCAAAGGGCTTGTATAAAGAGCCCTTATATGTTTTTAAAACACTGTTGATTCCAGACAGGTCTGTGAACATACAAGTTTATTTTTTAACATGAATAATTTCTGATGAAAGGAATTATTAGAGAAAGAAAATCACTTTTATAACCAGAGTCAGGTGAGGAGAAGGGAGAGTAAACGTGATTTATGTCTAAGCTGTTGTTTTCATGAAACCCCAAATACCCCAATATGTCAATATCAATTCTCCAAAAACAATGGGAAAACATTCACACTGTTATGTTCTGTACTAAAGACTTTATTGCATCTCATCCCTAAAACATAACCAGAATTTGCCTCTATCAGAATCTGTGGGAATGCACATTTTTACCAAGTAACACCCACTTTCTATAAGTGACTACTAAAAAATTGCCTAGATTTGGGATGAAACAGGTTGACACTGTGGAACCTTTACAACTTTTTTTTTATTTATTCATAGTGCTTTATGTTACATGGAATCAGCACAATTGTGCTAATGAAAACAATGCCCTAAAGCAGCACCTGCCTTGTGACACAACTATTTTATGTGCCTTTGACATGTCATTGATGTGTATATTAAAGATGAAGATAAATTCAAAGATGTACATCTATTAGTGCTGTACTGCAGCATAATTGTTAAAACATGTTGTTGGTTGCATTTCAAGCTGTAAGTTAAAAGTATAAGTTTTGAAGGCCATAGAGGGTAAGCACAGTTTCAGATGGCACGTAGATCATTCAAAAAGCATTTTAAATCACCTAATCAACTAATTTATAAGTGACCGGAGTAGTTATGCAGGCAAATCAAAATGGGGAAGGGGAAGGTCTACTGGAGAGGTTATAGTGAGCATAAGGGGCATAGGGGAGCAATGCACTCCTCCGGTCAGCAGAATGTGTGGGTGAAATTGGTATTGTGTGAGTAGAGGACAGCCCTTGCCCCTGTGTATGTGTGTGTGTGTGTGTGTGTATACATATATATTATTAGATCTGGCAGCCTTGTGGTGGTCTTCCCCCAACTTTTTTCCTTCTTCATCCACTTTTACTGACCTTGTTTTTGCTGGTATTAGGACTCTGTGCACCTTACTACTGCTAATCAGTGTCGAAGTGCTTGTTTTCTCTCCCATAAACATGGTAACATTGGTTCGTTCCCAACTTGCATATTTAATTTACTTATAAGTCCCTAGAAACATGTTAGTACCTGTACCCAGGACCTGTAAATTAAAGACTATCAGTGGGCCTCCAGCACTGGTTGTGCCACCCACTGAAGTAGCCCTTTAACCATGTCTCAGTTCTTCAATTGCAGGGCCTGTGTGTGCTGTTCACACTGCCATGTCGACTTGGCAAATAAAACCTTTCGTTAGGAACTAATCTTCAATTTTTATACATATAAATCAACCCTATGGTAGGCCCTGGACAATACAGAGGGCAGGGTGGAATTTATTTAAAAGGCGGGACATGTAGTTTTAAGTTTTGCATATCCTTTTAGTGAAAACCCCTTAAATCCTTTTTTACTACAGCAGGGCCTATGTCTCCGATAGGAACATTGAGATTATCTAATTACATTTTATAAGTGCAATTTCTAATTGCGAAGAGGTAGACATTTTGTGTTTGGTGTCTCTAGAATCGCAATTTTCACTGATTTACTGTTTGAAGTTTTGTGCAAATACTTTGGACATTGCCTCTAAGTGAGAGAAAATCACACAACCATACAGCCACTTAGACACCAACTGGCTGACTGATACAGACATTCACACAACCGTTCACTCACCCAAACATTTACTGAGACACCTAATCACTCACTTATACAGTCAGTCACACACCTACTGAATCATCCAAAGAGGTACTCACACACTCACTGATGCACCAATACACCTGGTATATAAATTTAAACCATCAAAAACCTTTAAAAAACGCTCACAGTCACTGGATGATGTCATCAGTGATGTCCTTTGAAATGTCATCAGTGATGTCCCTGACCGTATCATGAGTGATGTAATATGTGAGGTCATAAGCAGGGCATTGTGGGGTGTGAGTTACAGTTGTATAGTTAGCTCACTAACTATAACAGTTACATGTCAGTGGTTTTGTATGAGTGACACCTGAGCCTAACTATAATGTCCCTGTAAGTTTGGTGTTTTTTGTATATATATATATATATATATATATACATATATATATATATATATATATATATATATATATATATATATATATTCCAAAACGCTGGTAAGCCCATGAGTAGCACACGAGTGTCCAAGAAGGTTACCAGCCTTCCTCAAGGTATGAGCAGCATCCGCTTGGCAGTTAGATTGTTGCAGCCTGTCAACGGCCTGACGCGTTTCGAATTAAATCTTTATCAAAGGCACAGCATAACAGGAACGTACTGCACTCACTCCCTTGCGTCCTTTACATCCTTTAAATGCCACGCCCTGTGTGGGACTGCTCCAATGAGACTATGGGATACGCATTGTGGGAGTTGAAGTGCATTTATTTCAGTCAAACATTTCAGCGTACTTATCACTGCATCCGTTTAAGGGTCCTGAATGAACCCCCCACCAGCAGATTCCGCCCTCAATCCTGTTAAGAAACTCCACATTGAGGTTAGTGAATCTAGTCCTCGTGGCCCCCTTTCTCTTTATCCGGGGTGGTGCTTGCTCGCGGCCGGGCAGCCGCTTTCATATTCCAAAACGCTGGTAAGCCCATGAGTAGCACACGAGTGTCCAAGAAGGTTAGCAGCCTTCCTCAAGGTATGAGCAGCATCCACTTGGCAGTTAGATTGTTGCAGCCTGTCAACGGCCTGACGCGTTTCGAATTAAATCTTTATCAAAGGCACAGCATAACAGGAACGTACTGCACTCACTCCCTTGCGTCCTTTACATCCTTTAAATGCCACGCCCTGTGTGGGACTGCTCCAATGAGACTATGGGATACGCATTGTGGGAGTTGAAGTGCATTTATTTCAGTCAAACATTTCAGCGTACTTATCATTGCATCCGTTTAAGGGTCCTGAATAAACCCCCCACCAGCAGATTCCGCCCTCAATCCTGTTAAGAAACTCCACATTGAGGTTAGTGAATCTAGTCCTCGTGGCCCCCTTTCTCTTTATCCGGGGTGGTGCTTGCTCGCGTCCGGGCAGCCGCTTTCATATTCTAAAACGCTGGTAAGCCCATGAGTAGCACACGAGTGTCCAAGAAGGTTACCAGCCTTCCTCAAGGTATGAGCAGCATCCGCTTGGCAGTTAGATTGTTGCAGCCTGTCAACGGCCTGACGCGTTTCGAATTAAATCTTTATCAAAGGCACAGCATAACAGGAACGTACTGCACTCACTCCCTTGCGTCCTTTACATCCTTTAAATGCCACGCCCTGTGTGGGACTGCTCCAATGAGACTATGGGATACGCATTGTGGGAGTTGAAGTGCATTTATTTCAGTCAAACATTTCAGCGTACTTATCACTGCATCCGTTTAAGGGTCCTGAATGAACCCCCCACCAGCAGATTCCGCCCTCAATCCTGTTAAGAAACTCCACATTGAGGTTAGTGAATCTAGTCCTCGTGGCCCCCTTTCTCTTTATCCGGGGTGGTGCTTGCTCGCGGCCGGGCAGCCGCTTTCATATTCCAAAACGCTGGTAAGCCCATGAGTAGCACACGAGTGTCCAAGAAGGTTACCAGCCTTCCTCAAGGTATGAGCAGCATCCGCTTGGCAGTTAGATTGTTGCAGCCTGTCAACGGCCTGACGCGTTTCGAATTAAATCTTTATCAAAGGCACAGCATAACAGGAACGTACTGCACTCACTCCCTTGCGTCCTCTACATCCTTTAAATGCCACGCCCTGTGTGGGACTGCTCCAATGAGACTATGGGATACGCATTGTGGGAGTTGAAGTGCATTTATTTCAGTCAAACATTTCAGCGGATGCTGCTCATACCTTGAGGAAGGCTGGTAACCTTCTTGGACACTTGTGTGCTACTCATGGGCTTACCAGCGTTTTGGAATATATATATATATATATATATATATATATATATATATATATATATATATATATATATATATATATATGTACCACGTGACTCCTCTGAATCTCTCGGTGTTTCCAGCGCCAGCTCCAGCTTAGCACACCAGCAAACAGAAGGGAGACGGACCACAGAACTTCAGCATCACTGACCCAGTCCTGAGGCGGAAGCCGGGAGCTGGAGGTACTGTAAACAAACCATTGGCAAAATCGAATTTTAAAAACTTTGTGTGGTGTCACTCTTTACTTGCACTGTAACTTCTTTTAAAATACTGCCAACTACTTCTTGTAGCACACAGCCGTGCATACGCTGTTGTGCTTTCCTCAAAAACAAAGCGGCCGCCATTAGAGCAGGCGCGCTCGCCGGACACGCCCACTAGAGGCCACGCCCCCTCGCCCTACAAATGTGTATGCACAGGAAGCGCAGCGGACGAGCGCAGCGGGAGCGCCTAAGGCAAGCCCGTCTGTGCCCGTCCGTGCCACGGCCGGGCCCAGGGCCGGTCACGCTGCCCAACCTACGGTACGTACAAATCAATTACTTACCTATACCCGAGCTGATCTACTCGCTCTAAACCACAATAACAATCACTGTCTTAACATTATCAATGCCGAGACATGGTTAGGACCCGCATGCTGCCTCCATTGCAGAACTCTCCTCACTCCGGAAAAACAGTCACTTAACATGAACAACGCAACCTCGCTTCGAGGAGCCTTGATCAATGCGAGGTCCATTTGCAAAAATGGGGAGCACATTCTTGACCTCATTACGGAGCACGACATGGACATGCTCTTCATAACCGAAACATGGCTGAAACCATGGTGCAACCCGATCATAGCCCAAACTGTCCCCCAAGGATACCTCATTCAGAGGATCGACAGACAAGAACTCAGAGGAGGTGGCCTAGCCATCATCCATCGAGATTCACTAAAATGTACGACCATCGAACTCTCAGACGTAAAAGGGGCAGAAAGTATGGGTTTCTGCATCCAACTAAATGAGGAAAATACCTTCGCGGGAGCCCTCATCTATCGCCCCCCAGGACCCCAAAACGGCTCCTTCGAAAGTTTCGAAGATGCTCTCAGCACTTTAACCCTAAAATACGCAAATTTCACAGTTCTGGGTGACCTAAATTTCCACCTAGACAAACCCAACGACCCCAATACCATATGGCTCAAGGACTTAACCAATATCCTAGGTCTGGAAATACTGACCAAAATGCCCACGCACAAAGCAGGCCATATACTAGACTGCATTTGCACCAATACCAAAACCCTAACGGTCGAAAACCCGCTGATCCAAACATGGACCGACCACTGGTTAATTCCGTTCAATCTAACCACCAACAAGAAAATGTCTAATACCGCCAACCTAAAAATCGAAGTCCCGATGCAAAAAGACTGGAAAAAGCTTGCCAGCTCACCAAATCTCCTGCTCACCGCAGAGAAATCTAAACCATCGCTATCTGGAGACACAGAATCCGACTACAAGATATTTTGCAATTGGATCTCTGAGTGCTGCGGTCCGGCCAACTCAGAGAAAGTAAGAAAAAAACAGAATAGAAAATCCGCACCCTGGTTCTCCCCCGAGCTAAAAATCAAACGTACAGAGATCAGAGCTCTCGAAAAGAAATGGCGCCAAAACTATGATCCAAAGGAAGCCCTTGCCTACAGAATCGCTAGGAAACTATATCACTCTATGATAAAAAACGCCAAAAAAGACCATTTCCTTCAAAGAATCAATCGGTCCAATAATAATCAGAAACAGATCTTTAAAATTGTTGATGAGTTCATGAACCCCAGAATCCTCAGGCAAGAAATACCACCCTCACTGGCTCTCTGTAACGATATAGCTGACTATTTCGAACAGAAAATACTTAAACTTACCACAGACTTCCCTGACCCTCCTGAACCCCCCCCCTACGACGCAACGCGACCATTCGACAACAAACCCCAGCTGAAAAATTTTACTCACATCAGTCTCGACGAATCCCGACAAGCAATTCTCTCCAGTAAATCAGGCTCCCCGTTTGACCCATGCCCCCCAATGCTGCTCCACACTCTGGTGGACACGGTAAATGCAGCCATAAATTCCATCATAAACTCCTCTTTGGCCACTGCATCCATTCCGGCTGAATGGAAGCTCGCTGCAGTCAAACCTCTGCAGAAAAAACCCCTACCTGACCCCACTACGCTCTCCAACCTTCGCCCCATCTCGTTGCTCCCACTACTGTTCAAACTAACCGAAGCTGCAGTAAATAAGCAGTTGACTAAACATCTAGAGGAAAACCACCTATTTCATCCTAACCAGGCTGGTTTCAGGGCCAAACACTCCACGGAGTCAGCCCTCCTACATACTGTAGAGACCCTCAAGATGGCACTGGACCAAGGGAAAAAGGCCGTCCTGATCCTGCTCGACCTGTCGGCGGCCTTTGACACGGTCTCACACCCCGTGTTGATAGGCCGTCTGACAGAGTCAGGGCTAGCAGGAACCGCCCTCGAATGGCTTAAAAACTTCCTAAGCCATAGGAGGCAAGTCACCATGCTAGGAAACTACTGCTCGGATGAAAAAACCATAAAAACAGGGGTACCACAAGGCTCAAGCCTAAGCCCGGTTTTGTTCAACCTTTATATGACCCCCCTGATTGAACTCATCACATCCTTTAACATCAGCACGATATCTTACGCTGACGACACCCAGCTCATCCTAGTACTGGATAACAACTCTTCTAAAGCGGAGGAAAATTTAAGAAACTGTCTGACGGCAACCTTTGAATGGATGCGAACGCACCACCTTAAATGTAATTCAGGTAAAACTGAAATCCTCCCTTTTGGCCAAAACAACCTTTTCTCCCCCACCAATTGGTGGCCCCAAGACGCCGAAATTCCACCAAACACCATCACGTCGGCCCGCAACCTTGGGATAAGGTTTGATGAAGCCTTATCCTTTAAGCAACAAGCAGGTACAGTGGCAGGGTCCTGCTTCAATATCATCAAAGGTCTTAGAAGGTTCTTCGACCTCCTTCCCTTAACAGCTAGAAAGACTGTGGCAGTAGCCCTGATCACATCCCGCTTAGACTACTGCAATAGCATCTATGCAGGCTCAAACAGAGCCGTCCTGCACAAGCTGCAGATGGTTCAAAACGCCGCCGCCCGCCTGGTGCTAAGACTACCCAGGAAATCATCTGCCTCAAAAGCACTCAAAACCCTGCACTGGTTACCCATCCACAAAAGAGTGCTTTTTAAAATCCTGCTCATCACGTTCAGAGCCTACCACCAGTCGGGACCGACATACCTGTCCCAAAGGTTTGGAAGATACACTCCCTCACGGTCACTCAGATCATCCAACCTAAACCTACTCGCAGTTCCCAAATTTAGACTAACCACAAAAGGTGGAAAATCCATCGGAGTACTTGGAGCCAAAGCCTGGAACAAGCTCCCACCACAAATGCGCTTGATCCATTCCGAAAAACAGTTTCGCAAAACGCTCAAAACATGGATCTTCAAAACCGAAGACTCACTCTGCTTGGCGTTAATCTAACCCTACACTCTAATCATAGACCAGGATCTATGAATATGATCTACCTTAAGCAGCATCCCCCTTTCTTCTTTTTCGGGACAGTGATGTCTAGCGCCAAGATGCTCCCTGGAGTGTAAGTGCGCTCTATAAAAGCCTATTCACATCCACATTCACATAACGGTTTATTCGGTACACAAAAAGCAGCCACGCGTTTCTGGCAAGGTATGCCCTTGATCACGCTGCAACATGTACTAAAGACATAATGCTATTTTTAAATGCAAAGTTCAAAAGGGAACACCCCTTCACAGTGACGTGGTGTGTCATGTGACAAGTAAACAGTGAAAACATACTGCCACAGTTATACATTTTATCTAAACAACAGACAAACGTGATCAATAGCTGGATAAATCCCAGATTTTAAAATGTACATTTATGGCAGTAAATAAATAAACTTATCCCACTTAGACCATATAGTATCAGAATTTAGAGACACGGTCTTCCTGTATAAATACAGATTACTTGTATGGCTTGGAAACACACATACCAATAATGTACATAAGGTTTGTCTGATCTCATAACCAGGGCAGTTAATAAAGTGCTGTGTGAAGGTGACATAAAGTGCAAAATTTCTAGAAAGTGCGAGAGAGAGAGAGCTAAGAGATTATGTGCAATACCATTCATTAAGCAAAGGACGGAAAATATCAAAACACATATAAGTTTCACAGGTCCCTGGAAACAACTGGATATCACAAAATTCTATGTGCATGATTCGTCACTTCATAATAAATAGTATGAATAGATTAAAAAATAGTATTATAAAATCTAATGAATACACCTAGACATGTGATATGCGTATACAACTATATATAAAAATAGATATACAATTGCATATATATACACATAATAAGAAATATAAAACCCCTGATAAATATGACAATTCATATGAATGCTTTAGATATCCCTCATCTGATTAAAGTGGAAATAAATGTAGGAAAATAGAGATGTATATGGATATAAACATACAAATATATATATATTAATATCTATATACAAGAATTTACAACAGGAAAAAGTTACATCATATTATATACAACAGACAGATATATATACTCACATCAATCGAAATGGTTCTACTTAAACCAATACATAGTTTGCCCCTAAACCAATAGAGATGGCCAATAGAGTAAACAGCAGTAGAAGAGGAAGGACCCGACCTCAACCTCGAAATAGGGAACCTAACTAAGAGGGAGGAAAGTTGCAAAAACGGGTCTTTGGAGATATAAAGGCAATTAGGGCGTGAGAACAATATATTACATTACAAAAAGTGATGCATCTCATCAATATTATTCAACCCATTGGGCCAACGTGTGTCGAGCTCTAGTATCATCTTGGTTTCCAGCTGTCTTAAAAGTGATTCCTTGTCACCTCCTCTTTTGAGGGGTGGTATGGCACCGATCACAAAGTATTTTAAACAAGATAAATCATTGTTATGTGCTCTTTTAAAGTGACGGGCCACCAGGTAGCCAGGGTCACTGTGCAAAATGGCGCGCAAATGCTGTAAAATCCTGACATGCACCTGTAGCTTGGTACTACCAACATATCGTAATCCACAGGTACACGTCAGGACATACACGGCAAAGTCTGTTTTACAATTGAAATTGCCCATGATCATTTTTGGCTCCGCATCAAAGGGAGTTAAATAGTGCAAGGTATTGATGCCAAACCGGCATGCGCGGCAGCTGGAACATTTAAAAAACCTCTAGAAGGTTTCAACCAAGAAGTTTTGGACTTCAATTCAGGAGCCGCTTTGTCCAAAGCGGACCCCATACTTTTAGCCCATCTGAAGGTGATAATGGGATTGGCCGGCAACTTAGTGTTCAAAATAAAACCAACCTATCTCCCTCTTCACTTTATTGTGCCCATGTAATAAAAGGTGCCCATGTAAAATTACTCTAAATTGTATTAATAGTATTCAGCACTCCTTTTGCATTTTATATATATATATATATATATATATATATATATATATATATATATATATATATATATATATATGCACAATGTAGCGGCGTTCCTATCGAGCACTCGGATAAGGATCACTCAGCAAACTCCAGGGTTACCAAGAAAAAAGATTTATTGCTTCATAAATCTCTCCGTGACGCGTTTCGCACTCCACAGAGTGCTTGATCACACAATATGCCCCGAGTTCCATTACATTTTTTATGTTAGTAGCACATTAGACACCAAAGAGGGACTCGTTAAGTTAGATCCATGACATACATTTGCGTATAACAGGAGGACATGTTGGACTGGTGTAAAACACATGAATAACGCCCCTTATTTCGAGAGTAGGAATGAAAATAACAACAATATCCTACTCAAGCATTATGAAATAAATATTTGCATTACCATTTTGATTATACTACACGCATATTTTCGTGAAATCTTAAAGATCTTCGTAATGCAAAATCAGGAAAAAAGAAGAAGAAATTACAAGACATCGTGTTAATTAATACCTTACAGTCTCATGACCTAAATCCCACTAATAACCGGGATGAAAAAGTGAACTGAATATGTTTTACGTTCCGGGGCTCCTCCCTGTGTGCGTCATGTAGGATTGTCGTCATGGCAACGGGGGGTAAACATAAACAATAATGGTGCGGTCTACGGAGCAGAGAGAACACATCGTAATCTGTAGATGCATTCTCACACATTGTGATACAGTGTATAGTTGGAAGCGGGATACCCTCTGGTAGTATTGATGTTCCAACTCTTCGAGCTCCATGTTATACGTCGGCAAAACTAACCGGGTAGTGCTCTATCTGCACGTGACGTGTATGTGTGTCCTACTGCATGATAGGAAGATGGGGGAAAGGTGGATATATATTCCTCTGGTTAGTGAGATAGAAGCCCCCTTTTTGTTGACGACACGCAACTAGTGTGTTGACGGTAATGTCCAGATTGTATTTGTTCCTGGTTAGTGGAATAGATACTTGTTCAACCGAATACCCCCTATAATATTACTGGAGTCCCCAGAAGGGTTTCGGTGTACTTGTGTAATAACTCTGTGGGTATTACTGCATACCACACATGCAATCCTAAGCTCGGGTGCATATTACAGTACGTTCCTATTTTAAAAGATAGAAGAGGATAAGAGAGGAGATTCTCTGTGCAGTTCAAGATGATTCATGTGATTCTTATTCAGACATCTCCCTTGGAATTATCTGCAGAAAGAGAGAGAGAGTAGAGAATATGAGGAAAGGAAAAGAGAGGTACACTTCAGTCCATGAGTAAAATGCACATTATTTTTCCAAGAACAGTACCATTACATTGCACTGACACATTTCATTCTTGCAGATGTACATTGTATTCTTCGTCCATATTATGCCCTTTAGGGTAACGGGTACAGAGGCTAATTATGTATTTGGATTCCTTTTGTCTTAATTTAAGTAAGCGATTACCTCCTCTAGGGCCTATGTTAACCTGCTCCAACACAAAGTAAGTAAGTTTTTTGGGGTCAGAGAAGTGATGGCTCTCAAAATGGCGTGCTATCGGGTACTGTTGGTCTAGGTTACTGATAGCTCTCGTGTGTTCCAACACTCTTTTTTTAGCCATATGTGTCGTGCTGCCTATATATAATAGGTTGCATGGGCAAGTCAGGGCATAGATGACAAATGGTGTAATCATAGTGGAATATATATATATATATATATATATATATATATATATATGTATGTATGTATGTATATATATATATAAATATATATATATATACATACATACATATATATATATATATATATATATATATATATATATATATATATATATATATATATATATATATATATATATATATATATATATATATATATATATATATATCCCTGTTAAACTCATGGAGTGCGAAACGCGTCACGTAGGGCTTATGACGTGAATAAACCCTACCTTTTTTGGCAAAACCCGTGACCAAGAGGTAGGCTTACCTCGAAACGCGTTGGGGCTGTTTATCTTTTTGCCAAATAAACCTTGAGCACTGAGAACACAATTGGGGCCTCGACTCTGGTTTCTACTAATAGGATTATACCAGTTTTCTGACTTATTTAAGGATTGGCGATCCTGTCGAGCGCCCGCCGTGCAAGAGGCAGAAGCACGCCGCTTTTTCGTGTTGTATATATATATATATATATATATATATATATATATATATATATATATATATATATATATATCCCTGTTAAACTCATGGAGTGCGAAACGCGTCACGTAGGGCTTATGACGTGAATAAACCCTACCTTTTTTGGCAAAACCGGATTGTGCAGTGTGGTTTTTTACGCCTGAGAGCACGCTTGGAACTCCGTTTAACAGGGTTATTGATTGCCGGCTGCTTCACGGGTGGCGTGCCACCCCCTCAAGACGAAGGATACACCGGAGAAGCTACTTTTGTTTGGAATATATATATATATATATATATATATATATATATATATATATATATATATATATATATATATATATGTATAATGCAAAAGGAGTGTTGAATACTATTAATACAATTTAGAGTAATTTTACATGGGCACCTTTTATTACATGGGCACAATAAAGTGGAGAGGGAGATAGGTTGGTTTTCTTTGTAGGTTAATGTTTGTTGGAAGTTTAACTGCTAGGAGAGATGAAAGTCCATGGCAGAGGTTTATTGCAAAGTCGGTATGGGTAGGTTGTGAGAGATAGGGTTTGTGATTTAGGGAGGGTATATGCGTAGTGTAGTGAGGACTGGCAGGAGGCAAGTACTTTGAGTGGGTTGTAAAGACCATGATTTGCTGAGGTGCCAAGGCAGCCTTTATCCACATAGTGAGAGTAGATCTCAAGTACGATTTGTCAAAGCGTCACAATTCACAAAGGCTCTTGTAGCACAGTCAGCAGGGCGAATGGCACACTGCGAGCAAGCACTGATTTCTCACAGCTCACAGAAAGAGGTGGTGGTACACTCATCATTCATATATGTAGTTCACACATTTGCTGTGCGCTGATCATTTATAGGATGAGGGACGCGTTGTTCAGAGTATTATAAATTGCTCCTATGACTTCATAACATTTAATTTGAATATTTATATATTTATCTGAATTCATCCTGCATTATGAGTGATGTAATTTTTTCAAAGATGATGTGGTTTGTCCAACCAATTTTGATGTCTGATGTGGATTTTACATGCTTTAGTCATGCTGCTTATAGTAAAAACCCTCATAAGAATCTAATTGCCAAAAGCCATATACAGTTGGAGGGGACATTTTTCCATTTCTCTTCTAATTAAATTACACTGCATGTGAAGTAATAAGTCAAAGGGCTTATCTTACTCACTTTGAGTTCAGACTCACAGTATCCATATTGAAATAAATCACAGTTTTTCTCAAGCTAACACAGCTTTAACCTTCTCTCTCCAAGTATCCAAGGAACGTGAACACTGTTGTAAATTGATAAATCCATTCCAGGCCATTCTGACCGGGCTCATTTAAAAGAATACCTTGCACCTGAGAGACTATCCATGCATTCACAGATTACTCTCTTTTGGCTTCAATTATAAACTTTCTAATTAAGCAGACCAAGTATAAGAAACTGGGTTCTTAGTTGAGAGGAGAAAAAGCACCAATCAAATAATAAACTGATTCCTTGTCTGGGTGAACTACAAAAGTCACTAAGTAAGCCTGTACTTACCCTCTAGTGCCTTAACACAAAAGCACTCACGCTTTACTTAGTGGTAATGTGTATAGTACTTAAACAAATAAAGTACTAAAGTGAAAACACTGCACAAGAAAAATCTCAAATCTTTTTACATTGCTAGAGCTTCATGTTAGCACTGGTCACAGTCTCCTGCTGCTGATGCTGGTTCTTGTAGAGGACGCAAAGATCAGGTTCTCACAGGATATTCACATCAGCGGGCATCGCAGATGGTTGTCAGGCAACATGAGGAGTCCATTTGTAGTCGCACAGGGACCCAAAACCTTAGAATCTTCATCAGGGACTCAGGAATTGTGGTTGTCAGGCAGGAAGAGAACACTCTGATGCCAGTCAAGGGTCAGGACCTTGACTGGGGGATCAGCGCTTACTTCAGCAGAGGCCAGCAACAGGACTCATGCCGGTCCATGCAGGTCCAGTTGGTGCTGGTTGGCTTGACAGTTGCAAGGAGACCTCTGGAAACTTGTTTTTTCCCTGTAGCTCTAACAGGAGGTTAGTCAACTGACACTTTGAAGCACTTATGTGGAGCCTGAGCTCAAGTCAAGCAGGTCCAATCTTCATTCTTCAGATAACAGGGGAATCCATTTCCTGAATCTATCACAGGACAAGCAGTGTTCTGATGAGAGGTTTTGAAGGTGCCACTTGTATCCTCAGTGCCAGCCTATGCGGGAGGGATGGCGCGTCTCTCTAAACCTGCCGCTTACCTATGTTTGGCTCCAAAATGTGTAGGGTAACAAAGGGTAGACAGGCATATTTGTGAGATGCATTTGTCAGTGGCACAGCAGGCACCCCTTAGAAGTCGGGAAGGGCTGGGCAAGCCCTAAGGCTATGCTTTGAAGTTCAGGAAGGCTAAGCACAACCTTCCAGGACATCCCTTTCAGGAGGTGAACACCCAGCCCCACACCCAAGGTTCTTTAGTCCTCACATCTGGAAGTAATACGCAAATCACAATGGGAGATACATTCAGAGTCATGTGATCCTGGATCTTGGCAGAAATGCACATTTGGTTTATGCTGAAAAATACACACTTTCTAAAGTTGGGTTTTTCAGAATTGTAACTTAAAATCCGGCTTTATGATTAAAGAGGATTACAAATTACAATTTATTTGAATGGAAACACTGACCCTTGATCTGGTTCCAAATTGAAGTTAGGACTTATAAAGCGTGGCAAGGTAACCCGGTGTTAGTCTATGTGGGCTTTACAACATTGAAAACTGCCTTTAGGAGTTTTTCATTGCCAGGGCATGTAAAACTGAAATAAACATGTCCTACATTTTAAATACAATGCACCCTGCCCTATATATTAGGAGTGAATTATATGTATTAAACAGGAAGGTTTAGGCCTAGCAAAAGGTTTGTAATGACTGGTTGAAATGGCAGTTTAACAGGTTACTACAGATTTCAGTGGCAGGCCTGAAACACGTTTTGCAGTGCTACTTTAGCGGGTGAGGAGGGCACAATGCATGCTGCAAACCACTAGTAACATTTAATTTCCAGGCCCTAGGTATATTTAGTACCATATACTAGGGACTTACAAGTAAAGTAAATGTAACAACTCAGACGTAGGCCAACTTTCCCCTGTTTGTTAGGGAGACCACAATTTCTTTACCACTTATTAGTAAAGTGCGCAGAGGCATAAAAGCCAACAAAAGCGGGTTCAGCGAATGAAGGAACAAATCTAGGGTGACCTTGCATAAGGTGCCAGGTTGAACACCACCTCATTCTGTTTTTGCCTCAAACATCTAAAGTACATATTACCAGCTCACTGACTAGTAATATTTTGGTAGGTTGTAAGGCTGACCAACAGATATGAAACCATCACCACTGACATTGATTAGATGCAAATATAACTCATAAGCATTTATTCTTTTTAGTATTTGACAGGCCTACAAGCCCAGCCCTAATGTAGACATATATTAGATATCTCTAGATCAGGGGTCTCCAAACCGGTCCTGGGGGGCCGGATCCAGGGCAGATTTTTTGGATCTCCCCATTGAGATACATGTAGTAATTTTAAAAATCTGGCATGGAGCCGGCCCTCCAGGACCGGTTTGGAGACCCCTGCTCTAGATGGTGAATAGTGTTTGAACAGAAGACAAGTAATCCTTCTTCCTTTTACCAAACCCTGTATGTTTTCCTCTTGCACTGTACCACTACCCAGGTTCATAACACGGATGTGCAACCACCTGACAGCCCTCAAACACAAGAGTCATATGAAAAGACAGAATGGGCAGCAGAGTTTAATAGCATCAACTCTAACCCAGAAGAGCAGTAAACAACAAAACTTACTAGAAAATCTAAATGTGAGCAATAGCAAAGCAAAAATAGAGATGTCTGTAGAATTATGAGGACAATAAATCACCCAAATAAAATTCATTCAAAAAATCAACTCTGAACCAATAAGGAAATGTTGACGATGAAAGAATTTCACAAATTAGGTAAGGCGTAACATTTACAGACTTCAGCCCCTAACACTTAAAACACTTCACACTCAATTACCACATTTCTAGAAGTTTTAAACCTAAATCAATCATGAAAGAAAATTAAAAAGGAAAACATAAATCATAACCTTTTACGAAGCAAGAAATCATCTAAAATGGTACATGGTGCACCAATATAAATTGGTACTTATTTGAAACCTAAAAAAGGAGAGGATCAGAGAGATGTAAATGTTGGTTGTATAACCTATTAAATATAACAAAAAAATGACATAATCAAGAGGTCTGTGTTGTTCTTATGTACCTTGATAGTTCACACCATTTACTGAGAAATATTTCCAGATATTTTGCAACGCTTGTAACTGAATTACCAGGAAAGTCATGAGTGTTCCATTGAAATGGATTGAGTGCAATGTTATTGTGAAAAGTGAAACTGCATATTTTTAATACAGATGGGCTTTAAATTCACAAGACACTCATTAGTGTACCTCATATCTAAAACATTTCGGGGCATATTATCAAGGAATGGCGTTAAAATTATCGCTGCTTTAGCAGCAGGAAACTGCCTAAAAAATGGCTGTAATGGGCTGGCTAATAAACCGTAGAGAATTCCAATAGAAGCCCATGTTAACCCCAGAACATGGGTTTCTATTGGAATTCTCAAGGGCATATTATCAAGCCCATTATCGCCATTTTAGTGGCAGTTTCCTGCTGCTAAAGCGATGATAATTTTAACGTCGTTCCTTGATAATATGGCCCATCCATCTGTATTATTAAAGAAATATAATAGCAGAGTTTCTTTTATTCTATAACCCACACCCTTAACTCTCTTCGTCAAAACCGTAAAAACGATTCCCCTAAATACTTAAGCCATACCCTTGTCCCTGTAAGTTATACTCCAATTTGTTAAACTCTATTCCCCCCTCTTGATCCCATACGTCTTCTGCTGGGCATCACCGACGGACTGGATGGCTCTAGGGCTGAGATGCTCTTCCTTAATACAGCGTTGGTGGTTGCCAAAAGGGACATTGCTGCTCTTTGGCTGGACACTACCGCACTCACTCTAGGGCGCTGGTGCAGAGGGGTGGACTGGTGTGCTGCGCAGGAGCTGCCTCTTTATGTCGCCAGGGGATGCCCTCAGAAATTTCTCTGCATGTGGGGCAAATGGGTTGGAGTAATTTAAGACTGATAAGGAGTGGTCTGCTCTTCAGGTACACATGGATATGTCATTATTGGTTTTATTTGTGTAGCCTTGATGTCACTGTGATGTGTTTTTCCCTATTCTGACAGTGTATAATGTAGCTCTGAATGGTGCTGTTTATTGTTACATTCAAAACTCAATATAATAGATTGTCAAAAAATAAGCTCTATTCCCTTAACCCATTGGTTCCCAATCTTTTTTGACCCGTGGCTCCCTTGACCTAATTGGCAGTTGGCTGTGGCTCCCCACCATTTTTTTACCGGTGCACCGGGGTGCAGCGGCGCACACTTTGGGAACCACTGGTCTACATGAAGAATGGAGCCTAGACGTGATGAAGGATTCAGAGAGTAGCCATTACCATACAACCTTATTTGCATTCACAAAGATCTTATAAGTGCATCTAAATGCATACAAAACCATCATAGAGTAGCATAAAGCACTCCCACTAAAAGTAACCAGGCTAGAGAAAGGCTCAAGGAGCTCTGTTACGTTACAAGAAGTTTACATGGGGTATGCTCTGATGAACCCAAGACGGCTCACCAGACCCCATCTACCCAGTGTTTTAAGTGAGCTGGGTACAGAGGACAAGTGGGACAGGTCCAAAACTGTATAGTCTCTCAAAAAGATAATTGAAGATACTGGCCTGCATTACGGATGGACTATTGTAAGACTCACATACCCATAATACTCGGACAATAACATGCATTTTTGTTCTGCATTGAGAAGAAGAGGTAGTGTCCCCGGGAAAGCGCACATTGGTGTTTAAAAAAGTGGGCTTAGTGGAGATCCATGCAGGATGCAAGCACAGTATTATCAAAGATGAACAGCACCTGTGACCAGATGGATCTATGTCTCAGGAACACCACTTTCCATTCCTGGACTTTGCTTTTGCATCATTGTTATCAGGTTCGTTGGTGCAATTGACTCAATTAACCTGAACCAAGACTACAACTCTCAAAATGCAATATGCTAAATCAAAACCCAGAAGTGGAAAGTTATGGCCTGGTGACATGGAGTCATCAGGACTCCCTACTTTTGATGCCCATCTGCACCATGACTATTAGAAGAACATGACAAGAAATGTAGTAACTGTGCATGTTTAGGTGGTATTCATAGACCTGGGAAAAGTGTAGTTTACACTGGTATAATTTGCATAATTTTAGGGATTTCATGTTATGCATGTTAAGTGAAATTCCCAAAATTATGCCACTTCACATACTGACACACCATTCACAGTAAATATTTACTGCAAAAGCGCGATATGTGACAATAAGTTTTCATCCAACATGTGGGACCATAATGCAGAGTGCTCTTGTTCATGTTGCTTTTCTTTCTTTACACTATTTTTAGCGCAAAATGTAGCCTCTTGTCAAAAATTGACTCAATGTCACATTCTGCGCTAAATTACATTCTGTGCTAAAGTTTAGTGGGAAATGATGAATTTGCATTTCACATAAGTATGCACAATTTTGTCATTTGGCATAAATGTGCAAAAACAAATTACATTAATTCCGCACTTTGGGAACCACAGCTATATAGCATGCCTTTACAAGTTCAAAACTGCCCCAATTTGCAAACATATGCCACATTTTAGGTATTTAATTCACAAATGAGGGGCGTTTTTTTATATTGGTGGCCATGTCTATTTTCTGTCCCAGTCCAACACTGACCCTTAACCACGTCCTGAGATCATAGCAGCATATACTGCCATGTAATAAAGAAAGGGAATGACAACTACTTGTCATGGAGAAAGGACAGGGGTTGAAGCACACAGGCACGAGCAAAATAAATGTAGGAAGTTAAGAAGATAAGATTCTAAGAAGGGCCGAGACAAAAAGAAAGAGGGAAAGAGAAGCATCGACTGCAAAGTAAAAAATGCCCAATTAGTGACCCCAGCCCATTACATGAACTACAGAGCCCGGCTCTTCGTCTCCTGAGATCTAAAGGTACTCAATACATTACAGACCGTTCTGTTGGGGCAAATTGGTAAATCATCTGTAAATTGGAATTTGGGCAACATTCAACAAATCCCCGCTGCGTGCTTTAAAGAAGACAAGATACATAGGAAAATCATAAATGAAACTTCGGGGTCTCTGCGTGAGCACGTATCCGTGCGTGACAACACTTGCAATCCAGCGTCGTCTGTCTGTGATGTCACACGCATTACTCGGTGTCTGAGCAGCAGGTCGTTTCCCTTTAGAGTGTGAACAAAGGAGGGGGAGGAATTGCGGCTGCAATTTCCAGGACCCATCCTGCGAGGCAGCGCGGCGCCCCTGGCTTTTCATCACGGCGCACTGGGGTGCCGCGGCGCACACTTTGGGAACCACAGCCTTAACCCATTAACCATACCGCTCGTAGTCGAGTTACGCATTTGGTGACAGTGTGAACTTAAAGCCCACTCTTGCATCTTATTTGGAACTGCTGCCGTCTGGTGCCCTTTGTTTTATTCCTGACCTGGACCCGCTGCTGGCTTGAACTTGGGCTGCCCAGGGGGAGCGGGACTGCGAGGACCAGAGGTACGTGCGCTTCATGACCACGCGCACCTGGTGCCTCTTCCCGCCCCCTCCTCCCTGCTAACCCTTAAAACACGACTCGCGGCCCCCGCTCCGCGGGAGCCGCTCGTAGTCGAGTTACGCGTTTGGTGACAGCGTTAACTTAAAGCCCACTCTTGCATCTTATTTGGAACTGCTGCCATCTGGTGCCCTTTGCTTTATTCCTGACCTGGACCCGCTGCTGGCTTGAACTTGGGCTGCCCAGTGGGAGCGGGACTGCGAGGACCAGAGGTACTTGCGCTTCATGACCACGCGCACCTGGTGCCTCTTCCCGCCCCTTCCTCCCTGCTAACCCTTAAAACACGACTCGAGGCCCCCGCTCCGCGGGGGCCGCTCGTAGTCGAGTTACGCGTTTGGTGACAGCGTGAACTTAAAGCCCACTCTTGCATCTTATTTGGAACTGCTGCCATCTGGTGCCCTTTGTTTTATTCCTGACCTGGACCCGCTGCTGGCTTGAACTTGGGGTGCCCAGAGGGAGTGGGACTGCAAGGACCAGAGGTACTTGCGCTTCATGACCACGCGCACCTGGTGCCTCTTCCTGCCCCCTCCTCCCTGCTAACCCTTAAAACACGACTCGCGGCCCCCGCTCCGCGGGAGCCGCTCGTAGTCGAGTTACGCGTTTGGTGACAGCGTTAACTTAAAGCCCACTCTTGCATCTTATTTGGAACTGCTGCCATCTGGTGCCCTTTGCTTTATTCCTGACCTGGACCCGCTGCTGGCTTGAACTTGGGCTGCCCAGTGGGAGCGGGACTGCGAGGACCAGAGGTACTTGCGCTTCATGACCACGCGCACCTGGTGCCTCTTCCCGCCCCTTCCTCCCTGCTAACCCTTAAAACACGACTCGAGGCCCCCGCTCCGCGGGGGCCGCTCGTAGTCGAGTTACGCGTTTGGTGACAGCGTGAACTTAAAGCCCACTCTTGCATCTTATTTGGAACTGCTGCCATCTGGTGCCCTTTGTTTTATTCCTGACCTGGACCCGCTGCTGGCTTGAACTTGGGGTGCCCAGAGGGAGTGGGACTGCAAGGACCAGAGGTACTTGCGCTTCATGACCACGCGCACCTGGTGCCTCTTCCTGCCCCCTCCTCCCTGCTAACCCTTAAAACACGACTCGCGGCCCCCGCTCCGCGGGAGCCGCTCGTAGTCGAGTTATGCGTTTGGTGACAGCGTGAACTTAAAGCCCACTCTTGCATCTTATTTGGAACTGCTGCCGTCTGGTGCCCTTTGTTTTATCCCTGACCTGGACGCGCTGCTGGCTTGAACTTGGGCTGCCCAGGGGGAGCCGGACTGCGAGGACCAGAGGTACTTGCGCTTCATGACCACGCGCACCTGGTGCCTCTTCCCGCCCCCTCCTCCTCCTATTTAGTAACGCCCAAACACGCGCACGCGGGACGCGCGCGGGAAGGCGCCAGGCAAAGGGCGGGCCGTCTACCGCTGTCCAGGGCCGGATATGGCCGGGCTGGGCCCCCCTCTAAGGTTTCTTCCTCCATGGTAAGATTTCCCACCTATTAACTCTGTTAACAATCATCATAGCCACTAACTAATAACTGATTATGGGCGTATCCCTGGAAGGGGGGGGGGGGGGAAATGGAGCATCACTGGACCTGGGGGGAGCTTAAATGGAACATTGGATGACTTTTTCAGAAGAGCTGCTGGGGTTGATGACAGAGAGATTGCACTCACGGAAAAACGCCTATCACATGAACTTTTGGGTGCTAAGCGCTCCTCGCTAGGGGACTAATGCTGTTACACCAGTCCATGATGGACCAAGATGCTTAGTTACGACAAGCCCTAATGAACAAGAAGGGGTATCACTTGATGATAAATTTACTGACTTGGACGCTGAGTTATCACCTCTGAACATCTCCTCATGCAGTAGCTTATCTTCAGAAGGCTTCCACCCGATAGTGGCCAGGAAAAGTATACAGGCCATCGACTTACAAACTATAGTACCTACTTGTCCCAAGCAAGTTGGCAAAAGAAAGAGGGGAGGAGGCCGCCATTTGGGCAGGAAACCTAAAATCATTAAATTGTCATATAAACCACGTATACCTACCCCTAAAAATGTCTCATTTAAACCTAATAAAACAGTAAAAGGTCTTATAGCTACGGATACCCTGGGTCCACAATTACAAAACATTGCACAAAGAACGGGGAAAGAGAAAGAGTTAGAAATGTCATTCTCTAATATGACACCTTTATTAAGATCTTTTACTCTTCCCCTGATAGAAAGACTAAGGGTCATTAATGGGAAACTTGACGCCCTAAGCGAAACAATTCTAGAAAACTCACGAAAGCTGGACATCTTAGTACCACCAGAACACAATAAGGACAATATGCCTGGGCATAGCAATACTGTAGCATCTGAAGCTAAGACAGCTATTTGCGCAGTTACCAAGGTTGTAGCTAAAGATCGAAACAATATTGGCCACCTGCAGAAATCTGCAGGAAATAAATCCACTGAAAATAGGTCACAAAACACACCAATAGTGAAACCAATTGAGAATAAGGGGGTAGACGATGGGCAAGCTAAATTGGAAGATCAGGTTCCTTTGCCTGTAATTAATTTACCGCCTAAATCCTCACCTCTGGTACTTCTCCTTGGAAATGTACCGGTATTGAATAAGGGAACGAGGGAGAACCATGGTCAGCTTAAAAATAAGGTGGCTCACTGGATTGCAAATAACACCACTGAGGGGAGCAAGATATGGCATAATATCATAATGGCACGAAGGGTGGCCTGGGTGGGCAGGACACGAAAGAATAAAACAGGGGACTGTGTTATAGTGAACTTTAACAGCCCTGAACCAGTGGGGAGAATCCTTAGTGAGGTCATGTTTTATGCAGGGACACGGAGTCAAGGAATTGAGATTCTTCCTCTTGAGTATTTTTACAGAGATTTGAATAGAACAAACCCCAATAGAGGTAATGGGTGGGGATACAATAGGATACCGCACCCACAAGTAAGTCAAGGATGGGAATATCCTAGAAAGAGTCATTCATGTCACCCACATCACATACAGCGGGGATATGTGGGTTATGTCCCAGTTTTTGAAGGACTAAACAGGTTGGCAGACCTTTCCGGTCTTAATGACTGTGACTGACTGGGTGGTGAGGATAATAAAGCTACACAGATATCCACACATGCCTCACTGTTGGGGAAGTCCCCATCACTGTGTGCCTCGTCTGATCACGCAATTCAGGGTAATGGAGTAATAGGAGAAGTGCCTACTCTGCTAAGTTCCCCCACGTTGGAAACAGATGCTACTAAAGAAAATTTACTAATGGATAACTCACTCAGGACTACGCCCACTGTAGGGGATAGCCAGGGCACATCACTAACTACTCCGATTAGTAAAAAACGCAAGTATGAGCAAGAAGTTATAAGGATGGGATTAATGTCAGATCCTCAGCGGGTGAACCCCGATAACGATAAACCACGGTCAAAACAGTTTTCCCCCAGGCAGCCGGGTGGCCAAGTGAGGATTGTTTCCTGGAACGTGTGTGGGCTAGAGAGCAAAGTACACAATACAATCTGGGGGGAGTTGGTGCAGGACATTGACATCCTATGTATACAGGAAAGTTGGCTTATAAACGAGAAACACCTTGATGGTTTTAAAGCTTTCCATATTCCTGCAGTACGTTCTCTGTATGGTAGGCATAAAGGAGGGATATGTATTTATGTGTCCAATTTGTTAAAAGTTGTCAAGATCGCTAGTAGAAACAGTTCACATTATTTTCAACTGGTTTCAGTTATTCTAAACCACTGTGTAGAGCTACTAATAGTTAATTTTTATAACAACATAAAGAATGAGGACTTTGCTGAAGTCGTGCACAAATTACAGGTGGAATTAAGTGGCCATATTCTGTCTAAGGGGGAAAATACCATATTGATATGGGTAGGGGATTTCAATATGAATATATGTGACTGTAAAACATGTGGGTTTCAGGATTATGGAAGGGGAGAAAATGTGGGTAGGAGTCACTTTATGCATACTGAGAGAGGAGAGATAATAAATAGTATTATGGCCAATTTCGATTATGGATTTGCTAATATGCTGTGTTCTCCTAAGGTTGATTTTAGTGCCACACATTTAGCTAGGGGGCTTCATTCTATCATAGACTTTGTGATTGTACCGAATAGATTTTCTAATTGTGTGGAAGACTTTGATATTCCCATAATTAGGTTAAGTGATCATCTACCCCTTAGTGTGACTATAAGCACCTCAGAGCTTACTAGCATTTCTACTATTGAGTCCCTGACCTGGACACAAAATATCGCTATAGCACGCCAAAATGGGCTGGCATTAAAATGAAGCATTGTAGATACGATTAAAAAATCTAATGGAATTATGACTACGGCCCTTAAATACATTATAGTCTGTCTGGATGAGAATTCTTCTTATGAACAAACCCTGGAGGCTTTTAGTAACATCACTAGTATCATCCAGGACAAGTTAACTAGGGTACAGAGTAATAACTCTAATAAAGGGATGGGCTGGTTTGATTCTCGGTGCACTAAGGCGTATACTGCCCTTAAGGTGGCCCTAAGTACCAAACCAAGGGAACATGACGTAATAAGAAACTGTAGGAAAGTGTACACCCAGGCAAGGTGCCAACGAAAAAAGGAAATCAAAGATCTAGCATGGCAGAATCTGTTGAGTGCTTCACAGTGTAGAGACTCTAGATCCCTTTTGGCAGGCAGTCAATGCACCCATTTTTACTAAAAAGGAGGCGGCAAGGCTAGACATTGACATAGATGAAAAAACTTGGATCGATTTCTTCTCAAAGGTCTACAGTAACACACAGGGGCAACCCACGAAAGAGGACAAGAAAAGAGGGTATCCGCTGAAAGGGGGTGGCCATCATCCAATAAATATGGAGATTTCCCTTGAGGAAGTACAGTTAGCACTACATGCCAGCAAAAATAATAAAGCCCCGGGACCAGATGGGATCCCTATTGATATTTTTAAACTTAATACACATTTATGGGCCCCAATTTGCACACGGGTCCTTGAGGCTTGTTGTGCTACAGGCTTTATTGGTACTTGGTCGAAATCGGTCATAATACCAATATACAAAAAGGGGGATAGGGAGAGTCCATCTAATTATAGACCAATATCCCTATTAGACTCCCTTATGAAAATGGTGGGGAGAGTGGTCCTAAATAAAATGGAATCATGGGCAGAGGAACATGGCATTTTAAGCCCTGTGCAGTATGGTTTCCGGGAAGGGATGGGCACCGTAGAGCAGGTCCTAAATTTTGTTTCGCTTCAAGCGAAATATACACGGGCTAAAGAAGGATGTCTTTATGCAATTTTTGTCGACCTCTCTGCCGCCTTTGATTGCGTGATACATACTAAATTGTGGCAAATACTTGAGGAGATGGAAGTCGAACCAGCCATTGTATTATTTTTACTGCAGCTCTATTCAGGGGCAACAGCTAAAGTAAGACATGGGCTGAGGGGGGAGTGCACGGGGTCCTTTACCATAGAAAAAGGCGTAAGACAAGGCTGTGTGCTGGCCCCTTTTCTCTTTTCCCTCTACACGAATAATCTTGAGGTTGAACTGGGGGACAACAAAATCGACTCCCCAAGGTTTGGTAATAAGCAGATAGTATCACTCTTGTATGCGGATGATGCGGTATTGATGGCAAGAACGAAGATGGGTGCGTAGAAGGCCCTTACAAAATATTTAGAATTCATGGAAGTAAGGGGCCTTAACATCAATGCAAAGAAATCAAATGTGATGCGTTGTGGCAAAGGTCGCGCTACCTCCAAATACCTCAAAGTTTCAGGACTTGAAATTGAGTACATTAAAACCTTCCCATACTTGGGGGTATTAATTGATGGTTCTGGCACTTGGGGACCTGAGGTTAAGAATAGGACCCTATCCTTTAAACGATCAATAGCAGCACTGAAGAACTTCTCCTTTAAGTTGGGTTAAAAAAAAACTGAAATCATGTTAAAAATGTATGTGGCCAAATGCAGAAGTATCGCATTGTATGGGGCAGGGATCTGGGGATACCAGGATACATCATTGTTACAGGTTGAAGAAAACACATTTTTTTGATACCTGCTAACTCTCCCAAAGGGCACCTCAGTTTTTAATTGTCATACGGAATTAGGGATGAACCATATTACAGACCTGATTAAAATGCAACCTATTCTGCTTTGGCGCAGAGCATGGGCTCAGAAGCTCTCGGCCTAAACCAGGACATTATAAGGGATGTCATGGGCCTAGATAATGTGAAGCGCATTGCCTGGCTTGAGTATATTAGGAAAACATTAACTGACCTCCAACGACCTCAACTATTTAGTAACCCGGACTTAATTAGGAATGTTTCGAAAAAAGAACTGATAAGGTTATGCATGGCCCATTTCGACTTATTAAGATGTGCAGGGGAGTTAATGAAGAAAACAGTAATTGATCACCAATTGTCGCTAACCACCTATACAATACAACCATATTTAACCATGAGTACTGTGGGCTTTGACCGATTCATCCTGACCAGATTTAGGTTTAATTTATTTCACCGGCTGGTCACATTTCCAAGTAAAAATGATTGGTCTAGAACCTTAGTTCCTTGCCCCTATGACAACATGTCGCTGCAATCCACCTTTCATGTAGTACTGTTTTGTAAACTGTACGAGATGGAGCGAAAAAGATGGATTAAACAGTATTTGAGGCAAGGTGTTTGGCGGCAATGCAGACCTGCAATTCTGTCAATGTCAATTGATACTTGTATAGCGCACTACTCACCCGCAAGGGTCTCAAGGCGCTTGTACGAATACCGCTGTGGAACCCATCCTGGCTTTCCCTGTGAGGCGTCCACTCCTGGGCACCCCCAAGGTGGAGACCAGGCATCCTTAGCGTTGTGGGGGCCGTTGTGGAGATTAAGCAAGCAATTGCCCAGAGTTGCAGAGTGGGACTCCATGATTGGAATAGGCACCGAGGCGAGAATTATCAGGTCCATGGAATTTTTGAGCCCAAGACCCGCCGAGGCGGGGAATTGAACCCTGGTCCCGGGCCAGACCTCTGCATTAGCGTCTGCCGCTCTAACCATTGAGCCACACTTCTCCTTTTCTTAGCTCCAATTCTTAGCTTGCAGCAACTGGGAAATGTTACTTGCACTATGGTGATGACTGGATTTTTAAAAAATGTTTTAAAAAATCGTAATTCAATGATTTGCTGATTCAGTTCATTAAGCTTTATTCGATTTTGTTTCAAATCATAAAAGCATACAGTTAAAAAAAACATAATTTTGCAAACAACATACATTTTAAAAGCAACATGATCACGATAGGTTAAGTAGAATTAGCTAACCCAGTTGTTAATTATGTCTATAAAGATTTGCATGGTATGCACCCGCCTAATATTGACAGTTGTAATAAGGCGTGAGAGGATTAAAATGAGGTAAGTTGCTATACTTAAAAAGGCTATGCGGAAAAAGGTTATAAAAGAGGAAACTGCGCTCATTTGGTGGACAGGATCTGTGACCCAGCTGAGTGTAGTGATCGGCAGTTTGTTTCCGGAAGGGGGTATATGTTTCACTAGGGTAGAAGTCATGTAGGTCCCAGGTTGTTATAGGACCATCACCTTCTTGGGGCTGCCAAGACTGGAGATAGGGGACAACTTGACTACTCCTAAATCTGATTAGTACCAGATCCCCGCGGATATCTTTTCGAAGGGGACCCAACCATCCCACTCTCCTCACGCTGACTATCCTGCCATCAAGGTTATGGGGTAAGGGTCTATTTTTCGATAGCCAAAACTGAACTTTATTTAGCAAATCGCTGGATCTCTCAGATTTTCCATGTGGCAGGGGAAGAACCCCCGACAGGATGGACACGAATGGAGCGGCCTCTGGGGGAAGATTAATACGAGGAGTCTTGGTTCTTTTTAATCTAGGCTCAACATTGCGATCTGGGGCAGATGAGGGTGGTGCTTTAGGGTCAAGTGGGCACACAGTAGTGGAGACTGATACTTGTGTTGGTGAAACTGTGTTTTGCATAGTTTGTTTGGGTAAGTTAGGGAGACCAGCCTGGGGTGAACACTTAGATGTTACAGTGTATGCCTGATTGAGTTTAACAATGTCCTCAATCCCCGTTAGTCTGTCCCCCAAGATGTTGATTTTGTCGATCAGAGGGTGGATAATAGTTTTGATCAACTGTTCAATCATGGTCAGTAAAACCAATTGGGGAGAGGATGCTGGGTCATCTAGTTTTTTGCCCATCTCTGGAGTTAACAGAGCCATGTTAACGGGTGGATTTAAATGCGATGACACACTCTCCAGTTTTGATGTTTTGGTTTGGGACCCACTTTCTCCAACCCCTTCATGTTTCCTTTTACCAGATGTGACCTTAACGGGAGTTGTACTTTTTGCATTTACTTCTACGGAAGTCGGTAGAAGCCCCTGTGAACTAACGCAGTGAGCTCGTGGACTGCTGGTAGATACCAGATCGGGTGAAGTAAGAAGGGTGTACCTAATATTACACATATTGTTTAAATCGTCTAGCCAAGGGGGATTAGGCACTGTGCTAGACGTTTTGGAAGAAGGATCCATGCTGGTGGGGGTCTGTTTAAGGTGAGCAATGTGATTGAGGAACAAACAAACAACAGTACTTAGGGCATAAGTTCAACCTGGGTGATATATAATGTGACCACTCCCTTATTGGTATAGGAACAATGTCAGGCCAGATGAGATAGTCAGTGGAGTGGACAGTCAGTGGCTTTACCTCTTCTTAGGAGACCAAAGGGGGTGGCCCGTCCCGTCCTCCTCTGGCCTCTGAGGGCCACAGAGGGCCCGCCCTTTGCCCGGGCTTCGCCCGCGCGCGTCCTGCGACGCGGAGGGAGTGTCCTGTTCAAGTAGCGCCTCCGGGCGCGCTGTGGCCGGAAGCAGGAAGTGGCCGCAAAGCAGCCTGGGAGCTGTAGTCTCAAGCCGCGAGGTGGAATGCGGCGGCGGCGAGACTGCAGCGTCAGGGACCCAGGAGCAAGTGTTGCAGCGTCTGCCCGCAGGTAGGAAGCCCTCCAAGTGATTTTCCGCCCCCGCTCCACCGAGGGAGCGTCCTGTTCAAGTAGCGCCTCCGGGCGCGCTGTGGCCGGAAGCAGGAAGCGGCCGCAAAGCACCCTGGGAGCTGTAGTCTCAAGCCGCGAGGTGGAATGCGGCGGCGGCGAGACTGCAGCGTCAGGGACCCAGGAGCAAGTGTTGCAGCGTCTGCCCGCAGGTAGGAAGCCCTCCAAGTGATTTTCCGCCCCCGCTCCACCGAGGGAGCGTCCTGTTCAAGTAGCGCCTCCGGGCGCGCTGTGGCCGGAAGCAGGAAGTGGCCGCAAAGCACCCTGGGAGCTGTAGTCTCAAGCCGCGAGGTGGAATGCGGCGGCGGCGAGACTGCAGCGTCAGGGACCCAGGAGCAAGTGTTGCAGCGTCTGCCCGCAGGTAGGAAGCCCTCCAAGTGATTTTCCACCCCCCTTTGCTGATTCATAATAATGATTTAATCCTATCTTAAGATAAATGTTATTTGTTGTTAGATGAAATGTAATGCTGTATATATATGTATTGTTGCTTTTATGATTTTAAATCCCGTATATGAAACAATATTAAAACTGATAATAACCCTAACCCCTAACCCCTAACCCTTTAACTCCTTAACACTATACCCCAAAACCATAACACTTAAACCTGTACCCAACACCTTAACTATTATACCCTTAATCTAAAACCACAAATATATAATCTCCATAGCCTCACATCTATTCCCCTAATGCATAATCCCTAGTCCCTTAACTTTAACGTAAGGTCTCGTCTTTTGTTCCCTGCATGTGTGTGTGTTTGTGCAAGTGTGCATGGATTCTGAAAATGCATGGGCCTTTAGAGGTAGAACAATGTCTGAATTACATTTAAGTTAAATATTAACATAATGATTTAGATTCAAAACATAACAGATATCCCACCCATCGTATTCCAAGTGTATTATCGTCTAAGGCACTTGTAATATGGAGGAAGAAGTATATGCCACATTTTGACTGCGTATCCCATCAACCATACTGAAAAAAGACCCCCAGTCAAGCAATCTAATACATAAATTAACCTACCAGTGGTAGAAGTAGTCAAGCTCACTAATAAATGTCAATGTTTAAAGAAATTGCACTTCTCCTGAGCTAACACAACTTCAACCTCCTCCTTCCAAATCTCCAAGGAAAGTGACCACTGCGCCTGAGATCTAGAACTCTCAGCCTAGGTGTCCGAGGCAGCACTAATGGAGCCTTTATGACACTATCAGCAACCATCTGCTTGTTATATTTCTATTTTTGCTACCTGGCAATGCTGATGATGTTACAGAAACAGAATCTGCAGAGGGTGGAAGATGAGTTGAGAATCCTGGTGTGTGGGAAATTACAACAAACAACTGAAGCAGTATTTCCCTTAAAGAAAATGCAGAAAATGTCACAGTTCTTCAATAAGGGAATGCCCACAAGCTTTCCAATCCACTTTAGCTTTGTTCCAGTGTCACGGTGTCACAGAACCCATGTCTGTACATACAGTGTGCCACGGGAACCAAGCTACACTTGTCTGATGAACCCTACTAGGGTGAAACCAGTCCTAGGTTTCTGGTGTTCTGGTTCAGGGAGAACCTGGCCTTTTCCCATTAAAGCAGAGTTAAGACCTATAATTTGACTGGGCCCAAACTGAGGTGATAAAGTATGGAAAATAAAGATGGGTCTGGATGAGCATTCGAGAAAATACCAAAGGATGAGATTAATTCAAGCATGACATCCATCAGTTTTCTGTACACTTTAACCCTTTCGCAGCTAGAACTTTCTCCCCCGCTGCTAAGCCATTTTTGACTATTTGGGGTAGTTCGCGCTTAGGCCCCTGTAACTATATGTACACACAAGGTATCCATGCCAAATTTGCGTCTTTTTCTTCCAACATCATGTAGATTTTAGAGGTAGTGGATTCCCCTGAAGGGGACACCAATATTAGCCAAAATTGACAATGTTTGAAGTTTACAAGGGATTCTGGGTAACAGAACCTGCTGATAGCCACACAAGTCACCACATGATGCATTCCACTGGATGTCTAGTATTTAAAAATGTATAGGTTTTCTAGGTTTCCAAACGTGCTGGCTGAGCTAGAGTCCAAATTCCACAGCTAGACACATAGCAAAAGACGGGTCAGTTTTCACTGGAAAGCTCTGATGTGCACGTTGCGTTTTGTGCCATTTCCTGTCACGGGCACCAGGCACAAGTGAGGTAGCATTTCTATTTGGAGTCTTTGGGTAATGCTGGGTGGGTGGAAGATTGTCGATCCAAACAGATTCCAGAACTTTCCATCACAGAAATGTGAGGAAAATGTGTTATTTTTTTTACAAAGTTTGAGATTTGCAAAGGATTCCGCTTGAACCGCTGAATGGAATTACAGCAAATTTGATACAAAGTTTGATGTAGGTTCAGAAACCAAGCTTTTTATGACTTGGTGTAAATCTGTTGGTAAGCTTCAGAGATATTAAAGTTAAAAAATCTAGATATCTAGGGACGCAAGAAATCTTTTATAAAAAAGATGCATGGCTCCCACTGTTTTTCTTTTATGAAGACCCCAGGTCGGCCAAATCCTAGGGGCATATTACAATCAAGGAGAAGGTTCATGGGGCTCCCTCCTAGGCTTTTGAAAAGCCATGAGGACAGCAACCTACCCGGGGGACTTAAGCACACAAATTCCGGGGGCCTGCGCAGCCCCCACAGCCCCAGGGACCACCCTCTCCCAGGGGCAATGAACAATGTAAACATGGGGAGCCCGTCCAGCCCCCTGGCAGCCCCAGGGTCTGCCACCTCCCTGGAGCACATACATTATTTAAGAAGGAATGTTGGAGTGGCCCTACTGCCTCCCCTGCTGCCCCGGTGACAACCACTTCCCCAGGGCAGAAATAGTATATTTGTGGTGGAGCTACGTTGCTCCCCGGGTACAGCTACCTCCCTGGGGCACAAACAGAATAATGGGAGGGTGTCCATTGTGGACCCCTGGTCCCGGGGACCACCATCTCCACTGGGCTAAATACTTGAAAGAGGGGGTCCAAGTGGCCCTATTGTGGATCCGTAGATGGCCTGGGCGCTCTTGCAATGTCACAGGGAGGCCCCCTCCTGGGACATTGATGTTTGCCATGGCTTCTAGCAAATGCTGCTCCGCTTTCATGAAGCGAGAACATTAAAAATACTCTCACTTTCTGAAAGCAGAGCAGAATTGCTTTGGGACAGAGGGAGCTGCATGTTTAGCAGCTACCTCTGTCCAAAATCAATGTAGGCTTCTGCAGGATGCGGGGAGCAGGTGGGTACCGGGGTGCCCCCTTCCTGTATTTACAAAAGAAAAGAGGGGCCCAGCAGACCACCATTCAAGTGATTTTTGCACTTCCGATGGGGTCGTAAATTGCGATCTACCCATTAATATTCATGAGGTAGGTCATTTCCGATCCCCTAGGAATCGCAGAAGGTGTTAAACACAATTTCATGGATTGTTGATGCATCTGACTCTGGGTTCTTAGTTGAGAGAAGTGGAAGCACCACTCTAATACTAAACACATTCCTTGTCTGGGTGAACCACAAAAGTCACTAAGTAAGCCTGTGCTTATCCTCTAGTACCCTAGCACAAAAGGACTAATGCTTAATTTAGTGGTAATGTGGATACCACTTATGCTGCACTCAAACAAATAATTGATGAAGTGAAAACACTACACAAGAAAGATCCCAAATCTTTCTACGTCACTGGAGTTTCATGTGGGCAGTCATCACAGGCTACTGCTGCTGATGCTGGTTCTTGAAGGGAACGCAAAGAGCAGGTTGTCACAGGAGATTCACGTCAGCGGGCATCGCAGATGGTTGCCAGGCGATATGAGGAGTACATTCGTAGTTGCACACGGACAAAAACCTTATCTTCACCAGGAACTCAGGACTTGTGGTTTTCAGGCAAGAATAGAACACTCTGATGTCAGTTGAGGGTCGCAACCTGGATATGCACCTCTTAGGGATCAGCACTCAATCCAGCAGAGGCCAGCACCTGGGCTCAGGCCGGTCCAGGCAGGACCAGTTAGTTCTGTTCGGTTTGACAGTTGCAGGAAGACATCTGGAAGTTCTTTTTTCCCCTGTAGCTCTAACAGGAGAATCAACTGACCCTTTGAATAACTTATGTGGAGCCTGAGCTCAAGTCAAGCAGGTCCAATCTTCTTTCTTCAGATAGTAGGACAGTCCTTTTCCTGAATCTTCCACAGGAATAGCAGTGTTCTGATGAGAGGTTTTGAAGGTGCTACTTTTATCCTCAGTGCCAGCCTGCAGGTGAGGGATGTCCCCTCTGTATACACTTGCCTCTTATTTTTATTTGGCTCCAAAATGTGTAGGGTAACAAAGGGTAGACAGGCTTATATGTGAGCTGCATTTGTCAGTGACACAACAGGCAACACTTAGAAGTTGGGGGGGGGCAAGCCCTGAGGCTATGCTTTGATGTTCAAGAAGGCTAAGTATAACCTTCAAGGACATCCTTGTTAGGAGGTGAACACCCCACCCCACCCCAAGGCCTGTTCGTCCCCATATCTGGAAGTAATATACAAAACACAACAGCACACACATTCACAGTCATGTGATCCTGGACCTTGGCAGAAATGCAAACTTTCTTTATGCAGAAAAATGCACACTTTCTAAAATTGGCTTTTTCAGAATAACAACTTAAAATGTGGGTTTATCATTAAAGAGGATTTCAAATAACAATTTATTTTAATGGAAACAGTGTCTCTTGATATGGTCCCAAATTGAAGTCATGACTTCTTAAGCGTAACAAGGTAGCCCATTGTTTATCTATGGGAGTTCGTTTTACAACCCTAAAAACTTCTTCTAGGAGTTTTTCACTGTCAGGACATGTAATACTGAAATAAACTTGCCCTGAATTTTAAATACAATGCACTCTGCCCTATATATTATGGGTGAATTATAAGTATTAAACAGGACGGTTTAGGACTAGCAAAAGGTTTGTAATGACTGGATGAAATGGCAGTTTAACACATAACTACAGATTTTAGTGGTAGGCTTGAGACTTGTTTTGCAGTGCTACTTTAGTGGGGGAGGGTGCACAATGAGTGCTGCAAAGGACTAGTAGCATTTAATTTCCAGGCCCTGGGTATATTTAGTACCATATAATAGGGTCTTACAAGTAAAGTAAATGTAACCAATGAGACAAACGCCATCTTTACCCTGTTTGCAAGGAAGACCATAATTTGTTTACCACTATTTAGCAGCCCTAAAAGCCATCAAAAACGAGTTCAGCGAATGATGAAAAAAATGGTGGATGACCTTGCATAAAGGGCCAGGTTGAACACCATCTCATTCCGTTCCTGTTTAAAACATCTAGGACTCATATTACCAACTCACTGACTAGTAATATTTTGTTAGGTTGTAAGGCTGATCAACAGATTTAAAACTATCACGACTGACATTGATTAGATGCAAATATATTTCATAAGCATTTATTCTTTAATACTATTTGATAGGTCGACAAGCCTAGCCCGAATGTAAACATATGGTAGATATCTCTAGGTGGTGAATAGTGTTTGAACAGAAGACAAGTAATCCTTCTTCCTTTTCACCACAGCCTGTATGTTTTCCTCATGTACTGTACCACTACCCAGGTTCATAACACGGATGTGAAACCTGACAGCCCTCAAAACACAAGACCCACATTAAAAGATGGAAGGAACAGCAGTGTTTAATAGCAACATCTCTAGCCCAAATGAGCAGCAAAAAACAAAAGTGACTAGAAAACCTAAATGTGCAGAATAGCAAACAAAAATAGAGATGCCTATAGAATTTTGAGGACAATAAAATACCGCAAAAAAACATTATTTTAGAAAATCACAAATTAGGTAAGGCGTAACATTTACAGACTAGAGCTCCTAGCACTTATAACACTTCACACTCAATTACCACATTTCTAGATGTTTTAAACATAAATCAATCACTAAATAAAATTAAAAATGTAAACATAAAACATAACCTTTTTAATAAGCAAGAAATCATCTAAGCAGGTACATGGTGCACAAATAACTTTGGGTACTTAATTGAAAGCCAAGAACATGTTTGCCATAGAAAACATTATAGATATCAATAAAATAACATACTCAAATGTGTGTGTGTGTGTGATTATTTATTTTCTTACCTTGATAATTCACACTGTTTACTGAGAAATAGATCCAGTTATTTTGCTACACTTCCAACTAAATTTCCAGGAAAGTCATGTGTGTTCCGTTGAAATACATTGAGTGCAATGTTACAGTGAAAAGTGAAGCTGCATATTTTTCGTACAGATGTGCTCAAAATTCCCAAGACACTCATTAGCACAGCAAAGCAGTAAAGCCTCATCATTTGTCCTCAGTATGTATTGTATTGTATTGTAATTGCATTTATATAACGCTTACTACCCCTGACGAGGCGTCGAAGAGCTTTTTCGGCGGGTAGCACGCTACTCCGGGACCCATAGAGGATTAGTGTTGAATTAGTATGGTGAAACATGCAAGTACATTTTAAGTGGTGGATAGGTTAGTCAGTTATTTGGATATGGAATGATAGCAGAAGGATAGAGGAGGACAAAAGTTTCTATTTATTTATCGCTTGTTGACGCACGCTATTCCGGAAGCCTATAAAGGATTAGTGGCAAATTAATATGGTGAAATATGAGGTAATTTCAGTGGTGGATATTAGTCTGTTACTATGAGTGAGAAGGATAGCGGGGGGATAAAAGGGGAATAAAGATTAGCATTCATATAGCACTTGTTACTCTTGATGGGGGTTGAAGCGCTTTTCTGGCGAGTAGCACGCCACTCCTGAACCCATAAAGGATTTGTGTTTAAAATTAGTATAGTACAAATATGAAGTAATTTGAGTAGTAGATATGTTATTCAGTTATTTGGGCAGTATATTACTATAGTAGAATATGGAATTTGAGAAGTGAACATGTTAGTCTGTTAATTTTGATTGAAAAGGATAGTGGAGGGATAAAAGAGTGAAAGATATTTTTTTTTTCAGGTGTTAGCAGTAGGAAGAGAAATGAGAAAAAGGGCAGCATTTCTGGTCCTAGTCCCGAACAGGCTAAAACAGGCAACTACCCTTGTCCTCTCCGCCCTTAGCCTCGATGCTCCGCCCTTAGCCTCGATGCCCGGGCTGAGACGCACTAACCCTGGCCTTGTGTAGCCCTAGTAATCAGGCGACCCCTTCTGCCAATGGGAACCTCCAGCCCTAACACTATCCAATCACAACACTAGCCCTAACATCTAGAACCAATGGGAGACCAGGACCTTACTGCCAATCTTAGCCCTAGTCCAAGCACCCAATCAGTACAAAAACCCTGATCTCTATGTCCAATAAAGGCCTTAGCCCTACCAGTAGTCCCAACCCAAGTCCAAGCAGCCAATGGTACAGGTACCCCTAGTTCCTACTTCCAATAGAAATCCTAACCCTAACACTAGTCCCAACCCTACAATGATTGAACCACAGACCCAGAAACCAATCAGAACCCTCAAATACCCAACCAATGAGGACATTAACCCTAACCCAATAGAAACACCAGATACAACCACCAATCAGTGTAAACATGTGCCAACCACTAGCAGACCATATAAGGTCCCAGCGACCTCAGACAAGGTTTGTTGGCCAGGGATTTGGAAGTTGCTTTTCCTGTTCAGAATCTCCTAGAAGACAGACAGGCGTAATCCACACTTTAGACTTATTCAGTAAAAGGCTTCACTAACTCAAAATCTAACAATAATGTTTGAATAAAACTTTACTCCCCCTTCTGGCCAAAAAACTAAGTGCACAGGCCCCTGTAAATACAGGTTAAACAACTCACAGAAGCACCCTCTGATGTAGAATATCTCTGTTGCTGGAGGGGGGGGGGGGCAGGGGGGCTGGCCTCACTGGCTTGTGAACACAAAATGGTGGCTGGGGGTGCACTGTTTTAACACACAGGTCTTAGCACAGAATAAGTAGAAATTTGGAGGGAAAACAGATTTGTCACCAAGGAATGAGAGAGACAAACTAGAGAGGTTGGACTGCAAATCCCACAATTCAACACGTTAATTGCAAGCAATCATGGGTAGGGAAAACCACAAGTTTAAAACACAAAACAGGTGATAAAATATGCAATCACAGGCATGTCAAAACTGCAATTTTAAACTGTAACAACCACATGCAAAGACAGTAATCACAGAAAGGGAAAATCGTTTTTAAACAACTTTGTTTTGGGAAGAGATAGCACTAGTCTGTCTCCTTACCACATAAGTGTGCATGGATTTGGAAAATACATAGGCCTTTAGAGGTAGAACAATGCCTAAATTCTATTTAAGTTAAATATTAACATAATGGTTTAGATCCAAAACATAAGAGATATCCCATCCATCTTATTCCAAGTGTATTTATAGTCTAAGGCACTTGCAATATGGCGGAAGAAGTATATGTCACATTTTGATTGAGTTTCCCATCCACCACACTGAAAAAAGACCCTCAGACAAGCAATCTAATACATAAATTAACTTACCAGTAGTCAAGCTCACTAATAAATGTCAATGTTTAAAGAAATTGCACTTCTCCTGAGCTAACACAGCTTCAACCTCCTCCTTCCAAGTCTCCAAGGAAAGTGACCACTGCGCCTGAGATCTAGAACTCTCAGCCTCGGTGTCCTAGGCAGCACTAATGGAGCCATTATGACACTATCAGCAACCATCTGCTTGTTATGTTTCCATTTTTGCTACCTGGCAATGCTGATGATGTCACAGAAAGAGAATCTGCAGAGGGTGGAAGATGAGTTGAGAATCCTGGCGTGAGGGAAATTCCAACAAACAACTGAAGCAGGATTTTACCTTAAAGAAAATGCAGAAAATGTCACAGTTCTTTAAGAAGGGAATGCCCACAAGCTTTCCAATCCACTTTAGCTTTGTTTCTGTGGCACAGTGTCACAGAACTCAAGTCTGGACATACAGTGTGTCACGAGCTATACCTGTCTGATGAGCCCTACTAGTGTGAAACCAGTCTTGGGTCAAGACTGATTTGATTTTGACTGGGCCCAAACTGAGGTGGCATGGTATGGAAAATAATGATGGATCAGGATGAGATTAATTCAAGCATAAAATCCATCACTTTTCTGTACACTTTAACCTTTTCACTGCTAGGCTTTACCCCCTCACCCCCATGCTAAGCCTTTATTTTGGGCTATTTGGGGTAGGTTGCGCTTAGCCCTCTTTAACATTTTGTCCACACAAGGTATCTATTCCAAATTTGCATCCTTTTCTTCCAACATCAGGTGGATTTGAAAGGTACCCATGGGTTGTGTGTTCCTATGAAGGCGACACAGATATTAGCCAAAATACAGCTAAACATTGGGTTTTGTGAGGAACAAATGAGAAGAAATTCTGCAGAAAAAAGGGCTTGTATTCCCCTGAAAGTGGTATCAACAAAGGGTTTGTTGTGCTGACATCACCATCTTCCCAGCATACAGGGACAGGCAGACTTTTATTAGACAAACAACATTTTCTGCACAGTTGTGGCATTTTATTGGGACATAGCCTATTTTTGCAATTTGTTGTACTCTTAACCTCCTTCCAGTGTTCTTTTTAATTTTTGTTATTGAAAGCTTGCAGTTACAATCCAAATGCTCCAATAGGGAGCCATCAGCGACTTCATAGCATGATATAGCACATGCATTTTTAAGATAAAGTGTCTTCATAGTGGAGAAGGATGCAACTATAACCGCAGCTCAGAGAGTCAACAATCCCCACCTCCCAATCCTGTCCCCTCAGCACTTAAAGAAAAACAGTATCAAAGAAGCAAGGCACTTGAATGGCATTGTCAAGGAAATCTAGGGACACAGCATGTGAATTGAACAACAATAGCCCCCATTGAGAAACAGACCCTAAACATAGTAAAAGAAAAGAAAACGCTAGGAGCAGGAAGCTTCACAAATCTGGATGACTCAAAAGATACATTGTCAGTGGGGCCCAGAAATCTTTGGGACAAGAGGATTCAGCCAGATCCTCTGCATAGGTCTCCAGTTGTTCCCTGCAATAAGTTAGATCCTGTTAGACCTGTCTGCTTCTGGGGATACTCTAACCAACATTATTTATTTTTGTCCCCCTTAGCCTCCCAGAGTTTCTATTTTTATTTTTTTATATGTTCACCAGGATTTTTCAGTGCTGTCAGGGGGCTAGGTGTTCCTTGACTATGACGCCATTTTCCCCTCATATCCTGTGAGGCCTAGTTTAGCCCTGGTAAATCTAGGGACATCCATGCACCTAAAATGATGCCCACCAACTGCCATAACGGACACTCCTGGAGAACAGGCCCATAGGCTAGTATGAGGAAGGTTCCAGAAACATCCAGTGACTTCTGCAGGTCTCAGGCCACTCTATAAAAGGCCAGTGACCAGCAGCCATTTTGTAGTAGTCTCAGGAGTGACCAGTGAGGAGAGAGGCGACTTGTGGAGGAGGATTGCGCACCAGTGGTGACCAGATCGACCTGTGGGCCGGCTGTCGCCTATTGGGAAGTGCCCCCTTTCAGGCTGACCAAACCCCACTGTCACGTCATCCAGAAAGCGTGACCAGAGACTTGGTGACCAGTTTGTGAAGAACCGGGTCGTGCTGTGAGAAGACCCTCGTTAGCTGCAGCCAAGCGACTCTTGTGAACGTCCTACACAACTGCCCTGAAGGCTGTGGGCGAATTTAGTGGACGTCGGACTTGAGTTGTGCTTACTGTCCGAGGAGTACCGACAATCCCATTCATACCCTCATGACCAGCTCCCACACGGTGGAACTAGGCGGCGAAATCAGCTGTGGTGCCTACCTGTTCAAAGCGCCGGCAGCCAAGCCTGTTCCTCACGCGTATGAAGTGCCCAGATATCCGTGAGTAAACGGGAGGAAGCGTCGCTGGAAGTGAGGCGGAGCCCAGAGTCAGGAAGAAGGACCCAGCTCGTCTGAGGAGGCGTGCTCAAGGCGGAGTCCGGCGGCAGGAAGGGCCCGGCCGCGTCACCGGAGGTGCGCCCGAGGCGGAGCTCCAGTCGGAAGGAACACAGAAGGAGGCAGAAGCGCCGCAACGGACTCGTCGGTGGAGCGCCCCGGATTGGGGTAAGCTTCCCCGTCTCCTCACGCCGACACCGACTTCAGAAAGGCACCATCGCCACGCGAGAAGGAGGCAACGCCAGCTAACTCGCCTTCAAGCAAAGTAAGCCGGGAAGTGGGGGAGCGGGAGGCGGCTGTGCCGGCAACCAGTAGCTTTCTGTGACAAGTGATAACGAACACGGCTACGAAGTGCCGAGGCCTCCAATATAAACACTGAGGGAATTTGACTCCTACCCTCTGTTTACAGACACGAGTACCCGAAGGGTGGGGGTGAGAAGGGACACGAACCGCTAGGTTCAAGTGCTTGCGCCAGTGTTTTAGAAGCTGGGCCAGAGAAAATCAGTAAGGTTTAGAGCTCCCTGTCAGGATCTCTGCAGGCAAATAATCACCTGGAGATAGATTCACTACCAGAGCGGTGTAGCCATTAAGTAAACCAAGGGGAAGCCGTATTAACACATCTTGTCTCCTGTTTAGCTTTTTAGTTGGCTGTGGGCTCTGAGAACAGCTCTGCTGGGGGTAGGAGTCTGACGAGCTTGACCGGGACTCTGAGAACAGAAGGGTAATGAAATGTACATGCCAGGTCTGTAATGTAGCTCTTGTAACCTGTATAGTGAATATTCCTTTCTGTGACATTTGATTGAAGAAGTGATTTCGTGGAATTTACAGTAACTTATTTCAAGTGAAATGTACATATGATTTAGCATTGCTAGAGTGCGAAATGTACTAAAACCTGTGTAACATATGTGAGTTTATGCTGAGCTAATTGTAAACTGATTTTGCATAGAAACAGAACCACATTATTTTTTATAAAAGGTACTGGTATTTTTCTAAACTGGTGTAGTATCTTTTATTTTAGTGGTCAATCATTGAGTTACTGTGAGTGGGTCTTGTAAGCACTTAACCAACGCCTAGAGTTTAGCTGTTTCCTCTACTGTGCCAGGCTACCCTATGTAGTCTAGGATACCCTAGGTCTAACATAATTAGGTACTGGTATTTTTCTAAACTGGTGTAGTGTCTTTTATTTTAGTGGTCAATCATTGAGTTACTGTGAGTGGGTCTTGTAAGCACTTAACCAACGCCTAGAGTTTAGCTGTTTCCTCTACTGTGCCAGGCTACCCTATGTAGTCTAGGATACCCTAGGTCTAACATAATTGGTGTTTCAGCTGTGGGATTACGGATTTGTGCTTACACTCACTTAGTAGTAACGCAGTTCCTACCACGGGACCACACCTGGAGTTTTCTCCCTGCGGCCCTCCTAATCTGGATTTTGCTTTTTCTAAATTAACTTCTGGTGGTGGGTGGAGGTTGACCCTAGGTCACTTTTTGGATTTCTCCTGTGTAAAAGTTTATACTCTAAGTGGAAATGGAGGTAAATGTGGAAGAGCTGGAAAACTATACCGTGACCGTGAATTATAAGTATTAAACAGGACGGTTTAGGACTAGCAAAAGGTTTGTAATGACTGGATGAAATGGCAGTTTAACACATAACTACAGATTTTAGTGGTAGGCTTGAGACTTGTTTTGCAGTGCTACTTTAGTGGGGGAGGGTGCACAATGAGTGCTGCAAAGGACTAGTAGCATTTAATTTCCAGGCCCTGGGTATATTTAGTACCATATAATAGGGTCTTACAAGTAAAGTAAATGTAACCAATGAGACAAACGCCATCTTTACCCTGTTTGCAAGGAAGACCATAATTTGTTTACCACTATTTAGCAGCCCTAAAAGCCATCAAAAACGAGTTCAGCGAATGATGAAAAAAATGGTGGATGACCTTGCATAAAGGGCCAGGTTGAACACCATCTCATTCCGTTCCTGTTTAAAACATCTAGGACTCATATTACCAACTCACTGACTAGTAATATTTTGTTAGGTTGTAAGGCTGATCAACAGATTTAAAACTATCACGACTGACATTGATTAGATGCAAATATATTTCATAAGCATTTATTCTTTAATACTATTTGATAGGTCGACAAGCCTAGCCCGAATGTAAACATATGGTAGATATCTCTAGGTGGTGAATAGTGTTTGAACAGAAGACAAGTAATCCTTCTTCCTTTTCACCACAGCCTGTATGTTTTCCTCATGTACTGTACCACTACCCAGGTTCATAACACGGATGTGAAACCTGACAGCCCTCAAAACACAAGACCCACATTAAAAGATGGAAGGAACAGCAGTGTTTAATAGCAACATCTCTAGCCCAAATGAGCAGCAAAAAACAAAAGTGACTAGAAAACCTAAATGTGCAGAATAGCAAACAAAAATAGAGATGCCTATAGAATTTTGAGGACAATAAAATACCGCAAAAAAACATTATTTTAGAAAATCACAAATTAGGTAAGGCGTAACATTTACAGACTAGAGCTCCTAGCACTTATAACACTTCACACTCAATTACCACATTTCTAGATGTTTTAAACATAAATCAATCACTAAATAAAATTAAAAATGTAAACATAAAACATAACCTTTTTAATAAGCAAGAAATCATCTAAGCAGGTACATGGTGCACAAATAACTTTGGGTACTTAATTGAAAGCCAAGAACATGTTTGCCATAGAAAACATTATAGATATCAATAAAATAACATACTCAAATGTGTGTGTGTGTGTGATTATTTATTTTCTTACCTTGATAATTCACACTGTTTACTGAGAAATAGATCCAGTTATTTTGCTACACTTCCAACTAAATTTCCAGGAAAGTCATGTGTGTTCCGTTGAAATACATTGAGTGCAATGTTACAGTGAAAAGTGAAGCTGCATATTTTTCGTACAGATGTGCTCAAAATTCCCAAGACACTCATTAGCACAGCAAAGCAGTAAAGCCTCATCATTTGTCCTCAGTATGTATTGTATTGTATTGTAATTGCATTTATATAACGCTTACTACCCCTGACGAGGCGTCGAAGAGCTTTTTCGGCGGGTAGCACGCTACTCCGGGACCCATAGAGGATTAGTGTTGAATTAGTATGGTGAAACATGCAAGTACATTTTAAGTGGTGGATAGGTTAGTCAGTTATTTGGATATGGAATGATAGCAGAAGGATAGAGGAGGACAAAAGTTTCTATTTATTTATCGCTTGTTGACGCACGCTATTCCGGAAGCCTATAAAGGATTAGTGGCAAATTAATATGGTGAAATATGAGGTAATTTCAGTGGTGGATATTAGTCTGTTACTATGAGTGAGAAGGATAGCGGGGGGATAAAAGGGGAATAAAGATTAGCATTCATATAGCACTTGTTACTCTTGATGGGGGTTGAAGCGCTTTTCTGGCGAGTAGCACGCCACTCCTGAACCCATAAAGGATTTGTGTTTAAAATTAGTATAGTACAAATATGAAGTAATTTGAGTAGTAGATATGTTATTCAGTTATTTGGGCAGTATATTACTATAGTAGAATATGGAATTTGAGAAGTGAACATGTTAGTCTGTTAATTTTGATTGAAAAGGATAGTGGAGGGATAAAAGAGTGAAAGATATTTTTTTTTTCAGGTGTTAGCAGTAGGAAGAGAAATGAGAAAAAGGGCAGCATTTCTGGTCCTAGTCCCGAACAGGCTAAAACAGGCAACTACCCTTGTCCTCTCCGCCCTTAGCCTCGATGCTCCGCCCTTAGCCTCGATGCCCGGGCTGAGACGCACTAACCCTGGCCTTGTGTAGCCCTAGTAATCAGGCGACCCCTTCTGCCAATGGGAACCTCCAGCCCTAACACTATCCAATCACAACACTAGCCCTAACATCTAGAACCAATGGGAGACCAGGACCTTACTGCCAATCTTAGCCCTAGTCCAAGCACCCAATCAGTACAAAAACCCTGATCTCTATGTCCAATAAAGGCCTTAGCCCTACCAGTAGTCCCAACCCAAGTCCAAGCAGCCAATGGTACAGGTACCCCTAGTTCCTACTTCCAATAGAAATCCTAACCCTAACACTAGTCCCAACCCTACAATGATTGAACCACAGACCCAGAAACCAATCAGAACCCTCAAATACCCAACCAATGAGGACATTAACCCTAACCCAATAGAAACACCAGATACAACCACCAATCAGTGTAAACATGTGCCAACCACTAGCAGACCATATAAGGTCCCAGCGACCTCAGACAAGGTTTGTTGGCCAGGGATTTGGAAGTTGCTTTTCCTGTTCAGAATCTCCTAGAAGACAGACAGGCGTAATCCACACTTTAGACTTATTCAGTAAAAGGCTTCACTAACTCAAAATCTAACAATAATGTTTGAATAAAACTTTACTCCCCCTTCTGGCCAAAAAACTAAGTGCACAGGCCCCTGTAAATACAGGTTAAACAACTCACAGAAGCACCCTCTGATGTAGAATATCTCTGTTGCTGGAGGGGGGGGGGGGCAGGGGGGCTGGCCTCACTGGCTTGTGAACACAAAATGGTGGCTGGGGGTGCACTGTTTTAACACACAGGTCTTAGCACAGAATAAGTAGAAATTTGGAGGGAAAACAGATTTGTCACCAAGGAATGAGAGAGACAAACTAGAGAGGTTGGACTGCAAATCCCACAATTCAACACGTTAATTGCAAGCAATCATGGGTAGGGAAAACCACAAGTTTAAAACACAAAACAGGTGATAAAATATGCAATCACAGGCATGTCAAAACTGCAATTTTAAACTGTAACAACCACATGCAAAGACAGTAATCACAGAAAGGGAAAATCGTTTTTAAACAACTTTGTTTTGGGAAGAGATAGCACTAGTCTGTCTCCTTACCACATAAGTGTGCATGGATTTGGAAAATACATAGGCCTTTAGAGGTAGAACAATGCCTAAATTCTATTTAAGTTAAATATTAACATAATGGTTTAGATCCAAAACATAAGAGATATCCCATCCATCTTATTCCAAGTGTATTTATAGTCTAAGGCACTTGCAATATGGCGGAAGAAGTATATGTCACATTTTGATTGAGTTTCCCATCCACCACACTGAAAAAAGACCCTCAGACAAGCAATCTAATACATAAATTAACTTACCAGTAGTCAAGCTCACTAATAAATGTCAATGTTTAAAGAAATTGCACTTCTCCTGAGCTAACACAGCTTCAACCTCCTCCTTCCAAGTCTCCAAGGAAAGTGACCACTGCGCCTGAGATCTAGAACTCTCAGCCTCGGTGTCCTAGGCAGCACTAATGGAGCCATTATGACACTATCAGCAACCATCTGCTTGTTATGTTTCCATTTTTGCTACCTGGCAATGCTGATGATGTCACAGAAAGAGAATCTGCAGAGGGTGGAAGATGAGTTGAGAATCCTGGCGTGAGGGAAATTCCAACAAACAACTGAAGCAGGATTTTACCTTAAAGAAAATGCAGAAAATGTCACAGTTCTTTAAGAAGGGAATGCCCACAAGCTTTCCAATCCACTTTAGCTTTGTTTCTGTGGCACAGTGTCACAGAACTCAAGTCTGGACATACAGTGTGTCACGAGCTATACCTGTCTGATGAGCCCTACTAGTGTGAAACCAGTCTTGGGTCAAGACTGATTTGATTTTGACTGGGCCCAAACTGAGGTGGCATGGTATGGAAAATAATGATGGATCAGGATGAGATTAATTCAAGCATAAAATCCATCACTTTTCTGTACACTTTAACCTTTTCACTGCTAGGCTTTACCCCCTCACCCCCATGCTAAGCCTTTATTTTGGGCTATTTGGGGTAGGTTGCGCTTAGCCCTCTTTAACATTTTGTCCACACAAGGTATCTATTCCAAATTTGCATCCTTTTCTTCCAACATCAGGTGGATTTGAAAGGTACCCATGGGTTGTGTGTTCCTATGAAGGCGACACAGATATTAGCCAAAATACAGCTAAACATTGGGTTTTGTGAGGAACAAATGAGAAGAAATTCTGCAGAAAAAAGGGCTTGTATTCCCCTGAAAGTGGTATCAACAAAGGGTTTGTTGTGCTGACATCACCATCTTCCCAGCATACAGGGACAGGCAGACTTTTATTAGACAAACAACATTTTCTGCACAGTTGTGGCATTTTATTGGGACATAGCCTATTTTTGCAATTTGTTGTACTCTTAACCTCCTTCCAGTGTTCTTTTTAATTTTTGTTATTGAAAGCTTGCAGTTACAATCCAAATGCTCCAATAGGGAGCCATCAGCGACTTCATAGCATGATATAGCACATGCATTTTTAAGATAAAGTGTCTTCATAGTGGAGAAGGATGCAACTATAACCGCAGCTCAGAGAGTCAACAATCCCCACCTCCCAATCCTGTCCCCTCAGCACTTAAAGAAAAACAGTATCAAAGAAGCAAGGCACTTGAATGGCATTGTCAAGGAAATCTAGGGACACAGCATGTGAATTGAACAACAATAGCCCCCATTGAGAAACAGACCCTAAACATAGTAAAAGAAAAGAAAACGCTAGGAGCAGGAAGCTTCACAAATCTGGATGACTCAAAAGATACATTGTCAGTGGGGCCCAGAAATCTTTGGGACAAGAGGATTCAGCCAGATCCTCTGCATAGGTCTCCAGTTGTTCCCTGCAATAAGTTAGATCCTGTTAGACCTGTCTGCTTCTGGGGATACTCTAACCAACATTATTTATTTTTGTCCCCCTTAGCCTCCCAGAGTTTCTATTTTTATTTTTTTATATGTTCACCAGGATTTTTCAGTGCTGTCAGGGGGCTAGGTGTTCCTTGACTATGACGCCATTTTCCCCTCATATCCTGTGAGGCCTAGTTTAGCCCTGGTAAATCTAGGGACATCCATGCACCTAAAATGATGCCCACCAACTGCCATAACGGACACTCCTGGAGAACAGGCCCATAGGCTAGTATGAGGAAGGTTCCAGAAACATCCAGTGACTTCTGCAGGTCTCAGGCCACTCTATAAAAGGCCAGTGACCAGCAGCCATTTTGTAGTAGTCTCAGGAGTGACCAGTGAGGAGAGAGGCGACTTGTGGAGGAGGATTGCGCACCAGTGGTGACCAGATCGACCTGTGGGCCGGCTGTCGCCTATTGGGAAGTGCCCCCTTTCAGGCTGACCAAACCCCACTGTCACGTCATCCAGAAAGCGTGACCAGAGACTTGGTGACCAGTTTGTGAAGAACCGGGTCGTGCTGTGAGAAGACCCTCGTTAGCTGCAGCCAAGCGACTCTTGTGAACGTCCTACACAACTGCCCTGAAGGCTGTGGGCGAATTTAGTGGACGTCGGACTTGAGTTGTGCTTACTGTCCGAGGAGTACCGACAATCCCATTCATACCCTCATGACCAGCTCCCACACGGTGGAACTAGGCGGCGAAATCAGCTGTGGTGCCTACCTGTTCAAAGCGCCGGCAGCCAAGCCTGTTCCTCACGCGTATGAAGTGCCCAGATATCCGTGAGTAAACGGGAGGAAGCGTCGCTGGAAGTGAGGCGGAGCCCAGAGTCAGGAAGAAGGACCCAGCTCGTCTGAGGAGGCGTGCTCAAGGCGGAGTCCGGCGGCAGGAAGGGCCCGGCCGCGTCACCGGAGGTGCGCCCGAGGCGGAGCTCCAGTCGGAAGGAACACAGAAGGAGGCAGAAGCGCCGCAACGGACTCGTCGGTGGAGCGCCCCGGATTGGGGTAAGCTTCCCCGTCTCCTCACGCCGACACCGACTTCAGAAAGGCACCATCGCCACGCGAGAAGGAGGCAACGCCAGCTAACTCGCCTTCAAGCAAAGTAAGCCGGGAAGTGGGGGAGCGGGAGGCGGCTGTGCCGGCAACCAGTAGCTTTCTGTGACAAGTGATAACGAACACGGCTACGAAGTGCCGAGGCCTCCAATATAAACACTGAGGGAATTTGACTCCTACCCTCTGTTTACAGACACGAGTACCCGAAGGGTGGGGGTGAGAAGGGACACGAACCGCTAGGTTCAAGTGCTTGCGCCAGTGTTTTAGAAGCTGGGCCAGAGAAAATCAGTAAGGTTTAGAGCTCCCTGTCAGGATCTCTGCAGGCAAATAATCACCTGGAGATAGATTCACTACCAGAGCGGTGTAGCCATTAAGTAAACCAAGGGGAAGCCGTATTAACACATCTTGTCTCCTGTTTAGCTTTTTAGTTGGCTGTGGGCTCTGAGAACAGCTCTGCTGGGGGTAGGAGTCTGACGAGCTTGACCGGGACTCTGAGAACAGAAGGGTAATGAAATGTACATGCCAGGTCTGTAATGTAGCTCTTGTAACCTGTATAGTGAATATTCCTTTCTGTGACATTTGATTGAAGAAGTGATTTCGTGGAATTTACAGTAACTTATTTCAAGTGAAATGTACATATGATTTAGCATTGCTAGAGTGCGAAATGTACTAAAACCTGTGTAACATATGTGAGTTTATGCTGAGCTAATTGTAAACTGATTTTGCATAGAAACAGAACCACATTATTTTTTATAAAAGGTACTGGTATTTTTCTAAACTGGTGTAGTATCTTTTATTTTAGTGGTCAATCATTGAGTTACTGTGAGTGGGTCTTGTAAGCACTTAACCAACGCCTAGAGTTTAGCTGTTTCCTCTACTGTGCCAGGCTACCCTATGTAGTCTAGGATACCCTAGGTCTAACATAATTAGGTACTGGTATTTTTCTAAACTGGTGTAGTGTCTTTTATTTTAGTGGTCAATCATTGAGTTACTGTGAGTGGGTCTTGTAAGCACTTAACCAACGCCTAGAGTTTAGCTGTTTCCTCTACTGTGCCAGGCTACCCTATGTAGTCTAGGATACCCTAGGTCTAACATAATTGGTGTTTCAGCTGTGGGATTACGGATTTGTGCTTACACTCACTTAGTAGTAACGCAGTTCCTACCACGGGACCACACCTGGAGTTTTCTCCCTGCGGCCCTCCTAATCTGGATTTTGCTTTTTCTAAATTAACTTCTGGTGGTGGGTGGAGGTTGACCCTAGGTCACTTTTTGGATTTCTCCTGTGTAAAAGTTTATACTCTAAGTGGAAATGGAGGTAAATGTGGAAGAGCTGGAAAACTATACCGTGACCCAACTAAAGGAATGGTGTCAGCAGCAAGGGGTGTTTTTTAAGAAAGGCGCCAGGAAAGGTGAGCTGCTGACCAGTATCCGGGCATGGGTGGAGGCTCATTCAGGGGAGGAAATAGATCCAGAGGGGAGTGACAGGGACACTGTCCTGGAGACCGCAACACTGTACCAGGCGGGAGGGGGGAACCTTTTAACAGGTCCTAGGACACCTTCCAGAGTGGGCAGTAGCGTCTCGGAGAGGGGTTTGACCGACGCCGAGTTAGAGGATAGGAGGGAGGAGAGGAGGATGAGATTAGAACTAGCCAGGATGGACATGGAAAGGGAGGACAAGAGGTTGGCACATGAGCGGACCATCAAGGAGATGGATCTACAAGCCCTAAACCTAAGGACCCCCAAATCTGAGAATGGTGGCAGCGATACCAAGACAAACATGAGAGAACCCAGACCTTACTTACCTAAAGATGTTATGGCTAGCTATGTACCCAGTGATGATATCGCAAAATGGCTAGCCGCCTATGAGGTCTCATTGAGGGTAGGCGTGGGCGGAAAATCCGTTCCGCTCGCGGATTTTGCGGATTTTCGGGAAATCCGCAATCCGCGAGATTTGCGAATTTCCCGCAAAATCCGCAAATCCGCGAGCATCGGATTTTGCTCGCACTGCTCGCACTGTTCGCGTGAGTTCGCGCCCCGCGAATAAGTGCAAAATTGCAGAAATACGATTTTAGCAAAACTGAAAGTAACTACTTACCAGGTTCAAAAGTTCAGGCTCATCATTAGTAGCCATTTCCTGGAGTGCTTCCTGAGGGGCCCCTCCAGAGTTCAGTTGCCAGTTGAAACTAGTATGTGACCCTGCTCTGAACCTCAGAATAGTTACACATATGCCACAAAGGTCCTGAATTACAGCTAAGGGAGACAAGCAGGAGCCAGGCTGGAAGTTAAAATCCATTAATCAGCCCCTAATTCATTATTGTCAGTTGGGGCAGGGCAGGTGTTGTAACTAATTTTGCAACAATGAAAGCACTTAGCAAGTGCAAAAGATCACTAATCAGGGCGCACTAAGGAAGCAGGTGCCAGCTAAAAAAATATTCTGTGACACATGAATCAGCCCCAAATTAATTCAGGTCACTTGAGGCAGGGAAGGTGTGCTTTGCTTTGCCGAAAATAATGTACACTGGACAACCAGAGGGTGTGGTGATGAAACAGAGGGTGGCATGGGTGGGCCAGAGGGTGGCATGAGTAGTCAGAGAGTGGCAGTGGTGACAGAGAGTGGCAGTGATGAAGAAGAGTGTCCCAAACAGGCTGGACACGTAGAAACAACAAGTTCGCGAAACTTGCGACCCGACAGGTAAGTTCGCAATTTGCGAAAGTGTACAAAACCCTCGCGAACTGGCAGAAACACGGGCGAACACAAAAAAAAAAAAAATCCGCAAATTCGCGGGAATTCGCGGATTTTGCGGATTGCGAATCCGCAAATCCGCAAAATTCGCGAACGCGAGATCCGCAAAATTCGCTCATGCTTAATTGAGGGCCCATGGGATCTTGGAAGCCCACTGGGGGGGTGGGTTATATAAATACATGCCACCTACTGGCAGGGATACCTTGTTGGCCCTGGAGCAAAGTGAGCAGACCTACTACCCTGCTATGAAGGTGGCGCTGATAAGAAAGTTTGGGTTGACCCCTTAGAAGTATAGGCAAAAGTTCCGGGGTAGCCACAAACTAGGCACGCAGAACTGGGTAGACTTTTTGGATTACGCCAGGAAGGCCCTGGAGGGTTGGGTGAAAGGCAGCGAGGTAGGGGACTATGAAGGTTTATATGACCTCATACTCAAGGAACACCTACTCGAGAAATGTCTTCCCGAGCTACGACAGCATCCGGTGGACAGCAAGCTGACCAGCCCCAGGAAGCTTGCTGAGGAGGCGGACATCTGGGTTAGTACCCGGGTGTCAACTAAGGGGACTGGAGGGGATTCCCAGAAGTCTGGACAGGGCGCCCCCCAGAAGAAAGAGGGCGGGGATAATAAGAGGGAGTTCTCAAAAGGTCCACAAAATACTTCGCAAGGAAGGGGCAGAGGATTCATCCCTAAGAGTAACCCCCCTCGCAACCCTAATCCTGGCCAAAGCCAGCAGCCCAGGGTTGTTCATTGTTTTGAGTGTGGTGGTGTGGGACACTATAAAGGAGACGTGAGATGCCCAAAAAGACCACCCCCTCCCACTGGAGGAAAAGCCCCGGGAATAACTAGTGTAGTACTCGGGGAGGAGATGCCTTTGGGTAACGGAGGGGAGCGGGCGGGTGTCACTTTAGTGTCCCTGGGTGATAAGGAGATGGTGCCAAAGACCCAACTGCCCTCTAATACTATCAAGTATGAGCAGTGGGTCACCATCAACGGCCGTAGAGGGGAGGCTCTGAGAGACACAGGAGCCAGTATGACTATGGTAAGGAGTCAACTGGTGTCTCCAGAGCAGGTCATCCCAGATGTACTCCATCCCGCCGTGATGGCTGACGGCAGATTGGGCCACTACCCTGTGGCCGAGGTTCCCTTTGAGTAGGGAGGGGTTGCAGGTTCACTTCGAGTTGCCGTGAGCCCTGCCGTGCCTGTTGACTGCCTGTTAGGGAATGATATGGAGCACAATGCTTGGAGGAGGGTGGAGTACCAGACTCACTCTGAGATGCTGGGACCCCCTGACTGGACCTGTGTCAGCACAAGGTCCATGACTGCCCGAAGGGGGAGTTCACTTACGCTGGAGCCTGGAACAATGGCCCAGCCGGCTGCCAGAGAGGAGAAGGACAGGAGGCCGGAGGACCCTGCCTCGGCATCTCCACCTCGTGAGACAGACGGGCCACCTGCGGAGGTGGATCTGGAGTCCACAGGGGAGAATGTTGCTTCCCTGGAGAACCTACCCATCCCTACTGAATGACATGTGGAGGGAGGTCCTTCCCGGGAAGAGTTCTGCAAAGCTCAGAAGGAGTGTCCTACTCTCGAGGGGCTGCGGCAACAGGCCAAAGCCCAGGCAGCAGGAAACATTGCAGGGAGCTACCAGATTTACTGGGAGGATGGACTCCTCTACAGTGAGCCCAAGGCACCTGGACATGGTTCATCCAGGGCCTTGGTGGTCCCTCAATGCTTTAGAGCCTTTCTTTTGGAACTGGCTCATGAGATACCATTGGCAGGACACCTAGGACAGGACAAGACCTTAGCCCGGCTTGTCCCCCACTTCTACTGGCCTCGAATGAAAGTGGCGTCTGATACATATTGTCGGACTTGTGTGTCTTGCCAAGCCAGTGGGAAAACAGGGGTGAAGCTAAAAGCTCCCCTGGAACCACTACCTGTCGTTAGCACCCCCTTTGAGAGGGTGGGCATCGACATTGTAGGGCCATTGGATCCACCAACTTCAGCTGGTCACCGGTTTATCCTGGTCTTAGTGGATCATGCCACACGGTACCCAGAGGCAATTCCTCTGAGGACCATCCCTGCACCCGCAGTGGCAAGGGCCCTGATGGGGATCTTTACCCGAGTGGGTTTCCCCAAGGAGGTTGTGTCCGACAGGGGGACTAACTTCCTTTCAGCATACATGCGGGCTATGTGGAAGGAGTGCGGTGTTACCTATCGGTTTACCACCCCGTACCACCCACAAACCAATGGACTTGTGGAAAGGTTTAATAAAACCTTGAAAGGTATGATAAGGAGTCTACCTGAAAGCCTGCGGAGGAAATGGGACGTCCTCCTACCCTGTCTCTTGTTTTCCTACAGGGAAGTGCCACAGAAGGGAGTGGGCTTCAGCCCCTTCGAACTTTTGTACGGGCACCCTGTACGGGGACCTCTCAGCCTGGTGAAAGACGGATGGGAACAGACTCCCAGGAAGCTTCCCCAGGGCGTGGTGAGCTACATGCTGGCCTTCCGGAGCCAAATGGCTAAGTTGTGGAAGCAAGCTTCAGACAACTTGGAGGCCAGCCAAGCAGTGATGAAGGAGTGGTATGACCACAACGCTCACTCAGTGGAACTGGAGCCTGGACAAAAAGTGTGGGTGATGGAACCTGGAGAGCTAAATGCCCTCCAGGACCTTTGGACAGGCCCCTTTGAGGTATTGGAGAAAAAGGGTAAATCCACCTACTTGGTGGATCTTAAGACCCCGAGGCAGCCCCACCGGGTGCTGCATGCCAATCGCCTCAAGCCACATCATGAGAGGCCCGAGGTTGTCTTAATGATGGTGACCGATGGAGCAGAGGAAGAGGAGAGCGAACCTCTCCCTGATCTTCTCTCGTCCCAAGAAAAGGATGGGTCGGTGGAGGGAGTGATTCTCTCACCATCCCTGACTCCTGAACAGCAGAGAGATTGCCGCCAGATCCTGGAGCAATTTTCTTCTCTGTTCTCCCTTGTTCCGGGTAGGACCCACCTGTGTACCCATGATGTGGACACAGGAGACAGCCCACCTGTGAAGTCTAAGATCTACCGGCTGTCGGACAAGGTGAAGGCCAGCATCAAAAGTGAAGTCGCCAAGATGCTGGAGCTAGGAGTGATTGAACCTTCTAGTAGCCCTTGGTCTAGCCCGGTGGTTTTGGTACCAAAAGCTGCCCCACCAGGCACCACACCTGAATTGAGATTCTGTGTGGACTACCGAGGCTTAAATTCAGTAACCAAGACTGATGCACCTCCCATCCCACGGGCGGATGAGCTTATCGACCGGCTGGGAGCTGCCCAATACTTAAGTACCTTTGACCTAACTTCAGGGTACTGGCAGATTTCCCTTACTGAGGGGGCGAAGGAAAGGTCAGCCTTCTCTACACCTCAGGGACATTACCAGTTCTGTGTGATGCCCTTTGGGCTCAAGAACGCCCCTGCCACTTTTCAGCGGCTGGTGAACAAGGTCCTTTCTGGTATGGAAGCTTTTTCTGCTGCTTACCTGGACGACATTGCTGTCTTCAGTAGCAGCTGGGAGGACCATTTGCAGCACTTGCAAGCTGTTCTTCATGCCCTGCAACAGGCTGGCTTGACAATCAAGGCCAGCAAGTGTCAGATCGGACAGGGGTCGGTGGTGTACCTAGGCCACTTGGTGGGCAGAGGGTCGGTGCAGCCCCTCCAGGCAAAGATTGAGGCTATCATAGCCTGGGAGCCCCCCAAGACTCAAACTGAGGTCCGAGCCTTCCTGGGCCTCACTGGATACTACCGTCGCTTCGTGAAGGGGTATGGCACCATTGTGGCACCCCTCACTGAACTTACTTCCAAGAAACAACCCCGATGGGTAGTCTGGACGGAGGCTTGCCAGCGAGCCTTCATGACCTTGAAGCAAGCATTGTGTTCCGCTCCAATTCTCAAGGCCCCTGATTTTGCTAGAGAATTCATTGTCCAAACAGATGCGTCAGAACATGGCATTGGGGCAGTGTTATCGCAGCTAAATGATGAGGGCCTGGATCAACCCGTGGTTTTCCTGTCTAGGAGACTACTCCCCAGGGAAAGGAGGTGGAGTACAATTGAGCGAGAAGCCTTTGCGGTGGTTTGGGCTCTGAAGAAGCTGCGGCCATACTTGTTTGGCTCACACTTCCTGGTTCAGACTGACCACCGCCCCCTTCGTTGGCTAATGCAAATGAAGGGGGAGAATCCCAAGTTGTTAAGGTGGTCCATCTCCCTACAGGGAATGGACTTTAGGGTGGAACATCGGCCTGGATCGGACCACGCCAATGCAGACGGTCTATCCAGGTATTTCCGCCTTAGTGATGAGAACTCCCAAGGGATTGGGTAGCTCTCCCCACTTTCAGCTGGGGGGGACGCGTGTAAGACCTGTCTGCTTCTGGGGATACTCTAACCAACATTATTTATTTTTGTCCCCCTTAGCCTCCCAGAGTTTCTATTTTTATTTTTTTATATGTCCACCAGGATTTTTCAGTGCTCTCAGGGGGCTAGGTGTTCCTTGACTATGACGCCATTTTCCCCTCATATCCTGTGAGGCCTAGTTTAGCCCTGGTAAATCTAGGGACATCCATGCACCTAAAATGGTGCCCACCAACTGCCATAACGGACACTCCTGGAGAACAGGCCCATAGGCTAGTATGAGGAAGGTTCCAGAAACATCCAGTGACTTCTGCAGGTCTCAGGCCACTCTATAAAAGGCCAGTGACCAGCAGCCATTTTGTAGTAGTCTCAGGAGTGACCAGTGAGGAGAGAGGCGACTTGTGGAGGAGGATTGCGCACCAGTGGTGACCAGATCGACCTGTGGGCCGGCTGTCGCGTATTGGGAAGTGCCCCCTTTCAGGCTGACCAAACCCCACTGTCACGTCATCCAGAAAGCGTGACCAGAGACTTGGTGACCAGTTTGTGAAGAACCGGGTCGTGCTGTGAGAAGACCCTCGTTAGCTGCAGCCAAGCGACTCTTGTGAACGTCCTACACAACTGCCCTGAAGGCTGTGGGCGAATTTAGTGGACGTCGGACTTGAGTTGTGCTTACTGTCCGAGGAGTACCGACAATCCCATTCATACCCTCGTGACCAGCTCCCACGCGGTGGAACTAGGCGGCGAAATCAGCTGTGGTGCCTACCTGTTCAAAGCGCCGGCAGCCAAGCCTGTCCCTCACGCGTATGAAGTGCCCAGATATCCATGAGTAAACGGGAGGAAGCGTCGCTGGAAGTGAGGCGGAGCCCAGAGTCAGGAAGAAGGACCCAGCGCGTCTGAGGAGGCGTGCTCAAGGCGGAGTCCGGCGGCAGGAAGGGCCCGGCCGCGTCACCGGAGGTGCGCCCGAGGCGGAGCTCCAGTCGGAAGGAACACAGAAGGAGGCAGAAGCGCCGCAACGGACTCGTCGGTGGAGCACCCCGGATTGGGGTAAGCTTCCCCATCTCCTCACGCCGACACCGACTTCAGAAAGGCACCATCGCCACGCGAGAAGGAGGCAACGCCAGCTAACTCGCCTTCAAGCAAAGTAAGCCGGGAAGTGGGGGAGCGGGAAGCGGCTGTGCCGGCAACCAGTAGCTTTCTGTGACAAGTGATAACGAACACGGCTACGAAGTGCCGAGGCCTCCAATATAAACACTGAGGGAATTTGACTCCTACCCTCTGTTTACAGACACGAGTACCCGAAGGGTGGGGGTGAGAAGGGACACGAACCGCTAGGTTCAAGTGCTTGCGCCAGTGTTTTAGAAGCTGGGCCAGAGAAAATCAGTAAGGTTTAGAGCTCCCTGTCAGGATCTCTGCAGGCAAATAATCACCTGGAGATAGATTCACTACCAGAGCGGTGTAGCCATTAAGTAAACCAAGGGGAAGCCGTATTAACACATCTTGTCTCCTGTTTAGCTTTTTAGTTGGCTGTGGGCTCTGAGAACAGCTCTGCTGGGGGTAGGAGTCTGACGAGCTTGACCGGGACTCTGAGAACAGAAGGGTAATGAAATGTACATGCCAGGTCTGTAATGTAGCTCTTGTAACCTGTATAGTGAATATTCCTTTCTGTGACATTTGATTGAAGAAGTGATTTCGTGGAATTTACAGTAACTTATTTCAAGTGAAATGTACCTATGATTTAGCATTGCTAGAGTGCGAAATGTACTAAAACCTGTGTAACATATGTGAGTTTATGCTGAGCTAATTGTAAACTGATTTTGCATAGAAACAGAACCACATTATTTTTTATAAAAGGTACTGGTATTTTTCTAAACTGGTGTAGTGTCTTTTATTTTAGTGGTCAATCATTGAGTTACTGTGAGTGGGTCTTGTAAGCACTTAACCAACGCCTAGAGTTTAGCTGTTTCCTCTACTGTGCCAGGCTACCCTATGTAGTCTAGGATACCCTAGGTCTAACATAATTAGGTACTGGTATTTTTCTAAACTGGTGTAGTGTCTTTTATTTTAGTGGTCAATCATTGAGTTACTGTGAGTGGGTCTTGTAAGCACTTAACCAACGCCTAGAGTTTAGCTGTTTCCTCTACTGTGCCAGGCTACCCTATGTAGTCTAGGATACCCTAGGTCTAACAGATCCCAAACCCATTTTTAAACTGTAGGGAGAATCTTTCCATCCCAGCATTGTGCCACAGCCCGCTTGGTCATTAAGGTTGCTACTGCAACCAAACGTCTGTTACATCTCCCAGCAGACACACCTCTGGCACACACCGCACTCGCTCCATCACCACCTTGGTCAACACAGTCGCTACTTTAACCCAGAAGGCAGCCACCCCTGCACACTGCATGCTAAATGCAGAAAATCGGCATCAGCCTGCCCGCACCTCACACAGCAGGCAGAGTCACGCAAGTCATATTTCTTTAATTGCAGAGGTGTATAATACCACTGATGGAAGAACTTGAAATGGATAATTCTAAAATTACAATTGGCGGTAAGACACCCCGCCAATGTATAGCAGAACTACCAATGTTCAAGTGGGAAAGTGTGCCCCAAGGTTGTGTTCCATTTAAGAAATGAAGGGTATTTTTTCGGGTCCTTCTCACGTTGAGATGCAGTGTATAGGTTAGTGATAAAATGCTTACTTTTGTCCCCAGAGAGCACTGTCTGCATCATGCACTACGGCTGTGGTTCTATTGGATAATCAGGGTAGATTGCCCCGATGCCTGTCGCACACTGACACATGTAAAGCACACCGTTGGGTGGAAGCCTGACCCGCCTGCATATCTTGTAGTGAGCGGAACTGGCCATGTTTGTATAGGTCGCCCATCTTCCCAACCCCAACCGCATGTAGCACACGTAGGGTAGAACGCTCCTGCGCCGCAGAGATATCCGGATGAGCCACAACAGGCAGCTTTGGGGCATAAAGGTAATCTAGCTGTGCTCTGCGGGCAAGGGCTCGCCAGGCCCTGGCAGTACAGAGCTCTGGAATAATCTCTGCCTGAGGACCTCCGTCACCGCCTGAAAGGGTAGCCGCGGCAAGCAGAAGTGGGAGGATAGCATCCATCTCTATCGCTGTGTGGGACAGGGACCACTGCGGATAGAACCAATAGTGCCCGAATTGAACTTGGGTGCATAAATAGTAGAGATGCATATCTGGGGCCTCGAAGCCGCCGCAGTCAAATGGTAACACAAGAGTATTCCAACTACATCTAGGCTTCTCCCCCAGACAGACGACAACAGGGCAGTCTGCAACGTTTTTAAAAAGGGTAAGATTCAAGCGGATAGGAATGTTTACAAATAAGTACAATAATTTAGGTAACATGGTAATTTTGATCACAGCTATGCGGTTTGCGAGTGAAAGAGGTAGCCAAGCATAGCGCGCAGCTTTATCTGCAACGTGGGAGATGGTGCAGCCATAATTCATAGATATCACCTGCTCAAGGTCCCTATGAAGCCAGATACTCAGATATGTCACCGGGTCCTGGGTCCAGTGTGACTTCCTGGATGCCAGCCATCTGAGGGAAAACAGTTGTTTAGCCCAATTAATCCCTACACCGGAGAAGCGCTCGAATTTCACATATTCTCTGAGCAGTTCTGAAAGATAGACTGCAGGTTCACAGACATACAAGAGCATGTCATCGGCATATAGCGCCACTATAAGTGGGCGCTGCCGAAGCTCAATGCTGCTGATGCATGCAACCGGCGGAGCTTGCAGGCGAGAGGCTCGAAAGCCAGAGCAAATAGCAGCAGCGACAAGGAGCAACCCTGCAGCGTGCCCCTTCTGATGGAAAAATCGGGTGACACCCAGCCACTAATATGAACCCTGGCTGCCGGTTCGGTATACAGTACTCTATTAGACTTAAGAAAAAAGGAGGAAATCTCAGTCTCAAGAGGACCGTGAACATGAAGCAGCATTAGAGCGAATCAAACGCTTTTGCTGCATCGAGCTGCACAGCAACAGCTTGAAAGTCGGAATCAAAGTAGTGTAAGGTGGCAAATAAAGTACGTAAATTGTGCATGGTTGACCATGTTGGCATGAACCCAGATTGGTCGGGAAGAACCAACAGAGGGATCAAGGCTGTAAACGCATAGCAATCATTTTGGCCAGAATCTTAGCGTCAATATTAATAATGGAGAGCGACCTATAAGGGTCGCAGCAATTGGAAGCCTTGTCAGGTTTCAGTAGCATCACCAAAAGGGCTTCCCATAAGGAGGCTGGGAGACGACCCATGTCATATGCCTCCACAAAGACCGCTAGCAGTCTAGGGCCTAGTGCATCCACATAGGATTTATAAAATTCACTAGGGAGCCCATCTAAGCTCGCAGACTTGCAGGTAGGAAGTGACATAATAGCTAATTTGACATCCTCCTCATCGAAAGGCTGCATAAGATATTCTCAGTGACCCAAAGACAGCCACAGCCAGAGCAATTTCGTTGAGGTATTCATGGATCTCTTCCTGCAGTGTGTCTGCTCTGCTTGCATATAACTTGGCATAAAAGTCCAGGATGATCTCACATATGTCCGCTGTGGTATAATGCGCCTCCCCACCTCATCGAGAATCTCCTTAATATGGTCCTGGCTACGAGGATCAGATAGCTTCTGAGCCAGGGAGCGGATAGGTCTGCCCCCCGCCCCATAATAACAAGCTTTACTAAGTCTAGACCTATGGGCCATCTCCTGATCTACTGTCTTGTTGTGTTTGGTAACCAATTCCCGGATTGCCGAGAGTGTCGAAGGGGAAGTGTCCGAGTCATAAGATCTTTTCAGAGCGGAGATATCTGCAGCCAATTTTTGAATCCTGTGCGTCAAATTTCGCGAAACGCCCACCTGCACCCCCATGCACATACCCCTAATAGTCATCTTAAATGTCTCCCAGAGTACGCCCGTGCTATCAACCGAACCCTCGTTCTCCTTGAAAAAGTTATGTATAGCCTCCCCAATTTCATGTTTAAAGACAGGGTCTGATAGCAAGGAAGGCTGCAGATGCCAAGTGAAAGTTGGTTGCTGACAAGCAGGAACCTGCAACTCCAACAGCACAGGAGAATGGGCTGAGAATATCCGGACCATATGACGGGCATCCACTGCCCAGGTACACACAGCCTCAGTGACCAGCAAGAAATCCAGGAGGGACCAAGTCCCATGAACCGAGAAAACAAATGTACTCTCATGTGCCCCAGGATGTCACAAGCGCCACACATCCCACAGCTGGCCAGCATCCATCAGTCGCCGCAACACCTCAGATGCCTGCTTGGGTCGTGAAGTCTCACTACCCATGAGGTCTACAGTCATATACAGGCACGCATTAAAGTCGCCACCTCAAAGTATCTAAACCTCCGAGAAGCTGGTAATGCGGCGCCACACATCAAAAAAGTAGGTTGCATCATCTGTACTCAGGCCATACACATTTAACAACAATACACTCACCCCACCCAGTTGCCCATGTAATATCGCAAGCCGTCCAGATTCATCCGTGTCTGTGTGGAGAACGGTAAATGGGATGCCTTGTTTTATCAATATTATCACCCCTCTTGCACAACTAGAAATACGAGGACATCACCCGCACCCCCGCCCACCAATTCCCAATATTTCTTTCAGACAGTTTTGTGAGGTGGGTCTCCTGCAAAAAGTCTATCTGCACATCCATCCTGTCTAAAGTAGCAAATATAGAGCGGATCTTTCTAGGGGTGTTGAGACCACGGATATTCCAAGTTAACAGTCGCACTTTACCACTAATTATATCGTAGGGATCTTGTGCGACCTGTCAATGAGAACAATAAAAAGAGTTGTGCATGCTCCTGCAAAAATAAAGGGTAGTACACCAAAAACTAAAGGTGCCGGACCAACCCTTCACCCACATCTCCCGCTTGCCAAACCCCCATCCCACTCCCCCCACCCCAGACCCCCCACCCACTTCAGCGTTCTCAACTCACTAAAGCCATCCCAACCATCTCGTGCCCAACCTAACTCAGAGAAAGCCAATATAATTTGTAAATGGGGTATTCCCATGAGGGGTGACAAAGTGCCACTAGCCTCCTAACTAGTAGGAGTTGGCTGAGCATAAACACCAAATATGCCTGATCAGAACGAATATACCTTTAAATCCTGCATTCTTTTACCATGCAGGGAATCACAACACGGTTGTTACAACGACCGTGTTGTGATTCCGCATACCAATACTCCGCAAGTCGGAACAACGACTTGCGGAGGGGGGTGCTGGAAGTTGGAAGAGTATCATTTACTATTCCAACTCCAGTCTGTGCGGACACTAAGGAAGGTGTTGGATTTTAAATCCAACACCTTCCCCCCCGCAAGTCGTTGTTCCGACTTGCGGAGTAATGGTATGCGGAATCACAACATGGTCGTTCTAACGACCGCGCTGTGATTCCCTGCGGGGTAAAAGATTTGTTGTAAACGCTGTTTACCGATCAGAACACAGCATAGAGCCCCGCGATAAGGTGGCATAGTTGAGTGAAACCAAAAGGACTCTAGAGTGTCCATCTGTACCGGGGTGGGGAACCTGACATGCATAGGGGGCAGAGCATATAACAGGTTAAAGATGAAGCTGCCCGAAGAGCTACACATCCTAACCAATTATCAATGTGCTCACAATAACCCTGCTATTCATCAGTTTTGGATGGAGTCTGGAAATTCACTACTGTTGAGTAGCTTCGAGGATATTAAAGTTAAAAAATCTAGATTTCTAGGGACGCAAGAAATCTTTTATAAAAAAGATGCATGGGCTCCCACTGTTTTTTTTATGAAGACCCCAGGTCGGCCAAATCCCAGGGGCATATTACAATCAACTAAAAGGTTCATGGGGCTCCCTCCTAGGCTTTTGAAAAGCCATGAGGACTGCAACCTACCCGGGGCACTTAAGCACACATATGCAGGGGGCTTGCGCAGCCCCCACAGTCTCAGGGACCACCCTTTCCCAGGGGCACTGAACAATGTAAACATGGTGAGCCCGTCCAGCCCCCTGGCAGCCCCAGGGTCCGCCACCTCCCTGGAGCACATACATTATTTAAGAAGGAATGTTGGAGTGGCCCTACTGCCTCCCCTGCTGCCCCGGTGACAACCACTTCCCCAGGGCAGAAATAGTATATTTGTGGTGGAGCCACGTGGCTCCCCGGGTACAGCTACCTCCCTGGGGCACAAGCAGAATAATGGGAGGGTGTCCATTGTGGACCCCTGGCCCCCGGGACCACCATCTCCACTGGGCTAAATACTTTAAAGAGGGGGGCCAAGTGGCCCTATTGTGGATCCATAGATGGCCTGGGTGCTCTTGCAATGTCACAGGGAGGCCCCCTCCTGGGACATTGATGTTTGCCATGGCTTCTAGCAAATGCTGCTCCGCTTTCATCAAGCGAGAACATTAAAAATGTTCTCACTTTCTGAAAGCAGAACAGAACTGCTTTGGGACAGAGGGAGCTGCGTGTTTAGCAGCTACCTCTGTCCAAAATCAATGCAGGCTTCTGCAGGATGCGGGGAGCAGGCAGGGACCGGGGTGCCCCCTCCCTGTATTTACAAAAAAAAATAAAAGAGAGGCCCAGAATACCACCATTCAAGTGATTTTTGCACTTACGAGGGGGTAGTAAATTGTGATCTACCCCATTAATATTCATGAGGTAGGTCATTTGCGATCCCCTATGAATCGCAGAAGGTGTTAAACACAATTTCATGCATTCTATTTTCTGATTTTCTTATTGCGAATCGTAAGAATTCGCAATTAAGAAATCACAAAAATGGATTGTTGATGCATCTGACTCTGGTTTCTTAGTTGAGAGAAGTGGAAGCACCACTCTAATAATAAATACATTCCTTGTCTGGGTGAACCACAAAAGTCACTAAGTAAGCCTGTGCTTATCCTCTGGTACCTTAGCACAAAAGCACTCATGCTTAATTAAGTGGTAATGTGGATACCACTTATGCTGCACTCAAACGAATAAAGTGATAAAATGAAAACACTACACAAGAAAGATCCCAAATCTTTCTACGTCACTGGAGTTTCATGTTGGCAGTCATCACAGGCTACTGCTGCTGATGCTGGTTCTTGAAGGGGACGCAAAGAGCAGGTCGTCACAAGAGATTCACGTCAGCGGGCATCGCAGATGGTTGCAAGGCGACATGAGGAGTACATTCGTAGTTGCACACGGACAAAAACCTTATCTTCACCAGGAACTCAGGACTTGTGGTTTTCAGGCAAGAAGAGAACACTCTGATGGCAGTTGAGGGTCGCAACCTGGATATACACCTCTTAGGTATCAGCACTCAATCCAGCAGAGGCCAGCACCAGGGCTCAGGCCGGTCCATGCAGGACCAGTTAGTTCTGGTCGGCTTGACAGTTGCAGGAAGACATCCGGAAGCTTATTTTTTCCCTGTAGCTCTAACAGGAGAATCAACTGACACTTTGAATAACTTATATGGAGCCTGAGCTCAAGTCAAGCAGGTCCAATCTTCTTTCTTCAGATAGTAGGACAGTCCTTTTCTGAATCTTCCACAGGACCAGCAGTGTTCTGATGAGAGGTTTTGAAGGTGCTACTTTTATCCTCAGTGCCAGCCTGCAGGGCAGGGATGTCCCCTCTGTATACACTTTCCTCTTATTTTTATTTGGCTCCAAAATGTGTTGGGTAACAAAGGGTAGACAGGCCTATTTGTGAGCTGCATTTGTCAGTGACACAACAGGCAACCCTTAGAAGTTGGGGGGGGAGCAAGCCCTGAGGCTATGCTTTGATGTTGTGGAAGGCTAAGTACAACCTTCAAGGACATCCTTGTTAGGAGGTGAACACCCCACCCCACCCCAAGGCCTGTTCGTCCCCATATCTGGAAGTAATATACAAAACACAACAGCACACACATTCACAGTCATGTGATCCTGGACCTTGGCAGAAATGCAAACTTTCTTTATGCAGAAAAATGCACACTTTCTAAAATTGGCGTTTCCAGAATAACAACTTAAAATGTGGGTTTATCATTAAAGAGGATTTCAAATTACAATTTATTTCAATGAAAACAGTGTCTCTTGATATGGTCCCAAATTGAAGTCATGACTTCTTAAGCGTAACAAGGTAGCCCATTGTTTATCTATGGGAGTTCGATTTACAACCCTAAAAACTTCTAGGAGTTTTTCACTGTTAGGACATGTCAAACTGAAATAAACTTGTCCTGAATTTTAAATACAATGCACTCTGCCCTATATATTATGGTTGAATTATAAGTATTAAACAGGACGGTTTAGGACTAGCAAAAGGTTTGTAATGACTGGTTGAAATGGCAGTTTAACACATAACTACAGATGTTAGTGGTAGGCCTGAGACATGTTTTGCACTGCTACTTTAGTGGGGGAGGAGGGCACAATAAGTGCTGCAAAGCACTAGTAGCATTTAATTTCCAGGCCCTGGGTATATTTAGTACCATATAATAGGGTCTTACAAGTAAAGTAAATGTAACCAATCAGACAAACGCCATCTTTACCCTGTTTGCAAGGGAGACCATAATTTGTTTACCACTATTTAGCAGCCCTAAAAGCCATCAAAAACGAGTTCAGCGAATGATGAAAAAAAGGTGGATGACCTTGCATAAAAGGCCAGGTTGAACACCACCTTATTCCGTTCCTGTTTAAAACATCTAGGACTCATAAAACCAGCTCACTGACTAGTAATATTTTGTTAGGTTGTAAGGCTGATCAACAGATTTAAAACTATCACCACTGACATTGATTAGATGCAAATATATTTCATAAGCATTTATTCTTTAATACTATTTGATAGGTCAACAAGCCTAGCCCGAATGTAAACATATGGTAGATATCTCTAGGTGGTGAATAGTGTTTGAACAGAAGACAAGTTATCCTTCTTCCTTTTCACCACAGCCTGTATGTTTTCCTCATGTACTGTACCACTACCCAGGTTCATAACACGGATGTGCAACCTGACAGCCCTCAAACACAAGACCGACATTAAAAGATGTAGGGAACAGCAGTGTTTAATAGCAACATCTCTAGCCCAAATGAGCAGCAAAAAACAAAAGTAACTAGAAAACCTAAATGTGCACAATAGCAAACAAAAATAGAGATGCCTATAGAATTTTGAGGGCAATAAAATACCGCAAAAAAATTATTTGAGAAAATCACAAATTAGTTAAGGCGTAACATTTACAGACTAGAGCTCCTAACACTTACAACACTTCACACTCAATTACCACATTTCTAGATGTTTTAAACATAAATCAATCACCAAAGAAAATTAAAAATGTAAACATAAAACATAACCTTTTTACTAAGCAAGAAATCATCTAAGCAGGTACATGGTGCACAAATAACTTTGGGTACTTAATTGAAAGCCAAGAACATGTTTGCCATAGAAAACATTATAGATATCAATAAAATAACATACTCAAATGTGTGTGTGTGTGTGTGTGTGTGATTATTTATTTTCTTACCTTGATAATTCACACTGTTTACTGAGAAATAGATCCAGTTATTTTGTACACTTCCAACTGAATTTCCAGGAAAGTCATGTGTGTTCCATTGAAATAAATTGAGTGCAATGTTACAGTGAAAAGTGAAGCTGCATATTTTTCATACAGATGTGCTCAAAATTCCCAAGACACTCATTAGCATAGCATAGCAGTAAAGCCTCATCATTTTTCCTCAGTATGTATTGTATTGTATTGTAATTACCTTTAATATAACGCTTACTACCCCTGACGAGGTGTCGAAGAGCTTTTTCGGTGGGTAGCACGCTACTCCGGGACCCATAGAGGATTAGTGTTGAATTAATATGGTGAAACATGCAAGTACATTTTAAGTGGTGGATAGGTTAGTCAGTTATTTGGATATGGAATGATAGCAGAAGGATAGAGGAGGACAAAAGTTTCTATTTATTTATCGCTTGTTGACGCACGCTATTCCGGAAGCCTATAAAGGATTAGTGGTGAATTAATATGGTGAAATATGAGGTAATTTCAGTGGTGGATATCAGTCTGTTACTATGAGTGAGTAGGATAGCGGGGGATAAAAGGGGAATAAAGATTAGCATTCATATAGCACTTGTTACCCCTGATGGGGGTTGAAGCGCTTTTCTGGCGAGTAGAACGCCACTCCTGAACCCATAAAGGATTTGTGTTTAAAATTAGTATAGTACAAATATGAAGTAATTTGAGTAGTAGATATGTTATTAAGTTATTTGGGCAGTATATTAGTATAGTTGAATATGGAATTTGAGAAGTGAACATGTAGTCTGTTAATTTTGATTGAAAAGGATAGTGGAGGGATAAAAGAGTGAAGGATTTTTTTTTTTTTTTAGGTGTTAGCAGTAAGAAGAGAAATGAGAAAAAGGGCAGCATTTCTGGCCCTAGTCCCGACCAGTCTCGAACAGGCTCAAACAGGCAACTACCCTTGTCCTCTCCGCCCTTAGATTCGATGCTCCACCCTTAGCCTCGATGCCCGGGCTGAGACGCACTAACCCTGGCCTTGTGTGGCCCTAGTAATCAGGTGACCCCTTCTGCCAATGGGAACCTCCAGCCCTAACACTATCCAATCACAACACTAGCCCTAAAATCTAGAACCAATGGGAGACCAGGACCTTACTGCCAATCTTAGCCCTAGTCCAAGCACCCAATCAGTTCAAAAACCCTGATCTCTACGTCCAATAAAGGCCTTAGCCCTACCAGTAGTCCCAACCCAAGTCCAAGCAGCCAATGGTACAGGTAGCCCTAGTTCCTACTTCCAATAGAAATCCTAACCCTAGCACTAGTCCCAACCCTACAATGATTGAATCATAGACCTAGAAATAATCATAACCCTCAAATACCCAACCAATGAGGACATTAACCCTAACCCAATAGAAACACCAGATACAACCACAAATCAGTGTAAACATGTGCCAACCACTAGCAAACCTTATAAGGTCCCAGCGACCTCAGACAATGTTTGCTGCCCAGGGAGTTGGAAGTTGCTTTTCCTGTTCATAATCTCCTCAGAGACAGACAGGCTTAATCCACACTTTAGACTTCTTCAGGAAAAGGCTTCACTAACTCGAAATCTGACAATACTGTTTGAATAAAACTTTACTCCCCCTTCTGGCCCAAAAACTAAGTGCAAAGGCCCCAGTAAATACAGTTTAAACAGCTCACAGAAGCACCCTCTGATGTAGAATATCCCTGTTGCTGGGCGGGGGGGGAGGGGAGGAGGGCTGGCCTCACTGGCTTGTGAACACAAAATGGAGGCTGGAGGTGCACTGTTTTAACACACAGGTCTTAGCACAGAACAAAGTAGAAATTTGGAGGGAAAACAGATTTGTCACCAAGGAATGAGAGGGACAAACTACAGAGGTTGGACTGCAAATTCCACAATTCAACATGTTAAATGCAAGCAATCATGGGTAGGGAAAACCACATGTTTAAAACACAAAACAGGTGATAAAATATGCAATCACAGGCAGGTCAAAACTGTAATTTTAAACTGTAACAACCACATGCAAAGACAGTAATCACAGAAAGGGAAAATCGTTTTTAAATAACTTTGTTTTGGGAAGAGGTAGCACTAGTATGTCTCCTTACCACATAAGTGTGCATGGATTTGGAAAATACATAGGCCTTTAGAGGTAAAACAATGCCTAAATTCTATTTAAGTTAAATATTAACATAATGGTTTTGATCCAAAACATAAGAGATATCCCATCCATCTTATTCCAAGTGTATTTATAGTCTAAGACACTATATGGCAGAAGAAGTATATGTCACATTTTGATTGAGTATCCCATCCACCATACTGAACAAAAGGCACTCAGACAAGCAATCTAATACATAAATTAACTTACCAGTAGTCAAGCTCACTAATAAATGTCAATGTTTAAAGAAGTTGCACTTCTCCTGAGCTAACACAACTTCAACCTCCTCCTTCCAAGTCTCCAAGGAAAGTGACCACTGCGCCTGAGATCTAGAACTCTCAGCCTCGGTGTCCTAGGCAGCACTAATGGAGCCATTATGACACTATCAGCAACCATCTGCTTGTTATGTTTCCATTTTTGCTACCTGGCAATGATGATGATGTCACAGAAACAGAATTTGCAGAGGGTGGAAGATGAGTTGAGAATCCTGGTGTGAGGGAAATTCCAACAAACAACTGAAGAAGGATTTCCCTTAAAGAAAATGCAGACAATGTCACAGTTCTTTAAGAAGGGAATGCCTAAAAGCTTTCCAATCCACTTTAGCTTTGTTTCTGTGGCACAGTGTCACAGAACTCAAGTCTGGACATACAGTGTGTCACGAGCTATACCTGTCTGATGAGCCCTACTAGTGTGAAACCAGTCTTGGGTCAAGACTGATTTGATTTTGACTGGGCCCAAACTGGGTGGCATGGTATGGAAAATAATGATGGATCAGGATGAGATTAATTCAAGCATTACATCCATCACATTTCTATACACTTTAACCTTTTCACTGCTAGGCTTCACCCCCTCCTCCCCCTGCTAAGCCTTTATTTTGGGCTATATGGGGTAGGTTGCGCTTAGACCTCTTTAACATTTTGTCCACACAAGGTATCCATTCCAAATTTGCATCCTTTTCTTCCAACATCAGGTGGATTTGAAAAGTACCCATGGGTTGTGTGTTCCTATGAAGGCGACACAGATATTAGCCAAAATACAGCTAAACTTTGGGTTTTGTGAGGAATAAATGAGAACAATTTCTGCAGAAAAAAGTGCTCTATTCCCCTGAAAGTGGTATCAACAAAGGGTTTGTTGTGCTGACATCACCATCTTCCCAGCATTCAGGTACAGGCAGACTTTTATTAGACAAACAACATTTTCTGCACAGTTGTGGCATTTTATTGGGACATAGCCTATTTTTGCATGGTGTTGTGCTTTTAACCTCCTTCTTTGGGTATCTCTTTAATTTTTGTTATTGAAAGCTTGCAGTTTCAATCCAAATGCTCCAATAGGGAGCCATCAGCGACTTCATAGCATGAAATAGCACAAGCATTTTTAAGATAAAGTGTCTTCATAGTGGAGAAGGATGCAACTATAACAGCAGCTCAGAGAGTCAACAATCCCCACCCCCCAACCGTGTCCCCCCAGCACTTAAAGAAAAACAGTATCAAAGAAGCAAGGCACTTGAATGGCATTGTCAAGGAAATCTAGGGACACAGCACGTGAATTGAACAACAATAGCCCCCATTAAGACACAGACCTAAACATAGTAAAAGGAAAGAAAATGCTAGGAGCAGGAAGCTTCACAAATCTGCATGACTCAAAAGATACATTGTCAGTGGGGCCCAGAAATCTTTGGGACAAGAGGATTCAGCCAGATCCTCTGCATAGGTCTCCAGTTGTTCCCTGCAATAAGTTAGATCCCAAGCCCATTTTTAAACTGTAGGGAGAATATTTCCATCCCAGCATTGTGCCACAGCCCGCTTGGCCATTAAGGTTGCTACTGCAACAAAAGGCCTGTTACATCTCCCATCAGACACACCTCTGGCACACACCGCACTCGCTCCATCACCACCTTGGTCAACACAGTCGCTACTTTAACCCAGAAGGCAGCCACCCCTGCACACTGCCATTCTAAATGCAGAAAATCAGCATCAGCCTGCCCGCACCTCTCACAGCAGGCAGAGTCACGCAAGTCATATTTTTTTAATTTCAGAGGAGTATAATACCACTGATGGAAGAACTTGAAATGGATAATTCATAAATTACAATTGGTGGTAAGACGCCCCGTCAATGTACAGCAGAACTGCCAATGTTCAAGTGGGAAAGTGTGCCCCAAAGTTGTGTTCCATTTAAGAAATGAAGGGTATTTTTCCGGGTCCTTCTCACGTTGAGATGCAGTGTATAGATTAGTGATCAAACGCTTACTTTCATCCCCAGAGAGCACTGTCTGCATCATGCACTATGGCTGTGGCTCTATTGGATAATCAGGGTAGATTGCTCTAATGCCTGTCGCACACTGACACATGTGAAGCACAGCGTCGGGTGGAAGCCTGACCCGCCTGAATATCTTGTAGTGAGCGGAACTGGCCATGTTTGTATCGGTCGCCCATCTTCCCAACCCCAACCGCATGTAGCACACGTAGGGCAGAATGCTCCTGCGCCGCAGAGATATCCGGATGAGCCGCAACAGGCAGCTTTGGGGCATAAAGGTAATCTAGCTGTACTCTGCGGGAAAGGGCCCGCCAGGCCCTGGCAGTACATAGCACTGGAATAATCTGTGCCTGAGGACCTCCATCACCACCTGAAAGGGTAGCCGCGGCAAGCAGAACTGGGAGGATAGCATCCACCTCTATCGCTGTGTGGGACAGGGACCACTGCCAATAGAACCAATCTTGCGCGAATTGAGCTTGGGTGCATAAATAGTAGAGATGCATATCTTGGGCCTCGATGCCGCCGCGGTCAAATGGTAACACAAGAGTACTCCAACTACATCTAGGCTTCCCCCCCAGATGAACGACAACAGGGCAGTCTGCAACATTTGAAAAAGGGTAAGATTCAAGCGGATAGGAATGTTTACAAATAAGTACAATAATTTAGGTAAAATGGTAATTTTGATCACAGCCATGCGGTCTGCGAGTGAAAGAGGTAGCCGAGCCTAGTGCGCAGCTTTATCTGCAACGTGGGAGATGGTGCAGCCATAATTCATAGATATCACCTGCTCAAGGTCCCTATGAAGCCAGATACTCAGATATTTCACCGGGTCCTGGGTCCAGTGTGACTTCCTGGGTGCCAGCCATCTGAGGGAAAACAGTGGATTTAGCCCAATTAATCCCTACACCGGAGAAGCGTTCGAATTTCACATATTCTTCGAGCAGTTCTGAAAGATAGACGGCAGGTTCACGGACATACAAGAGCATATCATCGGCATATACCGCCACTATAACTGGGCGCTGCCGAAGCTCAATGCTGCTGATGCATGCAACTGGCGGAGCTTGCAGGCGAGAGGATCGAAAGCCAGAGCAGATAGCAGCGGCGACAAGGCTCAACCCTGCAGCATGCCCCTTCTGATGGAAAAATCGGATGACACCCGGCCACTAATATGAACCCTGGCTGCCGGTTCGGTGTACAGTACTCTATTCCACTGAAGAAAAAAGGAGGCAATCTCATTCTCAAGAGGACCGTGAACATGAAGCCCCATTAGAGCGAATCAAACGCTTTTGCTGCATCGAGCAGCACAGCAACAGCCTGAAAGTCGGATCCAAAGTAGTGTGAGGTGGCAAATAAAGTACGTAAATTGTGCATGGTTGACCATGTTGGCATGAACCCAGATTGGTCGGGAAGAACCAACAGAGGGATGAAGGCTGTAAACGCATAACAATCATCTTGGCCAGAATCTTAGTGTCAATATTAATAAGGGAGAGAGGCCTATAAGAGTCGCAGCAATTGGAAGCCTTGTCAGGTTTCAGTAGCATCACCAAAAGGGCTTCCCATAAGGAGGCTGGGAGACGACCCATGTCATATGCCTCCACAAAGACCGCTAACAGTCTAGGGCCTAGTGCATCCACATAGGTTTTATAAAATTCACTAGGGAGCACTTCTAAGCTCGCAGCCTTGCAGGTAGGAAGTGACATGATAGCTAATTTGACATCCTCCTCATCGAAAGGCTGCGTAAGATATTCTCAGTGACCCAAAGACAGCCACCCCAGAGCAATATCGTTGAGGTATTCATGGATCTCTTCCTGCAGTGTGTCTGCTCTGCTTGCATATAACTTGGCATAAAAGTCCAGGATGATCTCACTAATGTCGGCCGTGGTATAATGCGCCTCCCCCACCTCATCGAGAATCTCCTTAATATGGTCCTGGCTACGAGGATCAGATAGCTTGTGAGACAGGGAGCGGCTAGGTCTGCCCCCTCCCCATAATAACAAGCTTTACTACGTCTAGACCTATGGGCCATCTCCTGATCTACTGTCTCGTTGTGATCGGTAACCAATTCCCAGATTGCCGAGAGTGTTGAAGGGGAAGGGTCCGAGTCATAAGTTCCAGAGCGGAGATATCTGCAGCCAATTTATTAATCCTGTGCCTCAAATTTCGTGAAACGCCCACCTGCGCCCCCAAGCACACACCCCTAATAGTCATCTTAAATGTATCCCAGAGTACGCCCGCGCTATCAACCGAACCCTCGTTATCCTTGAAAAAGTTATGTATAGCCTCCCCAATTTCATATTTAAAGACAGGGTCTGATAGCAAGGAAGGCTGCAGACGCCAAGTGAAAGTTGGTCGCTGACAAGCAGAAACCTGTAGCTCCAACAGCACAGGAGAATGGGCTGAGAATGTTCGGACCATATTACGGGCATGCACTGCCCAGGTACACACAGCCTCAGTGACCAGCAAGAAATCCAGGAGGGACCAAGTCCCATGAACCGAGAAAAAAAATGTACTCTCATGCGCCCCAGGATGTCGCAAGCGCCACACATCCCACAGCTGTCCAGCATCCATCAGTCACCGCAACACCTCAGATGCCTGCTTGGGTCGCGAAGTCTCACTACCCATGCGGTCTACAGTAAGTATGGGCGAAATTTGCGAATTCGCACTCCGCGAATTCGTGCGAAAGCAAACTCACAATTCGCAAAATCCGCGAATTTCGTGCGAATTTGCGAATTATTTTTTTTTTCGCGTTCGTGAGGGTTTTTTACAAGTTGGGGAACGCGACGGTCGCAACCATGTTGTTTCTACGTGTCCAGCCTGTTTGTGACCCTGTGGTTCATCGCGGCCACCCTCCGGTTCATCACTGCCACCCTCTGGTTCACCAATGCCACCCTCTGGTTCATCACTATCACCCTCTGGTTCACCACTGCCACCCTCTGGTTCATCACAGCACCATCTGGTTCACCACTGCCACTCTCTGGTTCACCACTGTCACCCTCTGGTTCAGCACTACCACCCTCTGGTTCACCACTGCCACCCCCTGGTTCATCAAAGCACCCTCTGGTTCACCACTGCCACCCTCTGGTTCAAGACTGCCACCCTCTGATTCATCACAGCACCCTCTGGTTCACCACTGCCACCCTCTGGTTCAAGACTGCCACCCTCTGGTTCATCACTGCCATCCTCTGGTTCATCACAGCACCCTCTGGTTCACCACTGCCACCCTCTGGATCATCACTGCCACCCTCTGGTTCATCACTGCCACCCTCTGGTTCGCCACTGCCACCCTCTGGATCATCACTGCTACCCTCTGGTTCACCACTGCCACCCTCTGATTCATCACTGCTATCCTCTTGTTCATCACCTTGTGGTTCACCACTGCCACCCTCTGGTTCATCACTGCCACCCTCTGGTTCATTACTGCCACCCTCTGGTTCGCCACTGCCACCCTGTGGTTTGCCACTGCCATCCTCTGGTTCGCCACTGCCACCCTCTGGTTCGCCACTGCCACCCTCTGGATCATCACTTCCACCCTCTGGTTCATCACTGCCACCCTCTGGTTTGCCACTGCCACCCTCTGGATCATCACTGTCCCCCTCTAGTTCATCACAGCACCCTATGGTACACCAGTGCCACCCTCTGGTTCATCACTGCCACCCTCTGGTTCACCACTGCCACCCTTTGGTTCAAGCCTGCCACCCTCTGGTTGATCACTGACATCCTCTGGTTCATCCCTGCCACCCTCTGGTTCATCACTGCCACCCTATGGTTCATTACTGCCACCCTCTGGTTCACCACTGCCACCCTCTGGTTCATCACTGCTACCCTTTGGTTGATCACTGCCACCCTCAGGTTCAAGGCTGCCACCCTCTGGTTGATCACTGGCATCCTCTGGTTCATCCCTGCCACCCTCTGGTTCACCACTGCCACCCTCTGGTTCATCACTGCCACCCTCTGGTTCATCACTGCCACCCTCTGGTTTGCCACTGCCACCCTCTGGATCATCACTGTCCCCCTCTGGTTTATCACAGCACCCTCTGGTTCACCACTACCACCCTCTTGTTCACCACTGTAGATTATGGGGGGAAAGCAAAGCACACCTTCCCAGCCTCAACTGAGATGAATTCATTTGGGGCTGGTTAAGGTGTCACTGAATTTGAGGTTCAAGTCTGGCACCTGCTTCCTTAGCTGTAAGTGCTTCCTGTTGCAGTTTGCTTTTTTTTTTACAGGAGCATTGTGCCATACTTGTAACTATTCTCTGACCCTGCTTTGAGGGTCAGAGCAGGGTCAGAGAATAGTTGCCAGTAGGCAACTGAACTCTGGAGGGGCCCCTCAGGAATCACTACAGGGAATGGTTAATAAATTAGCTTGAACTTTTGCACCTGCTAAGTGCTTTCAGTTTTCCAAAATTCGTTTTTCTGCAATTTTGCGAGATTTGCGGGGTGCGAATTCCCTTGAAATCGCACTTGCAATCCGCGAATACGTGCGAATTTGCGGATTTCTTTTTTGTGTGTGTTCGCCGGTTTTTTGCTTATTCGCGGACGCGTACTCACAGGGGAAAAATCACGCGAACTTACCCGCGCGGTCCACAATGGGCGCGGTCATCTTGTTTTTCATTCATTGCTATGGTTCTGGGCATGCTTTTTCAATCCTCCCCTAATCTTTGCAATGCTTTGTTTCTTTGGACTTTTTTTTATCTTTGATACTCTATATCTATCCCTCTTTTTTTCTAGATCTCTATTTTGTGTTTTTTTCACCTTTTCGTTACTTTTAAAGCTACTTTTTTAAACTTTTTTTTTTACTTTACTTTTTCCCTATTCTTTCCTTTTTTTTTCTTTCTGCTGTACAGGACCATGGCAAAGGGAGCCGGGAAGGAAAAGGGGAAGGGTCCTGCACCCCGTACCCGTCTCCTATGCGGGCGATTGCGGGGGGAGCTAGTCACAGCCCGGGAGATCTTTAGCGCGGAGGAGGTGGCCGCACTGGTTTACTATGTGCAGCGCCACCTCCCCAAGACCATCGTGGCAGGCGGCAGGATCGCTAGCGGGTACGGGCTCCGGGAGCGTCGGAAGCGGTGGGAGAAGGTGTGCCGGGCCATGTATCAACACTCTCGGGTCCGGTGCACCTACAACCAGGCCATGCACCGGTGGTCCGACCTCCTGACCGCGAACACGACCTGCTAGGCGTCGAGATCCCTGGGCTTGGTGAGTAGTAGTAGCTATTTAATCACTACTCTGTTTTCTCCTGCTCTATGTGTTATCATATTGCAAATTTTTGTTTTTTCCGAAGAGCAATAATGATTAGTTGTAGGTAAATTATGTTTCAAAATGTTCTGTGATTGCATTTCAGGTGCACTGTTCTCCTGCTCAGTGGCGGTGCTGCTATGATTAATTATTGTACTTTACAGAACTGCGTAATGCTAGACACTAAGGGGCAGATTTACAATTACTGGTGCATCCCTGCAAGTTAGCAGGGATGCGCCAGTAATTGTGCGCCACTCCTCCATCACCCATGGTGCGCCGCATTTACAATGCTGCACACCATGGGGCAAAAACGACACCGAAGCGTCACGCATCTGTGCCCTAATGGCAGCGCATTGCTGGAGTTGCGTCGCAACCACAACGCAGCTCCAGCAATGCTCTGGGGTGCCCTATCTCCGCAATGCTGCGTCAAGCCGTACGTCTGCTTCAAGCAGGCACAGGGTTTTGAGTGACGCAGGATTGGCCTAAAAGTGGCTTGTAGATTTCACTCAGCCACTTTTAGGCTGCGTTCCTGCGTAGGAACGCACTCTCTTGTGCCGGAACGCCCCCTGATGGCGCAGGGCTTTACAACATAATGCATCTCCCAGATGCGTCACGTTGTTAATATACCCCGCACCATGGCGCCTCTTTAGTGCTTCCGCTGCGTCACAAAAGTCACGCAACGACTGAGCAAATGAGCTGCAAGGGACTTGTAAATCTGCCCCTAGAGACTCAAGTCCAGTCCTTCCTTTGTACACCTGCCACTAAGAAGAGATAGTGGTGGTGGAATGATAGTTTGAGTATTTTAATGACTGGTTATGTAGTAAGAAACTTACTTTTTAGTGTTATCACTGTCTGCAATCATGATGGACTTTGTCTGTCACTTCACGTGCTGCGGAGTGCTGCCTGCCAGTCCTAGTGCAACCTTTTTGTAGTTGGTTTAGTGAGTTACATAACTTTCCAAGTCGACGGTCCGCGAATCCAGCAATACTAATATCCTAGTAGACCACATCAGATAGGTCAATAAATGTAGTGCAATTGTTGTCTATTTGCTATTTCCCCAAAATAATGTGTTATTGTTCTTTTGAAATGTTTGATTTGGTTGACAACAATCATCCATGTTTGGGTCTTTCTTTCATGTTGTACATCAGATCCCCCCAGGGGCAAGAGGACAGAGGAGGAGGTAGCGGCGCCGGCGGACGAGGACCAGGAAGGCCAGGATCGGTCCAGCGAGGGCTCCTCTGCTGGCCCCAGTAAGTTTTCATGTTAATATTAATAATTATACTTCCCTATCTTTTAGAGTACCTATTTTTTAGTAATGTTCCTCATTGATTTTTCCTACATCGTCTTTGATCTTCTTGTAGACTGTTTCTAAATTCTTATCCTGCCTCTACTATGACTCCCTGTGGTACTACTAGATTATTATTATTAGTCTGTCTGTGTAGCTAACTAAGCTTGCGCAGTGGCAAATGGTGTTAAACGAAACTCCCATTCTATTCAGCATTAGCTCTATGCACTGAGTGCAGTCCTCTGGGTTGTCCATAATGTCTTTTGAAGTCTTCTAAATGTTTATGCTTTGACAATTCCCAACAATAAACTGTCAATGACCACCAAGAAAGAATAAGATACTAGTTTACTTTTTGATTGGATAGGAGGACAATCCATACTACTATTGTTGCTGGGACAATTCTGCACAAACAGAACTATGGGCACTAATTAGTGCATTGTTTATCAATTATAATAGGTGCAGTTAGTCTTTCCACATACCTCAGTCATAACAGAATTTGAACCCCCAATCTCCTTACTGACTAGCTAGTGTGAGCTCCCTAATTCATCAATGGTTGATCCCCAATGATGATTATCCAACCCAGGACATTAGACCACAGAGTCAGATTCCAGAACTGTCAGAGCCACGGACTCATGCTTGCAAATTGCAAACCCTTTCGCTCACTCACTCATGACTAAAAACCACAGAGTCTATGTAAGTTTTAAAGCTTTATTAAATGTAAAAACATTTATTAAAATCAAGTTCATCATACAACATACACAGTGGATTGAAAATGGAAAAGTGCCTAGTGATTTGATTTCACACATTAATTGTGGGCGAGCCCTCACCTGGTTGGAACTTCAAATCTTCTTTGTGGTGCTGAATCATTGCTGACTCCGTCCTAGTGATGATGATCTGATGTTGCTCTTGTTCTTAGAAGGGAAGCTTCAGTCTGTTATGAGAAAAACGGTGCATGTTAAAAAGCAAGCATTCATCAGTTGTGCCAAAAAGTGTAGCAAGACAAGCAACACCCTTTCCTGAAAAAAAGTGCCATTTTTAGTTTTGACTAGACAATCACAAATTATTACATTTGTTTGTGTAGTCGTAGTGACATTTTTTTTCATTCCTGGACAAAATATTAGGGAGTGGTGTATATGGCATCTAAGAATCTGAAATGTATTTTCTAGGCGGAACATCGGCACTACCATCCACCGGTTCCGGTGCCAGCGCGGAGGTGGGCACTCCTGGGGCGGAGGCGGTGCAACACTCAGCGGAAGCTGCTGTGGGGGATGCCACGGTAGTGGCGGCCAGTGGTAAGCTATTATATATCTTACTTATTGAGATAGCAAACTAGAGAGTGTGCTCTCTGCACGGGTGTATAATTATGTTGTACAGTACAAGTATACTATACTGTTAAGAAGACTTACAAATTTAGAACTAAGTTTTTATTAACCAGGTAGTAGCCTCCTCTAAATTGACTTCAACTCAGCTGTGAAAGTTTTTTCGAGAATCCAAGTCAGATCAGAGATGAACTTAATGGATGGGATGAACGAAAAGGGAAAGAAGGGTGTAAGTAAGTGTGGAAGGACGAGCGAGTTAAAAAGTAATGATGACTGGCAAAGAATGATACGTGTTTTTGAATGCTGCCCGAGGTGGCTGGAAATAGGATGCATAGCCGGTTGAAGGATGAAGCAAGGATGGGTGGAAGGAGAAAGGAAAGTGGACTGCCTGGGTGGGTGAAACAGAAACTGTATGTGTGCGCAATATATCCTTTGGTTGAAATTCAAATGCAAGTCAAGCACGGATGCATGGCTTGCGGTTTCCAAAATAAAATGAAAATGTTGTTTTCCCGTGAGAAAAAGTAATGTTCGTCCACTTGAGACATTAAGAAGAATGATTGACATTTACTTTGAATGGATGGATGGAAAGGCTGGGGGGCCAGTCCATTTCGGTGTAGGGTGCAAAAGCCTGGAATGCACTCCCACTCCACCTTCGTGCAGCTCAGACCATCACCTGTTTCAAAAAAGGCCTAAAAACACATCTGTTTAATGCGTCTTCTTAACTGCCTTTTTTTTCCTTCCCTCCTGTTTACCTCACTGCACTTTTTCCCCCGCGCCAGGATACTCGCGAGTAACAGAGCCCGCGCTATAAAACATTTTATATCATATCATATCATATCATATCATATCATGGATGTCTGGATCATGGTACTATCTGACTCATAGATAGCATATGTGTATGTAGAGAGAGTCGACGGTCACTGGATGAACTAAGTGTTACTTTGAAGAGCATGTAACACCGCACCCGCACGTCCGTTCCAGTGTAGGAAAGGCAAGGAAAAGAAGTTGTAATTTTTCCGAATACTACCCTGAATAGTAGCAGTACTCTGTATTGCAAGCACAGCATATATCCGGCGATTACGGGGGCCACTCACTACCTCTGTTAATAATTTTAGTACAACTCTGTCATTCATGTGTGGCCTATCAGTGTTCACTCAATAAAAAACAAGGCACCTAAAGTCATCCCATATGTAATCAAATACATATCCTGTAAATGGATAGATAATCATATTATTTATCTTCTTCATTTTCCTTTTCTAGTAGTCATTGGCACTGTAGGGTGAAAGTTAAATTAATTAAGCAGTAGCCCTTGTAACAGAGTATTCTGAGTGCCACCCGTGATAGAAAAGTAAGAGCTTCACCACCTGCATGTACTGGACTGGTATAGCAATGCAAGCCTGTGTCATCATGGTGTGCAAGTAGACTGCGCTGGCATTATGCCGGCTTCCAGAAGTTTACGTACCAATTTCGCTAAACAAGAGAGAAGAAGAAGAAGAAGACTGGTGTACTGTCATAGTCGACTCTAATGTACTGAGTCCATAGTGCTCATAGAATTGATTCCTGAAACACCCACTAATGTTAGAGCAAGTCTGAAGAAGTGGGAGGTTAGATAGATACAGGCCACAAATATTATGTACTCTACTTGCAAGTTGCTAGTTCTACTGTGACACAACTTTCTGCTGAATTATTTTGTGTTAATCTTAAAGAGCATTGGTTACAGATTATGTTTTTCTTTCTTCATATAGATGATCCTTCCAAACTGTCACGGAAGGAGCTGGCTAGACCGGCCCGGCAACGGAAACTGGAGGCGACTGTCACCGAATATCGGCGGCTGGTGGCCCAGGAGGAGGAGGACACGCAGTCGACCACAACATCCACAGGGACAGCTGCATCTTCCTCCGCGCTCCCTGGGTCAGCCAGTCAGCGCAGGCCTCCAGTGGTACGGAGCCGTGGTACCGCAGCCACCCGCCACCGCCAAGCAGCCCAAAAATCAGCTGCCCCCCACAGCAGGTGCAAGGCACGCGTGCACCGCCTTACCCTCAGGGTGTCCTACCTTGAGCAGGAGCAGAAGAAACTCAGAATTCTGCTCAAGAACCTCCGCAAGGAGCATGACCACCTTGCCCAAAAAGTACATCGCCGGCGGCATTAGAGAAGGAGAGACTGTCCCTTGCCCCTTTTTTAAAGACTTTTGGGGGGTGGGAATTGGGAGCTGGGTTTTTTTCACTTTGGGGACTTTTTATTTCACGGACATTCTTTGGGGTTAGGTAGGGGGGTGGGTCGGGTCTTGCAGGATAGTTTATTTTTGTTAGGGATATAAATAATTATTACTTACAACTTAAACATAGCATACGTGTTTTTACTGCAGTTGAGGCTGGAGGGGGGGGTTAACTGTAAGTTTGTTTTCCTGAAACTTAAGTGGCTTCTTGATTCAAATTGTGTAAGTAATTGGACTAATTGCCCAAATGTTTACAAAAGTAAGTGCCTCTCACACTACTCCATTATTCTTCCTCCCCCAAACGCTTTTCTTACCTATAATTCGTGCTTGAAAATAGGGCTAGGCACAGGGCTGGCTGCATGGCAAATGGCGATTAAGGTTGGCAATCTTAGGCAGTTGAAATGGCATCATTGCGGTGGTACTAGTGGTGGTACACAGTGGCAGTTGCAGCATATGAAAAAAAAGAAATTGAAACCTTGATTGGCCTGAGCGGAGCATTAGAACGGTACAATAGATACTATAGCACGTGACAGTACACTAGAACAGTGCCAAAATGTAGCCTTGCAAATGCTAAAGTATTGAAAGTGTAACTACTACTTGCGTGGAATTTGACATTGGCTACTACTATAAGAAATAGTACTGAAGGTGAAGGACACAGCAGCGTAATCATTTGCCACGTGTAGGAGGAGGATGTTCTTCATGATCAATCCAGTTGATAGCGCCCATGAAAATCTGCTTTGATTTGCCAATAGTCATGGGTCTGTGTCAAGCTGAGTAAGAATATATCCTTAGATTCCTTCACCAGCCTTGAAATGTAATTCATTTTCAGTTGCTATGACCTTATCCTTCCCAGCAAGTGTGTGGAATTATTGCTGTCATTTACTCACACATCAATGAAAACCACACAGCCCGGGGGAAGAGGGTTAGGGTTTGGAAATTGGATGGCAATGGGGTTTTTTGGGAAAGTTTTGTTGAGAGAGGAAAAAAAACACAGCATGGACAAAGAACAAATGAAGATAAACAAATCTTTGGATACGAAGATATCCATAAATCTTTTAAGGGACATAAAGGAAGTGCATGCACTACTGCAGGCTTGAAGGTGATTGCTAAATGGATGGTAAGGTTACTTAAACAAAGTAGTAGATTCTAATGAATGAAAGAATGCGACAGTACAGGGCTGCAGTAATTATGCGTTTTCACTTGCCTATCTCTGGACTCAGAGAAACACTTTGTTCATTAAATTAGTTTGAAAAATAGCAAAGTAAAACTATACAATGGCTGGAGGGATGAATTTAGAAGCAGAGAGCAAAGAAATGCAGAGTCACATTCATAGAAGTTCACAGCAATAACATTACTTAAAAGATAAGTAGAAATGAATGGATACTGTTACTGTATGTTGTTGTACTTGTCCTGTTGAATTTGGGCAGTTGCATGCATCAAGCTATTCCTCTTATTTGCGGTACTCCTCCGTTCCATCTGACGCTCCGTCGATCAATGTTGGTGACCAGAAGACACCCTGTCCACTGCCTGCCTGGCGGATGCTGAATTGCGGGTCGCTAATGTGAAGCCTGACTTCATCCTTTTTTCCATTGCACAGGGTGAAAGCCGCCCTGTAAATGTTGATGCAAAAACAGGAAGTGATATTAAAACACCACTGAGAAAAAAATAAAAAGAACGTACGCTGTGTAGTCCAAAAAGTCACACTTTCAGTTTCAGAATCGACAGTACAATAGTTTCGAAAGGGCGTACTCTGAGTCTCCTTTTGAAGGATAAATAAGTATGGGCGAATTTTGCGGATCTTTCCCCTCAAGCTAGGTGTAGTGTAAACTACAATTTTAGAACAAAATTAGACCTTCCCAGCAGTGCTCCCAGAACCCTTAAACACAGACGCTAAAATGTAGAATACCACCAATCAGACCACAAAAAACGTGCGATACTGCTACCTGTCAGAGGCCTAGTGGAAAATGGTGACAAACGTACTTTGAAAGTAAAGTAGGCCCAAATCCCCCCTTTCCCACCATGGATTTTCTTCAAACCAATTGCAACCAAAATTAGACATTTCTCGACAAGTGCTCCAAGAGTAGACCCCAGGACCCAGTTGCCAAAATCTCGAACACCCCCAAACACATGCAATACTGCTAACCCTAACGAGTCCTAAGTTTAAAATAGTGTCAAACTCTTTCTTCAACTAGGCCCTAACTCCCCTTTGCCACCATGGATTTTCTTCAAACCTCTTGCAATCAAAAGTATCCATACCCAGCGTTGCTCCAAGACCCCAAAACCCATCCACAAACACCAGGAACCCCCCAAACAGCCCCCCGAAAATGCTAAAGTGAGCGAAATGCCTGAAAATGTAAAAAACTTTTTCACCTCCGATTTTCTCCAAACCACTTTTATCCGGTATTAGACCTTTACAGCAATGCCCCCAGACCCGTTAACGAAGGTGGAAACAAGTTTAAACCCCCCAAACAGCCAAAAAGCAAAAATGGAAAAATTGGGTCTTTGACAAATTTCTGCATATTTCCCAGATCACTCCGTGCGCGCTCTGCAGCTAGGCCCTAACTCCCCTTTGCCACCATGGATTTTCGTCAAACTTCTTGCAATCAAAAGTATCCATACCCAGCGTTGCTCCAAGATCCCAAACCCCACCCACAAGCATCAGGAACCCCCCCAAACAGCCCCCGGAAAAGGCTAAAGTGAGCGAAATGCCTGAAAATGTAAAAACTTTTTCACCTCCGATTTTTTCCAAACCACTTTTATCCGGTAATAGACCTTCACAGCAATGCCCCCAGACCCGTCAACCCAGGCGGAAACAAGTTTAACCCCCCAAACAGCCAAAAAGCAAAAATGGAAAAATGGGGTCTGACAAATTTCTGAATATTTCCCGGATCACTCCGTGCGAGCTCTACAGCTAGGCCCTAACTCCCCTTTGCCACCATGGATTTTCGTCAAACCTCTTGCAATCAAAAGTATCCATACTCAGCGTTGCTCCAAGACCCCAAAACCCACCCACAAACACCTTGAACCCCCCCAAACAGCCCCCCAAAAACGCTAAAGTGAGCGAAATGCCTGAAAATTTAAAAACTTTTTCACCTCCGATTTTCTCCAAACCACTTTTATCCGGTATAAGACCTTCCCAGCAATGTCCCCAGACCAGTCAACCCAGGCCGAAACAAGTTTAACCCCCCCCCAAACAGCCAAAAATCAAAAATAGAAAAATGGGGTCTGACACATTTCTGCATATTTCCCAGATCATTCCGTGCGCGCTCTGTAGCTAGGCCCTAACTCCCCTTTGCCACCATGGATTTTCGTCAAACCTCTTGCAATCAAAGGTATCCATACCCAGCATTGCTCCAAGACCCCAAAACCCACCCACAAACACCAGGACCCCCCCCAAACAGCCCCTCGAAAATGCTAAAGTGAGCGAAATGCCTGAAAATGTAAAAAACTTTTTCACCTCTGATTTTCTCCAAACCACTTTTATCCGGTATTAGACCTTTACAGCAATGCCCCCAGACCCGTTAATCCAGGTGGAAACAAGTTTAAGCCCCCCAAACAGCCAAAAAGCAAAAATGGAAAAATTGGGTCTTTGACAAATTTCTGCATATTTCCCAGATCACTCCGTGCGCGCTCTGCAGCTAGGCCCTAACTCCCCTTTGCCACCATGGATTTTCGTCAAACTTCTTGCAATCAAAAGTATCCATACCCAGCGTTGCTCCAAGACCCCAAACCCCACCCACAAGCATCAGGAACCCCCCAAACAGCCCCCGGAAAAGGCTAAAGTGAGGGAAATGCCTGAAAATGTAAAAACTTTTTTACCTCCGATTTTCTCCAAACCACTTTTATCCGGTAATAGACCTTCACATCAATGCCCCCAGACCCGTCAACCCAGGCGGAAACAAGTTTAACCCCCCCTCCCCAAACAGCCAAAAAGCAAAAATGGAAAAATTGGGTCTGACAAATTTCTGCATATTTCCCGGATCACTCCGTGCGAGCTCTACAGCTAGGCCCTTACTCCCCTTTGCCACCATGGATTTTCGTCAAACCTCTTGCAATCAAAAGTATCCATACCCAGCGTTGCTCCAAGACCCCAAAACCCACCCACAAACACCTTGAACTCCCCCAAACAGCCCCCCAAAAACGCTAAAGTGAGCGAAATGCTTAAAAATGTAAAAACCTTTTTCACCTCCGATTTTCTCCAAACCACTTTTATCCGGTATAAGACCTTCCCAGCAATGCCCCCAGACCAGTCAACCCAGGCCGAAACAAGTTTAACCCCCCCAAACAGCCAAAAAGTAAAAATAGAAAAATGGGGTCTGAGACATTTCTGCATATTTCCCAGATCACTCCGTGCGCGCTCTGTGGCTAGGCCCTAACTCCCCTTTGCCACCATGGATTTTTGTCAAACCTCTGGCAATCAATGGTATCCTTACCCAACATTGCTCCAAGACCCCAAAACCCACCCACAAACACCAGGAACCCCTCCAAACAGCCCCCTGAAAATGCTAAAGTGAGCGAAATGCCTGAAAATGTAAAAAACTTTTTCACCTCCGATTTTCTCCAAACCACTTTTATCCGGGTTTAGACCTCCACAGCAATGGCCCCAGACCCGTCAACCCAGGCGGAAACAAGTTTACCCCCCCAAACAGCCAAAACCAAAAAGCAAAAATGGAAAAATGGGGTCTTTGACAAATTTCTACATATTTCCCAGATCACTCCGTGCGCGCTCTGCAGCTAGGCCCTAACTCCCCTTTGCCACCATGGATTTTTGTCAAACCTCTTGCAATCAAAAGTATCCATACCCAGCGTTGCTCCAAGACCCCAAAACCCACCCACAAACACCAGGAACCCCCCCAAACATCCCCCCGAAAACGCTAAAGTGAGCAAAATGCCTGAAAATGTAAAAACTTTTTCACCTCCGCTTTCCTCCAACCCACTTTTATCCGGTATTAGACCTTCACAGCAATGCCCCCTGACCCGTCAACTCAGGCGGAAACAAGTTTAACCCCCCAAAACAGCCAAAGAGCAAAACCGCAAAAAGTGAGACTTAGCAAATTTCGGGCCTACCTGGAATTCAGTCCAAATGCGCTGTGCATATAGGCCCTAACTCCCCTTTTCCACCATGGATTTCCTGAAAAACAAATGCACTCAACATTAGACTGTGCCAGCAGTGCTCCCAGACCCCAAAACCCACCCATAAAAACCTAGAAGCCCCCCAAACCGCACCCCAAACACAGGCAAGTGAGCAAAAACATAAAAACTTTTTCACCATGGTTTTGATCCAAAACACTTGATTCCGATATTAGACCTTCCGAGCTATGCCCCCAGACCCCTGCAGCCACCCGCCAAAAAGCAGAACACCCCCAAACAGGCAAAAAGCAAAAATGGGCCTACCTTCAATTCAGTCCAAATACGCTCTGCAGCTAGGCCCTAACTCCCCTTTTCCACCATGGATTTCCTGATAAACAAATGCAATCAACATTAGACTGTGCCAGCAGTGCTCCCAGACCCCCAAACCCACCCACAAAAACCTAGAAGCCCCCCAAACACAGGCAAGTGAGCAAAAACGCAAAAGCTTTTATACCATGGTTTTGGTCCAAAACACTTGATTCCGATATTAGACCTTCCGAGCTATGCCCCCAGACCCCTGCAACCACCCGCCAAATAGCAGAACACTCCCAAACAGGCAAAAAGCAAAAATGGGCCTACCTTCAATTCAGTCCAAATACGCTCTGCAGCTAGGCCCTAACTCCCCTTTTCCACCATGGATTTCCTGATAAACAAATGCAATCAACATTAGACTGTGCCAGCAGTGCTCCCAGACCCTCAAACCCACCCACAAAAACCTAGAAGCCCCCCAAACAGCACCCCAAACACAGCCAAGTGAGCAAAAACGCAAAAACTTTTTCACCATCATTTTGGTCCAAAGAACTTGATTCGATATTAGACCTTCCGAGCTATGCCCCAGACCCCTGCAGCCACCCGCCAAAAAGCAGAACACCCCCAAACAGGCAAAAAGCAAAAATGGGCCTACTTTCAGTTCAATCCAAATGCGCTCTGCAGCTAGGCCCTAAGTCCCCTTTTCCACCATGGATTTCCTGAAAAACAAATGCAATCAACATTAGACTGTGCCAGCAGTGCTCCCAGACCCCAAAACCCACCAAAAAAAACCTAGAAGCCCCCCAAACAGCACCCCAAACACAGGGAAGTGAGCAAAAACGCAAAAACGTTTTCACCATGGTTTTGGTCCAAAACACTTGATTCCGATATTAGTCCTTCCGAGCTATGACCCCAGACCCTGCAGCCACCCGCCAAAAAGCAGAATACCCCCAAACAGGCAAAAAGCAAAAATGGGCCTACCTTCAATTCAGTCCAAATACGCTCTGCAGCTAGGCCCTAACTCCCCTTTTCCACCATGGATTTCCTGATAAACAAATGCAATCAACATTAGACTGTGCCAGCAGTGCTCCCAGACCCTCAAACCCACCCACAAAAACCTAGAAGCCCCCCAAACAGCACCCCAAACACAGCCAAGTGAGCAAAAACGCAAAAACTTTTTCACCATGGTTTTGGTCCAAAGAACTTGATTCGATATTAGACCTTCCGAGCTATGCCGCCAGACCCCTGCAGCCACCCGCCAAAAAGCAGAACACCCCCAAACAGGCAAAAAGCAAAAATGGGCCTACCTTCAATTCAGTCCAAATACGCTCTGCAGCTAGGCCCTAACTCCCCTTTACCACCATGGATTTCCTGATAAACAAATGCAATCAACATTAGACTGTGCCAGCAGTGCTTCCAGAGCCCCAAACCCACCCACAAAAACCTAGAAGCCCCCCAAACAGCACCCCAAACACAGGCAAGTGAGCAAAAACGCAAAAACTTTTTCACCATGGTTTTGGTCCAAAACACTTTATTCCGATATTAGACCTTCCGAGCTATGCCCCCAGACTCCTGCAGCCACCCGCCAAACAGCAGAACACCCCCAAACAGGCAAAAAGCAAAAATGGGCCTACCTTCAATTCAGTCCAAATACGCTCTGCAGCTAGGCCCTAACTCCCCTTTTCCACCATGGATTTCCTGAAAAACAAATGCAATGTAATGTAATGTAATGTAATGTAATGTAATGTAAGGATTTATTAATACCGCGCAACTATCGCTCCAAGGAGCATCTTGGCGCCCAATTGTGTAGCTGATCAGATAGAAATCTTACACTAGGGATTTGGCAGTAATGTCCGGGAGGGTAAAGATCCAGGTTTTTAGTTGTTTCCTGAATTCAGTTTCTCTGTCCAGCGCTCTTATGTGGGGTGGGAGAATGTTCCATGCTTTTGCACCTAATACCGCGATGGACTTACCTCCACGGGTCTTAAGCCTAAATGGTTGAACTGCCAGAAGATTGGCGTTGGTCGAGCGGAGAGTTCGGGTTGGATGATATCTGGTGAATTTTTTCCGCAGGTACAGTGGTCCACGTTTGTGAAATGCTCTGAAGGTGATGAGCAATATTTTAAATAGAATTCTCTTGATGATAGGCAGCCAATGTAAAGTTTTGAGGGCTTCTGTCGCTGATGATCTTCTGGGCCACTTTAATATGAGTTTGGCCGCCGAATTCTGCACCATTTGGAGCCTATGGGTGACCTCCTTATTGGTGCCTGCATATAGTCCATTGCAGTAATCGAGATGAGATGTAACCAATGCGACCACCACTGTTTTCCTGGCTTCCAAAGGAAGAAGATCGAAGAACTTTCTCAAACTCTTTATAACACCAAAACACGTACCTGCCACTTTCAGTGCCTGCTGTTTAAAGGACAGATTTCTGTCAAAGGTCACTCCCAGGTTGCGGGCCGTGATGGCAGTGTTGGGTGGAATTTCTGCTTTCTCAGGCCACCACAGTCTGGGTATGAAATCATTGTTTGGGCCCATCGGTATTATCTCTGTCTTCCCAGTGTTGCATTTCAAATGATTGGTTCTCATCCAGTCAAAGGTCGCCGTAAGGCAGCCTTTGAGTTTCTCTTCCCAGTCCTGGTTGTCTTTGTCCATGGTCAGGATCAGTTGCGTGTCGTCGGCATAGGCTATAGCTTCTATGCCAAACGAAGCAATCAAGCTAATTAGAGGTGCGGTGTAGACATTAAACAATGTCGGGCTAAGACTAGAGCCCTGAGGTACTCCTGTCGTGAGTCTTCTCTCCCTAGATTGAAATTCTCCTAGCGTCACTACTTGTCTCCTTCCACTCAGGAAGTTCTTGAGCCATTCAAGTACCACACCAGTGATGCCAAAGGATTTCAGGCGGTCTATCAGAATGATATGTGAGACCGTATCGAAGGCCGCCGATAGGTCTAATAAAATCAGTACGGCCTTCTTCCCTTGGTCTAGGGCTGTACGGATGGTATCTGCGGTATACAAGAGAGCAGACTCCGTTGAGTGTTGTGCTCTAAAACCTGCCTGGTTAGGATGCCATGCTTCACTCTCTTCTAAGAACCTGGTCAGTTGTTGATTGACCGTGGATTCTGTGATTTTGCATAGAGCAGGAAGTAAAGAAATGGGACGCAAATTAGATAAAGTGGTGGGGTCAGGGAGCTGTTTCTTTTGAAGGGGCTTCACTGCTGCTATTTTCCACTCTGAGGGGACATTGGCTGTAGCCAGGGAGCTATTTACAATGTCGTTAATGACAGGGTTGGCAACCTCCACAATAAGGTGTAGGAGTTTAATAGGGCAGGGGTCGAATGGAGAACCAGATTTGGTGCGGAGAATAGTCTGTCGAGATTCCTCTAAGCTGACAGGTTGGAAGTTCGACAATTGTTTCTCTACCAGTCTCTCCTTTCCATTTGCTTCATCACCGGTCAGGCTAGGGATTACGAAATTCCGAGTCAGGCCCTGTACTTTAGCTTCAAAGTACTCGGCGATGGCCTCGCACAGCGTCTCTGAAGGAGGGATTTCTTGTGTTAAGAAGTCAGGTTTATTAAAACCCCTAACGATGTTAAAGATGGCTTTCTGTTTGTTATTTGCAGCCTCAACTGCCTTGCAGTAATAGGTTTTTTTTGCCAACTTAATATGTTCATGATATTTTTTCTTGGTAGCGTTATATTTGGTGCGTTCTGACATGCAGTAGTCTTTACGCCATCTGTGCTCTGCTCTGCGTAGCTCTCCTTGTCTTATTTTTAGATCTTGGTTAAACCATGGGGCTGACTGCTTCTTTTTTTTGCCTTTGGTCTTCCTCATATTTCCTTGTCCCCCCATTTTTTTTAATACATTCATCCATTCCTTGAACGTATTAGGGTCCGTATTCGGGGATCCTATTTTATTAGGTCTACATTCCATTGCCAATCTGGCAAGGTCTGGGTGGGCTATTAGTTCCTTCCATTCTTCATAGGTGGACTGACATTGCTGATCGCGATTTTTACATTTCTTGTTATGTTCGAGCGTGAGAGTGAACGGTATGAGCGCATGGTCTGTCCATACCTGAGGTTTTGGATGTTCACATCTTAAAGTGCTTATGTTAGTTGCGATACAGTCTAGCATGTGTCCTGCATCGTGAGTGGGCTGGTTACCATTGATCACTAAACCAAGAACTTCCATGGTCTCCCTAAATGATACAGCCGCATTGTCTGATCTATTTTCTAAGTGAATATTTACATCCCCCATGACCGTAAAGTTAGAGTATTTTAGTACCAAAGGGCTGAGTGTTCCTCCTATTGTTTCCAAGAAACCTTTACAAGGTCCTGGTGGTCTATAAATTACGGCACCAGCAAAAGTGAAGGTGTCATTAATTTTTAGGCAAAAACCCATTCCTTCAGCTTCTTTAAGATCCTGTAGCTCTAACACTGAGCATGAAAGAGTGTCCCTGTAGATGACAGCCACTCCCCCTCCCCGTTTATCTTCTCCTCTGTCTTTCCTAAGAATGGTATAACCTGGAGGCAAGGCTTGTACCACATCTGGGGTGCAGCCTAGATTCAGCCATGTCTCAGTAATGCATAGTAGGTCCAAATTTTCATCAAGTATTAGATCATATATGTCCTGAGCATGTCTAGGCATTGATCTAGCATTTATTAGGCCTCCCGATAGGAGTTTCACTCTGGGAGTCATATCAGTAGTTTGTATCCAAGTGAAAGTGTTACCACAGCGCTGACAGATAGCAGGGCCGGACCACACAGATGGGTCCAGTTTATGTCTATCACATACAGGCGCGTATTGTAGGGAAAGTAGCTCCTGTCTTGTGTAAGTCTTACGTGTGGCTATAGGATCAGCATACCTCGCCGGTGGCCCGTCCGAGGCGCGGACGGGCGCAGACGGGCCGGACTCTGGCTCGACTCCGGCTCTCCTACGGCGCTCCCGCTGCGCGTGATCATGGTAGCTTTTTATGCTCCCCTCGTGCGCCGGCCTGAGCACTAGAGCGCTCGTCAAATGGCGGCGCCACAAGTGTCTACCTCCCACCCAAGATGTCTGCCGGGTATGAGGTGGTAGAGCTGGTGTCCCGCTAAGCAGCGGTAAAGTTGTGGTGAATTTGTGAGTGCAAGTCAATCTGGGCAATATCAATTAAAATGAGGAAATAACAGTGATTTTCGAGTAAGTTTAAAAATTATCAGTACCAAAGCGGGATTTTTAAAAACGCATTAAACAGTTCGTGGAGTATAGCACTATTGAACACAAGTGCCTCTAATGCCTAGCGTAATGTGATCGGCTGTTCCAACATTAGACTGTGCCAGCAGTGCTCCCAGACCCCAAAACCCACCCAAAAAAGCTAGAAGCCCCCCAAACAGCACCCCAAACACAGGCAAGTGAGCAAAAACGCAAAAACATTTTCACCATGGTTTTGGTCCAAAACACTTGATTCCGATATTAGACCTTCTGAGCTATGACCCCATTCCCCTGCAGCCACCCGCCAAAAAGCAGAACACCCCCAAACAGGCAAAAAGCAAAAATGGACCTACCTTCAATTCAGTCCAAATACGCTCTGCAGCTAGGCCCTAACTCCCCTTTTCCACCATGGATTTCCTGAAAAACAAATGCAATCAACATTAGACTGTGCCAGCAGTGCTCCCAGACCCCAAAACCCACCCAGAAAACCTAGAAGCCCCCCAAACAGCACCCCAAACACAGGCAAGTGAGCAAAAACGCAAAAACATTTTCACCATGGTTTTGGTCCAAAACACTTGATTCCGATATTAGACCTTCTGAGCTATGACCCCAGACCCCTGCAGCCACCCGCCAAACAGCAGAACACCCCCAAACAGGCAAAAAGCAAAAATGGGCCTACCTTCAATTCAGTCCAAAAATGCTCTGCAGCTAGGCCCTAACTCCCCTTTTCCACCATGGATTTCCTGAAAAACAAATGCAATCAACATTAGACTGTGCCAGCAGTGCTCCCAGACCCCAAACCCACCCAAAAAAAACCAGAAGCCCCCCAAACAGCACCCTAAACACAGGCAAGTGAGCAAAAACGCAAAAGCTTTTTCATCATGGTTTTGGTCCAAAACACTTGATTCCGATATTAGACCTTCCGAGCTATGCCCCCAGACCCCTGCAGCCACCCGCCAAAAAGCAGAACACCCCCAAACAGGCAAAAAGCAAAAATGGGCCTACCTTCAATTCAGTCCAAATACGCTCTGCAGCTAGGCCCTAACTCCCCTTTTCCACCATGGATTTCCTGATAAACAAATGTGGAATTTTAGTTTACGATCTGAACATTATCTGCGCCAACTTGTCACCTATGCACTACGTGCACGGCAGCCATTCTAGGTCACCTATGTACTACGTGCACGGCAGCCATTTTAGATATCATGGTCTCCCTGTCCACAATCGATCGCCAGCACGTCCCCTCTGACCCAGCAAGCATCCTCCGCGCACCCTGGCTCCCCCTCCCTCCTCCTTCTGAGCACGACCCTTCTGCATGACCCTGTCCATGAGAGTCACGCCAGCGCCCGACCAGCACCTCCTCCCCTCCCATGAATGCCCCTCTGTTGATCAACCTCCCTCCTGCACTGGATTGTCCACGCAGCATGAATACCTCTCCATTGATGGCCCCTCACCCCGTGTCCGACTGTCCACACAGGTCCGAGGCCATTGCCTAAGCCGAGAAATACCATTTACTGCCCTTATTGTATGAGGTCGCTCTCCTTCAAAGGACCCTCTATTGATCCAGGCCTCCCCACCCCCTGTGACATGATCAGGCGCACACATCCCAAGACTCGACGAAACACTCAGCTGCGTGATGACCCTCTCTCTTATCAGCAGGTTGAGGACCTCTATTGTGAATGTATATGGGGGTGGGATTAACACGAGGATTACGGGGATGTCTTTTCCCATGCTCTACAAAGTTGTGATTGTATGAAAGGAAGGTCACATGCCATAAACCAGTGTATAAGAGGCCAGGCCTCTGAGTGGCTGTTAGAGCACCTCGAGACGATACCTTGTTGTCTGATCTGATGTGTTCTGCTCCGTCGGAATAAAACTTCTGTTTCCTGCCTTCTGGTCTCCGGCGCCTGCCTCATTGCTTGATAAATTTGAATGGTACAAGGGCGGTTAGCGCCGGGCAAATCTTGAGAAAGGTCCTAGCCCTACCTTTTTCTACAATTTGGCGTCCCAAAGCGTGGGGCCCATCAGCGACACGTGGATCCAGTGGGAGAGGTCCCGATGACAGAGTGAACGACTGCAACGATCGGGAAGAGCTCATGTCCGATAGACCCTCGTCTGACAGCCGATCATCCGACCTTCACTAGTTCTGAACAGACCTCTCTCGAGTGATCTACGGTCCTGACTGGGAACCATCAGGAGTGCCGCGAACATCACGAAGGAGAGAGGACGATCGGGCGCTGGATCCAGAGGACAGGAAACCGTCCATGCGGTCCGGGTAAGGTCGTGCAAACACGACGAATTAAGGAGAATTGTTTATGTTTGGATAATACTAGTATTACGCTTTGTTGAAACCCTCTGGAGATTCACTGTCTGCAAACGGGGAAAAACAAACAGGCTCTCTCTTTGCAAGCAGTGAAGGATAGGTAACGCAGACTTTTGTCCCCGTTGTAATCCGTCGTGCCTATCTTCCTCCCCCACTGTTTCCCGAACTATCGTTCGTGGATTATTGACTGGAGATTCTTTGTCTGCAAACAGGGAAGAACAAGGTCTCTCTTTGCAGGTAGAGAAAGAGTGGGTAGCGATAGCTTTTCGTGCCCACTTATTCTCCCCACTGGATTGTTTGATTGGCCGATTATTCGGTATTGGTTCTTTTTGAGGTATTCACGGCCTCCAAATAACGTAGAATAGGAATATTCTGTCTAGTCTTTGTCCGCCGTGATAAGACAGGTAGTGCAGACTTTTGTCCCCGGTGTAGACCGTCATGCCTGTCTTCTCCCCACTGGTTGGTAGCCTGTTTAGCCCGGACCGCTTATTAGAGATGAACCATCCAGCTCCACTGGAGGGCACCCCTAATAAGGACATGTTCACTAAGTATGGACTAGTCGCTATAGCTTACACTAGACTATGGCATAAATATACGAAAAAGAACCCTGAAAGTCAGTGGCCACTGATAGGTTCCTTTAATGAAAATAAACTAAAAACATTAGAAATAGCGCTCCAGAAGAATAAGACCACGCCCACCATGCTCGATAGTATCGGCATGTGGCGCAAAGAAACGGAACAACGAAAGAGAAGAGAAGAAGCGAAAGTAGGGAAAGAATTACGAAAGGCAGCCCACCTAGCCGCAAAGCAACTAGAAGAGGAAATAAAAGAAAGAAACGAAGCTACACAAAACCAAGAATCAGGGTCAACAGGCCAATGTCCTGTTAGGACCCCCTCTGCACTCTACCCTGAACTACCCTCCAAACAACGGGCAAACGATGAGTTATTGCTAGGTCCCCCACTCATCTACATGCCCCCTCCATATGCTCCCAGCCAACAAAACCTGCAAGCTCCGAGTGTGAGTGAGAGTGACCCTAGGGCTAGTGCACCGGCCCTCACGGCCTCCGCTCCAGCCACATTAACAACTTCGTCAGACGACCCCGAGGCTAGCAAACAATCATCAGCCAGGTTTAATAGGTTAAGCAAAGATGAGCGAGATGGGATCGACAAAATAGCAAAGACATTGGTAGAGCGAAGGGAGAGCGAAGAATACACAATGAGCATGTATAATTCATATGCCGGCAGCCACAGACGGCATTTTATCTTGCGATTCAGCTATTACACCCTGAACGCATATGAAGATAGATATCAGAGTAAGGGTCCCGCCAAGCTGACAACGCTGTATAGGAAAATTGACGTTGGGGATGGGACTGAATGTGAGGCGACGGAGCTCTTCATGCAGATGCTTGAGGTCTTCCGCCACCTTACGGAACAAAAACCAGAAACCAAGGTTACAGTCCCTGAAACGACCTCAGTAGAAGTAGTCAATACTATGATGCCTATCAGAGAAGCGGCTCCTTACTGGATCCCGCCACGGGGCCAGGGAACGAGCGATGATATTAATAACGAAAATGCAAAAGGGAGGGTTGTGTACAATTGGGTTTACCAACCATGGGACCGACAAGATATCCTCACCTTTAAGCAAACCCTTCCCGACTTAAGGAAGAACCCGACAGCATTTTATACCGAATTAGGCACAGCCTTGGGTTCAACGATAATGACTTTAGCAGATATTGACTTGTTCTTTGGGCTATGTCTGCCGGCTGACGTGTGGAAGCAAATCCGGAAGGCTGACCACGCGGACCTGTTCGGACATACCTGGGACCAACTCGGTAAACTAGATAGACAGCGAGAGCCGGGGAGCAAACCAGTGAAAGACATACTGGAACTCCCAGATAAAATAGTCCAGAAATTAAAAACACTGGTCCCGGAACGAAAAGTAGACTGGTCGATAGTAACGGCCTGTCGACAGAAACCCCAGGAAGATGTGTCAGAATACTTCTCCCGATTCGAGACAGTGTTCTCCGACTACAGTGGCCAGGACATGACCACTGCAACCGGACAGCACCTGTTTGTGCAAAATTACGTAAAAGGCCTGACACAAGAAGTCTCCCAAAAACTGCAGATGAGCGAGAGTAGTTGGGGAGCCTCCAAACCCGCAGCTATCCTTCAGATGGCTCAGTATTACGAGCACCAAAAGAATGAGAATGACAGGGCGTCCGAGAAAAAGAAGAAAGATTTAAAGGAAAGGGTAATGATAGCCCAGATACAGGGTATAGCGCTGGGACGGGAACATCAAAGGGGGAACTACCAATCAAGCACCCCCAGAGATCTACCTCCTAAGGATCACACCCCAACGTCCCACACTGGACGTAGAGACATTAGCCATGACCAATGCGCCTTCTGTAAAGGGTTTGGCCATTGGAAATACCAGTGTCCGGTTGTGCTAGAGATGAATAAAAATAGGGACTCCAGGGATGTGGCAAGTGGTCCGAGAAATGGGATACAAGGACGAGGGCACACCAATGGCACCTGCAATGACAGATCAGGGAGACTGAACACATTTGACCGTCCCCGACAGAACCAATATCAGCTGTCCGAAGGTGAAAATGCCCCCGACTTCGCATAGGACTGCCAGGGGCAAGGGAGGGATCCAGTCGAGCTCTGTGTTGACCAGCAAGGTCCTTATGTCACCGCTAAGGTCCTGGGTACAGAGTCCCCATTCTTGGTAGACACTGGGGCGACACGTAGTGTGTTATCAAAACGACTGATTCCAAGGGCACCCTTGTCTGGCTCACGCATAACGTCGATAGGTTTCGATGGGACGCCCTCCACTAACCCCCTGTCCGTACCTATTACCTTTGACCTAGAAAACAACACTACTGACGCGACATTTCTCCTCTCCTCCAACTCCCCTGACGCCATTATGGGCATTGACTTACTGAAGCATTTTCGAGCTACCATTAGGTGTTCCCCAGATGGAATACGAGTCATCCTGTACGACAACCCAGACATGCCCAGATCCCGTCCCCCACGACACATGTGCTCTATAACTGACGCTGACCTATCCCTGCTTGACACCCTACCTCCGTACCTGTGGGCCAAAAATGACTCTGATGTGGGGCGAATGATGATTGATCCTATTCACATAACTGTACGTCAGGACGCCATACTCCCGAAGCTTCCACAGTATCGGATATCACCAGAGGGTGAGAAGGCACTGGTAGCGATCATTCAGTCTCTGGTAGATGCAGGAGTGGTTGAAGAGGTGGTTAGCAACGTCTGCAACAGCCCAATCCTACCCATTGTTAAGAAGCAAGGTGAAGGAGATGAGAAAGCGTACCGCTTCATCATCGACCTGCGAGAAATTAACAAAGTGGTTGTACCCCAATATCCTGTGGTCTCTGATATCACCACCATTTTGACCCTCATCCCGTCCACTGCCACCACCTTCTCTGTTGTCGACCTTAAAAACGCGTTTTTCTCTATCCCCATTCATCCAGATAGCCGTTATCTGTTCGGCTTCACCTTAAAATCCCGTTCGTACCGATTTTGTAGAGCTCCCCAGGGGTACACTGAAAGTCCCAGCATTTACAGCCAGGCCCTCAAAAGACAGCTGGATGCCTTCCAGCTACCGGAGGGAGTGGTGTTGATCCAATATGTCGATGATATCCTTTTGGCGGCTGACACCACCCCGCTTGCAACGACAGCCACCGTTCAACTCCTACACTTCCTTGCAGAAAATGGCCATAAAGTCTCCAAAAAGAAGTTGCAGTTCTGCCAGCCACAGGTGACTTACCTGGGCCATCTCCTGTCCAAAGAAGGGAGAAAACTTACACCCGACCGAATCCAAACCATCTTAGACACCCCCATCCCGAAGACACAAAAGCAAGTCCGCTCTCTGGTTGGCCTAACCTCTTTTTGCAGACAGTGGTTACCTAATTACAGCCTCATTGTGAAACCATTACTTGCCCTGCTGACCAAAGACGTCCCCTCCCCGCTTCCTTGGACCACTGAGTGTCAAGCCTCCTTTAAGGAATTACGGGATGCACTCTGCTCAGCACCCGTCCTCGGAACGCCGGATTACTCCAAACCCTTCTCCCTCTTCACCCATGAAAGGGAGGGATGTGCATTGTCTGTCCTGACTCAATCGATTGGTCTTAAGCAGCGCCCTTGTGCCTACTTCTCCGCCACTCTTGATCCTGTAGCCAGAGCCTTACCTGCCTGCCTTCGAGCAGTAGCTGCTGCTGCTGTCTCAATCCGTCAGAGCGAGGGAATTGTACTTTCCAACTCCCTCACAGTGCTAGTACCCCATGCAGTCGACACCCTCTTGAATCAGACAAAAACCCAGCACCTGACTAGCGCACGACTGACAGGGTACGAGTTGACTTTGCTTGCACCCCACATCACACTAAAGAGATGCACAACTTTGAATCCTGCCACATTGTTACCCCTGCCTGAAAATGACCCCGACATTCCTCCCATCCACGACTGTGTGACCCTCACGGACGAACAGACTAGGAGTAGGGTTGACCTCCGAGACACTGCTTTTCCTGACCCCGATGGAGAGCTATGGGTAGACGGCTCATGCATCAAACTCCCAGATGGCACCACCTCAGCTGCCTATGCAGTAACGACGACCCGGACAGTAGTTGAGACAGCCTGCATCACGCAACGATCTGCCCAGGCTGCAGAGCTGATAGCCCTTACCCGAGCATGCATCATAGCCGCAGGGACCACCGCGAACGTATATACGGACAGCCAGTATGCCTTCGGAGTGGTCCACCATTTCGGGCTCCTGTGGAGGGAGAGGGGATTCCTGACGTCCCACGGCACCCCAATCCTCCACGGAGACCTAGTCTCTGCTCTGATTGAAGCAGTTCTCCTCCCCAAACGATTAGCGGTGATCAAATGTCAGGCACACAAAAGGGTGACAGACTTAGTCGGACAAGGGAATGCATTGGCCGACATCACTGCACGCACCACAGCTGAGAATAGGACAGTGACCCGCATGTATGTGACCAGGTCACAAGCAGAGAAATGGAGTGATGCAAGGGTAATGATCAGAGACATTCAGTTGGCTAGCACCCCTCACGAACTGAATAAGTGGGCAAGGGTGGGTTTGAAGGATGAGGAGGGCTGTTGGCGAACGAAGGATGCAAGCAAATGGCTGCTGCCCGACTCATATCTGATTCCCATTCTGACAATGGCTCACTCCCCCGCACACATAGGATCTGCACCCATGATCGAACTCATTTCCAAAGTCTGGCATAACGATAAAATCCCCGACTCAGCCAGACGCCTGGTTCAGCAGTGCCTTATTTGTCTGCAACACAACCCCGGGAAAGGAACTGTAGTACCCCGGGGAGGGTTCGGGATCCCCAATCATCCCTTTGAGGTCCTTCAGATGGACTACATCCAATTAGAGAGATGCCAAAGCCTGAAGTACGTATTAGTCATCGTATGTGCCTTCAGCAAATGGGTAGAAGCCTATCCAACCCGTGACAACACTGCCATGACTACTGCCAAAGTACTACTGAAGGAATTCTTCCCTCGCTATGGCCTTTGTCGAATTTTATGGAGTGACAATGGCCCCCACTTCATAGCAGAAGTTATCCAGCTAATCCTGAAAGGGTTGGGGGTGAAGCAACGATTCCATGCGGTCTTCCACCCCCAATCCGCTGGTCTAGTGGAACGCCACAATGCTACACTCAAGCTGAAGCTGGCAAAAATAGTGGCCACCACTGGACTTAACTGGCCGGATGCCCTCCCACTGGCTTTGTTATCAATGCGCTCCACTCCCACCAAGCACCATTTGACCCCCTATGAGGTCGTGTTTGGGCGGCCTATGAACCTCTGGACTGCTCCCAAACCGACCTCCATTCATGACGTCCCAGACGTCCTACTATCTGATTATTTGTGCAAGTTGACTAAAACGTTGTCTGTCATTCATCAACAGGTGCAGCAGGCCATCCCCGATGCTTCCAGGGGTCCCGGTCACGACATCCAACCGGGAGATTTCGTATTGATACGAAATTTCCAGCGAACCAAGAGTCTGGAACCTCGGTGGACGGGCCCCTGGCAAGTGCTGATCACCACCCGAACGGCGCTCCGAGTGGAGGGGAAGAGGCATTGGCTGCACGCGCATCATTGCCGGAAGGTCTCTGCGAACCTGGCCACGACAGAAAACGTCAGCACCCAAGAAGAGCTCCTGAGCAAAGACCGACCGATATTGGACTGTTATCCCGATACTGAGGCACTCGAACTTGCAAAATTCTCTGATCCCACCGTGCCATCCAGAGAAGGGTATTTCCTGCGTCGAAAGGAGGGAGTCTCGGCTAAGTAGGCCACGGACTAAGTTAAAATCTCAGAACGGTGACCTACACACAATCAAGGGTTGCCGGGAGAGAAGCTAAACAAAGTCTGTGGTTCTGCCCACTACCGAGCCCCTTGAAGGTGATGGAAGCGCCAGATAAGAAGATGATGGAAGCGCCAGATAAGAAGATGATGGAAGCAACGGGAAATACCCAGTACAGAAATCCAAAGACTGACAACTTGCACAAATCAAAGACAATCGCACTCTTCATTGTCTTCCTCTTCTGCCTCCTCCTCATGACCTCCTTCTGGATTCTAGAGGAAAGCACACCGGCTCATGAGACATTGCTACCTACTGCACAGCCAACACCCCTGAAAGAGCATCTCCTAATCTCTCTGTCGCCTCAGCTCCGAGAAAGGCGTAGGGAATTCTGGAACAATTCCTTTGTGCAACTGTTGCACCAACATAACCTTGCTGCAAATGCTACGAACTGTTGGATCTGTGGGTTGCTCCCACATGCCACTGGACACTCCATCCCCTTCATCCCTTCACCCTTCTCAGTTCACGGCTCTTGCCTCGCCTGGTTGATCCTCATGCAAGAGAGCCACAGGGACAACGCCACCTCCAGCCGGACAGTGTCACTCTTCTACTCTGGGTTCTGGCTGAACAAAACAGGAAAGACTCCAGCAGCCCTGTGTCCAGCACTCGCAGGCACCACCTTCATCAAAGACATTCCTGCCAAAGAACGAGTCGAAGTACAGGTGCTCCACAATCCAGCCAGAACCACCTTCACTCATCTGCAAAAACAAACTACCGCCACTCTGACTGTGGCCCTGTCTGTTATCAACATCACCGGCCTTGTGTGCCTAGAAGGCCAGGGAACGCAACTGGTGGGTTACAGCGCCTGCCGAATCGCCAGAACATTGGACTCAGCTGACCCCCCTTCCTTCGTTGCTTCTCCGAACATGTACTTTGTGTGTGGCACCAAGGCTTACACCTGGCTCCCGAAGGGTTGGAAGGGTATCTGTTACATTGCCTTCGTTCTCCCACCCACATATGTAGCCCCTGCCAACCATCACCGGCAGAGGCGTGCAGACGACCTTGGGCAAGCCGACTCCACTGGAGCACAGTTCCTGGATGCAGCAAAGGGACTTGTTCCTCTGTGGGGCCCAATGGCAAACAGCCGTGCTATCCGACACCTGACCCAGGCAGTAGAAACAACGATCAACATCACGGCTGGCATCCTCGCCAACAACACTGCGGAGCTTCAGGCGGTCCGCCTCGTGACCCTCCAAAATCGTCTTGTCTTAGACGTGGTCCTAGCCGACCGAGGAGGAGCATGCCGCATCATCGGATCCAGCTGCTGCACCTACGTGCCTGACAACTCGCCTTCAGTCTACAAAGCCATTGAACACCTCCACAGACTGTCCTCAGAGGTTCACCAAGAGCAGGAAGGATGGTCGCTTGGGAGCTGGTTTTGGGACACTTTGAAAAATTGGGGTTGGAAGTTGTTTTCCTTCGTACTGATACCTATTGTAATATTATGTGGGTGTTGCTTAGGTATCCAATGTCTGCCACCTTTGCTCGGCCTTGCTTCTAACTGTATGTGCCCAAAGACTTTGGACTTCCGAAATGAGCACATGAGCCCCCTCTATGAAGTAGAAATACGTGGCCTTATGGGGATAAATCCAAACTGACAAGTTGGCGAGACATGTTAAAAGGGAGGACTGTGGAATTTTAGTTTACGATCTGAACATTATCTGCGCCAACTTGTCACCTATGCACTACGTGCACGGCAGCCATTCTAGGTCACCTATGTACTACGTGCACGGCAGCCATTTTAGATATCATGGTCTCCCTGTCCACAATCGATCGCCAGCACGTCCCCTCTGACCCAGCAAGCATCCTCCGCGCACCCTGGCTCCCCCTCCCTCCTCCTTCTGAGCACGACCCTTCTGCATGACCCTGTCCATGAGAGTCACGCCAGCGCCCGACCAGCACCTCCTCCCCTCCCATGAATGCCCCTCTGTTGATCAACCTCCCTCCTGCACTGGATTGTCCACGCAGCATGAATACCTCTCCATTGATGGCCCCTCACCCCGTGTCCGACTGTCCACACAGGTCCGAGGCCATTGCCTAAGCCGAGAAATACCATTTACTGCCCTTATTGTATGAGGTCGCTCTCCTTCAAAGGACCCTCTATTGATCCAGGCCTCCCCACCCCCTGTGACATGATCAGGCGCACACATCCCAAGACTCGACGAAACACTCAGCTGCGTGATGACCCTCTCTCTTATCAGCAGGTTGAGGACCTCTATTGTGAATGTATATGGGGGTGGGATTAACACGAGGATTACGGGGATGTCTTTTCCCATGCTCTACAAAGTTGTGATTGTATGAAAGGAAGGTCACATGCCATAAACCAGTGTATAAGAGGCCAGGCCTCTGAGTGGCTGTTAGAGCACCTCGAGACGATACCTTGTTGTCTGATCTGATGTGTTCTGCTCCGTCGGAATAAAACTTCTGTTTCCTGCCTTCTGGTCTCCGGCGCCTGCCTCATTGCTTGATAAATTTGAATGGTACAAGGGCGGTTAGCGCCGGGCAAATCTTGAGAAAGGTCCTAGCCCTACCTTTTTCTACACAAATGCAATCAACATTAGACTGTGCCAGCAGTGCTCCCAGACCCCCAAACCCACCCACAAAAACCTAGAAGCCCCCCAAACAGCACCCCAAACACAGGCAAGTGAGCAAAAATTCACAAACTTTTTCACCATGGTTTTGGTCCAAAACATTTGATTCGATATTAGACCTTCCGAGCTATACCCCCAGACCCCTGCAGCCACCCGCCAAAAAGCAGAACACCCCCAAACAGGCAAAAAGCAAAAATGCAAAAACTCATACTTAGAAAGTTTTCAGCCAACCAGTCAACATCGGTCCAAACGCACTCTGCAGATAGGCCCTAACTCCTCTTTCCCACTATGGATTTTCTTAAAATCACTTCAGATAAAAATTATACTATCCCAGCAGTGCTCCCAGACCCCCACACCCTCCCCCAAAAATATAGAACACCCCCAAACAGCCCCCCAAAAACATGCAATACTGGTATATTCAAAACATGGCAAATTGCGCTGTTCTCAAAACATTGCTCTTTTCAGCACTTCCACTACGTTGATCCTCTTGAAACTCACCTGGACAGTCACTTGTTCCAGTGATTCACAAGAATCTCAGCAAGGCAGAACAAAATCGAACCACTGCGCTCTTTGAAGAAGAAGAAGAAGAAGAAGAAGAAGAAGGTCTACGACTAGTTTTCACTTAGTTTTCACCCAAACACACGCGCACTCAAAACACCCCCCAAAAAAGCCAACATTCTGCCAATTCTGGACCAAAGAACACCAAACCCCCCTAAAACATTGCCAACATCATTATGAACGAGCCTGCATCGGGCCCGAGCCCTAGAATCAGCGTGAACCATACCACCTTAAACCCAAAAACCCTAGTAAATCGCACTGAACCCTAAACCGTAGATATGCTTTGTCTGTCTGTGTCAAAGAGCCTAGGTATGCTACATCAGGAGGATGCTTCACTCAGTGGTGCCTGCCTTGACCGCCTGCATGGCCCTGCCGCAAGCAAGCAATTTCGTTCCGCTCAAGAATTTGCGATTTTTCGGTACTTTCGCGAGATTTGCGAAATACCGAAAAACAGCAAATTTTGCAAACATAACGGATGTTTGGCCCAAGCTTGAGGCAGTGCCATGCAGAGGGTCAAGGCAGGCACCACTGAGTGAAGCAACCTGATGTAGCATACCTAGGCTCTTTGTCAGACAGACAAAGCATATCTAATTGTATGCAGCAAGCCACATAGCCCCAATTTTACATGAACTGCTGTCTGGAGAGGACTCTGCCTGGCATAACAACAACAGTACACTGCCTCGCCCTCGACCAATACATACCACGAATAGACAGACATGTAGTCCTACTGTAGTAGTTGTTGGATACTGGTTTACCTGTTTGCCACTCACGAATTGGCCATAGTTCTTCCGTAAATCGACGCTGATGATCCATCCATCCCAGTGAGTGGCTGCGAAGAAAAAAGATGTATTATTTAATCAATCATCATGGTATATTGGCAAGTGAGTCCGCTCCAAGGACATTTTGCATTTTTTGTGAAATGCAATATAGTGGCCCCTGAATTTGAAGTACAATTTTTTTTTTTTTTTTTTAAAACCTTTATTGTGCATGAATAAAAGAACAAATACGGGCCCACAACCATCAGGCCGGCCACGATACTTTTGAAGCACGAGTGCAAGCAATGCGATTCCCCAGCGGCATCAGGTGACATAGCAACAATCGATAGCCGTTACACTGAATGGAATCATGCCGCCGAGGAGAAGGAGCATTTAAGGTTAATTTTGAAAGTTTTTTCGATCTAAATATAAATCAGTGAAGAATAGGAACAAAGGAGAACTGAGTCCGTACATTAGCTTCACGACATGAGCAGGCAGCATCATTAATGAAACAAAAATAGAGATGAACACCCCGGCAATATGGCAGTACAGTATAAAACAACAAGAGCATCAGTCAGCATTTACGCACCACCCACAGCGCCACCCACTCCCTACTAACCCCTATCGCAGACCCAGAACTGAAAACAAGACAAGAAAGCGCAGAGAATTTAGAAAAAATAAGGCCCATAGAAACTAAATGAAGAAAACTAAATCTCTCCCCCCACCCTACACCAATGCGGAGGCTACGGCCTACCGCCCCCCCCCCCGGCAATGTGTCTGTCGCCCATTAAAGAACCCGAAATATAGACCAAGAAAAGAAAGAAAAGGAAAATAAAAGATGGTAAGAAAAAGTAGAAAGAATGTTAACACTTGAAATATAGGGAGGAAGAAAAGAATAAACTATTCTACCACTCCCAAAAAAGAGGAAGGCGGGGAGGAGCCCACACAATAACAGATCTCCCGGATTCCCAGCCATTTGCAACTCCTACGCCATGTGAAGCAATAAAGTCGAAGGGCATAGAACCAAAAGAGGAACAGAATCAGGTACACCCAGGTCCCCGAGTCAGCACATGAGTCACCACCCCATCTATAAAAATAGACAACAGGATATGTACAGTTCCACCCCATGTACGAAATTGCCAGAATAAACAACAATATCAGAATAAATGTGAGAATCCATAACTTCAACACGCGCCAAAGAGGCGCCCCAGTCCGAGATCACACCAGACAGACCAGCAAAAGTTAGCACCCGGAAGCCCCTAGCTCTAACCAGGTCGCAAGCGACCACTACACCATGATACCCGACAGGAGCCCGCCCCAGCTGGAACAAAGGAACAAGCTGGCCGCCTTAGGTAATACAGAGACAAAGAAGAGCAAAATGGACGCCACCCGTCACAAACAGTCCCCCTGTCCCAATGAAATATCGTTGGCAAAGCAGTCAGGCACCGAAGAGACTGTAGCAGAGCCAATGGCTCACAATTCACCAGGATAGCCAGTTATAGCGCCGACTGTGCCGTAGACAAAGGCTGCAATGCCACAAAGGATGCCTTGAATGTGAGAGCAAAGCAGTAAATAGCAATTACAAATACAGATGGGGGAAAGCGAGCCTCATTGTGCGTGTGATCCGTACAGTCTCTATATGTAGCAGTCTCAACCCAATCCCCGCCAGGCAAGAAAGCAATACCGCAGAGAAACTGCCTAACCCTGGCCCGATCTCGGATGCCCTTCTGAACACACCCCTCGACGAATGCCAACCCCCTCTACAACAAAGAGACAAGATGGGCGCAAAGAAGAAGGGGGAGACTCATAGATACAAAATGGTTGGTGCCAAATACCCAATAGTTCGTTGATCGCAGCCAAAAGAGTCTCCAAATTGTTCTGGTAGCACAAATACAACAGGGGAAAAAACGGAGGCTTCAATGAGAGAGTCTTCAAGGGGGCCAGAAGTCGCCTAGCCGGCAGTCTCATTGTTGATAGTGATAGCGAATTCAAAGAAACAGTCCCCGAATGTGGAAACAAAGTATCACAGGCAGAGTCGGTAAGCGGTCGTCTACAGGCGCCAATCCAGTCGTCCCCGGTCTCACCACCGCTGGAAGCACTTGGTAACACAGTAGCAAACTCAGGCACCAACAGGGGAGTGTGCAATTGTTGCTGGGAACAGTCCCTCCGCATCTGCTCGCAGTCGGGGCTCGGTGAGGTTAGATCAGCACCGCGAGGGCCACAAGTTGAAGACATAGGCGCCTCTGAAAGTCTCGCATCGTCGAGCTTCCTGCCCAGCATTCTAGCGCTATCACGCCATTCAGCCATTAGATCAGCAAGCGCTAGTAAAATGGAGCCGCAGTTCAATCCAGGCGAAGTATCCATCTTGCCAGCGGTGAAATCAGGGTCCCAGGCCATCAATGCAATCCAGGGCAACTGGCAGCGGGAGGACCACAAGAGGAGTCCCCCTCCCCGGTCAACTCAGGGTGGGGGCAAAACCAGAAGCAGGCTCCGCTAGCTGGGTGTACGCCAACGCGGGGAAGTGCAGCGCGTCTCACCTAAGCATATCTCAGGCAGCCGAAAGAAGACTGCGCGATAGAGGCTGGTGTGAGTAGTCCCGGCGTGCAGTCCGTGGTAGAACGCCAGCCGTGCCCCAGCGCAGTCCTTTCACGGAGCTCCGGCAGCCGCCATATTTCCAGAACAGCTCGGGTCTCAGCTCCAGGGCTAGGAGCGGCCGTTAACGTAGCTCGGCAATATATCCGGCTGGGAGGCTGGTAGAGCCCTCGGAGGAACACCAGTAGCCTCAGCACTCCTTCACCGTCCTCCCGCCATAGAAAGATGTCAGGATAGGAAGCAGCGTGTGGCTGCGGGAGACAAAGGCTCGAGGAGCCGGGAGGCTATACGTCCGTCTCCGCCGCCATCTTGGCTCCTCCCCGTGTAGTACAATTTTAATTAAACAAGGTAAAAAAAAAGAGTTGTTGACATGAGGTACAATTACTGTGTGAAAGATTACATAATAATTAAGACAAGACATATGATTCATCATTTCATGCACAAAAAACAAACAGCAATTGGTTTCACCAGAGCCAGACAGCCATTGCTGTCCACTGCATGCCATCTTCTCAATTATTCATTACCTGTTCTACTTTTTGTCCGCATCTTCTTCGGAAAGTGAGGGCCCACAGGGCAGTCTCTCCTGTCAATATCAGAACGAGTAATTCTGTCAGCAATCAGCAAGCATGTAGTCAGTCACTAATTTCAGTCCCACTTGAGGGGACTCGTCGTAATCCATCCATCTGCCTTGAGGGGAATGGATAGGGGGAGTCTGGAGGAGGAGTATAAAGGAGCATGATTGAGTTGTGAACTTGTGAACCTCAGGAATGCAGACTGCGGCACCTTCAAATCAATAAGGAATATAAGATGAAGACAGTGCTGCTGATGGACTTGTTGTGATTAGGTGATTAGAGTTTTGTTGTGGTAAAAGTTGCAAAACAAAGAAAGACACACAGGAATAAAAGTGAATAAGGATGAAAAAAAGGAAGTCATTTTCAGGGCTCGGTGTCAGGGAAGTAGAGCTCGTCCTCCAACTCCATGAATTGAAACTGGAGTAGGTCAGGTAACAGAGAAGAACTTCCGTCACCTAAGTCGGTGTCCTCTTCTTCCTGCGTGCATTCACGTACTTTGTAATCTGGTGGTATCAAGTGCTGATTCATCTTGATCAGTGTTAACCTCTCCACATTTTTGGCTGAGAGGCGGGTCCTTTTTGAAGATACAATGGCACCAGCAGCACTGAAAACACGTTCAGAAGACACGCTTGCGAGTGGGCAAGACAAATAATTTATAGCCAGGTTGGTGATCAGTGGCCATAGAGCCATTTTCCTGTACCAATACAGCAATGGGTTCGTATTAACAAAGACCTGTGTTGGCTCATCCAGATAGGCCTGCACCATCAACTCAAGGTTCTCCACGGTTGCTCCACTTTGCGTACTATCTGTGGCCTTCTCAGCACCGGAACGAACAAACCCTTGATGAGTTAGCCAATCTGCTTCCGACAATATGGGTGGGCCTGGTGCAGGTGAGGATGATGATACGGTTGCTGCTGGTGTCGTTAACGGCTGTGAGGGAAAGTTACTCCCTTCGCCCACAGATTCAGAAGTGGAACTTGACGCTGGATCGCCTGCTGATTCAGTTGGACTTCTGACGACTCCTTGAATTTTCTGCCGATCTTTTTCGAACCGACTGGCTGACACAGCTAGCCAATGTTTGTACTTTGAAACATCTGCCTCATCAAAAGGAATGAATGCTTTGCTGGCCACTGCCTTTTTGTACCTTGGATCCAGAATAGTGGCACAAATGTAATGTTGTTCTGTATGTATGTTTTGAAGCCTTTCATTGGCAACTAGGCGGCTTAATAACTTCCCCACCAACAGATATGCAGCTTGCTTTCCAACATCATCTCTGAACGTTGAAGACACCGCCTTCAGTTGGTGCTCTAGCATGCGCAACAATGGGATAGCTTTGCTCAAAGAACAGTCTTCCCTGCTGACTTCACGCGTGAAGACCTCAAAAGGACGAAGCATGTCTGTCAGGCTTTTAACTAGCTGCCATTCCTCCAACTCTAGCCTCATGTCATTCATTGCAGAACCTACTGTAAAGATATAGTCATTGATTACCATGCACTGCTCAAACAGACGCTCAAGCATGTAAAAGGTTGAGTTCCAACGTGTTGCCACCTCCTGGATGAGTCCTTTGACTGGCACTTTACGTACATGTTGAATGCTCCTCAGCTGCTTCCGGGCCTTAAAAGAATGGCTGAAATGTTTGCAGATTCTTCGGCAGGTGGTCAGTAACTTCTTGACTTGGTGTTCAGTTTTCAAGAAATCTTGAACAATCAGGTTTATACAGTGCGCCAAACACGGCACTCTGAAATATTCACCGTCCTGCATGGCCTTAACTATATTACTGCCATTATCCGTGGAAACATAACCAACAATGCGATTTCTAATTCTAGAAACCCCACCCCTTCCACGAAAGAAAAAGGGAGAAGGTCCAGCGCTAGCATTTTAGCCAGGTTTGCGTTATACAGACGTACCGTTGGGTGGTTGCGTTCAAATGGTGCCTCTGACCACAACAGCCGCGAATGGTGGGCAGGATCATTTTACGTGATCATGATGATGATGACGTCTTCAAACCAGTTAGGCCCATTGATGTAGTTTTTCGCATTGGTGTCTCTACAACACTCTTAGTGTGCCTCATAGATGTTGCAGGGGTAGAGGGTGTGGGCGATACCACTGCAGTGCTGCTGCCAGCAGAACTGGGTGTACCAGAAAAAATGTCTGTCGCTTCTTCACTTCCCCCCTGCACAATCATATTCTCGTCATCATCAGATGCAATATCAAGGGATACATTTGGATTTGTTTTTCTTTTGCCTTCCTCGATCTTCCTCATGTGTGCTTCCCACTCGATAGTGTGGTGTTTTTTGAGATGACCTCTCTGGCCTCTGGTACCATAGTTGGAACCAAGCATACCCCGACTAACGCATGTTTTACAAATCGAACAAATGAGCATGTTTTCCGCCTTTGCACCAACAGTAAAGATGTCCCAAACTGGGGACTGGTGATGTCTGCTGAAGGTGGAGGTTCTACTTTGAATTTCAATGCCAGATGAAGTGGAGGATGGGCGTGGCTGAATTTGTTTCTGTTGTTCACTTACAGCACCACTACTTGAGGTCGAGCTGGATGGAGGTCCATGCCGGCCCTTCTGACTAAAAAATATGGAAGCTGTAGGTTGTGTTGGTGTTGTAGTTAACGGTGGTGGTACCAGTGCCACGCCGCCCAGCAGCCATTCAGGATAGGGTCAAAATGTGTGTCTGCTGCATGCCCGCTGGGGCTGGAGTGACATCTGTGATGACTGGGTCGTCGTCAGACTGTTCATCAGCAGCAGAAGGCACCACTTCTTGTTCGTCGTCATCAGCCATAAGTCGAAGCTTTGTGGGAGCCTTCCTTTTAGGCTTGGCTACCTTTGTCGGCTCATGGCGTGACTCACTCTCAGACTGCATTGGTGGGTTCCAATCAACATCAAGATCATCAGAAGGAAGGGGCTTGAAGAAGAACTTGTAGTAGCCCTCCTTGACCTTTTTCTTGCTGGGGATCTGGAAGACAATGGATCATCATCAGGAGGAGTGGCTTCCTCGGATGATACCTCCTCTTAAATAGCAATTTCCTGATGTGCCCCTACTTCTGGAGGAACAAGCGTTGTAGGCGGTTGTGCCGCTCCATGAACCTCTAGTCGCACCTCTCCATGCACCTGTCCATGCGCCTCTCCTTGCGGCTCTACTTGTGCCTCTCCTTGCGGCTGTACTTGCGCCTCTCCTTGCGGCTCTACTTGCGCCTCTCCTTGCCGCTGTACTTGCGCCTCTCCTTGCGGCTCTACTTGCACCTCTACTTGCGCCTCTCCTTGCCCATGTACTTGCGCTTGTACAAGTTGCACCTGTGGTTGTGGCTGTGGTTGTTGAACACTCGTCAGCTGAGTTACACCCGGCGTTGATTGGATGGTACTTTCTTGTGATGAGCCAAGATCACTGGTCAATGGTGATTCAACAACCAAAGTGGCTGCAGCAGCAGCACTCATGGTGATCTTGGACCTAACTTGGTGTGGTGGCACTGAGCCCAATGAAGCGGAGGTGCTGCTTCCAGCTTGGTCCCCGGCGGACACCGCTGCTGCTGCAGGCGTAGTTTTTTTTTCTCCCACAAAAGGTGTCGGTGGGCACACCAGTCTCTTTGGTAGGTGGTGCCACTTGCTTCTTCTGCTCCTTCTTACTGGCAGTAGCACTGGTGACTTTTTCGCTGAGGCGCTACGGCCAACTTTCTTTGGGGCCATCTTCTTGAGATGTCAGAACAGCAGGCCGCAGGTGCACGAGTTGCAGAGTTGTCTTGTCTGTGGCCACACGTGACGTCACGTGACGTTGTGCTGCACACACCGCTGCAGGACTTCTTCCTGGCACTGGTGGTTCTCCTGTGCACCTAAAAGCAATGGAAGCCAGAGGAACATCAGTTATGCACCCCAAAAAGTCGAAAAACACTCAAAAATCACCACAATCCCATGCCATCCATGCCCTCAATGATGTTTAAATTCAAGACACCCCACAGAAAGACTAGGCCAATGCACCACTCACTACCCCTAGGCATAATGGATGAAAGCTAGGCAAAATGGGTGCAGGCCTGAGAACACTGCCTGCATTCAAAATGGCCCCTTGCCCCCCAGGCACATGGCCAGGGCCTGCCTGTACCTGTCAGGGCCCGCTCCACAGGATCCGATTGATGAATAAAGGGGTCCACCTCCTGATGTTACCAACACCCTGAAATGGTACACAGGGGGTTCGAACCATCAGGTGAGGGATAAATAATGAAAAGAGACCGGGGAAGGGTAGGGGTCAGCAGGGACAAGGGATCTGAAATGACAGAGCATAAGATTTATAACACCAATCAAACTTACTGCTACTCTCAATAATTCTCGCTAGAACTCTGAATACCTTAAGAGGCTGTACACATTCCTCCAACGTGCATAAAAGAATATCAGTCCAGCTTCCTGCAATGAAACACACTGGTTATCACAATAAACACCAAACAGTCTTATAAACTCAGAAAGAAACCCCTTTAAGGATACACACCATATAATGTGGAGATGGACTTTGTAAAGGACCCCTAACTTAATGACAAGTTCCTCTAAATCAATCTTTGAGTATTTCACTTGTCATTAGCTCAAAAAACCTTAAAAGAGTTTGTAGAGTATATGCTCTGTTGGCACTCGATCAGGTAATGTTCCTTTCACAGTAATTAATAGGAATTCATATCCGCTCAAAAAGGAGAAGAAAAACGTTGGTGTACACTTTAAATTTATATACTTGCAAACGATGTAACGGTAACGTGTGGTTGCAACCACCACTACGTTCCGCTACCTAGATAAAGTATTATGCAATTCCTTTAGCCGGTAATAGGTAGTTGAGACCACCACGCTACTCCGGTCTTTGCAGTAACAAAGAAGAACACACGGGGGTATTTCCTAATCCCCGCAATACTCTATGCCTCCCCGTTCTCTGCAGGAAAATGTTTCTAACCCAAACGAAGACATGAACGGCAACTAGCAGCAGCCGCCGCGTAGTTCCGTGGAAACTGAAACCCAGCGCAGCTGGTCTCGGTAATGGCACGCATCAGCCGATGCGTTTCCTCCAAACAAAGGACTCCAAATACAAAGCGAGAAAGCGCGCGAGTATGAATGCTCCCAGCGGCTTTCTATTTCACAGTACCTCATTAACAGCGGGCGAGCAGTCTTAGAGAGTTCCCAACAGCAAGCAGCAGCAGCACGACGCTAACAGCCCGGTCTTCACACAACACGAAGCAAAACTAAAAACGGACTCAGAATTACGTGCAACTTCCTTCCTGTCACCACCACCCATAAACTTGCCCCAGCAAAGGTTCATGGGAGTTGTAGTACCTAACAGTTAGGTAGGCGCGGTGATGCAGAAACCTGACAGTATGCCCCCTCTCCTAGCGCCTCCTAGGCCCAGGCTTGGCAGGGAACCTTCGATGAAACGACCTGACAGCAACAGGAGCATGCACATTCATGGATGGTTCCCAGGAGTCGTCCTCAGCAGAGTAGCCCTCCAGGCCACCAAGTACCACAATGCGCCTCTGCGACTTTTAGAATCTTTTATGCAGCGTACCACATACTCCAGACCATCATCGCACTGCACCGGAGGAGGTGCCTTCCGTCGTGCAGCCAAAGCCGGCTTTAACAAACTGCAGTGAAACACAGGGTGGATAGGAAGAGAAGCTGGAAGTTTCAGTTTATATGCCACAGGGTTGATCTGTTTCAAAACAACATACGGACCAATGTATCTAGGATGGAACACCGAACGGAGTTTAAACCTGATGTTCTTGGTGGACAACCACACTCTGTCCCCCACCCGGTAAACAGGTCCCACACCTCGATGCTTGTCAGCCCACTTCTTGTAGTCTTGTTTGGCTTGGATCAAATGCTTAGACACCTTCTTTAAGACCGCATGTAAACGGCGGACCAGACTCAACACTGAAGGCTGATTACCCACATCCAGTATTGGTGGGATGAGACACCCGCTCGGAGGGAGAGAAGTAGGTTATCGGCCCATTTCGGAACGGAGAAACTAATACGTTTTGAACTCTGTATTTCCCCTCATATCCCCGTGAGGCAAACCTTCCTCCATTGAGGAGTTTGTTCCTTTGTTTGTAACCACTTCTGGGTTACTATTTTTTACCCACTTAGCAAATCGCTATTTTGGGTCTGAAAGGGTTGCAGGTATGGCAGGGTGTTAGTGTACCCTGACCACCCAATTCCTTTACATCATTTTTTGGTCCTGATGAAAAACCGGTAATCCCATATGGTTTGAAACATGTAGACCCAGCACATACCAAAGATACACTAGGTCTGATTAAAGCCTTTATTGTATCATCACTGTTTTTAATATTGTCCAGTAGCTTCAGAATAAAATATATTTGGTAAAAGTTATACCAGGACAATTTTTAACTCACTGACTATTTTTTACATTCATCACCCACATACCCGCTCCACTGTATTCAGGTGTTGTAGCACACCTTGGCGGCACTCGGCTGTCGAGGTGGCCCCGATGATGAAGCATGTCACCGACCAGGTCGGTGAGTGAGGGGTTCCTTAAAAACAAAGGAGGACTTCTTCTTCTTTTACACTAGTGTCTCATCCCACCAATACTGGCTGTTTCAGCCTTATTTTTTGGTGGTACTCCTTCATATTGTTGTATAGCTGATTACCCACATCCCCAGGAATGGTTATAGGCAATGTTCGAGCATCGAATCCATAGTTGGCGTAAAAGGGGGATACCCCCAATGAACTATGCCACGCGTTATTGTAGGCAAATTCAGCCAGCCATAACAGGGACACCCAGGAGTCATGAGCCTCAGCAGTATAGCAACGTAGATATTTTTTCAGAGTCTGATTGAGCCGTTCAGTCTGACCATCCGTCTGGGGATGGAAACTGGTTGACAAAGAGGCTTTGATCTTTAATGCCAAACACCATGGCTTCCAAAAGCATGCAATGAACTGAGGACCCCTGTCTGATATGATGACTTCAGGGATTCCATGGAAACGGAAAACATTAGACAAGAGCAGCTGCGCTGTTTGACCAGCCGTGGGGAGGTTTCTGCATGGTATAAAATGACCCATTTTCGTGAGGCTATCCACCACAACTAGCACAGCTGTATGGCCATGATCAGAAGGCAACCCTGTGATAAAATCCATGCTGATGCTTTGCCATGGTTTCTTCGGTGTGGGTAAAGGCATAAGTTTCCCCTTGCTCTGACACTGCAAGGACTTTGCACGTGCACACACCTCACATTGACCCACCCATAGAGTCACGTCTCTGGACAGAGTGTCCCACCAGAACTGTCTCTGAACCAAAAGCATTGTTTTCTTTATACCTTGATGACCAGACATTGGCGAAGAGTGACACCACTCGAAAGCCTTTTTTCTGCTTTCCATGGTAGGCAAGAATAGTTTGTTCATTACAAAAGGCAGACCACGGACAAGGGATCATCCGGTGTCTTTACTACTCCACAGCCTAAAGGCCGCCTCGGTCTTTTGTCCTTTGATTGCCTCCAGGAATACATCCGCGTTGAGCACACATATCACCTTGTTTGGTTCAATAATGGCATCCATCGGAGGATCAGCCTTCACCACCATTGTATCACCCAAGCGGGACAAAGTATCCGCCTTTCTGTTTTCAGCGCCTGGACGGAAGGTAATAAGGAAATTGTATTCCGCAAAAAACAGCATCCACCTCATTTGCCTCTGAGACAAATGTCTGGCTGTTCGCATATATTGCAGATTACGGTGGTCTGAAAACACGGTCACAGGATACAAGGCCCCCCACAGGTACTGTCTCCATTCCTGGAAGGCCTTTTTAATAGCAAGTAGTTCTTTTTCCGCTATTGTATAATTTCTTTCGGCCTGACTCAACTTTTTTGTTAGGTACGCCACAGGGTGGAGTTGTCCTGTTTATGAATGTCTCTGGGACAAAATAGCCCCTACTGCCTCATCCGAGGCATCTGCCTCTACAATATACGGTAACTCAGGTTGCGGGTGTGCCAATATGGGAGCGGTAACAAACGCACTCTTGAGATGAACAAAAGCAGCATCAGCTTCCTGCGACCAACAAAACCCCACCCCTTTTCGAAGAAGACGAGAAAGAGGTGCAGCTATATGCGAGAATCCATCTATAAATCTCCTGTAATAGTTTGCAAAACCCAGAAAACATTGGATGTCTTTCACTGTTTTAGGTGTGGGCCAGGACTGTACTGCTTGCACCTTTCTTTCAGCCATTTGTAAACCATCAGGACAGAGCATGACTCCTAAAAACTCCACAGTATTCACACCAAACTCGCATTTACTGAGCTTACAATACAATTTGTTCTCTCTCAGCCTTTGTAGAACCTGTGTCACATGTTCTTGATGGATAACTACATCACCGGAATAGATCAGGATTTCATCAATGTAGTCAACCACACTGATATCTACCAGGTCCCTCAACACATCATTTAGGAAGTATTGGAATGCTGCTGGGGCGTTACATAGTCCAAAAGGCATAATGGTATATTCGAACAATCCGTAACATGTTTTAAAAGCCGTCTTCCATTCATCACCTTCCCTCATTCTCACTAGGTGATATGCCCCCCGGAGATCCAACTTAGTATAAATGCAGGCCTTCCGTACTTGATCTAGCAGCACAGGAATGAGGGGGAGAGGATACCTGTTACGGACAGTGTTTTTGTTCAGCATTCTATAATCAACACAAGCCCTCAATTCTCCATTTGCTTTAGCTATGAAAAATAAAGGAGAGGCTGCCGGGGACTTGGAAGGACGGATAAAGCCTATAGACTGGTATTGAGTCAAATACTCCTTGAGGTGCTTAGTTTCAGGCACTGACAATGCATATACACGACAGGTGGGCATCAGGGCTCCTTCAACCAAATCGATGCAACAGTCATATGTACGATGAGGGGGTATTTCGTTAGCTAGTTGTTCACTAAAAACATCTGCAAACGACTGGTATTCATATGGTAATGTTACCTCCTTTTCCGCAGCAGTAGCCACCTGAAAAGGAGTAGACAGCTCTCCCGCCTGAGTGACTTGATGTACTGACATGTGTGCTTGACAATCTGGTGATGGAAACCTTAGCCTTTTCTCCTTCCAATCAATATCGGGGTTATGATATGAAAGCCAGGGCATGCCCAGAATAACCTCATATTGTGGGGCCTCGATTATATTTAGGATCAACCTGTCTCGATGTTCCCCTTCTGGCAGTTCTGCAACCAACAAAACCTCTTCTGTCTGTTCTGTAATCAACCCAGATTTTAAGGGTTTCCCATCTACCGCCCACACTTCTTCAGGGTGTTGTCTAGGTATGCGTTTCAGGTTTAGTAATGTCACCAACCCACTATCAATGAAATTGCCCGTATCTCCGGAGTCAATCATCACCAACACCTGATGGACCACACGCTGACTCTCCAGACACATGGACAAAACGATGTGAGATACAGAATCCTGAATAACCTCACAAACCAAGGAAGGGAGTTTCAAAGGAGTCTGGTCACCCCTGTCTTCTTTTACTTCTCTGTCGAACTCGGTACTAGATACCGCCAATCTTTTCTTAACCCAACTCCCTGCATTTTTGGGCTTGGAAGGACATTCCCTTACATAATGGCCTTTCCTCCCGCAATACATACACAACCCCTGGGTTCTACGGGTTTCTCTCTCTTCTCTGGTTAAGGGTGCCCTCACAGCTCCTATCTCCATAGGTTCATGGCTTTCACCTACTCCCGATGGCCCCTTCTTACTGGGGTACTCTGGCCTAGGAGGACCTCTGTCCCATTTTCTCCTATCCCCTGATCTCTCTGACATCCTGCCATCGAGCAGTAAGGAAAGGCTGATCATCCCAGCACATGTAGTGGGTTGGGGATCTATTTGGGCTATGACATCTTTCATCCCATCCCGCAGCCCTTGGTAGTAAATGGACTTCTGTTTTTCTTCTGGCCATGATGACTCTGCCACCAACCTGTTAAAGGACGTCAAATAGGTAATCAGTTCATTACGTCCCTGTCTTAACTCAAGCAATTCTTTGTCAGCACTGAATGTAGTGGCCCGTCTATCAAACACCCTCTCAAACTCGGCTCTAAAAGCCCCCCAATCCGAAAGTATAGCGTCGTCTCTCCTTACCAACGGGACAGCCCAACTTGCGGCATCACCTATCATGTAAGAGATGGCGAACGTTACTCTTGAATGGTGGTTGGGAAAAGATGCTGGTTTGCAAGAAAAATGCATCATTATCTGCGTAAGAAATATCTGTGTCTTAGATAACTCCCCCGAATATCTCTCAGGGCTTGCCAAAGGTATGGGTGGGGGTACCGTCACTTGTATTCTGGGATTAAGCGTAGCAGCATCAAAGGGATTGCCAGTCAACCTATCTACTCTTTCTCTTAAAGCAGTAGTTTCTGCTCTAGAGGCTACCAACTCCTGTTGAACTAACACAAGAGCCTGTAACACTTCCTCTAGGGTAGCCATGTTTATCCAACAATCGTATCAGGTGGAGCATTTAACGTGGGGACGTAATTCTGTCAGGGCCCGCTCCACAGGATCCGATTGATGAATAAAGGGGTCCACCTCCTGATGTTACCAACACCCTGAAATGGTACACAGGGGGTTTGAACCATCAGGTGAGGGATAAATAATGAAAAGAGACCGGGGAAGGGTAGGGGTCAGCAGGGACAAGGGATCTGAAATGACAGAGCATAAGATTTATAACACCAATCAAACTTACTGCTACTCTCAATAATTCTCGCTAGAACTCTGAATACCTTAAGAGGCTGTACACATTCCTCCAACATGCATAAAAGAATATCAGTCCAGCTTCCTGCAATGAAACACACTGGTTATCACAATAAACACCAAACAGTCTTATAAACTCAGAAAGAAAACCCTTTAAGGATACACACCATATAATGTGGAGATGGACTTTGTAAAGGACCCCTAACTTAATGACAAGTTCCTCTAAATCAATCTTTGAGTATTTCACTTGTCATTAGCTCAAAAAACCCTAACAGAGTTTGTAGAGTATATGCTCTGTTGGCACTCGATCAGGTAATGTTCCTTTCACAGTAATTAATAGGAATTCATATCCGCTCAAAACGGAGAAGAAAAACGTTGGTGTACACTTTAAATGTATATACTTGCAAACGATGTAACGGTAACATGTGGTTGCCACCACCACTACGTTCCGCTACCTAGATAAAGTATTATGCAATTCCTTTAGCCGGTAATAGGTAGTTGAGACCACCACGCTACTCCGGTCTTTGCAGTAACAAAGAAGAACACACAGGGGTATTTCCTAATCCCCGCAATACTCTTCGTCTCCCCGTTCTCTGCAGGAAAATGTTTCTAACCCAAACAAAGACATGAACGGCAACTAGCAGCAGCCGCCGTGTAGTTCCGTGGAAACTGAAACCCAGCGCAGCTGGTCTCGGTAATGGCACGCATCAGCCGATGCGTTTCCTCCAAACAAAGGACTCCAAATACAAAGCGAGAAAGCGTGCGAGTAGGAATGCTCCCAGAGGCTTTCTATTCACAGTACCTCATTAACAGCGGGCGAGCAGTCTTAGAGAGTTCCCAACAGCAAGCAGCAGCAGCACAACGCTAACAGCCCGGTCTTCACACAACACGAAGCAAAACTAAAAACGGACTCAGAATTACGTGCAACTTCCTTCCTGTCACCACCAGCCATATACTTCCCCCAGCAAAGGTTCATGGGAGTTGTAGTACCTAACAGTTAGGTAGGCGCGGTGATGCAGAAACCTGACAGTACCAGCACTCAAAATGGCCCCCACCCACATGGCCAGTCCCCATCAACAGCCCAAAAAATCGAAAAACACAGAAAAATCAGCACAATCCCATGCCATCCATGCCCTCAATGATGTTTAAATTCAAGACACCCCACAGAAAGATTAGGCCCATGCACCACTCACTAGCCCTGGGCAAAAGGCCCCAACAACAGCCAAAAAAATCGAAAAACACACAAAAATCAGCACAATCCCATGCCATCCATGCCCTCCATGATGTTTACATTAAAGAGACCCCACAGAAAGACTCAGTCCATGCACCACTCACTACCCCTGGGCAAAAGGCCCCAACAACAGCCCAAAAATCGAAAATTCCAAAATTGTAGTTGCAGCAACGGTAATGCCCCAAACAAACTTACTTGTGAAATTTCTAATCGAAAAGTGATCCAAAGAAAGTCAAAAAGGCCTCAAATCCAAATATCCAGCAGCATCCACAAAAAGTAATCCTTCCAGGTCAAGATCCGAATGAAAGTGACCAGCACATGAAGAAAGCACTGGGAGGAACCTGCTGGACAGGAACAGGAAGTTGGAGACTGTGAGGCACTTCCTTCCTCCCCTCCCCCTCCCCCCAAAATGGACTCCTTGCAAAAAAAAGTGCAGGCAAATGTCAACCTGAGGAGTTATTCTGATAAAAATCATCATTTTCAGAAGGTTTATGCTGCTTGCTGGTGGATTTCTTGTGCAGAATTGCAAATTCTGTAATTTCGCGAGTGCGAGATTGTTGCTGCCCGCCGCATCTACGTGTTCGCAATTGCGAACTCTCGCGTTACGTGCTGTGCAAGGTGGCAAGCCGCGATTATGTAATCGCGGTCGCCAAACTCCCACGGGATCCCGCAGCAAGATCCAAAATGGCGCAGCACTCGCAAAATATCGAGAAAAACAACTCGGCAAACGCTGATTGACAGTAAGTGAACGCCGCGCGCCGCAATATTGTATCACCAAGCAAAAAAATCTGCCGTGTGCGAATTTGCGGATTTTCGGCAAATTCGCGAGAGTTCGCGGATTGCGAATTTACCGAAAATCCACAAATTCCGCGAGCGGAACGGATTTTACGCCCATGCTTAGTTTCCAAGTTCTGTAGCAAGGCCAGGATGAGGGGCAAGTCAAGTGCCTCGGGGAGGGAAGGAAATTCACTTTATCTTCTCTCCAGACGTGTAACCCACCCTCGGCCGCCAGGTCAGGGCTGGAATGCGAGCTGAGACCTGGAAACTGCGCGGACTTGCCAGGGCCGGACTGGGAACCACAACCGGCCCTAGCAAGGTGATTCTAAAAGCACACGCTGTGTTTGTACTGCATTTCTTTCATTTTCTCGAGTGCGACTGTGGGGCTCATTGTTTGCTTTTGTTTAAAGCATTCATGTTAATCACAGCTCCTGATGGGCTCTGCCATTAACACGAATACTTAAACAAAAGCAAACAATGAGCCCCACAGTCCCACTTGAGAAAACAAAAGAAATTAAGCAAGTGCTCCCTCCTTGGGAGGAAGCACTTGCTAAATACCTCTTCAAGTTTGAAATGCCCGATTTTCGTGCTGCAGTGGCGGCGCCAATGCTCTCAGGGATGTGTGTGCGCGCCACACGCACAGCACTGCGCGCTGGGGGGCACTGATAGTATCATATATATAAAGGCGCGCGCGTTCGCGGGAACACTGATAGTAACATATAGATATCCTATATATATATATATATATATATATTCACTGAAAAAACCATAGGTTTCACACCAGTTATAGTTAGGAATTAGCATTTTAAAAACCTATTAAATTCACTGAAAAAACCATAGGCTTCACACCAGTTATAGTTAGCTGGAAATTTTACTGACATAAAAGCATTGAAATTCCCACGTTATAGTTAGTTGGACTCACTATAACTTGCGCGCCTGCAATGCACTGCTGATGACGTCACATATTACATCACTCACGACATGGTCAGTGACATCACTCATGACATCACTGATGACACCATCCAGTGAATGTGTGTCTTTCTGAAAAATAAATATGTTTTATATATGTATATGAAAAAGGTCGATGGAAGAATAAATGTTTAAATAAGTGTCTAAATGGATGTTTTTAAAAAAAAATAATTGATTGGTTAACTGGCTTATTAAGTGTATCTTAGTGAATATATTTATTAGCGAGTAATGTTTAAATATTTAAATATATGTATCAGTGTTTCACTTTGTGTATAAGTGGCTGCATGGGTTGGTGAGTAGCTACATGTGTGTGTATATGGGTTATTAGATGTTTTTTTAGTATCAGTATGAGTGTCTGTATGGTTTGGTGGGGCTATTACTTAGCACATAGATGCATCAATGACTGACTCACTGTCTGTATGTGTTTTGAAGACAGCATATGTGCAGGACTGTATGGGTGGATGAATGTGTATATGTGTGTGTTAGTGAGTGAATGACTGTCTCACTAGTGTCTTGATCAGTAACAACATATGTTTTAATCTAGTATATGTGAGTATTGATGTATATAAGTGAGTATATGTGAGAGTGAGAGATTGTAAGAGTTCCTGTTTAAATAAGTATGTGTTTCTATAAGTGATTGTTTAAGAGAGTAAGTATGTGTAAGTTTCCTTAGAAGTAAGGTGGTAGTGTGTGTATAGCTGTATATGCAAATAAATGGATGTTCAGTAGTTTATTTGCATGTGTGAGTATGTGTGTGAGTAACTTTTGGATGACTGTCGGTGTATAACAGGATGTATAGGTGTATCACTACATATGATGAGTGAGTATATGCATGAGTGACTATATAGAACTGTTAATGAATGAGTGGATGAGTATATAGATGGTGGAATTACTGAATTGGTTGTTGTAACTGGTATGGGTATCTCCATTTTTTTGAAAATGTTAGTTTCTATTTTTGAATATGTGTTTTAAGGGTTACATTACACTGAAAGGAGGTCTGTCACTCTGTCACAAGGATGGTGTCATCAGTGATGTCATGAGTGATGTCACTGACCATGTCATGAGTGATGTAATATATGACGTCATCAGCAGTGCATTGCAGGCGCGCAAGTTATAGTGAGTCCAACTAACTATAACGTGGGAATTTCAATGGTTTTATGTCAGTAAAATTTCCAGCTAACTATAACTGGTGTGAAACCTATGGTTTTTTCAGTGAATTTAATAGGTTTTTTAAATGCTAATTCCTAACTATAACTGGTGTGAAACCTATGGTTTTTTCAGGGAATTTCATAGGTTTTTTAAATGCTAATTCCTAACTATAACTGGTGTGAAACCTATGGTTTTTTCAGTGAATTTCAAAGGTTTTTTAAAAGCTAATTCCTTTCTATATCGAGTTTCTAACCTACGATTTTTTTTATAAATTTGCTGTTTTGTGTAAGTATTAATTATAATTTTTTATATTTTATAATATATATTTTTTTTTAATCATTTTTTCCTGGGGCGCTCTGGGTGCACGCACCGGTAAGCTCTCCGGAAAGAGCACCCAGAGCGCTACTTGCGTTCGTGATAAAAAATATGAATGAAAAGTAAATAATAACGCAAGACATTTAGTACCATACATATAAAAGCAGTTTTTTTGAATAAGGAAATGAAAATGATTTTGCATTTCCATGAAACTATCAAAACGTCACTTAGGCGCGCCGCGTAAGCGCCCCCGGAAGCGCCTTCGTTCGCGCCCGCTTATGCGCCCCCGGAAGCGCCTACGTTCGCGCCGCGTGAGCGCCCCCGGAAGCCCTTCGGTGCGCGCAGCGTAAGCGCGTCAAGTCATGTGACCTTAAAATAACACTTTTCATTGGTTGCTAACAGTTTTTTTTACAAAGAATGAAATCCCCACCCATTTCCTTCACTGTTTTTTGCTCTTGGATCTTTCTTGGATTACCATGGCTGCCAGAGAATCCAGCAGTGATGATGACAGAGAGACATTTATTGATGAAGAGGTTCCTCCACCCCGGGTAAAAGAACACTTCATATGGAAGTTTTTTTCCATACCAGAAGACCAAAAGAAGGTAAATGCTCCAAAAGTGGAGTGCAGGATCTGTCACAGAGTCCTGTCACGGGGTGACCCCACTAAAAAATATTCTTTTGGGAACTCCACAATGATTCGCCATGTGGAGAGGAGGCACCCCCAGAATTTTGCCCGGGAAAGTTTCAGGGCTCTGGCACAAGAGGTTCCCAGTGATGGGGCCTCTACATCCACCGGAGGACCAACAACATCGGTGAGGGGGAGATCACAAGAGTTGGTTCCGAACATTCTGCCTGCATTTAACAAAGGCATCCTTAAATGCAGATACTGTGATCAGCTACTTTGCTATGGGGAGCAAAGTGTTCTGCTCATGGTTCGATCATTGGAGAACCATCGCTGCCGTTCCCAGCCCTAATTTTTTATTTTTTTTTGCTCCTGTTGAGCAGTTTCCATTCCCTGTTTTTGTTTTTGTTCTAAAAAAAGAAAAAAGAAGAAAAAAAAAAGTTATTTTCAGAACTACCTCCAATTCTCATCAAAGAGCTATATTCTTAAAAAAATGAAAAAGAGTAAGTGAAGTGGAGTGCATTGATAAAGGAAAGGAAAATGAGTAAGAAAGAACAGAAAGGTATGAGAGAGGAAAGGAAGTGAAGTAGGGGGACTGAAAGAAGGTGAGTGTTGGGAAGGAAAGTAAGGAGAAGGAGAGTGAACATGGGATATGTGGATATTCAAAGAAAATGTAGAAAAGGAACAGGGGTGTGGAAGGGTAAGAAAAAATGCATTGCTGGAGTTGCATCATTTTTGTGACGCACTCCAGCAATGCATCACTTTTGCGCTTACAGATACATCTGAAATACTGACGTATCTGTAAGTACTTGCGACATAATGCGTCATATATTTAATATGACGCATGAGTAGAAGACTGAAGGCCTCATTTATGAGGCCATGCGTCACTTTTACGCCACCGGTACGTCACTTTTTGTGACGCACCAGTGCTGTAAAAAATGCACCTTATTGAGTCATATTTACAAAGTGACGCATCTAGGTAGAATTTTAGAGGAAGTGGGCAACCCGAAATACCCTTGGGGGCTTGGGTAATAAAGTTGAAAAGGTAAATTTGCCTTCAAGGGAATTTATTCAATCTATATTTTGTTTAGTTGAAGTTGTTCTGAGAAGGACCAGTCACTTGTCCTTAAAGTGAGTGTATCAACAATTTGCTAGTTTGAAAAGGAGCATTGCATCAACATATAACATGTAAACATATAAACAAGGACACAAGGTGTATACGAAAAAATATATCTTTATCAAATTGCTCAGTCAAAGAAATCAGCTACATATACAGATCAATAAACAAATAAAAAATTAGGACTGTAGGTACACACATAAGTAAATTACAAGGTGACACAACAGAACCTAAAAGGACACCTATCCCTAATCACATTGAGTAAAACAAATAAAGGGATAAGGTGTATAGTCGACGTTTCGGTTTCTCAGGCGTTAGTTTGCTGAAACCATCCTCAGGACTGTTATTAAATTGTGGTCTGTATAGAGATATTGTTATCTGTTTATAAAGTATCGTGACTGCATCCCATACGGGTTCGTATAGACGAGACGTTCTTCAACCCTACTCTGTCCGAGTACTAGGTGGCGCAGGATCAATAACTGCTCTACGTTTTGCCGACTTCACTTCGTATTCACTTGTTTGATTCTGATACCGGTGTTTGACGGGATCCAATTTTACACACACGGGATGTTTCGTCTTCCGTAATATCTGAGTTCTAAAAGGAATATCTATGAGGAATATCTCATCTACAATTTGAATTATCACGTGAAGCCCCTTATCTCATAACTAATAGATTTTAAAAGACAGTTCGATCCACAGTCATCCATGGGATGCAGTCACGATACTTTATAAACAGATAACAATATCTCTATACAGACCACAATTTAATAACAGTTCTGAGGATGGTTTCAGCAAACTAACGCCTGAGAAACCGAAACGTCGACTATACACCTTATCCCTTTCTTTGTTTTACTCAATGTGATTAGGGATAGGTGTCCTTTTAGGTTCTGTTGTGCCACCTTGTAATTTACTTATTTGTGTACCTACAGTCCTAATTTTTTATTTGTTTATTGATCTGTATATGTAGCGGATTTCTTTGACTGAGCAATTTGATAAAGATATATTTTTTCGTATACACCTTGTGTCCTTGTTTATATGTTTACATGTTATATGTTGATGCAATGCTCCTTTTCAAACTAGCAAATTGTTGATACACTCACTTTAAGGACAAGTGACTGGTCCTTCTCAGAACAACTTCAACTAAACAAAATATAGATTGAATAAATTCCCTTGAAGGCAAATTTACCTTTTCAGCATCTAGGTAGATGCGTCACTTTGTAAACCCCTGTGCCACATTATACCTATGTCAGGTGTAATGTATGCAAAAGGGACATATTGACGCAAGAGGTGACGCAGTGAAATCTATGAGATATCACTGCGTCACTTTTATGACGCTGTTGCGTCAAAATCTTGCGCCTGTTTCACAGCAGGCGTAAGACTGATGCAGGCCCTTTCACATGGGCCAGGCCCCAAGTGAAAGGATGCATTGCTGGAGTTGCATCATTTTTGTGACACACTCCAGCAATGCATCACTTTTGCGCTACAGATACGTCTGAAATACTGACGTATCTGTAAGTACTTGCAACATAATACGTCATATATTTAATATGACGCATGAGTAGAAGACTGAAGGCCTCATTAATAAGGCCATGCGTCACTTTTACGCTACCGGTACGTCACTTTTTGTGACGCACCAGTGCTGTAAAAAATTGCACCTTATTGAGTCATATTTACAAAGTGACGCATCTAGATAGATGCGTAACTTTGTAAACCCCTGTGCCACATTATACCTATGTCAGGTGTAATGTATGCAAAAGGGACATATTGACGCAAGTGGGGACGCAGTGAAATCTATGAGATATCGCTGCGTCACTTTTATGACGCTGTTGCGTCAAAATCTTGCGCCTGTTTCACAGCAGGCGTAAGACTGGTGCATGCCCTTTCACATGGGCCTGGCCCCATGTGAAAGGATGCATTGCTGGAGTTGCATCATTTTTGTGACACACTCTAGCAATGCATCGCTTTTGTGCTTACAGATACGTCTGAAATACTGACGTATCTGTAAGTACGTGCAACATAATACGTCATATATTTAATATGCCGCATGAGTAGAAGACTGAAGGCCTCATTTATAGGGCCATGCGTCACTTTTACACCACCGGTACGTCACTTTTTGTGACGCATCAGCAGCGTAAAACATGCACCTTATTGAGTTATATTTACAAAAGTGATGCATCTAGGTAGATGCGTCACTTTGTAAACCCCTGCGCCACATTATACCTACGTCAGGTGTAATGTATGCAAAAGGGGCGTATTGACGCAAGAAAGGGTGATGTCATCAGTGATGTCATTTGAGATGTCATCAGTGATGTCATCAGTGATGTCACTGACCATGTCATGAATGATGTAATATGTGACATCATCAGAAGTGGATTGCGGGTGCGCGATATATAGTTAGTGCAACTAACTATATATGGAATTTCAATGGTTTTGTGTGAGTAAAATAAGGTTTTTGTAAATGCTAATTCCTAACTATATATGGTCTATAACCTATGGTTTTTTCAGTGAATTTTCAAGGTTTTGTAAATGCTAATTCCTAACTATATATGGTCTATAACCTATGGTTTTTTAAGTGAATTTCAATGGTTTTTTAAAAGCTAATATCTGTAGCTGTAAAATGTATTCTTCTTTAAATCTTAAAATATATTTTACATGTTTTTTATACAATGTTTTTTTTAAAAAAAAAAATTTTTTTGTTTCGCTCCCAGTCCGCGAACCGGTCAGCTTCCCGTTAGCTCAATTTAAAGCCGCGACTCGGTCCGCGAACCGGTAAACGTTCCTTTAGCGTAACTGTTACGTTAGAATGACGTTTTGCGTTGTCGCGTAATACGTCATTTGACGCGCCAAGTTAGCGGACCCGGAAGCGGACCGGAAAGCGGAGCAAAGCGCGAAACGTAAACACACCAGGTCATGTGACTCGGTAATAACACTTTTCATTGGTTCATTTCACTTTTGGTTTCCTAATGATGTAATACTAGGTCATGTGATCTAAAATTAACACTTTTCATTGGTTTAGAACTTATACTTTTCCCAAATGATGAAAACCCCTCCTTCTTTCCTCACTCTGACTTTCATCTTGGTGAGAGAAAGACCCTTTTTCATAGTTGAGCAATGGCTTCAGTAGTTGCTTCAGCTGGTGCACCCCCACCACCACCTTCACCTCCTCATGGGAAGAGAGGACCACCTGCTAGAGTAATCATACAACAAGAAGAGGAAGAGGAGGAAGAGCAGGAAGAGCCAGAGATTTTGCCGGAGGAGCCCAGGAGGTATAATCGAAAAGAGAACTACATTTGGCAATTTTTTTAATTTCCTGAGGGGCAAAAAAAAGTGAATGCACGCTATGTGTTTTGCCGTATATGCGATGATAGACTGTCAAGGGGGACTGATAAGAAATACAGCTACGGCAATTACACTATGCATAGGCATATGAGTAGGTGGCACCCAAACAACTATAGAGCTGCCCAGCTTCGTGATGAGCAACAAAATCCCCCTGCGATGGCAAGAAGATCGGTTGTTCAAGAAGTGTCGGGACCAGAGGCGAGGGAGATGGTCCCAAACATTCAAATGAACTTTGGGGAAGTGAAGCAAGTGTGCGTGCGCTGTAACCAAATCATTTGCTACAGAGAAAGTAGCATTACTTTAATTATGAAAGCTATTAACAATCATGTTTGCCCGAAACGCCCCAAACAATAAATTCTTCTTTTTTTCGTTGCTCCTGTTGAGCCCTTTTCAATGAATCGTTTTTGTTTCCCCCCTCCCCCCAAAAAAACAAAAAAATATAAAAATGTTCAGAAAATACAAAAAAAATAAAAAAAATGTTCAGAAAAATAATAAAAAAAATTTAAAACAACAAAAACAAAAAAAAGTTCTTTTCAGAACTACCTCCCCATTATAAAAAAATTGGTAGAATTTGAAAAGTCTATCATTCTTTTTTCCTTATAGTACGCTGCCCAGAACGCTTTCCGGTTCGCGGACTAGGCGCTCACCACGCAAAAAAAAAAAAAATTTTTTTTTTTGCCCTGCTGGGCCCTTTTAAAACCTCCACATAAAACCTAGGGGGTCAACGAGGATCTACTATGCCCCCTTATGGTAATTTCCCCCTTCGTTTTGGCCTCCTCTTGTCTCTCGATCCTACCGAGAGACAAGATGGCGGCCGCTCCGGACTGTTTAGAATGTTGACAGACACCGGAGAGCCAATCAGCTTCGCATCGCAAAGTTCCGTTACGCGAAAAGTACGCGAACCGGAGCGCAGCCAGGAGCGCTGTTACAGATATATATCTTTTTTTGAACGTTAATTTCTCAAAATCCACTGAAGCACATATATTGAGACCTAGCAAAGGCACATCGGGCTAACAGTCCCTACAATTTTGCCAAGTTTCGTGGAAATCCATTCAGCCGTTCGGGCTAAAAGTGAGGCCAACCGCCCTATGGAAATTAACATGGGAAAAACACGTTTTGGGACCCCCCTTTTTTCTCGGCCCCCCCTTGACGAACACCCCCCAAATTTTCAGGGGTTGCTCAGAAACAAAATGTGCCATTTTCCTGAAAATTTCAGCTGATTCCGTCCACAAACGCCAAAGTTATTAGACATAGAATTTTCAAAAATCCCATAGGGAAAAAATCCTAACTATATATACCTACTGGCGACCGCCAGTAGGTAATATATATATATATATATATATATATATATATATATATATATATATATTTCGCTCAGTCCCCTGCAGGTCGGTCACAGACGGGTGGGCAAATCTGGTGGAAACCTTGAGCTGCATATATATATATAATCCTAGCGTGGTGTACTACAAAATAAAAACTCACCAGCACTTTGGGTCTTCCGTGTTCTTGCTTGAAAGTTGGCTGAGGATTGATAGCTGGCGAGGTAGCAGGAGCACAAGTGGTGGAATATACATATATATATATATATATATATATATATATATATATATATAT